>NC_059162.1:90801563-92001563 GCF_019923935.1 Bubalus bubalis
GAAGCAACCTAAATGTCTATGGACAGATGAATGGATAAAGAAGATATGGTACATATATACCATGACATAATACTCAGCAATCAAAAGGTATGAATTTGGGTCATTTGTAGTGATGTAGATAGACCTGGAGTCTGTCATACAGAGTGAAGTAAGTCAGAAAAAGAAAAACATATATTGCGTACATATGGAATCTAGAAAAATGGTACCAAAGAGCCTATTTGCAGGGCAGGAGTAGAGACACAGACTTACAGAACAGAATTGTGGACACAGCAAAGGAAGGTGAGGGGAAGACAAATTGAGGGACATATATACACTAGCATATATAAAATACTTACATGCAGTAGACATGTATACAGTACCATGTGTAAAATAGCTAGCTAGGGGAAGCTGCTGTACAGCACAGGGAGCTCAGCTCAGTGTTCCATGGTGACCTAGAGGGTAGGATAGAGGGAGAGGGAGGCTCAAGAGGGAGGGGATATACGTATACATACAGCTGATTCATTTCATTGTACAGCAGAAACCAACACAACACTGTGAAACAATTACACTCCAATGAAAAAAAAAATTACACCATTTAAGAATCACAGAGAAGAAGGTGATGTAGCCAAAGAAAGAGAAAAACCCCTAAGATTCCGAAAGCCCGTATTCAAGCAAGTATACCTGAAATTCCTTGGCCTGGCTGCTGACCAGGATAGTATTTGCTGACAGAACAACAGCACATGGATACTCGGGGCTTTGAGCTTTGGAGTCAGACATTTTGTCATTCTGCTTCTGATTTAGAAGCCCTAAACTCCCAAGACATCAGGTCCCAGAGAGACGAAAAGGCAGAGTACAGAGAGTTTTTAGGGCAGTGCAACCGCTGTGTGTGATAATGGTGGATACATGTCATTGTACATTTGTCCAAATTCATAGAATATACAACACCAAGAACGAACCTTAATGTAAACTTGAACTTTGAGTAATAATGGTGTGTCAGTGTAGGTTCACCAGTTATAACCAAGGTACCACTTCAGTGCAAGATGTTGATACTGGAGGAGGCTATGCATATGCAGCAGAAAATATATGAGAAATCTCTTGTGCTCAGTACTTCTGTAACCTAAAACTACTCTTAAAAAATAAAGTTTATTTAAAAAAAAAAGAAGGAGAAAAACCAGGAGAATGCTTCACAAATGCCAAGTGAGCAAGTGGAGCTGGTGTCCATGGCATCAAATGCTACTGAGAGGTCAGGTAATCTGGGGATTGAAACGTTGCCAGTTGGCTCAAGAGATGTGGAGGCCATTGTTAATCTTAGGGAGGATCATTTTGATGGTGGCATGAGTGGAAGCCAGGATGAAGTGAGTTGAGAGATGAGTGACTGGGAGGTAAGAAAATAATGACGGCAAGAAAAAAAACCGTTCTTGTGTGAAGTTTCACTACACAGAGAAAGAGGACACATGGAGCAGTGGGGGAAATGAACTTTAGGGGGAATTCTTTAAGATGTACAAGGCTTGAGCATCCTTAAATGCGGCGGAAAAGCATACATTGGAAGAAAGAGGTTGATCATTACGGACCTAAACACTGTTGATGGGTAAAGTTAACATCACCCATCTCCCAGGAAATATTGATATTTTTGGATGGATATTTGATCTAACCCAAGTAATAGATGATGTGGGACTTTCTAGGTTATTGCATTGCCCAAGGCAGAGTTCACTGTTCTGTCCTGTGTCTCCAACACTTGATTAGTGTCTTTCGCAGTACTCCCAATGTTGCAATGTGATTTACCACTTGTTTCTCCCACTCATTGTATGTTCCTGGATTTGTATGTTGTACATTATATGTTTTGTATTTTACTCATCTTTATACCCCTGGCCTAACTTTATCGGTTCAGTTCAGTCGCTCAGTCATGTCCGACTCTCTGCAACCCCACGAACTGCAGCACACCAGGCCTCCCTGTCCATCACCAACTCCTGGCATCCACCCAAACCCATGTCCATCGAGTCAATGATGCCATCCAACCATCTCATCCTCTGTCGTCCCCTTCTCCTCCTGCCCTCAATCTTTCCCAGCATCAGGATCTTTTCAAATGAGTCAGCTCTTTGCATCAGGTGGCCAAAGTATTGGAGTTTCAGCCTCAACATCAGTCATTCCAATGAACACCCAGGACCGATCTTTAGGATGGACTGGTTGGATTTCCTTGCAGTCCAAAGGACTCTCAAGAGTCTTCTCCAACACGATAGTTCACAAGCATCAATTCTTCGGTGGTCAGCCTTCTTTATAGTCCAACTTTCACATCCATACATGACCACAGGAAAAACCATAGCCTTGACTAGATGGACCTTTGTTGGCAAAGTAATGTCTCTGCTTTTGAATATGCTATCTAGGTTGGTCATAACTTTCCTTCCAAGGAGTAAGCGCCTTTTAATTTCATGGCTGCAGTCACCAACTGCAGTGATTTTGGAGCCCAGAAAAATAAAGTCAGCCACTGTTTCCACATCTATCTGCCATCAAGTGATGGGACCGGATGCCATGATCTTAGTTTTCTGAATGTTGAGCTTTAAGCCAACTTTTTCACTCTCCTCTTTCACTTTCATCAAGAGGCTCTTTAGTTCCTCTTCACTTTCTGCCATAAGGGTGCTGTCATCTGCATATCTGAGGTTATTGATATTTCTCCGGCAATCTTGATTCCAGCTTGTGCTTCCTCCAGCCCAGCGTTTCTCATGATGTACTCTGCATATAAGTTAAATAAGCAGGATAACAATATACAGCCTTGACGTACTCCTTTTCCTATTTGGAACAAGTCTGTTGTTCCATGTCCAGTTCTAACTGCTGCTTCCTGACCTGCATACAGATTTCTCAAGAGGCAGGTCAGCTGGTCTGGTATTCTGGAGGAATTAGCTCTGCCCGACCCATTCCACTCAATAAATACTTACTGAATGAATGAAAAAGTAAAGAACAACAAAAACAAGATAGTAATAGGACCTCTAAAGGAGAACACTGGAGTTCAGAAGGGACTTTTCATGACCCATCAAATCTCAGCCACTTGTAAGAACTCTAACTTCATCCATGTAGCTAGCCCTGGTGGCAAGATAAGCCCTGTATTTAAACAGGATGACTTCTGACCAACACACAGGGACAGTGATCTGAGTGTGTCAGGCTGTGCTAGAAGCAGCCCAGGAGGAGGATGCCACTAGGCTTGTCCTCAGGGATTGAAGACCTGAGCTAAGTCCGCACTTCTTCAGCCAAGACAATTTCTCAGAGAACCCAGGCCTCTTAGATCAAACTTTGCTTGAATTCCCTGTAAAATGCAGCAACGCTTTGGCATAAACTGGCAGATATCACCCCAAAACATAGGGTAGTTTCCTGCTGTCTCTGTAGACCAGTCTAGAAAGTGCTATCTTTTCTCTTTTCATTCCTTGAATAATCCAGGGCTAGACAATTTCATTGCTTTTTATGAGCAAAAACAACTATAAAGTTTATCTCACCTTCTCTGCTGAATGGTCTGATCCAGATGGAATCCGCTGCATCAGCTTTTTCTTTCATCTGAAACTCAAGCACTGATAATAATTGGCATGCTTCTGTCTTTTTGCCTTCCTCCTGTGCCTGCTCTGTGTTTCAAGGAACTAGCTGCCATGGACATAGTCCTCAGACTCCCTTGCCGTCTGGTTCCAGGTGGGTTTGTGGAGGTACTAATAGGAGGTACTAGAGGGAGGTAAAGAGCTAAGGGAACGTGGGGTCAGTATATTTCCCCATCCCTCTGTGATCTGCACACGGTTCTGGAAGGGTGGCCTCCCTCCACAGCCTCAGCTCCCTCTGGGGAGCTCCCTCACAATGCCAGCTCTGTGGGACCTGAGGAGTGGCAGAGACCTACACCCTGCTGCTATACCCCAGAAGCCTTAACCTGCCCTTACCTCTGTAAACAGTGCCTTTGTCCAATTCTCCCTTGAATTCCACCTGAGTATACTTCTGGTTCCTGCCAGGACCCTGACTGATACACGTGGGGGACAAGTTATCAAGGGACAAACAACTGAAACGTCAAGTGGAGAGATGAGTCAAGTCATAACAAACAGGAGAAAAGTCTAAGGTCCTACCAAGCAAGTAGTCCATCTTCCTAATTCATGGAAATGGATTTCCCAGATCTGTCTCAAAAACTCTTTCTTGTGACTTACAGGGTGTCGCTTGTGTTTTTCACTAAGGTGGGTAAAGTTCTGACTAAAAGACATTTTCAAATGTCAACTGATTTAGATTTTTTCCCTGCAATACTGAGCAACATTCATTAACATAGAGTAGTCTGTTCATTTTCAAAGGATTGGTTTCTATAAATAGGTATTAAGTAAAATTCTGAAGAAAGTAAAAATCTGTGTTTTCCCTCACCTTCACCTGCAATGCAGGAAACCTAGTTTCGTTCCCTGGGTCAGGAAGATCCCCTGGAGAAGGGATTGGCTACCCACTCCAGTATTCTTGTCTGGAGAATTCCAAGGACAGAGGAATCTGGCAGGCTACAGTCCACAGGGTCTCAAAGAGTTGGACACGACTGAGCGACTAACACTTTCACTTTCTTTTCTTTCCCTCTTTCATGCTGCTCTAGGGCTCTGGATCACTTCTTCCACAGGAAAGCAAGGAGAAAACTAGTGCCCCACGATGTTAGCAACCAATTAAAGCTCTTTAAAATCCTAAAATGATGCCAAAACATAGTATGTATGGTTTTTACACACACCTCTCACTTCTCTATTTTCCTAGTGTACACACACACACACACACACATACACACTTTCCTGATGGTCCAGTGTCTGAATCTGTCTTCCAATGCAGGGGACATGGGTTTGATCCCTGACTGGGGCACTGAGATCACACATGCTGGAGGGCAACTAAGCCCGTGCACCACAACTAGAGAAGCCCACACACGGGCTGTGTGCTACCGTGAAGAACCAATGGAGCAAAAAAACAATGGTAATAAATTTAAAAATAAATAAACACATACACAGAAGCATTTGACAGAGCAGAGCACACTCATGGGCGTCACCTTGCATATGCCAAACTGGAAAAATAGATACATTTTAAAAATTTATTTGTCCACATATGTATCTGAAGAAATAATGGGGACACTGTCAGGAGGAAGTTGGATGTGTATCTACCAGCAATACTGGGTCCTTGTGGTCATTTGGTAATGGTGCTGGTTCAGAACAGAGACATCTCTTCATCTTTCTTAAAGGTTTTCTGTTTCAAGGTTGCTGTATTGTTTATCCCTCCTACTTTCTTATTTGTTTTAGTTTTGACTCTTTAAAATAATTTTTAATTTAGTTCTTACTCCCTTTTTTGTTTGTTTTTTTGGCCTTGCTGCGTGGTATGTGAGATCTTAGTTTTCCAACCAGGGGTTCAATCCGCACCCTCTGTAATGGAAGTGTGGAATCTTAACCACTGGACCACCAGGGAGGTCCCTATCCCTCATCATTTTGAATATTGTGTATTCCAACTAACATATCTTCCTTTCCTCTGATTCTGCTGACAATCACATCTTTAAATCTCTTATAACTATAGCCAGACTGCTCCAGATAAAATACCTAACTGATTGATGGGGGTGTATTTGGGGGCAGCGCTGGTAAATTGCTAGGTGGGATTAGGTAGCCATTGGATATTTAACTGAGGGAGCTGCCTCTCATTGTTCTTGGCTAACTTCCTGCCTAACATTCCCAAACCCAATACAAGGGAGGACTCGGGAACTTGTCACAGCCTTTATTTCTTCCCTCTCTCGTTCACAAAATATTTAGCATGCATTTATAGTCCACGTACTGGAGAAGGAGGGCTTAACCCAGCCCAGAGCTGGCTCGGACCCAATGGGTAAGGCTGCCTAATTCCATGGAGAAGGCAATGGCACCCCACTCCAGTACTCTTGCCTGGAAAATCCCATGGATGGAGGAGCCTGGTGGGCTGCAGTCCATGGGGTCGCTAAGAGTCGGACACGGCTGAGCAACTTCACTTTCACTTTTCACTTTCATGCTTTGGAGAAGGAAATGGCAATCCACTCCAGTATTCTTGCCTTGAGAATCCTAGGGACGGGGGAGCCTGTTGGGCTGCCATCTATGGGGTCACACAGAGTTGGACACGACTGAAGTGACAGCAGCAGCAGCCTAATTCCATAGCCAGTCGGCTTTGCCGAGGCTAAACTTCCAAATTAGCCCTCACTGGTAATACAGGTGCTATTATGTTAACTTCTGTCTTTACCCTTTTATTATATTTCTTGAAACTGTTCAGAACCTGAAGGCCTAGAGGAATGCTGCTTATTGTGTGTGTGTGTGTGTGTGTGTGTGTGTGTGTAGGGGGAAGTACCTTGGAGTTGACAACCAGGTACTGTCTAAACAGCTAGAGACAGGATAGTATGGCTCCAGTTCTAATAGAGTTTATGTTCCACAGGAGGAAGACAGTTGATAAACAAAGATCAAAGGTAAATTCCAAAAATGGCAGGTGCTAGGAAGAAATGAACTGTGTAATGTCACAGAGTAAAAGAGTGGATGTCCTAGACTTTCGGTAAAGAGGAGGCTCTCTCAGGAGGTAACATTGAAGTGAGGCTGAATGATGACAAGACATGCAAATGAGATATGTGAGAAGCTTTTCAGGAAGCAAATAGCAGTTGAAACATCTCTGGGGTGTGAAAGAGCATGGAGTATGCAAAGGAAGATTTGCATGGCATCAGCTTTATTAATAAGATGGAGAGTGAGATGAGGTCAGAGAGATACGCAAGAAGTGGATGACATAAGGGAAGGAATTTGAATTTTCTTTTCATTGTGATTAGTAAGCCTTCTACTAATTTTAAGTAAGAGATCTGATATGATCTGATTTACATATTTTTAACTTTTTATTATGAGATAATTATAGATTCATCACCTCCACTAAACCGTTAGTCATAGAACCGTTCAACTTCAGCTTCTTCAGCATTACTGGTTGGGGCATAGACTTGGATTACTGTGATATTGAATGGTTTGCCTTGGAAACGAACAGAGATCATTCTGTCATTTTTGAGATTGCATCCAAGTACTGCATTTCGGACTCTTTTGTTGACCATGATGGCCACTCCATTTCTTCTGAGGGATTCCTGCCCGCAGTAGTAGATAAAATGGTCATCTGAGTTAAATTCACCCTCTCCAGTCCATTTCAGTTCGCTGATTCCTAGAATGTCGACATTCACTCTTGCCATCTCTTGTTTGACCACTTCCAATTTGCCTTGATTCATGGACCTGACATTCCAGGTTCCTACGCAATATTGCTCTTTACAGCATCGGACCTTGCTTCTATCACCAGTCACATCCACAGCTGGGTATTCTTTTTGCTTTGGCTCCATCCCTTCATTCTTTCTGGAGTTATTTCTCCACTGATCTCCAGTAGCATATTGGGCCCCTACTGACCTGGGGAGTTCCTCTTTCAGTATCCTATTATTTTGCCTTTTCATACTGTTCATGGGGTTCTCAAGGCAAGAATACTGAAGTGGTTTGCCGCTAGTGGAGGTGATGGAATTCCAGTTGAGCTATTCCAAATCCTGAAAGATGATGCTGTGAAAGTGCTGCACTCAATATGCCAGCAAATTTGGAAAACTCAGCAGTGGCCACAGAACTGGAAAAGATCAGTTTTCATTCCAATCCCAAAGAAAGGCAATGCCAAAGAATGCTCAAACTACCACACAATTGCACTCATCTCACATTCTAGTAAAGTAATGTTCAAAATTCTCCAAGCCAGGCTTCAGCAATAAGTGAATTGTGAACTTCCAGATGTTCAAGCTGGTTTTAGAAAAGGCAGAGGAACCAGAGATCAAATTGCCAACATCCACTGGATCATCAAAAAAGCAAGAGAGTTCCAAAAAAACATCATTTCTGCTTTATTGACTATGTCAAAGCCTTTGACTATGTGGATTACCGCAAACTGTGGGAAATTCTTCAATAGATGGGAATACCAGACTACCTGAACTGCCTCTTGAGAAACCTGTATGCAGGTCAGGAAGCAACAGTTAGAACTGGACATGGAACAACAGACTGGTTCCAAATAGGAAAAGGAGTACGTCAAGGCTGTATATTGTCACCCTGCTTATTTAACTTATATGCAGAGTACATCATGAGAAATGCTAGGCTGGATGAAGCACAAGCTGGAATCAAGATTGCCGGGAGAAATATCAATAACCTCAGATATGTATATGACACCACCCTTATGGCAGAAAGTGAAGAGGAACTCAAAAGCCTCTTGATGAAAGTGAAAGAGGAGAGTGAAAAAGTTGGCTTAAAGCTCAACATTCAGAAAACGAAGATCATGGCATCTGGTCCCATCACTTCATGGGAAATAGATGGGGAAACAGTGGAAACAGTGTCAGACTTTATTTTTCTGGGCTCCAAAATCACTGCAGATGGTGACTGCAACCATGAAATTAAAAGACGCTTACTCCTTGGAAGAAAAGTTATGACCAACCTAGATAGCATATTCAAAAGCAGAGACATTCCTTTGCCAACAAAGGACCGTCTAGTCAAGGCTATGGTTTTTCCTGCGGTCATGTATGGATGTGAGAGTTGGACTGTGAAGAAGGCTGAGCACCAAAGAATTGATGCTTTTGAACTGTGGTGTTGGAGAAGACTCTTGAGAGTCCCTTGGACTGCAAGGAGATCCAACCAGTCCATTCTGAAGGAGATCAGCCCTGGGATTTCTTTGGAAGGAGTGATGCTGAAGCTGAAACTCCAGTCCTTTGGCCACCTCATGCGAAGAGTTGACTCATTGGAAAAGACTCTGATGCTGGGAGGGATTGGGGGCAGGAGGAGAAGGGGATGACAGAGGATGAGATGGCTGATAGATTCATAGTTCAGTTCAGTTCAGTCGCTCAGTCGTGTCCAACTCTTTGCGACCCCATGAATCGCAGCACGCCAGGCCTCCCTGTCCATCACCAAATCCCAGAGTTCACCCAGACTCACGTCCATCGAGTCAGTGATGCCATCCAGCCATCTCATCCTCTGTCGTCCCCTTCTCCTCCTGCCCCCAATCCCTCCCAGCATCAGAGTCTTTTCCAATGAGTCAACTCTTCAAATGAGGTGGCCAAAGTACTGGAGTTTCAGCTTTAGCATCATTCCCTCCAAAGAAATCCCAGGGCTGATCGCCTTCAGAATGGACTGGTTGGATCTCCTCTAGGCAATTTTATAACATGAGTAGCTTTGCCTTACCATCACCACAGTGACGATACAGAATTATTCAACCATGTGACCCCTTTGTAGTCACTCCTACCCTTTCCCCCAAAGCTCTAATCCCTGGCAGTCACTAATTTGTTTGCAAACTCTGTATTTACAACATTTCAAGAAGACTAAATCAGTGGAAGCATACAGTATATAACCGTTTGAAATGGCCTTTTTTCACTCAGCACAATTCCCTTGAGATCCATCCAACTTGTTGTTTATCTCAATACTTTGTTTCTTTTTATTGCAGAATAATATTCCCTGGTATGTATGTACCACAGTTTATCATCCAGTGAGGGAAATCTGGGTTGTTTCCAGTGTTGAGGTATTATGAATAATATGAACGTTTGGGTGCAGGTTTTCACATGAACGTAAGTTTTCACTTTTCACTTTCATGCATTGGAGAAGGAAATGGCAACCCACTCCAGTGTTCTTGCCTGGAGAATCCCAGGGATAGGGGAGCCTGGTGGGCTGCCGTCTATGGGGTGGCACAGAGTTGGACACGACTGAAGTGACTTAGCAGCAGCAGCAGCAAGTTTTCATTTCTCTGGAATAAATGCCCTTTTATCATGAATTGAAGCACATCTGGGTTGTTTCCAGTGTTTAGGTATTATGAGTAATATGAACATTTGTGTGCAGGTTTTTACATGAATGTAAGTTTTCAATTCTCTGGAATAAATGCCCAGAAATTCAACTGCTGCATAGTACTGTAAGTGATTTTTTGGTGTTAAAAGAGACTGCTGTTTTCTATAGTGACTGTACCAATTTACAGTCCCACCAGCAATGTATAATTAGTGGTCCAGTTTTTCTGTATCCTCACCAGCATTTTGCATTATCACTATTTTTTATTTTTGCCAGTGTGCTAGGTATATAGTGATATCTTATTGTGATTGTAACTTACATTTCCCTAAGAGCTAATGATAGTGAACATCTCATGTGCTTATTTGTCATTTTTATTTTAGTGAAATGTCTCTACATGTCCTCTGCCCATTTTCTAACTGGACTGTTTGCTTAATATTTTCTCCCATCTGTAGCTTATCTTTACATCTTCTTAACAGTCTTCATAGAGTAAAAGTATTTAATTTTGATGCAATCAAATTTATTATATTCTCCTTTCGGGTTTGTTTTGTTTAGGAGGAAGTTGTTGTGCTTTTGGCGTGAAGTCTAAGAAGTGTGTACTTCATCTTAAGTTCTGAAGATTTTGTATGTTTTATCTAAAAGTTTCATGGTTTTATGCTTACATTTAAATCTTGGACCTATTTTGACTTAATTCTGTGAGGATTAGGTCAAAGTTCTTTTATTTTTTAATTTACCTTCTTTTTGCTTAAGGGTGTCCAACGGCCCTAAAACCATTTGTTTAAAAGGCTATCCTTCTTCCATTGAATTGTTCTTACTACTTTCTCAAAAATTACTTGTACATTTTTGTATGGGTTTATTTCTGGTTTCTCTATTTTATGCCTTTGATCTGTATATCCTTCTGTCTTGAGTTTAGCTATTCTAGGCCTTTTGGTTTGATATATATGTTTTTAATATAAAAAATGATTTCCAGGACTTTGATAGAAATTTCATTAAGCTTATAGATCAGTTTGAGTTGAATTGAAATGTTTACTATGTTGAGTTTCAATAAATGACCACTAGATGAACAATAAATGAAATGGTGTATCTCTCATTTGTTTAGATCTTCTTTCTTTCATCTGCATTTTACAATTTATAGCATACAGATCCTGTACATGTTTTGTCAGATTTATATCTAAATATTTCATTTTCCGTGGAGATTTTGTAACTGGTATTGTGCTTTGAATTTCAGCTTCCACATACTTTTATCTGTATATAGATTTTCCTGGTGTTCTTATCTTATAAATTGCTACCTTATTAAATTTATTTATTCTAGGATTTTTATTTTTTCCACTGGGGCATTTTATTTATGTGTATGTATTACATCCCTAGCAAAAGAATTCAAAGAGTTTCCCTCTTGTGTGTTTTCCATCTTGCTTCTTCATGGTCCCTGATACCAAGTGAGGTTATCAGTATATTGAAACCAAACTGATAAGACAGGAGCAGGTTATTCTGCCATTTTTCTAGGTTTTCGAGTTGCACATCAAATCTGGGGCTGATCACTCCACACTTATTTAGCCTGCCTGTGAGGTTCACAGCAATTTTCTCAGCCCTGTGATTATAGATTATTTCAAATTCGCCATTGTAACCTTACTTCATCATCACAGTCAGAAACCAGACTATGACTTTGGCGTACAGCCTAATAAGAACTTGTCACTTGCTTCTCTTTTCAGCATTGTTGATACTCTTGAGAGCATCATCCAGGACATTGATGCAAACCAGTATGACAGCATGGAAAGAGCTATGATTTTGTTTTGTTTTGTTTGGGAAAATTTTTTTGTAGATTCTTTGTGGCTGTCTATATAGACAACCCTGTTGTCTGCAGATCAAGACAGCTTTATCTCTTCCTTTCAAATATGTATATCTTTTTTTTTCTTTTTCTTGCTTCATTGTGCTAGCTAAAACTTCTTGTACTGTGTTGAAGAAGAATGGTGATAGTGGGCATATTTGCCTTTTCCCTAATCTTGGGGGTTATGCATTTAATTTTTCATCATTAAATATAATGCCACCTGTAGAATTGTAGATGATCCTTCTCAAGTTGAAAAGTTCACCCTCTATTTCTATTTATTGGAGAGTTTTCATGATTGTATATTGAATTCTGTGAAATGCTTTTTCTGCCATCAATTGATATGACTCTGTGAATTTTCTTTAGGCTGTTAATATGGTGTATTACACTGATTAATCTTAAAATACTGAACCAGCCTTGCATTCCTGGAATAAACCCCACTTGGTTATAGTATATACATTTTTTTGTACATAGGTAGATCCAGTAGTTTGGAGGAGGCGATGGCACCCCACTCCAGTACTCTTGCCTGGAAAATCCCATGGACGGAGGAGCCTGGTAGGCTTCAGTCCATGGGGTCGCGAAGAGTTGGACACAACTGAGCGACTTCACTTTCACTTTTCACTTTCATGCATTGGAGAAGGAAATGGCAACCCACTCCAGTGTTCTTGCCTGGAGAATCCCAGGGACAGGGGAGGCTGTTGAGCTGCCGTCTATTGGGTAGCACAGAGTTGGACATGACTGAAGCAACTTAGCAGGAGCAGTAACAGAGCCAATGGTTAATATTTTGCTGAATACTTTTTCACCTAAATTCATTAATATTTTTTCATCTAAATCCATGAGTGATAGTGGTTGATAAACATTTTTAAAAGATTGCTCTGGTTTCTTTGTGGAGAATAGGTAGAAGAGCACGACTGGCAGCTGGGAAATTAATTAAATATTTTTCTCTTCGCTCAACCTTGAGCTCCCTCCTCAGCCCTAATAGTCATTTGCTTTTTAAATTAAATTTTCCTCTTTTGGGTCCAATGAACACCATAGTGTGGGCTTCCCTGGTGGCTCAGAGGTTAAAGCATCTGCCTGCAATGCGGGAGACCTGGGTTCGATCCCTGGGTCGGGAAGATCCCCTGGAGAAGGAAATGGCAACCCGCTCCACTATTCTTGCCTGGAGAATCCCATGGACGGAGGAGCCTGGTGGGCTACAGTCCGCGGGGTCGCAAAGAGTCAGACACGACTGAGCGACTGCACTTTCTCTTTCACTTTCACACCATTGTTCAAGTTCAACTGAATATAACCCCAGTGATCCCAACCTACCAGTTCCAGGGAGTTTGCTCCAACTCCAGCAAAAGGGAATTAAACTCTTCACTCTAGCCATGGAAGTCCTTGTTGAATGTGCCATGTACCTTATTTTTATGTCTTATCCGTCCTTCAATATCCTCCTGAAGTCCTAGAACCTCCATAAAGCTTTCCCACCCATCCCAGTCATTGGTAAGCGTTCCTTCCTGTCACCTCCTACAGTTCTTATTGTCTGTGCTACTCATTTCACTTCATTCCATTCATTCATTTATGCGTTCAACAAACATTAATTCAGTGGCTACCATCTTGAAGGCACTGTGTAGATACCAGGACACAGATGTGAACAAAAGAAACGCAGCTGCCTTTCCTAATGGAACTTACAGTCTAGGGAAGGACACAGCATTAAATAGATAAAGATTTATATATAGATATATTATACACTCAGAGAGAGTGATACAAATCAAGATAAGTGCTATGAAGAAGAAATATTGAATATTTAGAACAAAAGAATAGACAACTTTCATTTTATTTTTTTCTGTGCATATTTCATTTTAATAATTTCTTAGAGAATAGAAATCATATTTAATGTCCCTTGGTTAAACTCAGAATCTAACCCATGGTAGGTATGCAGTGGGTGTTTACAATGATGAAGTAGCAATGAAGGAGAACAGGATGATCTGAGGATGAATCAAGTACCAGGAGCTGAAGAAATTCTACTTCTCTTTGCATCCCTGCAAAAAAAATAAGCAAGCTTAGAATGCCTTCTTATTGTGTTGGTTTAAAACACAGGGAACCGTCTCTTTGTGTGTTTTATCTCTGGCAGGGCTTTGAAAACTGTTTTAAAATGCCTACCTACTTACCTCAAATGTCCATGCATATCTAGCCTCTCTTCAAATTATTGTTTTCTAGGACTATGCACAATGCAGTGCTGGTAAATGTCTGACTACTGCAAAAAAAGAGAAAAGTACCAGATTTGTAGCATTTGCTGATTTCTGTGGTGTAAATACTCCCACCATGGCCAATTTAAAGCTACCAAGTTGTCACTAAACACAGAGATGAGAAGAAATGCACAGTAGCACATTTTTAGAATTCCATACAGATACAGCAGACATAAATAACCTCAAGAGCATAGTTAGCAGTGAAATATATTAAAATGTTAGGAAGTGGTGAGCTTTTTTGAGCTTTTATGACCTTTTTCAAGATAATGTATTTAATTTTAAGTTAATATAATTCTATGTTAATAATGACTAAGTTTCTCAGCTGTCTCACAGTGTTCCTAAAAATTTAATAATTTGCTCTCATGAGATGGTAAAAGCCAGCTCCAGTACCCCACCTACTGTGCAGCTTAATTGACCCATATATGTTCCAGATGGAACCCAACTATGCTAAATTGGGTCTTTCATTAGACAAGAGGAGAAAGTGAAGTTGATCTTACTAAGCAACTCTCAACTTTCTCCCTCAGCTTTGCAAAACAATTGAGGGTCAAACTAAAAGTTTCATTCAGACAATATTTCAAGTTAGTGGGCCAAAGACCCATTTCTGACCTCCTCTCCCTTGTCTACCTCCACTAGAAAGGCTAAAAAAGCTAAGCACTCATTTTCTCAACTTCCAGTGAGGCTGAGTTGCCAACAACACATTGGCAACTGCTGGGCAGTTGAGAGTGGTCTGAAAAACCTTTTCGCTTTCCTAATGAAAAGACTAGATAGATCTTTTACTCTTCCTTTCTGTCTCAGATATGAATATGATGTCTGGAGCTGCAGTAGCCATTTTGGAACCATGAGGCAATATGGATGAGACAAAGGCCAAGAGAATTGAAGAGCTACTAGCTGTGGATTTTTTATTTTATTAAGTGTATTTATTTGGGGAAAAAACCCAATATACTAAAGATAAACTTGTCAAAAACAAGTCTTATGAACAAGCATTTAAAATGTTTAACATTGGACTAATGCAATAACAAAATTGACCTGTGAATTTTTGAAGATTTTTGTTGTTCAGCTGCTAGTCATGTCCAACTCTTTGTGATAGAAAAGATCTAATTTGGTTTAAATAAGCTCTGAAACACCTTTATGAAACTTACTTTGCTCAATTGGTATGATTTTAAAGAAGTTATGTGTATATTAAACTGAAGTGAAAGTTGCTCAGTCATATCTGACCCTTTGTAACCCCACGGACTGAGGTCCACCAGGCTCCTCTATCCATGGGATTTCCCAGGCAAGAACACTGGAGTGGGTTTGGCTGTGGATTTGTTGGTCTTCCAGACAAAAATCAAACCAGTAGACTCCATCAGACTTAGTGTTACATGAGGGGAAAAGCAAACTCTTATGATGAGTTTTCTGTTATTTACAGGCAAAACCATTCCTAGCCCATATAGATAGGAATTTCATCAGTTTTGCCTTCCACCACTCTAAGAGCTGGAAACAGAATAAGAGGAAAGGCAACTGATAGGCCAAGCATGGTGCTGGGCAGCTTTCATACTTCATTCTCTTTAAGTTTCACAACACTATGAGAGATGACATTTATAAATATGTGTGATTTATCAGGGTTAGTCATACTTTAAAGGAAGTGTGTTTTAAACGAAGATTTGACAAAGCTGTGGTTACGTGGACCTTGAAGAATTAATTTCGGTGTGAACTTGCAAAGGTTTGAACACGTATTCTTCTTCAGTAAATGAAAAGTACATCACACAAACATTTCCTTTGGATTAATTAGACACAAACTGCCTAACTGAGAGACACAGCATCCACACTACCTTCTGCCAAGTGACTAAGGACATTTGGTTTGACTAATAAACAGTGGGGAACACTTTTCCTTTCATCAAAGCTGGCTTGGGTTTCAAGGAAATTTAGAAAAGATCTATCTCCCTTTTGGCATCCATTAATGAGGAGGAGGAAGTGGTACTTTCTGTGGGGTGGGCTGGTCAGGGGAGCTTTCCCCAGGGATCTAGAACTCTCTTAGTGAGAGTCAGGAGGGAAGTGGAGGTGAGCACTGCATTTCCACTGCTCCATCAATCAACCAGCAGTCAGAAGTCCCTGTGCCTTCATAATGTATGAAGAAACCTTGGCATGAGGAGCACTGGGAAACTGCAGAAGGTGCCAAAGGAGAAAAATGAGGGTGGAGTGACAGAAACCACATCAGAAATTAAAAAAAGAGCAGGGGTTGTATTCCATCTCAAGGAATGGAATTCCTACTGTTCAGGCATTCATTAGTCATTCGGAGGAGAGAGGTATTTACTGTGTGTCTCCAATGAGCTAGGCCCTGGGGATGGAGCAGTAAATTAGTAAGTAAATGTAGCTTCTGCTGTCATGGAGTTCACGGTCTAGTCGAGAAAACAAATGGTTAAAACAAGTTATAATAAAGTAGCAGGAGAGTTATAATAAGTGAATGCTGTGATTTATATTCATTGTCTTCCTTATTCATGGTGTGATGGTGGTGACGTGGAATGAGGAGAGAGCACTGCACAGGAGCACCTGGTGGGCTCTGATTAGTTCAGTTCCAGATCTTCTCCAGCTGTGTGTCCTTCGGTAAATCTCTTTACCCTCTCCATCTTTCTTTTTCTTTAAAATGAAGTCAAATTAGATGGTTATGATTCTATTATTTATACCAAAAAACAGTCGCAGTAACTTTTTAAAAATTATTTATTTTTGGCTGCACTGGGTCTTCCTTGCTGCATGTGGGCTTCCTCTAATTGTGGCGAGCAGGGGCTACTCAGTGGCATACCGCGGTGCTGCACTGCCTTCTCACTGCAGTGGCTTTTCTTATTGTTGGGAGTGGGCTCGAGAGCAAACAGGCTCAGTAGTTGTGGCACACAGGCGTAGCTGCTCCATGGCATGTGGGATTGTCCTGGATCAGGGATCGAACTCATGTCTCCTACATTGGCAGATGGATTCTCTACTACAGAACCACCTGGGAAGCCCTTCACCCTGCTTGGGACAGGCCCTTCTCAACAAGTCCTATTTATTTATTCTTCAATGTATTCAAAGGAGCACCAATTATACAGGCTGTTTCTAGGTTTGAGTTAAAAAAATATAATGAAATAATTTGAGAAGTGCTTGATTAAACACAATTCTTTCCCACGAGACTTGCCAGAGTCTTCAAATTTGCCTTATGAATTCCCAACTGGATAAAGTAACATGACCATAGGACCCTGTGTCAAGGAGCAACTGTGAGGACATCTTGGGAACTGCTCTCTGTCTGGCTGATTTACTAGTTCCCTGTGGCCAACACAGCTTCAGCGAGATTGTGACTATCATTGTTGGTTCCTTTTCTAGCCGAGCAAAAGTCTGCGAGGTGTTCACTCCACTTCTGACGATTACTAGCTGTGGGACTTGGAAAAGTCACATCAGTTCTTTGAGTCTCAGCTTCTTCATCGGTAAGGTGATGATGTTAGACTCCATGACCTTTTGGAACCCATCCAATTGTCGAATTCTCTGCTTGTGGGATTGTACAAGGTTCTGGGAGACTGAATGTAGAGTATTTGGACACTGGGCCTGTGAAGGCCAGGAAAGGCCCAGGCTGTTGTGTGGGGAATGGGAGGGGAGCTGGGGCACTGCAATCACAGTTCATGGCAGCCACTGGAATCACTTCCACTTTTTGGAGATTTTCTTCCAGCATTCTAGCAAAACAATATCTGGGTCACCTCAACTTTTTAAAATTAAGGTCTCTCATGGCACTAGACTCATCTACCTTTCAGATTTGGATGGAACAAAGCTAAAGACTCAAAAAACAAAAGGTTAATGTAACTGAATGTTTGCCCTGTGGATCCTCAAATGCCAAGAAAACCTAACAGAAAGAGGTGACAGAGAGTGAAGATTGCATGACTTAGAACTCTGGAATCCTGAGCAACAACTTTGTACTCCTTATTCAAATTTAAGCAAGACAGCTGTCAACAAGCTATCAATCTAACTCTCTTCTCTTGTGCTCTCCTCAAACTAACCAACAGGAAACCTTCTCAGGGGTGCTTAGAAAGTGTTAAATGAAATGACAAGGGAATGAAAGGAAACCTTTTGAAAACTGCAAATGCTCCACAAATATATTATTTTTATCATTATTCATAACGTTTAAAGTATAATTTTGGCTTTACCACAGACATTACTTCAGGCAAGTAATTTATCAGCTCCACCCTCCACATAAAACGGATGTGGTAATGGATGGGAAAGGTTAACTAGAAAATGACGGTGGACGCCTTTGAAAATTGAGGGTCACTGTAATACTTCTTAATTAGTAGTAACCATACAATTGTGAAGTTATAAACAGATCTGCATCTGAGCAGACCCAGAGCCTCTGCTATTTTTTCACTTGTTGCCATTTTGATTTAGTTCATTAGTTCCACTAGCCTGTAATTAGCACAACACCCTGGAAAATTAATGCACACTGGTGAGTCAACAGTAGGGAAATGAAACAGACTTCTAAATGATGTTGAAATTTCACTAAAGCCTGACAGCCAGGTCCTCCTGGTTTCAGAGGAACTAAAAGCTGCAAATCCTGAGTCTTCACCTACAGAGAGGGGTGTCCATGTTACTCTTTTGAACAACAGAGTTTCAACACTACTATCAAGGTAAACATATTCCTTATTCAAAATTTTAATCAATCAGAGAGTTGTAAGCTGTTATATTATGACTGTATGTTTTTCAGAAAATATAATTGAGATAAACTGCCCAATTCTTATCTCCTGATAGAAATTCTAGGGTCAGCCTGAGCAGGAGGGTTCTGAAGGGATGAGCTAGCAGAGGAAGTCTTGTACTGGAAATTGTGAGATTGCTGAAATCTGAACCCATGGAGAGAGGGCTCCAACATGCAGGAAGGGGTACTAAACATTACTATGGTCAAGAGGCCACAGGTAGATTAGCCACAATATGGAAAGCTGGAGTACAGAACCAGCTAACCAAGAATAGGGAGATGAAAATGAGGACCAGGAGAATAAAAATGGGAGTGTGTGCTTGGGGCACCTCTGCCTGAACAAGCTTAGCTTTCTTGAGCTGCCATGTAGAGTCATGTGCAGGTGGGTATGCTGAGCTAAAGGCCAGGAACTAGGTCATAAGAGAAATAAATGACTCCTTTCATCTTTCTCTTTTTGTAAAATCTTTTCACTTTCCAAATTAAATAGCTCTAGTCTCCTTGCCTGGAGAAGGCAATGGCAACCCACTGCAGTACTCTTGCCTGGAAAATCCCATGGAAGGAGGAGCCTGGTAGGCTTCGGTCCATGGGGTCGCTAGGAGTCAGACACGACTGAGCAACTTCATTTTCCCTTTCATGCATTGGAGAAGGAAATGGCAACCCACTCCAGTATTCTTGCCTGGAGACGGAGGAGCCTGGTGGGCTGCCGTCTATGAGGTCGCACAGAGTCAGACACGACTGAAGCGACTTAGCAGCAGCAGCAGCAGTCTCCTTGCCTTGTAAATGCTTATCAGCTGTAACTGCTTTATTTCCAATTGTATGCATGTGATATGATTGGTGAAGTCTGCAGGCAAACTTTCCTAATTAACTGTCAATTCATCTAAAGCCTAAGTTATCACCTACCCTTCCGGTTGAATCCTGACTTCAGATCATCCATTCTTAAAATTGAGGAGTCTTTCCTTGTCCTTGATCATCAAATCCAATTGCCAAATCCTAAAGACTCTATCTTCTACGTACTTCTTTTCATTCTCACCTCACAGCTGTTTATTTGATCTCTTATGTCCAATACACTAATGCCAGTTTAATCTTAAAGTACATCTTCCATCATGTTATTCCTAGACTCACAATATTTAATGGCTGTTTAGTGCCTAACAAATTCAGGAGAAGGCAGTTTGGCAGTCAAAACCTTGGCCCTATCTCCCACTCACACCACAATCCGATAGCATGCATTTCCTCATGTTGTGGACTGCTGGATTCCTAGTTCATCCCCTACAAGTGAAAAGCTTCCCAAAGTGGGGGCAGTGGAATCAATGTGCACACACAGGGGATACATATGCCCATTAGTCATGGGAGCTCAGGAAAACCCATTGCTGCTGCTGGAAAACTATCCAAAAGCTAAGCTGGACTGCCATCAGGTCAGTTGCATCATCTTCTAGTTGGAAAGACATCATATTAACTTTTCAATGACACCTCATTTGGAAATATACTTTCTTTATTAAAGGGTGGGAGGAACCTTGAACTTAAAAATTACCTCTTCCTCTTTCTTCTTTTAGCTTTCTCCATTTTTTCACACCGATTTTTTTTTTCAGGAAATAATCAGAATCTAGATTCCTCTAAAGAGTTCCTCTAAAAGTAATTGCTCTTTTCCTCCAACATTGTACAGGTTGCTCAGTTGTGTCTGACTCTTTGCGACTTCATGGACTGTAGACTGTCAGGCTCCTCTATCCATGGGATTCTCCAGGCAAGAATACTGAAGTGGGTAGCCATTCTCTCCTCCAGGGGATCTTCCCAACTCAGGAATTGAACCCTGGTCTCCTGCATTGCAGGCTGATTCTTACTGTTTTAACCACCATCACTGTGTTCTTAAACAAAATATTAGCAAACTAAATTCAGTTACATATATAAAGTAGTACCACCATGATTAAGTGGGATTTATCCCAGAATGCAAGATTGGTGTAACATCTGAAAATCAATTAAGGCAATGCCCTAGATCAACAGAATAAAAAACAAACCACATAATTATCTCAAGATACAAAGAAAAAGTATTTGACAAATACTTTTATGATAAAACAAATACCTTTTATGATAAAACACTCAAAAAACTAGGAATAGATGGAAACTATCTCAACATAAATAAAAGCCATATATGAAAAAGCCACAGTGAATATCATACTTAATGGTGAAAGACTGCATGCTTTTCTCCTAATATCAAGAACAGGACAAGGATGGCTGCTACTGATATCTCTATTCGACACCAACTGTCTAGAGGTTCTAGCCAGGGCAATGAGGCAAGGAAAATAAACAAAAGGCATCCAGACTGGAAAGAAAGAAATTAAACTATCTTTATTCACAGAAAACATGATCTTGTATATAGAAAATCCTAAGACAAATGTTAGGAAACTGTATAATTAATAAGTTCAGCAAGCAAGGTTGTAGTTTACAAGAGTAACATACAAAATTTAATTGTATAATTGCATTCAAATAATCCAAAATGAAGTTAATAAAGCAATGCCATCTATAGTAGCATCAAAAAAGAGTAAAATATTTAGGTATAAATCTGTCTAAAGGAGTATAAGACTTATACTCTGAAAAGTAGAAAACAGTGCTGAAAGAAATTAAAGATGATCTAAATAAATGAAAACACAGTCTATGTTCATAGATTGAAACTGTTGTTAACATGGTGAAAGTGAAAAGTGAAGTCTCTCAGTCGTGTCCGACTCTTTTCGACCCCATGGACTGTAGCCTACCAGGCTCCTCTGTCCATGGGATTTTCCAGGAAAGAGTACTGGAGTGGGTTGCCATTTCCTTCTCCAGGGGATCTTCCTGATCCAGTGAGCAAACCCGGGTCTCCCGTATTGTAGGCAGATGCTTTACCATCTGAGCCACCAGGGAAGTCCTGGGGAGAATAAGGAGATATAATAAGGACAGCTAACGGGTGCAGTTTCTTTGTTATCATTGTTGTCTGTCACTAAGTCATGTCCAACTCTGCCACCCCATGGACTGTAGCATGCCAGGCTCCTCTGTCCTCCACCATCTCCCAGAGTTTGCTCAAATTCATGTTCATTGAGTCCCTGATGCTATCTAACCATCTCATCCCCTGCCGCCCCTTCTCCTTTTGCCTTCAATTTTTCCCAGCATCAGATTCTTTTTCAATGAGTCGGCTCTTTGCATCAAGTGGTCAAAGTATTGGAGCTTCAGCATCAGTCCTTCCAATGAATATTCAGGGTTGATTTCCTTTAGAATTGACTGGTTTGATCTCCTTGCTGTCCAAGAGACTCTCAAGAGTCTTCCTCCGGCACCACAATTTGAAAGCATCGATTCTTTGGCACTCAGCCTTCTTTATGGTCCAACTCTCACATCTGTACATGACTGCTGGAAAAACCACAGTGTTGCCTATATGGACCTTTGTCAGCAAATTGATGTCTCTGCTTTTGAATACACTGTCTAGGTGCGTAGCTGAAGAGAGAATTTGTGAACTAGAGGAAAGGACAGAAAAAAAATCTAGACTCAAGCACAGAGTTAAAAGAATAAAAAATACAGAAACAAGCAGAGGAGACAGATATGATTCAATGAAAAGAGCCTCATGTTTATTTAACTGAAGTCCCAGGAGGAGAAGAGAGAGAATGAAACAGAAGTAATACAAAGAAACAATAGCCAAGAATTTTCCAAGCTATGAAAGATCTCAAGCCACATATTCAAGAATCCCTACAAACTCCACTGAAAACAAGTACAAAGAAAACCACTCCTCAACACAACCAAGAACAAAAAAATAAGTATCACAGATTGAATAAGAAAACTACTTTTTCATTTCAAAGGTTACCTAGGAAGGCTAAATGGTCTTGTCTCCTAAATAAAATCCCCATCTTCACTCTTCCTCTCATCTACACCATTCTCTACACTGCAGTTAGGTTGATCTTAAATTTTTAAATAGCATCCATCACCTCTCTCCTCTACATAAATGTTTCAGTGACTTCTCACTCCCTCAGAATAAAGTTCAAACTCCTTGTCACAGTTTAGGTGGCCCTCTCAGATCTGGTGTCCATTTACATTTGCTTCTAGATTCCTTTCTCACTGCTACCTCTCTACAACTCTGCACTCCAGCCACTTTCCACTGACTTTTTCTCATGCATGTGTGTGTGCTCAATCACGTGCAACTCTCTGCAACCCCATGGACTGCAGCCCGCCAAATTCCTCTGTCCATGGAATTCTCCAGGCAAGGATACTGGAGTGGGTTGCCATTTTCTACTCCAGTGGATCTTCCTGACCCAGGGATTGAACCCTTGTCTCCTATGTTGCCTGCACTGGCAGCAGGATTCTTTACCACTGAGCCACCTGGCAAGTCCCCACTTTTTAAAAAAAAAATTTTTTTATTGAAGGATAATTGCTTTATAGAATTTTTTGTTTACTGTCAAATCTCAACATGAACCAGCCATCAGTTCAGTTCAATTCAGTGTTCAGTCATGTCCGACTCTTTGCGACCCCATGAATCACAGCATGCCAGGCCTCCCT
Source organism: Bubalus bubalis (assembly GCF_019923935.1). Lineage (NCBI taxonomy): Eukaryota > Metazoa > Chordata > Mammalia > Artiodactyla > Bovidae > Bubalus > Bubalus bubalis. The sequence continues at coordinate 90,824,550 of NC_059162.1, forward strand.
GTCCATCACCAACTCCCGGAGTTCACTCAGACTCACGTCCATTGAGTCAGTGATGCCATCCAGCCATCTCATCCTCTGTTGTCCCCTTCTCCTCCTGCCCCCAATCCCTCCCAGCATCAGAGTCTTTTCCAATGAGTCAAGTCTTCACATGAGGTGGCCAAAGTACTGGAGTTTCAGCTTTAGCATCATTCCTTCCAATAGGTTCCCCCAAATTGTTTCCCTCTTACCCATTGCAGGTCCTTTGCATATGCTGTTCCTATTCCTTCTAACTCTCTCCTCATCTTACACTCCTTTTCCTGGCTTTCCTACTTTCTATCACATTATTGTTTAAATAACATTTCCCTTGGAAAACTTTCTAGATTTCCTAGATTTGGTCATTTATGCCCATAGAGGGCAAGAAATTTGCTCCTTACTTTCTGAAATTCTCCAATCAAAGCACTTATCACATTTTATGATTACTGTTTGTCTCTCTGTAAAGCCTTTAAAGTTCTAAACAGGCAGAAACTATGTGTATTTTGCTCACATTTGTCTCCCTAAGTCCTTGGCCTGGCTCAAAACTGACATTCAATAACTTTTTTTTAATTACTTATTAATTATTACAAGAAACCCCTCATATATTATCTTCAAGACAGTTCATTATACTTCTCTTCCAGACCAAGCTATTTCTTTTTCTTCTAAAAGTTTCTAAATAAGGATAAATGTGAATTAAATATTTATCTTGGAGGGTCCTTTATCATTTTCAAGATATTACTGCAATAAAAATAAAAATGTAAGTGAATGTATGAATATTCATACCACAGGTCCCTCTCCTCCTATCCTAATTCAACAGAGTTTAATGTTTTTACTTGCTTTCTTACATGCAAAAAAAGTGTGCTTATACTACTAGCATCCTCAAATGACACTCTGGCTTTTCACTCACTCCACAATCGGGTTCAGAAATGGCCTTCTTTGTTTCTTGTAGCCTTCTGTGGCTCTTTTCCAGTTTTTATCACAGACTTTTTCTCTGCTTCCTCTTCTCAGTTCAGCACAGCTTCCTCTGTCATGTTCTATAACCCTGCCACTGTTGATGAGTCTTTTTATGTGCCATCTGAATTGGTTGGCTCTGTCTCATTACCTCTTGAGTTCTATTTCGAATTTCAGTGGCAAACAATTTTTTTCTTCACCTGCAACTTTCTCTCCCTTTATAACTTATTTCTTAATTTGGTCATTGATTTAACTCTTTAAACATAGGGCAAAATTGAATATGATCCCCTTACCATCATCACATTTTATCTACTGTTGAAAGCCAAGAACAGTACCTGCTGCTGCTGCTGCTAAGTTGCTTCAGTCATGTCGAACTCTGTGCAACCCCACAGACGGCAGCCCACCAGGCTCCCCCGTCCCTGGGATTCTCCAGGCAAGAACACTGGAGTGGGTTGCCATTTCCTTCTCCAATGCATGAAAGTGAAAAGTGAAAGTGAAGTCTCTCAGTCGTGCCCAACCCTCAGCGACCCCATAGACTGCAGCCTACCAGGCTCCTCCATCCATGAGATTTGCCAGGCAACAGTACTGGAGTAGGGTGCCATTGCCTTCTCCTAGCACCTGACATATACTAAGTATATATTTGTTGCAAAAATTAAATACCTTTGGAAGGTACTCTATGACAGGTTGATTAGGTTGATTCAGATTACTTTTGTTCTTCATATACCACAGATAAATATCTAAAATGTCATTGAATCCCTGGAAGTTGATAACACTTAATAACATTTTATTTCAATATACACATTGTGATCTGATCCAATTATAGGCATTCTTCCTTAGCCAGTTCTTTTTTGTTGTTGCTCAGAAATGGAAGAGAGGAGTTTTGTTATTTTCATTAACACATTTAGAAAACTTTACTTCCTTTGCGTATCAGTCCTAGTCTTTGGTCAATAATCTAGTCTAACCAGCACAAGAAACACAGTTACTTCATTTACATGTTAATTAACAATGACAAATTCACCCTGTAAATCAATTTGCTGGTGTTTAAAAATGTAGACAGCAAGTAAGGCTCATGGTCCAGGGAAAAGGATCCTAATAGAATGCAGAGAAAATTTCTGGGTACCACCCCTAATTTGAGATTTGGGGTAAATGGGGATTTTAGTGAGTGCCTGGGTTGGCAACAGGAAGGATTTGATAGAAAGACAAAGGTTAGATAGATGATGGACTTCACGGTTCAGGAAGAAACCAGGGTCAGCCTATTAGGAGATGGACTAATTTAGCATGTAGTGAGATAAGGGGAAAGTATCAGGATCTTGGGAGAGGGTAGGGAAATAACTTAGAAGCGTGAATTAAAGGAAATTGAAGCGGGGAAATAGCAAGGCCCAGGGCTTAGATGGTAAAGTCAATGGCCTAAAGATATGCCCCCTGGGTACTAATGCTAAAAGTGGAAAGAGAAAGCAAGGAAGCAGTCTCTGAAGGGGAAGGGGAATGCTCAAAGGTGGAAATCAACAGGGGTGCGGTCGCCTCCCGCAACGGGTATAGAAAAGAGGGGGCGCAGTTCCCCCTCAAAAGGCAGAAACATAGCCAGAATCCTGAGCTAGAGTGCAGTAAAACGTGGGTGGGTGGGTAGCAGGAGGGGAACAGAGGTCCAAGGTGCTGGGATGAGTCAAGGATGATGAAGGAGGGTGATGCAGTCAGGAGTTTTGGGAGGCTTTCACAGAGAGCACTGGGACTTAGAGTTCGGATTGTAAAAATATGTTTCAGACTCTCAGGGGGCTCTGGCATGTGTTTGGTAGAGTCCACTCAGGTTAGCCTGGGGTACGTAGGTGGTGGTCAGTCAAGGATGGAAGGCAAATTCAACGAGGTCTGGGAATTCATTTAAACCAGTTAAGGGTGATTTCAGCGAAAGTTGGGAGGATTTAGGTCGAGAGTAGGGTGCATTTCAGCCCGAGTGGGTCGATTTGCCCGGTTTGGGGCATGAATTTAAGTGGGCGCTGAAGGGTATTTCAGGCAGCGTGGCTGAAGAATTTCCTTCAGGACCGCAGTCCCTACCAGACCGGGTTCGGGGTGGGTTACAGCAGCGGCCAACCGCACTGCGTTTAGGATGGAGTGCGTTCCGGGCCGCGCCGGGGCGAGCGAGTCCGGGAGCGGGAGTCCGGCGGGGACTCCGGGGAGGTTCGCAGGGAACAGCCGTCAGCGCAGGGCAGGATCGCCGGCTCGGGGATGTTCCGCGCCGCGAGCTGTACTTCACTCCCGCCCCTCCCGATCCCGGGGGAACCTGTTGCCGGAGGAATGGGCGGGCGGCGGCGGCGGCGAACCCTCCATCGCCTCCGCCTGGGCCTCATGGCGGCCCTTTCGACCTAGACGCTGCGCGGCACGGCCCCTCCCTGTTGCCTCTGTTTTTTTAAAAAAAAAAAAAACGAAAGAAAGAAAGAAAAATCAGCCCCCAACCCTCACCCGTGACCTGCGGGCCCGGCGGCGGCTCGTGCGGCTTCCGGGAGAGGAGGCGCGGCCCCGCGGGCCGGAGGAGGCGGAGGCGGAGGAGGAGGCCAACATGGCGGCGCGCAGGGCTGGGCCGGGCCGCCGCCGCTCTTGAGCGCCCCAGTGCCGTAGCTCGGCTCGCGGTGCCCACGCCCGCGCCCAACCTGGCCCGGCGGCCGCGGAGCGCGCAGCCCAGGAGCGCAAGGGCCTGCCCGGGCGCGGGGACGGCGCAGAGGCAGCGCCGCTGGGCCCGCCAGGCCCCGGACCCGCAGCTTCGCTGCTCGCCGGCCGGCGGGGCCCGGAGGCCGGAGCCATGGAATCGGAGGAGGAGCAGCACATGACCACGCTGCTGTGCATGGGCTTCTCGGACCCCGCCACCATACGCAAGGCCCTGCGCCTGGCCAAGAACGACATCAACGAAGCCGTGGCGCTGCTCACCAACGAGCGGCCGGGCCTCGACTACGGCGGCTACGAGCCGATGGACAGCGGTGGCGGCCCCAGCCCCGGGCCCGGCGGGGGCTCGCGGGGCGACGGCGGCGGCGGCGGCGGCGGCGACGGCCCCTCCCGCGGCGGGAGCACCGGAGGCGGCGGCGGGTTCGACCCCCCGCCCGCGTACCACGAGGTGGTGGACGCCGAGGTGAGGAGGGGCGACCCGTGACCCCCGTGGGAGAGGCCAGCGGGCTAGAGTTCCGTGGGGAGGGGACACACCCCACTGGGCTTTAAGTGCGGGGAGCGTGTGGAGCAGGGGAGGCACGGAGAAAGGGCAAATGGAGCACCGGGCTCGTCAGGACGGAGGTCACCGGACTGCGGTCAGGTAGGGAGTGGAGCCCGTAGGGTAAGGGCTGATGAAATTGAATTGGGGATGCGGGGCAGGGCTGCGCGGCAGGGTGGGGAGGGGTCTCTCGGGCTTTGAGCTGAGGTCACCAGCGGGGCAGGCCCGGGAAGGGGATGGGGAGGAGGGTCCAAAGCTGGCATCCCCGAGATGGGGGAAGATGGCACATTGCCCTGGAGAGTGTGATGGGGGATGGCGCGTGTTATCAGGCAGTCAGAAATGGGGTACTAGTAGACTAGGCAAGGACCCAAGATTTCGTGGCCCAGGGTTTCAGTGAAGGAGTCGGGGAAGGCACCAGGTTCAGAGTCAGAGAAAAAGTGGGATGGGCCAGCCAGGGTAAAGAAAGGCCTTTGCTGGGTCAGAGGAGGACTTGAGGTTACGATGGGATTTGGGTTTTAGCCAAGGACCAGAAAAAAGAGATTGGTCGGGGTCTAAAATGAAGAGGGACTGGGCAGAGGCCAGGAATGACAGTAATTGATATGAGATGTGGATTGGGGCGTCATCGATAAAATCAGGTATTAAAGCCATGGGGATTAGACTGAGAAAGGTTAGAGATAAGAGGCCAGGACAGGAGTCAGAGCTGAGAAAGGGCTCGGCAGTGATGGGACTGGAGTTGGAATATGAAGCTGGGACCAAGTCTGGGTACTGGTCATTGATTAAGTCCGAAATGAGGGAAAGCTAGACGGGAGAAAGGGGTTGTAGCAATCAGGGTGCTCTGCAGAGGGACAGGGACAGGGTGGGAAATAAAGGGGCTGCAGGAGTCTGTTAAGGAGAAAGGGCCATCTAGGTGAATGGCTTTGATCAGAGATCTCACTCAAGTGTGGATGGAGACGATTCCTTCTGTTTAGTTTGAGATGTGAGCAAAGAACATGAGGGAGAAAACAGACTTTACCTCTCATTTTTTTTAAAAAAGGATCAACCAGAAGCAACAGTGTTGGTGAATAATTCCTTTGCAGAAAAATGACAGCTCATGATAGGGGTTTTGGTCCGATTTGCTGCATAGTACATTTCAAAGGTCCAGTAGAGTAGGTTGGCTTACCCTAGTGGTTTGAGTTTTTAAGTAGAGATGTGAATTTGGATAATTCTTAATGTAGCTAAGCCTCCTGAAAGGATTTTTTCATAAATAATATTCTGTCTTTTTAGTCACATGCTTTGGCAGCATGGGCTGAAGTAGCTTGGGAAAGAAAGTAGCACTTCAAAAAACTAGATTTCTTCCCAAGATCTCTTTGGTTTCCAGACTTCCACACACTTGATTGATTGCCCTCTTGTTACCCAGTAACTCAGCTGTATCATTGACTAGTGTATGGAAGTAAAGGTTGTAATTATTCCTACTTTGGGGGAAAGGTCCCATATAATTAAATCAGATCAGATCAGTCGCTCAGTCGTGTCCGACTCTTTGCAATCCCATGAATCGCAGCACGCCAGGCCTCCCTGTCCATCACCAACTCCCGGAGTTCACTCAGACTCACGTCCATCGAGTCAGTGATGCCATCCAGCCATCTCATCCTCTGTCACTCCCTTCTCCTCCTGCCCCCAATCCCTCCCAGCATCAGAATCTTTTCCAATGAGTCAACTCTTCACATGAGGTGGCCAAAGGACTGGAGTTTCAGCTTCAGCATCACTCCTTCCAAAGAAATCCCAGGGCTGATCTCCTTCAGAATGGACGGGTTGGATCTCCTTGCAGTCCAAGGGACTCTCAAGAGTCTTCTCCAACACCACAGTTCAAAAGCATCAATTCTTTGGCGCTCAGCCTTCTTCACAGTCCAACTCTCACATCCATACATGACCACAGGAAAAACCATAGCCTTGACTAGACGGTCCTTTGTTGGCAAAGCAATGTCTCTGCTTTTGAATATGCTATCTAGGTTGGTCATAACTTTTCTTCCAAGGAGTAAGCGTCTTTTAATTTCATGGCTGCAGTCACCATCTGCAGTGATTTTGGAGCCCCGAAAAATAAAGTCTGACACTGTTTCCACTGTTTCCCCATCTATTTCCCATGAAGTGATGGGACCAGATGCCATGATCTTCGTTTTCTGAATGTTGATCTTTAAGCCAACTTTTTCACTCTCCACTTTCACTTTCATCAAGAGGCTTTTGAGTTCCTCTTCACTTTCTGCCATAAGGGTGGTGTCATCTGCATATCTGAGGTTATTGATATTTCTCTGGGCAATCTTGATTCCAGTTTGTGTTTCTTCCAGCCCAGCGTTTCTCATGATGTACTCTGCATATAAGTTAAATAAACAGGGTGACAATATACAGCCTTGACGAACTCCTTTTCCTATTTGGAACCAGTCTGTTAAATAACTGTACTTAAATCACTTTAAGAAATGAGCTTCTGTTTGCAAGCCCCCATCACTCTTCTTGTTCCTTTTAGTTTTGACCCAGTTTTGAAATCAAGAAGAAAGCCACTGCTTTTTCTGAAGCTGCTTTTATAGTTCTTCAAAGTTCAGCGTATCCTCATTTTGTGAAAAAAATTTACTTTTTTTTTCTTTTATCATGCCTTTTAATTTCCTGGAATTGCAAAATCAAAATAAATTATAATGCTTGATGGTACTTTAACATTAACTGTACTAATGTATGTTGAAATACTCACATTAGCTGCCCTGCCTGAACATTTAAACACTAAGAATTTTTGGCTTCCTTTCACGTGAATGACAGGCTGAGGAGTCTGCTTTCACATAAAATCTAGAGAATCTATGACTTTCTGAAGACCCCTGTCAAGTTTTCATTTCCTCTTGACTTGTGGATTTGGCTCTACCATTTAATTTTGCAAGGTCAGAGTGGGAAGTGGGGGTTGCTACTGCTGCCTGAGGATGCTTTACCCAGAAGAAGACTGACAAGGATATAGGCTCATGGGAACCTGGTGAGAATATTTAATCCAGTTGTTGCCTCTGTAGTTTTACAAATCTACTTGCATGCCGCTTGTGCAGCTTGTTGGTCATCCTTGTCGACAACGGAAACCTGAGGCATTTGATCTTGGGAAATAGGGAGAAGCGCTGATCATTGTTGAACATCTATACGGTGTCAGGTGCTGTTAGGTGCTTTATACATTGTACTTAATCCCCAGTGAGGTAGTTAATAACATCACTATTTTAGAGCTGTGCTTAGCTAGTGGCAAAATCTGAATTTGAAACTGGTCTCTCTGACTTCAAAGACAGTGTGTTTTTCATTCTACTCAACTCATGGTTTAAAATTGAATTCATTTTAAGATAAAAAGGAAAAATAAAAAGGGAATGAGACAAATTTGAGGTTCCTGTACAAGCTAGAAAGATGTGGCTTGCAAGGGCTGAATCAAGGCATTGGGAATAGGATAATGGATAGAATGAAGGGAGAATCCTACCTTTTTAAAGAAGACTTCAGAAATTAATGCTTAGTTTGTCTCCTTGGTTTTACATACACAAGCGGGCAAGCCCCAAAGGGGAAGTGACATGTCCCCACAGAGTCAGTTCATGAAAGAGATGGGACTAGGATCCAGGCCCGCTCACTCCAAGTCCATTGCACTCTCTCCCTATCAGCTGCCTGCCTTTCAAATGAAAAAGGGACAGGACACAGTTAAAGGTTGGAGAAAAGAAAGTGTAATAAACAAGGTGAAGATTGTCAGCTCTTGTATAATCTACTTGTTTTATTTCTTTAAAATGAGGTCCTTGGCTGAAATTATATAAATTTGTATTGGCCCAATAGGAAATTTCAGTTTCAGTGTCCTCTTAAAAATATTTGGGAATATACAGATCAAAATCCAATTGTTAAAAAAGAAAAAAATGATTGCATTTATTTTGTATTTGTCATTTGGTAACGGGAACAGTCCTCTCATTTGGTAAGCATTTAATCCTTCCAGGTTCCGGGGCTGGGAACAGAATGTAGAGGTTACATTCTGGTGGATCTTAGTGCAAGCCTCTAGTTTTACAAGAAGTGACTTCCCAAGGTCATGCAGTTAGGTAAATCAGTTTAGTAATTTGGGCTCATGCTATAATTAGGATTTGGTTTAAAAATTAAAATTTGGAAAGTAAAAGCAGTTAACTTCTGGTTCAGTAGCACCAAGGAGAATGCAGATAGAAAAGACTCAGATGTCTAGTAGAATGCATAACACTGCACAGAAAGCCACTTTTTTAGATAATCTTCCAGTGACTTAAAGGTACTGCTTTCCAGAAAGTTGTGCTAGGTGTAGATGTGTATTAATTCTTGGTGTCTTGGCTGGATTGGATTTTGAAAAGTTCACCAGTTTTGATTTTAAATAGCATTACTTAACAACCTTTCCACAGCAGGTAGGAGTCTGTTCTATTTATTATTAAAGAGAGTGAGATCTCACAGCTGCTCCAAATAACTTATCCAGATGTTTAACACCGCCCCTCCCCCCCCCCCCCCCCCCCCCCCACCTTGTTAGAATTCTTCAGTGTTTCTTTTATGGTTAATGTCAGCCCCCCTGACCACTATTCAGGGCATGCCCCCTGGTTCTGCCCTCCTAGAGCTGGGACAGAGTTGGTCCTTTTAAGAACTGTGATCCTATCAAGAGAGTTAGAACTTAGAACCAGGAACCCTTTTAGGCACGTTTTAAAATTTGACACTTGTGCAATATACCTTACTTGTTACTAAGTTTCCTTGTTTTGTCTTTAGAAAATACTAAAATGGATTTTTTTTTTTTTGCAAGGAGAGTTTTAACAGAAATACCTTAGTGTCGAGTTTCATGTTAATTCTTATTCCTAGAAGTGACATTTAATGCTGTGATCTCACTAATATTGTGAACTTGTTTTGTTTCTGTTTAATTGTGGATAGTCTTCTGGAAATATTTTGTCAGAAGTATTTGCATGATTTCATTGCTTTTTTGTTAAAGAGCCCTAAAGTTGGTCCTGCTAGACTATATATAAATCACATAAAAATCACATTAATTTGTAAATCCTTAACTTATTTTTGCCTCTTTTTTTTTTCTTTGGTATTAAGTGGGTAGTTATACATGAATTAAAATTATACATTATATATTACATAATATACTAAGGTTTATATTAAAACTCGTGTCCTTTTTTTCCTCTAAAATACACAATTCTAGCTCATTTGAATGTGGAGTAAATATCTTATAAATAAATTTTAGTTATTTGTGATTTGAATATATGATTTACAGTTTCTGATCTACTGTGACTTGTTCAATTAGAAAATGTAGAATCTATTTATAAGTTTTACAGTTAAAAAAATAAAATAATTCCCAGGACTTCCTTGGCAATCCAGTGGTTAAGACTCTGTGCCCCCAGTACAAGGGGCAGCAGTTCCATCCCTGGGCTGGGAACTAAGATTCTGCATACCACGGGGCAAGGCCAAAAAAAGGGAAAAAAGAATTCCAAAATTCAGTTGAAAGTACGTGAAAAATAGGGACTCTGAAAGATTAATTTTGAAATAAAAATTTCTTTATAATCTAGTATATGTGTCTCCTTTGTGAACTAGGCATATGAGTTCATCTGACTTGTAATTACCTGACCATTTGCTATTAGAATGAATGTAATTTGGCATGAAAGAAGTACCTTTTGTGTATCAGTGAGGTGTATTCTAGTGAAATCATAGTAGGTAGGGACAGCTTTATGCAACATAATAATCCTGTTAGCTTAAAATTTGAAACCAATAACAATACTAGAAAAGTAAATGTTGTTTTAATAATTTGAGGAAAGAATTTCAACCGTAATGTAACCTAAATAGCAGACATCAAGGTATTCCATAGCTTCGTGCTTACTGCTCAAAAAGCATATAACATGGATTTTATTTGAATTTGAGTGCAAAGATGAAAAATTGTTGCTTTTAATAAGAATTATTATATTCAGGAAGATTTGGTTCAGTAATGATTTTCCTGTCTGTGGAGTTCAGTTTTCCCAGAAGTTTTTTTTATTTGAAATACCAAAGAGAAATGAGAAGTAAAATATATAAGATTAAACCATTTCAAAACACCCTCATATTCCACATGCACTCAAGATCATGCACTTCACTCGTTTGTGTTTTAGTTTGTGTTTATTTTATGTATTGAATTGCTTTTATTTTTGACTGTTCTGGGTCTTCGCTGCTGCTCACGCTTTTCTCCAGTTGCGGCGAGCTGGGGGGCTGCCCTACAGTTGCAAGTGCATGGCTTCTCGCTGCGGTGGCTTCCCTTGCTGTGTACTCGGGCTCTGGAGAGCGAGGGCTTCAGGAGCTGAGCGTGTGAGGTCACTAGTCGTGGTTCACGGGCTCTAGAGCACAGACTCAGTAAGTTGTGGCGCGTGGGCTTAGTTGCTCCGCAGCATGTGGCATCCTCCCAGATCAGAGGTCAAACCTGTGTCTCCTGCATTGGCAAGGTGGATTCTCTACCACTGAGCCACCAGGGAAGTCCTAGCTGTTTTGTCTTTTTTTTTTTTTTAAACATAGTTCAAATAAGCTTTAATATTAGGTTTCCTGTCAAATTAGAAGTGTTTTGCAGTAGTCCAGACATGCGGTGATGAGCTGCCGGAGGCAAACACAGTAGTGAGAAGTGACAAGTGGCTCAGGGATGAAGGAGGGGACAGGAAGCTTTGAAAGCAAAGCCATGTGTATGGAGTGATGTGCAACAGCTTTGTGTGCTGCGTGCCCCCGAGAGGCTGTTTTTACTGATGCCGCACTCCAGAAAAGGTTACAGTCTGTTCTGTTTAAGAAAGTCCAGGAATGTGTAATACATTTTACCACGGTTTTGATTTAAAAAATAAGAAAATAAGAAGAAGAAAGTTGGGCATATAAAGAAGTAAGCATTCAGGTACCTGGAAAATTGAGATACAAGGGATGTATCAGCCTGAGACTTTCGCATTGTGGAGGCATTGCTAAGAAAGTTGTGCTTCACTTTCAGGAGTAGATGTTTTTTCTCACCTTCCTTCCAGGGAGTTTTAGTTTCTTTTTTAAGTTTGTATTTCTCGTTCTCATTATATTATAATAGGAATTTTTATTATTCATTATTGAAATATTTTTCAGTCACAATTGAGTTGTAAAAATTTTTTCTTAAGCTCATATTAGTAGTAGGTGACATTAGATTTGGTGTATGTTTATTTGTTCTGAAGAAAAGAGCTAACACAATTAAGTTGGCATTTCATTTTGATAATCTTTACCAAAATTGAAATATTTTAGCCATGAAGCAGGAATCTTTAGCCATGAAGGTGGAATCTTTTTCTGGGGCTAAGTTGAAGATTTTATTTTTCTTCTTGGAAATAAGTAATATCTTCAGTGCCCACCAAAGTCTTCTCACTTCTTAAGTTCCAGTATAGTTTGCTTTCTTGTAGTATCTGTTTCAGTTATGTGCATTGTGAAATTCAGTTGACAGCATTTGATATACTTTCACTTAAGTTTAAGATGTTTATGTTAGAAATATGTTATTTAAAAAATAAATATGATACATTCTTTATCAGTAGGCTTCCAAAGTGGTTTCTGAAGTTAAAATCTTTTCCAGAAAGATTTGTTAGTCACTGTTGCCAGTGCTTTTCAATTTCTACTTTGTCTTCTTTTAGAATCTAGCTTTCATAACAGATCAAAATTTTTAGGCTTTTTTTCCCCCTTCTTTCCATTCCTCACTCATATTGGCAGTTTTGGTTGAAAATTGAATTGCTTGCTGCAACTTACCATTAGAAGCCTACCGTGTAGCATTTTAGTAGTAATTTAAATTATAGCAATTTAAAATACAGATCCTAAAAAATATGAAGGTATTCCATACTGCCAATGGCAACACCATCTGTCAATTAGTTAATTTATTTAAGACTCCTTACTTTGTCTTCTTATCAAGTAGCCTGTTAATTCTAACCGTAAATATCTCTCCTGTACCCGCTGTTACTGCTCTGGTTTTGTTCATGTCCTGTTCTTACTGTTTCTCTGTGCCACTCATGGGTACCAGAATGATCTTTGTAAAATATAAATTTTAGTTATGAGATAACCTTGCTTAAGCTGAAACTCCAGTAGTTTGGCCACCTCATATGAAGAGTTGACTCATTGGAAAAGACTCTGATGCTGGGAGGGATTGGGGGCAGGAGGAGAAGGGGACAACAGAGGATGAGATGGCTGGATGGCATCACTGACTCGATGGACGTGAGTCTGAGTGAACTCCCGGAGTTGGTGATGGACAGGGAGGCCTGGTGTGCTGCGATTCATGGGGTCGCAAAGAGTCGGACACGACTGAGCGACTGAACTGAACTGAACTGAACCTTGCTTAAAAATGTTTGGTGGCTCCTTAATTCCTGTAGGTAAAATCTGAACTCCTTTCTTCCAAGATCTCCATCCTTCTCCACTCCACCATGCCTCCTGCCTTCCAGTGCCGTGTTCAGGGGCCATCTGTCCCCTCACTCTCCTCCCCAAACCTCAATAAGCATCTCTCTGGCTAACATGGATTTATTCTTCGAGATTACCTTAAATGCTGTTTCTCTTCAAGGCACGCTTGTCTTACCTGACCACATTCTCCCAACGGCATTTTGTAGGTACACCAAGTAAAGAAATGATCATATTTTAGCTAACAAAAAGGTGTATTTACATCTATGTATCTGTATTTCCACTGGACTTGAGAAACAGTAATATTTCTTTTTATCTCTGTGTCCCTGAGACCCCTGGCTCACAGTGTTTGACTGGGTAAATAAATGAATGGAGAAGGAATATCTTAAGGGAAATAAAAAATCAAATGGCGTTTGAAAGAATATTAAACCAGGAATTTGGGAGATAGTACATTTCTCTTCAGGGTTCTGTTGATTGCTAACTATAAGTTTATTGGGCAAGTCAGTTTGCCTCTCTGAGCCTCAGTTTTCTCGTCCATGAAATGGGCATCTTGCACTAAATCTATTGTTAATTTTCATTCTTTAATCTCTCTGGGAAGTTAAAAGCTATGAGGCCTTTCAGAAAATAGCATGTGTAAATATACGCACTTGGTTTTCTAAATAAACTGATGCTAAACACTAATGGCTGTTATTTTTGGGTGATAGGGGACACAGGTAATTCTCTTCTGTTTTACTGAATTAAAAAAAGATTAAGTTTTTAAAAAGTATATAAACTCTATTAAATGAAGACAAACCAAACTCTGGTGTCCATTAAAAATGAAAATAGCTTAAAAAATTGATTAAAGTATTTCATGATTCTTAGGAAAATTTCACCTAGATTCTAAAATTGTTTTAAAACTTTGCAACTGAGGGAAGTTAAATACAGGAAGGGTTTGTGTTTTATGTAACTGAAAAACTGGAAAAAGTATATTACTTCCTAACATAAAATTGGGAACTTTTTTTTTAAATCTAAATTTCATGTTTGATTATATACTTATGCTGCTGCTAAGTCGCTTCAGTCATGTCCGACTCTGTGCGACTCCAGAGACGGCAGCCCACCAGGCTCCCCCGTCCCTGGGATTCTCCAGGCAAGAACACTGGAGTGGGTTGCCATTTCCTTATATACTTACTAGATAGTTCCTAATTCTAGCTATAAGAAAACTGACTCAGAAGATGTGGTTCAGCAGGACTTTTCGAATTTGAGTCACATTTTGAGCTTTAATGGAGCTTCTGTTTAGTTGCTTTTCCTGCCTTTCTCCTTTTCTCCATGTTCCCCCATTCCTCACCTAATATCTCCAAGCAGTTTGCCTTGTTGACTGATTTTAGAACTTCGTTATCTATGACTCAGGTATGTTTGGACTCACCTTTAGATTAATCTGCCAGCATTTAGAGACTCTCTGAGATCTATGACTCTGTCTTGGAAACAGCTGTTTTTAAAGCACAGATTTTTTTGTTTAGCTTTGCATCGCCAAAGGGATGGAATAGAGATGCATACCTGGCCAACAAGGCCTTCCCTTGTCACCTGTGATTTCTGGGACTGGTAGCACTGCTACAGGGAGGCCTGGTATGCTGCGGTCCATGGGCTTGCAAAGAGTCAGACACAACGGAGTAACTGAACTGAACTGAGCACTGCTACTCATGACTGTTGGGCTCTTGGTAGCTCCAGACTTAGCCTCATCTGCTGTTTTCAAGAAGACACGACTGACGTGACTTAGCAACAGCAACTGTTTTCAAGAAACAGTCCACTCACTTGACTCTTTTCGGTCATTTGTTCACCTTAATGTACTCTTTCATGTCTGCTTACTTATTTCTAAGAGAGCAAGACTGCTGTTTCTGGAATTTTTATTAAAATACTGGAAAAAAGAGTTCTTAGAAGAGTTCTCTAATTTATATTAAATAAAGATAGAAATCAAATTCCAATGATAAAAACAGGCATTATACCCAAAATGTCAGAGCAGCAAGACAGGTAATAGTCCATTCAATAAAACACTTAAATCTACCTTCATTCAGTAGGTTTTTATTGAGCATTGAATGTATGCTCGGCACTGAGTAGATGTTGGGCATACAGGAGTGAACCAATCACAGTCCCTTCCCTGTTACAGTTTCAAGGCTGATGGGTTTCCTTTGCTCTGTGTCCAATAAATTATAATGTTATAATTCAGAAAAGTAAGGCCTTGAAGAGTTGTGGGTTAAGTATGAAGAGATTAGATCTTTTGTGATGTAATTTGATCTATAGTGGTATCGATTGCCAGGAAACCAAGTGATACTGTTTTTTCAAGTGTTATTTCTTTTAGTGCCATGGAATGTACAGAATTTGTATTTATGTACTTGTTGCATGTTTAATATTAGGTTAATGATTCTCTCAACTAGCACCTCTTTTAATAATGGTGCTAATTATTTCAGCTAAATGTCATTATGTTTTGTCCTAAAATCATATTTGTGCATTTTCCCCAGGAAAGAGAAATTGCTCTAGAAACTGGCCTTTTTTTAGGCTAAAAATCTCTTATAATTGTTGATAATACCCCCCGAAAAAGATTGTTTTTAAAGCTAAATGAAAAATTTGTCTGTTATTAATAACATTAGGAATCCTTAGTTTATTATCAACATTTGTGTGTGGGGGGGTGTTTAGTTTTATGTTGGAGTGTTTTATGTTTAATGTTTACTAAAATACTATATACTTTTAAAATGTTAGTACTTTTCATTTTGTAAGATTTCCTTCTGCTTCATTTGAAATGTTTTTAAATGAAACATTTAAACAACAGTAGCAACAGATCATCCTATATTTCACTAGTTTGTATATCATATTTGATTTTGAGAAAATATCTGTTGTCTGTTGAGCAATCAGTATTCTCAGTTATACCAGGCAAAAAATGTATGTGTAATATATAAAACTTGTACCGTAAAAAACAATTGGTTCATGAGATGTGTGCAGACATACTGACATCTGTAGAGAATAACAAGCAAGTCCTGTTTGCTTTTCATTACTTTGGGGTTTTTATGGTTGGAATATAAAACATGTCTGTGATAAAGAAGTTCCAAGTATTTGTTAAGGAGGATCAACTATCAGAATCCATGCTGAGTTACCTTGGATTCACCCAGTTCACAGTAATTTTAACATGGGAGAGAAATATCAAGAATAGTTGGCAAGATACACTTCGTAAAACAGAGCAATTATCTGTAGAGCTGAGAATATTTTCTGTCCTCTCCTCTCTCTGTTCCAATAAAAATGTTAAAAGTTGTAAATTTAAAGATTAAGGTTGAAGATGTGTTTCAAAGCTGGAAGAGACCATCGGGATCTTGTGATGTTACATCTCGTCAGTTTAGGTGTAAGGACCTTGACTCGGATCATTAGCAAAGTGAGGAAGGGAACTAGCTTTCCGCTTCTCAAGAAGCATTTTGTATATTTGACCAAACTGTCTTTCTGACATGAGGAAGTCTTTTACTGTAACTCATCTTTAGTATATCCTTCCTCGTAAGCTTGCTGTATCTTCATCACCACCATTTCCTTTGTTAGATACTAGTTTCAGTTAGGGGGCAAAAAGTTGACACTTGATTCATTTTTTCCCCCTTGAAGATATTTATCTTGTTTACCTTGCTTTCTCACTCAGCACTTTCTAATGTTAGCAGCTGTTGATAAGTTTATAAGAGGCGGTGAGGACTAAGGAGAGGAAGGTTGAAGAAGCGCTGTCATTTGTGAAGGAGCTGTGTCCATCTGTCTGCTTAGCGTCGTTGTAAACCTGACAAGGATTAGTGATCCCCTGCCTGAGTGTCCACAGTGGTACATGGGTACTGATATTTTAAAATAAGCTTAATAGTTAGTATATAAATTTCTTGAAATAACATATGCCTAATTTGTGTACATCTTTTACTTACTTAAAACTGCCTTTTTGTTTTCTGTGTATCAAATACAGTGATTATCATAAATATCCACTCGGAAATATTATACACCTGTAGGTTTGAAATAAAAACATTTTGAATGATACTTTGAAAGGCTATTAATACTCTTAAAAACATGACACTTGCATTAATTATATATTTTAATGAATATAGAAATAAAACATAGTGTGTGTTGATTTACTCTTAGAGGATCCATTTTAAAAAATTAGCCTTAAAATATGCCAGGTTCTTTTATGACTCCCAGCCTATAGGCATACTTTTCCTTCTACCTGGCCTGTTCCCCTCAACCTTCACCCCTAAGGAAAGGGGAATTCTCTTGTCGTATTAGACCAGGAGAATTAGTCCAACAGCACTATGTGACATCAGTTTGATCCTTGTGGTTGATCCTTTCTCCACAAAGTAGATTTAACACAAGTTTGTAGTTGGCAGAATTAGATATTGAACATCCTCCTATTTCAGTCTCGTGAGTCCCATGAAATTCCAGATGTTAACCAAACCACATGTACTGTTAGATTTGCTACTGGTTTTCTTTTAGAGCTGATGCCTTCTATTCCACTTCCTCCTATTCAGTCTTCCCCTCTACCCAGTTAAAAGTCCCTTCTTGAGTTTGAATAGAAACCCTTACATACAGTGCTCAGTCATAGCATTTATCCCCTTGTATTGGAATTATTTATATATTTGTTAACCCAGACTGAATTGTAACTCTTTTGAGGTCAGGGTCTGATCATCTCTATTTACCACAAAGTCCAGGGAACACTTGACATTTGTTGTTGCTCAGTCACTCGTTATGTCTGGGTCTTTGCGACCCCATGGGCTGCAGCACGCTAGGCTTAGCTGTTCTTCACCATCTCCCAGAGTTTGCTCAAATGCACGTCCATTGAGTCAGTGATGCCATCTAACCATCTCGTCCTCTGTTGTCCCCTTCTCTTCCTACCTTCAATCTTTCCCAGCATCAAGGTTTTTTCCAATGAGTTGGCTGTTCGTATCAGGTGGCCAAAATACTGGCACTTCAGCTTCAGCATCAACCCTTCGATGAATATTCAGGCTTGTTTCCTTTAGGTTTGACTGGTTTGATCTCCTTGATGTCCAAGGGACTCAAAAATCTTCGCCAGCACCACAGTTTGAACGTATCAATTCTTTGACCCTCAGCCATGTTATTGTCCAGTTCTCACATCTGTACGTTACTACTAGAAAAACCATAGCTTTGACCATACAGACCTTTGTCAGCAAAGTAACATCTCTGCTTTTTAGTACACTGTCTAGGTTTGTCATAGCCTTTCTTCTAAGGAGCAAGTATCTTTTAATTTCATGGCTGCAGTCACCATCTGCAGTAATTTTGGAGCCCCAAAAAATAAAGTGTTACTGTTACCATTGTTTCCGCGTCTATTTGCCATGAAGTGATGGGACCGGATGCTGTTATTTTCCTGTTTTGAATGTTGGTTTTTAGGCCAGCTTTTTTACTCTCCTCTTTCACCTTCATCAAGAGCCTCGTCAGTTCCTCTTTGCTTTCTGTCATAAGGGTGGTGTCATATGTGTATCTGTTGTTATTGATATTTCTCCTGACAATCTTGATTCTAGCTTGCGATTCTTCCAGTCCAGAATTTCACATTATGTACACTGCACATAAGTTAAATTAGCAGGGTGACAATATACAGCCTTGACGTACTCCTTTCCCAATTCGGAAAGGAGTATATGGTTGTCTGAGGGGGCCACACTTGACATAGGAGGTACTAAATAAAAAAATCTGATCTGGAAAATATTTAGTTTGCATCAGCATTTTGGAACACATTTTCTTACATTCACGTACGTCAAGTAATGTTGGGGATGGTGCATTTATCAGTATAATAATGATTAATGATGTTACTGTTAATCCAAGTGAGTTCATTTTGAAGTAAAGCTATGGAGACACCATTCAATTTTTTTTTTAACCCCTCCTTTCTTACCCCAGTTTCTTAAAGTGAATCTTGCCTGTAATAACCTATACTGTAGCTTGAAGGTAAGAAGTATTTTGGTAGCCCTATAGCAGATTTCTGTCATGGTATTTTCATTGTTTTACAGTTTGTGGAGGGCTTCCCAGATGGTACAGTGGTAAAGAATCTACCTGCAATGCAGGTTCAATTCCTGGGTCAGGAAGACCCCCTGGAGGAGGAAATGGCAACCCACTGCAGTATTCTTGCCTAGATAATCCCATAGAGAGGGGAGCCTAGTGGGCTATAGTCCAGGGGGTCGCAAAGAGTTAAACACGACTTTGCATCTGAGCACTTGTGGCAACTTTTTTTGAACTGTTGCCAGTATCTTTCTAATGGACACCATTTTGGACATAATGCATTAAATGTGAAGTTGGTATTTGGCACCACTCCCTCTGCTTTGTATATTTTTTCTGTAGCGCATAGAAAAATACACAGGAAAGAACATAATGTATGATCAGTTCAGTTCAGTCGTGTCCGACTCTTTGCGGCCCCATGGACCGCAGCACGCTAGGTTTCCCTGTCTATCACCAGCTCCTGGAGCTTACTCAGACTCATGTCCATCGAGTTGGTAATGCCATCCAACCATCTTATCCCCTGTCATCACTTTCTCCTCCTGCCTTCAGTCTTTCCCAGCATCAGGGTCTTTTCCAGTAAGTCAGCTCTTCGCATCAGGTGGCCAAAGTATTGGAGCTTCAGCTTCACCATCAGTCCTTCCAGTGAATATTCAGGGTTGATTTCCTTTAGGATTGACTGGTTGGATCTCCTTGCAGTGCAAGGGACTCTCAAGAGTCTTCTCCAACACCACAATTCAAAAGCATCAACTCTTCAGCACCCAGCTTTCTTTGTGGTCCAACTCTCACATCCATACATGACTTAGAAGAAACAAAAGTTTTTTTTAGCCTTTGTAGGACTATTTACCAGTCTGTTCTTATTACATGTCTTAGTTGAGCTCAGCCTCAATAAGGAGAAGATTATTTGCAGAAACTGTCACTTCAGGAAAAGAAAGAAAAATAGGATACAGAATAATTATAATAGTAAACTGATTTTTAGTGTCTTTTCTGTTTCAGATTGTCTTATTTATTTCATTTATTAATATAATAATGATTAATGATATTACTATTAATCCAAGTGACTTTATTTTTAAGTAAAGCTATTGAGACGCTGATTGGCTTTTACCCCTCCTTACTTACCCTAATGTAAAAGGAGGAAAAAAAAAAAAAAAAGGTGTGTCTAAAAGTAGGAAGAAGAAGGAAACAGTAGTATGGGAAGTATTTATGCATCACTGAACAAATGTTTGTTGAATGCCTTTGGCACTGGTCTGGCTGCTTATTGCTTCTTACTAGCTCGTAACCTATTGCAGTGATCCTGAAGGGTGGTAGGGGTAATCAGCAACAGATCAGTTTGTGTTTTCAGGATGACTTGTCCTCAACAGGGCCCCCAGCTATCTCAGGAGTGGAGAGGATTGGGTAAAAGTACTTAATAAAGCTTTAGAAATATCAATAACCTCAGATATGCAGATGACACCACCCTTATGGCAGAAAGTGAAGAGGAACTCAAAAGCCTCTTGATGAAAGTGAAAGAGGAGAGTGAAAAAGTTGGTTTAAAGCTCAACATTCAGAATCACGAAGATCATGGCGTCCAGTCCCATCACTTCATGGGAAATAGATGGGGAAACAGTGGAAACAGTGACAGACTTTATTTTGGGGGGCTCCAAAATCACTGCAGATGGTGACTGCAGCCATGAAATTAAAAGACGCTTACTCCTTGGAAGAAAAGTTATGACCAACCTAGATAGCATATTCAAAAGCAGAGACATTACTTTGCCAACAAAGGTCCGTCTAGTCAAGGCTATGGTTTTTCCAGTGGTCATGTATGGATGTGAGAGTTGGACTGTGAAGAAGGCTGAGCGCCAAAGAATTGATGCTTTTGAACTGTGGTGTTGGAGAAGACTCTTGAGAGTCCCTTGGACTGCAAGGAGATCCAACCCATCCATTCTGAAGGAGATCAGCCCTGGGATTTCTTTGGAAGGAATGATGCTAAAGCTGAAACTCCAGTACTTTGGCCACCTCATGCGAAGAGTTGACTCTTTGGAAAAGACTCTGATGCTGGGAGGGATTGGGGGCAGGAGGAGAAGGGGACGACAGAGGATGAGATGGCTGGATGGCATCACTGACTCGATGGACGTGAGTCTGAGTGAACTCCGGGAGTTGGTGATGGACAGGGAGGCCTGGCGTGCTGCAATTCATGGGGTCACAAAGAGTCAGACACGACTGAGTGACTGAACTGAACTGAAGCTTTAGAAAAGGTGTGTGTGCTCTAGCTAATGACAAATCCAATGTGTATGTAATTTGATTTGAATACTAGATGTATTTTTCCAAAATTTTTATCTTGAGCGATTTCCAGCCTACAGAAAAGTTGGAAGAACAGTACAGTGAATACTTGCATACCTTTTACCTCGATTCAACATTTACAAACATTCTGTCACACTGACTCTATCTCACTTGTCTCTAAAGACAAACACCTACACACACACACCCATTTTTTACCCTGAACCTTTTGAACCTAAGTTGCAAAAACATTGTCCAACAGAACCACAATAGCATTGTCTCAACCAAAGGAATTTAACAATACATTAATATTCTCTACTATTTGGTCCATATTTAGATTTCTCTACTTGTACCAAAAATAACCTTTATAGATGTTTTAAAAAACAGTCCAGGATTGAATCAAAAATTATCATCTCACACCTGTCAGAGTGACTGTCATCTAAAAGAATACAAATGACAAACATTGGCAAGGGTGTGGAGAAAAGGGAACCTTTGTCCATTGTTGATGGGAAGGTAAATTGGTGTGGCCACTGTGGAAAACAGTATGGAGGTTTCTCAAAAAGCTAAACATAGAACTACCTTATGACCTGGCAAGTCCACTCTTGAATATATATCTGAAGAAAAAAAACACACTGATTTGAAAAGATACATACGTGCTGATGTTCATAGCAACATTACTTATAATTGCCAAAGTATGGCAGCAACTTAAGTGTCCATCAACAGATGAATAGATAAAGGAGATGTGTATATATACACATATACATATATACAAAGAAATACTACTTAGCCATAAAAAAGAATGAAATGTTGCCAATTGCCATAACATGGATAGACTTGGAGAGCATTATGCTAAGTGAAATAAGTCAGAGAAAGATATACTGTATGATACTACTAAAATGTGGAATCTGAAAAGTAAAACAAACTAGTGAATATAACAACAAAGAAGTGGACTCACAGATAAAGTGAACAAACAGTGGGGAGAGGAGATGGGAGGGGCAACATAGGCATGAGGGATTAAGAGACATAAACTATTAGGTATAAAATAAGCTGCAAGGATATATTATACAACATGGGAGTATAGCAGATATTTTATAATAACTATAAATGAAATATAACCTTTAAAAAAATCATATGATAAAGTACTAGGCCCCATATTAAGCACTTCAGATGTATCATTGTGTTGGAAAAAAGTACAGGATTGAATAAAAAATTATGCATTGCATTTGGTTATCATATCCCTTTAATGTAGATTCTAGAATAGTCTTTATATCCTTTTAGTCTTTTGATATTGACATTTTCAAAAATAACCCAATTCTCATCTCGTATTTTTAAAAGATTTTATAATTGAATCATTTTAAATATACAAGAAAGTTTTATCATTGTCTATTAAGGTAATAAGGAAAACTGAACAAAAATATTAACTTCCTTCATGACATAACTTGTTTCTCTTTAATAAGACTGTACTTACAGTCATCTTTATTTTGATCTTTTATAGAATTTTAGCATTTTTAGAGCCAAAGAAGGATCTTAGATCTATGGGTAAATGTTTTCATTTTAAAGATGATACTAAAATTAAGTGTGAAGATATGAAGTCTTACGTAAGACTGTGGTTCCCAGCCAGAGGATACTTAGTAATGTCTGGAGACCTTTTTGGTTGCCACAAGAAGGGAATTACTGGCACATAGTAGGTAGAGGCCTGGGATGTTGCCATACATCCCACAGTGCATAGAACAGCCCCCTCAGCAAAGAATTACCCACCCTAAAATGTCAGTAATGCCAGGGTTAAGAAACCCTGGTCTGAAATCATACAGCTAGTGGTGAGCTTAAACCAATGTGTCTTTACCCTCAGTTCTGTGTTCTTTCCACGCACAAAACATCCAGTGCCTTACTTTCGCTCCCTTTTGTTCTCCCTGGCTTCATTCTCCGTTTCTGCACTTTGAACCTTTTTTGTTAAGCCTAATGCATTTCTTTATGCCTGTAAGTATTAAGGTGATTTAAAGCATATTACCAGAAGAGCATGGAATATCTTTTTAAAAGAGAAGTATAAAAGTGTTTTCAGTGGAGTTTTGTTCCTGTAAGCAAAAGTGTATGCAGAATAACCTTTTGAGAGCAGTTTAGATAACCATAACAGATCTTTACTTTGTTTATTTGATATTTGCATTTACAGAGCATTTTTACATACATTATCTTACTTAGTATTCACAAAGCCCATTTTTAGTTACAAGCAAGCAAATGTCAGTCTCCTTTTCACAAGTGTAGAAATGAAGGGTCACAGAAAATACTATATCCCATCTGATTGTGGTCTGGTAGGTATTAGTTAAATTTACATGGAGAGAGATTTCAGTTGAACTTTTATCTGTGTGAAAAAAGGAACAGGCAGCCTTAAAGTGTCATAGGCTTTTGGTTACTAGACCTATTTAGGCAGAAGGACATTTCTGAGGTTGTGGAAGGCAGATTCTTTACCGTCTGAGCCACCAGGGAATCCCAAGAATACTGGTGGGTAGCCTATCCCTTCTCCAGGGGAACTTCCCTACCCAGGAATTGAACCAGGCCTTCCTGCATTGCAGGTAGATTCTTTACCAGCTGAGCTACAAGGAATCCCCCAGCTTGTTGAGTAACACAATCCAATTAGGGCCGTACAGCTGTAAATAGGTAAAGTTTAATACAACTCAGTATTTGTTGTTATGGAAATAGAAGAATGTGCTTTAAATATGCCACACTCTCTCTGGTGGTAGACTCACACATACAATTCTCTAGGCCTAGAATCCTTTTCCCCTTCTCTTTCATTTTCTAAGTATTTATTAGATGCTTAACATTCATTCATTCATTCACCAAATATTTATTGAGCACCTACTCTGTATCAAGGGCTGTTGATGCAACAGATAAAGCAAAAATTCTGCCCTGGCGGAGCTTGTATTCTGGCTGGAGGAAGAGAGACAGCAAACAATTAAGTGTAGAAAGTTAGATGGTGAGTGCTATAGAAAAAGATGAAGCAAGGAATGGAGCCGAGAGCATGCTGGCCTAGGGGGTGGGTATGCCTTTTAGATGAGATTCAGAAGTGAAGCAGAGGGCAGCTCCTCACTGGAGCCCTGGAGGCCACTGAAATGGCCTTTTTGTCAGAATGGAGTCGAGCATCGAGGGTTCTGAGCAGGGAGGTAATGTGATCTTACGGGAAAGATCCAGAGTTTGTTTTCAGATGTGTTTATTTAAGATGCCTAGTAAATATTCCTAGTGTAGATGTCAGAGGAGACATTGGATAAGTGCCTGGTGTCTAGGAAGAGGTCCATGCTGGAGATAAACTGTGAGGGCCTTCAGCTTGGAGATGGTATTTAAGACCGTTACACTGTGCATTCTCAGCAGGGCCAGCAGCCCTCCAAAGGAGCAAAAATTGGTTTCTCAGGGTTGACAAATATCTTAGATATTAACAGTGGTTTGGTCCAAAGCTCAGCCCTACCCAACACAACCTTACTCTTTAGTATTTCAGTGAGATCAGACAATGCATGTGTCTAACGTAGATTTCTGAGGACTGGGTTCCTGGGTACTCCAGTGTTTAGGGACTGAGGTGACAAGAGAGGAACCAGCTGAGGAGAGTGAGGAGTGGCTAGTGAAGTAAGAGGAACCAGGGAGTGGATCTGTCCTGGAAGCCACATGGAGGAGGTGTTTCAGGGAGGATGGAGCAATCAGCAGTGTGAGCTGTCGCTGGTGGGTGAGATCAGGTGAGGACTGAGCACTAACCCTGTGCGCGAGGCTGAAGATGCTGGATGCTTACTTAGGTCTCAGCCTAAATGTGAGTTCATTTTTAGGCTATCTTTGATCATGATAGGCTGGGTCCCCTTCTTCCTCTTCTTCTTTTCTTTTTGAAAAGGATATTGAAATTATTCAATATGAAATTGAAAAATTATGAAAAACACAAAACATAAAATTTACCATCTTAGCTATTTTTGAGTGCACAGTTAATTATAGTTACATTTTGTGAAGCAGATCTCCAGAACTTGTCATCTTGTAAAACTGAAACTCTGTACCAGTTAAACTACAGTTCCTCTTTTTTCCCCTGCCCCCAGCTCCTGCTAACCACCTTTCTTTTTGTTTCTATGAATTTGACTATCTCAGATACCTCGTGTAAGTGGAATAGCACAGTGTACTCAAGGTTCATTGATTTTATAGCATATAACAGGATTTGCTTCCTTTTTAAGGTGAAATAATATCCCATGGGTTCTCCTTCTTATACACTTTCATAATACTCTTGTTGTTATAGCATGCTCCTTATAAGAAATGATAATCCCTTATGTAATTGTCTTTTCTGATAGGTAGTGTATCTCAAAGCCTCAAAGGCAGAATGTTTGTCTTATTCATTTATGTATTCACAGCTTCTAGATAGTACTGAATGAGAATTCAGTATAAAAACAGAAGACAGAATACCTTAGTCTGGCGGAATCTTGAAAAATGTATTAAAGAAATGATACTTGAACTGATTTTAAAGACTGTCTTAGTCCATTCAGGGTACTATATTAAAATACTATAGAAATGGATGGCTTGTAAAGAACAGAAATTAATTTCTTGTAGTTCTGGAGGTTGGGAAGTCCAGGATCAAGGTGCCCGCAGCTTTAGTATCTGGTGAGGACCTGCTTCCAGATTCATGGACAACTGTCTCCTGGCTTTAACCTTACATGGTGAAAGGGCTGAGGGAGCGCCCTGTGGTCTCTTTGAAAAGAACAGAGCTCTCATAACTCACCTGTTAAAGGCCCCATCTCCAAATACTATCACATCAGGGATTCAGTTTCAGCATATGAACTTTGAAGGGACACAAACATGCAGCCTATAGCAAAATAGAAGTAGTAATTTATTGTGTTGGAGAAAAAGCACTCTAGGCAGAGGAAAGAGCATCAAGGTAGCATGGCATCACGGCAAGTCCTGTGTGCTCAAGGGCCTAGGAGTTCAGTGTGGTTAGAGCAGAAGGGTTTAGGAAATAAGCAGTGAGGTTCTGTGTGTAGGTTGTGGTCAGCTGGTGAAGAGCTTTGCATGCCAGTCAGTGCTGGAGACCTGCTTTTACTTTCTAGGTACTTAAGGCAGCTGGGGTCTAAAGGAGGTTTATGAGCAAGTAATTGATGGGATCAGATCCCTTTACTTGGTTTAGTTTAGTTTTTGTTTTGTTAGGAAAGATCACTGGCATTTTGAAGAGGACACAAGAGTGGGGTAGAACAGCGGCAGGGACGCAGTCCTGATTGTGAGTGTTGGCTGCAGTCTGAGCAGCGTGCAGCGAGGGCCTCAGCCACAGTGGTGGTCGGCCAGGAGAGACTATTGAGAAGTTTCTGAGGTAGAATCACTGTGGTATGGAGACCGACTAGTTGGGAAGATGACACTAAGTTTCAGAGACTAGGTATAGTTTCTTCAGAGAAGAAACATATTCAAATTAGAACACTGAATTCTTTGTGGAAGCTGAAGAGTCTAACAGGGATATAGAAACACTCATCTGAAGCTTGAAGAGTGGTCTGGGCCACTGGGTAGGATGTACCCGTTTGTGGTAGTTGGTCTTCTACAAGGATGCTCTCCCATCTGCATAGTAATCCTGCAAGGCAGGCGCTGTTCTCTGCTTGCTGTTGAGAAAACTACGGCATATAGAGAGGTTAAGAAGCTTATTCAAGGTCACACAGCAAGCAGATGGTGGTGACAGAATCAACATTTAGATCTGTCATGGGAATATATAGTAAAGGAAATTCCAACAAAATTTAATAAAAGGTACTTGTTTATCCTAGAAAACCTCTTACCTAAAACTTTAGGAATATCGGTGGATTAAGAAATAACGAGTGCTTTGGGAGAAAAGCAGTTGAGAATCAATTCATTTTTACCTTGTCAACTCTTAGCTTAGGGTACATTATATAAAATTTTTGTTTGGTTGTTTTTTAATAACAATTTACCTCCATTCTGGAATGATGTTTTTAGGGACTGAGCCCTCCTACCAGTTTTAGGAGGAACTGGAATACCTCCAGAGTGCTTAATCTGGAACATGAGATTTGGAGAAACCTCGATCTGAATTCTCATCCCATTCTGAATCCATGAGTGACTGTTAGCATTAGGCAAGAGACCATAAGAAATAGATTTGAGTAACTTGTCTTACTTGAGCCTCAGTTTTGCCCATGACAGATATTGAGCACAATGACAGATTTTGCCTCGTTGCCTCGTGGGGTTGGGCACCATCCCTGACACAGAGTAGCTAAGCCGTCAGGAGACATGCTAGTTCTCCTTTGCCTCTCTCTCATTTTTCTCTGCATGTATCTAAATCCCCCTTTACCATCTCACTCCTTCTTCCTGCTGTCTATTAAAACTGAAGGTCTAACTACAGCTACCAGCTTTTTTGTTCCTGAGATCAACGATATATAAATCTCAGACCTTAAATCTAAATGATAAAGGATAAATCCTATGTGTTGCTCAGTAGTATCCAACTCTTTGTGACTGCACAGACTGTAACTCACCAAGCTCCTCTGCCCATGGGATTCTCCAGTCAAGAATACTGGAGTAAGTACCCATTCTCCACTCCAGGGGGATCTTTTTGACCCTGGGATCAAACCCGGGTCTCCTGCATTGCAGGTGGATTCCTTACCATCTGAGCCACCAGGGAAGCCCGTATGTAAGATGCCACCTTTGAAATCAAAGACAACTTCTCATGAAAACCTTGTTTCTATGTATTGAATCAACACTAAGTGTTATGAAAGAAAGGGACCCCAAGAAATGTCCGCTTTTGTAGAACAGTTAGGAAATTCTCTACTGCTTATAATATGAAATGAAAATGAATTTCAAGAAAGCAATTTGCCAACAGACAAATGTATTAGTGACTTGGGAACCACCTGCACTTGTCCCTCATCTCTTTCTTCAGTAAGCAGTATTTTAGGAATCATCTAGTCCAGAATAACAGATCATATTATTAATAGATTTGCATAGAACTAACTCTGAATTGCTTTGAAAAATATTAAATAAGACTGACGAGCCTGAAGTCTCAACTTTCATTAGAAAGTTGTTTAAGTTAGTGACTTGGAATCAAATGTTCATGTTTTCATCTTTTTTTCCTTAAGCACTTGACATATATGGTGCTAATTATTGTTTATTTTAGGTAATGGACAAATGCATTTTTAAAAATCATGGGAAAATGATTTGGCATCAATTTGGCATTTTCATTTTTCTGTACATTAATCAAACATTTCGAAGTTCTTTTGAGTACATTTTTGGCTAACAAAATAGTTCAGTAATCAAATTTAGTATTAGCATAAACTTTAAGCAATATTGGCAATCTTCTATCCCTTAAGGGTTTTTTTTCTGTATTTGTTGGGTTAGTGGCTAGACCGGAGCAGAGCTTATCTCTGAACAGCAGGCAGTATTTACTCCAGTAGGTTCCACTTCTTTAAACAAAGAAGGTTTAAATTGAGTTTAAGAGCAAAAGGTTTGTTAATTTCTTTGAACTTGAAGTGGTTTTCTAAGTAACTATTAAAATTCTGTTATTAACCTTAATGCTTATACAATAGTATTTCAAAGGCCAGTTGCAAAGGCTGAGTAAATTATACTGTTTTGTGTATGCAGCCCTCAATCAAGTTAGTGCCTGTACAATGTTTATGTTGGTTCATCTGCATTTTTCAAACAGGCAAGTTTCTAGATATGGATAGTGACATATATGCTCATGTCTAACTGTAAATATAGAAGATTTCATGCAAAGAAATATTTTTGTCAAGATAATCTACATGTTAAATCTAAAGATCTCTACCTCTGTGGAGGTAGATTTACACTATGCAGAGACAGCATTTATCAATTCTGTGAAAAACTATTTCCAGTAATTAAAAGTGCTAAGCCCATTTATAGATAAACAGTAAGCCTTATTCTGAACCATTTGCCAGTAATGAAGTTATAATCACAACTATATGAATTTCTAGGGTGTTTATGACATTATCAAATATCATGGGAATTACAGAGATCTTGTTTATACTTGTATTAATTTATATTTATGGGCATAAGTAAAATTACTTCTTTAGGAAATAGCCTAAATTATGTTTCCAGTAATTGTTTTGGTTCTAATCTTAAAATGTCTAGTTTAGAAATCATAATGTAGGGCATTAACTCATTTGTTATTTTTCTTGGATGACCAGATACACAAGACTCAGTGTTATTAGAAATTTTTCAGGTTAAAAGTGATATTCAAGAATTTTTTGTGAGCTCATTTCTTTTCTGCCTTAGTGACAGAATTGTGCATCTCTAACATGCTAAATTTACATAAATATTGTAAAGCATTTTCAAAACTTAAATGTCTTTCAATTTTAAATAAAATTGGTGGGCTATCATAATAAAAGGACATTGCCTCAGATGGTCAACAAAGTTGAAAATGTTGAAGTTTTATTACTTAATATACTTGAAAAATAAAGTAATACCAGTTTTGAAATATGAAAGCTCTGTAGCCCTCTGCTTATAATACTGTTTCCCTTAAACATCAACTGTTTGCATGCATGTACACCGCCACCCGCAGCGTGGTTTGGATCCACCCTTTCTCTTCTTTCACATTGTCCTGGTCTCTAAAGATGAGAATTGTGTCTTTATCTCTATCCCCAAAGTTCAGTACCTTGTCTGGAACATAGTGAACTTTTGATAAGTGTGGTGGTAGTGGTTTAGTGGCTCAGTCGTGTCTGACTCTTGTGACCCCCATGGCCTGTAGCCTACTAGGCTCCTCTGTCTATGGAATTTCCCAGGCAAAAATCCTGGAGTGGGTTGCCATTTCCTTCATCAGGGTAAATTCCTCACCCAGGGATCGAACCCAGGTCTCCTGCATTGCAGGTGGATTCTTTACCAACTGAGCCAGGGAAGCCCGTTGACAAGTGTATTTATTATCAATTTAGGTTAAGTGCTCATTAACTGTTACTTGGGTATCACTTGCATTAGACATCTAATGAGAAAATAATATATTACATTCCAGAGTTCTTATTAAAAACCCTATACCTTATGTCTGTTGGGAGCTATTTTGCAGTAGGACAATTCCAAGCTGCTTTGCATGTGTTCTCTTGTTTAGTATGTAATTTTTGCCAGGGACGGGCTCTACTCAAAATGATGGCTCAGAATATTAAACCAACCTAAATATGGGCTCCTGTCACTGTTTCCTCCTCTGGTGATTCCGTCTCTCGTCTGTGTTGGTAGTACCCTCCTCAGAACATAATGCTGCTCTGTATCGCTTGTTAACTCTGATGTGTACCTTGTACGTTCCCCCCTTTTAAAGACCAAGAATGTTAACTGCTTAGAAGGCAACGTGAGATTTTTCATCTGTTATGTCTTAAGTATATTATTTTTTTAATTATTTTTAAAAACTAATTGGCATATTTATTTTTATTATAGATCATTAGATACAGCTGGGTTTTGAAATTCTTAGATGAGATTTTAAGCTCACTTATATTTAATAACTATAATCTTTGAACTCATTTGTTAATCAAGGTTTTCAAATAGCAGCTTTATCAAGATATAATTCACACACGCTAAAGCTTACCTTTTTAAGTGTACATGCTTAGAGTTGGACAGCCATCACCACTCTTTAATTTTAGACAGTTTTCTCATCACCCCCAAAAGGAAACCTTGCATGCATTTTTCCCCTTTGGTTATTTTTGTTTTCTGTCATATTAATGTAAGATTGAAACAGATGGCTACAACAACATTTGAGATTCCACAGAGGGAACTCCTCTTTGTTGCTGCACACAGGCCTCTCATTGCAGTGGCCCCTCTTGTTGGGGAGCACGGGCTCTAGGGCACGCCAGCTCAGTAGCAGCTGTACACAGCGGGCTTTAGTTGTTCGGTGGCATGTAGAGTCTTCCCAGACCAGGGATTGAACCCATGTCCCCTGCATTGGCAGGCAGATTCCTATCAACTGTACCACCAGGGAAGTTGAAGAGATTTTACTTTTGATGAACTTCAGAATTTATCTTTTCTTTTTTGTCGTTGTGTTTTTTTGTGTCCTATTTAAGAAATATTATCTAAACCAAGATTATGTAGATTCACTCCTGTGTTACATTTTAAGTTAATTTTTTTATATGGTGTGAAATAGGGGTTCAGTTTTATTCTTTTGCCTGTGTCTTAATGGTTGTCTCAGTTTCACTTGTTAAGAAAGCTAACCTTCCTCCATTGAGTTGCTTTTATGCCTTTGTCAGAGATTAAATTGTATTATCTCTCTTGTTGAGGGAGAATTGGCCACATATATAAGGGCTTATATATGGAATTTCAGTTCGATTCCATTTTCTGTATGTGTACCTTTTTATATTTTTGGCTGTGCCACGTGGCTTGTAGGATCTTAGCTCCCCCATAGAGGTTGAACTTGCTCCATCAGCACTGAAAGCATGGAGTCCTAACTTCTGGACCTCCAGGGAATTCCCTGTATGTGTATCTTTATGCCAGTACCACATTATCTTGATTACTGTAGCTTTATAGTAAATTTTGAAAGTTGAAAGTGTGACTCCTCAAACTTTATTCTTTTTCAAGATTATTTTGGTTATACAGGGTTCTTTGCATTTCTATGTGAGTTTTAGAGTCAACCTGTCAATTTTTGCAAAATAAGCTGAAATTTTGATGCTGATTGAATTGAATCTGTAGACTAATTTGGGGAATATTGCCCTCTTAACAATATTAAATTTCAGTCCATGAACATGGACTCTTTCTATTTATTTAATTCTTTAGTTTCTCTCCATAATGTTCTGTAGTTTTCAGTGTATAAATCCTGTACTTATTAAGTATTTTATTTCTTTTGATGTTATTGTAAATGAAATTGTTTTTTTAATTTTAAAATTGTTCATTAGTGTATAGAAATACAAGTGAATTTTAGATATTGATGTTTTATTCTGCAACCTTGCTGAACTCAGTTATTGGTTCTAATGGTTTCTTTTTTTCATGAATTCCTTAGAATTTTCTACCTACAAGATCATATAATGAGTGAATAGAAATAGTTTTACTTCATCCTTTTCAATCTGAATGAATGCCTTTGATTTCTCATCTTGCCTAATTGCCCTAGCTAAAATCTCTAGTACAATGTTAAATGAAAGCTGGTGAACAGGCATCCTTGTTCTGATTTTAGAGGAAAACATTCAGCCTTTCACACTTAAGTATGATGTTAATTGTAGGGTTTTTGTAGATACCTTTCATCAAGTTGAAGAAATTCCATTTTATTTATTTGTTGATTTTTTTCTGTTACTGTTAGGACAAGGTGATGGATTTTGTGAATATTTTTTCTGCATTTATTGAAATGACTGTATTGTTTTATATTTATTCTGTGACTGCTCACAGCATTGTATTGATTTACTATTGTATGCTGAACCAACCTTGTGTGCATACTTGGTCCTGGTGTACAGTCCTTTTTATCATGCGGTTGCTGCTGCTGCTGCTGTCACTTCAGTCGTGTCCGACTCTGTGCGACCCCAGAGACGGCAGCCCACCAGGCTCCCCTGTCCCTGGGACTCTCCAGGCAAGAACACTGGAGTGGGTTGCCATTTCCCTCTCCGATGCATGAGAGTGAAAAGTGAAAGTGAAGTCGCTCAGTCGTGTCCGACTCTTCAAGACCCCATGGACTGCAGCCCACCAGGCTCCTCCGTCTATGGGATTTTCCAGGCAAGAGTACTGGAGTGGGGTGCTATTGCCTTCTCCCACTATTAAGGACTTTTGTGTTTATATTCATAGGATCATTGGGCTGTAGTTTTATTTTTCTTGGGATGTCTTTGTCCATTTTATATATATTATTTAATTTTCACATGTTTTTGGATTTCCTTTTGCTATTGATTTTTAAGTTCATTCCATTGTGGTCAGAGAACATATGTTGTATGATTTTAATCCCTCCAAATAGACTGAGACTTGTTTTATAGCCTAACACGTACTCTATCTTAGAGAATGTTTCATGTGCGCTTGAAAAGAATGTACATCCTGCAGCTGTTATGGAGTGGAGCATTCTGTAAGTGTCTTTTAGGTATACTTGGTTTGTAGTATTTTTTTGTTGTTGACCTCTGCCTAGTTCTAGCTATTATTGAAAGTGAAAGTCTCCAACTCTTTTGTTGAATTGTGTGTTTCTCTTGTTCGGTCAGTTTTTACTTCCTGTACTTTGGGTCTCTGTCATGAGATGCATATTTGTTTAGAACTGTTACGGCCATCCTTCTTTATCTTTAGTAATAAATTTCCATATAACTTCTATTTTTTTCCGATATTAGTATAGTCACTTCAGCTCTCTTTTGGTTTTTGTTTTCGTAGCGTATCTTTTTCCATTCTTTTTATTGACCTTTGTTTTTCTCATTATGAAGTGTCCTTCTTTGTCTCTAGGAATATATTTCTTGTCTTAACGTCTGTAGGCATACCTTGGAGCTACTGTGGTTTTAGTTCGGCATCACTGAAGTAAAGCAATACCACAATAGAGTGAGTCACATGAACTTTTTGGTTTCCCAGTACCTAAAAACGGTGTTAATGTTATACTGTCATCAGTAAATACGCAGGAGCATTATGTACAATACTTTGGCCACTTGATGTGAAGAACCAGCTCATTGAAAAAGATCCTGATGCTGGGAAAGATTGAAGGCAAAATGTGAAGGGAGCAGCGGGGAATGAGATGGTTAGAGAGTATCACCAACTCAATGGACATGAATTTGAGCAAACTCAGGGATAGTGGAGGACAAAGGAGCCTGGCATGCTGTATATAATCCATGGGGTTGCAACAAGTCAGACACAACTTAGTGACTAAACAAGAACAACAGCATTATGTCTAAAAAAATGTACATACCTCAGTTTTACAATACTGTATTGCTTGAAAATGCTCACCATCATCTGAGCCTTCAGTAAGTCATAATATATATATATATTTTTTGTGAATAACTGCTTACTGATGAGGGTGGTGGTTATTGAAGGTAGGGGTAGCGGTGGCATTTTCTTAAAAACAATGAAGTTTGCTCCATCAGTTAACCCTGTGTTTCATGAATGGATTCTCTGTAATGTGCAGTGCTGATTGATAGCATTTTATTAGAAGAACTTCTTGCAAAATTGGAATCAATCTTCTCAAACCCTGCCACTGCTTTTTTTAATCAAAGTTTATAAATATTCTGACTCTTGTTGACATCTCAACAGTCTTCACAGGATCTTTACCAGGAGCAGATTCCATCAAGAAACTATTCTCTTTGTTCATCCATTAGAAGTAACTGGTCATCTGTTCAGCTTTTATCATGAGATTGCAACAATTTAGTCACATCTTCAACTCAACTTCTAATTCTAGTTTCTCTTGCTATTTCTACCACATCCGCAATGACTTCCTCCACTGAAGTCTTGAACCCCTTACTTAAAGTCATCCATGCGGGTTGAAGTCAACTTCTTCCTAACTCGTGTTAGTGTTGATATTTTGGTCTCTTCCCATGAATTATGAATATTCTTAACGGCATGTAGAATGATGAATCCTTCCCAAATGATTTTCAATTTCTTTTGCCCAGATCTATCAGAGGAATCACTATCTATGACACTAAAGCCTTACAGAAGGTATTTCTTAAACAATAAGACTTGAAAGGTAAGATTACTCCTTGATCCATGAGCTGCAGAATGGATACTGTATTCACAGGCATGAAAACAACATTAATCTCATTGTATCTCTCCAGCAGAGCTTTTTGGTGACCAAGTGCATTGTCGGTGAGCAGTAATATTTTGAAAGGAATTTTTTCCTGAGTAGTATGTCTTAACAGTAGGTTTTAAATATTCAGTAAACCATGTTGTTAACAGATGTGCTGTCATCTAGGCTTTGTTGTTCCATTTGTGGAGCACAGGCAGAGTAGATTTAGCATAATTCTTAAGGGCCCTCTGATCTTCGGAATCACAAATGACCATTGGCTTCTACTTCACATCACCAACTTCATCAGTCCCTCACAAGAGAGTCAGCCCATCTTTTCTTTTTTTTCTTTTTTTGGTGGTGGAAGAGAGGTATATTTGCTTGTTTAATTAACCATTAATTTTTTTTCTTCTTTTTTGCTTTTATTTTTTTAATTATGAAACTATAATAACATGTTTACAGGAGACTTGGAAAATACAGAACAAGGTTACATATAGTTCCACTATATATTACAATTTTTATCTTTTTAAATAGATAAATTTTTAGTAGATTTTTAGTTGGAATTTTAATATAAAGCTCTCAAAAATTAATAGACTATACAGAGAAGTAGAATGATATAGTAGACCTGAAAAGCTCTGTGAACCAATTCAACATAATTAAGATTTATACAGTTTTCACACAACAGTAGGATACAAATTCTATTCAAGGTTACTTTTCATTTACAGTTATTACAAAATATTGGCTATATTCCCTGTGTCGTACAATACATCTTCGAGCCAGTCTTACACTCAGTAGTTTGTACCTCACTCTCCTCACCCTATGTTCTCTGTCCCCTACTCCGCTAACCACTAGTTTGTTCTCTGTGTCTGTGAGTCAGTTTGTCTTTTGAAGCTCTAATGCCAGGCATTGACTTCTCCTCTCCAGCAGTGCAAGTCCTGGATGTCATCCTCTTCCAATATGAGGCTGTTTTGTCTGCACTGAAGATCTGCTGTTTAGTGTAGCTGCCTTCTTTAATTACCTTAGTTAGATATTCTGGGTAGTTTGCTGTAGCTTCCACATCACCACTTGCTACTTCGTCTTTCAGTTTTGTATTATGGTGATTTGGCTTCTTTCCTTCAACCTCACGAAGCAACCTCTGCTAGCCTCAGACTTCTGCAGCTTTCTCATCTCCCTCAGCCTTTATAGAACTGAATAGAGTTAGGGCCTTGCTCAGTTTAGGCTTTGGCTTACGGGAATGTTGTGGCCACTTTGATCTTCTGCCCGGACCACTGAAACTTTCTCCCTGTCAGCAGTAAGGCTGTTTTAAACGGCTTTGTTAGCGTTTGTGTGTTCACTGGAGTAACACTTTTAATTTCCTTCAACAACTTTTCCTTTGCATTCACAACTTACCTAACAGTTTGGTGCAAGACACCTATCTTTCAGCCTGTCTTGGCTTTCAACTTGCCTTCCTCACTCAGCTTCATCATTTCTAGCTTTTGATTTAAAGTGAGAGATGTGCTACTCACTCTTCCTTTCACTTGAACGTGTGGAGGCCATTGCAGGGCTGTTAATTGGCTTAATTTTAATACTCTTATATCAGGGACAAGGGTAGCCTGAGGAGTGGGAGAGAAACCAGAGATAAGCAGTTGGCGAAGCAGTCAGAACACATGTATTTATTGTTTGCTCTTCTAAACAGGCACAGTTCATAGTGCCCCTAAAGCAATTACAATAGTAATATCAAAGATAACTGATCACAGATCACCATAACAAATGTAACAATAATGAAAAAGTTTGAAATATTGTTAAGAATTGCCAAAATGTAATAGGTGGCGCTAGTGGTAAAGAACCTGCCTGCCAACTCAGGAGACGTAAGAGACACTGGTTCGATCCCTGAGTTGGGAAGATCCCTGGAGGATCCCTGCAGCCCACTCCAGTATCTTTGCCTGGAGAATCCCATGGACAGAGGACCCTGGCAGGCTACAGTCCATGGGGCCGCACAGAGTCAGTCACGACTGAAGCAGTAGCATGAACACAACACATAGATATAATTGAGCAAATGCTCTTGGGAAAACAGTGCTGATAGACTTGCTGTGTGCAGGGTTGCCACAAACATTCAATTTGTAAAAAGCGCAAGGTCTGCCAAGCACAGCAAAGCAAAGCAGTGTAAAACAAGGGATGCCTAGATTCTGTTTGATACTAATACAGCCGCTCCAGCTCCTTTGTGTGTACATATCTTCTTCCATCCTTTTATTTCAACCTCTTTGTGTCTTTAAATCTAAAGGGTATCTGTTGTAGACAGCATAGAGTTCAGTCCATTTTTAAAAATCCATTCTGCAAATCTCTGCCTTTTGGCTTGAGCCTTTAGTCCATATTCATTTAATATATTACTGGTAATTATAACTTAATATAATTATTTGATAAAACAAGGTTTATAGCCGCCATTTTGCTGTTTGTCTTCTACTTTATGCCTTTTTGATCCTCTAAACCTCCATTACCACTCTGGTGTTAAGTAGATATTTTCAAGTGTGCTGTTTTCCTTGGTTTTTCTTTCACTGTGTAATTGTTAAAGTTATTTTATTAGTAATTGTCCCATAGTTTATATTTAACATCTTAATCTATAACAGTGTAATTTGGGTTAAAACCAACTTAATTTCAGTAGCATACAAAACTTTCCTGCAGTATAACTCTGTTCTCTCACCCCTCCTTTGTGCTGTTATTATCATAGAGGTCACATCTGTAGTCATTATAAGCCCATTAACACAGTTTTGCAATTATTGC
Organism: Bubalus bubalis; assembly: GCF_019923935.1. Lineage (NCBI taxonomy): Eukaryota > Metazoa > Chordata > Mammalia > Artiodactyla > Bovidae > Bubalus > Bubalus bubalis. The sequence continues at coordinate 90,861,608 of NC_059162.1, forward strand.
TTTATGCATCTATCTTTTGAATCAAAGGCAATGGCACCCCACTCCAGTACTCTTGCCTGGAAAATCCCATGGACGGAGGAGCCTAGTAGGCTGCAGTCCATGGGGTCACTAAGAGTCGGACACAACTGAGCGACTTCACTTTCACTTTTCACTTTCATGCATTGAAGAAGGAAATGGCAACCCACTCCAGTGTTCTTGCCTGGAGAATCCCAGGGACGGGGGAGCCTGGTGGGCTGCCGTCTATGGGGTCGCACAGAGTCGGACACGACTGAAGTGACTTAGCAGCAGGAGAAGAAAGACTCCATTAATACTGTCTTTAATGAGAGGATGATGACGGGCCATGGGGGTGATGAAAATAGAGTTAATTCCACATTTGTGAATTTTTAACAAAAAAATCCATAAAGAAAAGGCTTTTACTGGAAAAATATTTATTAAAATGTCAGTGTGATTAATTTTTAAATGGTGAAATTAATGATGGGTTTTAGTTTTTGCTATTCATGTTTTCTGTATCTTCTGCAGTGAATATATATTACTTATTTGGTAATTTAAGACAAAAGCATAAAGGTATTTACAAGCCAAATTATATTACCAAGTGGAATGGGTTCTTCAGTAGAACATACACCCTTTTTTTTTTTTTAACCACTACAGGTGAATCCTTACCTCTCTAATTTAGTATGTTCTTCAAAAATCTGTATTTTAATATATATCATGCTAAATTATTTTACTTCTAAAATAATTCCAAGCTCACAAAAAAGTTGTAAGAATAGCACAAAACTGTTTTTGCAACTTTTCTGTAAATCTTTATAAAGAGCCATAATAAATTTGAAATTCTTATATAAACTTTATTCAAGTTCTTAAAATGTTAACATTTTATCACATTCTCTTTATTATTCTTTCTTTCTGTATATGTAAATATCCATGTATGTATAATGTACATGTGTATATCGAAGTATTAATATATGTGTGTTTTGTTGTTTTTTTTAAAATGTTTGAGAATAAAGACATTTGAGAATAATGATATACCTTTACCCTTAAATACTTCAGTGTGTATTTCCTACAAACAGATATTCTCTTATGTAACCACAGTATATTATCAAAATTAGGATATTAACACTGATCAGGTACTAATGTCCTTTAAACCCAAGAAGTAAAAACAAATAAAAATTCCTATTTCACAACCTAATCAGGATCCCATGTTGTATTTCTCTAGTCTGACTCAATCTTTAATGATGCTGACATTTTTGAAGAATACAGGCTAGTTATTTTTTAGATTGTTCCTCATTTTGGGTTTCCCTGAAAGTGAAAGAGGAGAGTGAAGTTGGCTTAAAGCTCAACATTCAGAAAACTAAGATCATTGCATCCGGTCCCATCACTTCATGGCAAATAGATGGGGAAACAGTGGAAACAGTGGCTGACTTTTTTGCGGGGGGCTCCAAAATGACTGCAGATGGTGATTGCAGCCAGGAAATTAAAAGATGCTTACTCCTTGGAAGGAAAGTTATGACCAACCTAGACAGCATATTAAAAAGCAGAGACATTACTTTGCCAACAAAGGTCCGTCTAGTCAAGGCTATGGTTTTTCCAGTGGTCATGTATGGATGTGAGAGTTGAACTATAAAGAAAGCTGAGCACAGAAGAATTGATGCTTTTGACCTGTGGTGTTGGAGAAGACTCTTGAGAGTCCCTTGGACTGCAAGGAGATCCAACCAGTCCATCCTAAGGGAGATCAGTCCTGGGTGTTCATTGGAAGGACTGATGTTGAAGCTGAAACTCCAATACTTTGGCCACCTGATGAAGGGCTGACTCATTTGAAAAGACCCTGATGCTGGGAAAGATTAAGGGCAGGAGGAGAAGGGGACCACAGAGGATGAGATGGTTGGATGGCATCACCAACTTGATGGACATGGGTTTGGGTGGACTCCAGGAGTTGGTGATGGACAGGGAGGCCTGGTGTGCTATGGTTCATGGGGTCGCAAAGAGTCGGATGCGACTGAACTGAACTGAACTGAACTGTGCCTAGAATCAAGGGATGCATGTTTGGCAAGACTGTCACAGAAATGATGCTGTGCCGTTTATAGTGCGTCCATTCAGGAGGCACACGATGTCTGTGTCGTTACTGCTGATGTTAAAGGTCTCCCTCCCTCAAGGAAGGAAGGAAGCACTTTGCTTTGGGTGGGTTTTGTTGGTTTATTGGTTTGTAAACAATAGAAATGTACTTCTCAGAGTTCTTGAGGCTGAGAGTCTGAGATCAGGATCCCAGCATGGTTGAGTCCTACTGTGGCCCTCCTCTGGGTCCCAGGCTGCTGTCTTACAGTGTGAAGAGCAGAGAGGAGATACAGGCTCTTCTGTGACTCTCACAAGGGGAGTAATCCCATTTGGAAGCTCTTAGTTTTCATAGCTGCCGGGTACATCAGATATTTCATATATGATTTGATCTGTTAACTTCCTGTGGCAATTGATGGTAGATATCTCATAGTAATGATATATTTCCATCATCCAACTGAATTCTGTTTTTACATACCTTAATTCTACTTTGATCTTAGGTTCATAAATTGAAGCATTTAACAAGTGTACAATTTTAATACTATCTTAACCTCTTTATACATTTGGTCCTTTTCAGTTCCTTTAAGTAAAATTGGTTTTGTCAGAATTTATTAATTAAAAGTATTTCTTAAAGATGTTGTGCTTTAAAAACTGAATTATCCCCAGATATCATAATTCTGAATTTACTTCATTCACCACCCCTCACTCACCTCCAATTTATATCATCTACTCCATTTTTAATTTTTATCACCTTCCTGGTTTTTGTCTTGTTTTCATCCTAATTTAGCCTTGAACCTGAAAAAAATTTGTTGCATTCCTTTAGATAGCATTCATATGGGGTTGAAAATTCTTTTTTAATGTGCTTTTAAATCATTTCTGTTTTACACATATGCTCCTTTGCTTCATTGAGGCTCAAGGTGAATTTTTTTAATGAAATTACTTTATTTTTAATGATTGAATTATAGAGTGGATTGTGAAAATGGATAGGTTTTCAAAGAAACTAGGTACTGGGCCATTTGGGAGGAGACGTTCTGTTTGATTTATTACAGATTGTCGTAGCAAGAACTGATGGAAAGTCTGACAGTTACTCCATTGATAGCTTGAACTTTGTGTGAATTATTTTCCATTTGAAAATATGTTTTAAATACCTGCTTTGTGCTAGGCACTAGGTTTTAGAGATATAGAAATTGTCAGAAACAGGGTCTTTGTCCTTATGGCTCACTTGTTTTAATGGGGACAAACAGAATAAAGCACAAATATTATAAATGTAAAGTTGTATCTGTGAGTTATGTTATAAAGGAGAAGTTCAGTATGGTAAGGTTATCAAATAATTAATGGAATTTGGCGATGTTTAGAAGTTCTTTAAAGGCTTTTCTCTGAAAGAGTTTTATAAGAGTTAAGTAGATTGAAAAGGGCAGAAAGATGAGTTCAGGAATAGAAGCATCCCTATGGAGAAGGACAGATAGAGATGGGTTTGAGAGAAATATAGGGGGTCTGATCACTTAGTCTTAGTGGTGGAGATGGGAGACTAGGGTTTTAAGAATGTGATCCTGATTTCTGTCTGTGCTGCCAAATGAATGTGGTACCTACCATTCACTGAGTGGAAAGAAGGGAGCACAGCTCTGAGGTTTGAGAAACTCCAATGTTTGATGGCTAGGAAGGGGAGGATATACGAGAATAGGAGACGGAAGGAACAGCAGACCCCAGAGAAGAGGAGGGAAACAGGCTATCCTGGGAGGTTAGGGGAGTGAATCTAGCATACCAAGAAGAGGAAGCCTGCAGGTCAGACATTCCTGGAGAGTAAGATAAGGACTGAAAAATGTCCATTGGATATAATGCTACAGCATTCAGTGTGGTGACCTTAACAACTGCCACCTTGGGAGAGCAGGAACTCTGAAATCTATATTGGTATAATACCAGGAGTGAGTCAGTGTGAGGAAATGGAGATAGCAGGTATAGATAATAACTCGAAGGTGAAATACATGCCCTTGGTGAAAAAGGGAGATAAGAAATAGGATGGCTGTAGGTAAAGGTAGATTGGGTACTATAGTGAGATAAAGAGAGTTCATTTTTGAAGACTGAGATGAGTTCACTTTCTGAGGGAGTAAGGATTCCACATTGATAAAAGCTGAGAATATTTCAGGTAGTCTTGGTATAAGATGTGGTTATGAGAAAGAAATGTGGAATCCACACTCTTGGCATTAATGGCTACCATTAAGGGTCTACTTTGTGTTAAACTGAAAAGATTTTAAGTAGTCACTAATTAGTTTGTTTTTTCCTTTAAACTGTAATCCCTTTTTGTCAGAAGAATGATGAAAATGGAAACTGCTCAGGGGAAGGAATTGAATTCCCTACAACAAATTTATATGAACTGGAAAGCCGCGTTTTGACAGATCACTGGTCCATACCTTACAAGCGGGAAGAGTCACTAGGCAAATGCCTGTTGGCGTCTACCTACCTAGCAAGACTTGGTAAGTTCATACCTCAGGACACAGAGGGAGACTTCTTTTTTGATAGGAGGCCTGGCTTTAATCTTAGCTCCTGTTGCTGCCCATCTCTGTTATCTTAGATTGTGTACTCTCTTAGTCTTTCTTAGGGAAAGCGTTAGTCGCTCAGTCGAGTCAGACTCTTTACAATTGGACTATAGCCCAACAAGTTCCTTTCTTCATGGGATTCTCCAGGCATGAATACTGGAGTGGGTTGCCATTTCTTTCTCCAGGGGTCTTCCCGATCCAGGGATCGAACCTAGGTCTCCCACATTGCAGGCAGATTCTTTATTATCTGAGCCACCAGGAAAGTCCTGTGAAATAAAAGGGTTATATGAAATCAGCTGCTTTCTTGTAGCTCCAATAGAGTATAAGATTCATTAAATATATTTGAAAATTCATATTATGGAAATTGAAATTAACGTATTCTAAAGAGGAGAAAGTACTGTTTATTTAAAAAACATTTTATACTTATTAAGTGCTTGGCACTGTCTTAGGTGCTTTGTGGTTGTTGTTCAGTCACCCAGTCGTGTCCGACTCTTTTCAACCACATGGACTGCAGCACGCCAGGCTTCCCTGCCCCTCACCATCTCCTGAAGTTTGCCCACTTTCATGTCCATTGCATTGGTGATGCCATCCTCTCATCCTCTGATGCCGTCTTCTCCCTCTGCCCTCAATCATTCCAAGCATCAGAGTCTTTTCCAATGAGTCAGCTGTTCACATCAGATGACCAAAATACTGGAGCTTCAGCATCAGTCCTTCCAACAAGTATTCAGGGTTGACTTCCCTTAAGATCGACTGTTTGATCTCCTACTGTCCAAGGGACCTTCAGGAGTCTTCTCCAGCACCACAGTTCAAAGGCATCAACTCTTTGGTGTTCTGCCTTCTTTACAGTCCAGCTCTCACAACTGTTCGTGACCACTAGAAGACCATAGTCTTGACTATATGGATCTTTGCCGGCAGAGTAATATCTCTGCTTTTCAACACACTGTCTAGATTTGTCATGGTTTTCCTGCCAGGAAGCAACTGTCTTCTGATTTCATGGCTGCAGTCACCATCCACAGTGATTTTAGAGCCCAAAGAAAAGGAAATGTGTCACACTTCCACCTTTAAATTATATTATTAAATAAAATATCACTAGGTTGGAGAATATGTATCATCATAAGGAGGCTTCTACACTATGAATATATTATATATTAAAGAGAAAATGGGCTTCCCTGGTGTCTCAGATGGTAAAGAATCTGCCTACAACACAGGAGACCTGGGTTTGATCTCTGAGTCAGGAGGATTCCCTGGAGAAGGAAAGGGCTCCAATATTCTTGCCTGGAGAATTCCATGGACAGAGGAGCCTGGCGAGCTACAATCCATAGAGTCGCAAAGAGTTGGACTCAAGTGAGCAACTGACGCTTTCACTAAAGAGAAAATGATTTGTTTTTCATATTGAATTCAGTTATAAATAGAATTGGGCTGTTTTGCGAATTTTTTTTTCCTCATTTAAAGTGCATAGTTTACTATCGTGATTAAGTAAGAGGCGCATCAAAAGGAAATATTTTGGCTAGCTTTCATGGTGTGTTTATGACTGGCTTCTCAGCAGCAGCATTTATTGAGTGCCTGAGAGAATGCAGGTACTATGCTAAGCAGTGGCCCTGAAAAAAGAAAAGGCATGCGGCAGTCTCCCCACTGATAAGCAAGATATGTTACTGCGGTTTTTAAGTGTATTCTGAAGGGTAATTTTACAGTGGACTCATTCACTCACTCACTTATCTCTGTGCCAGGCACAGTTCTGTGTGTTTTACTGCATAGAGTTCAATTTGTTTTAGGGAAGAAGAGTGATCTTGGCATTTACTGAGAATAGTTCTGTTTTTAGTAGAGATGTTTAGAAAAACAATAATGGCTAATAAGTAGCTGCTGTTGCTGTTTTATTAGCTATTTTGTCAGATCATTGGCAGTTACTCTGACATGGAAACTTAAGTCCAACCATTTCAATTCTAATTAGTGTTTATTATGCTATTAGTCAGTATATATTAATAATATAAATATATCCTGCTATTAATAAATAATTTAATGCTGTAACTGTTTCTCAGTCTGTTCCTTTATCAGAATGTATGTCTTCTGCTTTTAATAATCCCTTAAGAATCAAGGTTTCTATGATAAGTAGTTCCATATGTATGAATTTGGAATGATATATGTGATTTCTACAACCACCTAAAATCTCAATAAAGCATATTGTTTCATTTACTTTACTAAGGTCTTTCCGAGTCTGATGAGAACTGTAAAAGATTTATGGATAGGTGTATGCCTGAAGCGTTTAAAAAGGTAAGGAAAATGTGCTGGGCTGATTTTTTGTTGTTGTTGTTGGGGGTGACGCTGAACAGGCTTTTTGTTTCAGTTTTAGTTTTTCATGTGTGAGCCCAGTTTATGGATCCTGCTCAACTGAGGAATGCTCTAATACGAAAAAAGTAGCTCTTAATTGGGGGCTCAGAAATCATTTGTTTCTTGTGTATTTATTGTTTGCTCATTGCTTCATTTAATATCGCTTTTACTTTCTTCTATTTAACTGCTAAAGAATAGATTAAGGGTTGTACTAGGAAATTAGACATCTTACTAAACTATGGATTGTGGCACTTAGATCATATTTATTTATGAAAAATATAGGTTGTTTTGTACTCACTATCCTACTGAGACAGTAGTGGATGTTTAAACTACAGAAAGTTTAACTGGATTGAATATTGTATCTGGCAAAACGTCATGCAGATGGCAGCATCTCTTTTGGACCTAGACTGATATGCTTGCCCCAATTCTGGTCACATCTCTTGTAAAGCAGTTTTTCTTAATAGTGAGAATAGAAGATCACAGGACTTGTGTTTCTGAAAGCAGTCTAACTCAGCATGGCTGCCTTTGCAGGACCTGAGTCCTGAATCCAGCAAGAGCAGAGACGATGTCACAGACACTGTTGTTTTTCCCAGTGTATAGCCAGTGCCAAGAACAGAGAAAGAGCTCAGTAAATCTTTGTTGAATGAATAAATGAGTCTCCTGCAGTCTCAATAGTTCTGGGTTTTGATATCCATTTTTGTCTCAAATGCAAGTAAGTTACTACAACTACAGATGGATGAAGTTTATATTTATTCATAAAACCCAGTAAAATAAACTGTTCATTTGCAAACTATTATTCCCGTCTGCATTTTGACAGAATCTCCATTGATTCAAGGCTTAAGGGAGAACGAAACTAATTTTAGGATTGAAAACAGCTTTATCTTTGTAAAAAGGGAGAAATCTTTTAAAATTGTCATTTGGGCCGGGATTATATGGAATCAAGGTTTCTCCCCATTTTGGATGAATTCATCTACCATTTTGTAGTTTTGTGGTTGTAACTTTTTTAAGAATTTTGTTAAGAATTACAGTAGCTGTTAAAAATAGCAGCATTTTTATAATGTAATACACTGTGACACAACACACTGGTCATAGGAGACACCCTCTCCCAACAACACGAGAAATGACCACCCTACACATGGACGTCACCACATGGTCAGTACCAAAATCAGATTGATTAGATTCTTTGCAGCTAAAGATGGAGAGACTCTATACAATCAGCAAAAACAAGACTGGGAGCTGTCTGTGGCTCAGATCATTAACTCCTTATTCAAAATTTGGGGTTAAATTGAAGACAGTAGGGAAAACCACTAGACCTTTCAGGTATAACCTAAATCAGATTCCTTATGATTATACAGTAGAGGTGACAAATAGAGTCAAGGAATTAGGTCTGGTAGACAAGAGTGCCTGAAGAACTTTGAAAGGAGGTTTGTAACATTGTGCAGGAATCGTCGACCAAAACCATTCCCAAGAAAAAGAAATGCAAGAAGGCAAAGTGGTTGTCTGAGACAGCCTTACAAATAGCTGAGAAGAGAAGCAAAAGGCAAAGGAGAAAGGGAAAGATATACCCATATGAAAACAGAATTCCAGAGAAGAGCAAGGAGAGATAAGAAGGCCTTTTTAAATAAACAATGCAAAGAAATAGAGGAAAACAATAGAATGGTAAAGTCTTTAGATCTCTTCAGGAGAATTGGAGATATCAAATGAACATTTTATGCCAGGATGTGCACAGTAAAGGAGAAAAATGGCAAGGACCTGCAGAAGGGGACGAACTTAAGAAGAAGTGGCAAGGATGCACAGACCTTACAAAAGAAGTCTTAATGACCCAGATTACCGCAATGTTGTTACCCAGTCACTCACCTAGAGCCAAGACATCCTGGAATGCAATGTCAAGTGGGTATTATTACAACAAACAAAGCTAGCAGAGGTGATGGAAGTCTAGTTGAGCTATTTCAAATCCTAAAAGATTATGCTGTTAAAGTGCTACACTCAATATACCAGCAAATTTGCAAAACTCAAAACAGTGGCTATAGAACTGGAAAAGGTCAGTTTTCATTCCAATCTCAAAGAAAGACAATGACAAAGAATGTTCCAACTACCATATAATTGCACTCATTTCATATGCACGGCGCAGACGGTAATGCTCAAAATCCCTCAAGCTAGGCTTCAGCAGTATGTAAATTGAGTACTTCCAGATTTACAGACTGGATTTAGAAAAGGGAGAGAAACCAGAGATCAAAGTGCCAACATCCGTTGGACCATAGAAAAAGCAAGGGAATTACAGAAAAACATCCATTGCTGCTTCATTGACTGTGCTAAAGCCTTTGACTGTGTGGATCACAACAAACTATGGAAAACTGTTTAAAGAGATGGAAATATCAGACTATCTTACCTGACTCCTGAGAAACCTCTATGCAGGTCAAGAAGCAACAGTTAGAACCAGGCTGGTTCAAAATGGGGAAGATAGTGCATCAAGTCTTTATATTGCCACTCTGCTTATTTATATGTAGAGTACATCATGTGAAATGCTGGGCTGAATGAATCACAAGCTGGAGTCCAGATTGCTGGGAGAAATATCAACAACCTCAGATATGCAGATGATACCATTCTAAAGATAGAAAATGAAAGGGAACTAAAGAGCTTCTTAATGAGGGTGATAGAGAAAAGTGAAAAAGCTGGTTTAAAACTCAAAAAACTAAGTTTCAAAAAGCTAAGATCATGGCATCCAGTCCCATCACTTCATGGCAAATAGATGGGGAAAAATGAAAACAGTGGCAGATTTTATTTTCTTGGGCTCCAAAATCACTGTGGATGGTGACTGCAGCCACAAAATTAGAAGACACTTGCTCCTTGGAAGAAACGCTACGACAAACCTAAAAAGCAGAGACATTACTTTGCTGACAAAGGTCCATATAGTCAAAGCTGTGGTTTTTCCAGTAGTCATGTATGGGCGTGAAAGTTGGACCATAAAGAAAACTGAACACCAAAGAATTGATCCTTTCAAATTGTGGTTCTGGAAAAGACTCTTGAGAGTCCCTTGGATAGCACAGAGATCAAACCAGTCAATTCTAAAGGAAATCAACCCTGAATATTCACTGGAAGGACTGATGCTGAAGCTGCCATACTTTGGCCACCTGATGCAAGGAGTGGACTCATTGGGAAAGACCCCAATGCTAGAAAAGATTGAGGGCAGGAAGAGAAGGAAGTGACAAAGAATGAGATGGTTAGATAGCGTCACCGACTCAATGGACTTGAATTTGAACAAGTCCAGGGAGATGGTGAAGGACAGGGAAGCCTTGCATGTGGAAGCCTTGCATGGAATCCCAAAGAGTTGGACATGACTTAGTGACTGAACAGCAACAACAGCAAGCTGTAATAGTATAACAAATGGTCAAGTGGTTGTTGGGAGTTTTTTCCTATAAAACTCTGAGCACAAAAGTACTTTGCATTGTGTTCATTGTCATTCGATTCTTAGAATTTAGAGCTATTGAAAAGATTTCTCTACACCAGAAGAACTACAGAATTCTGTGTTTCTTTAGACTTGTGTTTCCTGATATGATAAATCTCTCCCTGCCCTCTTCCCTGGGCTTTTCTTACGAGCTGCCTGTTTTTTAAAAACAGAAAAAAGAAAAAAAAAAAAGAGTATAAATAATAAGCAGTTGTGTGAATAAGGTGCAGAAAAGGAGTTTTGTTGTAATTTCTACTTTCGTCACCTTTCGCCTTCAGGCTAGCCTAGATTCTAGTGTGTTCAGGCAGGTAAAAGCATGTAAATCTGGTCATAGTGCATAGTAATGTTTAAACCTTGCGTACCTTTTCCCTGCACCGTGCTGCTTGTCTTACCCGCCTTAATCTGAAAGGTAGATAGGACTCCCATTTTCAAAGCAAAACCTGAACAAATGAGATGACAACAGAGGCAGTGGTGCTTAGCCCACATAAATTTTATTTTGTTACATGTGCTTAGTCGCTCAGTCCTGTCCAACTCTTTGCAACCCCATGGACTGTAGCCTGCCAGGCTCCTCTGTCTGTGGGGATTTTTGTTGTTACATGGAGCTTCTTAAATCTTAATCTCTGCTTTATTTTGCTTTATTATATAAGTTTTAAGTACAGGAAGGATAGATAGGCAGGCAAAAGACTTCTGGCAAAAAATATTAACTCATTGGCTTAAAATCACATTGGCTTATATAAAATCAGCCTTATGGTTATTGTTCATTTGAGCAAGTGGTGCAGCTAATTGCTATATAGAAAGTCTGAAGCTGAGGTTTTCCTTTGCTGCTAAAGAAGTTTGGATTATTTCAGGATCTTAACCCTCTTGTTAAGCAGTTCTTGGTGTGGCCAAGGTGAAATTTTTATAGCACAATATTTTCCCTCTCAATGGAAATCTTACAAAAACCACTGTACCCATTTGCTAGTATTTTATTAAGTGGAATCCTTTGATTTCTCATTCCCTATTCTGGTGGTTATTCCTGAGTTAGACTTCCCCAAGGACTTAGATCAAAATTTGGGGAACTCTAAAGATGAAGATTTTAGATTCTTATGTGCCTTTTCCTTCCTTCCTTTTTTTTTTTAATCTAAGATACTGATTATAAGATGTACCATTATGTTATACTCTGTGTTTTATATTTCAGAAAAATAATGCTAAGTAAACAGTGTTATAATGCCTTATCACTTAGAGCTATTTTTTATTTACTTAAACTTTTAAAAAAGTTGAGTATTAACTTTTATGCACACCAGAAAGGAAAACACAGTCAAAATAAATTGGCAAGGTATTCCTAAAAAATTTTTTCCCGCTCAGAGCCCTGCTGCCATCTGGTCAACAGGTGGGAAGATCCATTTCTGTTTCTGAGATATAAATAATATGAAGAGAATGTGCATGTTCAAATCATGAAGTACAGCATCCATTTCTTAGATTCCAGGAATGTTAATTAATAGTGACAGCCAAAATACACTTATCATAAAACCTTGCTAATACTTTTACATTCATTATACCTTTTGATATTAATATTTGTAACATCTCTATTAAGTGGGTAGGAGTTATGCCTGTTTTGAGACAGGAGAACTGAGTCTCTGAGAATTCAGGTAAATTTGTCCAAGGCCACGCAGCTAGAAAATAGTACCAGAAGTGAGCTCAGGTTCTTTCTTGCTCTTCACCATTTCACCTCCCCTAGTAATAATGAAAGGTAGAGAAATAATAAACATTCTCTTTTAACAAACTGTTTTAATATAAGGGAATTAAAGTTCAAAAAATAAATCTAAGTGTTGACTGAAATAAATGAACGAGTAAATGGACTGCAGCTGTGGGTCTGTTAAAGCAAGTCATCTGCATAAAAGTAAGTATTATAATAATAATCACTTGATTATTGTAAAGATTGCACTCATGATTGCAGTCATTTTTTTTTTCTTTCTTTCTGAATAAGACTCTAAACTGCCCTTTTTGTTTTTATAGCTCCTGACATCAAGTGCTGTTCACAAGTGGGGTACTGAAATTCATGAAGGGATCTACAACATGTTGATGCTATTAATAGAACTGGTTGCAGAAAGAATAAAACAAGATCCAATTCCCACTGGTCTGCTGGCTGTGCTTACAATGGTACAGTATGTCTAAAATGAAGTACTTTGCATTTTGGTTTTGTTTAACACACCTACTACCTTTTGACTAATAATTAGTAATAAGTCATAATGATATTATCATTAAAGACATTCTTCCATTTTATTTTTAAAGCAGAGCTGCCATTCTTGCTTTCAGTTTTAAAGAAATACATTAAATAGAATGAATAAAATTATTAAATTGCTTAATGATTAATTAGAATGATTAAATAGCTTTCCGTTTTGTCTCCCTTATTATTCACATCACAAATACTATCATATAGGGTGCTGATGTAGTTTGGTTTCCAGGCTTTCCTCTGATTAGTAACAGTAGCTGCAAGAGGAAGCGGGGCTCGTGTGTTCCCTCGGAACTATTTTTGCTGGGGCTGTCTCATGCAGCATCCAAGATCTTAGTTCCCCAATCAGGTATACAACCCATGCCCCTTGCACTGGGAGCATGGAGTCTTAACCACTGGATTGCTGGGAAGTCCCTGCCTCCTAACTTCTGTCTCCACTGCCTTATTGCCTATCTCTACTGGCGGGGGCCCTAGGACATTTACAGCGTTGGCTTCCCCTTGCCTTGGATCAGACCTCTGGTCCTAAGCCCTCCTTCTCTTTCCCCGTGGCAAACATTGAGCGAAGCAGGAGAGGAGTACTTTGGCCATTTGCTCCTCAGCACTTGCTAAGGAGTATATTTTGTTGAGGTACTTGAAAGATTCCATTAATGAGGAAGTCCAAGGTGATATTTTTATCTTCTTTTCTAATGCTAATATGTGTTGCTATAGAAATAGCTAATAATAATGTTTCTCTGTTCTGTTTGAATCTAGGCTTTCAATCCTGATAATGAATACCATTTTAAAAACAGAATGAAAGTGTCTCAAAGGAATTGGGCAGAAGTATTTGGAGAGGGAAATATGTTTGCTGTTTCACCTGTATCTACTTTCCAAAAGGTAAACATAGTTCTGTTTCATAGTTTTATAAATAAACGTATTGAAAGAGATTATGTCTGCTACAAAAATGACAGTTTACATGGAACGATTAAAATAGCCCATAAAAATGGCAAATACTCCATGTGGCTCTTAAAATAGCTCAATATTTCAACAGTTTTTTTCAGCTATTGCATATTTTTCCATAGCTGTTAATTAACTTCATGAGGAACTTTATAGATTTGAAATGTTTGGTGAATAAGAAATAACTGCATGACATGAAAAGTGCCCTATTTATTGAATTACCAGAACTCCTGTTTAATGGGTGTCCCAGTTTCTTAGAGACATTTGAGAAGCTAGAGCATTTGAAATTATTTGAAATGACTAGTTATTGCTAGAAAAAATAATAATTAATCTCATGTATAATTTTCTCCTAAACTCTACAAGCTTTAAAGCTTTTGTTTTTTTTTCAAGCACAGACCAATATCTTCATTTTATATTTAAAGGTCTACAATGTGCCAATAACATACCCACAAAGAGCACATAATTCAAACAGTTTGTTGATCAAACACTGTTTTGGTTTTGGAGAAATATTTGAAAGAAGTCAACATAGTAGATAAGAAACTTGTCCATTGCTTTAGTAGAAGCAGAGGTTTAGTTCAGTGATCGTTTGTTGAACATTTGCTGTGTGTCTGGCATTATTCTAGGTTTTGGAGATATAAATAAATAGTTCTTGCATAGATGGTTCTTGCCCTTAGTATAGAGTAATAAGACATGGTTTCTAACTTACAGCATAGTGGAGGAAATAGGAAATTTAAAAAAAAAAATCACAGTGTAACAAACAACAGGTGCAAGTGTAATAATAATGTGCTAAAAAAATAAAACAACAACAACAAAAAAAATAATAATAATGTGCTATTCATGGGATACAGGGAAAGGAGTTGCCACCTTGGAGGGTCAGGCAGTACTCCAGGGAGGAGGTGAGAGCTGAGTGGAAAGGACAGTGAGTATATCCTGTGGAATGTAACCACAGCAACTCTGTGAGTTAGGTATTATTTTTACCCCCATTTTGTAGGTGAGAAATTTGAGGCACACAGAGGTTAACTACTTGTCCAAATTCACAAGCCTTGTTACAGCAGGGACCTATGTGAGCTGGCTCCATAGTCTGCATTCTTTATATAGCCTTGCCTCTCAAGATATTAAAATCTCATCTTCAATGTTGTCGTGACTATTAAATGACAAATGTATACAAAAACACTGAACACAGTGGGTCACTTTAGTAAGTACTCAGCGAATGTTCTTTCTCTCCCCTGCGCAGTTTATATATGCAGCAACAGACACCCAGAAACGTTCAGTCTCTAATTTCCTCTCATTACCATGAAAGGAATTCTCTCTCCTACAAAGGCCCTATACACCCTCTCCTCTCCTGTTGCCTTCTAAAGCATTTTACACCTTAGCATTTCTGTTTTTTCTTTGGTATGCTCAGTTTTTTCCTCTTCATCGATTACTCCCATTGTGTATTACATGGTCTAGTATTTTCCCATCTTTAAAAATTCTGCCTTTGATACAGCATCCATCTCTAGCTTCAGCATTATGCTCTGTCCCTCTTCACAACCAACCAGATGAAAGTTTCCATGTCCTTCCCTCTCAGTTATTCTTTTAGTGCTTACTCTGACATTTTAACTTATAAAAAACAAAGCATACATTTCATCACTATCTTTACGCTTCTCTGAGCAGTACATGAAAACCTTAGTATGTTCTGTGTGCTCATTCCTCACCTGACTCATCCTTTTGTCTTTATTACGCATTGTCTTAGCCCTCTCCTATCTCATTTTATTCCCCTCAAATAGGTACCATCAACCTTATTTTGTGCAGTGCTTTGACTCAGCCCTGTTTACATGCTGTCTCTTTGTGTACCATTTCGTCTATATTTCAGGCCTTCTGTTGGGATAATTTTTCTTCTTCCTGGAGTACATCCTGTAAATTGTCCTCTCATAAGGGGTCCATTGGTGACTGAGTCTTTGTTTTTGATGGCCTAACCTTGATTTTATTTTCTGTTACTTGAAGAACATTTTTTCTGGGTTTTAAATTCTAGATTGACATATGTTTTGTGTCAGAATATCACAGATATCATTTCAGTGTCTTCTGGCTTTGAGTATTGCTTTTGAAAGTTGACTGATGATCTGACTATTGTTTGTTTTTAAGAAGTCTCTTTTCGTGGCTGTTTTTTGAGATCTATTTCTTTTAGATATTTGGCAGTTTGACTCTCACTGCAGTTAACTGAGATATTCTTTTTGTTTATTTTGCCTCAGATGCATTGAATTTCCAAAACTAAGGATGTATATCTTGTATCAATTCTGGAAAATTCTCACCCATTACCTTTTAAAATACTGCCTTTTCCCCAATAGTCTCTTTGTCTAGAACTATGGCTGCATGTTCAACCTTCTCATCCTGTCCTTATGTCCCTTAACCTCTTTAATACATTTTATCTGTTTGTTTTCCTGTGCAGCGTTTGAGATGACATTTTTCAGATCTGTGATCCAGTTCAACTCTGCTTGTTTCTAATTATCTCATATTCTTGAGTCATATTTTCAGTCACCTCCTTGTTTAATGCTTAACTTATATGCTCTGTCTGATATCTAAAAGCTGGTCTGATTCTGACAACTTTTACTCACTTGTTTGTTGATGTGTGTGTAGAAAAACGTATTTATACTTGTTTCTTTATTTTTCTGTGAACTTATGTTTCTTGGAATTTAGGAACATTTTTTGAGGCCTGAGTTGCAGGTTCTTTCCTCCAAAAAGCATTTACTTCTTCTGGGTGCCTGGGAATACTATGATTTGGGACCACTTTAGAATAAATATTCAACTTAAGGTTTTTCAGACCATAAAGTCAATTTGAATTAGAGCAGCAAAGCCATGGGAGGGCAATTAGATGTTTATAAATTCCTGGAGAATTTTTTTCTCCTCACCATCCAGTAGCAGAGTCAAGGTAGGCTTGTTGTTTCCATTCCACAGTAAGTTTATTTCAGTTCACCTTACATTCAGGCTGTAGCGCTTTGAGTTCTTGCTTTATGTGACAACCTCTTCTTAGTCTCTGAGCCCTGTACTGGCATTGTGTCCTGCTTCTGAGCCACCGTAAGGCTATGAAAATGGAAGCTAGGGGTCTTCTCAGTTCCATAGATGCCTGCAGCATGATAGCTGCCCTCATGGCTTGTTTACTTCACAGGATTTCTGCTTTCTCTTTTTTATTTTTTGGTTACACTTCTGAGGACGTTTTGCCAACTCAGTTCTATGCTTTAAAAGATTGTTTTTTAATTTAAGATCTTTTTTAAGCTGTGGTGGCTCTTTGTTGCTGTGAGCAGGCTTTCTCCAGTTGCAGTGAGCGGGACTACTCTGTAGTTGCAGTGTGGTGACTTCTCTCGTGGGGCACGGGTTCTAGGTGTGCAGGCTTCAGCAGTTGCACACGTGGGCTCAGTAGTTGTGGTGCATGGGCTCAGTTGCTCCGCAGCATGTGGTATCTTCCTAGACCAGGGATTGAACCGAAGTCCCTTGCATTGCAAGGGAGATTCTTAACTACTGGACCACCAGGGAAGCCCTTAAATGTTTTCTGTTAGTTGTTTTCAGTTGGAGAGATGTTTGAGGCAACTAGACTGAAGTCTCCATTAGATCTTCTAGGCATTCCATCCCTCCTCCTTCTGCCACCAGTTCCCTGAAACTGCTGTCATTAAGGTACTGTGCTTCTAGATCCAGAGAAACTGTCTCTTGCCCCAGTCAGCATCAGTGGTCAGTTTCTTCTTCCTTGAAACTTCCTTCCTACAGTCTCTTGCTCTCTGCCTGCCCCCTCAGCTACCTCTCCTTTCTTGACTCATCCAGAGCCTTCTTCTCTTCGTCCACCATACTCCCTGTAAGAAATAGCTTCCATTCTTACAGATCTAAATGTCATCTTTGTGCTGATGGCCCTCTGCTTTATATCTCTGTGGCCCAGTCCTCTTTCCTGAGCACAGCAGACTTGAAGAGCCAGCTGTCTCCACTTGGTTACCACAGAGACATCTCAGACTGTGCCTGAAGCAGAACTTCATTATTTTTCCCCAGACTTCATTCTCCACCTTTTCAATAAATGGCATCACCATCTACCTAGATGCCCAAGCTGAAAACATAGGAATCAGCCATGATTCATATTCATATCCAAACCATAAACAGGTCCTTTGATTTAATCTCACATAGATCTTCAGTTGACGTCTCTCTGTTTCTTCTGCCACCATCCCACTCCAAACACCATCATGTCCTGCCTAATTACTACACTAGTCTTCCCTCTGGTATCTCTGCTTTTTACTTTCTCATTCATCCTTTCCTTTCCATTCTCCACATAAGTGTAAGAGTCCCCTTAAAACATAAAATGTATCATTTTCTTCTTTAAACACCTCTGTGGCTTTCCTTCTAATCACAGTCTACAAATTTCTGCATGTTCCAGCTTTTCTTCTCTCTACAATTTAATCTTTGCCATTCTCCCCTGCTCACCACCTCCCAGTTGGGAGAGTTGCCTCTCCGTTTTTCAAATGAAGGTAGGCTTTTCTGCCTTCCCCAAACAGGGCCTTTTCCATTTTAGCCTCTCTGCCTGGACTGTTCTTTGAATGGCTAAATCTGTCTCATCCTTTAAGTTCTAGATTAAAAGACCACCTTTTCAAAGAGATTTTCTATGACCACCACTCTGAACAGAGTGGGCTCTTATTTCTCATTGGAGGACCTTTTGTGGAAATGCACAACCTGAATGAATTATGTGTTGGTTTACTTGTCTTTATCAACCCTGCTGCAATATGAATTCCATGAAAGCAGGTAGCACATCTCTTCTTCATCACTGTTCTGTATCCAGCCACTGGAACATTATGCAGCTTCTAGAACAGTGAATGCTTGAGAGAGGAAATAAAGGAAGAAAAGGAGGAGAAAAGAAGTGCTTACTCTAGGACACTAATTAATGGTACAGCTGGGACTAAATCTTTAATGTCTTGATTCTTGATTTGCTACTCTGAGTTAATAATTATTTATCCTGTACCTCAGAAAGCTTAAACAACTGATCTCACCTACCCAAAATGCATAAATGCTTTGTATTGTAGCAGTCCCATCAAAATACAGACTTACTTATAAAATTGTTTTCAGTAATGTCAAAGATTCACATGAAGAAACATTTGGGAAAACCTTTTGAAATAATGTTAAATTTTTTTCCAACTTTCTGATTTAGGATAATAGAAATATGAGAGTTAGTAGGGAAGTTTTTGTATTGCCATTTCAATTTCTGTTTTCTTTTCTCATAGGAGCCTCATGGATGGGTTGTGGATTTGGTAAATAAGGTATACAGCTTTTATTAATATGGGCATGTTTTTCATTTTCTAATGAGCTTTCCTAGAGTTTTAGGTAGATGACAGCTACAAAGAATAATCAAATACGTTTTATCATTTCCTCCTCTTTTTTATACATGCTGTTTAAACAGATAAACATCAGCTTTAGGACTTAGTACATCTCCTGTAGTGTATCACAGGAGCATTAGAATTATCTTTGTGGTGACTCTGAAGACCAGGGTTATAAGCACATTGATAAAGTAGAATGTAAGCCGTAGTTGCTTGCTAAATTATTAAAGTATAGTATTTTAAAGTGTATACCTTTTTTCTTCTCAGTTTGGAGAATTAGGTGGATTTGCAGCAATCCAAGCCAAGCTTCATTCAGAAGATATAGAACTTGGGGTAAGTTAAACCGCTGTATGTACACAGTGTGGAAGTTCACTTTATTGAGGTTGCTGTGTAACCCCTGGGACATTGTCTGGACACATTAAATTAAATGTTAAAACTCAAGTTAATCTTTATGGGAGTAGCTCCCATGGTTCTGATAACCACAGAAATGTTTACTCTTTCTTGATCATAATAACCAAATTGTAGTGTAGAGCATTTGGTTGTGTTTTTTTGTTTTTCCACCACATTCATTTCTCTTTGTGATGTTTTTCTCTCAACTCCTTACTTGTAGTGGTTATATGAAATTATCTTGCTGTTTAGGGATAATTGCTGTGTGTGGCAAGTATATGTGTACGTAGCAATCTTATGCCTCAGTTAAGTCACAATTTATTGATAGTACCAGAAGCAAATAAAATATTTTAACATTGTTCAGTCAGCTTTTTGGTATTACAGAGATTCGTAGGTAATAAAGGGCTGTACCTGGAGCTTAGAATCACCCCTCAGGTGCAGTACCAGTATGTTTTCATGTCAACTTCACTTTCTCAAAAAATTTAACCGTATGGTAAGGGGAATAACTTCATCTTTAATTTTTCACAGACTACTTGTTTGTAACTGAAAGCACTTCATTCTGTTCTCTAATCATTCAGTTAGAGACTACTTATTATGCACTTGCCATGTAGAAGACACTGTACCAGCTACTGCGAATTGACCAGAGTAGAAAATGATGTTGTGAAATAATATGCCTAAGTGACACAAACTGTGCTTAGAGTAATACCCGTTATTTCTGTGGGACTGTGGCTTATCAGCTAACCCCGTTGGTCCATCTTTGCATGAGAGTAGTAACAACAGTCAAGGAGAGAGACGCGCTCTGCTTGGTAATAGACTATTGCTTGCTGCCCACTGCTTACTCTTGAAGATCAGAGGTCAACCAGATCATGAATACATGCAGTGACACTGGTCAGAGGCCTGTTCTCCCTCCCTGAACCTTGACTAGGTTGTGAGGCTGTCATTTTGATCCCCATTAAACGGATCAAGTATGTTAGCGAGGACTTTATTGACCTGGAAGATAATAGGTAGTGACTGAAAAAGCAAGACAAAACAAAACCTATTCAGATAGAGGGTTTTATCCAGCTTCCTTATTTCTCAAGAACTGGCTATGTAGGTCACTGGGCAATAATAGAAATAGACTTCCTTTTTTTTAAAGGTTAAATGAAACACTCACTAATTTCCTGCAAAGTGTATTTTAAGAGAAGCTCGAAGTTTCTCCCCTACTTGATGAAAATTGGCTAATGGTGGATATATAGAAATCTAGGCTTGTTCTCATTGTTATCAGATGTCTTCAGGCTAAAGATTTCTCTAAGATTTTTCCCTTCTTCATTTCTGCTGATGGTGTCGTTTTGTGTCAGTTTTTCCCTAATGGCTTAAAATTTTTCTAATTTGCTTGAGGGGTGTTCTCGTTGCCATCTCAAAGTTTATAAAAGTACTCATTTCATTTTATACTCAAAACAATTTCATTTTTTAAAGTTAGTTCTTGAGTTCATTTAGAATTTATTTATATATGTCACATAAGATAGAAATCCAGTTTTATTTTCTTCCAAAAGGGTAACTAATTGTTTTAAGATCTGAAGAACATTCCTTTTTTTTTTCCTACAAGGTTTTTTTTTTTTTTCCACTATTTTGGTTTGTTGACTTTATCAAATGTCTGAGTGTGTGTATATGGTATACGTGAATTGTTCCTGGACTTCTGTCATTTTTTGATACTGTTTCTCCGCTATTTTGATTATTGGTGGTGCCAGCTTTGCTCAGCATCTTCCTTTTATCAGATTTTCTTGATCATTCTCGTGTTTTTATTCTTCCAAATATAGGCAACGTGTCAGGATCTCCTGCAGAAAGTGCCACCAAGATCATGTGTGGAGAATTGACATGTCTATAGTACTAGTCCTTTCCCTTCAAGAACATGATCTTTCCTCATTTATTTGGACCATTTATGTATTTCTGTAAAGTTTTATAGATTTCTTAATGAAAGTCTTAAATGTTTTCTTTGTTAAAGGCACATTTCATTCCTTTCCCCACTATTCTCTCATTTTTCAAATAAAAATTTTTATTATTCTACAATGTGAACTTTAGAATCATCTCATCCAAGCCTTGAAAGAAGTTTTATTGGCATAGTATGATTTAAGTTACATTAAATTTCTACAATAATTTAGATGAATTGACATCTTTATATCAGCTTTTCCTGCCCCAAAGTATAAAATGTTCTCTGACATATAAAAAAGGATTTGTTTAATGTTGAAAGGAAAGAACTTGCTCACATTTGTTTCTGACATTTGCTGTCTTTTTTTCAGGCAGTCTCAGCACTAGTGCAGCCCTTAGGGGTATGTGCAGAGTACCTCAGTTCCTCAGTGGTACAGGTAAGATAAACCATCTTACACTTATTTCAAAAGTCATCTAAGGCATACAAACAGTAAAAGTTATCTTTTTATCAGGTTGTTCAGAATTGTGCCTATCAGAATAACTGCTTTTTTTTAATTAGCTATCCTTGTAGTGAAATTTTTATCAGAAGATAAATAAAAGTGATTAATAAGTTATAGGTAACATCTAAACATTTAAAGTTACTTATCTTTTCAATTTATCATTTTATCAAATACAATTACAGATTATAGCTTTTGTCCCCCCCACTTTCTTCACTGTAAAATAGGTGGCATATGTCCCTACCCCCTTCACAGGATTATTTAAGGATTCAGCATCACGTTAAACAGTGTTGAGTGGCCTGCTGGGCTCCCTCTAGCCAAGTCACTGAGAATCTGAGTAGCAGTTTGACAGCGCATCTTGTCTGCATGTCAGCAGGTCGTAGGATAGTCAGAGCTGTGAGTGTTGAGCTTTCTGATGCTTAGGGCCCATTGCACTTTCTGGTTGCCTTTCCATTTCAGTTAACAAGTTTTACTGAAGAAAATGTCATGTTGAAATACCTCCATTTATTATTTTCTTTATAAAAATATGTCTGTGAAACTTAGCTGTCACAGAGATTTTTTAAAAATCACCGTAAATGGTTTTGAAAGCTTAGTGTCCTTTGGGAGCATAGTATGCACTGTTCCTCATTTCTAATGTCTAGTGTACATAGGGCCATTTTAACAAGGGAAATGGGATTTTTTTTTTTTTAGTAGGTTCTGGAAATTTCTAAGTTTTAAGTGCCTTCTTTAGATTTCAGAGTAATTCTGCAAAATTATTTAAATGAAGCAGAGTGACTAAGTATTTCTTCATTCTGATATTAAGGTCTTTAGAGACATGTAGTGTTCTCTCACTTACAAGCATATGCATATAATCATTTGTTTTGTAGTGAAACACTGAAACATAAAGAGGCAAAATGATTTGACTTAATAATTTAATAATCTATATTAGCAATTTAATAATTGGCTTTTTAATAATCAAAGCTAGGATTGAATTTTTAAGTGCATACTCTTTATCCATGCATTGCTCCATGGAAAGAGATTTAGTGCAGATACTCCAACTGCTAATTAATACTAAGTTCTTTAGAATTCCAGGCTTTATATATAAGCACTGCTGCTGCTGCTGCTGCTGCTGCTAAGTCACTTCAGTCGTGTCCAACTCTGTGCAACCCCATAGACGGCAGCCCACCAGGCCCCGCCGTCCCTGAGATTCTCCAGGCAAGAACACTGGAGAGGGTTGCCATTTCTTCCTCCAGTGCATGAAAGTGAAAAGTGAAAGTGAAAAATGAAAGTGAATCACTCAGTCGTGTCCGACTCTTAGCGACCCCATGGACTGCAGCCTACCAGGCTCCTCTGTCCATGGGATTTTCCAGGCAAGAGTACTGGAGTGGGTTGCCATTGCCTTCTCTTTATATATAAGCATAGTGTTCTTTA
Organism: Bubalus bubalis; assembly: GCF_019923935.1. Classification (NCBI taxonomy): domain Eukaryota; kingdom Metazoa; phylum Chordata; class Mammalia; order Artiodactyla; family Bovidae; genus Bubalus; species Bubalus bubalis. The sequence goes on from NC_059162.1 coordinate 90,884,617, forward strand.
AAAAAACGTTTATGAATTTCCAACCAAAGTATGTTTAACTTCCTGCAGTAGCAACTGAAACAACACATCCAACCTTAAATTCACTCAGCAATAAATTCATGCTGTAGTTATGTACATTAATACTTGTCTCTAACACTTGCTCCTTTAGAAGACTAACATGACCCCTGGGACTTGCTTCCTTATTTATCTGTAAAGTAGTAGTAACCCATACCTGTCTCACAGAGTTGCGGTGGAAGCTAAGTAAGGCTGGCACATGCTTGACAAGAGCAGCGTGACTTGCCTCTTACCCTGACAGCCCTCAGTTTTCACTATACAGTTGGCATAAGTGTAAATAAGGAAATTCTATGTGGATGATTGCATGATGGCATTTTAATTCATTGCTAATGTGTTCTTGCTTTGACAGCCAAATATTTTCTAGTCACCAGATAAGTTTAAAACTTATTTTACTTAAAAAAAATTTATTTTACTTAAAGACAAGTGATCATTTAGACCTTGCTAATTTTTCACTACTTCTCGTATATTACTTAGAGTTAGTTATCTGGCTATGCTACCATTCAGGAACAGTATGTTGTATGAGTCTTATCTGTAGGCCTCATTTACATATCAGCCAACAAAAGTAAGTGCATAAAGCATCATATTTTTGTGGTTTGTGCTTCTATTTATTCTTTAAAAATCAAATGCAAAATACTTTATTCCAAATGATACATACTCCTGTTTAATACTTTAAGTCAATCTGTGTGTCTTTGGTTGTCTTTGGCTGCTCTTCAAAGGACCCTTATAAGAAAGTAAAGAGGAACTGCACCCATATGATAGTAAAGAAGCTGAGGCTCAGAATCAGTTAAAAGGGTTTACTTGGGATGGTGTTAGTTAGTTGGTGGTAGTCTGATACTAGATTCAGATCTTTGCATTGTACCTTCTCCTTTGTGAAATGTGAATGAAGAAGGATCTCCTCTCTAGTTTAAGAACAGATTCAGGGGTCCTTATTAACTTTAGCACTTTTTTCCTACAGCCCATGCTAGACCCAGTCATCCTTAATACAATCCAGGATGTGCGGAGTGTGGAGGAAAAGGACCTCAAAGACAAGGTAATGCATCTCCAGTCACGTGATTGCAGCGCATGCTGGTCCACAGAAGCACAACCAGGACTTGGGGCAAGGTTCACATATCATTGCTCTTTGGATTCTGGTCACATACAGCTCACATTAAATTAATTTTACATTTCCTGACCAAAAAAGTGTTATCTTTGTCAATATCAGTCAATAAAATGAATGGAGGGTTCTCAGTAAGTGACACCGTTAAGAATTTAACTAAAATGCTGGTTTTGATAGTAGTACAATTGATATAGCATTGAATAAGCTTTAAAATAATTTGGTACTAAAAGCTATCCAGAGTTGTTCTATGATTCATTTTTCTGCCTTGACTTTCTCTCAGACCCTTTCTCTTTTCTTTGCTCACTCATGCACTGATTTTTGGTTAAAAGCAAAATGTAGTTATCAACCATGTGAAATATCAGATACCGCTAGACCATGGTTACTGAATATATCCTTTATTCCTGTGTGTGTAAGAATTGGCATCAAAATGTTTTATTGGTTCCTTTTTGTTTTCTCTGTATGTGTGTGTGTGTGTGTTTTGTTTTTAAATGAAAGAGATTGGTTAGCATCCCTGAGCTCTTGTCTGCCATCAAGTTACTTTGCATGCGCTTCCAACCAGATCTGGTGACCGTGGTGGATGACCTTCGACTAGACATCCTGCTGCGCATGCTGAAATCACCACATTTCAGTGCCAAAATGAATTCCCTCAAAGAAGTAAGTCTTGCACTTGTTTCTAGAAGACTTAAAGTATAGATACTTTTAAGTTCTTCCAAAACTTATTATTAATTTAAAAATGTTGGGAAATAAAAAATAATAATTTCTTGTAATCCCACTAAAAGAGATAACAGTGATTATATATAAAATGGTCTATGTTTACATTTGTCTGTTAATAAAGTAATACTTTCATATGTATTACATTCAGAATTCATCCTATGAAGTATTCAGTGTTTTAGTGAGATTTTTCTGGAACACAATTCCTTGGACTATGAAGTTTGAGGTTTACTTTTTATCCCAAGGGTATAATTCCTTTTATTATATTTCAGATATGCACTTACTTAAACCAAATCTTTTAACTGGGGTTCAGGCAAAATTTTGTTTTGTTTACAACTGGAGTGGTCTAAGCAAAATGATGGAAATAAGATCTTGCAGCTTCCTAAACTTTCCAGGAGCATAGTTGGTTTTGGTGAGTGATAGGTGGGGCCAATAGAGTTCAGCCATAATGACAATTATTTTCCTTCAGTTTTGTACTAATTAGGATTCTTGGCTACAAGTAACTCTTGATTCTTGAGTGAATCACTTGATCATTTGAGTGATTCTTGAGTTATTTTAAACTAGAAGAAGAATTTAATAAAAGAAGGCTGGGCTATCTCATAAAAATAGCCAAACCTCATAAGGTCAGAGACACATGTGGGCAACAGGACCAACTAGAATCCAAGACCAAACCACTGCCAGGACTCTGTCCAGGTCTTATCTCTGCTTTTCTTTGTTCTCTCTCTCCATGCAGAGTGGCGTCTTCATAAGGTAGACATGGCCATGGATAGCTCCCATGACCAGGGAAGGACTGATGCTTTCTCTCTGGTCCCAAGTGTAGAATTTGGAGACATGCTCTGATTGAAGTTTGGGTCAGATGTGCTTCCCTGAGCCAGTCAGCAGTGGCCCAGGGAATGTGAGCCCTGTGTTCTTTTTAAAGACATTAAAAATAGGTAGTCTATTAACTTCTAATAACTGGCCTTTGATACATTTAGGCTAATTATCAGACTACATTGTAATACTGTAAAAGTCACAAGATATAGGTGAAGATTTTGATTATGAATATTTGCATTAGATTAAATCGCAATAATCCTGTCTTTTTAGGTAACCAAACTCATAGAAGATAGCACTTTATCCAAATCTGTGAAGAATGCTATAGATACAGACAGATTGTTAGATTGGCTAGTTGAAAACTCAGTTCTGTCAATCGCATTGGAAGGTAAGTTAACTTGCTTTAAAAAATTACTTAACTCATAAATAATATACTTTTGTGTTAAAAATATATGAAGTTGTTGCTTTGACTATATTAGCCTTTATTTATTTTTTCTATTGTCATCTTTATTTTGTACTAGCCTTTAAATAATCTTATAGCAAGTTACTGTTGCTTTGAATTAATAGAATCATGTTTAGAAAGTCAGCGTTCATTACATCTGTCTGCCTCTCTGGTGTTTCTTCTTTTAGGCAACATAGACCAAGCACAATACTGTGATCGTATAAAGGGAATTATTGAACTCTTGGGCAGTAAACTGTCATTAGATGAGCTCACTAAAATTTGGAAGATACAGGTAAGTTGATCAGAATTGCTTTTGCCCTTTTCTGACATTTTTTATCAGAGAAAGAGAAGGATGGTGACTTACTGTCCATAGATAAATAAATATTAATTGAACTCAAAATATCTATGAGCAGATTTTAAAATGAGGTACATAATACTCTCAACTGAAGCCCTCAAGATCATTTAATAAAATGTGAAAGATTAGTATGTATTTCTTGTAAACTTAATCAGTATAAATTATTTTTAAGCCAGTTGAAAATATTTTGTTCTCCTCTTAAAATGAATATGTCAGATTGAGAATTTGATTCTCATCTTTTTTTCTTTTTAGAGATTTAATGCTTCAAGAAATTAAAATAAGGCCAACTGATAACCACTAATAATGGTTGCTTCGTGTAGTCTTACCAGTTTTATCATGCAAGTGTATGCTGATAGTCTAGAATCAATTTATCTTTGTTAGTGTTTTACTTTTGCTTCTGTATATCTCTGGGGAAAGACTTGTATTTTTCCAGGTTCCAAGACTTAACTTCTTCCCCAATGTCTTCTTTTCTAGTCAGGACAATCATCTACTGTGATTGAGAACATTCATACTATTATTGCTGCAGCAGCTGTCAAGTTTAATTCAGATCAGCTTAATCATTTGTTTGTTCTTATTCAGAAGGTATGTGCTCAAATGTGCTTTTGAATTTTTCTAAAATGAGGTCTCCTTCCTCTAGATTAGCAATATTTAACCGTACTCTTCTTAAACTTTTTTAGCTCAAGTTTAAAGTTTCTGCATATTTTGCCAGTGTGATCAAAACGGACTGGGGAGCAATTCGTATGTCTTGTCTTTTTCGTTCTACAGAGCTGGGAAACTGAGAGCGATAGAGTGAGACAGAAGCTATTGAGCCTTATTGGACGAATAGGCCGGGAAGCTCGCTTTGAGACCACTTCTGGAAAGGCAGGAAAATCAAATTTTTCTAGCTATAAGCGCTTAAAGCAGCTTTATTTGCATATGGGCTGGCTCATCACATGTGGTTTACTGTAGGTGCTGGATGTTCTCTGGGAACTGGCTCATCTCCCCACGCTGCCCAGTAGCCTTATTCAGCAAGCTCTGGAGGAGCATCTGACAATCCTTAGTGATGCGTATGCAGTGAAAGAAGCAATCAAGAGGAGCTACATAATTAAATGCATAGAAGATATTAAAAGGGTTGGTTTTACCTTTGGTCTAGTTTTGTTGTCAAAGTAATAGTATTGTCTGAGTAATTAGAACCAAATAATTTTCCTCCCCTATTGTTTAAATTAAGCTAAATGTCCTGCATGGAAGCTCTTTAATCTTAGAGTCCAAAATTGGGAAATTATAGGTACGGCTTTTATCAAGTCACTTACATTTTTCTTAAAATTAATTTTCAGCCTGGAGAATGGTCAGGTCTGGATAAAAACAAGAAGGATGGATTCAAGGTAAGAATTTGCAGATGAGGTATAAAGTAAAAGGTATACTAATTTAATAATTCTATTTAATAAATTGAGTTAAATTTTAAGATAATAGTAAATTATTATAGTGTTTTTTTCAAGTAGTATTCAGATACAGACTGCTGTTTGAATATTTTCTTATGACCTGTGCTTTATTATTTAAACCTTGGGGAATTATTGACTCACAAAGAGAAAAAAACCCAGGGTTCCATTCGAAGAGTAGTTTTACTATATTATTTTCATAAGATTATAAGACCTTCAACTTAGTTTTTATTTTTAAAATTAAATCCAAAATATGCACAAGTTTAATAAATATTGTGCCCATTTTTCTCCCGTACGAGAGAAATGGAGGAATTCCCAAGAGTCAGAAGAGAGAAAGAAGGGGAGAAGGAGGTTCATTCAGTGCTGGCATGTAGTCATTTTTGGATGCTTGATTCAGATGTGGTCCTAAAGATGCTTGGTTCAGATGTGGTCCTAAAGATCTTAGAAGGGTGATTGTTCCATGAGCACCTGCTGCTGGGACTGTGTAGGGATGAGTGCATGGGGGCCCCTCCCCTCCAGGGCTTTGACCTCCAGTGGCTGGAGGCTTCAGCCTGTTCTTGGTAAGCGGGGGCTGCAGAACGGGCAGCAATGGCCGTAGCTCTCCTGTCGCTGCAGTCCTTAAACGTCAAGGCTCTCCTTGGAGAGGGCTGACCTCAGTGGTCAGTCCCTGGAGCCTGCCTCCATGATTTCAGCAGCCCTGATTAGAGCACGTCCTCCTCCTCCACGCAGGCCCTCAGGTTGCTCAGATGAAACGAAACCTCACAGCAAGAGGGGTTTCATTTCACTGTTACTTAAGAAAAGACTTTAGTAAATAGCTTACAGCTTAACAATTTCGTTGGTAAAGCATATTTCTTGGTTTTCCCCATAAGTATTTGTTTAAAGGATCTTGAATACTGCTAATTTACACTGGTAAATTCAGAGACTCTTGTTAAGCACCCTTGGTGACTCATAGGCTTTTATTCTCCTAAATTATGCTTGGTCATAAAGTTTAGTTGGGGGCATTTAAGAACTTTATGGGTTATATTTCTGACATTGAAATTTGATCAAGTGAATTTTCTGCATTAAAATTATTCATAAACTGGAGCTGGTACCTCTCAGGTTATGATTAAATTATTCCTTTAATTCAACAACATTGCTCTGTTTCTCCTCAGATACAGTGTGAATTTTTCCAGTTTTCTCAGCTCAGCGATTCAGATAATTTAGCACCCTCTGTCTTTATGATTGAAACTCATCTAGAGCTATTTAAGCAGTTTAAATCTTTTGATACTAATAGTAAGAAAGAAAAGGTATCTGTAGAAAATGGTCTTTTCTTCACTGTAACAGATACATTTCTTTATAGGTCTGAAGGTTAAAGCTGAAGGGACTTTTTCCTCCCTCCAGGGAAATGACTTTTGAAACCAGAAAATCCTTCCTGAGCCCTGTCCCTGCCTTGTCACAGCTGAGCATTACTTTAGCCCTTCTAGCCAGTAGCATCGCTGCATCTTTATTACTTCTCTTTGCAGTCACTTCACTCATGTCTGATGTTTTAAAACAAAACTCGAAAAGTAACAGGGAGAATTTTGGAGTCATTTTGTTAGTCTTGAAAGAAATATTCTTCATTTTTTATATCCCACTGCTCCCAGTAAGGAAATTCTGATGTACCATTCCTTCATTTCGAATAATAATAACTTGCATTTACCTAGCACTTCTCCATTGACTGAGTTCTTTTGCAAATACTCTTTTAAAGTACCTGTGGCTGAAGGGGGGCAGTGGGAAGATCAAAGCCCCCGACATGACTCCAGGCAGGGGGGTGAGTTATATACTGCCACTAAAGGTGTTTTTCTATGCTATGCCCTTTCCTGCCAGGCAGCAAGGTGGGCTGACTGGGAATTATGTCTCCCTGCCAGGCTACACAGAAACTAAGCAAAGGGTAAGACAAGATCACCCACCTCTTACTCCCCTCCCACCCCCAGCTACCTCTACTCCTCCAACTGATTCCCTTTCCCTCTGCTTTTGACACTTAAAATTCCCAAGTTCCATTGTTGTGTTCAGAAATTCTGACCTTTATTTCTTAACTTTATTTCTGTAGATTCTGCCAGGATACCCTTGGCTTCCTTGGTCCTCTTTTCCTTTGCTTCCTTTATACCTTCCACTGTCTGCCCCCAACCCTTTCCCTCTTATTTCACTCTTTTTTACTTTTCAATTAAAAAGTTTAAATGTACGCACCCAAAAAATATTACTAAACAAAAAAAAAAATCATTTTTACTTGATCAGTGGTGTTTGCATATCCTTAAGTCATTATATGAAGTCCTCCTAGCAGAGTGCCCAGCAGCCTTTCAGTAAATGTTGGTTCCCTTCTTCTTACTTCCTCTGCTTCACCTGTGAAGACACTAAAATCATTTACACATACCTGAATGACCTCCACTTGACAAAACACGTAACTGAAAGTAAAAATAGCAAGGTGCCCTCAGTACAGTCTCTCAATGATGTGATTGATTAGCACAGGAGGAAATACTTGTTAAAAAGTGTCCACCCTTGTAAAAATTTTTACTTTGGTTCTAGATAAATGGCTAGGTCTGGAAAAACAAGGCAGATGAAGAATTGGGATATTCAGCTCTGAGAAGTGAGAATTCAAGAAAGAATATGAAAGCTTTCTTTTAGATACTTTTAGGATTGTTAGAGACGTTTGATTCAACTTAGTTTTTATGTCTCATAAGCAGTTATGGTAAAGGCATGTTTCAGTATCACAGATCCCTGAACTTTCTAGGAAGACAATCTGACACAGAATGCACTGTCTCCTGAGTTCCTCATCACTGGAAACAAAAGACAGCTCTTTTAACAAAAATGAATAAGGAGAGTTTAGGCACAGGTTTGCAGGCTAAACTAGTTGACCTCTACAGCTTCAGCTAACATTCAGTCTTAATTTGGATATACCATTAACTGCTACTTATGAAACCTCAGCTTCGTTATCAGACATTATCAAATATTTTTGTTTTAATTGTTCACCATATTCTCTTGCCCCTTTTGTAAATGGAAAAGAGTAATTTTAAAAATTTTCTTATAGCTTAGCAGCATAATGTCATAGCATAGATATGATGGAATAAATAACATCTGTCTTGTTTGCTGAACTCTAGAAAGGCTATGTCAGAAATACCTTTCAGATTCCAAAGGATAGTTTTCAGTGTCAAAAAAATAATCTAACCATAATTGACTCATAATGATACTTTCTAATATACCTGATTATTTACAAAAAGGTTTATATTCATATCCCAATGTTTGTAATCCTTTCAGAAGGTATCAGTTTGGACTTAAGCCTCAGAATTTTTAGTTTCTGTCATTTTGCGACTTTTATGTCTTAGCAGAAATATCCTAGCTAGTCTTGCAAGTAGTTGCCCTTTAATATATACCTTATTTCTCTGATTCTAAGATGCCAGTGATTGCACCACGCATCACAGGGTCAATCCAGTATGTACGGCCTCACGGCGGCCTGCTGCTTTCCAGTATCCAGTGTAGTGCTTTGGGCTTCTTCGAAATCTTTAAGAGTATAGAATTTTGAGGCATGTTGAGAAATATGGAGTTTTGTGTCCTTGTCTTTTTTGTAAAACTCAAGCTGCTTTTTTCCTTCATTAAGTTGTTTATACTACAAGTTAAATAGTTCCTCTTGAATTAAGCTGCAACTTTGGACAGAGAGATGTCTAATGCCAAATGATGTAACCCTTCACAGAGTATGAGTCTGTCACACCAAATTCTCCTGGCTTTGGAAAATGCTTTAGTCTTAAGACCACTGGCAGTTTTCTTTGCTTTTAATTGAATTGATAGACATGATGGGCTCATCAATACCACATCATAGTGTAATCCTTTGATAGCATTCAAGAAACAAATCAGTGATCTACATTTAAATTAAAAACCCATCCTTGTTTGGTGCTAACTATGCCATGTAAGAACAGAAATGATGGGTAGATGAACAAATACCTTTTTAACAGCCAAGTTTGCACATCCCACATAAGGATAGCCGTATTTAAACTTACTCCTATGCCTAATGGCCGGAAAGTTTCTTTTACATAATTGTTAAGAAGTATCACTATCAGAAATGTTGAATTTTGTAAAATTTGTATCTTAGAATCCAGGAAATATGGTATTTGCTGATTGATTGGCTAATCTCTAGGAAAGCCAATATTATTTTGGCAACAGCTGTCCACATTTATGTATTTAGTAGTACAACCGTTTTCTGCAAATGACATCAAAAGTATTTTTCTGCCCTATAGGCATCTTTATCTTACAGAAAGACTTGAAGAAGCAAGAAGGCTTTTTTAAAAAAATAAAGTTTTTAAAGTAAATGCTAACTCAATTCAGTTTTTAGAGAGTTACTTGATCAGTTGATTAATAGTGTTAATATGACATTTTTACAGATTTTATAATGAAATCTCATAGTTTGAAAGATGTCATTTATTAAAAAGCAGTTCTTTTTTTAAAGAGTAGTGCATGAACATCAGACTTTTCAGATATGTACATGAAGATCTGGAATGTCATGCACCAGTTTCAGAAATAACATATTTAAAAGTGTTTTGAAAAATATAAATTATAAAGTGGCTGTAATAATTAATAAAAACAGAATTCTCTCTTCTAAAATTGTTTTAACTAGGAAATACAAGCAGATCATGGATTTTCTTTAATACTTAGACCACTGTTAGTATCTTGATCATATCATTGGTATCTTGATCATATCATTGTAGAAAATCATATTTTTATACCATTTTACTTATCAGCCACTTCTGTATTATCCAAGTTAAGCTTGTGCCATTGATTTTTTTATTATGTCAACATATCCTAGCAGCCTGTGCTACTTATAATCTGTCCTCTGAAGTTGCTAATTCCTTGTTGTCTGTTTTTTGCTGATGTACCCCTGTACATTTACTGTCACTTCATATCCACTCCTGTTTGCAGTTCTTGGCTTTAGGATTGCATGCAGAATAAGAAGTTGGAGACTGAATTATGAATGCATGGAGATAAACTATAAATGAGCAATGTGAAGAGAAAAATAATAGAATGTATAACAGTAAAACCTAATTGACTTGGAACTTTTTTATAGCTAATAAATTTAACCTGCCATTTATTTCTAAATTAATGTAACTTCTTTTTAACTCTAGTCATCTCAGATTAACAATCCCCAGTTTGTATGGGTGGTACCAGCTTTGCGTCAGCTACATGAAATCACCCGCTCGTTCATAAAGCAAACCTATCAGAAGCAAGACAAGGTAAGAGGATTGCTATATTTGATTATTATGCAGTTACTTGTATAACCTTTTGTAATGACTAAACATCATAAGATTGCTAAGTTTTATAGTGACTGTTTTACAGTTTTATGGTTATTAATATAATTCATTTATATTATTTAATAATCTTGAATTTAAGCATCATTCTGCTTTCATTTCTGTGGAGCTTGTCTTTTGATATATCCCTAACTCATTTATTTTTTATTTCCTTAATTTACTGAAGTAAGCCAATTTTTAAAAGTTAGAATAGTATTGGAGGAATTTGAAAAGATTCTCAAGACTTGTTTTATATTGTGAAAAAACATCAGTTCGCTTAAGGAACTACAGGCTCTTCAGTGTAAGAGACTTGGGAAGAAAGATCTGGAAAAGTATGCAAGAAGTGAAATAGTGCTTTTGAAAGACTTATTTTTTAAAAGAATAATAAAAAATTCCTTTAGAACCAGAAATTTTCGAGGGAAGTTTATTAATTCTGTAGTAATTCCCAAGTAAATGTACATATGAGATTGTTTTCATTTACTTTTATGTAGGAAATGTGAGTGAAAAATTGTAATGTTTGCTGTTCCTCAACTGCATGCTCAAATAGAAGCTTGTATTAAACTGACAAAGTAGCTGCACATTCTCATACCTTTTTTTGTTTGTTTGTTTTCACCAAGAGCATTATTCAAGACTTGAAGAAAAATTTTGAAATAGTAAAACTGGTAACAGGAAGCTTGATAGCTTGTCATCGGCTTGCAGCAGCCGTGGCTGGACCTGGAGGCTTAACTGGTTCAACGCTAGTGGATGGCCGATATACCTACCGGGAGGTACCTGCAATTGTGTTGTAGTCTCATGCCTTACAGCATCCATTTGATCTTTTTGCATTTGAACTATAACAGTAATATTTATTGGAAGGAACTCTAAAGAGGAAGCATGAGGTGTCTTTGTCATGATGGAACAGTTGTTAATCTTTAATAAAACACCTTGAAGTAAAAGGTTAGAAAATTGATATTTGTGGGTATATCTTTCAGTAAATCACCTAACATAACTGCATATGATATGGTATTAAAAGTAAATATCTTTTGTCTTTGATCGAAAATATAATTGTCAGTTCTGTGGCTCATGGCTTTTTGTTTCTCAAAGCTGTCAGTAATATTGTTTTCCAAAAAATAGAAAAATATTTTCACTCATCAGTTGTGTTCTGGTGTTTTACTCTGAGATTGCTTGGCATCTAAAGTCACCCGAGTTTGTAATAGACAAGTAGTTTCTGCTACATTGTATTGTCACCTCATAAACGGATTTCTCACATGTACTTTACCCTAAATTACAAGAGAAAGCATTAGGTAAACTACTTTTTAATTAAAGGTAAAACTACTTTTTAATTTCAGTTGTTTGTTTGTTTGTTTGCTTGCTTTTACGTATGAATGCCTGGAGTTGACTAAATAGCATTATTTCTTTTTCCAGTATTTAGAAGCCCATCTTAAATTCCTGGCATTTTTCTTGCAAGAAGCTACTCTGTATTTGGGTTGGAATCGTGCCAAGGAAATCTGGGAGTGTCTTGTGACTGGCCAGGATGTTTGTGAATTAGATAGAGAGGTAAGAAGATGGCATTATGGATGAAGTAAGACAAAAGTGTGACTTAATAAATAGTATTTCGCTTTACTGTGTGTATCTCACATTTTTGTGCATGTCTCATATCTTCAATTCTAAACACTTTTCAGTTTACTAAGCATACATTTATAATAAGCTAGGAGCTGAGAGTGTTGAAAAGATATTTTATATATATGTGATATACACAAGCATATGAGATCTTTGGTAATTTTGATAACCATTCTGCATAAAACCAAATTCAGCTAAGTGAGTACAGCAAACTTAGTGTATTCTTTAGTTTTTTTTTTTTTCCTCCCATGAAACTAATTTTAAGTTAACCAACAGAAACTTTGAGTTCCTATAATGATGTTGTATCCCAGAAACCCTAAAGAAAGAATTGTTGTCTAGACAGATCTTTAGAACGACAGTTGCTTCGACATTTCCTAACAGTGAATCACTATTTCCTCCTCTCATTTTGCAGAATAACGTTAACTACATCATAGAGTTATTGAAAGGATCAAGTATGTGACAGTGCCTAGCACAGCATAAAGCTTATTTAATAAATGTCAGTGGAAAAACTGAAATGTAATGATTCAGTGGAAAGTATGAGTATGTATTTTCATTATCTAGAAGAAAGATTGCTGTAACTAACTGCTTCATTTAGTTCCAGAGTTCCAATCATTTTAGTTTTGAGTGGTACTAAGGCATTATAAATTTCTAAAGAATTAAAAATCATTTGTCTTTGCTTTCTTCGTTTGGATTATGTATTTGCCTGAAGTGGGTTTTAGTTACAGGGTGATATTTGTCTTGATTCGCAGATGTGTTTTGAATGGTTTACAAAAGGGCAACATGATCTTGAGAGTGATGTTCAGCAGCAGCTCTTCAAGGAGAAAATTCTTAAATTGGAGTCATATGAAATCACTATGAATGGTAAGGAAAAACATTAAAATTGTTTTTTCAGTTCTTTAAATTTTATTCTTTTCTTTTCAGCCCACTGTGAGAAACAGCATCAGTTTGGTATATGCTTCTGGACTTTGCCTTATGTATATAAAGATACATCTATATAAACATGTTTATATAAACAGATGAATTTCTTTTTACATGAATGGTATTTTTAAATTACACAGTCTAATAACTGTCAAACTGTTTTCATGAAATTACTTAGTACAGAAAGGATTAACATAAAAATTGGTCCGAGTATAGACATCCTCTTTTCAGTTGTTTAATTGAAATTTTTCTTATTGATATGAATTTTGCATGCCATAAAATTTATTTTTTTAAAGTGTACACGAAGTGTTTTTTGTATGTTCACAAACTTGTTCAGCCTTCACCCTTTTTAACCTCAGGACATTTTCATCACCCCAGAAGGAAACTATGTAGTCACTCTCCATTCTCCCCTTTCCACAGTCGCATATCTGATTGTTGTCCTTGTAGGTTATTCTGATCTGGACATTTTATATCAATAGAATCGTGCAGTATGTCACCTTTTGTATTTGGCTTCTTGATCAAGCTGAGACATAATGTGGTCAAAGTTCACCCAGGTTTTTGCACGTGTCAAAACTTCGTTCCATATGACTGGATAACACTTATTGAATGGGTGTAACACATTGTGTTTATCCATTCATCAGTGGATAGGCATCTAGGTTGTTACCACTTTTGGTTATTGTCAATAATGCTGCTGTAAATGTCCGTATACAAGTTTTTATCTACCTAGGAGTGAAATTGCTGTATGATATAATTAACATTTGAGGAATTGCCAATCTTTTTTGCAAAGTGCCTGTACCATTGTACAATCCCACCAGCAGCAAGGCAATGGCACCCCACTCCAGTACTCTTGCCTGGAAAATCCCATGGACGGAGGGGCCTGATGGGCTGCAGTCCACGGGGTCGCTAAGAGTCAGACATGACTGAGCAACTTCACTTTCACTTTTCACTTTCATGCATTGGAGAAGGAAATGGCAGCCCACTCCAGTGTTCTTGCCTGGAGAATCCCAGGGACGGGGAGCCTGGTGGGCTGCCGTCTATGGGGTCGCACAGAGTCGGACACGACTAAAGCAACTTAGCAGTAGCAGCAGTATATGAGGTTTTGATTTTTCCCCATCTTCTCTAATAATTATAAACTGTCATTTTTATTTTAGCCATCCTAGTGGTTTTGAGATGGAGTCTCATGGCCTTTAATATTAATATCCCCTTTGAAAAGATGTCTATTAAAATCTTTCTCATCTTTAAATTGGGTTATTTGCCCTTTTAGTTTTGAGTTTTAAGGGTTGTTTATATATTCTGCATACTCACTCCTTATCAAATAACATGATTTACCAACATTTTGTCCTGTTCTCTGGATTGGCTTTTCATTTTCACGATAGTCATTTAAAGCACAAAAGCTTTTAGTTTTGATGAAATTTTTTTGTCGTTATTGTTGCTTGTTTTTGATACCATATCTAAGAAACTATTACCAATTGACAGTCTTGAAGATTTGTGCCTGTTTTGTCCTGAAAGTTTTATAGTTTTAGCTCTTGATATACTTTGTCTTTTCATTGATTATCTGTGGTACCAAGAGTACATGAATTTATCTGACATTCTATAATTTCAGGTTTTAACTTATTTAAGACTTTTTTTGAAAATGTGAATCTGTGTGATCATCGATTAAAAAGACAAGGAGCTCAGTTGGTAAGTAGCATTGTTTTCAAATCTAGATAATTTGGATAATCTAGTAAAACTTGATATTCAGCAAAAAAAAAATATTCTAATTGAGAGATTTAAAAAGAATGGGCTCCTCCTTGACTGCAGTCTCCTGCATCATTCAGAGAGCTCCTCAGAGTGTGAGGGCATTCCCCTTCCCATACAGGTGACTTCTCAGATTCCTCTTTGGTTTTTGCTGACCTGAGAGAGCCAGTGGCCTCCTGTGGCTGGGTGAATGCAGAGTAGGGATAGTTCTAGCCCAGCTTCTAACCTCTCAGATCCAACAGTTCACAGGTACCTGAGAATGTACCAAAATCTTCAGTTCTGAGGTCTCAGAGGCAAGGATTTGGGGGAAAATTTTTAGAACAGACAAAGAAGCAGGAAAATGAGAATGTATACAGCTTACATTTATATTTACGTGAGTAGCTTTAAAAAGGCGAAAAATAACTCTTATTTCAGATCTGTTTCATTCATGACCTGATTTCCTACAATTTTTACAAGATCTTGTAAGCCCTCGATCTGGCCATTTCTAACTGAGCTTTGAAAAGACCAAATGGAGCCCTGAGGATTAGTAACCACCTCTAGCTTGATTCCCTTTCCTTTGAAGAAAAACTCCTGCAGGGGGTGCCCATGTTATTCCTGTATGTGTGCCTCAGTGCCCCATCTGGGTAGAGTTGCAGCTTCAGTTTAGGATAACACCTGGAGGAAAATCTCCTTATCTGTCCTGATTCCATGGAAGTTGCCCAGTATTTCTGTTGTTGGCTGTTTTTTGTTTTAAAAAATTATTATATAAAACTGTTGCTTTGTATAATAGTGTTCTCGAGTGTACCTCGGTTCTTGTAGCCTTAATCCATAGTGAACTGTAAGAGGTACGGATTTACAGTGTAGTGGAAAATAATTGTATTTTTGTGGCCTTGATGTGCTATAATTTTTTTTCTTCTGAACAGTATGTAGAAAAACTGGAATTGATAGGAATGGATTTCATTTGGAAAATAGCCATGGAATCACCTGATGAAGAAATTGCTAATGAGGCTATTCAGTTAATTATAAACTACAGTTACATTAATCTAAATCCTAGGTTAAAGAAGGTAAGTAAGGAGAAAAGGTGCTCATACACAAAAAGTAATGTATTTTTAATTGATAAGTTGGCATGCCTGAAAGTTTAGCTTCTTTATTTTGACATTTTATCCTTAATAATGATTACAACTAAATGGTAGACTCATTAATTTCCATTTACCTCTTAACTTTTAGGATTCTGTATCATTACATAAGAAATTCATTGCTGATTGCTACACAAGATTGGAAGTGAGTAGCAAATTTTATTTAACCTTTTTTTTGAAATAAATGCTCCTGAGTTTTTTTCCATTTATAATTTTGTATTTTGAGATCATGTATAGTTCTGGCTGGATCCCATTGGAAGAATTTGCCAGCAGTATCGTATTGTCAGCATAGGGAACAGGCATTTGCCTTGATGCCCACAATATAGAAATAAACTTAACTTTATGGGAAATCATTCCTTCTCCCTCCACCATCTGCCTTCCCTGTTTCACCTACCGTGCCACACCTCACTCCCCTCCTCCTTTGGGGGTATAAAACTGTCTTCTGTACATTCCACATTTCAGTAGATTCTTTTTCTCCTTTTTTGGTCCAGAAATTTTATATACACACTTGCTTCTTTTCCCATCATTCCTCATGTGTCATTCATTTATATCATAAATGCTGGTAAAAGCCACAGCAACACACTCAGTAGTAGGCCATATTGGTTGTCTGTCCATTAGTAGCCTGTGACGTAATACTGTCTCGTGTGTGTTTCCAGTGCCTTATTTCTAGCATGATGGTTAAAGTATTAAGCATTCATCTTTTCATTCCTAATTTGTGCTTGTTGAAGTTTACTACCTAATAAAGAGTGTTCCAAAAGCATAAAATGCTACTGTCCTCAAATGTTAAAAAGTTAAATTTTCTGGTAATGAATATATGCTGGCAGTGAATCTGTACATGAGTTCCCGGGTTGTGACTTTCATCCAAATTCGTGATTATAAAAACACTTAAAGTATTCAGGTACCCTAAATAAAACACCGTGTAAGTAATAACACGTGTAGAACAGTCGTTCTCAATCGGAGATTATTGGACCTCCCAGGGGATATTTGGCAGTGTCTAGAGACCTTCTGGTTGTCACTAGACAGGTCCTGCCAGTACCTGGTGGCCAGTGGGTGGTGAGTACAAGTCAGAAATGCCACTAAACGTCCTACAAAGTCCAAGACAGTCTTCCACGACAAAACAGCTTCCAGCCCAAAATGTCAGCAGAGCTGATGTTGAGAAACCCTGATGTAGAATAATTTCTTGTTTAGGCAGCCAGTTCGGCCCTTGGCGGCCCCACTCTGACACACGCTGTGACTAGAGCAACAAAAATGCTGACAGCGACTGCCATGCCGACCGTAGCCACGTCAGTCCAGTCTCCTTACAGGTAAGCGGTTACAGACGTCACAGCAAACGCGCAACACACAAAGATCGGTCAGCTTAAAAGCAAAATTGGAATCTTTTTTCTTCCTTTGGAGATCTCTGTTAATTGTTCATTTCCTCATTTTATTTCATGTATTTTTCAAATAGTCATATCCTTGAAAATTATGTATTCCCTGTCATATATTTTATCATTTGATTCATTTTACTTTAACTCTGTGTAATATGAGTAGCGTACTCTATGATTGAACCAAGATATATTCTTTGTGTGAAGAATAATTTTTTTCAAATTTGAAATATTTACTTAGACATAACTTTCTGAATAGACAAGTCATGACACAGTGTAAGCAAAATGAAGTGGCATGTGATGATTAATATTGTACATTATGATATAACCATAGTTAAAATGTTATGTACTTAAAATTATTTTTCAAATAATTGTGTTAAAAGTTTGAATTGACATCTCTAAATCACATTGCTGTGTTGAGTGTTTTCAAATGTTGTCAGTGAAATTTGAGTTGAGCATTTTCTGTACTTCTTTGGTATAGTAAGGAGAATAGATGGATATTTAGAAAATTAAATCGAAGCAGTTAAACTACTTCTGTGGATTTTAATAAGTGTTTCATTACTGGTGAGCAGCCCCAAATCAGTGATGCTCAGGTGCTCAGAGAAGAGCTCCCTCTGTGTCTCATTCTGCTGCCCTCCAGTGGTTGGTGCTGATAGAGTCTCTACTTCTGGAATGTGTGTATTTCTTTCTCTTTATTTACAGTTGGTTGTGTTCCTTTTCTTTTTAAAGGCTTTAAAGCACTTTATAGCAAAGTGATTCAGTTACATATGTATATTTTTTCCATATTGTTTTCCTTTATAGGTTATTGCAAGATATTGAGTATAATTCCCTGTGCTAACCAACTCTTTTAAAGTGAAATTTCCAGTACTGCTAATCAGCATGCCCGAGATTTAGAAATACACCTGTATGAACTATTTAGACTTGCGGAATATCACGTGTTTGAGGGCACTTGGATCTCCATCTGTCAGTGTAACACATGTTGTGTTTAATCAGGTGTGGAGCTGTCGCTGTATAAGCTGCTGGATATTGGAGTCCTCTTATTTCAAATGATATATAAGATTACTTAACTCTGACCTAAAGAGACCTCAGGTCTCATTTTTAGAGTCTGAGAGCGCCACACTTCCTTGCTATGTGTTTTCTGTTCCAAAGATGATCATATCTCTTTGATGTGTGTGGATTTCTTAACTATTTTAAAAATCCTTGGGATACCGTATTCTGTATATGTTTTAACTATACAGGATAGTCACATAAACCAGATGAACATTTTTTGCGGCGGGGGGGGGGGAGGGGGGTCTTTTCCTTCCACCTCATTCTTAAGCTAATTAAACAGCAATTCTCATTTGTGGTATACTAAATGGTTTGCATTTGTCTTCTAAATTTCAGGCAGTTCAGAGCCTTGTCAGGTTCTGTGTGTTTACAGAATTATATGGCATATTTTAGTTGTAAGATTATGAGATTCAAACTCACTGATTGTTCATTCTTGGTGAATTGATAAACAAATAAGCCTGCAGACCCAGAAGAAGCGCAGGCCTTCTATTTGTGGAACAACTGTTTAAAAAAAAAAAAAAGACAAGGACAGGACAGGAAAGGAAACGTGGGCAGGGCAGCGTCTCCCCTGTTACCCGCCTGTGTGTGGCAGCTGTGACCGCTTGAACCGTCTCCGCCTTGAGTAAAGGGGAGTTGAGTTTTGCAGATTTCAGTGAGGGCGAAATGTGATTGTGGTTTTGGTGAAAGAGACTGAAATTGAGCTCATGTTAGCAATTCATTTCAAGTATGTTCAAAAAAATGTTTTTAATTCATAGATCCACTAAACTTGTAATAATTGAGCGATTACTACTTCTGGCAGAACGTTACGTGATCACTATAGAGGTAAGCCTCTCTTCTTTGTAAGACAACTTGATCATCCTATAACTAGTCTGTTAGGAGTGTATTTTTGCGACGTTTGACTGTGGCACTGTGCTGTTTGTTTGACTTGCTGTGTCTTTTTCAAGGATTTTTACTCTGTTCCCCGAACTATTCTACCTCATGGTGCCTCATTCCACGGACATCTTTTAACTCTTAATGTTACTTACGAGTCTACCAAAGATACCTTCACTGTAGAGGTAGGTTTACATTAAGTTCTGAAACCATTTCCATATTGTCTTGTTATTTTCATATGAACATCATTGATTAAGATAGCAGCAAGAATGACTATTTCAAAAGCTATGTAGTAAACAAATTTAAAATAAAGATCTGAAGTGAAAGGAAGTTGATAAGGTATAAGCAGATAATAAGTAAGTACATGATATCAGGTGATAAATGGGTGTTATAAAGATTTAAAAAGAATACCACAGAATCAGGTGGGTATACATGACATATTTTAGAATGGACAGGGATGGTCTCTGAAGTGGTCACATTTGAATGGAGACTTGAATGAATTGACAGAGCACGTTATTTCTGGGGAGGAGCTTTCCATACCAAGGGAGCAGCAGGTACAAAGGTCCTAAGATGGGAGTCTGTTTGGCTTATTCAGTGGCAAGGAAAGTGGCTGGTGTGACTAGAGCACGGTGAGAAGGGGAAGAATGGAAAGCTCTGCAGTGGAAGGATTTGAAATTTGATTACATGCATGATGGGGAGTGACGTATGGAATAGAATGTTTAATTACTGCAGAGGGGAGGCCTCATAAGGGCACAGGTTCTTGTCTTTGGGTTCTCTGCTGTGTTCCCAGCTTCTGCAGCAGTGCCCAGTACATACAAGGTGCTCACTAGTAGCTGTTTAAATTAATTGATAAGCGAATTACAGTATTGTTTCACTTCATTTTACAGGCTCACAGTAATGAAACCATAGGGAGTGTCCGGTGGAAGATAGCCAAGCAGTTGTGCTCTCCAGTGGACAGTATACAGATATTTACAAATGACAGTCTGGTAGGTGTAAATACACATTTTGTGTCACTTTAGTCTGTTGTCAGTATTCTCCTCTCTTTTCCTTCTCAGTAATTAAACAACTTTCTGCAGCTGACAGTGAATAAAGATCAAAAGCTACTCCACCAGCTGGGCTTCTCTGATGAACAAATCCTCACAGTGAAGACTTCTGGCAGTGGGACACCATCTGGGAGCTCCGCAGATTCCTCAACCAGCTCCAGCAGCAGCAGCAGCGGGGTGTTCAGCTCATCATACGCCATGGAACAGGTATCCAGTGATAATCTTCAAGTGCAAAACAAGAACTTCACATCATGAAGTTTTGCCTTCAGCCCATATAGATTTGGATGATTATGTCCTTTCCTCATAAGTCCTGACTCTTCAGAACTGTATCACAGAAATGCTGGGATTTAGTTGGGAGAAGACTATGTACTTTATCAATCTTCTGAACCAGACTCTTGTGAGTCTGAGTGATTCTGCCTGGCCCCTGCTTGCTGCTGCTCTGTTACATCTCTCTTCATTGATTGTCCTCTACTGGGTCATTACCATTAACAGTCAAATGTGCTGTGTTATTTCTGCCATCTTTTAAAAGTACCTTTTTCACCCAAACTTCAGCTTCAGTTTCCCTCAGTTCTCTGCTTTTCAAATCAGCAGAGCTCCCTAAAAGAGTCTGGACTCTCTTTACCATCCTTTCTTGACTCCTCTTGAAAAGAGACTCTACATGTTTTGTCGACTTCTTAATCCTCATCTTCTTGACATCTCAGCAGACTTGTTTCTTGTGATCATTTCCCCTTGAAATACTTTCTCCACTTGTCTTCCAGGACTCACTGGGCTCTCCATCCCTCTCTAGGTCTTCTTCTTTGGGCTCCTCTGCTGCTGCTGCTTCATCTTCCTGATCTGTATGCAGAGGAGTTCCCTGGCTCAGTCCTTTGACCTCTCCTCTGTCTACGCTTATTTAGGAATCTTATTTAGGAATCTCATCCAGTTTCAAAACTTTATATATTATATATACATTGATAACACCCCAACTTTTATCTTTAGCTTGAAGTGTAGATTGTTGTGTTAGTCACTCTGTCTAGGCCAACTCTTTGTGACCCCATGGACTGTAGCCCACCAGGCTCCTCTGTCCGTGGGATTTTTCAGGCAAGAATACCAGAGTGGGTTACCATTCCCTTCTCAAGGGGATCTTCCCAACCCAGGGATCGAACTTGAGTCTCCTACACTGCAGGTGGATTCTTTACCATCTGATACATGGAACCAATTACTCAACACAGCATCTCCTCTTAAATGTTTGATAGACACTCCATTCTAACTTTTGAAACTGAGCTGCTACCCACTCTCCCACCACCTGCTCCTACCCCAAACCTCTTCATCCCACAGTCTTGTCCTGTTTCAGATAATGCCTATTTCATTCTTCTAGGGATTCATGCCTGAATCTTAAAGTCCCTTCTTTCCCTCATACCTCTATGCATCACCAAATCCTTGACTCTACCTTTAAAATACGTCTATATCCAGAAGCCAGCTACTCTTCTCTGCCTCCACAGCTTCCGCACAGATCCAGGCAGCCATCACGCCCCCCACCACCTGAGGGTAGCAGTAGTGCTGCGTCTGGCCTCAGGGCTTCTGCCCTTGCTCCAGTTCAGTCTCTCTGGTGTGTAGCACCCAGCATCCCGTGATCTTTTTACAGACCAGTCAGATTATGCCACTCCTCAATTCAGAGGCTTCAGCACCTCCCACCTCACTTAGTGTTCTCCCCTGAGGTCTTCCCCCAGGACCCACCCTCCCCCTCCCCATTCCAGCTGCAGTGGCCTCGATGTTGGTCCTCAAACATAGTAGGGCCTGTGCACTTGTTCTTCCCCAATACCCAGGCATTTTCTTTGCTGATACCAGGTTCTTTCTCACTTCCTCCTGCTCTCACTCAAATGTAGCCTTCTTGGTGAGCCTTCTTGGCAATCCCGTTTAAACTTTCAGTCTGTTCCTACTCCTGCATGGCTCATTTCCCTTCCCTGCTTTATTTCCATCTAACGTACTATATAAAATATTCATCTTGTTTAATGTCCCTGTTTGTCTCCCCAGTGAAATGTAAGCTCTGTGAGAGCAGACCTCTGAATGTTTTGCTCACTACTGTATTTCCAGCACCTAAAACAACAGTGAAACATAGTAGGTAGTCTGTATTTGTTGATTTTATGAATCATTCAAGGTTTTTTGTACCTTCTCTGTGCCAGGAACTGAGCTCGGCACCAGGGGTACAAAACTGACAAAAGACATTCTGCTCTTTATGTGTTTACAGTCTAGAAAGTAAGATAATAACCAGCACTCATGTGAAGTAAAAGTATTTAAGTAATGGAGAGGGTTATTACATACAGCTCTTTCATTTAATAACTTATGTAAGATGCTTGTGTGGCTGACTCTTTAAAACTTAGAGAGCATAGTCTTGCTATAGATACCACTGAAGCCTGCAGGGTTAATGTTAATATTGTGATGTTTCTTAAAAACTAACTATACTTACATGTGAAAGTGAGAGTCACTCAGTCATGTCCAACTCTTTGGGGCCCCATGGACTACCATGGAATTCTCTAGGCCAGAATACTGGAGTGGGTAGCCTTTCCTTTCTCCAGGGGATCTTCCCAACCCAGGGATCGAACCCATGTCTCCCACATTGCAGACGGGTTCTTTACCAGCTGAGCCACAAGGGAAGCCCAAGAATTCTGGAGTGGGTAGCCTATCCCTTCTGCAGCGGATCTTCCCGACCCAGGAATCAAACCGGGGTCTCCTGCATTGCGGGCATATTCTTCATGTGGTGAGAATTTAAGAATGAAATCCCACTCAGAGCATTATTAAGACAGTTTATCAATAGCAGAAGTGATGTACATAGCATCCTCAAGTTTCACATTTTTATATTTCATCATTGTTGTTCAGTCGCTAAGTTGTGTCGGGCTCTTTGCAACCCCGTAAACTGCAGCACGCCAGGCTTCCCTGTCCTTCACTATCTCCCTGAGTTTGCTCAAACTCATGTCCACTAGGTCAGTGATGCCATCCAACTATTTCATATCTGTCGCCCCCTTCTCCTGCCTTCAATCTTTCCCAGCATCAGGGTGTTTTCCAGTGAGTCAGCTCTTCACATCAGGTGGCCAGAGTATTTATTGGAGCTTCAGCTTTGGTGCTAGTCCTTCCAATTTAGGGTTGATTTCCTTTAGTATTGACTGGTTTGATCTCGTTGCAGTCCAAGGGACTCTCAAGAGTCTTCTCAAGCACCACAATTCAAAAGCATCAATTCTTCAGTACTCAGCCTTCTTTATGGTCCAACTCTCACATCCGTATGTGACTACTGGAAAAACCATGGCTTTGACTAGATGGACCTTTGTTGGCAAAGTGATGTCTCTGCTTTTTAATACACTGTCTAGGTTTGTTATAGCTACTGTTCCAAGAAGCAAGCATCTTTTAATTTTGTGGCTGCAGTCACCTTCTGCAGTGATTTTGGAGCATAAGAAAATGAAATCTGACACTGTTTTCACACTTTCCCCATTTATTTGCCATGAAGTGATAGGACCGGATGCCATGATCTTCATTTTTTGAATGTTGAGTTTTAAGCCAGCTTTTTCACTCTCCTCTCTCACCTTCATCAGGAGGCTCTTTAGTTCCTCTTTATTTTCCTCCATTAAAATGGTATCATCTGCATATCTGAGGTTGTTGGTATTTCTCCCAGCAGTCTTGATTGCAGCTTGTGATTCTTCCAGCCCAGCATTTCACATGATATACTCTGCATATAAGTTAAATAAGCAGAATGACAATATACAGCCTTGACGTACTCCTTTCCCAATTTTGAACCAGTCCATTTTTCAGTGTCTAGTTCTGTTTCCTCTTGTCCTGCATACATGTTCTCAGGAGGCAGGTCAGGTGGTCTGGTATTCCCATCTCATTAACAGTATTCCACAGTTTGTTATGATCCACACAGTCAAAGGCTTTATCATAGTCAGTGGAGCAGAAGTAGATGTTTTTTTGGAATTCCCTTGCTTTTTCTGTGATCCAGCATATGTTGGCAATTTGATCTCAGGTTCCTGCTTTTTCTAAATCCAGCTTGTACTTCTGGAAATTCTCGATTCCCATACTGCTGAAGCCTAAGCTTGAAGGATTTTGAGCATATCTTGCTGGCATTTTAAATGTGTACAATTGTACAATAATTTGAACATTCTTTGGCATTGCCTTTCTTTGGGGTTGGAATGAAAACTGACCTTTTCCAGTCCTGTGGCCACTGCTGAGTTTTCCAAATTTGTTGGCATAATGAGTGCAGCACTTTAGCAGCAGCATCTTTCAGGATTTGAAATAGCTCAGCTGGAATTCCATCACCTCCACTAGCTTGGTTTGTTGTAATGCTTCCTAAGGCCCACTTGACTTCACACTCCAGGATGTCGGGCTCTAGGTGAGTGACCACACCATCGTGGTTATCTGGGTCATTAAGAGGTTTTTAGATAGTTCTTCCATCCTTGCCACCTTTTCTTAATCTCTTCTACTTTTGTTAGGTTCTTTCTGTTTTTGTCCTTTATTGAGCCCATCTTTGCATGAAATGTCCCCTTGGTATCTCCAGTTTTCTTAAAGAGATCTCTGGTCTTTCCCATTCTATTGTTTTCCTCCATTTCTTTGCACTGTTTACTTGCAAAGGCTCTCTTACCTTTCCTTGCTCTTCTCTGGAACTCTGCATTCAGTTGGGTTTATCTTTCCCCATCTCCTTTTCCTTTCGCTTCTCTTTTCTCATCTGTTTGTAAGATAAGCACTCCTCAGATAAGCACTTTGCCTTCTTACATTTCTTTTCCTTGGGGATGGTTTTGGTCACCACCTCCTGTACAGTGTTATGCATTACAGGTGGATTCTTTACCAGCTGAGCCACAAGGGAAGCCCAGGAATTCTGGAATGGGTAGCCTAACCCTTCTCCAGCGGATCTTCCTGACCCAGGAATTAAACCGCAGTCTTCTGCGTTCCAGGCATATTCTTCATGTAGTAAGAATTTAAGAGTGAAATCCTACTCAGAGCAGTATTAAGACAGAGAAGTCAAAGTGAAAGCATTAGTCACTCAGTCATGTCCAGTCCTTTGCAACCTTATGGACTATAGGCCACCAGGCTCCTCTGTCCGTGGTATTCTCCAGGCAAGAATAGTGGAGTGGTTAGCCATTCCCTTCTCCAAAGGATCTTCCGACCCAGGGGTTGAATTTGCATCTCCTGCATTGCAGGCAGAGTCTTTACCACTGTGCCACCAGGGAAGCCCCAAGTTTTGCAGTAGCCAGTCTTTAAGAACCAGTCATTTTATTGTTTGTACCTTTGATTGGAAAAGGAGAAAATTCTTTTGTAAGTTTGTATCTCTCTTTTGCTTCTTCCCTCAGGAGAAATCCCTCCCTGGTGTGGTGATGGCACTTGTGTGTAATGTATTCGACATGCTTTACCAGCTGGCCAATCTAGAGGAGCCAAGGTAAATAGAACTGTTTGTGAAGCTTGCAAGAGAGCAAGCTATTAAAGTTAGGGAGCCAAATAAATGTTCTCTTAATATGTATATCACTCCACATCCCCTACTAAATTTGACTATTTTTTATTTGAAACTGTGGCTTTAAGAAAAAAATTTTCACATTTGAAAAATTTCAGGATAACTCTACGAGTACGAAAGCTTCTGCTCTTGATACCTACTGATCCAGCCATTCAGGAAGCCCTTGATCAACTTGATTCTTTAGGAAGAAAGGTATGAGTATCTTGGATAGTTACTTAACAGGCATGGAAATTTTATATCATGATTCAGTAAAAATGCAACATAGCATCACATAAAGGTCATATGATCCCATCTTTCCCATAACAGATTTTGTTCTTTAGAAAAATACCTTTGCTCTAAATGGAAATCTGAACTTCATGATGACTTTTAAATTATCTATAGTCAATAATGACATCAGATTTTAGAACTGGAAGAACCTTTAGTGTCATCTGCTTCTACCTCCTTCATGTTTTATATGAGGAAACCTAAACCCAGAGTAATGAAGTGTCTCATCTAGGGTCATCTAGGGTCAGACTCTAGTGCCCATTCAGCTGTGATGTTTCTCTTCTGTCATGATGCCTCTCTGAATGTGGTTGTTGCATATGTTTGAGTTGTTTGCATAAATGGGTTATCACGTAATTTTTTCACAATTGGTATTTAAAGTTCCTTTTGTTTAATTTATAGAATCTTGTTCCTTAAGAGTTTATACTAAAAATGTTTTATTTATAATATTGTTTAATTGTATTGTCGGAATAAATTCATTTAGAACAAAGTTGTTAAAACTAAGCTATGAATTTTGTATTTCATTGATTATTATTTAGATCAGGTCAGAACCTTATCACATATACCTTATTTATTAATTTGAGGGAGAAGAGAACTTTTGTAATTGTAAACTATATTACTAGAACTAACCCCACAAAATTCTCAAAACTACTACTCTGCAATCTTATGATTTAATTATCAGAGTTCAGCAGTACAAATTTTAAAAACCTGGAAATAAATTAGGATGGCCTCACTAGTGTTGCTTAGAATACAATCTCAGAGGCATTCCTGCAGAATGGAATGCTGTTGACCACTGACAGTCTGTGCGTTGGAGTTCAGTGCTTCGTTAATAATTGAAGAGTGATGTGGCCTTGAGGTTAATTTTTTTAGAAAATGTCGATGATTTGGGTATATTAAAGTGGAAAAGAATATTAGAATATACAGTGATAATGTTTCTCCTTCATTTGTGTCCTTTTTCATTATTTTAAACTTAGAAAACATTACTGTCTGAAACAAGTTCTCAGTCTTCAAAGTCTCCATCCCTGTCTTCTAAGCAGCAGCATCAGCCAAGCGCCAGTTCAATTTTAGAAAGTCTGTTTCGATCTTTCGCTCCAGGAATGTCCACCTTCAGAGTGCTCTACAACTTAGAAGTAAGAAACCTCATTTTTTTAAATTTAATTTTAACAGATTCATTTTGGTCTGAAGATTCATGCTTACAGATGTCAGAAATAAGTAAAGAGACTATAAATTGAAGTGTTTTATTGTTTTGGACTTTGAAAATGCTCTTTTTTTCCCCCAACTTATACATATCTATGTACATTGTTATACTTGTAAAATAGCATGTAAATAAATAATTAGGAAGCCTAATGTATAAAAATGTGTAATTAACTTCCTCTGGAAGTTTTGCAAGTGTTTATATCAGTTTTTAATCCTCAGCCTTGTTACTAAATGCATCCTAACTTTTTAAAAAAGCTGTTGCCATTTGCTGCCATTAATGAAGCTTTATAAATAGTTTCTCAGGAAACACATTTAACATTATTCTTTTAGGGTTTTTTTAGAAAGCTATTTTATTAAAAGTATTTGACCAAAAGAATATTTTTATTGCCCTCCTTCCTAACAGTAGCTTTAAATTAGTAGATTCAGTTCAGTAAACTTTACTAATTATTTACTGTCTACAAATCATTGTGGTAGTTTTAACTACCACAGAGTTGAAAAGATGATAATTGCTCCAGGTTCTTATGAGTGAGACGTAGGAGAGGCTGGATAGGCTGAGTCCTGGAGTCAGAACCGTAGCAAAGCACTGTGGAGGTGGAAACTGCCCCACTCTGCCAGACCCTCAGGGCACGTAAAGTTCTAGGGAATATAAAGCCCTGAATGATTTTGTTTTACCTTAAATTGTTCTACAATGGCACCCAACTCCAGTACTCTTGCCTGGAAAGTCCCATGGACGGAGGAGCCTGGTGGGCTGCAGTCCATGGGGTCGCGAAGAGTCTGACAGGACTGCACGACTTCACTTTCACTCTTCACTCTCATGCATTGGAGAAGGAAATGGCAACCCACTCCAGTGTTCTTGCCTGGAGAATCCCAGGGACGGGGGAGCCTGGTGGGCTGCCGTCTATGGGGTCGCACAGAGTCGGACACGACTGAAGCAACTTAGCAGCAGCAGCAGTTAATTGTTTATTAAGGAATCCAGATCAGTGCCTGAGCAACCTTAATTATCAAATTACCATTTATCTTCAGTAGGTTTTGAATCACAACAAAGGTCCTAATTGGCCAGAAGGTACCTACTCAGGCATGTTTTCAAAGTTTTATTTCATCTTACAGTCTAATTTGGAGTATAAAGTCATATTCACTCATTTTTGTGCTTAATTCATTATTTAAATGTTTGTATGGTAGAGCTGTGATAATGTTTCATAGTTGCCTTAAAATAATCGTTATTGTGAAAATGTTTGTGGGGTGCAAGAGGAAAAAATATTTAGCATGTATTTTAAAAATAAAGTATGACCTCATTTCTTATGAACATTTAAAAATACATACAATATTCCAAAACAGAAAATTACCTAGAAATTTTTGGCTAATTCAGTCTTATAAATTTATATCTTGCACTGCTGCCAGATTTGTTATTTGCTTTTGAATGATTGTCTCAGAAAGTTAAGGTATAAATCTTAACACCCACATTTGAGAGCACCCTGGAAATCAGAATGACCCAGCAGTGGTCATTCTGGTCATTTGTCATCAGCTACTTAGATTGCATTACCTTAGAGCCAAAGGACTGTATAAATCATCCCCAGTCTTATTTTAGAACTTCAGATTAACTGGGAATTCCTCTGATAGGCTGCCTTTTGCTCTATAAAAAATGTAGAAACCATAACACCCCCAAAGCACTTCTTTTTACTGTTACCTGAAAGATTCATATCCTTGCATTTCAATCTTTAACTTACGTTTGGCTTCTAGGGGAAATTCAGAGTGGATATTCCAAGTACCCATTCCTTTGGGAAAACCTTTCACCCTCCCTAAATTGTTGTCCATTAAGCATGGGGAGTGTGTGCCTGTGGCTGTCAACACTTAGAAAGGGTTAGGATAGCAGAAGGTTCCCATTCTCCTGAATGATGCTTGTGATCTGAAGCTGGCAAACTAGTTTCCCAAAGGGCAGCTTAGGAAGAAAGCATCTTTGGACAAAAATATCACATTAAGAATCTAAGCTCCTAAAATTACTAATAAGTTCATAGAAGCAGATTTTTTTTTAATAAAGAAAGGATCTTGAATTACATCTAGATTAAAACCTTGGGAAAACTGAGGCTATGAGCTTTAAAAAATTTAAGTCATAACTAAATAAGCAGTTGTTTCCTGGGCACTTGTTTTGTGCCAGTGCTTATACTAAGCACCTTAAGTTTGTGTTATCTTACTTACAAACAATACTCTGGGAAAGGTAATTACTGTCCTCATTTACCCAGTGAGAAAACTGAGGCAAAAAGGAAAATTACCTATGTGAGATCTCTCAACTAGTCGGTGGTAAACTAGGATGTGAGCTAAATTTGTAGTCTCATACTGCAGGTTGATTATGTGAAAATAGTTTCCTTTAGGTGGATACTACAGTGTCATAAAAAGGGCATGGATGTTAGAGTGAGACCCATCTAGACTCAAATTCTAACTGTGTGACCACAGGTGGGAGGTCACATAACCTCTCAGGTCTCAGTCTTTCCCTGTAGAATAAAATACCTGTGCCTTACAGATTGAGATTAAGAGATAGAGCAAATTAAGTACTTCATCTTATGCCTAGTACCTTGTAGACAGTTGCTCAATAAATAGGAGTTAGAATCATTATCAGGAAACTCATCCAGCATTTCTAATAAATGGACTGTTATAAAACTTTGGTTTATATACTTTTTCTGGAACATATCTGCATAACACATAATGTTACCTGCTCTTAGGCAAGTCTGGAGCCTGAGACATTCACATTTGCTGGTTTCATGAAAGAGGAGCATACTAGCTCTCTAAAAACAGAAAGATTTTTCATGCTAAGTAAATGGAACTATTTGTGAAACTATAAACTATAAACTCCAGTTATACTACTGGAGGTAGAAAGAGCAGCAGTTAAAGAGATTCTGACTCAAGTTGTCTGATTGTTTTACTTGGTATAAAGGAATAATTTCTACTGGAAATGTTGGGATGATTAATTGTGCTTTATCTTTTTTCCAAGGTTCTAAGCTCCAAACTCATGCCAACAGCTGATGATGACATGGCAAGAAATTGTGCAAAATCATTTTGTGAGAACTTCCTCAAAGCAGGAGGTTTGAGGTTAGAGTTTCAATATTGTATTATATGAATTGCAGAAAATGAATAGAGTTATTTTAGTTAATTTCTCCTGCCAGGTCTTATTTATGCCTACAAGGCATGATTTGAAGTATTATGGGAGTTGTAATAAGGAGGAATGATGTTTCTGTCTTTAGAATATTTTTAAATGTTTTAATGACTTTTGATTATTTGGAAAACTGACAGAAGCATGTGTCTTTCCCCTTTGGTAGTGGGGGAAATTCTCAAGAGGAGAGGAGACTGTGCTGTTTCTGGTCACTCCCACATCAGTTTAAGATAAGGTGGATCTGATTCTTAGTAATCTATGTTGTGCAAGGCATTAGCACTGGGGGAAGATATTATCCCTGCCCTTGAGAGCTTCTTGTTATTCTTTAACAAAGAATAACAAACAGTTATTGCAGGTATTGAAACAGAGGCTTATAAAAGGTGCTTTATGGGATGAAGTGGGGAAGAAAGCAGTGGTTAAAATGGTAAGGTTTGCTTGGGGTAATAAGATTAGGAGATGCTTCCCAGAAAGTGACATGTGAGCTGGAAACAGAGATGAGTCACCGCTTTCTAGGTAATCAAGGGGGGAAGGACATTCTCAGCCAGAAGAGGGGTGGGGATGAGTGACAGCATGGATGGCACGGGACTGTCTTGGGATCTACAGTTGCCTGGTGAGACTAGAGCAAAGGGTAAAGGAGAGAGATTGTGAATAGGGGGTCATATTGAGGAATTTCAGCACTACCTTGTAAAAACAGGAGGTGTCTAAGCCAGGAGTTAGCTAGAACAGTTACTCTGACTGCAGTAGAAAAGATGACTGCAGGTGGAAGAGCCTGGAGGCAGGGAGAACTGTAAGAACTGTTACAGCGTTCCAGAGAAGAGATGACAGGTTCTAAATTTGGGACAGTGGTAGAGGGACATTTATAAGATGAAAAGTCTTTATGATTAGATGCAAGATTGTTGTTGCTGTTTAGTCTCTTAAGTCATGTCCAACTTGTGCAACTCCTTGGACTGTAGCTTACCAGTCTCCTCTGGCCATAGGATTTCCCAGGCAATAATATACTGGAGTGGGTTGCCATTTCCTTCTCCAGGGGATCTTCCCAACGCAGGGATCAAACCTGTGTCTTCTGCATTGGCAGGTGGATTCTTTACCACTGAACCACCTGGGAAGCACAGATATAGAGTAGGGAACATTTTTTAAATGGCCCTATGATTTCTAGCTTGGGAGAATGAGTGAATGATAACTCTTTAGTCCATATAGGGAATGAAGATAAGATGGAGGAAACTGAGAAAGTCAAGAGAAGTGAGTTTGATTGTGCAAAAGATCTCTGTGAGTCACATGAAGGGGATGGTTTGGACATGATGCTCTTGAGAGAAGTGGAGAATGGCACTGGATGTTCAAGGAGGCGTTGTGTATAAGGAAAGCCTTGCAGCCTGAGACCCTGGCAAGTGTAAGGCTGGGAAGCAGAATCAGTAAGTGGAAATCTCTACTGTATGAGTGAGAGAAAAGGAGGTGACCAAAGTTTGAAGGATAGGATAACTGAAGAGGAAGTTTGCTTTTCTGTTTTGATTTTAACTTGGAGAAGCCTTAGTTTTCATTGTGAGCCGACTAAAAGGGGCCAATGAAAAAGAAAAGAATAAAAGGGGGTGATCAACCAATGGGGCTAAGTTCCACTGCAGTTGGAAGATACGTTCCATAAAGAAAGTAAGCATGCCGTCTCCTTTGGGAAAGAAAAGAGTGAAAACCAGCTTGAATTTTGAGCAGAGGGTAATTGAAGGAATTCTGTTGGAGGCCTTCAGGAAAGAGAGCTTGGGTGAGACCTTGCAGAGATCAAGGGGACTAGAAACAGAAGTGGAAATAGAGGGTGAAAACTCATTTCAGATCATCAGCCAATTACAGAGCTATGCTAACACAGGCATTTTAATTCTGGCTTATTTCTGAGTGTCAATGCACATGCTAAGCATCGTTCTAAGTACTAGAAACAGAGCAGTGTATCGATAAAACAATAATCCATGTCCTTGCGAAGATGATAGTCTAGAAGGGAAGACAATAAAGAAGTAAAAGTGTATGTCAGGTGGTGATAAAAGCTGTAGAGAAAAATAAGACAAAGAAGAGCGGGTGGGTAGGGGAAGGGTTTGTTCAGTGGAGTGATCAGAAAACACTTCACTGATGGGGGGATATTTTTCAATGACCTGAAGGAGGTGAGGGAGCAAGATCTGGAGATGCTGGGGAAAGCTGTCCAGAGGAGCATCCAACGTGAGCCCCTATGAGGGTCGACCTGGTGTCTGTAAAGCCAGCAGGGGGCTAGTATGGTTGGGGCTGAGTGAGGGGAGAAGGGTAGGGGGCATGAGGTTACAGAGATACCAGAGGTCAGGGTATGCAGGATTTTACAGGCTACTGTGAAGGATATAGGAAACCATGGGAGGATTTTGTCCAGAGGAATCCCATGGTAACCTCCATTTTTAAGGGATCATTCTGGTTGATCTTTTGAGAATAGATTTTGGAGGTGAAGCTTCAAGAGTAGAAGCAAGAAAAAGAGTTGGGAAGCTTTTACAGCAATGTAGGTGATAGTAGATGTGAAAACAAGCTTTGTAGAATACACCAATTCTGGATATACTTTTGAATTGATAGCTCTTCTAATACCAACATAGCAGTTGATTGGGGAAGTCATACAAGTTAGTGAGAAGGAAAACTATCTAAACACTGTATTGGTTATCTTTTTGGCTAAGAAAGGAGTCTAATTTTAATTCTGAACCAGGAAGGTTATATGTACCATAAGAAATCGTTGTGATAGGAATCTGTGTGATCCATTTATATGTAAGAAGCATGTAAGAATTTTAAGTAATTGATAAGTATTAAACTACTTATATGGAGAGCTTTCCTGGTGGCTCAGACGGTAAAGCATCTGCAATGTGGGAGACCCGGGTTCGATTCCTGGGTTGGGAAGATCCCCTGGAGAAGGAAATGGCAATCCACTCCAGCACTCTTGCCTGGAAAATCCAATGGACGGAGGAGCCTGATAGGCTACAGTCCATGGGGTCGCAAAGAGTCAGACACGACTGAGCGACTTCACTTTCACTTTCAAACTACTTATAGAAAATTGCCTGTGGAAGAAACAGAAGTCTTAAATATCCTGCCTTTTCTTTTTTCTTTTTTTTTGAAGTTTGGTTGTAAATGTCATGCAGAGGGATTCCATCCCATCAGAAGTAGACTATGAAACAAGGCAAGGCGTTTATTCCATCTGTCTACAACTGGCAAGGTACGTAAATCTATTGATTACTCTCAGATGGCTATTCTTGACTCTTTCTTCCAGATCCCATCCTTTAAACATAGTATGAAGTGACCTTGGCTTAGCCTAGCTTATTTCCTTTTAAGATTTTTACTCGTGGGACAAACATTGCCAACCTTATTGGATGAAGACCTCACCAAAGACGGCATAGAAGCACTGTCTTCTCGCCCATTCCGAAATGTCAGCCGGCAGACGAGCAGGCAGATGTCCTTATGTGGCACCCCAGAGAAGTCATCCTACCGACAGCTGTCAGTGTCTGACCGGTCTTCCATCAGAGTTGAGGAGATCATTCCTGCTGCACGAGTCGCAATACAAGTAAGTGACTTGGTTTGTTCAAGAAGTCCCAAGGGCCTCCTTTACAGAAGGCACCACTGGTGGGGAGGGCCTATGCAGATATAAAAATTATTGATGTGAGTATCATCCTCAAGGAGCGTACAGGAAGAAAGAAAGAGATCAACTAGTATAGAATTCACTGTAATTCACGTGGAAAACATCAATTGTTGTAAGAAGACTGCCAAAGCAAGACATTCTACAGGGCTTAAGAGGAATGGAATAGTCATCTTCACGTGCGGCTGTCACAAGGATTCCATGTAGGAGGGGCTAAGCCTTTAAGAATAGGTAGGGATTCCATATCCATGGATTCATTTAGAGAGAGGAAAGTTGTTCAGGTAAAGGGAAAGGTGGGAGCAATTAGAAAAGAAGCCTGTGTAGGAGGCCGCATGGTGGTTCACATAGACCGGATGCTGTGTGTGGAAGAGGGGACATGGTGACAGCAAAATGGGTGATTTGAAGCCAGAACCCAGAGAGCAGGGTCTCTGTGTTGTAGTAGCAGAGAGGCAGTTGTAAGTCTTTGAACAGTACAGAAGCATAAAAAGGCTGTCTGTCTTGTAGATGATGTTGGAGGGAAATGAGCCTGCAAACTGAGACCAAGAGGAGGTTATTGAAGTCAGTGGGACGTGTTCAAGTACTCACAGCACTTTCTTGCTTCCTTAGACAATGGAAGTCGGTGATTTCACATCTACTGTGGCTTGTTTCATGCGACTGTCATGGGCTGCAGCCGCAGGACGGCTTGACCTCGTTGGGAGTAGCCAACCAATTAAAGAAAGTAATTCTCTGTTTCCTGCTGGAATTCGAAACAGACTCAGCAGTTCAGGTACTGATTAAGAAGGATAAAATAATTAGAATATTGAACAGGAAGTAGCTATAAAAATCGTCTTTGTATAGGTTATTCAGGGTCACAGGAAGGAGAAAGCCTTTTCTCTTGCTTTTGAGCATGAACAGAAATTCATCAAGCTAAATAAACCCTCAAGATTTATGCATATTCAAGTATGCATGTATGTATATACATCCTTCATTTATCTATGTCATACTAAGAAAAAAGTTTATAAATGCAAAACAAATAGAAAAACCAAGCAGAGTTTTAGCTTGCTGAGTATGAAAGTGTCATGAGGCCAATAATTATGGCTGTAATAAAAATTCACCTAGAATATTTACCTGGAAAAATCATTTTCTTGGTTTGGCCTGTTATTTTCTGTTAGGCCTTTATAAATAGCTTTATTTCTCAGCTTTATTTGGTTTCCCTGCTGTGTATATACCTCACTAATACTAGAGCTTTTAAACTGTACGACATACAGTAAAGTGCAGAAATGCTGAATGTGCAGGAGTTTTAGAGTTTTTACATAAGTATAACCCATTAGATTAAGATAAGGAGCATTTCTAATAACCCAGAAAGACTCCCACATGCCTCCAAAATTGCACTGTTTTTGCTTCTGGCACCTGAAACTAGTTTTTCGTCGTAAATGTATTTTTCAGCGCTTCCAAATGTGTTTTAAGTACAAAGAAAGCAGTGGGGGTCAAAGTAAATGATTAATTCTCTCTTGTTTCTTAGACCAAAGTGTCTTCTTGAACTCTTTACCTTCACTTGAGGATTATGGACACATTAAAGGGTTTTAATCTCAAGGGTCCTGTGGGATCCCCAGTAACCCTTCAGTAACCTTCCGTTTTGTATGTTTCCAGGAAGCAATTGCAGCTCTGGAAGTGAAGGGGACCCAGTGGCCTTGCACGCAGGCATCTGTGTACGACAACAGTCCGTGTCCACCAAAGACTCCCTGATTGCTGGAGAGGCTTTGTCTCTTCTTGTCACCTGCCTGCAGCTTCGGAGCCAACAGCTGGGTATGCGGGAGGCCTGCTTGCCATTCGTGTTTTAGGAAATGGCCAGGTTTCTGTTGGGAATTATTTATATCCCTTCATAGATAAGGTCATATTAATAGAAATGGAAAAGGGGAAAGTTGGCATATGGAATAGGTAAGAATGGTGCTAGAGTACTTAATTCTGAACAAGTATTTATTGAGCACCTCTGTATACACGGTTCCACAGTTGATGTTATAAAGGCAGTATGTCTGCTGTCCAGGAGAGCTTACCATCTGTTGGAGGAATTAAAACAAGCCAAAGTTGTAGGTCATAAGCTATAGAAGTAGAATTATATATCAATCCCTAAACTGATAACGACTCCAGTATTAAAAATTATGAAACTTAAGATTTGTCCTTTTATCTTTATTGTTGGTTTTGACAAACTGGGGCTATTGCTAAACATATTTTTAGCATTAGATTCCCCAGGGCTCAGTCCCTGGACACTTTTTTTCCTCTGCCTACGCTCATTCTCATAATCACCCATTCACATAATCACATCCATGTTCACAGCCTTAAATTCCCTATATGTGTCGGTAACACTTAAATTTGGCTCTGTGACCTGGGCCCCTCCCCTGACATCTCTACTTAGATATAGTAGACTTCCTGAACTTAACATGTCCAGAACTGAACACTGGTCTGGCCCACACCACCCAAGAGATTGCCCATCTTAATTAGTAGCATTTTCGTTCTTGGAGTCATCCTACTCCAGGATTCCTTTCTTTACATCCTACTTCTAATCTGCCAACACACCCTTCTTCAGACTCCACCTTTGCTGGATTAAGGGGATTCCTCCCCTTAGACCACCTTTTCTGTTAGTGCCCTCTGCTCCTCCATCATCTCTTACCTTGATTATAGCAGCAGTGCCCTGACTAATCTCCCTGCTTCTACCCTTGCAGTTTATTCTCCACACAGTAACCAGAGTGGACCCGCTAAAATGTAAGTCAGATCATATCACTCCTCTATTTACAGCCCTGCAGTGGCCTCAGTTCACACTGAGTAAAAGCCAGATCTTCCCTAAGGCCTTCCAAGCCTGACACCATCCACGCCCGTGATACCTGTGTGCCTTCACCTCTTGCACTCCCTGCCTCACCCACCATGCTTCAGCCACCCTGGCTTCCTAGCTGTTCCCTGACACTCAGGCACATGCCTGCCTCAGGGCCCTTGCACTAGCTATTCCCACTTCCCCCACCTTTTTTTAGAGAAATCACAGTCCTCACCTCTCCCAGCATTCACCTGTAAACTGTTGTTGTTTTTTTCTCTGTCACTTATCACTGTACAGCATACAGTAAAATTTCTCTGCTTTCATGTTTATTGTCGTTATCCCCTTCCCCACCTAGATGGTAAGCTCCATAAGAACAGAGGCTTTTGTCCCATGTGTTCCTAATGAATCCTTAACACCCAAACACTGTGGGGTGTAGTAGGCCCTCAATAAATACTTATTCAGGGATGCAGTCTTAATGACTTGACTTTTAAAAGTTGTACCAATACATGGAGCCCAATTCATTACCATTATTACTGGTTCAGACTGCCTGTTACTTAGAATTGGTGATCATTATGTATCATTCGGTATAACATCCAAATTTATCATATAAGATATCAAGATAAACATACAGAAAAAGTTATGTGTTTGTGGGACAGTGAAGTATCAAAAATTTGACAGTACAATATCAAAAATGATTTACTTTGGTCAGATTTGCTTTTAAAGGCTTATATATGAGAAGTCTTAAGTTACTGTGAAATACTATTAAGCATAAGCCATACTTTTAGTTCAGTTTCCTACAACTGTTTGATTACAGAAGTATTTTCAAATCAGGATGAGAAAAATTTTAACTTCAAGCTTTTTTATCGTTTGTAAGTTTATTGTAGAGTACATTTTATAGTTCAGAGGTATTGATAGTTTATCAAAGCAAGACATATTTGTTCTGTCACTAGTAAGCACAAGACATTGTGGGAAAAAGTGAGGGTACAAAGATTACTTGGACACAGTCCTGCTCCCGAGCGCCTTAGGCGCTCATGGGGGCAGTTATGGAGGTACTGAATTTGATTCTGTGTGGAAGAAGAGATGATGTCTACGATAGTTAAGGGTAAGAAATTATTCAAAACTTCTGAAATTTTGAAAATGCACTTCCTAACTTAGTTTCCTCCCCTGCCCCTATTCTCCTTATTCTTACCATCAGCCTCTTTCTATAACTTGCCCTGTGTTGCTGATTTTATCATTGATATTCTGCTTGGATCACCAAGTGCTGAGGTAAGGCTCACTTTATACAAAACCCCTTTGGTCTTGCTCTGCCTGGGCTCCTGGATGCCCGAGGCAGTGTGGGGACTGTAGAGGGAGTGGTGCTAGTCCTCCTGGGGAGTCACGTCGAGCGCTGCAGACCATTATGACAGTGACCGTTTAGACTCGCACCTTCCTTCCTTGTCTGTGTTTCACCGGAAGTTAAGAGACTAGTGCTATGATTAACTTGCAGTTATTTATAGCAAACAAAATCTTACAGTGTTCAACATCCATAGCTGGCCAAGTCAGCCAACATTAAACATTAACTTGTTGGCCCAAATCAAGAAAGACCAACTTCAAGCCGTGAACTTTCATTAAGTCTTAGAATTCTTATTTTCGTACATAACCTTGAGAATTAACTTTGAGACACATGAAGAAGAGGTTTGTTGGGTTTTTTTTCTAATTTTCATTTGCATTAAATTATAAGCCTGTTGATTAGAGTAGAATGTGCTGTGCTTAGACACTCAGTCATGTCTGATTCTTGGCTGCTCCATGGGCTGTAGCCCGCCAGGCTCCTCTGTCCATACGGATTTTCCAGACAAGAAAACAGGAGTGAGTTGCCATGCCCTTCTCCAGGGGATCTTCCCAACCAGGGATCAAACCCAGGTCTCCCACATTGTAGGCAGATTGTTTACCATCTGAGTAGAATCCAGTACTAGAATAATTTGGGAAATCAGTACCCAGACCACACTTGATTTAAATTAGCCCTAGTTTATTCAATGTAAACTTTACTGACTGAAATGCTCACACCCTTATAGCATCATTCAGAGTATGGGCTTTGGAGGAAATTCATTTTTTAAGCAGTCTATGTATTGATTGATATACATCCTTGGCCACTAAAAATGTGATTTCAGATTCGCCATGTTGCCTGCGATCAACTGTATACTCTGAGTCAGACAGATACTTCAGCCCACCCAGATGTGCAGAAGCCAAACCAGTTTCTGCTGGGTGTGATTCTCACTGCTCAGCTGCCTCTCTGGTCCCCAACCAGTATCATGCGAGGAGTCAATCAGAGGTATGTAATAAGATGAAAACGTTCACGTCATACAGAGAGGGAGTAATGATTTGTGTACTGCTCCCCTACAGGCCACAGTGCATGACTGAGATGACAGAATCTCTCCTTCTCTCTTCCAGCATGTATACCTTGAAAGAAGGCATTTCAGGTTTTCCTCCCATTTAGGACCAAAGAGTTAGAAGAAACAATACCAGGCTTTCTTTCTCTCTACCAGCCCAGCTTCTATCTCCACCTACTCCAAAAAGAAGACTCACCTGGTGGTTGAGAAACTGCATTATTTGAGCCGGATCACTGCGTAAAGAGTTCACACCTGTATATCACATTTTTAGCATACTTTATAACTCCATGTCTAGAGGTACTAGGGTATCCTTCTAGCTTTTTCTTGGGTTTATACATCCTGGACATGGAAGGAGGCTTGTGATCCAGGTTCAGAGACTTGAGTAAAACCATTCTGCCTGCCCCATCTTACCTCCTGAGGCAAGCCTGCCTACAAGGGTGCCCCAGTGTAGGCTCAGCCTGGGAGGTCAGAAATCCCACATGGACCTCAAGTTTAAGCCATATTTCCAGCTCAACAGCAAGGCCTTGCTCTGAGGCTTAGAAGACACCACAGAGATTTGTGAAATCAGTATATATTTTCCTTTGTATACGCTTTATAAATTAGAGCCCTTAGTAGAAATGTTAGAGCTACTCCAAATAATACCAGACACATCCACAATTGGGCGTCACTTCCACTTCGGCTCAGCCTCTTCATTCCTTCTGGATCTGTTTCTCTGTTCTTCTCCAGTATCATATTGGACACCTACCGTCCTGTGGGGTTCATCTTTCAGTGTTGTATCTCTTTGCCTTTTCATACTGTTCATGGGGTTCTCAAGGCAAGAATGCTGAAGTGGCACAGTACAACTTGTTTTCACATGCTGGGCTGGGTGAAGCTTAAGCTGGAATCAAGATTGCCCGGAGAAATATTAATAACCTTGGATATGCAGATGACACCATCCTAATGGCAGAAATCAGAGGATCTAAAGAGTCCCTTGATGAAGGTGAAAGAGGAGAGTGAAAAAGCTAGCTTAAAACAGCATTCAAAAAACTAAGATCATGGCATCTGGTCCCATCGCTTCATGGCAAATAGATGGGGAAACAATGGAAACAGTGACAGACTATTTTGGGGCGCCAAAATCACTGTGGATGGTGATTGTAGCCATGAAATTAAGATACATTCGCTCCTTGGAAGAAAAGCTATGACAAACCTAGACAATGTATTAAAAAGCAGAGACATCAGTTTGCCCACAAAAGCCCATCTGGTCAAAGCTGTAGTTTTTCCAGTAGTCATGTATGGAGAGTTGGACTATAAAGAAAGCTGAGCACCGAAGAACTGACATTTTTGAACTGTGCTGTTAGAGAAGACTTTTGAGAGTCCCTTGGACAGCAAGGAGATCAAACCAGTCAATCCTAAAGGAAATCAACCCTGAATATTCGTTGGCAGGACTGATGCTGAAACTCCAATACTTTGGCCACCTGATCTGAAAAGATTATTCATTGGAAAAGATGCTGATGCTGGGCAAGATTGAGGGCAAGAGGAGAAGGGGACAACAGAGGATGAGATGATTGGAAGGCATCACTGGCTCAATGGACATGAGTTTGAGCAATCTCTGGGAGCTAGTGAAGGACAAGGAAGCCTGGCATGTTGCAGTCCACGGGTCGCAGAGAGTTGGGCCCAACTGAGTG
The DNA here is from genome assembly GCF_019923935.1 of Bubalus bubalis. NCBI lineage: Eukaryota > Metazoa > Chordata > Mammalia > Artiodactyla > Bovidae > Bubalus > Bubalus bubalis. The sequence continues at coordinate 90,924,979 of NC_059162.1, forward strand.
ACTAAATAGCAACAACAGCTCCAAATACCAAACTTGGTCTTTTTTTTCAGTGCAGTAAAATATACATAGGGGCTTCCCTGGTGCACAGGTAGTAAAAAATCTGCCTACAGTGTGGGAGACCCATGTTCAATCCCTGGGTCAAGAAGATCCATAACATAACATTTAACATTTTAACGATTTTTAACTGAACAGTGCAGTAACATTAAGTGTATTCACCTTGTTGTGCAGCCAAGTTCTTTAGCATTCTAAACTGCAAGTCTGTACCCAGTAAGAAATCACTAAATGCAAGACTGGTAAATTTGACTCCAAAAAATATCTATGAAAAAAAATATACCTGAGTCAAAAGTCAGTTAAACTATATAGTTAGTTACTATATAGACTTATAACATATGTGACAGACAGCAAGCTAATTTTGATAATACATATGAAGAGATATTATAAACCACAAAAGACCAACAGCCAAATAGAAAAATGGACAAAGGACATGATGAGACAGCTCAGAGACAATCTTGTAGATGATTTTTTTTTTTTTTTTTTTTTTTAGATTTGCTAGATTTATTTTTTTCTTTTACTGTGGTAGAATATGCGTAACATAAAATTTACAATTATATCAGTTTTAGGGGTGTAACTTAGTGAAATTAAGTACATACACATTTTTGTGTAACCATCACCACTGTCTGTTTCCAAAATTTTTCCATCATCTCAAACTGAAATTCTTCTCCCATTAAACAATAATACCTCATTCGTTTCACTCCTCTCTCCAGGCACCGGCAACTACCAGTTTACTTTCTAGCTCTGTAAATTTGACTATTCTAGGTACCTCGTAAAAGTGAAACCATACAATATTTGTCCTTTTCTATCTAGCTTATTTCAATTACCATAATATTTTCAGGGTTCATCCATGTTACAGCATGAGTGAGGGTTTCATTTCTATTCAACACTGAATGATAATTCCTTTTTGTATATATCATACTTTGTTTATCCATTCACCATCAGTTCAGTTCACTTCAGTCACTCAGTCGTGTCTGACTCTTTGCAACCCCATGAATCGCAGCACGCCAGGCCTCCCTGTCCATCACCAACTCCCAGAGTTCACCCAAACTAAAGTCCATTGAGTCAGTGATGCCACCCAACCATCTCATTCTCTGTCATCCCCTTCTCCTCGTGCCCTCAATCTTTCCCAGCATCGGGGTCTTTTCAAATGAGTCAGCTCTTCGCATCAGGTGGCCAAAGTATTGGAGTTTCAGCTTCAACATCAGCCCTTCCAAGGAACACCCAGTCTCCTTGCAGTCCAGGGGATTCTCAAGAGTCTTCTACAACACCACAGTTCAAAAGCATCAACTCTTCGGTGCTCAGCTTTCTTTATAGTCCAACTCTCACATCCGTACATGACTACTGGAAAAACCATAGCCTTGATTAGATGGACCTTTGTTGGCAGAGTAATGCCTGCTTTTTAATATGCTGTCTAGGTTGGTCATAACTTCTCTTCCAAGGAGTAAGCATCTTTTAATTTCATGGCTGCAGTCACCACCTGCACTGATTTTGTAGCCCAAAAAAGTAAAATCAGCCACTGTTTCCACTTTCTCAAGAGGCAGGTCAGGTCGTCTGGTATTCCCATCTCTTGAAGAATTTTCCACAGTTTATTGTGATCCACACAGTCAAAGGCTTTGGCATAGTCAATAAAGCAGAAATAGATGTTTTTCTGGAATTCTCTTGCTTTTTCCATGGTCCAGTGGATGTTGGCAATTTGATCTCTGGTTCCTCTGCCTTTTCTAAAGAACCAGCTTGAACATCTGGAAGTTCACGGTTACATATTGCTGAAGCCTGGCTTGGAGAATTTTGAGCACTAGTTTACTAGCGTGTGAGATGAGTGCAATTGTGCGGTAGTTTGAGCATTCTTTGGCATTGCCTTTCTTTGGTATTGGAATGAAAACTGACCTTTTCCTGTCCTGTGACCACTGCTGAGTTTTCCAAATTTGTTGATATATTGAGTGCAGCACTTTCACAGCATCATATTTTAGAATTTGAAATAGCTCAATTGGAATTCCATCACCTCCACTAGCTTTGTTCATAGTGATGCTTTCTAAGGCCCACTTGACTTCACATTCCAGGATGTCTGGCTCTAGGTGAGTGATCACACCATCGTGATTATCTGGGTCATGAAGATCTTTTTTGTACAGTTCTTCTGTGTATTCTTGCCACCTCTTCTTAATATCTTCTGCTTCTGTTAGGTCCATACCATTTCTGTCCTTTATTGAGCCCATCTTTGCATGAAATGTTCCCTTGGTATCTCTGATTTTCTTAAAGAGATTCCCTAGTCTTTCCCATTCTATTGTTTTCCTCTATTTCTTTGAACTGATCACTGAGGAAGGCTTTCTTATCGCTACTTGCTAATTTTTGGAACTCTGCATTCAAATGGGTATATCATTTTTCCTTTGCTTTTCACTTCTTTTCTTTTCACAGCTATTTGTAAGGCCTCCTCAGATACCCATTTTGCTTTTTTGCATTTCTTTTTCCTTGGGGATGGTCTTGATCCCTGTCTCCTGTACAATGTCATGAACTTCTATCCATAGTTCATCAGGCACTCTATCAGATCTAGTCCCTTAAATCTATTTCTCACTTCCACTGTATAATCATAAGGGATTTGATTTAGGTCATACCTGAATGGTCTAGTGGTTTTCCCCACTTTCTTCAATTTTAGTCTGAACTTGGCAATGAGGAGTTCATGATCTGAGACACAGTCAGCTCCTGGTCTTGTTTTTGCTGACTGTTTAGAGCTTCTCCATCTTTGGCTGCAAAGAATATAATCAATCTGATTTTGGTGTTGGCCATCTGGTGATGTCCATATGTAGAGTCTTCTCTTGTGTTGTTGGAAGAGGGTGTTTGCTATGACTAGTGCCTTCTCTTGGCAAAACTCTATTAGCCTTTGCCCTGCTTCATTCCGTACTCCAAGGCCAAATTTGCCTGTTACTCCAGGTGTTTCTTGACTTCTTACTTTTGCATTCCAGTCCCCTACAACGAAAGGAACATCTTTTTTGGGTGTTAGTTCTAGAAGTGAAAGGTTGTTGCTGAACCATGAAAAGACACCAGGATTCTTGGCCTCTGGAGAAGAATTCAATCCGGGGCCAGAGACAAGGCTTGATCGCTCAGAGCATTTGTGTAATAAAATTTTATTAAAGTATAAAGGAGACAGAGAAAGCTTCTAACATAGGCATAAGAAGGGGGCAGAAAGAGTACCCCCTTGGTAGTGTTAGCAGTGGAGTTATATACTCTGCAATGAATCAAAAGAATGTCTGGAGGTTGTAAAGACCTCACCACACCTACTCCCATAATTTACATCTTAAGATAACAAGATTAGCCAGAAGGTTTAATCCAGAGACTGTCCTCAAGCAGGATACATTATTGTTATATAATCCTTGTAAAGACTTCACTAAGGAAAGTAGAGGGGAAAAAAAAAGTTTGTCCTTTCTTCCTCCTTGAGAATTCCAGACCTCTCTCTCCTGGGCACCCTTAGTCTTCTTATCAATCTGCCTAGGAAATGACTGTCTCATTCCCCCCTTTTCTTTTAGGAGAATTATACTGCCAAGGGAAAGTGGCATCGTTTTCATTCCATAACTACTTCTTGCTAGGAGCGTGGTTGCTTAATTGTTGAGGCAACATATTCTCCTAACCCTCATATTGAGGGTCTCTGATCCAGGGGCCCCAAGTAGTAGTGGAGGAGGCTGTGGCACTCGTAGGAGCCTGGACAACCATTTGCAACTTAAAAGCCTTCATGCATCCGAAACAAATCCAGTTACACAGTTCCAGATGCAAGCCAAAATAGTCATCAAAGCAAGTTAAAATTAAGTCATATTATACCCATAGTTACATCAGTCCATCTTAGGATTGTTAGATGTTATCAGTTTAAGAAGAGGCATCACATGCAGTTGTTGTTGAAGGCATTTGCAGACTTGGAGAAAGTCTTTTCTTTTAAGAGATGTCCACCATGGGAAGTCTTCCACTGATGAAGATAGGAGTGCTCCACAGACCCAGCAGTTAGACTGATTGTGGAATTCAGCATAGGAATGAGTCCAGGACAGGAAGGCATTGTCTTGAGGATCAAACGGCATACTCAGGACTTTTGGAGTCAGCATAAGTAGGCTCACATAGATTATCAGGCCCATCTGAAAAGTACAAAGTCAGAGCATAGAAAGTAAAGACATAAAATGAAGTCACTTAGTTCCGGTCAGGGTGCCACCTCTTAACTCGAGTGTGATGTACCCACAGATCAATTCCTGGCACTTTGACAGCTGTGGGAGAAGAAAGAATAACCTGGTAAGGGCCTTCCCAGACGGGCTCGAGGGATTGGACCCCAGATCCCAATGTTTTTATGAGGACCTCGGTTCCTGGCTCAAATAGAGGCTTGCTTGACTCAGAGGCTGGGTCAGGAGTCGTCTCCCAGAGTTCTGTTAGCGCCTGTTGAAAAGCTGAGAGCTAAGTTACATAACTAGTTAATTTCAAGGCTTCAAGGTCTATAACAATGTCTGTGCATAAGGCCTTCCATAAATACATTCAAAGGGGGACAGTCCCTCCTTTTTGGGGGCAGTTTGAGCCCTCCTTAAAGCTATGGATGGGACTTTAATCCAGTTGTCTTGCATCTCTTGAGTTAATTTGTGCAGATGTCTTTTGATAATGTCATTAGCTTTTTCAACCTTTGCTGAGGATTGGGGTCTCCAGGAGCAGTGTAAGTGATATTCTATTCCTAGAGCCTTAGACACCCCCTGAGTTACAGCAGCTTTAAAGGCGGAGCCATTGTCACTCTGAAGGCTCCATGGCAGCCCAAACCTAGGGATAATTTCATAGATTAAAATCTTTATAACCTCCTTAGCCTGTTCACTGTGACAGGGAAAAGCCTCAATCCATCCAGTAAAAGTATCCACCCAAACTTGTAAGCAAGAATACCCATTAGCTTTTGGCATACGAGTAAAATCAATTTCCCAGTCCTCTCCAGGATACCTTCCACTTCGTTGCAATCCAAATTTTACTAGCTTTTCAGTCTTTGAGTTATTTTTCTGACAAGCCTCACACCTTTTGATAATCTTCAAAGCTTTCATTACATTTTTACCTTCAAACAAACGAGAAGCCATCTGGTAAGTACTCTCTGCACCCAAATGAAAACTCTGCTGTAAACCCTTAAGAATTTTCCATTGAGCATTTTCAGGAATTAGTAATCGTCCATCTTCTGACTGTAACCATCCTTTATCAGTAATCTTTGCTCCTCTTTTCTCGTATCTTTCTAATTCTTCCTCAGTGTAGATCAAAGGCGTCTGTGAAGGGGTTTCGTAAAGTGCCGCTTTTCTGGCTTGACAGTCAGCCAGCTGATTACCTTCAGCTACTTTACTCCCATCTCTTTTGTGTTCTTTGCAATGCATAACAGCTACTTCTTTAGGACAATATATAGCAGTTAAAAGTCACTCGATCTGATCTCTCTGAAATGTTTAATAGGTTCTCCTGTTGCTGTTTTAAACTGTCTTTCTTTCCATATTGCAGCATGAGCACATAAAGTCAAATAAGCATACTTAGAATCAGTGTAGATATTTATCCACTGCCCTTTGTTTAACTCTAGAGCTCGGGTCAGAGCCACAAGCTCCGCTAACTGAGCACTGGTTCCCTGGGGGAGAGATTTTGCTTCTGAAACCTGTTCAGCAGTCACCACGGTGTAACCTGCTTTACGCTTTCCATCCCGAACAAAAGAACTGCCTTCTTTAAATATTTCCATGTCAGGATTGTCTAATGGGGTATCCATTAGTTCTTCCGAGCTGCATAGTTTAAAGTTAGGAATTCCGAACAGTCGTGATCAGGTGTTTTATTTTCCTTCTCAGGAAGGAAAGTGGCAGGATTTAAACTTCCACAGACTTTAAGCTTAGTTACTGGTCCTTCTAACAACAATGACTGATATTTAAGAAGTCTACTGTCTGTCATCCAAATATTAACCTTAGAATTTAAGATTCCACTCACATCATGAGAAGTCAGTACAGTAAGGTTTTGTCCATTAATTATTTTTAAAGCTTCAGGTGCTAATAAAGCCGCTGCCCCAATTACTCTTAGGCAGTGGGGCCACCCACGTGAAACTACATCTAATTCTGTGCTTAGATAAGCAGTAGGTTGCTGGTGAGGCCTTCAGGGTTGTGTCAAAACTCCCAAGGCCATACCTTTTCTTTCAGTGAAAAACAAATTAAATTCTGACCCTGTGGGCAAGCTGAGAGCCGGAGCTTGCAGGAGAGCAGTCTGAAGAACCTTAAAAGCCTTTTGAGTGTCTGGAGACCAAACCAGTTTGTCAGTTTGGGCCTGCTGAGTTTCAACTATAAGTTTATATAAAGGCCAGGCAAGTTGCCCATAACCCAGAATCAAAATTAACAGTAGCCTGTGATTCCCAAAAATCCTCTCAATTGTCTTAAGTCATAGGTAGGGGATGATTTAGTATAGGTTTAATTCTCTCAGGGCCTATGGCCCTAGTCCCTTCTGATATGATTAGGCCCAGATATCTAGCAGATTGTTGACAAAGCTGAGCCTTTTCTCTTGATGCGTTGTAACCACAGCCTGCCAGAAAGTTTAAGAAGTCTTCTGAGGCTCGTGAACAAGTTTCCTCTGTCTCAGCACAGAGCAAAATATCATCTACATATTGTAACACCACTGCTTCGGAGCTATTAAAGTTTTGTAGATCCCGTGACAAACTTTGTCCAAATAAGTGAGGACTCTCATGAAATCCCTGGGGCAAAACTGTCCAGGTTAATTGAGAAGCTGGCTGTATAGGGTCCTCAAAGGCAAATAGAAATCGACTTTCCTCCGCCAAAGGCACTGAATAGAAGGCATCCTTTAAATCAATTACTGAGAAATATTTGGCTCCTTCAGGAATTTCAGACAATAGAGTATAAGGATTAGGCACCATGGGGTGTAAAGAAACTACAGCCTCATTTATTATTTGTAAATCTTGAACTAGTCTCCATTTACCATTTGATTTCTTTGTACCCAAAATAGGAGTGTTACATGGACTGGGGAATTAATAGTCCCTGCTCCTTTTAAATTGTCAATGATGGGTTTTAACCCTTCCTTAACCTCAGGTTTCAGTGGCTACTGCTTCTTATGTGGAAATAAGTGTGGGTCTTTGAGCTTGACAACGACAAGAATAGCATTTTGTGCTCGACCCACAGATTTTCCATCAGCCCATACTCTAGGATTTACATTTTGTTCAATTAAAGGGAGAGAAATGGAGGGCTCCATATTCATAAAAACAGAGGCATGGACCTTGCTCAGTATATCCCTCCCCAAAAGGGGTGAGGGAGACACTGACACAATCAGAAACTCGTATGAAAATAGCACAGAATCCCAGTCACAACTTATAGAAACACTGAAGTAATACCTATTGGCTCATCCAGACAGTCCCATTACGGAAGCAGATCGGGAAGAAAGTGGGCCAGGGGCTTCAGTAAGCACGGAGTAAGTTGGCCCAGTATCTAAAAGGAAATCGACGGATTGGCCCCCCACAATTATTAATACCCAGGGTTCCTCAGGTGTAATTAGGACGGGAACTTGTGTGGGGACCTTCACAGGACCCCGGGCACCTTCAGTCCTGATTGTCTTGAGAGTCGACCCCTGAAACCTACGCCTCTGGGGGCAGTCTCTCTTCCAGTGTAGTCCTTTGCAGACATGAAGCTGGGGTTGGCTTAGATGCCTGAGGGCAATTCCGCTTGAGGTGCCCCTCCTTTCCACAGTAATAGCAAGCCCATCCCTTTTCACCTGGGTCCCTCTGGACATTTTTCTATGAATGGTTCTCATAGCCATTGCGAGGGCTTCCACCTGTAAGTATAAGGGAGATAGAGAAAGCTTCTGACATAGGCATCAGAAGGGGGCAGAAAAAGTACCCCCCTGCTAGTATTGGCAGTGGAGTTATATACTCTCCAATGAATCAAAAGAATGTCTGGAGGTTGTAAAGACTTCACCAGACCTGCTCCCATAATTTACATTTTATGATAACAAGATTAGCCAGAAGGTTTAATCCAGAGACTGTCCTCAGGCAGGATACATTATTGTTATATAATCCTTGTAAAGACTTCACCAGACCTACTCCCATAATTTACATTTTAAGATAACAGGATTAGCCAGAAGGTTTAATCCAGAGACTGTCCTCAGACAGGATACATTATTGTTATATAATCCTATGGAATGTAGAGGGGAAAAAAAAGTTTGTCCTTTCTTCCTCCTTGAGAATTCCAGACCCCTCTCTCCTTGGGGACCCCTAGAATTCTTATCAACCTGCCTAGGAAATGACTCTCTCAGAAGGTCTTGTAGGTTTTCATAGAACCATTCAGCTTCAGCTTCTTTAGCATTACTGGTGGGCCATGGACTTGGATTACCATAATATTGAATGGTTTGCCTTGGAAACAAACAGAGATCATTCTGTCGCTTTTGAGATTGCATCCAAGTACTGCATTTTGGACTTTTTTGTTGACTATGATGGCTACTCCATTTCTTCTAAGGGATTCCTGCCCACAGTAATAGATATAATGGTCATCTGAATTAAAGTCACCCATTCCATTCCATTTTAGTTCACTGATTCCTAGAATGTCGATGTTCACTCTTACCATCTCCTGTTTGACCACTTCCAATTTTCCTTGATTCATGGACCTAACATTCCAGGTTCCTATGCAATGTTGCTCTTTACAGCATTGGACCTTGCTTCTAACACCAGTCACATCCACAACTGGGTGTTGTTTTTGCTTTGGCTCCATCCCTTCGTTCTTTCTGGAGTTATTCACCCATAGGTGGACATTTGGTTTCATCTTTTAGCTAGTATAAATATTGCTACTATCAACCATGAGTATATGGATACCACTTTGAGTCCCGCTTTTGGTTCTTGTGTATATATGCCCAGTAGAATTGCTGGGTCCTGTAATAGTCCCGTGTGTGATGTTTTTGAGGAGCCACCACATCATTTCCACAGTAGCTGCACCATTTTCCTCTCCCACCAGCCATGTATAAGGGTCCATATTCTCCAGTGTCTTGCCAACACTTGTTTTCTGTTTGCTTTTGATAGTAACCACCCTGAGCATGAAGTGGCACCTTGGGGTTTTCATTTGCATGTCCCTAGTGATCAGTGATTTTGCATATCTCATCGTGTGCTTATTGGCCATTTGTATATCTTCTTTGGAGAAATGTCTGTTCAAGTCTTTTTCTTATTTTTAAGTTAGGTTTTCAATTTTTGGTTGTTGTTCTTTAGGTATTCTGAATATTAATCCCTAATCACATACATGAATTGCATATATTTTCTCATTCTTATGCTCCTTCTTTGTCTAGTGATTGTAGCATGAAAAGGCATTAAATTTTGTCATTTTTTCTGTGTTAATCGAGGTGATCATGTGGGGTTTTTTTCTCTTCATTCTATTAATGTAGGATATTCATTGGTAGGTTTTTGTATTTCGAACCATCCTTGCATTCCAGATATTAGTCTCAGTTGTTCACGGTGTTTAATTCTTTAAATGTTACTGCCAAATTAGATTTGCTAGGAAGTGTTCCTCTTCAATTTTTGAGGAAAAGTTTGAGAAGGGTTGGTGTTGATTCTTCTTTAAATGTTGGATGGAATTTACCAGTGCACCCGTTTGGTCCAAGAATTTTCTTTGTTGATAGGTTTTTGATTGATTCAGTGGTCTTGTTAGTGTACAATCACTGTTTCTACCTCATTCAGTCTTCTGAAGTGTTACGCTTCTAAGGATTTTCCATTTCATCTAGGTTATCCAACTTGTTGGTATACAGTTGCTCATAGTACGATCTTATAATCTCTTATAATCTCTCGTATGTGGAGATTCATGGCCCACATATCTAAGTCTCAAATATTGTTTTGAAGCATTTAACCTATTTTAACTTTATAAATTTATAAATAAGGAATAAATTAAGATTTTGGTTGCTGAGACAAGATAATTTTGAGTGACTTTAAAGTTAAAAAGTTAACTAAAATTTAGAGTTATGTTACAGCTGACCCCATTTAACCTAAATTAGATATTAGTTATATATTTCTGGTTCAGTTCAGTTCAGTCGCTGTAATGAAAAGTAATTCTTCTTAACAGTATAAAGCCAAATTTCAGAGAATGATTTTTCCCTGACAAAGTCATGGATTAAAAGTTATAGAAACTTCTTTTTTTTTTTTGCCCTTGTACATTTTTTTACTTTAGTATTCCAGTTTTTCCTAGTTAAAAGTTTTCTAAAATCAGATGATCCTTTTGTTAACTAGTAAGCTCAATGAATCTTTAGTTGAAATGTGTAAGCCATTTCCAAGTAATAAGCTGTTGTGCTTAAGTATAAGGTATAGTAATGATGTTAATAGCCGTTACGGGCTGATTATTTGGCTCACAGTATGCTAAATTCTTTACATACATTTATCATCTAATCTTCACAGTAGCCAAATGAGTGTGGCAGTGTTCTTATCCCGCTTTGTTAATAATCATAATTCTTGGCTCATGTGTAGTGTCATCATCAGTGCATTCTTGAGCCCTTTCTGTTTGTATGTATGTGTGCACGTCTGTTTCTAATACTCTGGTAAGCATTTAGAAATCAGGAAACTAAGAAAACTGAAATACATCATCCCTGGACACCCAGCTATTAAGTAGTGGAAAATGAAGGTGTTAGTCACTCAGCAACCCTGTGGACTGTAGCCCACCAGACTCCTCTGTCCCTGGAAGTCTCCAGTCAAGAATACTGGAGTTGGTAGCCATTCCCTTCTCCAGCGTATCTTCCCAACCCAGGGGATCGAATCCAGGTCTGTCTCACTGCAGGCAGATTCTTCACTGTCTGAGCCGTAAGTAGTGGAGCCAGGATTAAAAGTAAGGTCCGCCTTACTTTAAAATGTAAACCTGTGCTCTTCATTACTGTAATTGCCAGAAAAAACTTTCATTGATCATCCTAGAAAAAAGAATTTACCTTTCTCTTTCTTCTTTTATCCACTTTATTTTGCTTCTTAGCTCTTATCACCAATTGACATATGTATGTATTTTTCATCTGTTGTCTGTCTTCATTGTTTCTTGTTCATTGGTCCCCTAAAACAGTTCCAAGCATGTAGTAGGTGCTTAGGTGTATCAGTTAATATTTGAACAGTGAATGTAACTAGTGGATTATGTATGCACGCAGTGTGTGCATCATTACAAAATGTGATAGATTTAGTAAGTTTCTTCTCTTTACACTATTATTCCTATATCTGTTTAAGTAAAATCACTAGTGTGTGTCTTGCTGAAATACTTAAGTTGAATTAATGTAGTTATTTTATGCTTAGGAAAATTATCTTATTCATCTGTTTCATTAACTTATTATAAGTAATTTTTTTTATTTTCAAATTAGCCTCTTTTTAATAATTCAAATCTATCTATTTTTTAGACTGTTATCCCAGTGCATGGAGTATTTTGATCTGAGGTGCCAATTATTAGATGATCTGACAAGTAAGTAGATGTCTAACTGATTTATGTCAGGGAAGGGGTTGAGAAGAACCAGAAAAGAAAGCCAAACAGACATTTCTAAATCTGACTTAATATATCTGAGATAGAAACAATTTTATGATTATTGTTTGAAGTTGAATTTTATTCTCTTGAAAATATTTTACAATAGTATATAACCCCATGTACCAATTAGCTCTTCTCTATAATATGTCCAACCATTAACTTATTGAGATTTGTTGATATTTAAAATTGTCAAAGGCTCATATTTTAATCACACTGATACAGAATTGTTAGGAAGAGTCTTTCTCTCCATTACAGTCAATTCTGACAATTTGGAAGGTTTGAAGGAAAGAAGGAAGCACTGTTGTGATATATTGAGAGTAATAGAAGTGAGTGATGGAAGTCAGGCAACTGTTTAGTGTTAGGTGACTTGCAATATCATTGTTAGAAACACTGTTGTTAGAGTGTTTAGATTTTAATCATCTGTACTTACTCTTATATAATGCAAATACACGTTGGAATGCTCTGAATTTTAGTTGTTCCAATCAAGAGTTTGTTAATTTTATTTCCTACCCTTTACAGAAATCTTATAGGGAAGATTTATAATAAATAAATATAAATAAAATGAAATTCAGGATCAACAAAAGCATTGATTGGAAAAGAATGTCAAGCTCAGGAGGTTAAAAAAATACCTTTGTATATATGCAGAATTAGGTTGTGAGTTCCTGGAGGACAAAGGTAAAAAGGGAATCACATTTCTTCAGTTGTTCTCAATACCCTAGAGGAAGAAACAGAATGGTTTCTCAAAAGAAACACAGAACCTAAAAGAAACTTAACACAAAGGTCTTCAGATAACAGACACATAAAGGGAGAGCGACTAAGAAACCTCAGCAGTATCTCTAAAGCAGACACCATCCTGGGTTTCATGAGTGCCCCTCAAAAGCTGAGGACAGAGTACTCTGAGCACTGTGGTGTCATTGGTTTTGTTGGAACCTGAGATAATGCAGTCTGTGTCTTCATTCAGGAGTAAGACCTATACTGTCTAGAGGAGTGAATGGACTACATGTCCATATAGCCTGGCACTGCATATTTCAACCAAGCTTCCGGTGTTGAATTAGGCAGCAGCCCAAAAAGGTTTGCTTTGTGGCTTAGACTTGCAGAGGGTATTCTGTTTTGCTGCTTGAGAACTGGACTCATGAATTGACTGGACACGTACATCCTCAGAATGCATGAACAGGTTATTAGTGGAGGCCTTTTCTGTGCCATTGAGCCATCGAGTAAGGGATTCAAGATCCCTTCATTGATACTGAGGGCAGAATGGGAATATGTTTTGAAATGAGCAGTCTTTGCCATTTTTGGAGTATTGTCTTATGCCAGTGCCCATCCTAGGCCCTTTACGCACAGCACCCTGCAGTGTAGGTGATAGCCCCATTTTGTGAATGAGGAAACCAGGACACAGTGTCCCCTGAAGTATCTTTCCATCTCACCCCACGGGGCCCTGCGTGCCTGTGGCCCCAGTGCACCAGGAAGACAGTTTGATCACTCCCACTCTCCCTGCTAGTCCCAGCTTCCACTATGGAATCTTATTCCCAATCCTTGTTTGGAGGGGAAAGCAAAATACTGAATTCAAAGGAGCAGAGTAGTTCTCTCAAGGCTGGCTCATTGTCTGGAAGCCTGGATCCTGCCGCCCGCTGTGGACCCCTCTCCTCCACAGAGCTCACCACTCCCTAGGCGTAGGTAATACTCCGAGACCACTGGCGTTCCTCTCATCCCTTGACTGACCACTTCCTGCTCTGGCAGGGTTCCTTGCCTGGGACATCTGCTCACACCCACCAGACAGGAGCTTCTTCAGAACAAGGATTGGCCCCTTCAGCTTGTATCCCCAGCATGAGTACCATGACCCACAGAGGATGCACTCAGGGCCATTTGATCTGTGACTGAGAGGAGGAGGCAGGGAAGGAACAGACATGTATGAGCCTTCGTAGTCCCCTGGGCAGTTGCTGTTCATCAGTGACGATTTCTTTAATCTGTGAGATGAAAGATTGAGACTTGTCTCTGCTTAACTATTTTAATTCAGGATTTTGACTCTATGAAAAGAAATTCTTCTTTCAAGATGGGATGTTTTTTGTTTTGTCTTGTTTTTCTATCTTAGCCTCAGAAATGGAGCAGTTAAGAATCAGCCCAGCTACCATGCTTGAAGATGAGATTACCTGGCTGGATAACTTTGAACCCAATCGCACAGCTGAGTGTGAGACCAGTGAAGCAGACAACATCTTATTGGCAGGACACTTACGGCTCATTAAGACCCTTCTTTCACTCTGTGGGGCAGAAAAGGAAATGCTTGGTAATTATTACTTCATCTTATCATGTGACAGAGTACCTCAGTGCTCAGGTATTGCCATAGTGTTGTATGAAATTGGGAACATAAGACAGGTGCTAAGTGTTCCATAGAGAACCGACCCTTCAGACAATAGGAGATTGTCTGGAATTTTAGTGGATAACCAACATAAGGTGTATTTATCTGTGTCATTAAACCATATAGAGAATTTTATAGTGTTCAAAATAGTTGGATCATGTAACAAAAAAATAATAAATCATAGATGTTTCTCTTTTTTACAGTTACATACTTTATAAAATATAGTCCATTGTGTATCTTACCTCTTTTACAGATTATTCTTGTCTGGAGAGGCAGGCCCCAACCACCACCCCCTGGGTGGTGGGATACATATATAATTTGTAAAAGCATATTCAGTATTATAAATTACATTCAGAAAACAAATCAAAATGTTGATTATCACTTCTATCACACAAACTAAGTTCTATAAAAGTTTTCTTGGCTACTGGGGATACATAGAAAAGAGTGATCCTAAACCAGGGTGAGATGGGGCGCATCATTTTTACCTGAAGATTTTTACAGTTTCAGACCTTTTATGTGGACTGCCCCTATGCCCAGAGTAAAGTACATTATTCACCCAAACTATCTGCCTTGTGGTGTTCTTGGCGTTTATGTTCCTTAAGTGAAAGTGTAACTCCTTTCACTGTATTGTCAGCTCTTAAAGGAAGGTAGCTGCACTTGTCTATCTTTGTATCCTGTTCCCAGACTCTCCCACCCATCCCCACCCTGCTGCCCCACAGAGCTTTGCCAGGTACTGTAAGTGCTCAAAAAATAAGCATCAAGTAGAGTGAGTGTCCTGCCACTGGGTGGCCGCAGGAGCCTTTGCTGCTCTGATATGAAAGTGCAAGACAGGATCTTTGAATTAAATGTGTGTTCATCCTCAACATGAATATTATGCTCTATTCCAGGTTCATCACTCATTAAACCATTGTTAGATGACTTCCTTTTCCGAGCTTCTAGAATTATTTTAAATAGTCATTCTCCAGCTGGCAGTGCCGCCATCAGTCAACAGGACTTTCATCCAAAGTATGGAAAATGCACGTTGTGTTCAGTTTTGGTAAAAATTCTAATTCGAAACTTTAGTCCAAAAAGATTTTCTTAACTTGGAGTCTGTCTTCCATCTTGTGAGTGTGTGTAGCTTGTAAGATACTACCCTCTGTGTAAAGAAATGCATGTAAGGGGCTTAGGATAAAGCCTGCTGGCACACAGTATTGCTGAGCAAGTATGCTAGTACTGATACCATCATCAGGATGGAAGAGTAAGAATGTTAACTTGATCAGTAACAAATTCCGAGAGAAACTGAGGTTTTAAGAATTGCTTCCAGAGTAAATTAGGCTCTGAGTCTTGAGGGAGTCTGTGAGGAGAAAAGTGTTGGTGCTTTAGTGCATGAACCCTGCAATTTGCTGAGTATTGACTGTGTCCTGATAATTAAAACTGATAGTGATTTACTACAGTGGTAATTTTAAAATCCAATTTTGTATCAGTTTTTATGGATAGAAATTTGGAAGATCTTTCACAGTGTTGACCCTGCATGGGTGCTGTTTCTGCTCTTGGAGAGAGGAGGACCCAGCTACAAGCTGCCATCTTATTTGCTCTCAACCTAACTTACTTTGTTCTTTTCTCATGAAAACCAGAGTTAATTGAGGTAATCCTGAAGAAACTGAGGATTTGGTATTTAACCAGTGAAAAAAATTCCCATACAATTTCAGTAATTATTGAAATGGGCAAGGCATAATAAGCAATATTTTATGAACTCTTAAGAGGTGTCTTATCATGTATAGATTTATCTCTATCTAGAAATTCCTCGTTAGCAAAATCTGTTTTAGGTAATCTTCATTAAAACTCTCGGGGTGTCCTTCACACTGTGACCCCAGTCCTTACCCCTGCCCTAGTCTTGTTCTGGAAGATTTGGTGCTCGGTCTGCGAGAGTCTTTTGTTAAAGCAGTGGAAACACGTGATTATCTCAGTTTTCAGTGAACAGAGAAAACAAATCTTCAGCAGTTTTCACTGAAATGTTTTTTTCATGAATCCTTCCATTTGTATTTATTATTATAAAAGTAATACATCCATCAACAAGGAGTTGATTTTAAATCATATACAGTACCTTGAATAGAAAAGGAAACACTCTTTCATCGCTCCCTGGTGTACTGAATGGTGTTCATTTATCACAGTGACTCACAGCCTTTTCCCACCTAAATTCTAAAGCTAGCAAGAGACTTACACGGAAACTCTCTTCACAAGTAATACTATTCTTGTATCATACCAACAAAAGAACTTCCTAATGTATATATAGATTTATATAATGGTACCTTCTATTCATTCTTTACCTGTCCTTTGCAACCCAGAAATGCAATGCAGTTAAGAAGCAGAGGATAGTGCCAGGTCCATGGCCTGTATCCTCAGTGCCTGATGCAGTTCTGATCTCCATGCCCCTCCCCCCTCTTGAACACATCTCCTACACTCCATTCCATAATTGTTTCTCTCAGAGGTTGGATGTCCTCTTTTCTGTGTATCCTTCCTAACCTGCGACCTCCTAAGAAATGGAAAGTTGACTTAGGTGACAGTGAGAAATTACTGTCCATCCCCCAAATGATTTCTGCTAAAGGGGAGTAGTAAAGAAGCCTTTGGTTTCCTGCAGAATGCTTGCTAGTTATCTTTCACTGTCACTTTATAAACACACTGACTTGGCAAGCTATTTCTGTCTCCACATTTTCAGCAAAATAGAAAGTTGACTAGTATCCTTGATGTTTATGGGCATCTGTTCTGATTTGTATAGCTTTCTGCCATGTAGATATTTGAATTTCATATCTACAAAAACTTTTCTTCCTACCTATTTTGATTGAAAGATAGTTGTTTCCATGTTATTTTTCGGTAAAGTTTTCAGACTCTTTATATTCTTGCTAATCCATCCCTTAGATAAGAGTATTCTGGAGTCATAGTGGAAAGATTTGCTACTTGATCATCAGGCCAAGAAGATATTTAGCTCTAAATCATAATCATCCTTCCTCGGTTCATGGTCTCTCCGTTTGTTACCTGATCGCCTCCCACTAGATTCCTGGGTTCTGACTTACCCCTGTTTTAGAGATTGCACCGCTTATATTTTCATTTCAAATGTTGGTTTAATTTAATAAGCGACTTAAGTAAGCTATTCATTGTTGAAATTCACTTGTGTCTTTTGTTTTTAGGTGTAGTACAGTGAATAGCCGATTGGCAGCCTACGAAGTCCTTGTCATGCTGGCTGATAGCTCACCTTCAAATCTTCAAATTATTACAAAAGAACTACTTTCTATGCATCATCAACCTGATCCTGCTCTTACCAAGGAGTTTGATGTAAGTTTTCTAGACCTTGATGCACTTAATTTTTTTTAGAATGAGCTCTTGTTTAAACATAGTATTTTAAAATTATGCTTGCATTATCCTAGTCACAAAGAAAGTCAGTGTTATTCCTTTGCTTATCGTGTTCACATACTCAAATTAGCTATAATCTATAGTGTATTATCCTAATACATTACTAAATGGCACCCTTTTAATTAAAAAGAAGACTTTTTAATTTTTATTTTTTATTTACTTACTTATTTTTGGCTCCTCTGGGTCTTCGTTGCTACACAAGGGCTTTCTCTAGTTGCGGCCAAGTGGGGGCTACTCTAGTTGCGGAGCGCAGACTTTTCATTGCAGTGACTTCCCTTGCTATGGAGCACGGGCTCTAGGCACGTGGGCTTCAGTAGTTGTGGAACATGGGCTCAGTAGTTGCAGCTCACAGGCTGTATAGAGCAGTAGTTGTGGCTCACGGGCCCAGTTGCCACTAGTCCCATGGAATCTTCGCCAGACCAGGGATCGAACCCATGTCCTCTGCTTTGGCAGGCAGATTCTTCACTGCTGGGCTACAAGGGAAGTCCCGAAAAAAGGGACTTTTTGACATTTGACTTTGACATTTTTGACAATTTTTTGTCAAAAATTGACATTTTTGACATTTGACTTTTGACATTTTTAAGTTAAGTGGTAATTAGTCACAGTATAAACTAGCATTTCAGCCTATTTTTTGAGAAACTATGCTTGGTGCAGTGACAGGCACTAGGGCTACAAACTCAAACACTGGCTCTGGCACAGTCTAGTCTGTGTTCACTTAAATTCAACTAAGATTTATTGAGTTTACCATGCACTGAGGCGCTGTAGGCTTCTGGAGCTCAAAAATGAAGATATGAGTCCAGCCTTTAGATAGAGGTATATCCTGAATGCTCTAACAGAGGCACTTTGACACCAGATGGTGGTATTTTAGAACCCTTCTTAGAAATTATAGCATTTAAAATAGAGCCCTTCACAGTAGTGAGCCAATTGAGGCAAGGTAGGAAGGTCATTTCAGACAGGAGAAGCCATGTCAACATCTACAAGAGGAAAACGAGCTGCAGATAGATGCCCTGGAGCACCAGACCAGAAGCAGGAGGACACTTAAGCACCCTCCACGAACATGCAGAGGCAACCTCACCCCTTTGGACGCCTGAGCTGAGTACTGTGAAGCAGGCAGGGAGAGAAGTGAGAAGAGGTGTTCTAAATAGAGGCAGTAGTGCTTGCAAAGTGAAATGTGTGCGTACACTGGGAGCTGTTTTGGTATGAACTGTTTAGTTTATAATGCTTATTTTATGCAGTGCTTTAAGTTTTACATGCATTTAATAATCAGGTTAAAATGACAATCTTACTTTAGTAAGCCAGGGATTATATCAGCATAATCAAGAAAATATTTGTCATATAAATACAGTTTTAGCACTGTTATGAACCAGTTTTTTCTTGTTTTGCAACTTTTTTTTTAATCTGTACTTTGGACTACAAATAAATTACACTGTTAATTAGATCACAAAAATCACCTTGCTCTAAGTATATGTTGAATGTTAATGAAAAGTATATGATGTTTAGCAATTCCTTTCAGTCCAGAAGACCTCCAGGGTCTTGTCAGTTTGTTAGTTATTACATCGATCCAGGTACTTGATATATGCAGATAAAATATGGCTCTGGTCATAGCATCCGCACCAAATTCTACTCTAATCACATTGCAGAGTGTCACTACAGTACCCTTTTTCACTTGGAGAAGTGCCATGTTGAACTTTATTCAGGATGCCTCTTCTAAATTATTTCTACCTAGAAAAACACTGTGCTAGAATCTGCATTGTTACAAAACATCCTTAAGTAAAATGCTACAGTATTTACATATTTTTTTAATTGCATGCTTATTAGAAGAAATTCAGTAGAAGAATGTTACCTTCTCAGAAAGTAAGAGAAGGAGTATGAGCCTTCCTTGACCATCCACACATGTTAGGATTCTTCGTAGTAAATGCTTCACAGAACCCTTCCTACTTTCCAAAGTACTACCTCAGTTTGAAAATATGTATCAATATTTTTAATTAATGTCTACCCTGCTATATAATGTAAGCTCCTTGAGATCAAAGACCAAATATATTTCTGCTCTCTCATATCCCTGGCTTCAGGGTATTCTAAAGAAGTATTTGTTGAATGATAATGAAGTGACTAAATGCATGACTACATAGTGAATATGCAAATACATGCTTCATATATGGGGGGTATTTTAGGAACTAAATGGAAACAGTAAGATAGTCGTTTTAGAATTGCATTGCATCTGTAGAGATGCTTTGTGGACATGGGTTTGCTACCATAGCTTGTTGACACACTGGATGAATACATTTGCAAGTTTCTCTCTTTTCCTCTGGGATATCTGACATAGCTGTGAGGAAGTCTGCTAGTGACCAAGATACTAACTCTGTCTCAATGGTTTCTACTTGCTTTCCTAGTACCTTCCCCCTGTGGATAGCAGGTCCAGCTCAGGGTTTGTGGGGCTGAGGAATGGTGGTGCTACGTGTTACATGAATGCAGTCTTCCAGCAGCTGTATATGCAACCTGGTCTCCCAGAGGTGATTTCCTTCCTCTTCTCTGTTTAGTTTCATAAATGTGTATGCCTGAGAACTCTTCCATATTCATATATTGCATTTTGGGGTTTACTAAAACTAGACCCAATTAGAGATTCTGTAGTAGCTTCTGAAGTCTGTATAGATGACGTTGTTCATAGTCATAAACTTTTATAAATCTGCTGAGGTCTCATACTGCCTGTTTGACAGATGAATTTGACCTAATGAGATTTTTTTAACTCCTAAAATTATTCTCAAATTCTATCCCACAAAGCTATTAATGTTTCTCCTGTTTTAGAAATATTTAGACTCTATCATTTGCACTTTGTAATAATCTACTAGTAGGTTATGATATAGCAGTAAATAGTTTTGAGAATATTCTGTGTCATTATGTCATACTTATTTCTTGCAAAGATCCTGGTATTATTGGTTTCGGTTTTTCATAACCGAATGGAAGCTCAGAGATGATTTGTTCATTATTATACTAGCTAGAAGTGTTAAAGCTAAACATAGGCAGAGTTGTAGCCACAGATAAACACACATGTCATTCTGAAAGAACAGTGTGGGTACTTGGAGTATAGAAATCAAGGTTTTCTGAAAGTGGTTGAATATT
Source organism: Bubalus bubalis (assembly GCF_019923935.1). NCBI lineage: Eukaryota > Metazoa > Chordata > Mammalia > Artiodactyla > Bovidae > Bubalus > Bubalus bubalis. Next base: position 90,945,358 of record NC_059162.1, read on the forward strand.
TCTAATTTAATACATTTGATTTCTTTTTAGTCATTACTTTCAGTGGATGATGACACGGACAACCCAGATGATAGTGTATTCTACCAAGTGCAGTCTCTCTTTGGGCATTTGATGGAAAGCAAACTGCAGTACTATGTACCTGAGAACTTTTGGAAGGTATTTCACCCAGTAACTCTTTAGGTTGAAAGATGTTAGCTATTTGGAATGTGGCTACATTCTTTCTCTAGTGATAACTGTCTCTTCTTTATTAACTCTAGACTAATGCCATTGCCAAGACCTATAAAAGAAATATCTTTACCATTCTTCTTCAAGTGATTAGAATGTTGAGAATAGTCATTTATATAATTTCTAGAGATTTGCTAGTCTTAATTGTTTGGGCTGTTTCCCCTTATTTTTACTTATCTGTTTGAAATATTTGTTCAAATTATTCCTCTGAACATATGCCAGTTTCACTAATACCTCTAAATAAAGAATATCTTTTAAAGCATTGCTGTACTATGGTTTGCCTTATATTTCCCCCATAGGTTGGATAGTTTCTAAGAAAGAAACTGTCTGTTCCTTGACCTTAAATCTCACCCTATATGGTTTCATACGCTTATTACTATAAAGAGACTGTGGAAAAACATAGATGGCTGAATGCAAGCTAATCTCACATCAGTAAAAACTTTTATATCCTAATAGTGAACGTGATTTTTAGAAGCATTTAAAGACTCTTCTCGCATTCCTTTTCTACCATATTCAGAAATTGCTATTTTTCCTTCAACAATGTATTTAATTGTTACATAGATTTTCAAGATGTGGAACAAAGAACTTTATGTGAGAGAACAGCAGGATGCATATGAATTCTTCACCAGTCTCATCGATCAGATGGATGAGTATCTCAAGGTAGAAAAAATTTGCATTTTTCCCTCTCATTTCTCTCAAAGTCTAGCATGAGAACAGTGCTTTAGAATTTGGGATTACAAATCAGAAAGTGATTATCTTTAATACCACAACTGTAATTCGTTTCATCTGGGTTTGAATATCAAAATATACAGAACACACTATAGATTATAGATTTACTTTCTTAATTCATCTGACACTTGTATATAGTTCTTAACCTATATCCCATAATAATAACTATTTGTAGCTACTCACTATGTGTCTGCATTGAAGTAACCTTGCCTCAGAGCAGTGCTGCTCTCAGCAGTGAACCCATGGCTCCGCACAGAGCTGTCTTGGTTTGTCAAAGGGAATGAAAGAACCAGACTCAGAAGTCGTTTGTGGTTACGTGACCCAGAGCTTCCTACCTCTACCCAGTAAAACCTGTCACAAACTTCCTAAGTGGTGTCGCCTTCTAAGACACAGACAGCCTCCGGCCACTGCCAGCATTACCTCTCCTCTCATCACAAGGCACAAGTTACCTGCTTCTTTAAAAAAAATAATGTACAGGGATTTCTCTGGTGATCCAGTGGTTAGGACCCTGCTTCTACTGCAGGGGGCCCAAAATGAAATAACTTATAAATTTGTAGCATTCTATCCACAAGAAAAAAGAAGAAATCATGGAGAGTCACTACTAGCGTGGTAACTGTGGCAAGGGGGGGAGGACTCAGACGATCATGGAGAGTGCCATCCTTGTGTCAGTGTGGCCGACGGCCCTGCTCTTCCTCTTCTGATTACTTACGTTACTCTGACCGTGGGCCTACGGGTCGTAACTCTTTCATTAGTTCCCAGCTTAAACTACCAAGCCGACTAATTTTATTTTGTTGGGTAAATTAAAATCTATGCTTTAGCTTAGGTCTAAATAAAATTCTGTATAAACAACCTGAAAGTTCTAAAGGTGTCAACTGAAATTTTAACTCTGTATTTCAACAGAAAATGGGGAGAGACCAAATCTTTAAGAATACTTTTCAGGGCATCTATTCTGATCAGAAAATCTGTAAAGACTGTCCTCACAGGTTAGTAAAAATAACACTGACATCAAAAAAATAACCATCATCCTTTTTGAATAATTCTTCTAATATGGTGTAGATTTTTTATTCATTGAGAGGCTTGCAGATGTATCTCCTAATAGATCTATATATGTTTTTTGAATTAAATTTCTTTGGCTTCATTTCTAAAGTTTCTTTGTTGAAATTCTTAATTTTAAGCAGTTCTAAGTGGTCAAAATTTGGCATTTTTATTTGGGAGTTTACTTTTAGAAGGATGAGGGAAGGTATGTGTTAATTACACTGATTATGAATGTAGTTCTACGTTTAGTCTCAAGTATTGTGGTGCTTTCAAGATTTTTTCATTCCATTGTTGATCATGGTTTTCCTGTTGTTTGCTATTCAAGATACGAGCGTGAAGAAACTTTCATGGCTCTCAATCTAGGAGTTACTTCCTGTCAGAGTTTGGAAATTTCTTTGGACCAGTTTGTTAGAGGAGAAGTTCTCGAGGGAAGTAATGCATATTACTGCGAAAAGTGTAAAGAAAAGGTATTACATTTGCCCTTTTAAAAAAATAGGTTTAATTTGTTATTCATGTTTTATGTTTTACGTAAGATCAGCTTTAACCTCCTGTTGTTATTTCCATTAGATTGTGTCATGACTTGTGTTCACACAGATGGGAAAGTCCTATACAAATCAGTGACCTCTGTATTAATTACTTTGATGTTTTATCATCTCCATGGAAATAATTGAGTTTTGCTTCTCTTTAGAGAACAACAGTGAAAAGGACCTGTATTAAATCGTTACCTAGTGTCTTGGTCATTCATCTGATGAGATTTGGATTTGACTGGGAGAGTGGACGCTCCATTAAATACGATGAACAGATAAGGGTAACTTTTGTTTTCCTAATTTTTTAAATAACCATTATTACTACACTGTCTTTATTGTTTCCTTTTCTGTATTTTCAAATTTCATTTAAAGTGTGAAACCTTAGCTTTCTGAGAAGTACACAGCCCCATGTCTTAAGCTGCTAGTGGCACAGGCAGATCTCTGGACAATAACCTTCATATCTAGAAGGCATCCTCGTGACAGAGAGGAGGCCTTTCCTTAGTGCTCAAACAGGAGACTACTCATACTTTCCCAGACCTGTGAGCCACTCTGAGATTGTGTGCTTGAGCTGGAGGGTGTTGCTTGCTTAAATTAGGAAAACACATCCCTCTTGTTTGTGCAGAATTCAGTGGGTGTGGCCCTGTATGTTGCTGCTGCTGCTGCTGCTAAGTCGCTTCAGTTGTGTCCGACTCTGTGCGACCCCATAGACGGCAGCCCACCAGGCTCCCCCGTCCCTGGGATTCTCCAGGCAAGGACACTGGAGTGGGTTGCCATTTCCTTCTCCAGTGCATGAAAGTGAAAAGTGAAAGTGAAGTTGCTCAGTCATGTCCAACTCTTCGCAACCCCATGGACTGCAGCCTACCAGGCTCCTCCATCCATGGGATTTTCTAGGCAAACGTACTGGAGTGGGGTGCCATTGTCTTCATTAATGTGCTGTTTTTGCTTTTAAATAGTTTCCCTGGATGCTAAACATGGAGCCTTACACAGTTTCAGGAATGGCTCGCCAAGATTCATCTTCGGAAGTTGGTGAAAACGGGCGAAGTACAGATCAAGGAGGTGGAGGATCTCCACGAAAAAAAGTTGCCCTCACAGAAAACTATGAACTTGTGGGTGTCATTGTACATAGTGGGCAGGCGCATGCGGGCCACTACTATTCCTTCATCAAGGATAGGCGGTAAGTGGTTCTCACACCACTCCACCCCTCCAGCAGGCTCTCCTCCTGCTGTGCTTTTCCTCTCCTCTGCTCCCCCGCCCCCCCTCCCGCCCCACTGTGCCCCTCCCCTGCCCCCCCCCACCACCGCTCCCCCTCCTGTGTCCCTCCCCTGCTCCCCCTCCCACCCTCCTGTGTCTTTTCTGTGCACACTCCATCCTCCTGTATCTCTCCTTCACCCTTGCCCTCCTCTATCTGTCTTCTGCTCCCTCTGCCCTACTGTTACTCACACTTACCCTTAGGTAGAGCAGAAGCTTTCACATTGCTCTTTGATCTTATTTCCCAAATTGGATTTTTAAAACTTGTTGCAATTGTTTTATCCCTTTATTCTGAAAAGTTGTTTAAAAAATTGAAGTAACTTTTGCTATGTTTTTCTTAGGTGTTTTCAAATGGTAATTACTGTCTGTATTTATAGACAATACATAGAGATGAATGCTGGGGATGGAAGTTTGACTTTTTAACCTCATGTTTGTTTTATCAAATCTGCACTCTAGGGGATGTGGAAAAGGAAAGTGGTATAAATTTAATGACACAGTTATAGAAGAATTTGACCTTAATGATGAGACCCTGGAATATGAATGCTTTGGAGGAGAATATAGACCAAAAGTTTATGATCAAAGTAAGTTTTTACAAATGTATATTTTCCATTGGTTTTATTTTTTACTTGGTACTTTATTTTTATTGGTACTTTTCTATCAAATTGAAAGCAGTATTTTTTATATAAAAATAGAACCAATTTTATTTATTTATTTTTTTTACTTACAGCTGCTCTAGCCATATAGATCCACAAACTCCTTGATAGCCAGAGTGAGAAGGTTCAAGCTGCTTACAAAATTTTTCTTAATTTTTTTGATTCTTTACAATATTCCTAGGGTAAGAAGTAAGTTAAGTGTGAGAAATGAATATTAAAGAACAACTTGAAAGAATTTCAACCTTAAAAGTAGTTTCAGAAGAAGTAGTTGTCCACTAAAATGTTCAAATTTCCTTTTCACTTACATAGAGGTATATGATTAATAGAGAAGATATTACTAGCACCTGTGTTTTTAAAGCTGTATTTGTTAGTGTGGCAAACGAATCTTTCCACAGCCCCCGCCCCCAGAAGAAAAAACACAAAAGTACTTGACAGAATCCCATCAGAATTTACTATTTGAAGAAACCTTGGCATTTTTTATACCTGACTTCAAAATAGTCTAGGGGCATTTAAAATTTTCCCCCTGTGTGAGATCCACAATATTAGATCTTGATACCAGACCATGGTGGTCATGTATCTAAAGGTAGCAACCTTTATCAGCTAAATGTAGTGTCACTGCCAAAATTTACGTGGATTTGGCTGTTTTGTGCAGAAATGGTTAAGTGAGGCCAATTATAGCCCCAACCTGTGCCACAGAATTTACTTTCAAATGTGACTTGCCCTTTGATTGCATTTCAGCTTGCCTGGGAAAGCTTGCCTTCTTTCCCTTACTCCGTTACCATACAGCTCCCTTACTCCCTGCCCCCCTGGAGTGCCGTCTGAGTGACTTTAAGTCTCACTCTAAAAAGACACGCACTTTACTTGCACTTTGCATCTAACGAATTTAGTAAGTACTTACTTGCTGGATTTGTGTTTTAAATTGTCAAGAGAAAATTTTTTATTTACAAAGAGTTTTTCCTGTTGTCTCATTATGAAGCGAACCCCTATACTGATGTACGCCGAAGATACTGGAACGCATACATGCTCTTTTACCAAAGGGTGTCTGATCAGAACTCCCCTGTGTTACCAAAGAAAAGTCGAGTCAGCGTTGTACGTCAGGAAGCCGAGGACCTCTCTCTGTGAGTTTCTCCTCTGTGTAGTTTGCTGTGTGATTTCAGTAGGTGATATTGTGATCTTTAGAGCATGCTCTTTGGTATTTAAAGGTAATTAGCTTAAGTGAAAGAAAGTAAAAGTGAAGTCGCTCAGTCGTGTCCGACTCTTTGTGACCCCATGGACTGTAGCCTACCAGGCTCCACTGCCATCGGATTTTCCAGGCAATAGTACTGGAGTGGATTGCCATTTCCTTCTCCAGGAATTAGCTAAACTAAAGAGAAATTCTAAAAAGTAAGTAAGGAAATCCCTCCATCCCCCGTCTGTCTTCTCACTGCTACCTTGGCAAGTTGGGAAGTAACCTTGGTGGTTACTTCCTTGGCAAGAAGTTCTTTGTATTTAGAAACATGGATAGAAATTATTTCATTTTAGAATTGAGATTTTTAAAACAAATGGGACCTAATTAACCTTAAAAGCTTCTGCACATCAAAGGAAACTATTAGCAAGGTGAAAAGACAGCCTTCAGAATGGGAGAAGATAATAGCAAATGAAGCAACTGACAAACAACTAATCTCGAGGATATACAAGCAACTCCTACAGCTCAACTCCAGAAAAATAAATGACCCAATCAAAAAATGGGCCAAAGAACTAAATAGACATTTCTCCAAAGAAGACATACAGATGGCTAACAAACACATGAAAAGATGCTCAACATCACTCATTATCAGAGAAATGCAAATCAAAACCACTATGAGGTACCATTTCACACCAGTCAGAATGGCTGCGATCCAAAAGTCTACAAGTAATAAATGCTGGAGAGGGTGTGGAGAGAAGGGAACCCTCTTACACTGTTGGTGGGAATGCAAACTAGTACAGCCACTATGGAGAACAGTGTGGAGATTCCTTAAAAAACTGGAAATAGACATGCCTTATGATCCAGCAATCCCACTGCTGGGCATACACACTGAGAAAACCAGAAGGGAAAGAGACATGAGTACCCCAGTGTTCATCGCGGCACTGTTTATAATAGCCAGGACATGGAAGCAACCTAGATGTCCATCAGCAGATGAATGGATAAGAAAGCTATGGTACATATACACAATGGAGTATTATTCAGCCATTAAAAAGAATACATTTGAATCAGTTCTAATGAGGTGGATGAAACTGGAGCCTATTATACAGAGTGAAGTAAGCCAGAAAGAAAAACACCAATACAGTATACTAACGCATATATATGGAATTTAGAAAGATGGTAACAATAACCCTGTGTACGAGACAGCAAAAGAGACACTGATGTATAGAACAGTCTTACGGACTCTGTGGGAGAGGGAGAGGGTGGGAAGATTTGGGAGAATGGCATTGAAACATGTAAAATATCATGTATGAAATGAGTTGCCAGTCCAGGTTCGATGCACGATACTGGATGCTTGGGGCTGGTGCACTGGGACGATCCAGAGGGATGGAATGGGGAGGGAGGAGGGAGGAGGGTTCAGGATGGGGAACACATGTATACCTGTGGCGGATTCATTTTGATATTTGGCAAATCTAATACAGTTATGTTAAGTTTAAAAATAAAATAAAATTTAAAAAAAAAAAAAAAAAATCTCATTTATTGAGTGCAGTTTATGTCCAGAACCTAGTACTGTGCCAGCACTGTCTGAAAGGTTTTTTTTTTTAAGTCCTATTTTCTACGAATTTGCATTTTAATACATTGGATCAGGAAACTGTACAGTTTATTTTTAAATCTAATACGTTATTTATGTCTCTTAGGTCAGCACCATCTTCACCAGAAATTTCACCTCAGTCGTCTCCTCGGCCCCATAGGCCTAACAATGACCGACTGTCTATTCTAACCAAGCTGGTGAAAAAAGGTGAGAAGAAAGGACTATTTGTGGAGAAAATGCCTGTTCGAATATACCAGGTAAGAACTGTATAAAAAGTTCTAAGGGAGAAAACCCAGATAAATGTCAGAATCTTATCTCATGGGTCCAGAGCTACTGTTGCCAGCCTCTTGTGGACATAGCTGTGTCCAGAACGTCTGACACAGTGACAGCCTAGCACAGTGTCCTCTGACCCACCTTGTCCCAGAAGCGGCTGTGGACTCGGGGTTGACGAGCACCGTCACCCGCCTGCTACGTGCTGTGGGTGCCCCCTGGAAGCAAGGGGGAGGGAGTGGGCAGTGCAGAAACTCATTGCTGAAATTAACTTATTAAATCTGGAAAGAAAAATAAGGCTCATAACCTTTGAGTAGAACTAATAATAACAATGATGATGATCAGTTATTGAATACCTACCCTGTGCTACATGCTTAAATCCCTAATTCTTAAAACACTCTTGTGGAGTAGCAGGTTTTATTCCCATTTTTCAGATGAAAAGGGGGAAAAGCTCAGAGGGGAGAAATAATGCTGCCAGTGTCACAGAGCCAGGATTTAAATTCAAACTGTCCCATTACCCTGTCCAGACTTTATACACTAAGTAATCAAGAGCTAAGTCGCCAGAATCAAAAAATTTAAGAGAAATATGAAGTCTTTGGTAAAAAAAAAAAAAAAAGGCAAATTAAGCCATCTGATACATGGAGAGCATGGAGTTGGTTGTATTTGGAAAAACTCTTAATTGTCCCTTTCTGCTCAAAGTAACAGATTCGAATTCACTTGTCCTTCACATGGTGGTTTTCCTGAATTTCCCAGAAGAATTGGGTTGTTTAGTGAATAATAATTCACCTTTTTACAACTCTTGTATCTTTGAAAGTTTTTCCTCTCTCCTTTTTAAAAAGTTCAAAGCTTGAGATAAGTATTTTATGAACCTGTTTTACCCTAACTTATCACTAAAAATATCTTCTACATATTGAATAATTTTACCCTGTTTCTTAAAAATAATTAACACTTTTCTTTTGTAGATGGTGAGAGATGAAAACCTCAAGTTTATGAAGAATAGAGATGTGTACAGTAGTGATTATTTCAGTTTTGTTTTGTCTTTAGCATCATTGAATGCCGTAAGTACTAGTCGGAGTTTTACTAGAGAAATTAGAAAGAATCATAGTTAAAAATCTTTCCACTAAAGCAATCAGAGGGTTTCCTTTGTGGCTCAGCTGGTAAAGAATCCGCCTTCAATGCAGGAGGCCTGGGTTCGATTACTGGGTTGGGAGGATCCCCTGGAGAAGGGAATGGCTACCCACTCCAGTATTCTGGCCTGGAGAAGTCCATGGACAGTCCATGGGGGTCGCAGGGTCGGACACAACTGAGTGACTTTCACTCACTCAAAGCATTCAGTGACTTATCCTTATTCTTACATGTTAGCATTTAGATTATATGCCCAAAAAATTCTCACAAATGTGTCAGTTACTGAGTGATATTCAAATACAGGCCGTATTCAAAATGTACAGTGCAGATTGTGAATGAGTGTGGCTTTCCACTTCTTGGCTTTTTAAAGTGCTTTTATTATATTTTGTAAAGAATTTAATAGCCCTAAGTGATGTAAATGGATATTGTGCTGTGAGGAGATTGATTATTATAATTTGTAATCAGACATTAGTAGTCTCCAAGTGCTTCTTTTCCTAGAGTACCATGATCACCATTTGCCAATAAGGGGAAGACTTTCTTAGTCTGTTAGTAGATTACTTAACATCTTGTGGTCTAAAGGCTCTATTTTGAGAAGCCTTCATGTAAGAAATGCAGACGATATCTTTCTTAATCTTTTTAAAATTTAACTGGAACATTTTCTATAACAAACTGGCTTTATTTTTCTTACTTGTATTTAACTCTATTATATGTATTATTATTGTTATAGATCTTGTTACTCAGTTTGTAACAATGCATATTAATCTATAAAACTGTGGGGAAAAAAAAATCTCTTTTTTTCTCCCTCTCTCACAGACTAAATTAAAGCATCCATACTATCCTTGCATGGCAAAGGTTAGCTTACAGCTTGCCATTCAATTCCTTTTTCAAACTTATCTACGAACAAAGAAAAAACTCAGGTAAGAAATGTTATGTTTTCACAGTCTGTTCTGCAAAAGGCATTATTAATTAAACAGAAGTTGAATTTATAAATTCAGATACTCAAAAATTCAAAACATTCTTTTCAATAGTTGAAGGCAATTTCTAATACATTCTGATGCTGAAGACATTTTTAAGGAATTTCTAATCCAGGAGGAAAGATGGAAAAAATAGAAAAAGAAATAACTGTGGTAGAAGTTTTAGATGCTGTTTACCTTTAGAACCTGGGGAAAGTTATATCCAGACCTGGGGATTGAACTAACTATCTGTGTTAGTCCAGCAATCATTGAATACATACTTATCCTCCACCCTACTCCTGAGAAAAGTTAAAAAAAATTTTTTTAAAAAGTGAAAGACACTCCATGAATTTATTTGCCGGGCTATCTAACATCACTGTCTTTGCTTTTTTAAAGGGTTGACACTGAAGAGTGGATTGCCACTATTGAAGCATTACTTTCAAAAAGTTTTGATGCTTGTCAATGGCTAGTTGAATACTTCATTAGTTCTGAAGGACGAGAATTGATAAAGTAAGTGTCAGTATCTTGTAGTTGAAAGAAATTTGTTTCTCTTCCAGTGATTTAAGGCTGAAGTTTCTTGTAACGCTTTGTGTTTCAACTTGAAATTATTTTTCTGGTTGGAATCCATTTTAAGCAGAGAGCCAGTTGCTCAGAGGCAGGCATGTCTTGAACCCCTGTCACTCAGAGGATTCTCAAATACAAGTCTGTCCCCTCAGGGACTCACAGTCTGGTGTCAGATAAAGATCAGCAGTCCTGGGTTACTGCACAGTAATACCGCAGTATTGCTTATATGTTTGGATTCTGGCTAAAATACTCTTTTTCAAAAATCTTTTGATGTGTGTTACCTGTGATAGTATATTTACTTGTGTATCTGTAGTTAAAAAGTAATTTTGTTTTTCAAGATGGTCCAATCACTGTGAATGTTTATACCTTACTCCCTCTCATTCTCGTATCCTCAGAGAGTTCAACATTCCTATGGGGATTGCAGCGAGCACCCTGATTTCTCAGTGTCCAGGCTCCTTTATCCCCAGGGACCTCCTCCTTCCCTCTGCCACAGCTGTCCTGGCTCACCACCCTAGCCAGGGGCCTTGCCTCAGGCTTCACTGAGGCACAAGTCTAGCAGATGAGCAGCAGCCCACCATCCCCTGTCACAAGTTACACACCAGCCAGTCTCTTCCCGTCTCCTTTCCTCCTGATGGGATGGAGGAAGTGTCCTCTCGCCTCTCAAAATGAATCTCTCTACATGAGCAAGGCTTCTCAAGGAAGTTGGTTCTTTATCATTCCAGCATCTTTATCTTCCAGAATTTTCTACCAGGTCACTGCTGTCAGCATACAAATTCACTCTCATACCTCTCAGCCTAAAGCAGACCACAGGGAATTCAGAAATGCACTCCTTTCTCACAGGGAGTTCGTCATCCAGTGGCAAGTTAAGATCTAGAAACTCTTGATCCCATTTCCCCTTCATCTCTAGGTCTGAGCTTCTAACATTGGCCCATTTAGTATCTCCACCTCCCCCTAGTCCAGTGTACCTCATACAGCAACAAAAGTGTTCCTTTTAAAACGAGGTAGATCATGTTACTTCTCTGCTTAAAATTTCTTCAGTGGATTCTGATTGCTCATAATAAAACCAAAATCTTTACCATAATAGAACACAAAAGGCCTCCCTTGAATGTGGGCTTTGCCTGTGTGTTTCACTATCCTCCTATCTTAGCATTCACCGGCTTGTTGATTCCTTGAACACACTAAGCTCTTTGTTCTGCAAAGACCTTTCTGCCTATTGTTCCCTCTACCTAGAACAGTTTACCCTCATCTCTGCATAGCAAACACCTTCTCACCCATCAGATGGCAAAGAGGATGTTCACTCCGGACAGCCCAGTTTAAAGTAGGTCCGCCCTGTGGGTGTGCTCCTTTGTTTTGCCTGTCCCCTCTAAAGACGCCAGCTTCTTGACAGCAGACGCTATGTGTGTTTGATTCCCTGCTGTACACATGGAGCCTGGCAAGCCTAAGTGCTCAGTATGTGTGTGTACATACATGCATACAGTTCATAAAGAAAGAATGAATCAATGTGTCTTTCAAGTATTTTTGCCTGTCCTTTTAGAATTTACTTTAAAGATAATCTTTCACCCATTTTTCCAGCTCAATTCCAAAATATCCTCCCATCAGGATTCCTGAGTATTGTGTTAAGCAGTAGAACATCATAGACCCATCCATTTGAAAGGAATATGGCAAAATATTTATTTAACTCCCTTTTATGTTCAAACAGGCTTGCTCTTAAATATCTCCAGAAAAACTCAGTAACTTCCTTTGAAAGTGTGATTTGGTTTCTTAGAATTCCTACATGGTAAAAAGAATCTTAGTAAATTACCTAATCTAAATTTTTTCTGACATTTTTTAGAGTTTATTATATTTTGTCCCTTTCTTTATAAAACCCAATTACTCATCATTATCAATTGCTCTGATTTCATTATTTGAAGAATTAATATTTTCTATTCTCTTTTTTCTCTAATTGGGTTTCCCTGGTGGTTCAGACAGTAAAAAAAAATCTGCCTGCAACATAGGAGACCCAGGTTTGATCCCTGGGTCGGGAAGATTCCCTGGAGAAGGAATAGCTACCTACTCCAGTATTCTTGCCTGGAGAATCCCATGGACAGAGGAGCCTGGAGGGCTACAGTCCATGGGGTCACACAGAGTTGGTCACAACTGAGCAACTAACACTTTCACTTCACTTTCACTTTTCTCTAAATACTGATTTCTTTAGCACTTTTAATACAACTTAAGTTGTCAGTGTTACAACTAAAAGAATAAATATGCACTATATTAATACCTTAGTGAACTTGAAGAGGCTGTTATCTCAGATCAACCCCTCCATGTAGTCCTCTTCAGGGGAGATTTTTAAGTGTAATTATAACTGTAAAGTATTAAACTAGAAGCTGTTGCTGCTGCTGCTGCTAAGTCGCTTCAGTCGTTTCCGACTCTGTGCGACTCCATAGACGGCAGCCCACCAGGCTCCCCCGTCCCTGGGATTCTCCAGGCAAGAACACTGGAGTGGGGTGCCATTTCCTTCTCCAATGCAGGAAAGTGAAAAGTGAAAGTGAAGTCGCTCAGTTGTGTCCGACCCTCAGCGACCCCATGGACTGCAGCCCACCAGGCTCCTCCGTCCATGGGATTTTCCAGGCAAGAGTACTGGAGTGGGGTACCATTGACTTCTCCGAAACTAGAAGCAAATACTGCTTTTAAATTGATCTAAAAAATTACTAACCTGAAGGGTACTTTACATCTTTGAAAAAAATTTTTTTCCTGTGGAAATTTTTAAACATACAGCAAAGTAGAGAGCCTGTACCTGTCCCCAGCTCAGGTTGTAGCATTTGGCCAGTCATGTTTACTTATTCCTATTCTACACATTCTCATACCTTTATTCTCTGAGGTATTTTAAAGTAACCTTCAGACATCATTATTTCATTCTAAATTTTTCAGCATATATCTCTAACAGGTTAAGGTAAAAAAAAAAAAAAAAATAAACACTTTACCATCGTCACTCCAAACAAAAATGATAATTCCTTCATATCATATCATCCTATACACAGTCATGTTCAGATTTCCCCAGATGTCTCAAAAGCGTCATTTTACCATTGAATTTGTATAAATCGGGATCCAAATGAGCTTCCCATGTTGTATTTGGTGTGTATGTCTCTTCCTGTTCTTTTAATCTGTAATCGTTCCGTATCCCCACCACTTTTTCTGTCATGCCATGTATTTGGGGTGAGATGGATCATTCGACCTATAGAGTTGCCCGTATTCTGGATTTCTTTGCATTCTCACAGTGCTTCCTAATGTCTGTGATAGGTAATGTGGAGCACCCCCATTAATGTTCTTCCCAAAAGAATTGTGCCTGAACCTAATCAGACCCCTAGGGCCAAATATTACAGAAGTAAACTTTCCTAGAGTTATCACTTAGAACCTTAGTGGATGGTGGACAGCCTTTGTGTCGGGTTCACATTAGGTAGCTAATGCTTAGCATTAACAGTTACCTGGAATGAGCAGAAGTGAAGCAGCCTTGGAAAGCTCCTCTCTTGTCTTCCTATGGGGAGAAGGAGGGCAGGGCTGTCAGCTCATCCTGCCCTCAAGACGGAGACGTGGGCAGCTTTCACTGCTGTGACTTGAAAGAACGCCTCATCTGGGCAGTTTTGACTTGGGTCATCAAAATTATGTTGTATTTAAATCTTGCTCATGAAACAGTGAGAATTTTCTGTTAAGAAATATTAGAAATAGTTAAGTTTTCACTGTGCTGATTATAGTAAAGGTTGTCATGTCAGAGTGCGTGTATGAAGCAGCGAAGGGCTCACTGCATGTGGGAATGCATGCAGTTACCCCGTTGCTCTAAGGTAGGTAGCTATCACTCTCACCCAGCCCCAGGGATACTGATGGTGCCACCCACGCCCCCGCCCCTCCCCACCACCCCCACCACACCTGAGGCTGCTGCATCTACCACCTCGCTGTGCAGAGGGTTGGGTTAGGTCATGCCTTTTCAGCAAACAGTGTAGTGTCTGGACGTATCAAATATAATGGACATGCCTGGTAAACCTTAACTGCTCTCGTTGTCATCATCATAGGAGAAGAAAGGAAGGGAGCAGAACATTTTCAGCCTCACATGCTTCTAGGAGGACCACGTAATAAGTCAGAGTTGGGAGAGCAAAGGAAAGGGAAGTGAAAATTGGATGGCAATGTAGGTGAACAGAGGGTTTAGGAAGTACTGTGTTGACTGAGAACTCTTAACTAGTATCCTATTCTGAGAAATCGAAGGGGTGCCAGGGAAAATTACTCCTGAGTAAATGGAATTTATAAAACCTTAGGTTCTTTGCTTTTATATCTCTTGAAGTCCAAATTTACATTTATACAGATACTCATCTTAGGGGGAAAGAAGGAAGAAACAGAAAAAAATCTTAACTTCCGAGTGCAAAGGTCTCATTTTTCCTCTTTCATCTTCTTCCTCTCTCACAAGGGCCTGTGTGTGCCAACACTCAGGAGACTTGAACTGACATTTTGGAGTAATTTTTTCCTTGGATAGTAGGTGGGACCCGTGTTGGGAAGATTGGGTTATAGAAATCTGTTTTGCCTTTTTACACATCTTCCTCTCTCTGTTAGGATTTTCTTGTTGGAGTGCAATGTGAGAGAAGTACGCGTTGCTGTGGCCACAATCCTGGAGAAGACCCTAGACAGTGCCTTGTTTTATCAGGATAAGGTCAGTCTCGTTTTCTAAATACTGTTTACACATTCTATTTTTACCAAATGTTTTAAATTGCACATAATAAGAAAAGAAGCCTAGGATTAGAGTCTGGTAACTTTCCACATAAAAATGCATGTTCCGTGAACTGACGTCCTGATCAGTGCCAGGCTGGAAGGCGTTCTGTCCTCTCTTCCTCAGATCCCAGACATCAGGGTAGGCTCAGAATTCAGATCTGCTTTGATCTGCATCTGGGCTTTCTGTCTAGAACTGTTCCCTCTCAGAGTCTTCTCCCAAGAGTTTGTGTTCAATCTCTCTGCGTAAAGACCAGCCTGAGTCTAGAGTCTGTAGTCTAGACCAGCAGTCATTTTGAGCCACCCCTGGCTTTGTCTCTTTCCTCAGGAGCTATGTTCATGATCTGAACCTTCATTTGGCAACGAACCAGACAGTGCCATCCATCCAGGGGCACTGGCCACAGTAGCTCCTTCTTTGATCTCTGTTATTCCCTAATGCTTGTTCCTGTTATTCTGAATTTCTTCCTCTTCCTAACCCTGTTTTCTGTAACATATTTTCTTCTAGTTCACAATTCCACACATGCTCAAACAACATGGTATTTATTACCATTCTCAGTTTCCCCCAAATTTTAAGTCTTAGGGACATAAATGACATGAGTCTGATTATTCAATCTGTTAAGTCCTAGCAAATACAGCAGTAACGTCCCAAGTTTGCTGTTTCAAACAGCTGACACTACATGGAAAACTTTGAAAAATGTTGTATTCAGAATGAATTGGCTCCTTAAAAACGTTGGTTGGAGGCAGTGTTTCAGTGAGCTAAATGTAAATTCTAGGAATTGCTGCTTCAAATTCAGCTGTTGGCTTTACTGTTCAACCCTGAGCAAGTCCTTGCAGGAGGCCGTTGATGCAGTCCCAGCGCATGGCACCCAAGCACTTAGTTCCTTCAACATTCCTGAGCCAGGGCGCTCTATTTGCAGACAAGTTTAAGTCCAGGATGGAGAAGGAGGTCAGATATACTCTTCAGGAAGGACCTAGAAGAAGAACACTGTCCGTCTCAGTTCCAAGAATCCTAAGAAAGGGGAGGGAGGTTTACTCTAAGGCAGTGGCTTTCAGTCAGCTTATACAGCAGAACCATTCTTCACAAAACCTTACTTGGTTGCAGAATATTAAAAAATAAGTCATTGGGAGCTGCCTAGGACAGCTTGGATACCGTTGCTCTGAAGTACCCTGTGGAAGTTCTCTGAGATAGTTAATGTAAGAATGTTCTCCCGCTCCTGCTTCCTCCCATGTACCAACCCAAACAAAGGATAAAGGCAGAATCAATGCAGTCTACCTACAGATGGGGTCAGGCCATAGCGCATCACCCCACCAGCCTCTAAAAGCAGGACTGCAGGGGGAGGAAAGTGAAGGGAGTGGTGGAGGACGTAAACCACTGGCCTCAGTAAATTCCACTTGATACTCAGCTGTTGTTATATTATGTCTATTTTCCCCCTTAATGGAAATGGTGCCACTTGCCACCCACTTTATATTGGAAAGCACTTTGAAATGGAATGCTACATGCATGGTAGATTTTACTGTATTTATAATGAGCATGACAGGATGGATGGGAATATTTCAAAAGTCTATGAGAGCCTTCTCCAGAGGAAAGGAACTGACAAGAGTAGTAAGCCGGGTCTCAATCCTCAGGTCACACATGGATTTCCAGGGACTTGTCCAGAAACAGTTGGGGTGGGAGGGGAAGAAGAAGCAATGTGATAACCAAAATGGTTTCTAAACAAATAAAATGTTTTTCAAAGCTTTCCATGAGGCGTCAGCGGGCTTTCAAGTAAGTTCACAGTTGAGTTGATATTACCGTTGTCATTCTGTCAGGCTGTTGCTCTCCATTTGCTCCATTGGCTTGGTTCCTAGCCTCTCTGCCTGTGTCTGTGTTTTTTATTCTTTGCATCTGTGATTATGTGAAGAAGTAGCAAAGTGGAGGGAGGGATTCAGAAGTGTTTCCTCTAAAACCCCTGCCTTTTTTTTAAAAGACAGAAAGAACTGGGCTTTTTAGAAAATGTGACCATTAGGCAGTGGAACCATGCCCTTGAGTCTGAAGGCGAGGAAGCAAAACTAGGCTTTTCTTTCATTATTTCAACAGTTCTACCAGTCTTCCTGGAAGATCAAATTGATAATTCTGTTTCTGCTCTCCAAAGCATAAATCCATCTGAATCTGAGACTGGATTGTATCAATCAGACCTTTCCTTTTGTTCTTATGGTGGTTTATTTCAGGTTAATCCTATTACAGATGTCCATCTTACATTCTTTTTCTTTATGTAATTTCTCCTCTAACCAGTTAAAGAGCCTTCATCAGTTACTGGAGGTACTACTTGCTCTGTTGGATAAAGATGTCCCCGAAAATTGTAAAAACTGTGCTCAGTACTTTTTCCTGTTCAACACTTTTGTGCAAAAGGTAAATGATTTTTTTTTCCACTAGGGATTTATAGTCTAAAGGAATTTTATATATGCAAAACATTTATATTGGTCAACATAGGACCTATATGATATAATTTTACAAGTGTTCCTTTTTAAAAATCTTCAATTGTGTTATATTATTTGTAAGAATCCAGCATAAGTAGGTGGGGGTGATTTCTTATTGTTGGAGCAAGAGTCTGCATTGAAATGAGGGGCCATTGTGCAGCCCCACAGGGCTGTTAGGTTTTCAACAAGTACTTTCTATATGTAAATTGTGGCATTTAAACACTTTCTACTTAAAGCTTCTCTCTTGGCTGTATTTTTGGAATAGCTTTCTATCTGGATAAGAACATAATTTGTCATTCTCTGTTTCTTATGACAGCAAGGGATTAAGGCTGGGGATCTCCTTCTGAAGCATTCTGCTCTGCGACACATGATCAGCTTCCTCCTCGGGGCCAGCCGGCAGAGCACCCAGGTACTGCCTGCTTTTCCTTCATACAGCCCAGTGATCTGGCCACGGTTTTGGTCATAGCCACAGTGTCTCTCTTTGTAAGTTTCATCAGAGTTCAGGTACAACAAGTGCTGTATAGCTTTTAAAATTCTTTGGAGTTTAGTTATTTTTACAGCCTCCTCATAGAATTTATTTTAAATGCCATAACCAGTGGGAATGACTAACTCAGACATCAGTCAAAATATGAAGTGCCAAGTGTCCTAGGAGGAAAGATGGGTTCTGCCCGGGGAATTCAAAAGCCTTCAGAAAGAGTGACACGGGTCCTCCTCCACTCACTCTCTGGGACTGTGAGCAAGGCCTGGTGGAGGTGCTTACCTGGGTGCTGTCACAGGCCATTATTCACATGTGAAGTTGAACCATTAAGTGCTGAGCAACGTTGCTGCAGATGTGATACTCATATTCAGAAAATGAAAGGGAAATGTTTTGGTTTTTTTTTTCTACTATTTTTGGAATAGTAGAGTCAAATATACTTCACTTTTCACTTTCATGCATTGGAGAAGGAAATGGCAACCCACTCCAGTGTTCTTGCCTGGAGAATCCCAGGGACGGCGAAGCCTGGTGGGCTGCTGACTATGGGGTCGCACAGAGTCAGACACGACTGAAGCGACTTAGCAGCAGTAGCAGCAGCAGAGTCAAATATATCCTCAAAGGACTCTCCTGTTTGAAGGTCCTATGTTGGTGTGTTTTTTCCAATCATTGTATTTCTTCTGTTTGATAGATTTAAAATACACAAAATGTCAACATGCTGTAATGATAAATACTATGTATGGAGCAGTTATTATGTGCCAGACACAACCAGTTACTTTTCATGCTCTACCTCTGAAGTTCACAGTTCAGTAAAACAGGTAGTTTCATCCCCCTTCTTGGGCAAGAATTACAGCTGAGAGAAACTGTGACTCGTTCAGGATCACAGGACTTAAGCTCTAGTTTCCACTGTCTGTGATTCACTGCCTAGGGAAGCTTTCCTTTTTTTATTAAGGGAGACAGACTTGTCATTTAGGCCTCCTCTCAGCTTCCTGTCATACCACCTAGCCACTCTGACTCCTTAATGTTGAAAACGGGATTTCGCTGGTGGTCCAGTGGCTAAGACTTCCACTGGAGGGGGTACAAGTTCAATCCCTTGTTAAGAAACTAAGATCCTACGTGCCACACAGTGTGGCCTAAATAAATGCACTGACAGTAACTTGCTCTGTGTGCTGATATTATGTTGAGTAGCAATTTTTTACTTCAAGCTTTTCCTTATCAGGGGCTCCATTAACACTGACGATTATTTTAAATTCATTGTAATTTAAATAATATTCAGTTTAATTACTGATGTTATATTGTATGATTAATATTGTTTTGCATTTATGGAGCACATAAGTTTGAAAACGTTCTCACCTTTAATGTTTCATTGGTCCTCCCAACCATGAAGTGGGTGCGGAACAGGTAGTGGGTAGGTTGTCCCTGTCCTGATACAAGGAAGTCAGGTAGAGAACTCGCCCACATCCGCACAGATCAGTGAGTGGCAGAGGGGGCCAGGCCTGCAGACCTCCAGCCTCACGGGCTTTCCCCACTGTACTGGTGCAGGAAGATTACCTAGCACATGGTGAGAGCTCAGTGCCTAAATAGGATTGCATGATAGTATTTGTTTTAGAATACAAATACATATATATCTGTGTTAAGCCACTCTTAAGTTGGCTTAAAACCTGTGAGTTTTTTGTCCTTTGATCTCTTGTACTGTCAAACATTGAGAAAGAATGTGGCTCAGAATATCATGCACCCACGCACCTCTTCCTTCCTTGTCACTCGTTTCTCACCAGAGCACTAACACCCACTTTATTTTCTCCGACAACAGATCCGTCGGTGGAGTTCTGCACAAGCACGAGAATTTGGGAACCTTCACAACACAGTGGCATTGCTTGTCCTGCATTCAGATGTCTCTTCCCAGAGGAATGTTGGTAAGCTTCAAAACCTGTCTTTAGTATGTCAAGGAAATGGAGAGATGGTGAGTTTGTGAGCAACACGTAGAGAATGATAATGTTGGCAATTAAATGTATGTTAGTGGCTTCTCATTTGGCTATTTGGTATTTGAGGGATGCTTAAAATTTTTTGTTTCAATTCATGTTACGCTTCACCTTATTTTTACTAGTTTGTCACAAGAGAAAGTCAGTAATTTATTTGGGGTGGGATATAGAAGCATTTAAAAACAGTCTGGGTTTAAAGGCTGCCTCTCTCCACTGTTGGCAGGCCTTACGCTGACGGCACCAACAGCAGCACCGATTGTGCAGCTCAGCTGCTGCACAGGCCCCAGTGTTCCGCGTGTCGTGCCGCGCCTGCGGCTCTCAGCTTGTTGTGTTGAACCCCCTCAGCAAACCTGTGAGGTCGGTTCCCCTTCTGAGTGTGCGGGAGCTAAGATGGGGAGAGCGCGAGTAACTCCCACGTCTCACAGGTGGTCAGAGGTGGAGCAGCCAGTGTGGAACACAAGCCTCTGACCCCAGAGCCTATGGCAGGGTTTTCACGTCTTCTGACCAGGAAACTAGATTAAAATCACAGTGCATCCCTCTGACCTGGAGACACTGTTGGCGCTCTGAAGCAATGTGGGGGAGCTCTCGTATAGTCGTGAGCTAGACTGTGCTTCCTAAATTCTGATTCACCAGTCTAAAAGATGAAGCTACCTCCTCTGTGAGTTCAGACAGGTCTGCAAAAGAAAATTGAGAGGGAGCGTCCTTGCTTTTCTAGTGTGTAGGGTAACCCCTTCCACGTGAGAGATTCTGCTCAGCATTGGCAGTTGTTTAAGCAGCAGAAGTGCCTTGTCCTCGGTCTCTTCAGAGGCACTTTGGGCCTTTTTTTTTTTTCTCATTTTAAACTTCTTCGAAAGGATTATCTTGGGTGTGAATTACTGGGAGTCTAGGGATTTAACAGTTAGTCCAGGGCATACATTGAAAGAGAGAGGAAGCCTTTCCTCAAGTCTCATGACCGTGAGAGACGGCTGTACATGGTCAGCAGTTGGGTGTGTGAATCTTGAGGCAGTCGCCGTACCTTGTAGACGTCGGTTTCACATGGTAACACGAGGTGGCTTTTTCCTTTGATTTCCTAAAGCTCCGGGTGTGTTTAAACAACGGCCGCCTATCAGCATTGCTCCCTCGAGCCCTCTGCTGCCCCTCCACGAGGAAGTCGAAGCCCTGTTGTTCTTGTCTGAAGGGAAACCTTACCTGTTAGAGGTATGTCCTTGTTCCACTAACGCCATTTTCCTTTTATCTGTTTTCTTCTTTTTGAGGAAAAAAAACACCTTTTGTTATTAGTTGTATTTTGTATGTTACTCTCGTATAGGGGAGTATAGTTAAGAAGCAATTATTTCAAATTAGTTTTACTTCCTGTATGCATGTCAGAAAGAAATAGGTAGCTGGAAAGAATATTATTAGTCCTCCCTGCAACTAAGAATTGGGCCTTCAGGTCCCAGGAGGAGGTATATGGCACACACATACCACTGTCCCCCGCCGAGTCACAGTCATTCCATTTGTTAGCAGAGGGTTTATTCCCAATCTTGTGTGTGTCCTTGGTCCTGAAATACTACAGCTCTGAAGCATACGGGTTTTTCAACCTCAGGAGTATGGAAGTGAGCTCTTCACAACCTCCTGTTGAGGTTCCTCTCCCTTCCATCCAGAGCTACTGCACCTTAAGAATGTAATCTTCCAATCCTTGTTCTGTAACTTGATTTTTATATATATGACTTGGTGAACATAATCATACTAGTTTTTATTTATATCAACAGTGCTGTGCTATATCTCTTTTTTTTTTTTTTTTAAGCTTAACGTCATGTATTTTTTGGACCTATCAGTGGTTATTTTAATGGGGGAGATTCCCTTTTAAAGTCTGATAAAAGTGACTGATAAAAGTGAGGAAAAGGTACACATTTGCACAGACTGTGTTAACTCTCAGACAGACTCAAACTATTTTGAGGCAGTGTTGATGGTCCTTAATCTGAGTAGATTTCAGTGAAAGTCGGAAGCAGCGTTTTAACAGTGAACTGTGACAAAAGAAACACTCCTCTTCTACCTCACCAGGTGATGTTTGCTCTTCGAGAGCTGACGGGCTCGCTGCTGGCGCTCATCGAGATGGTGGTGTACTGCTGTTTCTGTAACGAGCATTTCTCCTTCACCATGCTGCATTTCATCAAGGTAGGACCCCGTAAACACCTGTGGTAGCCTGCGAGCCTGCAGTTGAGACCTAGGAAAGCATTGCTTTGGCTCCCAGGCACTTGCTTCTTTTAATAACTTTGTTTTCCTAATCATAAAAATAGTATAGACTCATTTTTTAAATGAATAAAAAAATGCAGAATCTCACCATTTATGATGATCAGCATGAATATTCTCTCACGTTTCCTTTTTATTTTCTATGCGTATATTTTAACATAATTGGGGTTTTATTGTCTGTATGATTTTTGTGCCCTCTTTTTTCAGTTGACATTATATTCAATGATATTCCATATCATTAAAAGCTACCTGAGTGTATTTCATGTATCTTTCATGTATCACAGTTTACTCAGCCATTCCCTTCCCAGTGAGGCACATTTGCATTGGGTGCAGTTTTTAACTATTAAGAATAATACTTTAATGCTATGGTGACCATTATTGTATAAAATGGTTTTAAAGTTTAAGGTTATTTCCCTAGGCCACATCTAAAAAATCAAAAGTAGATTGATTTTTCTCACCTTATGAAGTAGTAATATATGTAGTTCATTATGAAGCTCTGATCAGTGTGTAGTAATTACTTATGTTGCATTTTCTGGATGCCACGCACAGTTCCAAGCATATTTCGTATTTAACTCACTTAATTCTCTAGTACGTAAGTCCTGTGAGGTATAGATACTGGTATTGAAGGTACTGAAGACACCAGTCTCACACAACCAGTAAGTGGCAGAGTGGGAGTTTGAGTATCAGCAGTATGGCTCCAGGGCTGTGCTCTTAACTACTGCCTTGCTAGGGATTACTAGAAAAACCTTGAAGCCTATGCATACCATTTTTATTCGTTATTAATCTTTTAATTTTTAATTCCGTGGAGAATACATGGCTTCATTCTCTTTGTGAAACAATATGCAAAGTCCGTTTCGACCCTAACCAGCCAGCCATGTCTCCTCTCCACCCTTCCCCGTGGGCCAGTATTGTCACGTCGGTTACGTGGCTTTCCAGTCTTCTTTGTGTGAAATTACAAGAGATATTTTGGTTTCTCCCACACCTTGCCTGCCCCAGGATTTGTAATAGTGATACAGGTAGTGTTAACAAGTAGCTGTGATCAGTGGGTCATGCCTCCAAGCTCTAGTAACGCATGTTTTGCCCTCAGTGTCTTCTGTACAGATCTGCCTGTATCAGGGTTGATTGAGACCTCTCTTTACTGTTTACTAATTATATAACCAAGGACAGTTTCCTCTTCTGAAAAACAGGAGGAAATTTGCCCAGACCTCACAGATAGTGTAGATTCAGTGAGGCCTGATACGTGAAGTACTTACTTAGTGCCAGACCCGGCACCTTGCACACGCCCTGTCGTCATGCAGTGTCCTCTCCCACTGCACGGTGTGTGTAAGGTTATTAAAATGCACAGGGCTGTGAGTTTTCTCAGCCTTGCTTCTTCATTTAGTGTGTCTTGACAGATTTTTCTACTTCCTAAGCAGACTTTTCTTATATTTCACTCACAGCATGTTGATCTCAGAACACTCTAATTAGCATTCTCATAGCTACTCGAGAATAGTCAACAAAACAGAATAAGTATAAATGAAATATAAGTACAAATTGAGGCCGGTTTAATGAAACTAAAAACCCTCTCCCTTCCTTTCTGCTTCTTTCCCTCTCTCCTTCCTAATTTCGTAGTGAAATATCATGGAGGGTTATAGCAGGGAGGGTTGTGGTATTGTTTCAGTCCCCAGACTTAGCATTTGGGGAACTGAGACCCAGAGAAGGGAATGACTTGCCCAAGGTCAGCCAGGTGGTGGTAGAACTTAGGCTGGAGTCCCAGCACTGTTGATTGCCACTCCGACCTGCTTTTCACTGAAGACTTACTGGAATCTTTGTGCTTTTAAAAAATATTTCAGAACCAACTAGAAACAGCTCCACCCCATGAGTTAAAGAATACATTCCAACTACTTCATGAGATACTGGTAAGTCATGAATGTTTTGATTCACTTGCATTTAGATATTTACTAGGCAGCATGCATTTGCAAATAAAAACTGTATGTCCTTGTGTTGCTTTTGCATTCATTTGGTCTGCACTCACCAAGTCCTCTTCACATCACCCATTCGTCTTGCCTTAACTGATTCAGAGGTGAGTGGTAATAAATTTCGTTATGTTTAGTGAGGGAGCTAGACAAGGACACAAGCAATTCTAGTGCAGAAAGCAAAGGCCTTACTTAGCATGCACAGAAAATGGTGCTCAGCTCAAGTGTGATCTTGTGTGAACCTCGAGAGGACCAGGAGAGGTGAATGGCTGGCTCTGCAGCCTGTCCATGTGCTACTGAAAATATCTCTATGAGCCACGAAACTGAAATGTAATCCACTACAGGGTGCATCCCAGTTTGGGAAATACAAAAGGCAGGGAAAAAAATACAACTGCAGTCAGTGAAATAAGGTATTATTAGAAGCTGAACTTAGAGAAGTGGAGTGACTTGCCCAAGGACATCGTCAGTAAGTGACAGTCAGGATCTGAGCCAGATGACTGGCCGTGGAGCCTGTGCTCTCTACAAACGCCTGGTTTGCTCAGTGACTGGAAGAGGTAAGACTAAAAGGAGTGGGAACTGGTGGGGCTTGGGGAAGGAGCCCAGACCAGACCAGGAAGAGTTCCAGGTTCCAGTGCCTGTGGACTTTCTCCCTGGAGGCCAGCGGTGACACGCTGCTGGCCAGGTTCCACCTACATGTCTTGTCTGATTTGGCCCAGATTGTTCTGTTCTTTAATTTCTGGATGCCAACCTGTCTTCAGAAATCAGGTCATCTGGCCACCCTGGTCTGTTTCCTGCGTGCTCCAGCCACCCAGAGCAGTGACAGCACGTCCTTTCTGTGAAGCTTGTGGGCTCCAGTTCCCACTGCCTCAGCACTGCTGTTGTCTGCCACGTGGCTCATTTCTTACCATCTCGGACTCTGTAGACATTTAAGTCAGTAACCTCTGCCATCAGTGATGGACACCATGGAAGGGTTTGAGGCAGGAAAGTGATATAACCTGATTTATGTCTTAGAAAGATTCCCCCAGCAATTGTCTTAAAGGATGGGCTAAAGAAGGAAGCAGGGTTGGAACTGGAAAACCATATAGGAGTCTGTGGCAGTAATCTGCGTGTACAATACCAAGGCTTATGCTAAGGAGAGACCAGAGCAGAAGGGGCTAGGGCCAGAACAACAGGTGTTTAGAAAGAGTATCAGTGAAATTGGGTGACTGACTGTGAACCAATGAGAGAGACTAGCCCAAGAACTATTTAAAATAAAGAGCGGGCGGTGGGATGGGGACTGGCTTCTGTTTAGGTCCCTAAGGCCTTGGCACAGGGTAAGCATTTAATAAACACTTTTGAATATGGAGATACATCATGGGTGCCATTTCTAAAATGTCCGACTCTCTGGTCCTTTGCCTCCTTTTGGTCCTAGCGCTTTTGTAAGATCATTGCTTCTCAGGACTGGGATTGAGGGATGTTCATCCGCTCAACAACAGACCCACTTAGTTTATTGAACTGTGCATGGCTCAGTGTCAGGCATTAGAAGTACAGCAAGAGTGTGCCATAGATCCAGCCTTGTGTGGTGTGGCATTAGTCTCCACATCGACTTGTAGATCCTGTATTATGTCAAAAGTTTTTGACAGGTTTTTGCAAACATAAATGTCTCATCTTTGGGATCATGAAATACATGTCCTTATAACCCACAGAGAACCCTAGAGGCAGTTCTTAAGAGCATGTATTAGGAAATGTGTGGATCTTCAAATACTGCTTAATATTTTTTTATCTTTAGTTTGAAATTTAATATATTGTTGAAAATATGGCAATGACTTATTTGTTTTTGGTTTTACTATGTTAGTAACAATAGTCCCTTGAACGAGTTATCTTTAAAGGCACCAGCGGCTGTAACACAAGCTTCTTCTTTCATTTACCAGCCTTTGTCTCCTGCTCCTCACAGGTCATCGAGGATCCCATACAAGTGGAGCGAGTCAAGTTTGTGTTTGAAACAGAAAACGGATTACTAGGCAAGTATGGCCACCCCGTGAAGAACCGCCTGCAGTAAAGGTGCAGAGAGCCCATCGTGCCAGCCGGCCTCTCCTCCCCAGGGTCTGCCTGGCACACTCTGCCTGGCATGGATCGCTGAGGAATCCAGGAGTTGCCTGGTCAGGGCTGTTAGACTCCCTCAGTCTAGTCAGGAGATTTAAAGCCAGAGGGTCTTACGCCCTGAACACTCCTGCTTTTCGTAAGACAACAGCTTGAGGGCCTTTTACTGGGTCAGGTAAGATTCAGGGGTGCTATGACTTTCTTCAGCAAGCTAAAGGTTTGCCACTTAACAAGAAACCTTTCTTCCACTCTGTAGCCATTGAGGTGGGAAAAGACTAAAACCTTATACTCAGGGTATTGTCAAGCTCATGAAATGCAGTTTCTTTTTTTCTTTTAACCTGTGGTATGAATGCACCCACATTTTTATTATCTGCTCATAAAAGTTTTTTGACAGCCTTTTCTTTTTCAGAAGGCTAAAGTGGCTTTAATGAGCTATTTCTTAGAAAAAGTTCAGTTAAAGATAGTCTTATCCAACTCCCACCATCCACCTGTATTCCCAGTTAACTTGAGTCATTTTAGACATTGCTGTGTGTTTAAAAGAAATTTTAGTATCTACTTTTATTGCAGAAAAGAAATTTATGCTTAAAATGTTCTGCAGTTACAACATTCTAGGCCACCACTTTGAAATGCTGCTGTCTGCTCTGAGCAGCACCCAGGCTCTCTGAAACTTACAGACCATACACGCCTCAAGGGCGGGGAGCAGGCATTACAGTCATCCCTTGGTAACCTTAGGGCACTGGTTCCAGGACCCACTCGGACACCAACACCCATGGATGCTCAAGTTCCATGGTCTACCCTTCATATCCATGGTTTTGCACCTGAGGATTCAACCAGCCACAGATTGTGTAGTGCACTATACATATTTATTGAAAAAAATTCACATATAAGTGGACCTGCACAGTTCAAGCCCATGTTGTTCAAGGGTTGCCTATATTTTTCTTTAAATGCCCAAAGCACAGACCCGTAAATATTTGTTGAAGTGAAATAGTACCATAAATCTCCATCTATCACACTGAAGTATTTTAACTGCTCTTTGTCAGTATTGCAGTGAATGGAAAACTTTGCAAGTCTCTAGGTGAAAAATTAGCCAATATAAATTTTAGTTCCTTTCAGTTCTTCTGAAAGTCAAACCTTCACCACCTTGTATTTTTCTTGAATCCTACGTAAAGTAGTGTTTCTGTCCATTAGAACTTGGAGAACCCTGTTAAGTCAGCACACTGTGCTTTGGTTAAGCTCCTCGCCTGCTTATCAAGTTTGCTGTGAATGTTCAGAACAGGAGCGCTGCTGTTACCTGGGCCTGCTGAAGTTGAGTGCTTTATTGTTAACCTTGCTTCCTTTATTCTTCAGCTCTGATGCACCACAGTAATCATGTGGACAGCAGTCGCTGCTACCAGTGTGTCAAATTTCTTGTAACTCTTGCTCAAAAGTAAGTATTGACTCAAAATGCAGTTGAGTAAATGATGGTTTTAGTTACAAGTCAGATATGACTCAAGAAAAAAAATTCCCTTATTTTGGTACCTAGGGAATCTGAGCCAGCCAGGGCACACTTGCTTGGATGGTACAGACAATTATTCAAACAATCTCAAAGAGAGGTAAAAAGGGAGTATGAAAAGTAACAGATCTTATGGAATCCGAGGGCGGGGAAAGTGCTAAGCTGACAGTTTGTGCAGGAAGGAGAGGAGTCCAGGGCGGGTTTAGGGACCTCAACAGCAAGAATTCATGAACTGTCACTCAGGATACCTTTAGTTAACTGTCAGCTGTGTCAGCTTCTAGATCCCCACTTTCAAAACAGTCTCTCAAGAGGCCAAATCATTTAACAGCTACTTAAACCCATGAACCCAGGCACTGTGCTAAATGTCGCCTGTATTCTCATTTAACATTTTCAGCAGTCTTAGGAGGTTAGGTGCTGTTACTAGTCCCATATCATGGGTGGTTTAAGTGACATGCCTGCCGTCAGAGCTAGGACTCGAGCACAGGCTGACTGACTTCAGGGCAAAGGTTCTTTTCTCCTTTTATTTAATTGTGCTAAAATATGTGTGTGTTAAGTCACTCAGTCATGTCCAACTCTTTGCAATCCCATGGACTGTAGCCCACCAGGCTCCTTTGTCCATGGAATTCTCCAGGCAAGAATACTGGAGTGGATTGCCATTCCTTCTCCAGGGGATCTTCCCAACCCAGGGATCGAACCCAGGTCTCTTAGGTCTCCTGCATTGGCAGGTGGGTTGTTTACCACTGGCACCACCTGGGAAGTCCCTAAAACATACATAACATAAAATTCACCGTTTTAGCCATTTTGAGGTGCACAGTTCAGTGGCATTAAGTGCATTTATAGCGTTGTGCAGCCATCAGCATCACCATCATCTTTCTCCAGAACTTTTTTTATCTTCCAGAACTGAAATTCCATAGCCATTAAATAGTACCTCTCCATTCCTCCTCCCTCCAGCTCCCACCAACCATCCTTCTGCTTTTTGTCTTCATGAATTTGACTGTTGTAGATACCTCACATAAATAGAGTCATACAGTATTTTTCCTTTCATGACTGGCTTATTGCCCGTAGCATGACATCTTCCAAGGTGTATCCATGTTGTAGCGTGTGTCAGAATTTCCTTTCTGTCTAAGGCTGAATAACATTCCATTGTATAGATATGTATATGTACTGCATTTTACTTATCCATTCATCTGTCAGTAGATCCTTGGAAAGGTTCTCAATGTTAGAAGGAACCTGAGTTGTTTGCAACTTCAGCTCCCCTATTTGTTTATTATGTTGGCCCACAAAAGATCAGAGTGACTGCATGCTAATCCAAGGTTGTTTTTTTAAATTGAAGTATAGTTGATTTACAATATTGTGTTAGTTTCAAGTGTATAACAAAGTGATTCAGTTAGTATTATTTTCTCAGGTTGTTTTCTATTATAGGTTGTTACAGGATACTGAATATAGTCCCCTGTGCTGCACAGTAAATCCTTGTTTCTAGTCTATTTCATATATAGTAGTTTGTGTCTGTTAATCCCATACTCCTCTAACTTATCCCTCCTTTCACCCCTTTCCCCTGGTAACCATAAATTTGTTTTCTGTGTCTGTGTGTCTGTTTCTGCTTTGTATATAGATTCTTTTGTATTATTTAAGATTCCACATATAAATGATACTAAGTATAATATTCTCCAGATCCATTCATGTTGCTGCAAATGGCAATATTTCATTCTTTTTATGGCCAAGTATGGAGAAGAACATGACAACCACTCCAGTATTCTTGCCTGGGATATCCCACGGACAGAGGAGCCTGGCGGGCTACAGTCCATAGGGTCATAAAGAGTCATACACGACTGAAGCAACTTAGCACATGCGTGGCTGAGTAATATTCCTTTGTGTAAATATATATACATCACATCTTCTTAAACCAGTCTCTTAATGGACACATAGGTTACTCCCATGTCTTGGCTGTTGCAGATAGTATTGCAGAGTAAACATTGGGGTGCACGTATCTTTTCAAATTAGAGTTTTTGTCTCTTCAGGACACATACCCAGGGGTGTAACTAACCCAGGATCCCAGGATTACTGAGCAGGCAGCACTGCCATCACTGAGTTTTGCACTGAGCTCTCTTTAGCTTAATTTATTTTGCTGCAGATTTTTCCTGATTCTTAGCTAGCCTTGGACTTATACCAGAATGAGAAATCTGTTGGGATTAATCTGCTGCATTTGAGCATCCTCAACAGATTTAAATGAGAGCTCCATCGAAATAGTACATGAACACACATTTTCCAGATGACATAATATTGTAAACACAGATGGAGATCATCCTGCCACAAATGTGGGTTCATTAATTAGGCTTCATACTGACAGCATGTCGTCATAATGACATAAAAGGCTAAAAGAGTGGTATTTCCAAGTAGTGCTGGGGCCACATAACATATCTGATGCCAGCAAACACAAAGTCCATATATTAGTAGTGTCTTTATATGTACTTCCATATCCTGCACATATCCCATTTATTACATATGTTAATGGCAGTCTCCCCATCGGTACTATCTTCAAATAAGGACAGCTTTCTAGGTAGGCAAATACAAATGGAAAGGGCTCTAAAAGCAGGTTTTAAAATTGTTTTTCCCTCATATCATTCTTTCTTATTTAAATTATAAAAATTAAAGACTAGTTTGATTTTATCAAGAGGTCATTTATTGTATACCTTAACATTACTAGAAGAGAACATAGGCAAAATATTCTTTGACATAAATTGTAGCAATGTTTTCTTAGGCCAGTCTCCCAAGGCAATAGAAATAAAAGCAAAAATAAACAAATGGGACCTAGTCAAACTTACACATTTTTGCACAGCAGAGGAAACTAACCAAAATGAAAAGGCGACCTACAGAATGGGAGAAAATATTTGCAATTGATGCATCCAACAAGGACTTAATTACCAAAATATATGAACAGCTCATACAACTTAATAACAACAACAAAAATCAAAAAGTGGGCAGAAGACCAAAAAGACATACAGATGGCCAAGTGGCACATGACAAGATGCTCAGCATTGCCAGTTGTCAGAGGAATG
This sequence comes from Bubalus bubalis, assembly GCF_019923935.1. Classification (NCBI taxonomy): domain Eukaryota; kingdom Metazoa; phylum Chordata; class Mammalia; order Artiodactyla; family Bovidae; genus Bubalus; species Bubalus bubalis. The sequence goes on from NC_059162.1 coordinate 90,975,890, forward strand.
TAAATCAAAGTCAGAACTAGAGCGGGGTATCATGTCACAACAATCAGAATGGCTGTCATTAAAAAGTCTACAAATAATAAATGCTAGAGAGGTTGTAGAGAAACAGGAACCCTCCTACACTGTTGGTGGGAGTATAAATTGGTATAGCCACTATGGAAAACAGTATGGAGGTTCCTTAAAAACTGAAAATAGAGCTACCATATGATTCAGCAATCCCACTCCTGGACATATATCCAGAAAAAACTGTTGAAAAGATGCATATACTCCAGTGTTCATTGCAGCACTATTTTACAATAGCCAAGACATAAAGCCACCTAAATATCCACCAACAGATGGATGGATGAAGATGTAGTACATATATACAATGGAATATTACTCAGCTATTAAAAAAACAATGTCATTTGCAGCAACATGGATGGACCTAGAAGTCATTATACTAAGTGAAATAGACAAAGACGAATGTCATATCACTTATATATGGAATCTAAAGTATGATACAAAAGAACTTATTAAAAAAAAAAAAAAAACCGAGACATAGGAAACAAACTTATGGTTACCAAAGTGGAAAGGAGGTTGAGGAAGGATAAATTAGGAGTGTGAGATTAGCAGATGCAAACTACTGTGTGCAAAATAGATAAACAAGGGCCTACTGTATAGCACGGAGAACTGTCTTCAGTTTCTTGTAATAACCCGTAATGGAAAAGAATCAGAAAATGTATATGCATAACTGGTTCATTTTGCTGTACACCAGAAACTAACTCAACTTGATAAATCAATTATACTTTTAATTTTTTAAAATAATTAAGAGGTTATTTATCAAATGTACAATTTGTTGTGGCTAATTTTGTTTGTTATTTTTCATTTTCCAACCTTGAGTTTTAGTAGAACTGAGTGGATAAGTTAGAGATAGATATAAGAAACTTTTCACCACATATTTACCTTTTACTGCTTTTTGAAGTTTTAAACATGTGAATATATCCAAAGCAAAAGAAAAGACAAATTTCATATAAAGACAACTGAAAGTAGCATTTGTGTTTCAAATCTTAAAGTACTATGTATTAAACAAGAATATTTGCAAAGAAGGTGTTTGGCTAATAAAAATTTCCTGCCATCACCAGGTGTCCTGCTGCTAAAGAATACTTCAAGGAGAACTCCCACCACTGGAGTTGGGCTGTGCAGTGGCTGCAGAAGAAGGTAATGAAGTTTTTAACTTTTCTGGTTATTTCATGGGAATCAATAACAACATATCTTATCAGGAAATAAAATCTCAGACTTGATTTGGAGACTGTCAAAGTATTTTCAGAGTTCACACATTTAGGGGAACAGTTGATACCTATCTTTATGCATGTAATTTGTATCTTAATACATTTGTCTTAATTTTATGGATAAAAAGGTAAGGATTATTTAAGAGGTAGTATTTTAGTGAACTCTTAAAAGCAGAAGTACAGTCTTATCAAAAAGAATCTCCTGATGGAGAAAGTCTGGGTCAATTTATACACTATTCTGTATGCTTTTTATACTGTAATATGTATTGGTAGAAACTGTAGATTCATGTGGGCTCATTTGTCATCTCTAATGGCCTTTTTGACCTTCCATGTCAGATGTCAGAACATTATTGGACACCACAGAGTAACGTCTCTAATGAAACATCAACTGGAAAAACCTTTCAGCGAACAATTTCAGCTCAGGTGAGAGTTGTCTTTTGGTTTTGTGTGGATTGAAATCCCTTAGTTAAGATTTTTAGTGTGTTTCTCAGAAACTGCTGTCTCAGAAAAGAGGTATACATTAAAAGTGAGTAAGCACTGAAGACACGGTTGATTTTTCTGTGAAAAAGCAGCAAGTGAGTTGTTGGCCTGGAAGGAAAGCAGTGAGGGTCATTCAGTGCGGCTCCACCTGCCACAGAAGCTGACATGAAGGCACCGCCCCCAAAGGTCAAATGAAGGGCAGCCTCGGTGCCGCTGCCACTGCACACCCTGACTTCTCCTTGTGCTTCAATCTCTGGCAGGACACGTTAGCATATGCCACAGCGCTGCTGAATGAGAAGGAGCAGTCAGGAAGCAGTAACGGGTCGGAGAGCAGTCCTGCGAACGAGAATGGAGAGAGACACTTACAGCAGGTACATCTGTAGGGCAGGTCCTGGGTGAAAGGGCAGTGCCCGCTCTGAGGTTTCCCAGGGACAACCTCAATCATCAGGAGAGAAAGGAGACCCCAGCTCCGCCCTCTGGGAACCTCTGCTCAGGACTCATTCTCTGTGCTTAGAAAGCAGAGCGGCGTTGCACCATGACATTTATCCAGGCTTTGGTCTCAGTCTGCTGGCTGTTTTACTCAGCTTGGAGAACATCCGGATAAAGCCCGGTTTGCAGATACGGTCCTTCCAGATTGTACTTCATTCTGCTGGGTTACAAAAAATTACCGCTTTCCCCTTCTGCTCTCACCAGCCTTCCTAGAAACACATATGCTTGAAAAGAAGGGCCTCATGCCATTGGAATCTGTGTGCTTGTCAGGGGCGTCAAATTTTTTAGTATTTTTCAATACTAATCACTATAGTAGAAAAAGGAGTGAATTATTTATTGAACACTTACCATGTAGAATAATGCAGCAGGTTTAAATGTAATGACATGTATCATTTCTTCCCTCCAGTCCGTAACTTTCTGAAAGGCCTTCGCCATAATCTTTGGGATCCTGGTAATAACCAGTGAGGTCGCTGTTCCCCTGATTTCACAGAAGGAAACTGACACTCAGCATAGTGATTTGATTTAACTCAAGGCCACATTATGCCTCTAGGCAAGTCACTAGATTGTTCCTGTAAGTCAGTAAGAACACAGAAATGGAAGCTCTGCATAATCAAGAATTGTCAAATATGAGGTCAAACATACACTTGTTACATTTTATGGCCCTTTGATAAACATTAAGTAGTTAAATGAGGACATGTTAAACTGCAAAACACAAGTAAGTCAGTCGACATAGGAAAACTTTTTTCTGTTAACTTTATTAAGTATGTATTTATTCCTTTCATTTCCCAAAGGGTTCTGAATCACCCATGATGATCGGTGAGTTAAGAAGTGACCTGGATGATGTGGATCCCTAGGGGCCATGCCCAGCACGTGACGAGCAGACATGTCATGGTTACTGGATGCTCAGCACCTTTTTGAAATCAGAATCTCATTCTTGAACCCTTTAGCAGAGCCCGGAGGCTGGACTGGGAGAACCTACCATGAGGGGAGGAGCCCGTGTTTTTAAGGAACGCACTCTCAGCCCCCAGGGAAGGCCTGGGAGCTGTTTGGCAGTGGGAATACTCCAGCCTGTGGAGTTCAGCTTACCTGGGGCATGGTCCACGTGTGGACTGACACTTCTGTACAGATTTTAGGAAGTAAAGCTGGTGGCAGACTGTTTTGTTACACGAACATACAGGAGTGAGTGAAGATAAAGCTGTTGCTTTCTCTATCATGCTACAAAAGAAATTCCTTTGGTTTTTATATTGAAAAAAAAAAGCAAGCTGCCTTTAGATATATGGGCGCAAATTTTTAATCTTGCAGTAATATTGAATAGAAATATCAAGTTTAAAATGATGTAAAAATATGTGACAAAAATTCCTTTTCACTGTAAAATAGTAGTTAAAGAATTCAGTTTACACAGACCTTTGTATTTAATATGTCTCCCTATTTGTATAGAATTTCAGGTGGGTCTGGATGAGAGCCCTGGGCATAAACTTGGATCTTAATGAAATGTTACCAGGATCAAAAATTGGGAAATTAAGCTCTTTAAGGTATTTTTCTGATAAAATTGAGATTGAAAGAGCAATAAAAAAAATGCTATGTTCTCTAGAAGTATAGAGTGCATTCTTTGACATCAATCACTGATTGTTCCCAAAACAAATTTTACAAAGAGCAAAATGAAAAGCACTTTAAGATATGATTTTATTTAGTTTGACTTCATAAAATCTTTTTAATGCTTGGAGACATATTGAATAAACTGTAGTCTTAAATCATGTGACCTGCAATCATTTGCTTTTGCTGGAAACTTAATTACTAAAACCCTTGGTACTGGTTGTATATGAAGTTAAATATTTGAGTTGAGAGACACTGCTTTGTGAGTTTCTGGACGTTTTACCGCAGAGAAGGAATAGGAGACTTGATTTCTCCTCAGCATGATTGACTGACACTGAAAAGATAAGGATAAGAAAGAACTCGCAAGCCACTGAACAACCACCCATTTAGCTGTGTTTCCCAGGTCTTGGCGCCATTCACTCGTTTCAGGTTAGCTGCCAGCCCACTCCTTTTTCTGGAGTGGAGAGGGGATGCCGACATGGTTCATATATTGTGTACCTTTGGGGTTTTGAGTCACTGCACACATTTTCAATCCTGTCTGTCTTTAGTTGTGTGCTCTGCCTTGTTCTGTGCTCCCACGCACAGGACTAGGGGAGCTTCTGGAAGCACTGAGCAGCCCCAGTCCAGGCTCTGCAGAGTCAGAGAGGCGCAGAGGACGCATGCCAGGGCTGACGGCTGCTCCTGCCGCGCACCGCAGACTCTGTGGCCTCACCGCCCAAGGTGCAGTTACAGTGCGGCCAGGCTGCAGTCTGTAATTGCACGACTGGCCAGCGGTGATGTCTGTCAAAGACAGCAGCTGGGTGGAGGGCCAACACCTCAGAGCAGAGCTGCGCCCCAGAGAAAGGGCCGGAGGTCCTTGGCAGATTTTATGTGGTTCTGATGTTCTTGCAAATTCAAATGTGATGTTTTAAAGTGGATTTTTGAGTCCATGAATACCCACACCCTGCTGCCCCCCACCCTCCCTCTGCCCTCCTCCTCACAAAGCGACCCCGCGGGATGTGACCTTGAAATGCCAGCCACGAGGAGATGGCGCTGGCAGCTGCACTCAGGAGCCCAGATTCAGGAGTGAAATTGCCACTTCTGTCCCTTATTTCCTATGGAAACAATGCCTTCCACAGCCCCCAGCACCTGCTATCCTCACAGTAGCGTTCATCGGGACCAGGACTACCCGTCGCTGACACGAGGCACCTGGTTGGTTTTGCTCGCGTTGTTGCTGCAGTGAACATCACTTGCCCTTTGCCAGTGACCTTGATTTCCCCATGGCTGCAGTCTGCCAACCTGCTGAAGACTTTTTTTTTAATGTCATACAACAAAGTGACAATTACGACAGGCTTACCTTGGAAGAGGTTCATTTTTACTGCCAATCTTTTTGGATGAAGATGTTTTTATAAATCTTTCAAAATGGTCTGCAGGTCGAATAGGAATTGCACAACTAAACCCAATGCTGTGTGTCCTCAAGAAGCTCCCTTCATGAGACCCTTCTTAGGATGGCCAAGTCAGTCCCTTAGAGACATCCTGGGAAAGAAAGCAAAGGAGCCTTCGGACAGGCATCCCAGCCTGTGACTTCCCCTGGAGCCCACACGTGGGCCCAGAGCACATGCCACCAGACTCACCCTCTCTTGCTCCACCCTCCCTGCAAACATCAAGGTGTGTGCAGTTACTTTTGAGCTTGGAACAGGCAGACTGGAATTTTCCTCTGCTACCTCTTGTGTACAAAATCTTGTTTATACAATTTCAAAAAGAAGTAGATAAACTAAGGAAGAAACTTCATTCTAAATTTGGTTCACTGAGTGGCAGAGTTCTTAGCTTCTAAAGGTATAAAATAAATTTTTCAAAAACAGAGTTGGAGGCTCACTGACATTTTTCTGTGTATACCAGAAAATGGCTGTGGTTGGGGAGGGGTGCCAGGGGCCGGTGACCTGGAAGGAAATAGTGCCGATTCCTTTTCATACTTTGTACCAATGATGTGAATAGGGTCCATTCTTTAATGATAAAGGGCAGTGGGTCTTTTTCTAAGCTTTTTACTATTTCTCCCTCTGGATATCCTGACCATTTCAGGATTCACTTGCAAGGCTGGATAAGGATGTGCAGAGCTCAGACCAGTGGCCTGCAGCTGTCTTCCCCTTAGTTTTCAGGCAACCCTGCGGTCCCCAGCATAAATCACATCCCTGATCAAGCTGGATTTTTTGGTGGACCCCACGGGTCTCAGCCTCACCCCTGATGCCCTGCCTCTGCCCACATGGTTCCCCTCTCCTGGGCTCTTTGCTGCTCCAGCTACTCTGCAGTCCACACCCATTCCTCCCCGGCTCCCAGTGACCAGCTACCATCGTCTGCAAAAACCAGGTGTTCCCTTTTCTCAAATCTTAGAGCCTTCTGGGTATGAACAGCTAAGGAGCTAAACTCTGGCTCTTGGGTGATGGGGAGAGGGGTCTCTGGCATGTACCACAGATAGGGTGCCATTGGGCCCACTTACACAGATATCCCCTGGCAGTCGGGTCCTTAGCAGCTGGCAGGTTTTGAACACTTTCCATGACACTAAGTTGTCCAAGTTTGAGAGGACTTCTGCCTTTGCAGGTCAATTCCCTGATCACTTATAATATGAGCTGTTTGGAGCTGTTTAGAGCCTTGCTCAAGGCCTTGCTCAAACAACAACACTCACCAGCCTCAAAATGGGGCTGGGGGATGGGGGGCCACATTGCATGGGGTAATTATTATTTTTGCAAAGTGGAAAGTTCTGAGACTGTTCTTAATTTCAAATCATGAAAAATGACCCTGGACATAATTCTCATTACAGATGCCTCAGCCACTCATTTAAACCTTTGCCATAAACATTGACTCTGTGCCAGGCCCTGGGAGAGGAGAATGGAAAGGACACAGGGACCCTGAGCATCTAGAATGTGAGGCACAGGATGCCAAGAAGGGAGAGCCCTGGTTGCTGGGTGGGGGGGCTTGGAAATTACAGGCAGACTCCAGTTTTATCCCAGGACAGGCTTAAGTACTCAAATACTTATACTGAAAATACACATACTCTTCAAAGGCTCAGTTTGCTCAACCATCCCACATACTGTTATCTGGCACCTCTTATAAGCAAGGTCTCATCCTAGATGGTCAAATTCAGGCAAGAGTCATGATTAAGTTGTTTTTATTTTAAAAAGTCACCATATAATAAAACGGCTACAAAACCCAGAATAAATATCCTCAAATTACAAAAGGAAAACAGATTCAGAAAAGATGCTTGCTGTAAAAAGGCAATAGAGGATTGATGGCAAACACAGACCAAAAAGATAAATGCATATTTCTTTGCTTGGGTAGAGGTGGGGTTGAGGGAGCTCAGAGGGAGAGTTGTGCCTCCTGCCTCCTGCCTGCATCCCTCCAAAGGCCTCTCCGCTCAGGCCCCAGTGCTCTCTCCTGGCTCACGGGATCTGTGTTCCCCTTAGGAGCCTCAGCTCTGAAGATAGGTGGCCCAACCTGGTGCAGTAAAAAGTCTTGACTTTAAGGCCAAATCTGGGTTTATATCGTGGTCCTACTTCACTTCCTGGTGAGCTAGGTGAGCACCCACCTCCCCATCTCTGGTTCCCAGGTTCCTCCTGAATCAGGGATGAAGGTGTGTGCTGTGCAAGGTAGGCGTGGACCCGGGAAGAAGCTGGATGGAGCTGGTGGCCCTCCGCTGCAAATGCAGTCAGCCTTTGGGTGATATCCCCCTGCAGGCTGATGCCAGGGAGGCTGTAAACCTGGACCAGAGCAAGGTGAGGACAGCCAAGAGAACCAGAGGCCTGGCCCCTGGTCACCTGGGGCCCATCTGGCTGCATCTCATGCTCTTGGTGGTGGCTCAAGGTATGGGTAAAAGAGGTTTTGTGTTTTTTTTTAATGAAACACAGATGAACATTTTTAATGATTAAAAGATACAAGTCACAAAGATAAACATCATCATATACCATTAGACACCTTAACAACAGAGATAAAGCAAAAATCAGAAGAAATATAAGGGAAAAGAAAGCCATAGTGAGACATATTAACATTTTTTCTGAGAATATTTATCATGTGCAGAAAAAAATAGCATCTTGAATGATGTCATTAATGTAATATATTTTTATCTAATTAATTTATATTAATCATAGGCTTCCCAGGTGGCCTAGAAGTTGCAGGAGATGCAGGTTCAATCCCTGGGTTGGGAGGATCTCCTGGAGAAGGAAGTGGCAACCCACTCCAGTATTCTTGTCTGAAAAATCCCACAAACAGAAGCCTGGAGGGCTACAGTCCATGGGGTTGCAAAAATCAGACATGGCTGAGCACACACCACCATATTAATCATATCCTACACAATTACACTTAAAATTTTGTATCTCATACAATGTTAGTAGATGTCCATAGAACATTTAGAAAAACTGGCAAGAAGATAAAACATTACTAAATTTCAAAAAGTAGAATTCTTTTTTGTGCATGTGATTCAGATATACACATGTATTAATTTTGAAGTTTTTTTCCCTTATAGGTTATTACAATATATTGACTATAATTCCCTGGAGAGTTAGGAATTTTATCAACAAAAGCTGTTTTCAGGAGGTGAGTCCTAATGGCAGAACTGAGAGGGCCCCGTGGAGATCAAACTGATGGAGGTCTCTAGAAAAAGAGCAAGGACTTAAGCCAAAGAGACTTGGCAGCTGACTCTGGGCTGGTGCTTTGGACCCAACATCCTCATCTATCCAGAGGGTAGCGTAGGCCCTGCCTTTGCCCCAGGGCTGTTCTGAAAACCTGTGAGAAGTTGGGTGGAGAAGCCCTTTGGACATTTTGAAACACAGGCCTTTTCTAAGAAGTATCACCCTTATCAGAGCCACCCAGTACCCTCAGAGGCAGGGAAAACATCCTCCACTAATCAGGAAGCCTCCTCACGGGGCTTCCCCAAAGCAGGCCAGAAGTGATGGGCCATCTCTACCTTTCACGTCCCCCTGACTGATATTTGGCCTCTTCCAGCCTTCAAGCGCCTCACTGCCTCCCCACAGGAGGATGACCACCTCCTTCATGGAGGCCTGAGCATTGACTAACCGCTCGATAAAAGGTCGTTCTGCCCATAATGTTGGCATCTGGGGAGTGGCTGGCAGGAAGCTGAGCACAGCCTGGCCTGTGCTAACGGTGGCATGTGGACCCCACCCTGCGGTGAGGGAGGGCCTGCCTGGCGCCTGCAGCCCTGCTCCATCAGCCTCCATTCAGCTCAGGTCTGGGGCGGGGTGATGCAGGCCAAGAGCTGGGGTTTTCCCAGGCAGGGAGCTGGCACACCCCGAGTGCCAGCACCAGAGCTCCAGGAGGAAGAAGTAGCCTCTTTGCCCGGGGTCCAGGCTGAAGAGGGCGGAAGAAGGAACCAGTTCAAAGCTCAGCCAAGGCCTGGGACCACGGCATCCAGGACATGACCCCTTCCCCGTGCAAGTGTCCTGGGCAGGGCAGTCACTGGGCCTCCCAAGAGGCCGGCTCTGGCAGCGGATGGCGACAGCTACAGGGGCCGCCTCGGCAGTCCTGCCTCCTGCACTGACGTCCCAGCCCCACATCACACACGTGTTGTCCACCACGTAGGTCCCCGTGGTGTGGGAGGCCTCCAGGTGAGTCCCGCAGCCAGTCAGTGTCCAGCGCTCTCCCAGGCCACAGTGACCTGCCAGGGCCCCAGGACCAAAGAAAGGGCACATGAGGCACTCTGCAAGCTAGGCCCGCAGGGCACAAGCGAATGTCTGCAGGCCAACACGAGCTCCTCTTCTTCCCCAGACACCAGGCTTCCCGCAGCTCTCACCATCCCCGTCAGCGGCAAAGCCAAAAAACCTTGGCAGCCCCCCTCCACTGCCCCCGCCACAGCCAGTCCATCAGAGCTGTGGGCTCCCCTCTCAGGGCCCAGTATCCTGCACACTCCCTCCCTGGCTAAGCCCCACCACCTGGGCCAGGACAGTCACAGGAGCTGACCACTGGTGCCAGGGACCACCGCCCAGTGGGAGCTGCAGCCTGGGGCAGGGGAGGACCGGCTCAGACACTCGGATGCTCAGGGACTTTCTGTCTCTCCTCTTCTGTCCTCATCAGTCCATCTTTTTAGGGTCTGATCCTGAAGCGGGGAAATCCAGAGAAAGGGCAGGAAGCGGCACTGAGCTGAGTGACAGGACTGCGGCGTTCTCAACCTTGCTGCTGGCATGCTGTGCCACCTTAGGAAAGCCATTCACCCTCTCTGAGCCTCTCAGGGAAAACATCATCTCCTCTCACTCCAAGATGGGGAGCAGTGGGTAAGGGGTTCCAAGGCCTGAGATGCTAGACCAGGAGATGGGACACCCCGCCATAACCCAGCCACCAGGACAGAGGTTCAGGGGTGAGCTTGATGTCTCCCTGGGAGACAGGCTTCCCTCCAGAGCTTGGGATTTGGGCACACACCCTGGCTACAAGACCTCAGAGGGTGGTCCTGGGCTAGAGCAAGCCTCAGTGTCCCTTTATGTGAAGTGGAAAGGGAGGCTGTACGGATGGAACGAGGAAAGCCACATGGAGCCCAGCACAGTGCCTGGCACCAGGCAAGGGCTTGCCTCGCGTTAGGGTCGTGGTCACTAGAATCCCTGGGTGCTAGCTGGGGGGCCTTGCAGAAGGCACTCAGGGCACACTCCCCTTCGCTGTAAAGTGGGACTCTAGGGCGTGCTTCGCAGGTAGTGGATTCTATGGCCTTCAAACTGGCACATGCCCTGGAGATAACCTGCTGGGTGATCCAAAGAACGCATGGACCCTGATGAGATGGCCAGTGATCCACTGGGCCTGTCCCAGCCTCTCCACATCTCTGGGCTCATCTTTCTGTTGCAAAGCCATCCTTCAACCTTCATCAGCCACTCCTATAGCCGGCTCCTAACTTGTCACTCACCCTTGTCATCTTCTTCCTCAACCTTCAGTGGCTTCCCAGTACAAACTCTGTGGAAAATCAACTCTTGAGCTAGTTATTTCAGGCCCACTACCTGCCCCCTCCCTCAACTCTCCCCAAGACATCCCACGTCCCCACCAAGCAGGACAGCTCAGTCCCTCCACCGGTTTGAGGGGCTCCATCCCCAGATCCCCCACAAGGTCCCCATCTGTGCCCTCCTGCTACCTACATAGGCCATGTTTTAGACACAAGGTAACCCATCCACAGTTACCTATATCAAGGACGGATTTTAAAGCAACGGGTGATAACCATGATAGCCAGCACACTGTCCTCGCGCCAAGCTAAATGCTTAGCACCCGTCACCTTCATTCTATTGATGAGGCACCGGAGGCACAGAGAAGTTAAGTAACTTGCATGGGCCACACAGCGGATGACTGGCAGAGCCAGGATTAAACCGAGGTCAGTTCCACTTTCAGAGCCTCTCCCTGAATGGCCCCTCATGGACTGCGCTGCCTGTGGTTAAGCGCCTGCGAAGCTCCGGGCCTGGTGCTCTAGGTGTTATGCATTTTCCCAGCAACGCAGTGAAGCAGGAGCTACCACGGCCCCTCTTAGGGAGGAGGAAGCTGAGACTGAGACAGACGAGGTGCCTGCTCAGGGCTCCAGGGATGGAAGGGGTAGCACTGCCCTTCCCACCAGACAGTTGCACTCCAGCATGGGACCAGCCATCTGTAAGCTGGTGCACAGGGAGCCAAGGATGCCTCCTCACCCCAGGATGAGCCCAGCCTCCTACCTGTGAGCACGTAGCCCTGCTGGGGGCATCAGGCATGGGTCTGCACACCAGGCCCAGCTGGCAAAGCTGTATGGATGCTGCAGTTGGCCTGGGGAGGCAGGCAGCATCTGGCAACAGTGTAGACACCCTCACCCCCAAACGCGTTGTGGGCCAGGCAGATGTGACTGTCCTCTCGGGCCTGAGAGCCAAAAACAGAAACCCTGTTTTAGAGAGAGCTTTAAAACACAGGATGAGGGGGTGTAAGGGGACCAACTCAGACACCTAGTCCCAGCCCCTCAAACCCTCTCCAATGTCCCAGCAAGGGGCCAGCCAGCCCCTGAAGACAAGGAACTCACTGCTGTCCAAGACAGACTGTTCTGCAGATGGGCAGCTGTGAATATTATCAAGTTCTGGACACCGAGAGTGACTTCAGAATGCAGATACAGGGAAATTATAGACCCCAGAGCCAGGACCCAGACGGCTCAGCCCCGCCCCACTCTCGGCCTCTCCCACGTGCCCTAACCTGCAGGTTCAAGGGCTCAGTCAAGCACACTGCTGGACACTGTCTCCCGGGCAGAAATGGTTGCCCACCCCTGTCCTCCTGGCCTACGTGCTGCCCTTCCACCAAAAGGCCATGACCAGATGGCATCTGTGCCAGGCTCTCTGGCCTTAACCTCAGGCCCCCTCTCTTGCTGGTTTGAGATTTCTCATCTGCCAGAGCCATGGACCGTCTGAGAGAAAAGGGCCCTGGAGACCACTGCGTGCAGAGGCAGCGAATCCCCTGCACACATCTGGTGCTCCCCTCCCCCAAGGCAGTGAGTCCCTGGCACACACGCTGGCCCCACCCCCTCAAGGCAGGCGCTGCAATCCATCCAGCCTCATCCTACAGAGTCTCCCAGGACCCCTCAGCGTGGCTCCTTCTAGAGCACCCAAACTAAGGGACTGAGATATGCCCCATTTAACTTTAACTTGCAGAAGGGGCACTGGAGTTCAGAGGAGGAAGGGGTCCGGGCAGATCTGGGCCTGAAAGCGGGAACCCCCCTCATGCTCCTGTGGGAGGGCACAGGTCACCTCGATGCACTCGCCCCACGGCCTCCTGCCCCTGCAGAAGTTGGAGCAGCCCAGCAGCTCCTCGGGGAGGTGCAGTGGGCCTCAGTCATGCCATCTGCATGGGCCCATAGTACACCGACCACACAGTCCTACAAAGCAGCCGCCTGCCTTCAAGGAGCCCCTGGGGTGAGGAGGGATGGCTGGGGAGGGGAGCCTCCATTAAGGCTCTGCTCACGGAGGACTCCAGATCTTTGACTCCTGGTGGAAGAGAGGGGGGCTTCCCTGGTGGCTCAGCAATAAAGAATCTGCCAGCAACATGGGAGTCACGGGAGACACGGGTTCCATCCCTGAGTCTGGAAGATCCCCTGGAGTAGGGCATGGCAGCCCACTCCTGTATTCTTGCCTGGAGAATCCCACAGACAGAGGAACCTGGCGGGCTATAGTCCAGAGTCAGACACAACTAAAGAGACTTATCCTGCACACATGGGAGAGAGGGGCCTTAAAGAAGGTGATCAATTTTCCCACTAAAACACATCATCAGAGCCCATATTTGTCAATCTCTCCCACTCGCCAGAAGCAGGCTGAATCCTCCCTCCATAGGTGAGGGAGGGGCCAGACTGCCCAGTCACATAGACCCCCGAGACCTCCCAAGCCCCAGCCTGGACTCTGCCCACCCTGCCATCCTGCTGACCTGCTCCATAGGTGCGGAGGGCTGCGGTGTGGCCACCAGGCTGGGGTTCCCGAGCTGGTCCTCAGGGAGGAACCAGGCCTTGTTGATGACATCTTTGGCAGAGAAACGGATCAGCTCTGCCTCAGCTCAGCCAGGGTGAGCTCCGGCTCAGAGGTCAGCATCATGACCACGACGCCTGGCCATGGGGCAGGCAGTGAGAGACAGTGGTGGCCCAGCCCTCCTTCCCGATCTGGGACTCCTCTCCTGGGGCACACACAGATACCCAAGCACACACACATGCATGCACGCACATGGACACACCAAACTGTTCTTCAGAAATTAAACCACTTGCAATCTCATGCTTAAAAAACAGCTAGAAAACGACTCTCTTAATCTTGTTCTCACACCTCTGAGCCTTGGCAGTTGCTGTTTTATTTGCCAGGTAAACTTTTATTTATCCACTAAACCGAAGATGAAATGTCCCTCCTCCGGGAAATTTTCCCCGACCTTTAGTGTGGGCAGGCACCTCCTCCAGGCTCCCTTCCACACAGCCCTGGCTACTGCATCGGCCTCCCCCATCAGACTGAGCGACCTTGAGGGAACCATTTATCTGACTCATCTTTAGTCCCCAGGCCCAACACAGAGCCTGGCATAAGGGGTCCTGTTGCAGACCCTGCCTGGCAAACGGGCTGTCGGAATCATGATGGCTGAGGGCAGCTACTCACCAGTCACGTGGGCGGCACGTGTGTGTTAAATGACTCAGTTTGCAGATTTTTTTTTACACACCACGTCCAAGAACATAACTGCCAAGGGTGTGGTGAACAGCTGCTACGTGAGGGAGGAAGCAGGAGGCCAGCATCCCCAGGCCTTGGGTCGGTGTGCCATACCGGGCCAGGCAGCCCTCCCAGAAGGGCCGCACTGCCTGTAACCTGGAGACTTCCAGACCCCACTTTGCAGATGAGCCGTGGGTTCTGAGAGACATGACTTACCATGAGCCTGGGTCACTGGACTCCAAAGCCCAAGCTCTTTCCTCCTGGCTTGTAGACCCCACTTTGCAGATGAGCCTTGGGTTCTGAGAGACATGACTTACCCTGAGCCTGGGTCACTGGACTCCAGAGCCCAAGCTCTTTCTCCTGGCTTGTAGACATCTGACTCCCAGGGCAGGGCCAACTGAACAACTGTGCAGCCAGTGGGCAGATGGCAACCTCTGCAACGTCAGGATCTCGTCCACTGTGTTCTCCCGTGGAATACTCCACCCTCCCTGGCGCAGAGCAGCTCATTGATTGTTGACTAAGAGAGGTAGCTCATGGCTATCAGCAGGCAGCCAGTGGTCCCTTGCCTGTCACCTATAAAGAGACCTGTATTTGAAATATGCTTTGGGCAGCTTCCTCATCAAAGGGCTCCCTCCCCCTTTGGGAGGTGGGGGCAAGCTTTCCTGATGCTCCCTGGGGGACCCCGGGACCTGACCCACCAGCAGATGACCGGCACAGGCACAGAGGGACGTGATGTTGCCAGGCTGAGGAAGGGGGCGCTGCCAAGTGTGCAGTGGGTGCTTCGGATGGAGGTGGGGAGCCAGGAAGCCCTGCAGGCACCTGGACTTTGGGACAGGTGGACCCGGAGGGCAGTCCCTTCTCATCCCACATCCTCCTCGGCACCCTTCGGGGGTTAGCCCCACCCAGGCCTCTTGCCACTTGGCAGGGCTTTTGTCCCTCTTTAATTACTTCTCCCCTAACACACACACATACACACACTCACCCGCATACACTCAGATGCACACACACTCACACTCACACACATACTCACATACACCCATTCACACTCGCAAGAGTTGCCCAAAGCAGCTGTGTCAGCTCCTCCCTCTTCTCAGATGCACCCCGCCCTTGATCTGGCCAGCTGACAACCAGCCAACACTCACAGTGCTCCTCTCCAACCCCCATCCCCACCCCAGAGATTCAGGGATCAGGGGAAGACAGAGCCTCTTGCACCTCTTTCCCTTCATCTGAGTGCTTCCTGGCCAATACCCACCCTTCCCTCCTCCTTCTGTCCTTTCTCTTTCGGGGCAGAAGGGACCATCCTCCTGTCCACAAGAGGACCTCCTCTCCTTGCCCCAGTCAGGCTTCTTCAGGGATCTCCGTGTCCACAATCTCTTCTCCCCCTCCTAGCTCCAAGTCCCTTACCTCCTGTTATTCTTCCTCTTCACCACATACGATTTCTCAAGGCTTCTCCACCCCCAAAACCCCATCCCTCCAAATGGATCCCTCTCCCCTTGATGCCCACTCAGCCTGAACAATACACAAAACCCGCTCTTTGCACCTTCTACTTCTCCAGCCTCAGGAAACTTGGAGTCTGCAGCCACTACCGCTGTGAGTGGCCATTAGGTCAATTCAGCAGCGTCAACATTTTGAACATGCACACTTTTGGAAGGGACCTATCCTTTTTGTGTGTATGTTCATTAAAAAAAAAAAAATTATAAGAAATTCTTGGGTTTCTTTTTTAATGTAAGTAGCTCAGAACTGCATACAGTGAGAAGTTTATCTCTCTCCCATTCCTGACCACCCCCCACCTTCCCAGGGGCAATTCAATTGTAGTAGGTCAAATAGTGTTCCTGTCGAAAGAACTGTACCTGTGCATGTGTGCTCGGTCGTGTTTGACCCTTTGTGACTCTGTGCTTTGAAGCCCACCAACCTCCTCTGTCCATGGGATTCCCCAGGCAAGAATACTGGAGTGGGTTGCCATTCCTTTCTCCAGGGGATCTTCCCAACCCAGGGATCAAACCCATGTCTCTTGCATTGGCAGGCGGTTTCTTTAACACTCCTGGTATCTGTGACTATGACCTTATTTGGAAAGAAGGTCCCTGCAGATGTGCTTAAGATAAGGATGTCCTGATCACCTGGGTTTAGGATGGGCCCCAAATGCGATGACTGCTGTGGGAAGAAAAAAGAGATGGGGAGTTAAGACACAGGGAGACACAGAGAAGAGGGCTGTGTGGAGGTAAAGGCACAGAAGGAAATGTTGCACAAACCAAGGAAAACCAGGAGCCACTAGAAGCTGGAAAGAACAGGAAGAGATTCTCCTGGAGAGGCTGCAGGGCCTTTATTTCAGACTTCTGGGCCCCAGAACTGTGAGAGAACTCATATCTGTTGTTTTAAACCACCAAATTGTTTTCTTTGTACTTTGTACAAAATTGTCTAATTTGTTATAGCAGCCCTAGGCAACTAATATACCCATTTATTGGATAACTTTTCAGATATTATATTTTTATAAAAATACTTTAAAACACTGCAACATTTATGACTCATTTTTAACTTTTTATTTACATGGGCAAGGTGGAGAGGGGCATCTTAGTCTTTAGATATTGGGTGTCTGTCATCTTACGCCAGTCTTATTCCGGGGGTTACACTTTGTTGGTGCATCTACATCTGCTGTGTCCTTTCTCTAGTGGCAGATGATCCCATTCTGTGTGTTCCAGTCTCTGGTGGGTGCGGGTCGTTTTCTGTCTTTTGCTGCTACAAAGCAGCAATGCCTAGCCTCATCCATGCCTCACATGTGAGTCTCCGTGTGGCATGTTGGGATGCTCTCATCTAGTCCCCTAGAAGGTCCCATGATCACATGTAGATTCACTCAGCTCTCTCCTTCCAGCTTTTCTGCCTTCTGGAATAAAACTTTCACTTTGATCGGCCACGATGTCACATTTTCATTCACTATCACTGAATTCTTCTACGGGATCAGCAAATATCCATGAATATGGAGGGGCAAGTTTTAGTCTATTCACATAGTGGGATATTTTGCAGGTGTTAAAAAGAATGAAACAGATGCTTGTATATTGATACGGAAAGATGTCCAAAATTCATCATGTTTTAAAAGTAGATTATGCGTGTTTCCATAAAATGGTTACATGCGTATATATGATGCTTGCCTCTGCATAAAGGAAACAAAATCAATGCTATAGACCCTGAGCTGAATTCGAGGAAATTCTATGTGTTCTGTGTTTGGAACTGTGAAAGAAACGTGGTGTCTCCCCTAATGCCACTTAGAACTCTTCACCTTTGCCCACAGTCTCCCATCTACAAAGCATTTTCATATTCACCATCTATTTGCCCCAATCCCAAAGAACATACTGAGCTGGTACCATTATCTGTATTTAAAAGATGGGGAATTGAAGCCAGAGAGGGGGAGCACTTTGTCAATGTCACACGATTACTTGTCAAAGTGAACCCAGACCCTAATTCCAGCTGCTTCCACAGCAAAGGGGTCTCAGGTTCAATCTCTGGTTGAGAAACCAAGATCTCACATGCCAGACAGCGCGGTTCAGTCAAAAAATAATAAAAAGAGTGGTCAGAGAAGACCTCAGGAAGAAAGAGACACTGGGAGGAAGGAGCTGAGGGAATGAGCCATGTTGATAGGGGTTGGGGAAAAGCACTCCAAACCGAGGGAAGCCAGGCGCACAAGACCAGCCACAGAGGGTGCAGCCAGAGTGACCGGGACACAGCACGGCAACTGCAGGGCTGGGGTGCCGGGGCATGTAGACCATTCTGGGAGCTCTGGTTTCTGTCTTATAAGGCAAGAAGCTAAAGGCAAACTTTGATCAGAGGAGTGAAATGCCTTGATGATGTAAAGGATTGTTTCCACTGTTAGTTAGAAAACAGATGGTAGGGGGCAAGGTCAGAAGCCGAGAAACCCAGCCAGAAGACCACAAGACGCTGCTAGAGGCTAGAACCCCGGGGGAGCACTGGGGCACTGAGAGTGGCTGGATTCTGGATGTATTTTGAAGATAAAGGCTGTTGCGTTTGCAGACAATTTAGATGTGCATTCGAGAGAAGAGTGAAGGTTCCGTGTTTTGGCCAAAGCTACTGGAAGGACAGAGTTGGCATTAGGCAGCAGGAAAGTCCAGGGAGAGAGGCTTGGCAGGGCAACTGCAGGATTTTGGTTGCCCCTGTTTGGAGCTTTCACAAAACAACCAAGCTGCCATATCAGTGGTGGGACATGTGACCCGAGCTCAGGGAGATACTGGCTGGAAGCTGTCAGCTTATCAATGATATCCAAGGCCACCAACTCTTAGGGATCTAAGGGAGTGTTTCCAAGAGGAGGAAGGGACCATTCGGGTCAAACACAGCCCACGGGTCAAGTAAGGTGAGACCAGAAATTTGATTTAACAGTTCAGGTGATCAGATCTGAAGATCAGATTTTTTAGCAGAATGGCTTGAATAAAGAGGGTTCTAGAGAGAATGCACACTTCCCAGCTGGCGGTAGTGGTAAAGAACCTGTCTTTCAATGCCGGAGATGTAAGAGACCCAGGTTTGATTTCTGGGTTGGGGAAAATGCCCTGAAGAAGGGCATGGCAACCGACTCCAGTATTCTTGCCTGGAGAATCCCATGGACAGAGGAGCCTGGTGGGCTTACAGTCTATAGGGTTGCACAGAGTCAGACACGACTGAAGCAACATAGCATATACTCACAGAGAGAATGTGAGAAGGGAACTGAGAAAGCCAGGGAGTACAGACAGCTTCTTTAAGGAGTGAGTGAGTGGGTGATAGTCACTCAGTCGTGTCCAACTCTTTTGCGACCCCATGGACTGTAGCCTGCCAGGCTCCCCTGTCCATGAAATTCTCCAGGCAAGAATACTGGAGTGGGTTGCAACTTGCCTATAAAGGACTCAGGAAACCAGGTTGTGGTCAGAGAGAGTATGAGGCCAAGAAAGCTTTTTTCCTTAGATGGGAACTTGTAAAGCAAGCTTATGAGCTGATGGGAATGTTACAGCAGAGAAGGGAAGGAAGCTGGCAACCAGGAGGGGGAGAATTTAGGTGGGTGAGAAGGGGTGTTTTCTGGTGCAGTGGAGACAGGGCAGAAGCACTTTATCCTAACAGGTGTGGAAGTGGAGATGGAGGCAGAGGCAGAAGCAGCCGGGTCTGTGGAGCGGGAGCTGCTGGGGAGGTCGGGGTCTCTATTTACTGCATCTGTTTTCTCATGGAAATAGGAAGCACCTGCGGAATGAGCTGGGAGAAGCGATGGGAGAAGGCTTGGGGATGTGAGGAGGAAGGAGAAGGGGTGATGTCGTCCAGGCAGGGTCTCTGGGGGCTTGAGGGCATGGGGCCCTAGTGCAGGCCACTTAGCCCTGCTCTGCATCCCCTCCTCCCACCAATGCTTCAGTCTCCTTATCTGTAAAATGAAAGTGACTATTACTATATCGGGCAGAGAAAGAAATGACAACCCACACCAGTATTCTTGCTTGAGAAATCCCATGGACAGAGGAGCCTGGTAGGCTACAGTCCAAGGGGTCACAAAGAGTCAGACACAACTGAGTGACTGACACCAACGCTTTCATGCTCAGGATGGATTTTCAAGCTTCAATTCACCCTTTGAGGAACTGCCTCATTTTGTACTGCTTTGTGTAAAAATAAAGACTATTGTTTACTAAAAAAAAAAACAAAAATTTATTTTAATATACTGGGGTGGCCCCAGAGAAAGAGGCATCTCCCAGAAGTTTCCATCTCCTTGCAAGCAGTGGCTATGCCCAGATACGCCAGCAGAGGGCGCACAGCACCCAGCGTGAGAGCCCATGGCTAACCACCCAGGCCAGGCATAGTCCAGGCATCGCTGGCAGCCTGCTCCAGCCCCTGAGATGCAGCAGACCCTGCCCTGCCCTTGGCGAGCCCACAGGAAGGCAGGTAGGAGCTCAGGCCTCTGTGATGAGAGACAGGAGGAGACAAGTTACTTAAGGGAGAGAAAAGCTAGGTTCTGTGGAACTGGTCGATGGAAACTGAATCTAGGCAGGCTTCCTGGAGGAGACAACTCTGGATTTTTGGTCCATTTGTAATGGGGTGACATGTCTAGTGGGCAGTGCATGCTCACTAGCAGTCCCCCCTAGTTGGGGACATTGGGACAGGAGGCTAGCTTTTGATGTTTCCCTTGAGGCCAAGGAAGGTATGGCCCCTTCTGGTGGGTGGAGAGGACCTGGGAGGTTCTGAACAAAAGAGAGAGGTGACCAGAGTGTCAGCCCCAGTAAGGCTTTCACTTACTCCCCAAGGAATCCCCCTCAGGAACTACTCTAGGCGCATCTCCATCTAAGAACCTCCCCACCCTTCCCCCTCTTTCTACGTGCAGGTCATGGAGGAAATGAAGGCCAGTGTCACTGGTCTCCTGCACCACCACCCCATCACGCTCTGTCCCTGCAAGTTTGAAGCGAGGAGTTGTCCAGCAGGTTGAGGGGCCCGTCCTTTCCCCTAGCTTCCTCCAGGAACTGTGCTCTGATGTTCTGTCTCCATCTTGTTTGCACCAAGGCTTGTGAGCTTCTGAGGATGCTTATCCACCATGAAGATAAATGAAATAATCAAAACAGAACACAGCCCCCTCTATCACCTTACATGTGCCAGCTACTGCTCTAGGTGCCGGGTCATCAGTGAACCCAATAGACACAACTCCTGCCCTCATGTTGCCCTCCATCTTGGAGAGTAAAGCACAAGAAACTACCAAGTCAAGTGTGCAATATGTGAGGTGGTGACAAGAGCCATGGAGAGGGGAGAAAGGGAAGGGTGGAGGTGCAGTTTTAAGCAGGAAGGTCCAAGAAGGTCTGCTCCTATGACTCAGTCTGCTCCAACACTGCTCCTATGACTCACTGCACACCCGCAGCCTCCCCCGGACCCTTGCCCACTGCTCTGCTCATCTCTGCAACTCTGCTGTGCTTCTCCACTGACCCAAGGACCACTGCTTTGGAGCGGTGGGAGCCCCAGTCTGTGAGAAGTGAAGGTTCCTCAGACTGACCCCAAATCTCTGGGAACATGCCCAGGAATCTGCATGTCATGAGCTCTCCAGGAGAGTCTGAGGTAGCCCCAAAGCATGCAGCCACAGATTTACTCCTTGAAGCTGCGGCACTGCTTAGCGTGGTCCAGATTGCCCAGCTCCACTCTGCAGCCACCAGGCAGTTCCGTGCCTCCATGCAATGCTGTTCCCTTCTCCCATGCCTCTCCCAGTGTTCCTCAGATGATAACTCTTACACATCCTTTAAGACCCACTCAGAGTCGCCTCCTCCAGCCAGCACTCCCAGAACAGGCAGGCCTGGACAGCAGGTGGGGCAGGACCTGGGGCACCATTTTAATTCCAGCTCTGCCACTAAACTCATGGTGTGATCCTGGGTGGGTCATTGCTCCTCACCAAACTCCAGTTGATTCATCAGTAGAATGGTGACAATAATTTCAACCTTACCAGGGAGATGTGAGGCCAAAAGAGATGACAGATCTGAAAATGCTTTATAGCTTCATCACATTTTAGACACACATAGAGGGAGAAGGTGGATGGGAGGTGTAAATGGTTGGATGGAAGATCCCCCCCAGCCCCCGCTCCATACAAACACCCAACTGTATCATGGACTGGCGATTTGATTCTAAAGACCCCAAGGGCATGTGCTCAATTGGCATCAAGTGTCCAGAGGTCTGGAGTGAAAGAATCCAAGGCAGCCCCAGGGCCCCAGGGCCAGGAGTGGAGCCCAGGAGGAATGTGCTGCTGGCAGCTTCCCGGCCATTAACCCTCACCCCCAGGCCAAAATATCTCCATCATCTGCTGGTCAGGGTGTTAATGGGGCAGGGAAGGCAGCCATCTGAGGCAGAAGGAGGGCCAGAAGCCCTGAAGCCCAGCCCAGCAATAACCACCTTAACCCCTCCTGGGCCTTACATCAGCCACATGGCGCTGCTGATCCATTACGGGATGAGGAAACTGAGGCAAGGGCAGCTCCTACAGGGAATAAGGGGTGGGGTCTGGATCCCCTTCTCCAGACAGGGAAGATCAAAAGGTTCCCTGAGAGAAGTTCCCTGGTGGTCTAGTGGTTAGGATTCCGTGCTTTCGCTGCTCTGGTCCAGGTTCAACCCCTCGTTAGGGAACTGAGATCCTGCAAGCCTCATGGCGTGGCCAAAATTTTAAAATATATATATTTTTTGGTGGGCTTGTAGTTAGGATTCCAGACTTTAAACTGCCAGGGCCCAGGTTTAATCCTTGATGGGGGAACGGAGATCCTGCAAGATGCACAGTGCAGCCAAAAAAAAAGTTCCCTGGGAAGAGGTGGGCGGCATTGGCCAGCTCCCCATCATTTCACTGGGAAAAACCAAGGCTCATGCAGACGGCTGAACATCAGAACTCAGAGGCTAAAAGAGGCAGGAGAAAAGAGGAGGCTGGAAGGAAA
The DNA here is from genome assembly GCF_019923935.1 of Bubalus bubalis. NCBI lineage: Eukaryota > Metazoa > Chordata > Mammalia > Artiodactyla > Bovidae > Bubalus > Bubalus bubalis. The sequence continues at coordinate 90,998,243 of NC_059162.1, forward strand.
GAGAGGTAAGAAAACTGGGGTTACTGGGATGGCAAGCTGCTCCAGACTGGTCTACATTCTAAAGGAGATGGTGAGGGCAGAGCTGGTACCCAGGTTCCTCCCCCGAGGGGATGCTGGCATGAACCACCCTGACTGCCCAGCCTCCTCCCATCCCAGGATAAAATCCTGCTGCCCTTAAGTGTCCCTGGCGCTCTCTCTGCCCCCACTTCTCCAGGACAGTTTCCTCTGATGCATCTCTGAAGGCACTGCCCCCGGGTGAAGATCTGATGAGCCAGCACGTGTGCGTGGCTGAGAAGGGCTCCGTCGGGCACCCAGAACAATGCTGGCGGTTGTCCGGACAACCGTGTCCCTGGCGGCACAGCGGCAACCCTGGGGATGTTTGCCGAGTAGAGTGTCAACAGTGCTCCTTTAGTGTGATGTCCTCTGCTTCGTCCCAGGGTCACTTTCCCAGAGATCATCTGGGTTTGTTGTGGGAAGAGATGACAGGGCTGCTTGGGTAAATGTGTTTACAGCCAATACAGGTGCTGCCTGACCATCAATCCCATCTGCAGCCCCCATGGCCGCTCCATCTTCCTGAGGCCTCAGGCCCATGTGGGTCCCAGAGCGGCGCTTTCTCCCAGTTACCCGGTCATCACCCCTGGAGCTGGCTGAGAACCTGCTTCACAGGCTGTTCAGCAGAGAAAGCCTGGGGGGCCAATCTCAGGGTGTTTCTCTTAGCATTTCCTTCATGGTTGCAAGACAGCTGCTGCAGCTCCAACCATTGCATCTGTGTTCAAGGCCAGAAAAGCTAATCACTTCTGACTTGCTAATGAAGAAAGTAAAAGTTTTTTTCAGGATTGACTCCAGCAAATTCCTTTTTAGGTCTATTGGCTAGAACTGTCGATAGAGAATAGGATTGCCATGACCGACTTTGGGTCAATCATAGTTTATCACCTGGCTGCAGACATGTGATCCCTCCAAACAAAATCAAGGAAGGAGGGAATTAGCAATGTTTGCTGCTTTCTGCTTTATAATCTCTCTTTTTATTAATTATATATCATGAACATCTTTCTGCATCAATAAATACAGACTCGGGGGATAGGGATAGAGGGGGAAATTGAAAGAAAGTAGAATGGTGGTTGCTGGAGAGCAAGAAGGGAAGAATGGGAGGTTACTGCTAAATGGGTACAGTTTCAGTTTGGAGACAGGTGGTGGAGACAGTTGCACAACCACATGAATGCAGTAAATAGCACTGAACTGTACACTTGAAAATGTTTAAGAAGGTAAGTTTTATGCTATGGGTATTTTACCACACTAAAAATAAATACAGAGTTAGTCATTTGATAACTATTGAGGTCAGTACCAAGGGCACAATATTAAACATAACAAACAAAGAACTGGCCTTCATGGGGCTTAGCATCAGATGGAAAATGCAGAAAGCCATCCCCGAAATTCACAAGTACAACGATCCCACATGCTACCAAGGAGAGGTTGGGGAAAGGGGTGTGAGTCAACCGGAGGGTTCCCATTTTAACGGCCATGCACCATTCCCTCGCAGAGCTGTAGCATCATTATTTCCACATTTCTCCTATTGCTGGAGGTTTAGAGTCTTGCCATGTTTGAGCTATAATAAACACTGCCACAGTAAACACCTCCCACAGTTCAAGGCTATGGTTTTTCCTGTGGTCATGTATGGATGTGAGAGTTGGACTGTGAAGAAAGCTGAGCGCCGAAGAATTGATGCTTTTGAACTGTGGTGTTGGAGAAGACTCTTGAGAGTCCCTTGGACTGCAAGGAGATCCAACCAGTCCATTCTGAAGGAGATCAGCCCTGGGATTTCTTTGGAAGGACTGATGCTAAAGCTGAAACTCCAGTACTTTGGCCACCTTATGCGAAGAGTTGACTCATTGGAAAAGACTCTGATGCTGGGATGAATTGGGGGCAAGAGGAGAAGGGGACGACAGAGGATGAGATGGCTGGATGGCATCACCAACTCGATGGATGTGAGTCTGAGTGAACTCCGGGAGTTAGTGATGGACAGGGAGGCCTGGCGTGCTGCAATTCATGGGGTCACAAAGAGTCAAACACGACTGAGCAACTGAACTGAACTGAACTGAAGTACATCTTGGTGCGTCTATTTCCTTAGGATAATTCCTTCGTGTGGAAGTGCAGAATCTCAGGCACCCATGTGCTGAGGCTCTTAGCACGGGCTGCCACATTCCTCCCCAAACCTCGTATCGTTTCTGTTCCTACCAGGGATGTAAGAAATTGCCCTGTTCTTCCACTTTCTGCCAACATCATCTGTTATTGTCTTTGTAAAATGTTGCCAATGTTATGGGGTGAAACATGGTTTCTTGATGTTTTAAAGTGCATTCCCTTGATTCTTTCTGAGGTTGACATGTTTTCATTTGTCTCTTTTATGGGGTCACAGGTCTTTCCTGTGAGTGAGCTCCTTTTCTTTTCCTGTCTGATTTGTGGCGCTCTCTCTCTCAGGATTGTGAGCTCTGTCTGTAAGATGTTGCCGCCACTCTTTGGGCACCTCTGGGTGTTACAAGATCTTCCTCCTATGGAGACTGTGTTTGTGTGTTTGTCCTCGAGCCCCCTGGGGCTCTCCCACTTGCTTCAGGGTGGCATCCACAGCCCCTCCTGATCAAATCCCCACCCACCCACCAGTGTCCTCTCCAGCCATCCTCTCCATCCTAAGCTCCGTTCTCATCTACCCCTGGTCACTCCTCAGCTGTCTTGGGGTGACTCAAGGCTTCCAGCCTGTGTCCAGGCTACTCTCCCTGAGTGAACCCTTAGGGTGTAGCTCAGGACAAATCTGAGATGATTTTACTGACTCTCCAGGTGGGATCAGACCCCGCTGTGCCTCCCTCTGCCCAGCACTAACCACTTTGACCTGTCATGGTTCATTCTGCAGCTACCTCAGGGGAGTGGGGGCTCTAGTGGGATAGGCCTGGGTCACACACATCTGCCCCTAGTGCCTGGCATAGAGGGTGGCACCAAGCAAGTGATTAGAGTGTGCTTATGAGTGAATGAAGTAACAAATGGATGACTGAATGAAATTGACCCCTCCCTGACTCCAGGTTGGCAGATCAGGCTCTAAAGCATGCAGTTGCCCACTTACCCACCACCCTAGCTAGGTCTGCTCTCTTCGAGGTTAACGTGAGGATGTGCAGGTGGCTTGGGAGTTCTCTCCACCTGCAGAATCACCTGTGGAGCTCGTTATCTGACCTGGGCACTGCCTGCGTCACTCAGACCCTCGCCCGCCCTTCCCCTGGGCCATCTCTGAACTGAGCACTGTCTTGGACAGGGCTCTGGAGACTGGGATTAAAGGTCCAGCCTCTGCCACATGGTGTCCTGTTCTGCTGGGCTGGGCTTGTAGTCAGCAATGAGGAATCTGGGGCGTTGGCTCCACCAAGCTACCATCCACTCAGTTCTCCCTTCACGGTGGAAAAAACCTTTCACAGGTCAGGTTGGGAACTGAAACCCTGCCACAGGCCGCAAGCTAGCTTTCTTGCCACCCTTCCACCCTCTTTTGCACCTGCTAACTAGAATATGTCCTAACGATTTCCTTCTTCATGTCTCTCCTCTGCTCAAGAACCATCAGTGGACTCCACTTGTCCATCACATGGAATCTGAGCTCTGTAGTAGGAATTCAAGATGCCCCACAACCAAGCTCCAGCCTCATTCTCTGACTCCGTCCGCCATCGCTGTAGCCAGGTTAGTCTCCTTCAGGTTACTGGGACCATCCTTCCTCCTTCTCTCCTATGGACCTTTGCCAGTACCATGCCTTCTGCCTGAGATACACCTGCCCCTTCATCCTACCTAGTTAATTCCTGACTTGCTGCCCCCACCTTCTGTGGGTCTTCTTCCAACCATTTCAGTCCTTGATAATCTGTTTCAAAAGAAAAGACTAAGCCCTTCTCCCCAGTGGAATTACCTGGCTTGCTTATTCGCATTTCAGACCACCCCAAACCTCTATGGGGGTTCTGGGGCCCTGGGCCTTTAAAGACTCCCAGGAGTGTCTGATGCCACCAGCCCAGCTGGGTCCATTGACCTGCATTTGGGAAGAGCTGATTGTATGGGGCTTGGATGCCAACTCCAAGTCTACTCTGGCTCCTGATGTCTACACACTGTGCACATTCCCCTCTTTTCTGCAAATGATAGCTGCCATTTACTGAGGGCTCGCCAGGTACACTCTGAGCACTCGATATGCATCATCTCGTCTAACCTTCATATGCAATTAGGTAGATACTGTTAACCTCTTTTTATTGATAAACTGAGGACCAGAGAGAGTCAGTCTCATAACCAAAGTCACACAGCTTTCGGGGGAAGCCCAATCTCAACCCCAGGACTGGTTATGCTTAAGCCAGAGTTCCTCATCCCTGTGCTATGTAGTCTATGCAACTGGGCCACAAGCCTTCAGAGGGGCCACGTGGTTCAGTTCAGTTAGGGTCAGTTCCATCCTGTTCCACTGGCACTATTACCACTTGCTTTTGCTAAGTCCTGGGGATAGAAACGTGGGTAGGCAGAGGTCCCTGTCCTTGAAGGACACTCCAGTCCAGGCGAGAAGACCAGCACACGCACACCTAGGGGCACGGAGACCGGAGCAGTGCACGCCCTTTGGGAAGGACGCAGAGGACAGGGTGGGATTCTGCCCCAGGAGGAAGTGCAAGCCAGCTCAGGCTCCAAGCAACGGGCTGCAGGGACGACAGAGAAGGGGAGGAAGGGCATTAAGCAGATGGGGTGGACAGACAGGTTTCCAGCAGCTACAGAACTGGAGGAAGTGGTGGGCAAATTGGCTGAAAAGGGCTCAGCTCCAGGCTGAGGAGCCCGGCCTTATCCTGTGGGTGTAGGGACCATGAGAGGTGTGGGAGCTGGGGTGTCTGTCCTGAGGGCCAGCACAGGTAGACGCTGAGGGCAAGCTTGCTGCCTGGATTGTTGGGGTACATCTCCTGTCCTCACCAGGGCTGGGATCACTTGGGACTAAAACTGGATGATTCCTGCCAGGAACGGAAGGCCCTACAGCAACACCTCCTCCCCTCCATCCAACCCTTCTCCGGGAGGATGGGCATACTATTCAGCCTCTCGGAGTCCGTTTCCTCTTCTGTAACCTGGGGACACACACCAACGTTGCAGGCTGTGAGGATGAAATGAAGGTGAGCACAGCATAGGTCATTATGGGTCTTGTTACATGTGTGGACCCAGGGGCACTGGAAGAAGAGCACAGGCTCTGGGGTCCATTCTCCAGTCCCCTGGGATGCCCATCTCTCAGGGCTTGTGGGAGGGTCCCATTCAGACAGCATCCGATACGTTGCACATGTGCAGTAACTTTGTGGGCTGCCCCATCTGCCCAGGCACACACAGTCCTGCTCACCTCGCCCCTGCTCCTAGGACCCTGCTGCTGTCTCTGCACGCTGCTCTCCTCCCTGGCCCTTAGCTCCCTGTTGCCTGCCATCAGCTCCCCTGCCCCGAGCACCTGGCACACTGGACATGTTCTGTACCCTTTGCAAAGAGCTTCACACGCACGTTCTCCCTGCAAATCCACTCACCTACTGTAGGGGATTAACCTATAGAGTTAATCCCCACCGTGCAGATGAGGAGAGAGAAGGACACGGACACTATTCAGGCACCTATGATGTGTCAGAGGCGTCATACCGGTTAATTTTTCACAACGTCCTGAGAGGCTGGTAGTATCTTCCCCACTGCATAAACGCAGATGCTGAAGATCAGAGAGGGGCAGTGACTTATCCAAATTCATCCAGCAAGAAACTGGCAGAGGCTGAGTGCAGACCCAGGTCTTTCTGACTCGAGAGTCTGGGATTTAGAGCAAACATTTGCAATGTGGGGTTGACAGATCTGTCTCTCAGGGCCGTTGCAGAGACTAAATGGGGAAATTGGTGTGAGAGTGTCTGGCATCATGCTTAAGGACCAAGAGTAGAAAAGGAATCTTGTCCACCTCCATCTAATCATATAGAACACAGGGAGAAATGTCCAGGGAGGGTCGCCACATGCCCAAGGTCACAGCAGGCAATCACAGAGCCCAAGCTCATCGTCCCTGGGATCACTTTTCCCCAGTAAAGGGCAGGGGCTACCCCTCTCCAGAGAATGGAAACTTCCAAAAGTGCCTCTGAGCTGATGGAGGGGGAGGAGGGGGTTGTGGAAAGAGCAGGAATGTTGCCATGGTACGCCAGTCTGGAGCCTGAGGCTGAGAGTGGGAAGCCCAGGGTTTGCCAAGGTCATTCCTTTCGGCTCCACCCCCACCCCCAGAGACCTGCGTGAAGACCTTGCCTTCCCAGTTAATCAGCCAACGAGAGGGCCCATTCCAGAGGCCCTCACGGCTGGGCCCCAATGGTCTGATGAACTTGAATAATTTCACAGAACATCAGCATCAGATAAGCACTCTGTGACTGTGATGGGTCATGACACGTCCAGACCCCTCAGTAGCCACGGCCGAACACAGCAAACAGGAACACTGTCCAATCACATCAGCGGCTACACAGCCTCTCCTGGCTGGAGCATGACCTGTGCTTCTTTGTCAGCTATATCCTTAGCTTGGTCTTCCATGTAGGATCTTAATCAAGACGCCCCATCATGGGATCAGCCCCGCTTCCCAATAGCATCCAGTCTAGAGCAGAGACCCACTTCCATAGACCCTCCCCTCAGTCACCTCGAACAAGCCCATATCCCTTAAGTCCCTTCTCACAGCCTCTTACAGAGACACCTCACAGATCTCCTGGGGTTTCTCCCCTCGCTGCAATGAGTAACAATGTACGTGTGCTCAGCCATATCCAACTCTTGCAACCTCAGGGACTGTAGAACACCAGGCTCCTCAGTCCATGGGATTTTCCAACCAAGAATGCTGGAATTGGTTGCCATTTCCTACTCCAGGGGATCTTCCTGAACCAGAGATCAAATCCAAATCTTCTGTGGCTCCTGCATTGGCAGGTGGATTCTTTACCACTGAGCCACCTGCAAAGCCCACAATGAGTAACAAACGCAACAAGTAACCACAGGTGGAGCGGTGGTAAAGAATCCTCCCACCAGTGCAGGAGAGGCAGGAGGTGCAGGTTTGATCCCTGGGTCAGGAAAGTGCCCTGGAGAAGGAAATGAAGACCCACTCCAGGATTCTGGCCTGGGACATTCCATGGGGGTCGCCAAAGAGTTGACACGACTTAGCGACTAAACAACAAGCAGCCACAGGTGAGCTCCTGGTGGCCCTCACCTGCAGGGCGCCAGCAGAAGGATCCCATCAAACCCCCACCCCTCCCACCAACCCTGCAAAATGCAAAGACAAGGATCCATCACCTCCCTCTTGCAGGTGAGAAAAGTAAGGTCCAAGCCCAAGGTCACAGAGTAGGGTGAATATGTAATTTATCATCCTGAGGGGATAATTTGAGGGTGAAAGGTCTAACTAGGCAGGGACAGTGGGCCGGAACGAGGGCAGTCCAGGGCAGGCCAGGCATGTGGTCTCCCAATCACGCAGCAGGACGAAGGGACATCTGGTCTGGAGTGGAAGCCCGGCCCGGCCATCTGTGTCCCTGCCTCAGTCCCCGGCCCCCTCCCTGGGACAGGTTTCTCTCTGGGCTGGCAGCCAGATGCTCCTGGTTCTCTGCTGAGTTCTGGGGGTGCCCTGCAGTGTGATGTGGAGGCAGAGGCCACTCTCGAGTTTCCACCCGCACAGCTGTCCCACCGGCCACACTGCTGTCTTCTGTTCACTTTCCAGAGAGTCCCCTAACTGATCCCCCTCGGTTATCCTGCCCAGAGGGGGACAGTGGAAGCAGCGTTGGGTGTGGGAAGAGGGTTCACATAAAAGAATTTGCAGGTGAATGAAGGTAACCATTCTAAACACTGAAAACTTTTTTATTTGAACCTCCCACTGGTGTTCTCTCTGATGCAGGTCGCCCCTCCCCTGCGTGAATGAGCAGAGCACAGGAACAGCTGTTACAGCAGAGGCTTTCCTACTGGAGGCGGCAATGACCCAGAAAGGAGATGGAGGGCGTGCCAGGGGCATGCCCTTCCCTCGGCCATGACCCCAGTCCCGACCCGGAGGCCCTCCTAAGAGGCCCAGTGTGCCAGCTCTGATTGTGGGGGCTGGGGCTGAGGTGGTACCACCCATGCTGGGGCCCAGAGGGGCTTTGCAGAGATCAGCCCAAGCAAGCGTCACTCAGTGATGCTGCCATACCTTCAGGGTCTGCTCAGACACCCAGAGCTGTTTGTTCCTGGGCTCCGTGGCCACAATGGTTGTGTGGGTGTCACTCTGTTGGGACAGTTTTTAACTCCTCTGTTCCCACCTCAGTTTCTGCTCTGCACTCTGTGTCTAACCGACAAGATGCCGGGCTCAGAGGACTGTAAGCCCCTGAGGGTGAGGCTGCCATCAGATTGTGTCTCTTTCTGCCTAAAGATCCCAGCTTACCATCTGGCACACAGTAGATGCTCCATAAATGCCACTTGGACCAAAGAAGTTAAGTCAGGAGTCTGAGAGTCAGTGGAATGAGGGATGGGGCATTCCCTGCAAAAGCCTTCTGGGTTCTGGTCACTTCTGTACAACCTCAGGGACCACCAGTTGAGCATAGGAGAGACCAAGGCAAGTGAAGCAAAGGTACTGGCCTTGAGCAGGCAGCCACACTCCAAGATAAATGTGGAAGGGCCAGGACTAACTCGGTCCAAAAGCAGCGACATCGGGAAGAGCCTTCAGAAGAAGGAGGTCTGTGCAGAGGTTTGAAAGATGAGCCTGAATGTGCCAGGCAGAAAGGAACAAAGGGCATCCTGGTGGAGAAGACAGCTTGGCAAGGGCATAAGGCACAGGGTGAGCATGGGATGGGCTGACCAGGAGAAAGTTGGAAGGTCAGCAGAGGTCATTCATGGGAGATTTTGGATCCCAGAACAACAGAAGCTACAGGAAGGATGTAGGACCAGACGTCAGCTCTGAATGAAGACCCATTTCACCATCTGTCTAGTGGACCAAAAGACTCAGCAGGAATGAGAACCCTGATGGGCTTTCACAGGGGATGAGGGACCCAGGGGCAGCACCAAGGAGGGTTCCTGGTCAGAAGCTAGCTTTGAGGTGAGGCTATAAAGGCACTTGAGGGCCCTGGCTGCTGTGAATCTTCTCAACAAATCCTATTACCTTCAAAGCTCCACAAAAAAAGTATTAATCAAAACAGCAATGGCCCAGTAATGTAATCATCTCCTCTCTGTGTGATTCTCAAAATGCTCTCGGCCCACTGAGAGTCTGCAAAATCAAACCCCATTTTGCAGTTAGTGAAATGGAAGCCCTATGAGGTCACACGGAGATTGGTGGTGGAGCCAGATTGAAACCCCGGGAGCAGTTCCATGTCAGCCCTGGGCCTCAGGTTCAAAGCCCAGTTCCTTGTCTGGGAGGGGATCCCCGGGGCTGTCGGGAAGCCCATAGTACAGGTCTTCCTCTTCCTGTGCCGGCCCCTCTGTGCCTGTGTCTGAAGCCTCTTCTTCCTCTTTTGTCCTTGGGGACCTCTGCTGGGAGCTAGGCACGGCTGCCTCCCGCCGCTGCTTCTCTGGAGGCACATCCTCCGTCGCAGGGGCATCAATCAGGGCAAAGTCGTGGAAGCGGTCCAGCTGGCACCTGCAGGTCCAGGACTCCGGAGGCGGGGGCTGAGGTTCCGCTTCCTCAGGTAGAGACAGATTGGGGCTGCTCCCCTCACTGGAGCCCACGTCCAGGTCATCTTGGAAGGAAGCCAAGGGTGCAGGACCCTGGGGACAGGTCGGGGGGCTGTAGGGGTAAAGGTGGAGAGGGTGAGGGTAGCCCTGAGTCAGACTGCCTGGGTCTGAACCCCAGCCAAGAGCTGCAAGCCCCGGGGTAGGTGAGTTCACCTGTCTGGGCCTCAGTTTCCTCCCCTGAAAAATGGGGGGAATACCAGCATTCGCTCCTATGTTTCTCCCTGAGGTTTATAGCAAATAATGAGTGCAAAGCACTTTGCATGAGGCCTGGCACATAGTAGGTGCTCAAGAAATGGACCATTATTATGTTATCCAAACCAGGTCACTTCTCTGCCTCTCCAACCACTCAGGGACTCCTCTGGGCCCACTGTCCCTGTCACACTGGGCGTCACCTTCTGTCCCTTCGTCTGCCTCCCCCACTGGACAAGGGGCTCCCACAGGGTGGGGCTGTCAAGACCTGGCAGGGAGTAGGTGCCCAGGGATGCTGGTGGGTGAGTGACTACAGGCTTGAATGAGGGATATTCATGTTCCCATTTGTGAATGGCTGGGGACAGGGTGGGGGTGGGGGAGGGGATGGAGAGACCTGCCCGAGGCCAAGAGCATGTCAGCAGCAGAGCCTGGATTTGAATTTAGGTCCTCTGGCTCCCCACCTGGCTCCTCATGGTGAGAGTTCAAACTACTCTGAGATAGGAGTGATTAATCTCATGTGAGGAAACTGAGGCTTGGCAAGGAGAGGAGCATTTGAAGGTTACACAGCAGAGGAGCTGGGGTTTGAACCAGGCCCAGGTAACTAAGCCCAGACCCACATATCTCCTCAAGGTGTCCCCAGCCTCTCTCCTGCCCAGGGTCCCCAGTCACCCTCAGTGGCCCACACCCCCTCCTCCTTCACCCCAGAACCCCTCTGCTCTGCACACTCACCTGAGCCTGCCCTGACTTGGGTCTCTTTCTCCCTCATCCTGGTCCGAGCCCCTGTGGATGACCACGGCGGCTTCCAACCAGGCCTGAGGGTCACGAGGGCCATTTTCTCCTCCATCGCTGGCTCCTGGCTGCCACTGTCCGGGTTCCGGGTCCAGGAGGGGGCGAGGGTTCTCACTGTAGCTCATGACCTTCATCTGGATGTGGCTGAAGTCAGGCAGGCTCTGGTCGTAGGCGGCTGCCTCCCACAGCCTGACATAGGGGGGCTGGGGGCTGAATGGGGGTGCAGGAGACAGCAGGAGAGAGAATAGGCAGGTAGGCAAAGCTTCGCTCTGTGTTGTCCCCTGGCCCACCTGCTCTGAGCAGCGGGTCTCCCCTGATCTCCAAGAAGCCTCTGGGAGCAGTTACTGTACCCAGTTCATGGATAAGGAGACTGAGGCCCAGCAAGGTAAGCTGAGTGGCAGAGCTCAGACACTCAGGCCAGTGTTCCTTTCACCCCGTGTCTCCAAAGTGAACCCCAAGGCTGAAACTACCAAATGAAGGTCGGTTTGCATTAACTGGGAGTTTGCTGGGTTCCAGACGGTGGCCTGAAGGCTTTATATTGTTTATTCTGAGCAACCCCTTGAAGCAGAGCGGTCGTTCCCATTTTTCAGATGAGGACGCAGCAGCAGGAAGGGCCCAGGGACTGAGTGGTCCTTGTGGGCCGGGCTCTGTGGGTTAGCTCATCGAGTCCTTGCCGGAACTCTGGGAGCTGCTGGGGGAGGCTGAGGCACAGACACTGGCTGGCTTGCCTGGGTGACTCAGACCTAGGGAAGGGGCTGGGATTCCAAGCACCACCTTCTCCACTGCTCTATGATCCAGGGCTGGGGAGTGACAGGGAAGAGCCCAGGCAAAGGGAGATCTAAGCCCCAGCTCTATTCCAGCAGCTCTCTCCGTGTGACCAGTCCTGAGGCTGATCCCAATACCCACCCAGGGTCTATCTGCCTCAGTCCCCTGGGACATTTGGTCACCTAGGTGCCAGGGACAGAAAATACCATCACCACCTCCTTCCCCAAGCAAAACAGAGCAAGTTCCAGAGCCCTGGCCACAGATCCTGGATCTGTAGCCTGGACTTCTGAACACAATCATCCCAGCTTCAGGGGTGGGGAGGGGTTACCAAGTCAGGTCACCCCTCCAGGGCTGCCGTGTTTTGGCAAGACAGCACTTGGCACTTCCAAGGATGAAGGCAGGTATGGTCTGTGAGGTTTGGGTTTGTGATTGCATTTCTTGAGCCTCAGTTTCCACATCTGTATAAAGGGCCTGACACCACCACCCCTTTCATAGATTCCTATGAAGACCAAAAGAGGTCATGGGCACAAAATGCCTGAGTTGGTCTCTGGTGCTTTTGGAAGCGCTTCCTACCAATGATGGCAAAGGCTTATAGAGGGCCTGCTATGGTCCAGGCTCTGTTCTTAGCACTTATAAAGTCTGCCATCCATATCACAGGTTCCACATCTGTGGATTCAACTAACTGTGGTTTGAAGATACTCAGGAGAAAAAATTCTAGAAAGCCGCAAATAGCAAAACTTGAATTTGTCACACACCAGCAACTATTTACATAGCACTTACATTTTATTATACAATCCTAGAGAATTCCAAGGACTGTATAGTCCATGGGGTCGCAAAGAGTCAGACAGGACTGAGCGACTTTCACTTTCATTATATTTACAACTATTGACATAGCATTTACATGCTATGTATTAGAAGTAACCTAGAGATGATTTAAAGTATATGGGAGGATGTCTTACATTATAAACAAATATTATGCCTTTTTATATAAGGGACTTGAGCATCTGCAGACTTTGGTGTCTGAGGGGGATCTGGAGCCAGTTCCCTACAGATGCGAAGAGATGATTATTATCTCATTTAGCCCCTCCACTGAAGCTGTATTTGAAATACACCATATCTGTATTTCAAAGATGGGGCAAAGAGAGGCAGGTCAATTTCCCAAAGTCACTCAGCCAAAAAGTGGCAGGGCCCCAGGGCTGTGCCTTGGCCATCATTATGCCTCTTGTTTGCAAGCGTAGTAGTATCGCCACTGTGTGGGATTTAGGGTCACACCTATTTGGCTGCCACTAATTCACTGTAAGGCAGGACAAAAATCCCCAAGCCTCAGTTTCCTCATCTGTAAAATGGGAACAATAATGACCACCTCATAGACTTGAGAGGCCAAAATAATCTATGATTTCTGAGAGTCTGTTCTCGGTAAGTAAGAAGGTAAAGCCAGAGCCTGCAGCAGAGGGGAGACACTGCCCCTCTGCTCATGCCCCACCCCCTCACTCTCCTCAGCAGGGGGAGACTGGCCTGAGGGTCACTAACCCTCCCCTCCCTCCACTCCACCCAGAGGGCTCAGCACCCACCTCTTCATCTCGGCAGCAAACCCGCTCTCCAGCAGGCCCAGCGCCTTCGCCTTCGTGGACAGGACACCTTGGAAGTCAGAGTCAGCAGGTATGAAGGTGATCTGCCAGGCAAAGGGGAGAAGGCTTCTCTGTAGCTGCCCGCACACATTCGTACGTGCTGCTCCCCCAGAGCAGGGGCCTAACCTCTCCAGATACCCTGGGACAGAGACCTCACAAGGGAGCACACCCTGTTTGACAGGAGGGCCCAGCACTGTTGGCTATCTGGATCCTGGGCTCCTGCTCCCACAGGAGCATTCACCCAGCAAACACTCCTGGAGCATCAGCTGTGTGCCAGGCACTCTTCTAGGCAGTAGGGGGCAGCAGTGAGTGAATGAGACAGGCACCCCTTCCCTGGGGGAGGTCATATCTTGTCCTGCCTGACATGGAGCAGGCCCTTCATCCGTATCTGGTGAATGGGTAAGAAGCAGGTCATTGTCAGGTGTTTCCTGGCACCGACAGAGGCTGCGACAGAGGACAGAGAAGGGGGTGGCCAGGGTGGTGCCCAACCCTGACCCCTGAACTCTCCGGGATCTCGAGGTCTCTGCAGGTGCCACACCACAGGTGGGCACGGGGCAGTGGAGGGGAGGCAGGTCACAAAAGAGGCAGTGGGATGAGGCAGAAGGCGCCCTGCCTTTGGGGTCTGAGAGGCTAGGTGAGCAGCCTTCCTTGGGCAGGTCATCACTCCTCCCACAGCCTGTCTGTGATCCTCTGTAAAATGGGGTTCGCCTCGAAGAGATATATGCAGCGCTGCTCACAATGGCCAAAAGGTGGAAGCACCCTAAGTACCCATTGATGGAGGACTAGATAAACAAAATGTGGTGTATACACACAAAGGAAGATTATTCAGCCTTTAAAAGAAAAAAAATGAAGTTCTGACATGTGCTACAACATGGATGAACCTTGAGGAAATAAGCCAGTCCCAAGACAAATTCCACAGGATTCCACTTATATGAAGTATCTGCTGCTGCTGCTAAGTCGCTTCAGTCATGTCCGACTCTGTGCGACCCCAAAAACAGCAATCCATCAGGCTCCTCCATCCCTGGGATTCTCCAGGCAAGAACACTGGAGTGGGTTGCCATTTCCTTCTCCAAGGCATGAAAGTGAAAAGTGAAAGTGAAGTCGCTCAGTCGTGTCCCACTCTTAGCGACCCCATGGACTGCAGCCTACCAGGCCCATCCGTCCATGGGATTTTCCAGGCAAGAGTACTGGAGTGGGGTGCCATCGCCTTCTCCAGTGAAGTATCTAGAATAGTCAAATCCATAGAGACAGAAGGGAGAATGGTGGTTGCCACAGATAGGAGCAGGGCGGATGGGGAGTTATCATTTATTGGGTATAGAGTTTCAGTTTTACAAGATGAAAAGCATTCTGGAAATCGGTTCCATAACAATGTGAAGGTAATTAACACTGAAAAGTTCACTTAAAAATGTTTCAGATGGTAAATTTTAGGTTATGTATATTTCACAATTTAAAAAAGCAGGATTAGTATTGCCTGTCTCCTGGCTGTGAGGATTCCATGAGATAATACATAAGGTGTCCTTCAGCACAGTGTCTGGCACATAGTAGCTGTTCTATAAATCATGGTTCGACGCTATTGAAGATGAAATTACCTGACTTCTCTGAGTCTTGTTCTCCTCAACTGAAAATTTCCTCAACAAATATTTGATAAGACCCTTGGGCTTCCCTGGTGGCTTAGAGGGTAAAGAATCTACCTGCAATGTGGGAAACGGGTTTGATCCCGGGTGGGGAAGATCCCCTGGTGAGAATGGAATGGTTACCCACTCTAGTATTCTTGCCTGGAGAATCCCATGGACAGAGGGGCCCGTCCAGAGGAGCCTGGTATGCTACAGTCCACGGGGTCATAAAGAACTGGACACAACTGAGCGACTAACACTTTCACTTCACTTTACAGTATTATACCAGGTTCATGAGCAGCAACCTCCTTTCTCCCTTCCCATAGAGTACAGTGAGTGAAAGACACTTGTCTGCACCATCAAAGCCCAATCCTGATGGGGAGAAGGGAATGATAGCTGGAGGGGTTCTTAGAACACCTGTGAGTAGTAAGCTTCCCCCCAAATGTCTGGAAATGAGGGAGGGCCCTGGGTATCTTCCACAGCCATTAAGTATGTCCTGCACTTGCCAGATGGTTCTGTATTTCCTAGAAGCTTCCCCTTCCTCCTGTCATCCTCCTCTTCATCATCATAATCACCACCATTATCTCCATCAACATCATAATCGTATCATCACCATCAGCACCAGCACCTTCATCAACAGCAGCATTATCATCCTACAGCATCATTGCCACTGCCACTGTGAAAGCCTGGAGGAGAAGGAAAGTCCTGAGCATCTTACAACACAAAATCTTTTAAAAGAGGGGGACAGGCAGAGTTGAAGCTGGGAAGGGGAGATCAGACCATGAAGACAGCAAAGCATCAGGCTAAGGAATTCAGCCTTTATCCAGAAGCAGAGGGAGCCCTGGAGGAGTTCTCAGCTGGAGAGTACACAGACAGATCTGTGTTTGGGCAGAGCTCTGGGAAGTCCCCAGAGGGAGGAACAGAGGGATGATGGAGGGAGGCCCATGGAGAGGTCAATCCATCAGTCACCAATCAGGGGTCTGGTCCTGGGCTCCAGCAGAGCAGGCAGGAGTGGGGAGTAGGGAGTGGGGAACTTGGGGGTAGAAGCAGAAGCCAGGCAAAGAGGTCCAGCCTTCCCAGCCAATCCTTCCCCTTGCCCCATCTCAGCTAACAAGCACAGCATCCCTGACTGTCCCACCGGCTAGATTTGTCCCAATTCTTCCTCCTCTCAAGCCCGAAACCCTGCTGACCACTAAATCTGAGCAAGTCTACTTCAGAAATTCAATAAGGTAAGCAAGCTGGAAGTGCCAGGGCCACACCTAGCCACAGCAGGTACTGTATGTTTGATGAACTGGAAATGTCTTCTCCGCACCTACAGCCTTGGGTTCAAGTTCTGCCTTAATCTAGGAGATGATCATCTCTCACCTGGACCACAGATGGAGCCCCCCCTCCACCTCTGGCCAGTTGCTCTTGAAACTTCCTCCTCCCAGATGTCAGCCTGATAACTTTCCTGAACTGCAAAGCTGCTCATGTCCCCCTCTTGTCCCATCAACTACAATGTAAGGTCCGAATTCCTCAGCATGGCATCCAGGCCCCGCGGGCCCAAGTCCCACTCCCTCTCCACCTTCCCTTGCTCCCTGCACTCTCCAGTCACCATGTCGACCCACTTGCCTTGCTGTTTCACCTCATGTCTTTCTTCACCCTATTCCTTCTGCCCGAAATGTCTTTCCTCATTTTTTCTACCTGGTGAACTTCTACTTTACCTACAAACCCCAAATCATCTTCTCTGTGAAACCCATTCCCTCCCCAGCAGCAGAAAATTGACTCCTCCACAGTCCTCCAAAGACAGGGACAGCCTAATTCACACTGGTATTGGCTAGCCCTTACCCCCATATTGGGCTTCCCTGGTGGCTCTGCTGGTAAAGAATCAGCCTGCAATGCAGGAGACCTGGGTTCGATCCCAGGGTTGGGAAGATCCCCTGGAGAAGGGAAAGGCTACCCACTCCAGCATTCTGGCCTGGAGAATTCCACGGACTGCATAGTTCGGGCGTTGCAAAGAGTGGGACACGACGGAGCAACTTTACTTACTTACTTTCACTTTACCCCCATATCATAATTGTCTAATTCTATTCCCTTATATATTTCTTTCAATCCAGAAAATTCCCATTTGTCAGGCTCTGAGGCAGGAGAGGATCTGGCAGGGAAGATGGGCATCAGTATTTGCTGAGCACTCCGGTGGCCCAGGCCCCAGTGAGATGATGTGGGAGAGGGGACCCTCGTCTAGCACACCTCCCGGGCTTACAACACACTTGCCTTCTCTCCTTAGTTGCCGCCCTAACAGCCTGCATCCCTGAAACACACATCCACATCTGTGCTCGCATACCTACCTGCACATACATACAAAGACCCGCTCAAAGCCACAACACTGATCCTGAGACGGCTGCCTTCGAATTGGCTCCAGGCCAGGCGTGACGCCAGGTCCCCACACACAAGACCCTATTGGTTCCTCCCACAGGGCCATGTAAGTCTCATGGAGGCAGGGGATTCTTCTGCCAGGGTCACAGAAGTGGGGTACAGGGAGGAGAAATCTGAGGCCTGGCAGACACTGAAACCTGTGCTCTTTCTACCCCACCATGCAGCCTCTGCAGCACAGGAACACGTGAATCCGTCAACAGTTACTCATTAATACCCAAGAATATTCCCTGTCCCCAATTTCTCTCCCTCATCCCCACAGCCACTCTGCCCCCCTCCCCTTCCCTGCCCACAGCCAGCTCTGTGAAGGGGGCCAGGGCAAGAAGGACCCTCCCCCGACGCTCCCCTACAGCCATTGCCTTGCCGTCCCCCAGGGTCCAGGCTCCTCATTGGGAGGATGACAATCAAGACGGTGGTGACGTGGGTGGCTCGGCCCCAAGGCCTTCTTCTCCCAGTGACCTCTGCTCAGGGCATTGCACAGAGTCGAGTTGACTGTAAACTGCTCAGAAAATGACTACAAACCAGCCTGGACCGCCCCAGTGCTGAATAAACGCTCTGACAGCCAGGGGCTGCCCGCAGAGGAAACAGGGCTGGGAGAGCCTAACCCAGGCCCTGGGAGCCTCCTCCCTCCACCAAACCCCAGCACAGCCACCCAGGCGAGAGATGAGGAGGGGGCTGCAGGGGGAGGGGCGGGGAGGAAGGGGAAGGTGGTGGCTGCCTGGGGACTGGAGCCCCAGATGGCAGGACCAGGGGGGTCCTTAAGATACACCCTCTTTCCCACCCCCCTCTTCCTAACTCACACGTTCTACAAATGTGCAAACTGAGACTCAGAGAGGGAAGGAGCTTAACCAAAGTCTTCCATGTAATTAGAGGCAGAGTGCAAGTTAGAATCCATGCTTCTTTCCTTGTCTCCCTGGATCTAGCTGACCAGCTGCTGTGTGACCTTGGAAAAGCCACTCAACCTCTCTGGGCACCAAAAGATTACAACACTTGATATGCCCATTCCACACTTTTGTTGGGAGGATCAATAACAGTAAGGGTGACAGCCTTTCACCTAAATATTATACTCTACAGTTTACAAACTGTTCGTCTTTTCTCTGTTCTCCATAATAACCGTGAGACTGGAGAAATAGGGGCCCAGGGCCTCATTTTGCAGATAAAAGAAACTGAGACTCAGAAAGACAAAGGTCACATAGAGCTAGAACTAGAACTCAAGACTCTCAAACCAGTGCTCTTCCCATCATTAAGTCACTCATTAAAACTCCAAAAGAGAGAGCACTGACCAAGCCATGAGGTTCCAGCTGACTCACTCAGAGCTCTCAGCAGCTCTGGGACACAGGGACCGTTTTGCCGAGGAAGGTTATGCTTTAGACACCACACATCTGAGCTCTGATCCCAACTCTGATACCCAGGAGCTGAAGGAACCTCACTTTCTGAGCCTCAGGCTTCTCCACTATAAAATAGAACTTCAGAGGTACCAAAAAGCTCAGGATGGATGCTGAACATCACCAGGGATACAGGTGTGCCTGGCAGGCAGCAAGCCCTCAGGAACTCTGGTTTCAAGAACCTGGATTGTGTCTCCCACATGGTACCTAGTTCAGGGCTCCAGATTCAGGGGACTTCTGATTAATCTTTATGCTAAGGGATGGATAGATGGATGGATGGATGGATGGATGCTCAGGAGAGTGGAGATAAGAAAAGAAACGGTAAGGGGAGAGGATGACAAGATGATTGAAGGATGGGGGACTGATACGTGGAATAGAGGCACAGCCCCAGACCCTCCTGGGCCCTGGCCCGCAGCCCACCTGTTCCCACTGTTCCCACCTACCTTGGGGTAGCATTGGCACATGCTCCAGATGACGCCCCCGATCACCATGACGCCTCCCATGGCGTAGAAGGTTCCGTAGACTTGGGGCCGGTCGTGGCTCATGAGGAACGTGCCAAGGGCCAGCAGGAAGAGCCCCAGCACGATGAAGCCGATGCGGAAGGTCTTCTCATCAGTCATGGCTGCCTGGCCAGGCCTGGCCTGTGAGCCACCTGCAGAGGGGTGCCAGCAAACCAGCCAGCTACCTACACACGCACTCACACTTGAGGAGTGACGCTCCGGGATCGCTGCCGATCAGGACTTAAGCCAAGAGGGAGGCAGGCTCCCTGCAGGCCCAGCCCAGCCACCAGGCACACCCCATGCTCCAGGCTGGAGGAGTTACGCACAGGTGGCCTCGCGACCCCACCTTCACCGCCTCACCTCCCCTCTGGCCCTCTGGAGCGTGTGGGAATCTGAGTGAGGGAGACAGAGGGAGGGAAGGGGAGGTTCCAGGGCTGGGCCCCAGCCCAGGCTTTGACATCACCTCATTTCCCTGAGTGGGGCTGAGCTGGGCGGACAGACAGCCTGCACCATCCAGCCAGGGAAAGCAGGTACATACTGCAGCCCAAAGGCATCAGAATGCCACTGGGGGATTCCAGGATCCCACAGGCTGGCATTTTAGAATCCTGAAGAATTTTAGACTCTTCAAGGTCATGGGCCCACCTGGCCACTAGTTAACGAATGGTGCCTGCATGCAGGGCTCTATTTTAAACATGTGATACGTATTAACTCATTTAGGGAACCCCGTAAGGTCGGCACTACTATCCCTACTTTATAAATGAAGACACAGATACATAACTTGCCCAAGGTCACACAGCCAGGAAAGACAGGGCAGTTGGCGTTTGAACCTAGTACTGTCCCCAGGTGAAACTGCCTAACTGCAGCGCAAGGGCTCAACGTGCAGGCTCTGGTGGCCATACAGACCTCCCGGCTTGGCTTCTGGCTCCTCTACTACGGGGCGGTGTGGTCTTGATCCAGTTGCCTCTGTGCTGAAGTCTTCCTCCTCCCTACAATGGGGATAGTGATAGCAACTCGAAGGTCTGGGCTCCCTGGGTGCCTCTGCCCCCTTCCCATGCTCTGCGATCCATCCAGGCCTACTGGCCATGAGCTGGCCATGAAAGGCTCTAGTGGGCAATGCCCCTCTAGGGTGTGATTGGTTGATAGTGAGTTCCTTGCCTCCTAACCTAGGAAGATGCCCTCATTCTAAGAATGACATTCTAATGGTGGAATTTCAGTCCTGCAGCAGGCTGATGGGAAAAATCAGATTCTCAGAGAGGATTATAGGGAAATGATGGTCAACAGTATCTGTAAAAAAAAAAAAAAAAAGCATTAACTTGTTTGTACGGGGTTGAACTGGCTCTGAATTGGCGTTGCAGGATGAAAGGTTTTCACTTGGCATCCTGACTTCATAGGCTTGGGGAATCTTCCTGTTTGCCATTGCCACCCTCTCCACGCCCCCAGACGCAAGCTGTACTGGTTCCCAACACCACA
Source organism: Bubalus bubalis (assembly GCF_019923935.1). Classification (NCBI taxonomy): domain Eukaryota; kingdom Metazoa; phylum Chordata; class Mammalia; order Artiodactyla; family Bovidae; genus Bubalus; species Bubalus bubalis. The sequence goes on from NC_059162.1 coordinate 91,018,675, forward strand.
CCTATGTTCACATGATACACTCTGGTGTCGCTGCCCGCAGCGCCTTGGAGTTTCATTATGAAGCAGTTTCTCCTTCACCAGCCCTCAGATCCAACACTTTACAGTTTGCCGAGGTGTCCTGTAGCAGAACTCAGGTGACCCTTCCAGTGAGAGGTGACTGAGAGGTCAGAAAGGGCTGAAAGGCACAGGGCGACATCTACGTTTGGTGTTTTCCAGGGTGACCTTGGCCTGGTGGCTCTGCTCTGGGCTTGAGTTTGTCATCTTTGGTTGAATGTGGTATCACGTTACCTCCCAGGGGTTGTGGAGAGAGGTCATATGATAGCGGGAAAAACGCTTTGCAAACTAGGATTATTTACAGGGCAGAACCCCAGGTGGCTCAGTGGTAAAGAATCCACCTGCCAAAGCAGGAGACGCAGCAGTCACAGGTTCGATCCCTGGGTCGGGAAGATCTCCTGGAGGAGGAAATGGCAACCCACTCCAGCATTCTTAACCTGTAAAACCCCATGGACAGAGGAGCCTGGTGGGGTCGCAGAGTCGGACACGACTGAGCACACACCCTCCAGGGAAACACTATTATCATAATTTTACACAGGCTCAGAGAAGGGAAGCTACACGCCCCTCCCAGAAAATGAATCCGGGGCCCAGAGGGGCTTCAGCCTGCCCTTTCTGGTCCTGGAGCCCGGGTCCACGGCGGCGGGAAGATTTTGGTCGCAATCCAGCAGGAGCCTCTCGCGCCCCCTGGTGGCCATAGTAGCACGCGCTTGGCTAGGTGCTTGCACATCTCTTCAGTTCAGTTCAGTTCAGCCGCTCAGTCGTGTCTGACTCTGCGACATCTCTTAGGTCGTGCCAGCGTCCCGCAACCCCGTGAGGCTACCGGAAGAGGTTACCCTGCCTATTTCACAGGCGAGGAAACTGAGTCAGGGGACATCTCTCCAAAGATCTCCCCAAACTGTACTGGGGGCTGAACGCGGACCTGGATCCACGCAGCCCCAGTCGCATTGTAGATGAATCTGGTCCTTAGGGCTTCCTGAGAAGCCTCCTGGTCACCCCAGCACTCTCCTTGTTTCCCCATCTTTTCTTTCCTCTCCACTACTCACCCACTTTCTGCCTTTTCTCTCCTTAAAACAGGTTGGGGGCTGGGAGTGACAAGAGTAAGAAGCTCTGGGACAAGTAGGTGCTCTGTAAAATGGATCTAGTCTAACCTCTTGCACAGAGCCGTGGTGAGGGTGAAATGGGGACACGTGTGTACAGCGCATTGGAAGTATTGGGTGATCCGTGGTTCCCACTCGCCTCTCACCTGCCTCTGACTTCTGCCTTCCACCCCTGCAAAGCGGGGTGAGCCTGAGGAGCAGTTGCAGAGTCTACCATCTTGCAGCAGAGGGCGCGCTAACCACTGTTTTCTTCCCCGTTTACAGCATTCAGCGTCCCTGCAAGATAAAAGCTGTGCCTGCAGGTAGGTGAATATCACACCCATTTGACAGAAACTGAGGCTCTCAAAGGCAGAATAAGCGGCCCAAGATGGCAGAGTCTGTAAAGAGCAGAGCCAGGGTTCAAACGAGGCCCCAGGTCAGTCCTTGTTGAGTACCTGCTATATGTCGCTCACTCCGAGGTGTGGGTGTCTGAGAACATGGTTATTCAGCGTGATGGCTGGTGGCGGGTCAGATGGTAAAGAGTCTGCCTGCAGTGTGGGAGACCCGGGTTCGATTCCTGGGTCGGGAAGATCCCCTGGAGAAGGAAATGGCAAACCACTCCACTATTCTTACCTGGAAAATCTTGTGGACGGAGGAGCCTTGGCAGCCTACAGCCCACGGGGTCCCAAAGGGTTGGACACGACTGAGCGACTTCACTTTCACTTTCTTTCCTGTTTCGCGGGGCACAGAGATACGTCTGAGGTCCAGCAAGTGCACAAAGCAGCCAGAGGCAGAGACTGGGGAGGGGGTGGCCCAAGGGAGGAATGAAAGGACAGAGTCACAGGAGGGATTCTTGAGAAGCCAGTTGGCATTCTTCTGTCAGGGCAGGAAAAGCAGTTCAGGCAAAGAGATCAACATGTGCAAAGGCCTAGAGACAAGTAAGCACTGACACATGGCTGGAGGTAAAACCAAGTGCTGCGCGCATACCATCCCTACACTGCAGAATCCTCCCCCTCTTCCCCTACCTGCGCCTCCATGTCGGCTCCACCCTTCCAGCACCTGGATATCCTGGCCACCATCCTCACCTCCTCCCTCTCATCCACATGCTATTGGCCCTGCCTCTGGGACGGAGGGCTTCCCTGATAGCTCAGTTGGTAAAGAATCCGCCTGCAATGCAGGAGACCCCGGTTCGATTTCTGGTTCGGGAAGATCCCCTGGAGAAGGGATAGGCTACCCACTCCAGTATTCTTGGGCTTCCTTTGTGACTCAGCTGATAAAGAATCTGCCTGTAATGTGGGACACCTGGGTTTGATCCCTGGATTGGGAAGATCCCCTGGAGAAGAGAAAGGCTACCCACTCTAATATTCTGGCCTGGAGAATTCCATAGACTGTATAGTCCATGGAGTTGCAAAGAGTCGGACACAACTGAGAGACTTTGACTTCAGTGAGACAGAAGAATCGAATCACTTCTCGCTCCCACTACGGCTCATCACTCTGGTCTGAGGCCCATCATGCCTGTCCTCTAAGTGGTCTCTGCTTCTCCCCTTGCCGGCTGCAGTGTCTTTCCAACCTAAATGCCAGATTAGACCATGTCACTTCTCTCCTCAGAGCCCTGGAATGGTTCTCTTCCCTATCAGAGTAAAACTCAAGACTTAAAATGGCCTATAAAACCCTAGATAATCTGCCCAGCCTATCGCTGCTCTGAGATAGTCTCCTGCCACGCCTCCCCTCACTTATTCCACCCTAGTCTCCCTGGCTGCATGCTTCTCTGGGAATAGGCCTTTGCACCTGTTCATCCTTCCACCTAGAAGGCTCTTCCTCCAGATATCTGCACAGCTCCCTCCCTTGCCTTCTTCAAGTATATATCCAGATGTCAGCTTCTCTGGTGTGACATCCAAAACTGCAGAACCCCTCCCCCAGGTGTTCCCTGCCCTCCTTTCCTAATTTACTTTTCTCCACAGCACCATCAATTACACTGTACACATAAGTTATGAATCTCACCGCTTGTCTGAATTCCCGCACTAGAATTCGAGCTCCTACAGGCTTGGGGCTTTGTTTTGTTCATTGTTGGATCTCCAGGGGTTAGACCTGGTCGACTCTCAATTCATATTTGGAAATGGAGGGATGGCTATCAGCTCCAGAGCAGAGGAAGGCCGGAGAGGAAATGCAGGCAGGAAACCTGGGGTCAGGCCAGGGGAGCCGGCATCTTTCAGAGGCCAATGGGGAGTCTCCAAGGGAGTTATGCGGGGAGTGACACGGGTTGGATTTTCATTTTGTACCCATCCTCTGGTTCTGAGATCAGGTTGGAAGAAGCAAAAGGAGACAGTGGAAGTGAGGGGCAGTCACCAGACTCTAGTAGAAACCTAGGGCTACAAAGATTAAAATGAACACTTTTTAAAAGAGCTGCTGAAGGGATGGAAAGCGAGGGAATTTTCCAACTGATTTGAGGTGGTAAGCTCCAGGGGGTGGGGTCACTGGTCAACGCAGAGGAAAACAGGGCAAAGGAGGAGCCCAGTGCAAGCAGGGGAGAGGCCTGAACCCGGAGTGTCCCTGATGTCCCAGGCCTGGGGACAGACATCAGAGGTGAGCTCTGGGTGATGGATGAATAAACTGGTCAGCCGGCCTGGGAGGAAAGAGGACAGAAAGAGAACCAGTGCCTCCTGGGGGCTGGATTGACAGACCCAGCCTCATGGGGCTACTCAGCCTGAGTCCTTCCCAGTTCACAGTCAAGGCCACTGCAGCTCAGAAAGGACCCTGGATTGTTAGGAGACTGGCTCCATGGCCCTGGCTTTGCCTCCAAGGAGCTGGTGACCTTGAGCAAACCACTGCCCCTCCCCGGGACTTTCAGTTGGGACGCAGATGACTTAGGACTATAGAAAAAGTTTTTCCAGTCTTCCAGCCCTCCCCAACCCCTGCCTCTTCCAGCTCCTGCTTGGCAAAGGTGGTGCCTCACACCTGCAACTCATTAACTCACCTGCCTGGGGGAAATTTCTGTCTGGAGGTAGGAGGGAAGCTGGGCTTTGTTTCCCAGCCTGGAACCCCTTTAACCCCTTAGGAATTACAGAGGTCCTGATGGATCCCTTGCACTTCTCCCAGCCAAATCCCCAAGGTACACAGTGAAAGCCGGTGTGTGTGCGTGTGTACGGACGCATGTGCCTGCACCTGTGCATCTCAGGGTCCCACAGAAAGGTCAGGGCCAAGGCAGAATTCAAACCTGCATCTCCATCATAGCAGGAAGTACAAGGCACACACAAGGAAGAGAGAGAGGAGTACAGGATAAGGATCCGGGATCTGGTGATGGGGAAGGGAGAGGATCCACAAGATCCACGAGAAGAGCCACAAGATCTGGCTCAGGTGGCTGAGAGAGGACCTGGGAATGACCAGGGTAGCGGACCTTTTTTGTTTCATTTTCAGTCAACAAATATCTACTGAGCATCTTCCACGGGCCAGGCACTGTTTCTAAGCTTTAGGTAAAGAAATTGTATATATTGTATGTATATAATAGTAAAGGAAAGAAGCAAGAATACCCCTGCTCTTGGAGAGCTCGCTGGGGTAGAAACATAATAAACAAAGAAATTTTTAAATATTAATTTTAAATATTAAATGATGACAGGGGTTATTTAAAAAGTAGAGCAGGAAGGAGGCTTGGAGTGCAGGGTGCTGGGTGGGATAACAATTTTAACAGATTGGCTCAGGATGGCATCTTGAAGAGAGGTTCAGACAAAGATGTGAGGGGCATGAGGAGTAAGCCTGGAGGAAAACTTCCAGAGAGAGAAGACAGGAGCAAAGGCCCATAGGAGGGCCGACTGCAGCAGAGAGCAAGGGCAGGGACCGAGACCCACCCACACCATCCTCGATAGAGATTTCATTACTCAGCGTGACCTGGGAACCACTCAGGGTTTTGAGCCCAGGAGGGGTGTCATGCATCTGAGTTTGATCAGGCTCATTCTGTCCAGTGGGCTTCCCTGGTGGCTCAGACAGTAAAGAATCTGCCTGCAATGGAGACTGGGTTTGATCTCTGGGTCAGGAAGATCCCCTGGAGAAGGGAATGGCTATCCACTCCAGTGTTCTTGCCTGGAGAATTCCATGGGTGAGTGGCCTGGTGGGCCATAAGTCCATGGGTTTGCAAACAGTCAGCAAAACTGAATGACTAACACTTTCCATTAAACTTTGAGGAGACATCAGGAGACCCCACAGGGAGACGGGATGGCAGGTAAGGAGCTGGTCCAGGCCTACATGGGAGGATCCAAGGACTGGAACCAAACCAGGCCTGAATGAAAACACATTTATTTATATGAAAAACTTTTATTCTCTGTGATTTTAACCTCTCTTAGACTCAGTTTCCACACCTGTTAAATGGGGACACTACCTGTAGCAAAGAACTTGAGGATGTGAAAGAACTGCAGGGAGCCTGGCCTGGTAAATGGGAAGCTCCTCGGGGAATGCTGTACCTACACAGCTGATTCTGACTGAGCCCCAGGACTTTGAACTCCTGCTTGCGGAGTGACCCTCAGAAGGTTACTTAACCTCTCTGGGCTAGTTTTCTCATCTGTGAATGGGGTATGACATTCTGGAAGCAGACATTTCTATCATATCTGGAATACAAGAAGAGGGGTGGAGCTCCCTGTCACAGAAGGTCTAGTTGCAGAGGCGCCTAGTAGAGGGGGGTCACCTCTACTAACAAAATCCAACAATCACTGCATGCTTAAGAGAGGCTGCCACGGGCTCAGAAGTCTGCATTTATTGTTTGCTACATTAGCATTGAGCCTGCAGGTTCAGTGTGATCTCATAATGTCACCTGCTATCATCTCATTTAATGCTCAAAACTCAGCTCTCTAAGGTAGGGGCTGGTGCCTCTGTAATTCCCATTTAACAGATGAGGAAACGGAGGCAGAGAGAGGTATAGTCACTTGTCCAAAGTCACTCAGCGGGTACCTGGTGGAACTCATGCACAGATGGTCTGAATTCAGAGTTCATGTTTTTTTGGTATAACTGAAACTCAATGCATTACTTTGGGCCAGTCCTGGCTCTGCCTCTAGGCCCCAGTTTCCTCATCAGCACAAGAATATTTCCCAGCTGACAGCCAACAGTAACGGCCACGTGAAAGTGCCACCTTGGGCATGCTGGGCCCCAGGGACTGCAGCCCCACCAACATCACAAAGGGCCGCAGAACCACCCAGCTGGGCCCAGGCAATCCACAGAATCACGAGGGATAATAAAATGGATTTATTTTCAGCCATTTGTTACACAGCAAGAGAAAAAACAAAACAGCATTCAGCAGTATTTGTTGACTGCCTGTGTGTACCAGGCACTGGACCAGACACTTAGAAGAAGCCCATCATTGGTCTCCAGCTTCCAGGCCTACTAGAAGACTTTAACTTCCACCCTCTGTAATCTGGACAGGGCCCGTGAGGGAGCATGCAGCCCCAGGTGCTGTCTCTCCAGAGATGCCACCAGCAGCGAAGATGAGGCTCTCATAGCTAGGTGGAGGCAAGGGGGGCTGGGCCCCAGGCAGGGCATCCCCCAAGGCACTGAGCTCCAGGTCTTCCTCCACAGGGGACGCAGGTGGTATCAAGGGTCCCCCAGCCAGTGGGCAGCGCACAGCCTCCTCATAAGTGGGGACGGTAATCACCTTCGGGGTCCTAGAGGGACAGAAGAGAGGCTATCAACAGGGGTGGGGTAAAACCCGACGGCACACCAGGGAGGGGAGGGGGGGAGGCTATGGGCTTCCCTGGGCCCGCAAACACCGCTGGAGCTTGACAGCCACCAGCCCCTGCCCACCTCAGCTCCTTGATTCTGCTCTCCCTCCCTTGTAGTCAGTTCTCCATTCAGTTAGCTCTCCACCCGGGCTCGTCACACCCTCTGTCTCCTCAATTCTCTCTGCAGAGAATGTCCTTCCCACCTCCCTCACACCTTCCCTGCTTCCCTGTCAGTTCCCACTTGTCCTTGGAGTCTCCATCCAGGCTCTTCTGACCAGGCTCTGCCCTCTAGATTCCAAGAATAGGTCACTTGCATCCCAGCCACACCAAAGCTGATGGAAATGAGGCTGATCCTCCGTCCTCTCAGGGCCCTGGAGAATCACCTGTGGGGAGTCAGTGCTCCTTCCCTTCCCAGGACCTTGGCGGTAGGAATGTCACTGATCCTATGTCTGGGCTGCTTCTGCTTTGGGAAGATACTGCCACATACAGGGGCTGACAGGTGATTCTGAGGTCCCTTCCCACCCCAAGCGTCTCTAAGGTTGATTATGAGTCACAGCGTTGGCTGGTTCAGCTCCCTGCTCAGCCACATTCTCGGTGGGAGATCATGGGTCAGTGTTAAAGAAATTAAATGAATAGTCTTGTTTAGGCTTCAGAGCCAAAGCAGAGCAGGCCTCTGACCTTGCTTCTAACCTGCCTGGACACTGCCCTGACTGTGAGTGACTGCTGTGAGTGCCAAGACTTGCAGCACCATAGATAAGATGCAGGAGAAATCCTGAGACTGTTGAGCCGCTAGAGGGGGCCTGGCCAACCAAGCCCCAGGCTTAATGACATTCCAAGTTTTACAAGACAAAATAAACAGCATTAACAGGAAGCCAGCAATGACAACCCACTCCAGGACTCTTGCCTGGAAAATCCCATGGACGGAGGAGCCTGGTAGGCTGCAGTCCATGGGGTCACTAAGAGTGGGACACGACTGAGCGACTTCCCTTTCACTTTTCACTTTCATGCATTGGAGAAGGAAATGGCAGCGCACCCCAGTGTTCTTGCCTGGAGAATCCCAGGGACGGGGGAGCCTGGTGGGCTGCCGTCTATGGGACCGCACAGAGTGGGACACGACTGAAGCGACTTAGCGGCAGCAGCAACACGAAGCCAGAGCTGCGATTTGGTCACAGATTGATGATGATCGCAGTGTGCCACCGTCCTGGGATTATAGATGGGAACCCAAGCTGCAGCCTCTGCAGTCTCACCCACAGAGCCGGCGCGCTACCTTCGTCCCTTTCCCAACTGGGACTCTAGATGTGCCGTAACACGGGACTTCCCAGCGCGGTTTAAGTCTGGATGTTGGTCAAAACCCAATTTGGTGATGTATTCTCTGGTCTATTTCTCTTTTCTTTTAATGTTAGTATGTTGAAAACAAGTTAGACAATTCTCTAATAAATATCTGTGTTATTTATTTGTATATAACAAGTGGCTTATTTTGTTAACAAATCCTGTGAACCTGAGATTAAAGTGAAAACTTTTGCAACCAGTCAGTAACTCTATTAACCCGAGTCCCAGTTTCCCCGTCTGTAAACGGGGATGATACGGGCACCGACCTCACAGGACCATGTGAAGATTAAATGAGGTAACACGGGGCACTTCAGCCAAGGAAGCTGATAAGGGGACCCACCCGCCTCTGACTCACAGTGTCATTTGAAGTGAGGGCAGACAAAGAATATCGTTCCTGGAGGCAGACAAGCTAGGTTCAATTGCTACGTGACCTAGGCTATGTTCATACCCAATCTGAGCCTCTTTCTTCTCATCCATAACATGAGGATAACAATTACTATTTTATAGATTCAGGAAAAGGGAAAATGCTTTGACAACTCAGGAAAATATGGGTGATTAGGCTTCCAGAAGCCCAAATCTCCTGCCCTGCTCACCTCCTAGCCATGCCCCAGCCACTCCCTACTTCTCCAAGCCTGGGAGACACGAGGCAGGCTTTGAGTACCCCTGGCACTGCTTCAGCAGGCAACAGCTGGCAGGGCAGGGCACAGCTGCCAGGTGAGACCAGCCCACAGCAGGAAGTTTGCTTAGAGGGTAGAGGTGCAGTAGCCCTCACACCGTCTCACCTAGCCAGCTGGGCCCACCCAGCCCCAGGTCACCACGGTCATGGTCCCGAAAGCCGGAAACTTGGGAAACATGAAGCCTGAGGCTGGGGGACCACATCGCACACTTGAGCGGCAGACCCATTCATGGCGTAATCTGGACGTGGCTCCCTGCAGCTGGGTGGGGCGGGCAGGCCGCTGTGGTCCCCGTGCTCAGGAAGCTTCGCTGAGCCTGGTGGCGACAGGAGATCCGAGCCTAGCACCAGCTTCTCCACCATTCAGCTGAGTCAGACAAGCATAGTAGGGAAAGGGGAAAGGGACCAGGGGTGAAGCACTATTTGCCCTCCACTCAAGCTCTCTAATCTCATTTCACATTCGTGACAAGCCTGGTCAGTCATCGCACAGGTAAGCTAGGGCCACACATCAACTAAGCGGCAAAGCCCCAGCCCACGCCAACCGTCACACCTCCCCTACCCGACCCCTGATCTCTCCATACCTCAGCTTTCTCATCTGTAAATCGGACCTTACATTGCCTTTTAAGCAGCGAAGCTTAAATCAGTGGGCATGAAAGGACATCATCAAATGAAAGCAAAGAAGAGAACTGAGTTTTGCAGTAAATACACCTCCCCATCTATCATCTCATTTGAGCCTAACGGCAATCCCAGGGAAAATTCCAGGATTGACGGGAAAAACCAGATATGGCTCAGAGAGTCCAAGTCAAGAACACACAGCTTAGGAAAGAGTGGACACTGACAGCCTTATGTCCGACTAGACCCGTGCTTTTTTCTGCTGTTCTCACTGTGGTTGGGAGTGGGGAATCCCAGAGACCTCCCACCCAGGCACTTCATCTAAGGCTCACATTTCATATGGGAGCCCCTGAGAGTAGGGGTTTTGTCTATTTTGTCCACTGCTTCATTGTAAGTGCCCTGCAGAATTAGGTACTCAGTAAATGTTGGTGAAATGCATGAAAGAATAAGCAGATGAATAAATGAGGACACTGAGCCCCCAAGAGGGAAATGGGCCCACCAAGTCATCAGCCTAGATGGCCTTTGTCTCTAACCTGGAGTTACCCACAGAGAGCAAGGCGCCTGGAGGCAGGGACAGCTAAGTGACCTTCCCATGGGGCCCAGATGCTGGGCTTTCAGTAGGAGGGCCAGGATGGCTCAGCCCCAGGGACAAAAAAGAACCGTTAGCAGAAGCAGCCTCACCAACATGAAGCCATCCCAGCTCTGAGTCTAAGACATGGTCTCTGAACTTGATGGACCATGAGTACCCTGCAATGGGTGAGTTTCTCCCTGGCTCAGCTGGGAAAGAAGGCTGAGTTCCCCCACCTGACATGCAGCTGCAGCCCGGACCCTGTTGGGTCAACACAACTGTGGGTATTGACAACACCCACTCTCTGTGCTCAGGTCAGGCTGGGCGGGGAAGGACAGGTACTCTGAGGCATGATCTGGTTCCAAGCAATAACTCACTGAGTGACCAGATAGGTCACTGGTCTCTCTGAGACCCAGGTTTCTCATCTGAGAAGTGAAGAGGCCCCAAGGTCCTGCCCTTCCTTCTAAAGTCAAACCAAGGCCTGACCACTGGACTAAGGGACTTCCATTGAACACTCTATTCTCTGTGACCTCAGGGAGTCCCAGGCCAGTAGCAAGGACTAATCTGTTACCTTCTTTAACTCAGGATGCATTTACCTCTCTAACTCAGGGAAGAAGAGTGCTCAGGGTCCCAGGCCAACTCATGGATATCTGGTTTAGCCCTTAGTGCATGCAAATCCAGTGCTTACAGAGTGGTGTAGGGGAACACACACCTCACAGCCAGCAGGCTCTGCTGCTTTCTAGCTGTATAACCCTCACCCTCTTTTTCTGTAAATAGTACTTCTTACCTTACAGGTGGGCTGGACTGGGGAAGGTACATGCAGGCCCCTGACATATGCAGGCACAGCAGACACTTGTTGAAAGAGTAAGTACATAATAAGAGCATGTAAGATACACGCATTCGCAACAGGGCAAAAACTGGTTCTGGGAATCTTGCTGATACTGTGTTTATGTATAAAGCACAGATATACATGCAGACCAAACATACAGTATATCTGTGGTATTAACATTCCATGAGGGAGTATTAAGGGAAAAAGGCCTAAACAGTCTCCTGGGAGGGAGTGATTTAGAAAAACATGAGAAATATTATGTAAATGTAAGATTTTTTTCTCCATTCCCTACCTCATCCCTGGGCTTCTGCACATGCTCCTCTGCCTGCTGAAGACACCCCTCTCCACCTTATCCACTTGAGGAAAAGTTGGCACTTGTGCATCTATCGTGTGCCAGGCTCTGGGCTGAGTTCTTCATTTACATCATCTCAGGTAAGTACTATGAGCCGACTCATTGGAAAAGACCCTGATGCTGGGAAAGACAGAGGGCAGGAGGAGAAGAGGGAGCCAGAGGATAAGGTGTTTGGATGGCGTGGCATCACTGTCTCAATGGACACGTGTTTGAAAAAACTCCAGGAGATAGTGAAGGACAGGGAAGCCTGGTGTGCTGCAGTCCATGGGGTCGCAAAGAGCCAGACAGACAGGACTTAGCAACTCAGCAACTGCTATACAGGCATTTGCTACATTTGTCATTCGTATACCTCCTGTTTCATTTCTGATGAGATGTTGAGGTTCAGTGGGGTTGGATAATCTCCTGAAGTCCCATAGCTAGTTAGTGACAGAACCAGGAGAGGATCCCTATGGGTCTGACTCCTGTGGGTACGTTCTTAACCCCTACACTACTCTGCCCAATACCATGCTAATCACTACTGCCACTTGCTCCAGGAAGCCTTCCTGGGTTTTCCCATGTCCCACACGACCACGTCTGCCCTCTTTCACAGCTTTAACTACTCTGATTTGTCAAAGCCTGCCTCTGTCAAGGGACTTAAAACACTTCCAGGAGTGCTGATCAGCCTCCAGGACCCCAAAACACAGGTAAAGCCTAGACCAGAGGAGAAACCCCATGGGAGTTTGTTGAGTAAATGCCTGATGGTGTGACCGGGCCCTACCTGTGGCCCCCACTCCCCGCAGCTGCACCTGACCTACAGCTCTCCTTCTCTGAGGACTCCACAGTGAGGTAGTACAGGTCCCTGGAGAGGTGGTATGGGTCCCATCGAGGCAGCTTCTGGGTGCTGGCCTTGACTGACCACAGCAGGCCGAAGAGCAGCAGCAGGCCACCTGCGCCGCAGCAGAAGAAGCTGACCGACCTGAGTAGGGCACCGGGGGCCCCAGGCTCAGGGCATCCAGTGGGTGGGACCGACTGGCTGGGCGGGGGGCCTGCGTCTCCTTCACTCCACCAGGCGAAGCAGAGGGTCCCAGCCACTAGGACCACCGTGCCGCTGACCATCATGCAGTAGCGCAGGGTGGAGGCCACACGGGCCCTGTCACAAGTCTGGACAGAAAAGGAGAGAAAAGAAGAAACAAGCCCTGTGAGAGGCCTGCTGGGTACCAGATGTGGGTTTAGTCCTGCCTGAGATCACTGAGCAGTCTCGGAGGGGTCATATGACTCCTCTGTGCCTCTGCTTCCTCATCTGTGGAATGGAGGTGAGGCTCCCAGCCCTCCAGGGCTGCTCTGAAGGCCATAGATCATGTGTCCCAAGGTCCTGGCACCACACCTGGGACCTGGCAGGACTCAGTAAGTGCGGCTGTTTCCTGCCCAGCCTTCCCCCAGGACTCAGAGGCCTCATCTGCTTGGTGGGTATGAGATTCCCCTGTGTCTTCTGCAGGCTGGGAGGGAGGAGAGTGAACCCTGTGGGGTCCGCCAGGCCTGCCAGGAGAGGGGCTTGCTGCTTATGCGTTGTCTCACTTCACCCAGGTCACAATCTCGAAAGGGTGATGCTCTTATCTCCATTTGATAGGCTTCCCTGGTGGCTAAGTTGGTAAAGAATTTGCCTGCAATGCAGGAGACCTGGGTTCAATCCCTGGGTTGGGAAGATTCCCTGGAGAAGGAAATGGCAACCCATTCCAGTATTCTTGCCTGGGAAATTCCACGGACAGAGGAGCCTGGTGGGCTACAGTCCATGGAGTTGCAAAAGAGTTGGACATGACTTAGTGACTAAACAACAACTACAACAAATCTCCATCTGACCGAGGAAGACACTGAAACCTGGGGCAGGTACCGGCGCCAGTGGGGAAAGGGCATTGAGAAGCCTGGAGCTGAGATTCACAACACAAAGCAAAATTTCATGCAAAAAGATGGTTTTTGTGACCTTATTTTTAATGGTCATAATTTGGAAAGAGCCTAAATGTCCAACTATAGGGAAAGGGTGAATAAACCATGGCATAAAATCTAGATGGAATATTCATGACTGATTTTTAAAAAAAAATTAAGCTCAGCACAGATATTTAACAACAGTGGGAAATTCTTATGATATCTGACTTTTTCCAACTTAGGTGCCAAATTAAACACACAGTATTATCTCAGTGAGGAAAAACAAAATGCCCAGGGGGTGGAAAAAAAACACCTGGGAGGAACCCTGGCTCCAGATTATACAGACAGGAAGGGATTTCTCCAAAACCAACATCCAGGTCATTGTACACGCTGTTCCCTCTCCCTGGTAACTTGCTATCATCAATGTCCTCTCCACGCTCAGCTTGACTCTCACCCGAGAAGCCTTCAAAGGGGACACTTTAAACTCAGAGTCCCCTGGGCCTTCATTGACCAAGCTGTTATCTGTCTGTTTGACTTCTCTTTGTGTCTTGTCCTCACCAGACAGCAAGTTCCCTGAGGGCAGGGTCTGTATCTGCCTTGTTTACAGCTCTATCCCCCAGTGCCTAACACATAGTAGCTGCTCCATAAACAGGTGTTGAAGAAATTCTCCTAAATGAGAAACAGTGTTGCTGAATAAACCTTGTTGGGTGACATGCCCCTCTCCTAGCTGGGAGGGATTGGGAGAGGGGAGGGAATACAGGATGCCAGTTGCTGCAGCGCCCAGCCTTGGAGTCTGGTTTTGGTCCCTACTCTGCAGCTCACCAGCCATGTCCTGGGATAAGCCTCCCAACTGCGCCTGACCTGTCTCCTCATCTATACAGAGTCCCCCTCTCCTCTTCCACAAGTTGAGCCAGTGAAGGAGAGGGCCAGGGACTCGTAGACCTCAGGAAGACTAATGGTCAGCCTTCCAAATGGGGCTTGCCCAGCCTAACAGGGTACAACTGAACAACGCCCTGCTGTGCAGTCATTCAGAGACACAGTCCTCAGGGAGCTGAAAGTGAATTCACTCAGTCGTGTCCGACTCTTAGCGACCCCGTGGACTGTAACCCACCAGGCTCCTCCATCCATGGGATTCTCCAGGCAAGAATACTGGAGTGTGTTGCCATTTTCTTCTCCAGGGTATCTTCCTGACCCAGGGATCGAACCCAGGTCTCCCACATTGCAGGCAGACACTCTAACCTCTGAGCCACCAGGAAAGCACGCTCAGGGAGCTGAAGAGCATGACAAAGTGTTCAAGATCTAGTAGGTGAGACTTTAGATTTCAAAAGGGCATGTTTCCAGATGTGTTTAAAAATGTGTGTATGCATATATACGGAATCTAGAAAAATGGTACTGAAGAATTTATTTACAGGGCAACAATGGAGAAACAGACATAAGACAATAGATTTATGGACATGGGGAGAGGGGAGGAGAGAGTGAGATGTATGGAAAGAGTGACACGGAAACTTACATTACCATGTGTAAAATAGATAGCCAACAGGAATTTGCTGTATGGCTCAGGAAACTCAAACAGGGGCTCTGTATCAACCCAGAGCGGTGGGATGGGGAGGGAGGTGGGAGGGAGTTCCAAAAGGGAGGGGATATATGTATACCTATGGCTGATTCATGTTGAGGTTTGACAGAAAACAGCAAAATTCTGTAAAGCAATTATCTTTCAATTAAAAAATAAATTTTTTTAAAAAGTGTGTATGTGTTTGTATGTACACATGTGAGCGAGAAAGATAAAATGTATACATGAAATGAGGTGCTCGAGGAGTGGACCTCAATCTTTATGAGCCTCCAGGCCACCAGAAGCATATAGAAACATGCCATTTGTAAATTACCTTTGGTTCTCTTCCTGTGAATCTGTCAATGGGGCAAGTGCCTCCTGTCTCCAGCTCAAGGCATTTTCTCTGGGGGAGAAAAAGAACCTCACTACACTCTCTCCAAAGACAGCAAGGAGAGGCTGTCAGAAGGAAAAACTGAAAGAAAAATAAACCCCAGCAAATCGGTAACAGTAACCCCTCACCTATATATTGATACTTCATAGTTCCCCTTCACACCTGGCATCTCATCTGACCACAACTGAGGCAGATGGTCGGGCAGGGAAAGAAATTCTTATTTTACAAATGACTAGACTGAGTCCACCCTTATGGCAGATGACACCACCCTTATAGCAGAAAGCGAAGAAGAACTAAAGAACTTCTTGATGAAAGTGAAAGAGGAGAGTGAAAAAGTTGGCTTAAAACTCAACATTCAGAAAACTAAGATTATGGCATCTGGTCCCATCACTTCATGGCAAATAGATGGGGAAACAATGGAAACAGTGACAGACTATTTTGGGGGGCTCTAAAATCACTGCAGATGGTGACTGCAGCCATGAAATTAAAAGACGCTTGCTCCTTGGAAGAAAAGTTATGACCAACCTGGACAGCTTATTAAAAAACAGAGACATTACTTTGCCAACAAAGGTCCATCTAGTCAAAGTTATGATTTTTCCAGTGGTCATGTATGGATGTGAGAGTTGGACTACAAAGAAAGCTGAGCACTGAAGAATTGATGCTTTTGAACCGTGGTGTTGGAAAAGACTCTCAAGAGTCCCTTGGACAGCAAGAAGATCCAACCAGTCCATCCTAAGAAAATCAGTCCTGAATATTCACTGGAAGGACTGATGCTGAAGCTGAAACTCCAATACTTTGGCCACCTGATGTGAAGAACTGACTCATTTGAAAAGACCCGGAGGCTGGGAAAGATTGAAGGCAGGAGGAGAAGGGGACGACAGAGGATGAGATGGTTGGATGGCATCACCGACTCGATGGACATGAGTTTGAACAACCTCCAGGAGTTGGTGATGGACAGGGAGGCCTGGCATGCTGCAGTTCATGGGGTCGCAAAGAGTCAGACTCAACTGAGCAACTGAACTGAACTGAGACTGAGTCCAGGAAGGTGAGAGACTTTACCAAAGCAGCATACAGCTTGTGTGTCAACCCTTGCATTGTAAGGTAACTTACGATGCTTTTAAATTTCTATACAAGAAATAGTTCCTCATTGTGAAGGAGAGGAGAAAACCACATAAGAGAATAAAAATGCAAATATCATTAATGCTGCCCACCAGAGATGAGCACGATCCACAGTGGATGCTTCCTTTTGGGTCCTCCTCCCTTGGCCTGCATACCTGATGATAGTGGCAGCACGTGTGTACTGGGCATTTACTGGGACTGGGAACCACACCCAGCAATTTACAGGTGTCCCCCATCTTAATCCTTGCAACAGCACTAGGTCCCAAAGACACTGGAGCTGCAAGGTGACAGCTTGTCTGAGGTCAACGCCAAATCTGAACCAGGTCTACTCTGACTCCCTGGTGGCTCAGATGGTAAAGAATCTGGTAAAGAAGACTGCAATGCAGGATACCCAGGTTTGAACCCTGGGCTGGGAAGATCCCCTGGAGAAGGGAGTGGCTGCTCACTCCAGTATTCTTGCCTGGAGAATTCCATGGACAGAGGAGCCTGGTGGGCTACAATCCATGGGGTTGCAAAGAGTCAGACACAACTAAGCTACTAACACACACACACATTGCTGCTGCTGCTAAGTCGCTTCAGTCATGTCCAACTCTGTGCGACCCCACAGACGGCAGCCCACCAGGCTCCCCAGTCCCTGGGATTCTCCAGGCAAGAACACTGGAGTGGGTTGCCATTTCCTTCTCCAATGCATGAAAGTGAAAGTGAAGTCGCTCAGTCGTGTCCAACTCCTAGCGACCTCATGGACTGCAGTCTACCAGGCTCCTAAGTCCATGAGATTTTCCAGGCAAGAGTACTAGAGTGGGGTGCCATAGCCTTCTCCACACACACACATACACACACACACACACTAGTCTAACTCAAATACCTGTGAGTGCACAGCTAGATAGATCTGTATTTTTCAGTATATAAAGTTGAGACCATGCTGTGAATAGACACATTTGTAAGTCTTTAGCTCAGGCAGTTCCCACTTTCTAAAACGCCCTGCCCTTCATCCTGACTCAAATGCTTCCAGACCTCAGAGAAGCCCCTGGATCACCCCTAGCATGGTCTCACTGGATGCTGTGTCATCTCCTTCTGTGTGAGTCACCCTCTCTCCATGTGGATTCCCCCGCTCCACGGGCAGGCAGAGCACACAGTGACCTGCCACCCCTGGGCGGTGGAAGCTGTCAGTGTCTGCTGGACAAAGGACAGACTGCCCTGTTGTGCGGTAGTTTTATTTTTACAGATCGGGGCTCTGATGGATTATCAGCAGGATGTGCTCACCCAAGATTCCCCTGGTCCCTTTCAGAGAGGTGGTCTTCAGGCAGTTTACTCACCCTTCACAGGAGTGTACCCTGGACCCTGATCGGGGGGAGGAAGGAAGGGCTCGCTGCCCTGGAGGGCATGACTCCAGTCCAGCCCCAGAGAATTGTCTTTCCCAATCCAGCACTCAGGCTGCCAGGCTGGCCCCCTCCTTCCAGCTCCCTCCTATTCCAATCCATGCACCCAAGTTCCTGCCACCTGGGGTCCTGTACACCTGCTGCTCCCTCCACCTGGAGAGCCCTCTGTCCCCATTCAGGGTCCTCATTTCACAACCCCCTTTGAGACCCATGCCAAACACCACATCTTCGCAGAAGTCTTTCTGCTGCTACCACCCACATCTCCCACCAGCTAGAGTTATCACTCCCTCTATCAGTTCAGTCACTTAGCTGTGTCCAACTCTTTGCGACCTCATGGACTGCAGCACGCCAGGCTTCCTTGTCCATCACCACTCCCAAAGCTTGCTCAAACTCATGTCCATCGAGTCGGTGATGCCATCCAACCATCTCATCCTCTGTCATCCCCTTCTCGTCCCGCCTTCAAGCTTTCCCAGCCTCAGGGTCTTTTCCAATGACTCAGTTCTTCACATCAGGTGGCCAAAGTATTGGAGTTTCAGCTTCAGCATCAGTCCTTCCAATGAATATTCAGGACTGATTTCTTTTAGGATGGACTGGTTGGATCTCCTGGCAGTCCAAGGGACTCTCAAGAGTCTTCTCCAACACTGCAGTTCAAAAGCATCAATTCTTCGTCGCTCAGCTTTCTTTATGGTGCAACTCTCACATCTATACATGACTATTGGAAAAACCATAGATGTGACTAGACGGACCTTTGTCGGTAATGTCCCTTTGACTATAGCCACTCTGTTTGCTCTGTGATCTTGATCAGGGTGCTCAACATCTCTGAGCTCAAATTACTGCCTCCTGGGGAGGAGCAAGTTGTGAAGATGAAATGGGAGGCTGGCAAGCAGTGACACAGCTGGACAGAGGAGGAACCCTGGCTCTGGCACTGGGTAAGTTGCCTAGATTCTCCATGCCTCAGTTTCCTCCTTTGTGAAATGGGCACAATAATATCCCACTGTCCCCGCTACCAACAAGAGAACTTTAGGTGCCAGTTTTCTGTAAAGAACTAAACCATCTGAACAAGAAGGGTTGTGAACTATCTTCACCATAACCCCGGGGCAAACTGAGGCTCCAAGCGCCACCCAGCGAGTTACAACACAGTTAGGAGGAGACTTCGGTGTCCAAACTCTGCGCACTAAACCACTGAGGTCAAGGTGAAGGGAAGGGGACCAGGCGGGGTTGGCTTAGGAGGAGCCGAGCTGCTCCTGAAGACGGGAGGCGGGGCGGGGGGAGGTTAAGGAAGTTTATACACACCTTGGGCGCAGTCATCGCGCCGTAGGGTCAGGCGTAGTCCTGGCGCGAGGAGCCCGACGAATCCACCGGGGGTGAAGACATGGTGGCTGTCGAGCCGGAGGGCAGCGCGAACCTGGGAAAGACGGTCCCTCCGGCCTGCTGGGGGCGCGTAGCGTTAGGGGCGGCCCCGGCGACCGTCCTCCAGCCCTGCTCTCCACGTCCCCGCAGAAACGCTAACGTCCGGCTGCGGGTCTAGTCCAAGGGTCCCGTCCCGGTCCCGGTGGGAGCGGTGCCAAGGCCCCTTCACCGCGCAGGGGTTCGGCCACCGGGTGGAGGCTTTGAGGGGCGCACGGAGTCCTGCTTGGCCGTCGACTCCGGTGATGACCAGCCCCGCCCCCGCCCCGGGCTTGGCAGACGGCTGCGGGAAACCTGCGCTTGGGCTCCGGGAGGCGGCCCGCCCCACCTCTCATCGGATCCGCGTCCTCGCGGCCGGCAGCCGGACGGGCGGAGACTCCCGGGTGGAGAGGCTCCGGGTGGCTCCAGGTGCCGCGCCCGACCTTAAAGGAACAGCGAGATGGCTGGCTGGGGATGGGGTTTCCCAGGGCGAAGAGGGTGAGGGGAGCGGCAAGACCCCTGTTAACGGCTACCTCCCTGAACTGTCGGCAATCCGCGGTCCTCGGGGGGCCATCCCGTCCCTACTGCCCCACGAAGCGGGCTTGGGAACGGGACACGAAACTCCTCCAAGAGCTATTGCGTTCAGTCCGAAAGGGCTGTGGCATCCTGAGCAAGCCACAGGTCTTTCGAACACTGACATCCCCAGGAGATAAGCGTTCTCAGAAATAACTGCCTGCCTTTAAGCGCTTCCCCAGCCTCTACAGGAATCAAGTCACTGCCCCAGCCGGTGAGAGGCCAGGAGAGCGCAGTTGGAGAACAAGGCCTCCCACCTACTGTGTGGGATCGTAACTTCTCTGAACTTATCCACTCCTGCATCAAAGGAGAGCTAGGACCCTACCCCACGGGTCTTCAGGTCACCCTTTCACAGGTGCAGGCTGGAGGCAGGTATTGTGGACAAGTGATTCAGGAGCCTGGAGGAAGGGTCAGCATGGGTGAAGCCTGTGTGTAAAACCTTCTGCTGGGGACTCCTGAGTTGTGGCGGGTAGGAATGGGGCGGAGCCTCCAGGCTGAAGGAGCAGCATGTGCAGAGGGTGGGCCAAGTCATAGGCAGGTTAGACCTCAACAAGTTCACCTGGGTCAGAGGGAGGCAGTTCTGGACTAGTCTGGGTTTTGTTTGTGTCTTTTCCGGCTGTTCCATTGAGCCAGGGGGCTGGTCAGATTCCCTTCAGCCGTGGCCTTAGGACTGCCCACCGAGCTGATGGAAACCAACTCCCTTTCCAGCCCAGGGACACAGGAGGCTAGAGCAGCCTGCCCCAGTGGAGATCTGAAGCTCGGAGAGGGAAAACCACTGTCTCAGAGTCACAGAGCAGGTCAGAGGCAGGGTCCAGGCCCCTAATTCTTAAACTCTTTGTCTCCAAGGAAATATGCCACCTGAGAGCTTTAGCGTTCTCTGCGCACTGACTCCTCTGACTGGTGAGGTCCTTTTATATGTTATTTCATTTTCACGGTGTGTGTGGTCCATGTAAGTGTTCCCATTTTACAGACAGAACGCTGAGGCTCAGAGATGGGCAAAGGCCTGTGCAAGTCTAAAGAGTTTACAAGAGGCTGAGCTGAGACAAGGGAAGAGTTAGACCTCAAACCAAGACCTCCTTCAGCTTTGCTTTACTTAACCTGGAGGTGGGGACAAGCACCCCTCTTGCTGTCCTTGTCAGCCTGCCCATGGAGGGTATGAGTGAACAGCTGGAGGCCATGAAGCTGTCAGCACCACTCAGTTCTGCAGAGGCCGGGGTCCATGCAGGTGTGGGCCCTTTGCTGATCTAGACTCTCCTTTTCCTCCCTGCTGGGAGGTCCACGGTCACAACTCACAGGTTGATAATGTTGAGATCGAATCCTGGCACACCCCTGACCTTGCTGAAACCCGAGGCCCCCTGGCCCAGGCTGGCCACTCAGGTCCTAGAGGTGGCCAGGTTGTGATTTCTGTACTGACTCAGTCACTTCCAGGCTGGACAACTCTGGTCCTATCCTTCTCTTTAAGCTGCTGTTTCCTTATTTATAAAGTGGAAACCATGGTTGCTGCTGCTGCTGCTGCGTCACGTCCAACTCTGTGAGACCCCATAAACGGCAGCCCACCAGGCTTCCCATCCCTGGGATTCTCCAGGCAAGAACACTGGAGTGGGTTGCCATTTCCTTCTCCAATGCATGAAAGTGAAAAGTGAAAGTGAAGTCGCTCAGTCGTGTCCAACTCTAGCAACCCCATGGACTGCAGCCTACCAGGCTCCTCTGTCCATGGGATTTTCTAGGCAAAAGTACTGGAGTGGGGTGCCATTGCCTTCTCCGGGAGACCATGGTACCTCCTTCCTAAGGTAGCTATGAGGGCTCAGTGGTTTAGTAAGACTTTGCCCATGAGGAGCTGGCTTGGGTATGCTCTTGCATTACACAATGGCCCAGTCTGTGAATCTCCCTTAGTTGATGGTGACCTCCTTGAGGACAGGGAGTAGATGTGACTTGGAGTAGGGCCCAGCCAGACCCAGCAGGGCCAGGACCAGAGGGGACTGGGACTGGGTGGTGACTCGAACCCAAGGATCTGGTCCAGGTCTTTTAGCTCCATTTTCCTCCCCCACTTTTGGAGGCTCTGATCCTAGCCCCGAGTCTGTCGTGATGCCCAGGCACTGTGGGGACCATGCAGGCTTGGGAATACTTGTGGGTCCTTTCTAAACAATCAGACTCAGGCTTTCCCTGGCACCCTGGGGCAGCTCAGAGCAGAAAAATCAGTCACCAACTTCTGCCTCCAGGTATGGGGGAGGGAACTCACACTTACTAGACATCACCAGTCAGGGCTTTTCCCATTTAGCTGCCACTTCAGCTAATTCATCAAGGCTGAGAGAGAAATATTAATACCTTCTCAGGGAACTGACTCATTTGAAAAGACCCTGAGGCTGGGAAAGATTGAAGGCAGGAGGAGAAGGGGACAACAGAGGATGAGATGGTTAGATGGCATCACCAACTGAATGGACATGAGTTTGAGTAAACTCCAGGAGTTGGTGATGGACAGGGAGGCCTGGCGTGCTGCAGTCCATGGGGTCGCAAAGAGTAGGACACGACTGAGCAACTGAACTGAAATGAGGGTCACAGAGCTAATAAGTGGGGGGGCTGGGAGTTGGGAGTGGCAGAGGAAGTGCTAAAGTCCACATCTGTCTGAGTCTTCCACACCCACATGTATTTTTCCTTTTTTGCCACATTGGCCTCTCCTCGGTGGACAGGAGGCCTGGGCTGCTGCTCCCCACCTCTCACTGGCCTCTCTGCCCCAGGCTGTCTGCCTTCCGTCATGCACCAGCTTGAAGTTCCAGACCAGCACCCCAATCAGTGTGAGTCACCTCCCTAACCTTTCAGTGCCTCCCACTGCCCTCAGAATACTGACACCAGCTTCACTGCCTGCACTCCGCTCATGCCCCTCCTGAACTTCTGTCCCCCGTGTCCCAAGCGCAATACCACACCTTTGCTACAAAGCCCTCCCGTTTTACCAGCTTCACCTGGTGAACTCACACACTTCCCCTAAGACAGGTCACAGGTTCCCTTCTCTGGGTGATGTCTCCTCAGTGTTCCAAAGGAGAATTATATGGTGCCTCTCCCAAGCCCCCGCAGGACTTCTTTTTATCTCCACTTTAGCATCAAGGAAGCTGAGGCTCAGAGAAGTTAGAATGGCCACCCAAGATCAGAGAACAGAGCAGGTTTAAACTCAGGTTCACCTAACATCAAAGCCCTCTCTCTCTGTCTCTCTCTCTATATATATATATATAAAAAACACCAAAGCCTCTGGATATATATTATATATATATAATTATATGTAATAATATTTATATTATTTATATAACTATATAATGATATATCATATAATATTTATTATAGGTTTATATGATATAATATTATACATAATAAATAATATATATCTAGAAGCAGGATTATATATTTATTATATAATTATTACATATTATATAAATTTATTATATATTATATAATATGATATGTATTATATAATATAGGGCTTCCCTGGTGGCTCAGGTGGTAAAGAATCCGCCTGCAATGTGGGAGACCCGGGTTTGGTCACTGGTTGGAAAGATTCCCTGGAGAACGAAATGGCTACCCACTCCAGTATTCTTGTCTGGAAAATTCCATGAAAAGAGGAGTCCATGGGGTCTCAAAGAGTTGAACACAACTGAGCAATTAACACACACACACATTATATAATAATATATATATATATATGTATATGTATATGTATATATCCAGAGGCAGGAGATAGAGAACTTTGGTGCTGGATGGACCTGAGTTTAAACCTGCTCTGTTTATATTTAAGCCTACTTTGTATGTATGCTGCTGCTAAGTCGCTTCAGTCGTGTCCGACTCTGTGCGACCCCCTGGACTGCAGCCCACCAGGCTCCCCCATCCCTGGGATTCTCCAGGCAAGAACACTGGAGTGGGTTGCCATTTCCTTCTCCAATGCATGAAAGTGAAAAGTGAAAGTGAAGTTGCTCAGTCATGTCCGACTCCTAGCGACCCCATGGACTGCAGCCTACCAGGCTCCTCAGCCCAAGGGATTTTCCAGGCAAGAGTACTGGAGTGGGGTGCCATTGTCTTCTCCACTTTGTATGTACATATTATAATAAATGTGTGTATATATATATATGTAAAAGAATGTGCAGAGGTGTCTTTTAACCATTGCCCTCTTAAAATATGGATTTCTTGAGAGCTGGGATTTTGTCTGTTTTATCTGATATGTCCAAAAAGTTTTACTGCCTCAAAGAAGCTAGCACATAGTGGGTGCTTGATACACACTTGTTGCATGAAGGGCAGAATGAATAAGTGTGGATGATTTGAGGGTAGAGGAGTGGCGTCGTGGGAAATCCTCAAGATTCCTGTTGGGTCCAGAGTTGGGCCAGACTTGGTGCCAGGATGAAGTTTTCAGACCCTTGGAGCCGGCTCCAGCTACGCAACAAGGGACACACTCTCCCCCTGCAGTCAACCTTGAGAGGCCGTTGTCTCTGGTGGCCCCGTGGGTTCCGTGAATTCTGTGCCTGGGAGACAGTCTATTCATGAAGAGGCAGGGAGCCACATCCTCTGAGTTCATGTTCTAAAAAAGGAAACTGCTGTCTGTGGGTAAGAAAAGCATTAGAACCTCAAGGCCTCAGCTTCCTTGGAAGGCATTTTCTGCCCAAGTGAGCCAGCTCCGGGCTATTCTGGGGCCTCTGTTCTGGGCAAGCTGAGGCTGGGCCAGCAGGCCTGAAGGGTGGGGGAGATGCACGCCGGTCAGGGGAGGAAATGTGGTCTGGTAACCCAAACAAAGGCTTGTCGATGGAGGGCTGGCGGCAGCCTTGACTCCAGGGCTGACCTCTGGGAATAGACACATAAAAGGAGGCAGATTCTGGGAAAGACCCAGCTGTTCCCTCTGTTTCCACAGATCCTGGGAAAGATACGGTAAGCTCTCTTGTCGGTGGGGAGCATGATTCTCAATGTGCTGAGATGGGGCGCGAGGGAAGAGAGCTGCCCTGACAGAGAGCAGGGGCTGCTTTAGGTCCTGACTCTGACTTGGCCAAGTGTCTGTCCCCTCTCAGTCTCCATTGCCCTTACCTAGGAAAAGTCGGGAGTCCTTTCAAGCTCTCAACCCTATTCTGAGGCTTAATTCTCTCTTCTTCTCCTCTCTCCTCCTCTGAATTGGATTTACTAATCCCATCCAATTCTAATAGCAATCCTAGACTCTGTTCATAGAGTCAGCGCTTTCTTTGCAGGTCTGTAGAAGCTCTTTCCCTCAAGCCTAGCATTTCTTTTTTTTTTCTAATTAGAGAATAATTACTTTACAATGTTGTGGTATAAACATTGATGTAATGCCATACAACATGAATCAGCCACAGGTATACATATGTCCCTTACCTCTTGAACCCCCCTCCATCTCCCTCCCCATCCCACCCCTCTAAGTTTTCATAGACTACAGCTTTGGGTTCCATGCATCATACAGCACACGCCCACTGGCTTTCTATTTTAAATACGGTAATGTATCTGTTTCAATGCTATTCTCTCAAAGCATCCCAGCCTCTCCTTCCCCCACCTTGTCCAAAAGTCTGTTCTTTATGTCTCCTTTGCTAACTGCAAGTGAGATCATCAGAACTGTTTCTAGATTCCATGCTGCTGCTGCTTAGTCGCTCCAGTTGTGTCCCACTCTGTGCGACCCTATGTACTGTAGCCCGCCAGGCTCCTCTGTCTGTGGGATTCTCCAGGCAAGAGTACTGGAGTGGGTTGCCATGCCCTCCTCCAGAGGATCTTCCCGACCCAGGGATCAAACCCGGGTCTCCTGCATTGCTGGTAGATTCTTTACCGGAGAAGAATCTTTTTTATTTTTTCATTGCTCCTTATTTTTATTTTTTTTAATATAAATTTATTTATTTTAATTGGAGGCTAATTACTCTAAAATATTGTATTGGTTTTCCAGAGAAGAATCTTTACTGAGCCAACAGAGAAGCCCTCTAAATTCCATATATATGGGTTAATATATGATATTGGTCTTTCTCTTTCTGACTTATTTCATTCTGTATAGTAGGCTCTAGAACTGACTCAAATGCATTCCTTTTTATAGCTGAGTAATGTTCCATTGTGTATATGTATCACAACTTCCTTATCCATTCATCTATCAATGGACATCTAGGTTGCTTTCATGTCCTAACTATTGTGAATAGTGCTGCAATTATGATTTCTTCAGGGTGTATAGCCCAGCATTTCTGAAGAGCCCCATCTCCTGCCTCAAATCCCTCCTTCTGTACCAACCCCAATGCCACTCGACCAATGCCTGATGTCCCATATGAACTGCCCTCTCAGCCCATTCCAACCAAAGCACCATTTACCCCCCGAGATGCCCAGTCTCCTGTGTCAATGCTCAGTGAATTCACCCAAACAAGGACAACACCAGCAGCAAAACAATCACTGCCCTTCCTGGATCTGGTTTATCAACAATTAAATGAGGGCTTGCAGCTGACAGCAGCTTAGGCTGCTGACAGGCTGAATGCTCTGATTTTACTCCAAGACTGTTATCAGCCTGTGAAGTCACGTCATTCTTCTCTTTGACCTCAGTTTCCGCATCAGTAATTGAGGTGATCGGACCAGGTCGGTTTTGGTCTGGCGAGGTGGATAAAAGCACCGACATTGGACACAGGAGATCTGACTTCCCTTAGTCACTAGTTCATCTTGCCACCCTGGGCTGGTCCCTTCCCAGGCTTAGGTCAGATGGCGAGGGTGGCTTATCTGCTCTCCCAGGACCCCTCTCTCCCTGCCCTTGACATTCCTGGGAACAGGTCCCTTAAATCACTTAACTAACAACTCCCAGATATGTTTGTCTCCTCTCATCACTCTGGAAGCTTCCAGATTGTTCCTCAGAACAATGGAAGGCTCCTTAATCACTGTGTCTGCTCTGATGGCTGGAGAAAACTTGGCAAGCAGGAGCTTATATTCCATTATTTTCAAAAGGAAAATTAATATTGTATTCAGAGCCCACCATAAAAGACCAATTTTCTGAATGTCACTAAAACTCTCTTGGACATCTGTTAAACAAATCGCTAGGGATTGCTACATAACATGAAATATATAACCTCTATTTAACATGAAGTATTGACCTCATTGGATGTTCTTAATACACAATGATCCCGTAAAGTATTGGATAAAAATTTTGGGGCTTCCCCGGTGGCTCAGTGATAAAGAATCCGCCTGCCAAGCAGGAGACTCAAGTTCGATCCCTTGGGAAGATCCCCTAGAGAAGGAAATGGAAACCTACTCCAGTATTCTTGCCTGGAAAATCCCATGAACAGAAGAGCCTGACAGGCTACAGTCCATGGAGCCACAAAGAGCTGGAGACAGCTTAGTGACTAAACAACAACACAACATATTTTTCTTTCAATAAATATGTATGTAATGTAAATTATAAGGAAATGACATATTAAAATGATCCCAGTACAAGAACCATTTAACATAATAAGCCAGTGTGCACAACCACACTAATTGATGATTTATTTGTCAGGTCTTAGTTGTAGCATGTAGAATCTCCGTTGCATCATGCGGGTTCAGTGGTTGCAGCGTAGGCTCAGTTGCCCCGAGGCATGTGGGATCTTAATTTCAAGATCAGGATTGAACCCGTGTCCCCTGCATCACAAGGCAGATTCTTAACCACTGGACCACCAGGGAAGTCACACGTTGACTACTGAATTACCTGAGTGAGTTGCAAGGTGAGAGGGGGAGTAGGTGGCTGTAAGTGGTAGATAAGGTAGATAAGGTTGCCTGAGGTCAGTGTGTATTCACATCAAAGGAATACCTTTCTTGTGTCAAAGGAATACCTTTCTAGTCTTGACACTTAAAGCTCAGAAAGTGAATGGCTGTGACCTAGTGTCTGAAGCCATAGATGAATCATTTCAATAAATCATAGTGAACATCTGCTTGCTTTCCTTGGCTTATAGTTATACAGCTCTGGGGACTGTCTCTCTTCATTGAATTTTTAAATGTGATACATCTGCTCGTGTCATGATCACACTCACTTGCAATCACAATCACTTTGCCTGCCTGACACAGGCACAGCTGAGAGGCCCATGGCCATGGCCACGTTCATTCCATTTATGTGCCCCTCATCTCAACCACTGTCGCTTCTGCTCTTTCTGCTAATGAAGGCAGCCACTTAGGCCTACACACTTTTGTCCCAGGTTTTTCCATTTCCTAGAAGGTATTTTCTCTTTAAATGTGAGGAAGATGTTAGCAATGATGCCCAGCACGTTTGAACAATGCTCTAAGGGGGTGTGCTCTGTGGAGAAAAGACTGAAGCAGAACTTGAGTGCAACCACATACTCTCACTAGGGCTCACCCATGACTTAAATGCTCTCAGCAGTGCACAAGCCAAGTTATTAGACAGATATTCCATAACAGTTTTGTAGGTCATCATCATGAGTATTCAGATGGCAAAGCATACCTGAACTATTGGCTATTTGTAATTTCTCTACCTGTTCTGCAGAAAAAGTAATCATTCTTCCTGCTTCATAGATGGAGAAACTCAGAGGGATGAATTAACCAGAATGACATCACAACCTGTCCTTGTTTGTTCCACCCACACATGGCCCCATGCACACCGACCCTGCTCCCCCACTTCTCTGACCCCTTTGGGCTGGGTAGGGATATTCCGTTACCTTGAATCTCTCCTTTGGCCCTGTTCTTCCACACCCTCTAAGCCCATGTCTCTGGTGGCCCCCTTTCTCTTCCCAAAAGGCACAGATCATCACTACCTGTGTGGTCCCATGCTTTTTCATCAAGTGTGCCTGGACTTTCTCTTCTCCACTACCTGCAGAGAAGGGCACCACCACCCTGGAGAAGGAATATATAGCCCAGCCTCACCCCCTAGGATCCCCAGGCAAAGGTCACCCCCTGGGTGACCAGATGTCCTCTGACCACACTGGATTGAGCAGAGCATGCTTCAGCCCTTTCTATGTTGTCCTAGACAACCTGGTTTGCTGCCATGGCTTCAGTTACTACTCCAAGCAGATAAATCTTCATATGCAGCCCAGAACCTCCCCGCTAAGCCCCAGACACCCTGCCCTGGATTTAACCACCCTGTGGCCATAACCTAACCATCCTCTTGAGGTCCCAGCACCCATCCTCATCCCCTCTCCTCCTTCACCCTCTGTGGCTCATCAATAACCATGTCTGCTGATTCTGCCTTGGAAAATATGAATCATCTCCCATCCCGCTCCTCTCCACACTGAAACTGCCAGTTCTGCCCCAGGCCTCTCATCGCTCCCTGGGACACTGCATCAGCCTCCTTGCTGGCCCTGCCTCCTCTGTCCAGTTCATCCCTCTCGTGGCAGCTAGAGTTTCCATTCAAGTCTGTTCATGTCATCCCCCTCTGTTGAGATCCTTTTGTTTGTCAGAAATTCAATGTGATTTAGGTGAGGCAAGAATCAAATTGATGTTAGGACACTGGACCATCTCAAGCAAATGTGAAAAGTACACGAGTGGAGGTCAAAGTGCCTTGATTCAAGTACCAGTAAAATACTCACTTGAGGTTTTGTGTTTCTGCTTTTCCTGGTATTTTGATTTCATTCTCTCCTAATTACACTACTTTCCTCCACAGGATGGGCAACATGGCCACCCGCCACTCCCAAGACTTAGCCTCTATTACCATCAACACCATCTACCACTTTTGGTTCTAAGTTAAAAAAATCCCTGGGACCATCACTTGAGTGAGTGCCCACCCCTGGACCAGTCAACTGTGGCCAGGCAGCAGGGTCATGCAGTGAAGGGCCCATCCCTGTGTATACCTACAGGTGGGAAAACTGAGCCAGGCAGGTAGCCTCCTAACTGACAGTGTCTACTGCAATGGCTCCTCATTCATTTTAGCGTTCACCTTATTTTTAAGTTGAGGTCACATGCAACTTAGAGAATTTGACCAAAGGCATAGAGGTCCCTAGAAAAATAAACATCCTCACAACACTTTGCATGCAATTTCAAGAGATTTGTAGACATTCTGTAACTCAGTTCAGTTCAGTTCAGTCGCTCAGTCGTGTCTGACTCTTTGCAACCCCATGAATCGCAGCACGCCAGGCCTCCCTGTCCATCACCAACTACCGGAGTTCACTCAAACTCACGTCCATCGAGTCGGTGATGCCATCCAGCCATCTCATCCTCTGTCATCCCCTTTTCCTCCTGCCCCCAATCCCTCCCAGCATCAGAGTCTTTTCCAATGAGTCAACTCATCGCATGAGGTGGCCAAAGTACTGGAGTTTCAGCTTTAGCATCATTCTTTCCATAGAACACCCAGGACTGATCTCCTTCAGAATGGACTGGTTGGATCTCCTTGCAGTCCATGGGACTCTCAAGAGTCTTCTCCAACATCACAGTTCAAAAGCAGCAATTCTTCAGTGCTCAGGTTTCTTCACAGTCAGTTAATGGACCTCAAATTAAGACTCTCTGCTTTGGAATAGTAGTCTTCTCAGGTGGCTCAGTGGGTAAAGAATCTGCCTGCAATGCAGGAGACACAGGAGACTCAGGTTCAATCCCTGGGTTGGGAAGATCCCCTGGAGGAGGGTATGGCAACCCACTCCAGTATTCTTGCCTGGAGAATCCCCATGGATAGAGGAGTCTGGTGGGCTACAGTCCATGTGGTTGCAAAGAGTCCGACAACTGAAGCAACTGAGCATGCAAGCATGCATGCCTTGGAATAAAGTCTTTTCCCTAGTTTCCAAGCCTCTTATGACTGAGTCTCACCTCTTCACATTGCCAGCACATATTTTTAGCCATCTCTAGCTCCTTACATGTACAGGGGTGCTTCACATTTTAGTTTGTAGCCCCTCATCCCCCTACCACACTTTCAACTCATCCTGCAAAACTCAGCTCATGGATCATCTTCCTCAAGAAAACATTCCTGAATCCAGTCTGCTCAAGTTGAGTTTTCAGATTGCTTCTGTGCTGTGTGCTGTGCTTAAGCTTTATCAGCTGAAATTACCAGGGAAGCCCTCCCAGATTGCCTCTAAATACCACCAAATACCATTACAAATCATTCTGTGTAAGGTTTGAAAAAGTTTTGGAAAATTTCCAGATATTAAGAAAAGCATGAAGCACAGACATTGATGAAAAGCAATTCTTGGCCATCCATTAATGGTCTGAGTGCCATGGGGCCAATCTAGCCCACCTCTTGTATTTACACAGCTTGGGAACTAAGAATAGTTTTTACATTTGTAAATGGTTGGGAAACAAATCAAAAGCGGGATAATATTTTGTGATAGATAAAAATTATATGAAATTGAAAAGCCAGTGTCTTGGCATTGTGTGGCACACAGTATCAGGTGTTTGATAAATGGTGGTTGTTAAGAATAAAAGGGTCTTCACATGAGGGTGACCAAGCTGATGAAAGGACTAGAGTTCAAGCCACGTGAGGACCAGTGATGAGCAGTGACTGTGCTCACCTGGAGAACAGAGCTATAAACATCACCTTCAAGTGTAGACAGTGTGTTGTCAAGTACCAGGACACAGGTAAAAATATACTGGTGGCTCAGAAGGGCAGAACTGGGACCATCAAGTTTTGTCTAGGAGTTTCTAACCACCTGAGCTGAGTCACATTGGGCCAGGCTTCTTTATAATGTGATGGGTCCTGTCCCTGGAGGGTTTCCAGAGACCATCCATGCCATCCGTCTAGAATGGATGCTTCCAGGACTTACCTGGCAGTCCATTGGTTAGACTTCAAGCTCTCAAGTCAGGGGGCATGTGTTCAATCCCTGGTCTGGGAACTAAGATCCCACATGCCACAAAATAGAGCCAAAAAAAAAAAAAAAAAAAGACCAGAAAGGATGCTTTTGTTGCAGGGAAAAGTCAATTCTGACAATATGTTGGAACTGTTTCTTTGACTTGCTTTCATCACTTTTGTTATTATGCATGTATGCTCAGTCGTGTCTGGCTCTTTGCAACCCCATAGACTATAGTCCACCAGGCTCCTCTGTCCATGGGATTTTCCAGGCAAAAATACTGGAGTGGGTTGCTGTTTCCTTCTTCATTTGTTATTATAATCATACTGGCCTGCCTCAGTCATAATGGCCTGCCCCTCTGCCTGACTGTTAAAGTGCTTTTGTTCAGGACTCTGTCTACCTATAGATGGCAGGAAGGGAGAAATTAACTCATCCACTGCCTCAGGTTTGCCATTCTAGGAGATATTAGCAAGATTAATGAACATTTTTTCTTTGTTTCCTCCCCTCATCTCTGATCTATAAAAGAACCGGGCATCCAGACCCTGATAAACCGGTTATTTTGAGACACTAGTCTGCCATCTCCTCAGTCAGCCACCTTTCCAAATAAAGTTATATTCCTTGCCTCAGCACTTCAATCTCTGATTTACTGGTCTGTTGTGCAGTAAGCAGTGCAGGCTTGAACTTGGTAACAAATTTGACTTAGCCAGCTGTTGAGTTCTGCCCCAAAGCAACAAGGCCACAGAAGTGGAGCCCAGAACCAAGGTTACCTCCAAAGGTGACTGATCTCCTTTGTAACCATTGCCAAAAGCCCTCTGATCATCGCTAGCAGGCTTCTTGCCCTGAAATTAGGCAAACACGCCCACCCTGGTAGTCACCCTATAATGCCCTAACCAATCTCCTAATGCCAATCTTCCAACAGGAATTTTCTTTGTCTTGAGGCTACAAAAACTGGCTACCAACCCATGAAAACTGTGGACTCTCCCTGGTATGGCAGGGGTTGCCATCCCGCTGCACTCGCAGTGCCCACATTATCTCTGCTCTTTGTTCTTAATAGACTCACTCCTTTCTGCAATACTCCATGTCTGGAAATTCTTTTCCAACTCGTGTTTAGACTACCTCAACATTTGGAGGCACCTACAGGGACTACTCTCAGGGGATTCTCCCCCACCCTCCTTTCCTCTTTCTTTTCTTCTTCATTGAACCCTCTGTGAACAGGCAAATGACTGTGGTAGCAATTGAGGAACTCTGGCCAGGGTTACTCTCTGGTGTGTTCCAAAGGCCCCGCTGCCCACTGTGCCCCAGTACCTGCCACCCAAGCGGGTGAGGGCTCTCCTTTCCTCTTTTCCCTCCTTCTCCCTTAAGTTGAGGACCAAGCCAGTTAAAAATTGTGCATGCACAGGTCAGGCACTTAAAAAACCTAATTAGGTCACCTGCTGTTTGAAGACTCCCATGACAGGATCAGGCAGTCCTGACTGACAGCATCTACTGCAATGGCTCCTCATTTGAGCTATTTGAGCATCTGCCAAATAGACTATTTGAGAAGGCTACTTGAGCACCTGCCCCCATCAAGACAACTTCTGTGCAACATCAGGTATATATTGGTTCAAGCAAAACACTGAGCCCACTCCCCTGGCTGCTGCCTTCCCAGCAGGACTACAGGGCAAATTCCTCATCCTGTCTTCTCTGCTACTTTTACTTTTCCTTCCTTGGTCTGGATTAATTTACAGGAGCCTAGGGATTGTCCCTGCAGAGAAGGCAATGGCACCCCACTCCAGTACTCTTGCCTGGAAAATCCCATGGACGGAGGAGCCTGGTGGGCTGCAGTCCATGGGGTCACTACAAGTCGGACACGACTGAGCGACTTCACTTTCACTTTTCACTTTCATACATTGGAGGAGGAAATGGCAACCCACTCCAGTGTTCTTGCCTGGAGAATCCCAGGGACGGGGGAGCCTGGTGGGCTGCCGTCTATGGGGTCGCACAGTCGGACACGACTGAAGTAACTTAGCAGCAGCAGCAGCAGCAGCAGGGATTGCCCCTAAGTCATCCCAAAAAGACCCTTCTGTGTTTCAGGGAATTGTCTGAAGTTGAGTCACCCATTTGGTTCTGGGAATCTCCTTTCCTATTCTTTCCTTCTCTAGCTGCCAGGAGCATTTTTGTATGGTTTGTATACTGGCTTGTGTCTGCGTGGATGTGCATGCTCAGTTTTGTCCAACTCTTTACAACTCCATAGACTCTTTGCAATTCCAGGCTCCTCTGCCCATGGAATTTTCCAGGCAAGAATACTGGAGTGGGTTGCCATTTCCTACTCTAGGAGATCTTCCCTACCCAGGGATTGAACCAGTGTCTCCTGCATTGGCAGGCAGATTCTTAACCAACTGTGCCACCTGGGAAGACTAGATGTGCCTAAACATATGGTTTGTGCCATTCTGTGTCACAAGCTCACATCTCACCTCTCATTGTCAGGCGCAATTGTTGGGATGGTTGGCTATCTATGCTGTTAGCTGCACTGTGTCTTGTCACATGCAGAGGGTTCGTTGGGATGCCTTCTGTGGCCAGTGAACTCTCAGTACTCCCATTCTAAAAATGGGCTCAAGTGTGTCTCGAGAACCTCCCTCAGACTCACTTCTAGGCTGTAATCTCAGAAACTGGGAAATTTTGATGAGAAGAGGCTCCCATTCTTTTACAACAAAATTTGGAGTCAGTACAAAATGGGGAACCATAAAAATGACCTCTTAATGGCACATTACATTATAACACAATCCTCCAACTTGGTATCTTTACGTTCAAACCTTTATGGCACTCAGTCAGAATTCAGATCTGAGGGACTCATATCACCTGTATCTTTCTGTTGATGCCCTATCCCCTAAACTTTCTCTATCTCCCCCTCCATCAAATCTTTTAGACGACCCACTCCTTGACCTTTCTTGTCCAACTCCACTTCAACCCTAACCCACACAGCACCCCATAGCTCCTCAATAGCCACCCCCTTATCAGTGCAAAAGCCCCACTCCCCTCCTCATTCAAGATCAAAGACTACACAATGCTAGAAAATAGATTCTAACATGCTTCCCTTAAGAGAAGTAGCAAATGGAGACATGAGCATCATCAGAGTCCATGCTCCATTTCCCATGTCTAACATTTCACATATTCAAAGCAAACTAGGTTCCTTCAGTCAGGACCCCACCACTTTCATTAAGGAATTTCAGGCTCTTACCACAGCTTTTGACCTAACCTGGCAGTACATTCATATAATTCTAACTGCTTGCTGTACACATGAAGAAAAGGCCAGGATCTGGGCCTTGGCCCAAATGTGGGCAGATGAGGGGCATGCTCAAAACCCCAGTGAAAATCCAGCAGGGGCAGACGCAGGTCTAAGAGCAGATCCTGGACATAGATACCAGGCAAATAATTAGGGGGCAGCAGGGAGGTGAACTGGGAGGGACTACATGATCATGTAGGAAAGGAGTACATCAAGGCTATATATAGTCACCCTGCTTATTTAACTTATATGCAAAATACATCATAAGAAATGCTGGACTGGATGAAGCACAAGCTGAAATCAAGACTGCCGGGAGAAAAATCAATAACCTCAGATATGCAGATGACACCACCCTGATGGCAGAAAGTGAAGAAGAACTAAAGAGTGATGAAAGTGAAAGAGGAGAGTGAAAAAGTTGGCTTAAAACTCAACATTCAGAAAACTAAGATCATGGCATCTGGTCTCATCACTTCATGGGAAATAGATGGAAACAGTGACAGACTTTATTTTGTTGGGCTCCAAAATCACTGCAGATGGTGACTGCAGCCATGAAATTAAAAGACACTTGCTCCTTGGAAGAAAAGTTATGACCAACCTAGACAGCTTATTCAAAAGCAGAGACATTACTTTGCCAACAAAGGTTCATCTAGTCAAAGCTATGGTTTTTCCAGTAGTCATGTATGGATGTGAGAGTTGGACTGTGAAGAAAGCTGAGCACCGAAGAACTGATGCTTTTGAACTGTGGTGTTGGAGAAGACTCTTGAGAGTCCCTTGGACTGCAAGGAGATCCAACCAGTCAGTCCTAAAGGAAATCAGTCCTGAATATTCATTGGAAGGACTGATGCTGAAGCTGAAACTCCAATACTTCGGCCACCTGATGTGAAGAACCGAGTCATTGGAAAAGACCCTGATGCTGGGAAAGATTGAAGGCGAAAGGAGAAGAGGACGACAGAGGATGAGATGGTTGGATGGCATCGCCGACTCAATGGACATGGGTTTGAATAAACTCTGGGAGTTGATGATGGACAGGGAAGCCTGGCCTACTGCAGTCTTTGGGGTCGCAAAGAGTTGGACACGATTGAGAGACTGAACTGAACTTGATCAGGTACCACTAGAGGGCAGGAGAAAGGCAGTCATCAAACCTGTTATTACAGCAAGCTTAGGGAAGATATTCAGGCTTCCCTTGTGGCTCAGTTGGTAAAGAATCTGACCTGGGTTCAATTCCTGGGTTGGGAAGATCCCCCTGGAGAAGGGAAAGGCTACCCACTCCAGTATTCTGGCCTGGAGAATTCCATGGACTGTGTAGTTCATGGGGTCGCAAAGAGTCGGACACGACTGAGCAACTTTCACTTTCACCTTAGGGAAGTTATTTACTCAGGACCCCTCTGAAAACCCTACCCTTTTCCAGGCATCAGTTCAGTTCAGTTCAGTCGCTCAGTCGTGTCCGACTCTTTCCAGGCATAGCTAGACCCAAAAACTAATGATGGAAAGGCTATTATTGTAGTTCATTTCATAAGCCAGTTAGCCTCAGACATTAGGCTAAAACTGCAAAAACTAGACCAAGTTCTCCAGGTATCATTTCTTGTACTATTTGACATGGCCTTTAAGGTCTTTCACAATAGGGAGAAAACATCCAGGACTAGGAAGAAACAGGGAGAGGAAGAAAAAAATAAAAGTCACCCTCAGTAGATAGCTCTTGCTCTTTCCCCATCCCGCTCATGGCAGGCTAATCCTGGAGCGCCTTCTACTGGCCAGGGGCTGTCAATGACCTGTTTCCAATGTGGTCGGCCTGCTGCTGCTGCTAAGTCGCTTCAGTCCTGTCCGACTCTGT
Source organism: Bubalus bubalis (assembly GCF_019923935.1). Lineage (NCBI taxonomy): Eukaryota > Metazoa > Chordata > Mammalia > Artiodactyla > Bovidae > Bubalus > Bubalus bubalis. The sequence continues at coordinate 91,054,937 of NC_059162.1, forward strand.
GCGACACCCCCCGCCTCGCCCCCCGCCCCCGCCCCGTCCCTGGGATTCTCCAGCAAGAACAATAGAGTGGGTTGCCATTTCCTTCTCCAATGCATGAAAGTGAAAAGTGAAAGTGAAATCGCTCAGTCGTGTCCGACTCTTCGCGACCCCATGGACTGCAGCCTACCAGGCTCCTCCGTCCATGGGATTTTCCAGGCAAGAGTACTGGAGTGGGGTGCCATCGCCTTCTCCGTGGTCGGCCTGGGCACACTCAAAAAACTGCTCCATTCCACCACCCAGTACTCCTTGCCCTATTCGCTAGCAGGTGGCCCCTGGAAACAGAGCTGTCCTTTCCACCCTCAAGCGGGTGGGCCAACTCCTAAGATTCCCAGTGTCAAAGGCAAGACAGGACCCAATGCCTCAAAGCTCAGACCCCACTACCACCGTCAGTGATCACTGATGCCAAGAAAGGAGCCAGACAGTCTCCCAGGTCTCGACCTTTTGGAGGTAGACGACTGACGATGTCTGGGGCTCAATGTTCAGGTCCCAAAGGTCCCCATAAGACCAGAGGAGCCCTGGGTAACCCTGGAGGTGAGGGGGGCCTCTATAACTTTCCTAATTGACACAGAAGCTACTTATTCTGTTGTAACTTTCTTCCCTGGTCCCACTCGCTATTCCCCGATCCTCCCAACAGGATTAAATGGACAACTTAGCCTTGGCCGTTTTACACCCCACTGCCACGTTACCTTGAAAATACCCTATTCTCACATTCCTTTTTAGTTCTTCCGGCCTGTCTCACTCCTTTGTTGGGCAGAGACCTTCTAATGAGACTCAAAACCACACAATCTTTCATTCTAACACCTATGGCTCTAAACATTGAATCCATTCCAGACAGTATTCCACCCCATGTTACCGTCAGGCACCTCCAATAGTATGGGACACCTCTACCCCTGGCAGGTCTACCAATGCCTCCCCAGTACCTTTCCCAGGGTCCCACAATACACTCTTAAGAAAGAAGCTTTAAAGAGGCTACAGCTATTAATTTCTAAATTTCTCAAAAACAGCATTTTATCTCCTTGTAATTCCCCATGCAATACCCCGATCCTGGCATTTAGGAAGTCTGATGATACATACCATTTAGTTCAAAATCTGAGGGCAATCAACCAGGCTGTCGTCCCCATTCACCCTACAGTCTCAAACCCTTAGGGACTCCTGAGTCAAATTCCACTGGGAATTCAATGGTATACAGTCCTAGAAAAAAAAGATGCTTTTTTCCTGTATCCCAGTTCATCCTGATCTCAATTCCTATTTGCCTTTGAATGGAATGACCAAGACACTAAAAATACTCTTAACAAGTCACATGGATAGTGCTGCCCCAGGGGTTCAGAGACAGTCCTTACTTATTTGGCCAGGAACTAGCAAAGGACCTCTCCTCTTTACAATTGGAAGGCAAAAGCTGTGGGCTCCAATAGCTGTATGATCTCCTGATCTGTAGCCCAGATAAACAAACCTCAGATAAAAACACCATTTTAGTCTCAAACACTTAACAGAATGAGGATACCAAGTACCCCCAGCAAAGGGTCAGATTTCCTTCCAGCGGGTCACTTTGTTGGAGTTACTATTAATCCCAGGAAAAATAAATATTGCCCCACACCAGAAGTCTCTAATCCTAGACATGGCCCTCCGAGCCACTAAACAGCAATTACACTAAAGAGCAATTCATAACTTTTCTGGCAATGACCAGCTTTTGCAGAATTTGGATCCCCACTTATGGTCCGTTAGCAAACCCACCCTATGAAGCCCTTAAGGGACCAGAAGACCTCCCTCTAGAGTGGACTGATGAAAGGGAAACAGCTTTTAGACAAAGGAAAGAAGCCCTTGTCACTGCCCCAGCTTTAGGCCTGCCAGCTTTAGCCAAGCCCTTTTCCCTCTTCAGCCATGAAAGGAAAGAAATAGCCCAATATCTGGGACTATCCCAGTATCCCGTGCACATTTATCTAAAAGTTCAGATATAACATCCCAGGAATGGCCTCAGAGCCCTAGTCACCCCTGTACCGTTAACAGAGGAAGCTTCCAAACTCACTTTGGGACAGCCCCTTACAGTCTATACTCCTCATCAGGTTCTCAGTTCAGTCGTTCAGTCGTGTCTGATTCTTTGCGACCCCATGAATCGCAGCATGCCAGGCCTCCCTGTCCATCACCAACTCCCGGAGTTCACTCAGACTCACGTCCGTCGAGTCAGTGATGCCATCCAGTCATCTCTTCCTTCTGTTGTCCCCTTCTCCTCCTGCACCTAATCCCTCACAGCATCAGAGTCTTTTCCAATGAGTCAACTCTTCACATCAGGTGGCCAAAGTACTGGAGTTTCAGCTTTAACATCATTCCTTCCAAAGAAATCCCAGGGCTGATCTCCTTCAGAATGGACTGGTTGGATCTCCTTGCAGTCCAAGGGACTCTCAAGAGTCTTCTCCAACACCACAGTTCAAAAGCATCAATTCTTCAGCGCTCAGCTTTCTTCACAGTCCAACTCTCACATCCATACGGGACCACTGGAAAAACCATAGCCTTGACTAGACAGACCTTTGTTAGCAAAGTAATGTCTCTGCTTTTCAATACGCTATCTAGGTTGGTTATAACTTTTCTTCCAAGGAGTAAGCATCTTTTAATTCCATGGCTGCAGTCACCATCTGCAGTGATTTTGGAGCCCCCAAAAATAAAGTCTGACACTGCTTCCACTGTTTCCCCATCTATCTGCCATGAAGTGATGGGACCAGATGCCATGATCTTTGTTTTCTGAATGTTGAGCTTTAAGCCAACTTTTTCACTCTCCTCTTTCACTTTCATCAAGAGGCTTTTTAGTTCCTCTTCACTTTCTGCCATCAGGGTGGTGTCATCTGCATATCTGAGGTTATTGAAATTTCTTCCGGCAATCTTGATTCCAGCTTGTGCTTCTTCCAGCCCAGCATTTCTCATGATGTACTCTGCATAGAAGTTAAATAAGCAGGGTGACAATATACAGCCTTGACGTACTCCTTTTCCTATTTGGAACCAGTCTGTTGTTCCATGTCCAGTTCTAACTGTTGCTTCCTGCCCTGTACACAGGTTTCTCAGGAGGCAGGTCAGGTGGTCTGGTATTCCCATCTCTTTCAGAATTTTCCACAGTTTATTGCGATCCACACAGTCAAAGGCTTTGGCATAGTCAATAAAGCAGAAATAGATGTTTTCTGGAACTCTCTTGCTTTTTCCATGATCCATCGGATGTTGGCAATTTGGTCTCTGGTTCCTTTGCCTTTTCTAAAACCAGCTTGAACATCAAGAAGTTCATGGTTCACATATTGCTGAAGCCTGGCTTGGAGAATTTTGAGCATTACTTTGCTAGCGTGTGAGATTAGTGCAATTGTGCAGTAGTTTGAGCATTCTTTGGCATTGCCTTTCTCTGGGATTGGAATGAAAACTGACCTCTTCCAGGCCTGTGGCCACTGCTGAGTTTTCCAAATGTGCTGGCATCTTGCATGCAGCACTTTCACAGCATCATCTTTCAGGATTTGAAATAGCTCAACTGGAATTCCATCACCTCCACTAGCTTTGTTCATAGTGATGCTTTCTAAGGCCCACTTGACTTCACATTCCAGGATGTCTGGCTCTAGGTCAGTGATCACACCATCGTGATTATCTGGGTCATGAAGATCTTTTTTGTACAGTTCTCTGTGTATTCTTGCCATCTCTTCTTAATATCTTCTGCTTCTCTTAGGTCCATACCATTTCTGTCCTTTATCGAGCCCATCTTTGCATGAAATGTTCCTTTGGTATCTCTGATTTTCTTGAAGAGATCCCTAGTCTTTCCCATTCTGTTGTTTTCCTCTATTTCTTTGCATTGATCGCTGAGGAAGGCTTTCTTATCTCTTCTTGCTATTCTTTGGAACTCTGCATTCAGATGCTTATATCTTTCCTTTTCTCCTTTGTTTTTCACTTCTCTTCTTTTCCCAACTATTTGTAAGGCCTCCCCAGACAGCCATTTTGCTTTTTTGCATTTCTTTTCCATGGAGATGGTCTTGATCCCTGTCTCCTGTACAATGTCACAAACTTCAGTCCATAGTTCATCAGGCACTCTATCTATAAGATCTAGGCCCTTAAATCTATGTCTCACTTCCACTGTATAATCATAAGGGATTTAATTTAGGTCACACCTGAATGGTCTAGTGGTTTTCCCTACTTTCTTCAATTTAAGTCTGAATTTGACAAAAAGGTGTTCATGGTCTGAGCCACAGTCAGCTCCTGGTCTTGTTTTGGTTGACTGTATAGAGCTTCTCCATCTTTGGCTGCAAAGAATATAATCAATCCGATTTTGGTGTTGACCATCTGGTGATGTCCATGTGTAGAGTCTTCTCTTGTGTTGTTGGAAGAGGGTGTTTGCTGTAACCAGTGCATTTTCTTGGCAAAACTCTATTAGTCTTTGCCCTGCTTCATTCCGTATTCCAAGACCAAATTTGCCTGTTACTCCAGGTGTTTCTTGACTTCCTACTTTTGCATTCCAGTCCCCTATAATGAAAAGGACATCTTTTTTGGGTGTTAGTTCTAAAAGGTCTTGTAGGTCTTCATAGAACCGTTCAACTTCAGCTTCTTCAGTGTTACTGGTTGGGGCGTAGGCTTGGATTACTGTGATATTGAATGGTTTGCCTTGGAAACGAACAGAGATCATTCTGTCGGTTTTGAGATTGCATCCAAGTACTGCATTTCGAATTCTTTTGTTGACCATGATGGCTACTCCATTTCTTCTGAGGGATTGCTGCCCGCTGTAGTAGATATAATGGTCATCTGAGTTAAATTCACCCATTCCAGTCCATTTCAGTTCGCTGATTCCTAGAATGTCGACATTCACTCTTGCCATCTCTTGTTTGACCACTTCCAATTTGCCTTGATTCATGGACCTGACATTCCAGGGTCCTATGCAATATTGCTCTTCACAGCATCGGACCTTGCTTCTATCACCAGTCACATCCACAGCTGGGTATTGTTTTTGCTTTGGCTCCATCCCTTCATTTTTTCTGGAGTTATTTCTCCATTAATCTCCAGAAGCATATTGGACACCTACTGACCTGGGGAGTTTCTCTTTCAGTATCCTATCATTTTGCCTTTTCATACTGTTCATGGGGTTCTCAAGGCAAGAATACTGAAGTGGTTTTCCATTCCCTTTTCCAGTGGACCACATTCTGTCAGACCTCTCCACCATGACCTACCCATCTTGGGTGGCCCCATTGGCATGGCTTAGTTTCATTGAGTTAGACAAGGCTGTAGTCCTAGTGTGATTAGGTTCTAGATGTTCTCAATTCCAAAGCATACCACTGGGTTTCAGACAGCAGAATCTATAAATACCAGGCTTTCTTTGAGGAAGGCTCTGCATCTCGATGAGACCCTGCCACCGCATTAGGCCCTGCTACTTGTCTGCCTAACCCAAATACCGGGGCTCTGCTATTACACTCTTGCCTAGAAACAATAGAACAAAATTACACTGTGAAAACAGATCTTCGGAATAGGCCTTTTCCCAATCTGGATGCAGAATGGTTCATAGATGGCAGTAGTTTTATGAAAGAGGAATACAGTCTCAGGCTATGCCACAGTCAGTAGAGAACAACTAATAGAATCTGGCACACTTTATGTGGCCACTACTTCTGCCCCAAAGGCAGAACTCTTTGCCATAACCAGAGCCTTAGAGCTGGGAAAGGGGCTCTGACTCAATATTTTTACACAGACTTTGCCTACACCTTCCATGTAGTCCATGCTTATGCTGCCACCTGGAAGTAAAGGGGACTCCTGACAACACATAATACCCCAATTAAACATGGGCCAGAAATGTTAAACTTGCTGCTGCTGCTGCTGCTGCTAAGTCACTTCAGTCGTGTCCAACTCTGTGCGACCCCATAGATGGCAGCCCACCAGGCTCCCCCATCCCTGGGATTCTCCAGGCAAGAACATCGGGGTGGGTTGCCATTTCCTTCTCCAATGCATGAAAGTGAAAAGTGAAAGTGAAGTCACTCAGTTGTGTCTGACTCTTAGCAACCCCATGGACTGCAGCCTACCAGGCCCCTCTGCCCATGGGATTTTCCAAGCAAGAGTACTGGAGTGGGGTGCCATTGCCTTCCCTGGTTAAACTTGCTAGAGGTAATTAAACTCCCTAAACAAGTAGCCATCCTTCACTGCAAGGCACATAACAGGACTCCTTAGAAGTAACCAAGGGCAACAACAAGGCAAAGGCAGACAGGGAAGCTAAGAAGGCCGTTCAAAGTATCTTACAAGCTCCCTTGATTCCAAATTTAAGTGCCATCCCACTCCAATGCTCTAATCTAGAACTGGAGGAAGGAAAAAAACAGGGACTCCCCTTAACCCCTTAAGGATAGTTAAAAGGCCCAGATGATAAGTTCGTCCTACCAGAAGCATCTCAATGGAAGATTTTTAAACATCCACCAGGCCACCCATCTAGAGGCTTAATCTCTCTTTAAATTAAATGATACTGTCTTCTCTGGGAAAGGAATCCTTTCGACCTTCCAGTCTGTATCACAGGCTTGCGCAGTTTGTCACCAGGTTAACATAGGGTGGGGCAGGGGTTGGGCAGGGGGCGCTGTAAGGTCTCCCACATTACTCCAATCAGTCCAGAGGTGGTGGAATCAACTAGGGGAAGACTGGCAAATAAACTTCACTCACATGCCCACTTGCAAGGGTTACAAATATCTCTTAGTCATGGAAGAAACATTCACAGGATGGATCGAGGCATTTCCAGGTAAGACAGAGCATCACAAGTCAGTGTAGCCTTAGTGGAACACGTTATACCTAGATTTGGACTTCCACAGTTTCCACAATCCGACAATGGGCCTGCATTTATTTCCAGTTTAACTCAGGACACAAGTGAAGTTTTACAAATTAAATACTCCGTCCATTCAGCCTAGCACCCTCAGGCATCTGGGAAGATGGAAAGAGCTAATCAGACTCTAAAGAGGTATTTAACTAAGCTGGCTATGAAAACTCATCAAACTCAATGGGTTGCTCTCCTTCCCATCACCCTCTTGAGGACCCGAATAACCCCCGCATCTAAGATCCATCTGAGCCCATGCATGCGTGCTGAGCCCATGCGTGCGCGTGTGCTAAGTCACTTCAGTTATATCTGATTCTGTGTGACCCTATGGACTGTAGTCCCCCAGGTTCCTCTGTCCATGGGATTCTCCAGGCAAGAATACTGGAGTGGGTTGCCATGCCCTTCTCCAGGGGATCTTCCCAACCCAGAGATCAAACTTTGGGCTCTTTACACTAGTACCATCTGGAAAGCTCATCTGAGCCCATATGAAATTCTATATGGAAGGCCATTTCTGACCACAGATCTCCTAGTCCATCCAGAAACTCACTATCTGGCTCAATATCGCCTAGTATTAGGATTAACTCTCAAAAATATATGGGAATATTAAGACCCAAACCAGACTCTAATTTCACAGACACATCTGGAAACTTATTGCTTGGTAATTGAGTATATGTTAAGACTTCCACAGGATCAAAAACCACTAAGTGTGACCTGGACAGAGCCACACCCAGTCCTGCTGAGCACCCCCATGGCAGCAAAGATCCAAGGCTTCATCCTGTGGGACTCACATATCCAGACTGAAAACAGCTCCTCCCCTGAGGAACCAAACCCCTGGGAGCAGAAAAGCTGCTGGACCTAGCATATAGCTGTGAGCCTCTGGAAGTCCTCCACCTCCTTTTCAAAAAACAATCAGGTGGGGCTTATCTGGTGTCTTGGTGTATAAGTATCTGCCTGCCAATGCAGAAGACACTGGTTCCATCCCTGGTCCAGGAAGACCCCACATACCCCGTGGCAACATAGCCCATGTGCCACTATTGCTAAGTCGATGCTCTAGAGCTTGGGAGTCGAAACTACTGAGCCCACGTGCCACAACTACTGAAGCCCATGTGCCCTAGAGCCTATGTTCTGAAACAAGTCACTGCAGTGAGAGGTCCATGTACCACAACAAAGAGTAGCCCCTGCTCACTGTGACTAGAAGCCCACACGGCAATGAAGTTCCAGCAGAGCCAAAAATAAAATAAATTAATTTTTAAAAAGATCATGTGATGATCTTTTTATTATCTTTTACTTATCTTACATTCTTGATCTTGAAAAGCTGATTTTCAACTTTATTATTTTCCTTGTCACTTGTTGGACAATTTCACTTCTGTCGGTACTTGTCACCCTTCCTTGTGATACAGTTCCCTGGTATTCCAGGGATTGCCTCTTTAAGATATCTAAGGCATTTCAAAAGTGGCATGGGTCTCTCCAATAACAATAACTTCACTTCCTTCTAATACTAATGTATTATGGCTAATGCTAATACTAATGTAAGATGGCTACTAAATCTGTTCTTTCCATTAACCCCTATACACCAGTTTTCAATTTCCCCTTTTGAATTTGATTTCTATTGGGCACTGAAGGCAGACATAAATTCCCAGGAGCCTCAGTTACACCTACAGCCCCCACACTATCAGAGACAATACATATGACAACATGGGACAAAATCCTCCAAGGGGACTTCCAATACTATTGACCAGACAATGTTCATTGCTTGTTAAACCTGGATTCTACAGATCCTCAGTTTGATTTAAGGGACTAGATCTGATAGATAGAGTGCCTGACGAGCTATGGACGGAGGTTCGTGACATTGTGCAGGAGACAGGGATCAAGACCATCCCCAAGAAAAAGAAATGCAAAAAAGCAAAATGGCTGTCTGGGGAGGCTTTACAAATAGCTGTGAAAAGAAGAGAAGCGAAAAGCAAAGCAGAAAAGGAAAGATATAAGCATCTGAATGCAGAGTTCCAAAGAATAGCAAGAAGAGATAAGAAAGCCTTCCTCAGCGATCAATGCAAAGAAATAGAGGAAAACAACAGAATGGGAAAGACTAGAGATCTTTTCAAGAAAATCAGAGATACCAAGGGAACATTTCATGCAAAGATGGGCTTGATAAAGGACAGAAATGGTATGGACCTAAGAGAAGCAGAAGATATTAAGAAAAGATGGCAAGAATACACAGAAGAACTGTACAAAAAAGATCTTCACGACCCAGATAATCACGATGGTGTGATCACTGACCTAGAGCCAAACATCCTGGAACATAAAGTCAAGTGGGCCTTAGAAAGCATCACTACGAACAAAGCTAGTGGAGGTGATGGAATTCCAGTTGAGCTATTTCAAATCCTGAAAGATGATGCTGTGAAAGTGCTGCACTCAATATGCCAGCACATTTGGAAAACTCAGCAGTGGCCACAGGACTAGAAAAGGTCAGTTTTCATTCCAATCCCAGAGAAAGGCAATGCCAAAGAATGCTCAAACTACCGCACAATTGCACTCATCTCACACGCTAGCAAAGTAACGCTCAAAATTCTCCAAGCCAGGCTTCAGCAATATGTGAACCGTGAACTTCCAGATGTTCAAGCTGGTTTTAGGAAAGGCAAAGGAACCAGAGACCAAATTGCCAACATCCGATGGATCATGGAAAAAGCAAGAGAGTTCCAGAAAACATCTATTTCTGCTTTATTGACTATGCCAAAGCCTTTGACTGTGTGGATCACAATAAACTGTGGAAAATTCTGAAAGAGATGGGAATACCAGACCACCTGACCTGCCTCCTGAGAAATCTGTATGCAGGTCAGGAAGCAACAGTTAGAACTGGACATGGAACAACAGACTGGTTCCAAATAGGAAAAGGAGTACGTCAAGGCTGTATATTGTCACCCTGCTTATTTAACTTCTATGCAGAGTACATCATGAGAAACGCTGGAGTGGAAGAAACACAAGCTGGAATCAAGATTGCTGGGAGAAATTTCAATAACCTCAGATATGCAGATGACACCACCCTGATGGCAGAAAGTGAAGAGGAACTAAAAAGCCTCTTGATGAAAATGAAAGAGGAGAGTGAAAAAGTTGGCTTAAAGCTCAACATTCAGAAAACGAAGATCACGGCATCTTGTCCCATCACTTCATGGCAGATAGATGGGGAAACAGTGGAAACAGTGTCAGACTTTATTTTGGGGGGCTCCAAAGTCACTGCAGATGGTGACTGCAGCCATAGAATTAAAAGACGCTTACTCCTTGGAAGAAAAGTTATAACTAACCTAGATAGCATATTGAAAAGCAGAGACATTACTTTGCTAACAAAGGTCCGTCTAATCAAGGCTATGGTTTTTCCATGTATGGATGTGAGAGTTTGACTGTGAAGAAGGCTGAGCGCTGAAGAATTGATGCTTTTGAACTATGGTGTTGGAGAAGACTCTTGAGAGTCCCTTGGACTGCAAGGAGATCCAACCAGTCCATTCTGAAGGAGATCAGCCCTGGGATTTCTTTGGAAGGAATGATGTTAAAGCTGAAACTCCAGTACTTTGGCCACCTGATGCGAAGAGTTGACTCATTGGAAAAGACTCTGATGCTGGGAAGGATTGGGGGCAGGAGGAGAAGGGGACAACAGAGGATGAGATGGCTGGATGGCATCACTGACTCGACGGACGTGAGTCTGAGTGAACTCCAGGAGTTGGTGATGGACAGGGAGGCCTGGCATGCTGCGATTCATGGGGTTGCAAAGAGTCGGACATGACTGAGCGACTGAACTGAACTGAACTGAACTACATGTCCTGAGTTTTTTTTATTTTATTTTATTTTTGCTTGCCCACCTTCAATTCTACATATTGTCACAAGATGTGAGAGAATCATTTCCTAGGCAGGTTGATAAGAAGTCTCGGGGTCCTCAAGGAGAGAGGGGACTGGAATTCTCAAGGAGGAAGAAAGGACAAACTTTTTTTCCCCTCTACTTTCCTTAGGATTATATAACAATAATGTATCCTGCTTGAGGACAGTCTCTGGGAAAAAAAAACCTTCTGGCTAATCCTATTATCTTAAAATGTAAATTATGGGAGTAGGTCTGCTGAGATCTTTACAACCTCCAGACATTCTTTTGATTCACTGTAGCAACTAATACTAATACTAATGACTAATTGGAGAGTATATAACTCCATTGCTAACACTAACAAGGGGGTATTCTTTCTGCCCCCTTCTGATGCCTATGTCAGAAGCTTTCTCTATCTCCTTTATACTTTGCTGCTGCTACTGCTAAGTCGCTTCAGTCATGTCCGACTCTGTGCAACCCCATAGATGGCAGCCCACCAGGCTCCCCTGTCCCTTGCCCTGGGGTTCTCCAGGCAAGAACACTGGAGTGGGTTGCCATTTCCTTCTCCAATGCATGAAAGTGAAAAGTGAAAGTGAAGGCGCTCAGTCGTGTCTGACTCTTAGCGACCCCATGGACTGCAGCCTACCAGGCTCCTCCATCCATGGGATTTTCCAGGCAAGAGTACAAGAGTGATACTCTAGTACCACTAGGCAATTTCCATTGCCTTCTCCGCCTTTATACTTTAATAAAACCTCATTACACAAAAGCTCTGTGTGATCAAGCCTCGTGTCTGGCCCTGGATTGAATTATTCTCCTCCAGAGGCCAAGAATCCCAACGTCTTTTCATGGTTCAGCAACAACCTTTCATCCTGGGGGCTCATCCGGGATGCTTCAGGACAAGGTAAGGATGCTTGGAGCTCTAGTTCTTTGTTCTCCTAGTGAACATGTTTTCTGCTGTACTTTACTAACTCCACCGTGTGCTTGCATGAATGAATGAAACACCCTGCGCAAAGCAAGTGAGGCGCCCAGCTCTGCGGTTCCGTGGTGACCTCATACAGCTTATGGCAGAAACCTGTCAGAGGTTTATACTGACCTACCTATGCCAAGAGGTACCCAATGTCTCCTTTTGGGACTGACCAGAAATGGGCAAAGCGTGTGGACCGAACTCTCCTTCCTTGGTCAAACTTTTTGGTCTCTTTGATCATTTCATAACCCCTTGGGAATTAGAAGTACTAACCTAATCTGTTGGATCATAGACTTTCAAGGGACTTGTGATCTATGCTGTTACTGTGTATTGTTACTTAGATCCCAAACTTGGATTAGTAGTCAGAAAGCACCTAGCCTCGCTAGGCATGGAATGTTTGGAAGCTAGATGAAGCTCTAGCTCCAAGAGCATCTCTGAGGTTAAAGGTTACTCAGATTGGAACTACAATGGATTGTTTTTTTCCTTTGGTAGCACTGGCTGTTAGTGGACTAGAGGAGACTCTTATACTGGTGTGGTGATGCTTAGAAGGCTCTTATACTGGTATGGTGACACTTAGGAGGCTCTTATACTGGTGTGGTGACACTTGGAAGGAACATCTCAGTTTTTTATTGGTATTGGTCTTATTGTGGTCAGGAATATACTCAGGGTCGTGCACAGGCACTCAGGTGACGAATGTGTCCCCCAGCGGTCTTAGCCTGGGAGGCATTCCGAAGGTTACTCTGATGGCACCCCAGGTGGCATCAGAGGCAAGCAAGGTTTTAATGGTGAGGAGCTGGACAGCAGTCAGGGATGCCATCAGGTCTACCCCTGGTGCATCCCCACCCCGTCTCGGTGGTAGAGCTGGGAGGGACAAGTACATTGCCTGCATCGGTAAGGGACAGACTAAGTCTGACCAGGAAAGAAAAGCTTTGGTGTAAAGTCTGTCTTGGAGAAGGCAATGGCAACCCACTCCAGTACTCTTGCCTGGAAAATCCCATGGACGGAGGAGTCTGATAGGCTGCAGTCCATGGGGTCGCAAAGAGTCAGGCACGACTGAGTGATTTCATTCTCACTTTTATGCATTGGAGAAGGAAATGGCAACCCACTCCAGTGTTCTTGCCTGGAGAATCCTAGGGATGGCAGAGCCTGGTGGGCTGCCGTCTATGGGGTCACACAGAGTTGGACACAACTGAAGTGACTTAGCAGCAGCAGCAGCAGTAAAGTCTGTCTACACCCCCATCTAGAGCAAGGAGGGACACCTCTGGTAGAAAGGGGGTGCTGGTTGCTTTTTTTCTCTCTTACAGATGGGAGCTAACAATTCCAGCCTCACTCCTTTGAACTGTATCCTGAAAAACGGATAGATTTGATCCTCAGGGTTTAAAGAAGACACACTTGGTCTTCCTATGTAATACTGCATGGCCGGGGTACCCATTGGAGGACAGCGAATGGTGGCCAGTTGGAGGGTCTCTTAAGTATAAGTGAAGTCGCTCAGTCATGTCCGATTCTTTCTCTTTCTCTCTCTCTCTCTCTCCCCCTCGGCACGCTGGCGCACTCCTCCACTCTCTTCTCTTTGTGTCTTTGGGTTGGCCTGCCCTCATGCTTCGAGGATGGATTCTCCTGCTAACTTCTAAATAAAATAGAGCTGTAACATTGATTTTTCTAAAAGCTATAACATGGTTTGTCCAAGACTCGAGAGCTGTGACGCTCTGAGGGCTTTAATGTCCGTTGCTCCAAATCTTTGTGGTGACGAGACAGAACCGAGGAGCATACACTCGCCTGTCAGAAGTAAAGTAGCTGAAGGTAATCAGCTGGCTGGCTGTCAAGCCAGAAAACCAGCACTTTATGAAACCCCTTCATTACAGACACCTTTGATCTGGACAGGTCCTGTGGAACAGGAAAAATCGCAATATACTGAGGAAGAATTAGAAAGATATGAGAAAAGAGGAGCAAAGATTACTGATAAAGGATGGTTACAGTCCGAAGATGGATGATTAACAATTCCTGAAAATGTTCAATGGAAAATTCTTAAGGGTTTACACCAGAGTTTTCATTTGGGTGCAGAGAGTACTTACCAGGTGGCTTCTCGTTTGTTTGAAGCTAAAAATGTAATGAAAACTTTAAAGAACATTATCAAAAGGTGTGAGGTTTGTCAGAAAAATAACCCAAAGATTGAAAAGCTAGCAAAATTTGGATTGCAACGACGTGGAAAGTATCCTGGAGAGGACTGGGAAATTGATTTTACTCATATGCCAAAAGCTAATGGATATTCTTGCTTACAAGTTTGGGTGGATACTTTTACTGGATGGATTGAGGCTTTTCCCTGTCACAGTGAACAGGCTAAGGAGGTTATAAAGATTTTAACCCATGAAATTATCCCCAGGTTTGGGCTACCACGGAGCCTTCAGAGTGACAATGGCTCTGCCTTTAAAGCTGCTGTAACTCAGGGGGTGTCTAAAAGATCTTCACAACCCAGATAATTACGATTATGTGATCACTAACCTAGAGCCAGACATCCTGGAACGTAAAGTCAAGTGAGCCTTAGAAAGCATCACTATGAACAAAGCTAGTGGAGGTGATGGAATTCCAGTTGAGCTATTTCAAATCTTGAAAGATAATGCCATGAAAGTGCTGCACTCAATATGCCAGCACATTTGGAAAACTCAGCAGTGGCCACAGGACTGGAAAAGGTCACTTTTCATTCCAATCCCAAAGAAAGGCAATGCCAAAGAATGCTCAAACTACCGCACAATTGCACTCATCTCACACGCTAGCAAAGTAACGCTCAAAATTCTCCAAGCCAGGCTTCAGCAATATGTGAACCGTGAACTTCCTGATGTTCAAGCTGGTTTTAGAAAAGGCAAAGGAACCAGAGACCAAATTGCCAACATCCGATGGATCATGGAAAAAGCAAGAGAGTTCCAGAAAAACATCTATTTCTGCTTTATTGACTATGCCAAAGCCTTTGACTGTGTGGATCACAATAAACTGTGGAAAATTCTGAAAGAGATGGGAATACCAGACCACCTGACCTGCCTCCTGAGAAATCTGTATGCAGGTCAGGAAGCAACAGTTAGAACTGGACATGGAACAACAGACTGGTTCCAAATAGGAAAAGGAGTACGTCAAGGCTGTATATTGTCACCCTGCTTATTTAACTTCTATGCAGAGTACATCATGAGAAACGCTGGAGTGGAAGAAACACAAGCTGGAATCAAGATTGCTGGGAGAAATTTCAATAACCTCAGATATGCAGATGACACCACCCTGATGGCAGAAAGTGAAGAGGAACTAAAAAGCCTCTTGATGAAAATGAAAGAGGAGAGTGAAAAAGTTGGCTTAAAGCTCAACATTCAGAAAACGAAGATCACGGCATCTTGTCCCATCACTTCATGGCAGATAGATGGGGAAACAGTGGAAACAGTGTCAGACTTTATTTTTGGGGGCTCCAAAGTCACTGCAGATGGTGACTGCAGCCATGAAATTAAAAGACGCTTACTTCTTGGAAGGAAAGTTATAACTAACCTAGATAGCATATTGAAAAGCAGAGACATTACTTTGCCAACAAAGGTCCGTCTAGTCAAGGCTATGGTTTTCCCAGTGGTCATGTATGGATGTGAGAGTTTGACTGTGAAGAAGGCTGATTGCTGAAGAACTGATGCTTTTGAACTCTGGTGACTCTGGTGTTGGAAAAGACTCTTGAGAGTCCCTTGGACTGCAAGGAGATCCAACCAGTCCATTCTGAAGGAGATCAGCCCTGGGATTTCTTTGGAAGGAATGATGTTAAAGCTGAAACTCCAGTACTTTGGCCACTTGATGTGAAGAGTTGTCTCATTGGAAAAGACTCTGATGCTGGGAGGGATTGGGGGCAGGAGGAGAAGGACAACAGAGGATGAGATGGCTGGATGGCATCACTGACTCGACGGACGTGAGTCTGAGTGAACTCCAGGAGTTGGTGATGGACAGGGAGGCCTGGTGTGCTGCGATTCATGGGGTCGCAAAGAGTCGGACATGACTGAGCGACTGAACTGAACTGAAGGCTCTAGGAATAGAATATCACTTGCATTGCTCCTGGAGACCTCAATCCTCAGGAAAGGTTGAAAAATCTAATGACCTTATCAAAAGACATCTGCGCAAATTAACTCAAGAGACCCAGGACATTTGGATTAAAGTCCTACCCATAGCTTTAATGAGGGCTTAAACTGCCCCAAAAAAGGAGGGACTGTCCCCCTTTGAATGTATTTATGGAAGGCCTTTCTTATGCACAGACATTGTTATAGACACTGAAGCCTTAGAATTAACTAGTTATATAACTTAGCTCTCAGCTTTTCATCAGGCATTAACAGAACTCTGGGAGACGACTCCTGACCCAGCCTCTGAGTCAAGCAAGCCTCTATTTGAGCCAGGAACTGAGGTCCTCATAAAAACATTGGGATCTGGGGGCCAATCCCTCGAGCCCGTCTGGGAAGGCCCTTACCAGGTTATTCTTTCTTCTCCCACAGCTGTCAAAGTGCCAGGAATTGATCTGTGCTTACATCACACTTGAGTTAAGAGGTGGCACCCTGACCAGAACTAAGTGACTTCATTTTATGTCTTTACTTTCTATGCTCTGACTTTGTACTTTTCAGATGGGCCTGATGATCTATGTGAGCCTACTTCTGCTAACTCCAAAAATCCTGTCTGCCGTTTGATCCTCAAGACAATACCTTCCTGTCCTGGGCTCACTCCTATGCAGTGTTTCACAATCAGTCTAACTGCTGAATCTGTGGAGCACTCCCCTCTTCATCAGTGGAAGGCTTCCCTTGGTGGACATCTCCGCTTCAAAGAAAAGACTTGCTCCAAGTCTGTGAATACCTTTGACAACAATCATATGCCATGCCTCTTCTTCATCTGATGACATCTAACAACCTTAACATGGACTGATGTAACTATGGACATAATGTGACTTTCATTTTGATTTTAGCTTGGTTTAATGATTATTTTGCCTTACATCTGTAACTGTATAATGAGGTTTTCTAACCATCTAAAAGCTTTTAATTTACAAATGGTTGTCTAAGCTCCTAAGGGTGCCACAGCCTCCTCCAACTACTACTTGGGGCCCCTGGATCAGAGACCCTCAATATGAGGGTTAGGAGAATATGTTGCCTCAACAATTTAGGGACCACACCCCTAAACAGCAGGAAGTAGTTATGGAATGGAAACAATGCCCCTGTCCCTTGGCAACATAATTCTCCTAAAAGAAAAGGGGGGAATGAGAAAGTCATTTCCTAGGCAGGTTGATAAGAAGTCTAGGGGTCCCCAAAGAGAGGGGTCTGGAATTCTCAAGGAGAAAGAAAGGACAAACTTTTTTTCCCCTCTACATTCCTTAGAATTATATAACAATAATGTATCGTGCTTGAGGACAGCCTCTGGAAAAAACCTTCTGGCTAATCCTGTTATCTTAAAATGTAAGTTATGGGAGTAGGTCTGCTGAGGTCTTTACAACCTCCAAACATTTTTTTGATTCATTGTAATGACTAATTAGAAGGCAATGGCACCCCATTCCAGTACTTTTGCCTGGAAAATCCCATGGACAGAGGAGCCTGGTAGGCTGCAGTCTATGGGGTCGCAAAGAGTCGGACACGACTGAGCGACTTCACTTTCACTTTCATGCATTGGAGAAGGAAATGGCAACCCACTCCAGTGTTCTTGCCTGGAGAATCCCAGGGACGGGGGAGCCTGGTGGGCTTCCGACTGTGGGGTCGCACAGAGTTGGACACGACTGAAGCGACTTAGCAGCAGCAGCAGCAAGTGTTCTCCACCGTCTGGAACACACAAAGAGATTTACAGAGTTGGGTAGAGAAGAGAAGAGGGAGGGAGGAGATAGAGGCGACCTGGTGGAGAAAAAGGAGAGTCCAAAGAGGGAGAGAGCAGTCAAGCCAGTAATCTCGCTCCCAAGTAAAAATGGGTACTGAAGATTGGGTTCTTAAAGGTACAAAGTTGATAACAAATACCCAAAAGCAAAGATTAAAAATCTAGAGTAGAGGCTGGATTTTCAAAATACAAAATTAAAGAAAAGAAAAAAAAAGTCTCAAAAATTATAAAAAAAAAAATATATATATATATATATATATGAAGTTTGCTTTAAAAAATAGGGTCTCTTTTTTTGTTGCCAAGTATTATTAGGTTATAAAAATGAAAACTAAAGGAGTAATAGAGGACTTAAAAAATTTTTTTAATTTTTTTAATGATAGTAAAAATATATCTAGGACTTTCTCTGGTGTTGTTGTGGGCACTGTGGTGTCAGTTCATTTTCGGATA
Source organism: Bubalus bubalis (assembly GCF_019923935.1). NCBI lineage: Eukaryota > Metazoa > Chordata > Mammalia > Artiodactyla > Bovidae > Bubalus > Bubalus bubalis. Next base: position 91,072,868 of record NC_059162.1, read on the forward strand.
GTTCCTTGGTCTGGCTTATATTTCTCAAAATCTATAGGCCCCTTCCTATGTAGTTGGTACTAACTACAGGGTTTTGATCTATCACACCTGTCACTTCCAAGGCGGTTCCCTCTGTTTTAGCTTCTTCTGTTTGCTGGTCTCTTCGGTGTCTAATTTCCACCCTGACACAAGGGGGCGGTGGTGGACACTTTTTTAGGCTCACTCGTTCAGTCGCTCTGTGGGGAGGGAGGGACGCAGCAAACAAATAACACTGGCGTGTGCTTGCAGTGTCTTGGCCACACTGGGTTTGCCTCCACTCACCACGTGTGTGCTTTCCCTGTCTACACTGCTTAGGCTCTAGATTGCTCTGCCGGGAACTGTCTGAGGCCGGCCCTGGGTTGTATGCACTTCCCAGGTCTAAGCCGCTCAGGTTCAGGCACTCAGGTAGTCCTCAGAGGCGCAGACTCCGTTGGGCCTGTGTTTAGTGCCCTTCTCAGGTCCAAGCAGCTCAGGTGAAGTGTTTGGCGAGCACGATCGCTGCGACTTATCGCCTCCCCCGTCCCTGCCGCTCAGTTTTCTGGGTGTACAACTGGCGCACCTTCTCAGGCAGATGTTGACCGTCTAGAACCCCAAGAAGTCTAGTTAGCAAAGAAGCCTGCTTGCAGTTTGGTAGATAATGTCTCTCTGGAGCTGCAGTTGCCCGCTTCCGGCTCTGGCTGCCTGTCACCAGAGGGGGATGGTCTGCAGCCGGCTAGTTCTGTTCAGTCCTTTGTCCTGTGCTCAGGCCTGGTGGTGTCTTAGGGCTTTTTGCATGATAGCTATCCCACAGTCTGGTTTGCTAGCCCAGGTTAGTTTGCTCAGATTGCCCGCAGGGCATTCAGGCCAGATCCTTACTCTAAGCAATGCAGTCCGCGCCTCCCTGCCCAGCCCCGGCTTGCTAGTGGCGGGTACAGGCATCTGTGCTGCTTCTCCACTAGGGGAGTTACCATTGAGCACGTAATCTGTGGGTTTTAATTATTTATTTATTTTTCCTCCCAGTTATGTTGCCCTCTGTGGTTCCAAGGCTCGCCACAGACTCGGCACTGAGAGTGTTTCCTGGTGTTTGGAAACTTCTCTCTTTTAAGACTCCCTTCCTGGGACGGAGCTCCGTCCCTACTTCTTTTGTCTCTCTTTTTGTCTTTTTTATTTTCCTCCCTCCTTTTGAAGAAAATGGGCTGCTTTTCTGGGTGCCTGATGTCCTCTGCCAGCGTTCAGAAGTTGTTTTGTGGAATTTACTCAGCCTTTAAATGTTCTCTTGATGAATTTGTGGGGGAGAAAGTGGTATCCCCATCCTATTCCTTGGCCATCTTAGGACCGCCTCCTAGCTCCATTCTTGAATGACCTGAAATAATCCATAGTGTCTTTAGAGGATTTTTTTTTTTTTTTTGGTTTGCAGGCATAGCCCTCTTAGAGACGAACATCCTCAATTTCACCAACATGGCCCAGAAATCCTGGAAGGCTACAGTTAGCTGTCATTGAGAAACAACAGTCAGCTCTAGGCTCTCTAGCTGAGGTGGTTTTACAGAATAGGAGGGCTCTTGACGTGATAGCAGACAAGGCTGTCTGCTATCTGTCTGCTGTCTGTCTGACAAGGTGTCTGTGCCCAACTAAACGAGATATGCTGCTTCTAGTAATATATTAATACCTCCAACCAAGTAGAAGTAGACCTTCAAATTATTAAGACAAATATCAGAGTAATAGAGGATTTAAAACAGAGGGTAGGTCAGGGCCCCAGCTGGCTCTCCAGCCTTCTCTCTTCTATGAGGATCTAGATATGAACATGGATGTTGCCCTTGCTGGGACTATTAATACCAATAGCCTTTGCTTTATTGCTTGGTCCCTGCATCATTAACACATTATTTAAGTTCATCTCCCAACAGATGCACAGGATTCAATTCCAGATGCTGTTTCAACAATGATATCAGCTGACTGATACATGGACTCTGCTGGAAAAAGCTGCTTTGTCATTCCATGACCTCTCATCTCCCTCCACAAATGCACCCTGACAGAGAGCAGGTATTAGGACCCAGGACCCCATGATGCTCCTGTCCAGCAGGAAGAAGTCCAAGTGGTCTTCACCCGTTTCCCCAGTGACCTAGGTTCCCATGACCTAAGACAAGGATAGGCAGGTAGTTAGATTTGAGACGGGTGTTGAGGGGCCAAAGATTTGGCCTATACACAAAAAGAGGGGTAAATGTTGAATCCTGCCCTAAGACCACAGATGTAAGCCCTTGCACTAAAGCCACAGAAGCAGAGCCCAGAACAAACCTCCAAAGCTGACTGAGCTCCTTTGAAACCATTGCCAAAAGCACCTGTGATAATCACAAGCAGGCTTCCTGACCCCAAATTAAGCAAAACTGCCCACCCAAGTAGTCACCCTATAATGCCCTAACCAATTACCTAATGCCAACCTTCCAAGAGGAATTTTCTTTGTCCTGAGGCTATAAAAACTGTCTGCTGCTGCTACTAAGTTGCTTCAGTCGTGTCTGACTCTGTGCGACCCCATAGATGGCAGCCCACTAGGCTTCCACATCCCTCGGATTCTCCAGGCAAGAACACTGGAGTGGGTTGCCATTGTCTCAGATCAGATCAGATCAGTTGCTCAGTCGTGTCCGACTCTTTGCGACCCCATGAATCGCAGCACGCCAGGCCTCCCAGTCCATCACCAACTCCCGGAGTTCACTTAGACTCATGTCCATCAAGTCAGTGATGCCATCCAGCCATCTCATCCTCTGTCATCCCCTTCTCCTCTTGCCCCCAATCCCTCCCAGCATCAGAGTCTTTTCCAATGAGTCAACTCTTCGCATGAGGTGGCCAAAGTACTGGAGTTTCAGCTTTAGCATCATTCCTTCCAAAGAAATCCCAGGGCTGATCTCCTTCAGACTGGACTGGTTGGATCTCCTTGCAGTCCAAGGGACTCTCAAGAGTCTTCTCCAACACCACAGTGCAAAAGCATCAATTCTTTGGCACTCAGCCTTCTTCACAGTCCAACTCTCACATCCATACATGATCACAAGAAAAACCATAGCCTTGACTAGACAGACATTTGTTGGCAAAGTAATGTCTCTGCTTTTGAATATGCTATCTAGGTTGGTCATAACTTTCCTTCCAAGGAGTAAGCGTCTTTTAATTTCATGGCTGCAGTCACCATCTGCAGTGATTTTGGAGCCCCCAAAAATAAAGTCTGACACTGCTTCCACTGTTTCCCCATCTATTTCCCATGAAGTGATGGGACCAGATGCCATGATCTTCGTTTTCTGAATGTTGAGCTTTAAGCCAACTTTTTCACTCTCCTCTTTCACTTTCATCAAGAGGTTTTTTAGTTCCTCTTCACTTTCTGCCATCAGGGTGGTGTCATCTGCATATCTGAGGTTATTGAAATTTCTCCCGGCAATCTTGATTCCAGCTTGTATTTCTTCCAGTCCAGCGTTTCTCATGATGTACTCTGCATAGAAGTTAAATAAGCAGGGTGACAATATACAGCCTTGACATACTCCTTTCCCTATTTGGAACCAGTCTGTTGTTCCATGTCCAGTTCTAACTGTTGCTTCCTGACCTGCATACAGATTTCTCAGGAGGCAGGTCAGGTGGTCTGGTATTCCCATCTCTTTCAGAATTTTCCACAGTTTATTGTGATCCACACAGTCAAAGGCTTTGGCATAGTCAATAAAGCAGAAATAGATGTTTTTCTGGAACTCTCTTGCTTTTTCCATGATCCATCGGATGTTGGCAATTTGATCTCTGGTTCCTCTGCCTTTTCTAAAACCAGCTTGAACATCAGGAAGTTCACGGTTCACATATTGCTGAAGCCTGGCTTGGAGAATTTTAAGTATTACTTTACTAGCATGTGAGATGAGTGCAATTGTGCAGTAGTTTGAGCATTCTTTGGCATTGCCTTTCTTTGGGATTGGAATGAAAACTGACCTTTTCCAGTCCTGTGGCCACGGCTGAGTTTTCCAAATTTGCTGGCATATCTTTCAGGTTTTGAAATAGCTCAACTGGAATTCTATCACCTCCACTAGCTTTGTTCGTAGTGATGCTTTCTAAGGCTCACTTGACTTCACATTCCAGGATGTCTGGCTCTAGGTCAGTGATCACACCATCGTGATTATCTGGGTCGTGAAGATCTTTTTTGTACAGTTCTTCTGTGTATTCTTGCCATCTCTTCTTAATATCTTCTGCTTCTCTTAGGTCCATACCATTTCTGTCCTTTATCGAGCCCATCTTTGCATGAAATGTTCCCTTGGTATCTCTGATTTTCTTGAAGAGATCTCTAGTCTTTCCCATTCTGTTGTTTTCCTCTATTTCTTTGCATTGATTGCTGAAGAAGGCTTTCTTATCTCTTCTTGCTATTCTTTGGAACTCTGCATTCAGATGCTTATATCTTTCCTTTTCTGCTTTGCTTTTCGCTTCTCTTCTTTTCACAGCTATTTGTAAAGCCTCCCCAGACAGCCATTTTGCTTTTTTGCATTTCTTTTTCTTGGGGATGGTCTTGATTCCTGTCTCCTGTACAATGTCACGAACCTCAGTCCATAGCTCATCAGGCACTCTATCTATCAGATCTAGGCCCTTAAATCTATTTTGCATTTCTACTGTATAATCATAAGGGATTTGATTTAGGTCATACCTGAATGGTCTAGTGGTTTTCCCTACTTTCTTCAATCTAAGTCTGAATTTGGCAATAAAGAGTTCATGGTCTGAGCCACAGTCAGCTCCCGATCTTGTTTTGGTTGGCTGTATAGAGCTTCTCCATCTTTGGCTGCAAAGAATACAATCATCGATTTTGGTGTTGACCATCTGGTGATGTCCATGTATAGAGTCTTCTCTTGTGTTGTTGGAAGAGGGTGTTTGCTGTAACCAGTGCATTTTCTTGGCAAAACTCTATTAGTCTTTGCCCTGCTTCATTCCGTATTCCAAGACCAAATTTGCCTGTTACTCCAGGTGTTTCTTGACTTCCTACTTTTGCATTCCAGTCCCCTATAATGAAAAGGACATCTTTTTTGGGTGTTAGTTCTAAAAGGTCTTGTAGGTCTTCATAGAACCGTTCAACTTCAGCTTGTTCAGCGTTACTGGTTGGGGTGTAGGCTTGGATTACTGTGATATTGAATGGTTTGCCTTGGAAACGAACAGAGATCATTCTGTCGGTTTTGAGATTGCATCCAAGTATGGCATTTCAGACTCTTTTGTTGACCATGATGGCTACCCCATTTCTTCTGAGGGATTCCTGCCCGCTGTAGTAGATATAATGGTCATCTGAGTTAAATTCACCCACTCCAGTCCATTTCAGTTCGCTGATTCCTAGAATGTCGACATTCACTCTTGCCATCTCTTGTTTGACCACTTCCAATTTGCCTTGATTCATGGACCTGACATTCCAGGTTCCTATGCAATATTGCTCTTCACAGCATCGGACCTTGCTTCTATCACCAGTCACATCCACAGCTGGGTATTGTTTTTGCTTTGGCTCCATCCCTTCATTCTTTCTGGAGTTATTTCTCCACTGATCTCCAGTAGCATATTGAGCACCTACTGACCTGGGGAGTTTCTCTTTCAGTATCCTATCATTTTGCCTTTTCATACTGTTCATGGGGTTCTCAAGGCAAGAATACTGAAGTGGTTTGCCATTCCCTTCTCCAGTGGACCACATTCTGTGAGATCTCCACCATGACCCGCCCATCTTGGGTTGCCCCACGGGCATGGCTTAGTTTCATTGAGTTAGACAAGGCTGTGGTCCTAGTGTGATTAGATTGACTAGTTTTCTGTGAGTATGGTTTCAGTGTGTCTGCCCTTTGATGCCCTCTTGCAACACCTACCGTCTTACTTGGGTTTCTCTTACCTTGGGCGTAGGGTATCTCTTCATGGCTGCTCCAGCAAAGCACAGCCAATGCTCCTTACCTTGGACAAGGGGTATCTCCTCACCGCCGCCCTTCCTGACCTTCAACGTGGGATAGCTCCTCTAGGCCCTCCTGTGCCCACGCAGCCACAGCATGGGGTTGGTCCTCCCGCCCACCGCCCCTGGCCTCGGGCTTAAGGGCGTGGGGTAACTCCTCTCATCGCCGCCCCTGACCTCGGATGCGGGGTACCTCCTCTCGCCCGCCCCCCTCCGACCTCGACGTGGGGTAGCTCCTCTCGGCTGTTCCTGCGCCATCGCAGTCTGGCACTCTCGGCCGCTGCCTGTGACCTCGGACGTGGGATAACTCCTCTTGGCCGCCGCCCTTCGGGCATGGGGTCCTCCCAGCTTCTGCCCCTGACCTCGGACGTGGGGTAGCTCCTCTCTGCGCGCTTTAGCGGGCCCATCGCCACCACCTACGCTTTAGCGCGCTGGTCGCCACCGCCTGCGCTTTGTCTACCAACCCACAAAAACTGTCGACTCTCTCTGGCCTGTCAGGAGTTGTTGGCCCGCTGCATTCACAGTGCCCATGTCATCTCTGCTCTTTGTTCCTAGTAAACTCTCTCCTTTCTGCAATATTCTGTGTCTGGAAATTCTTTTGCAACTCATGCTTAGACTGCCTCAACACCAGCCAGGAGTCTTGGTCAGGGCGTTCCCTAGTCAAGGAATATCGGAACAAGGCCTAGCAGCTGCCGGGACCATTTGTCCTGAGGATCTTTCCCTCAAGATTCCTTGTAGCAGCACCAGCTGCCCCAGGACTTGGCAGTTGAAGAATGGAACCAACAAATTTCTATGAGTCAACGAACTCGATTTCTCAGGGTAAGTCCACCCAATTCAGTAGTCGATTCATTTGTTTGTGGTTTTCTGTGCTCTTTTGTGTTATAAGTTAATAGACTTGATATTGTATGGTAAATCACTCTGGTATGCCCACCAGGAAGACATTCCCCTTCAATTTGGACTTTTCCTTTATGGGACAAGCCAATTAGATTGGGATACTCTGTTGTAGAGGTGAATTGTTGATTGTACCTGAGTTAGAGCCAGTTCACTGGGGCACTAGTTCTTGTGGAGGTAGACAGCCTGATTGAAATTAGTTTATTTGTTTTGTAGGGTAAGTTTATTTACCCTTACAACTGAACTGGGAACTGATTTTGGAATCTGTCATTTTTGTTGGTATTTTCCTATGTGTTTTGTGTTATCAAACTTATAGAAATAGGAAGTACTCCATATATCCCGAAGGAGAAAGCTTTGGGGCCTATATTAGATAAATGGGCAAAATATAGCCATGAGCCTAGGACTAAGAAAAACATGTATACTATTGTATATCCTAAATACTGCAGTGAGCAGAGTGAGTTTGGACTCTGCAACACTTTGCAACTGTGGTTGTCAAACTTGAGTGTCAACATCACATGGAGGAGGGTTTGTGAAAGCACAGCCTGCCGGGCCCACTTCCAGAATTTTTGCATCTGTAAGGAGTTCCCAAGTGGGTGGTGCTACTGCTGGCCTGGGCCCACACTTGGCAAATTTCTGCTCCAGAAAGCAGTAGTTTCAAAATTCCAGGTCAACCTGGCTGGCCCATAACAATGCTTCCAGAAGATGTAGGAAAGTCAGAAAAATCATGAAATGCAGCAAGCAAGAGTTTTGCAATACCAAATGTGCTCAATTTGAAGGACTATCCCTTAGTCTGAGACTGTGATTTTCCTACTTTCTCTGACATTAGACTTTCCTTCCTTTTGTGGAAAAATAATAACAGATGGTGGTTCTCTCATTAGTTTGTTTCTGGGTCTCTTTCAGTTTAGTTCAGTTTAGTCACTCAGTCCTGTCCGGCTCTTTGTGACCCCATGGACTGCAGCATGCCAGGCTTCCCTGTCCATCACCAACTCCCAGAGCTTGCTCAAACTCATGTTCATCGAGTCGGTGATGCCATCCAACCCACCAGCTCATCCTCTTTTGTCCCCTGCTCCTCCCGCCTTCAATCTTTCCCAGCATCAGGGTCTTTTCCAATGAGTCAGTTCTTCACAACAGGTGGCCAAAGTACTGGAGCTTCAGCTTCAGCATCAGTCCTTCCAACGAATATTCAGGACTGATTTTCTTTAGGAGCGACTGGTTGGATCTCCATGCTGTCCGAGGGACTCTCAAGAGTCTTCTCCAACACCACAAAATAACAAATTGGCAGCCGTGGTCATGGTCTTCAGTTTTTAAAAACATCTTTTTGGTCCGTGTACTTCTAAAATCCAGGACATACTGTTCCTGTGCATATAAGAACTTAGACTGAGTTTCTCTAAGAGGTGCCATCCAAAGTTAAGCTCAGGGGTCTTTTAAAAAGGCATTACACGCCTCCTTGCCTGGCTAAACAGCTTAATCAGAACATAGTTGACCTTTTATTGATGCTTCAAGTGATTATTATGCAATCTATTCCTATAAAGAGCTGTCAAGCCCACAACCTTGCCCTCAGGAAGGCTGCTTAGCGAAGGACCATTTAGCCCTCATTAAACCACCCACACTGTTTTTCTGTTGTGTGTGAGCTGTCCTGCTCCCTCTGCAATTCACTCTCACACCATCTCGCTGTTGCCTGTGCTTCCACCTGTTGCCCACACAATGTCACGCCACCATGCTTATGAAATCAGTGGTTTCATTTTACACATTAAGTTGGTGACTGTGACTTTGGGACCATTTATCTCTGCCAAGGAATGAAGCCGTAGGCCTAGAACACAGTCAAAGAGATTTACCCCTATCTTCTGGAAGATGATGACAGATAATATTCACTGGGAATTTACCACATGTCAGGACTTATCTCGAGTAGTCAAATAACTAGCCCAAGGTTAATATATGGAGGAGTCAGAACTATGGAAATGAGGTTGGTACTGCTAACTTCTACTCCACGCTTCCCTGGTGGCTCAGACAGTAAAGAATCTGCCCACAATGTGGGAGACACAAATTTGATCCCTGGGTTGGGAAGATCCTCTGGAGAAAGGAATGGCTACCCACTCCAGTATTCTTGCCTGGAGAATTCCATGGACAGCGGAGCCTGGCAGTCCACGGGGTCACAAAGAGTCAGGCACAACTGAGCAAGTAACACATCCACCTGCCTTTAGGGGTTTTTTCCAATGGTGAGTGACTGGAGATCTGAGCACTGAATAAATGAAGATTCATAGATGTTAGTCGTTGTAGTGATACTTAATTTGCTGATAAGTTTTAAGAGACGTTCTGATTTTGTTGGGAGAAACGGAAATGATTCTGATTCAAGAATCAAGCTGGGGCACAGTTGACTGGGAGACACTGGCTCTGTGGCACTGGGCAACTAGGAGACAGCCCTGTTGTCCCCAGGAGCTCACAGTCCAGCTGCAAGAGAGGAAAGCAGGTCTGGGTATGGGAAGGAGAAGCAGGAATCTGCTTATTTTGTTAAAAACTTTTACTGTGCTTTGGCCTGTTGAACTATATGCTTGTGGTCTTTGTTGAAATTGAACAAAGCCAGGACCCACATCAGTTGTGTGTGCCTGGTTCATGATAGTTTTCCTAGAAGGTCAAGTGCCCAGCACCTTATTTTCCTTGTCCAGCTCCCTTACCTCTCCAAACACTGACACATCAAGGGCACATCAATGCCTAATTTACAGTATTGTTTTGAAGGTTATATTAAGATGATGGATGTCATGCCTGACCTGATTCAACAGGTGCTCAATTCCTCTCCTTTTTCTCTTCTTCTGTTCTGCCAGAAAAATTTTCTCTCCTTTTTAAGTGTTCTGTGTAATTGGACCGCTCATGAGGTTCACTCATGGATTCAGTCCTGGTCAGGGAGCTAAGAGTCTGCAAGCTGTGTGGCACAGCCAAAAAAGAGAAAACTTAGATGCAACAAAACCTGGAAATACTGTTGTTTATACAGGTTGCTTGTTAAAATAAAATTCTGAGTATATTACTCTGAAATTTTTAATAGTTTTTCTGGCTCCCAAGTGAAGTGCAGAGTCAGTACCATGGCCTGGCTCCTGCCTGCCTCCTCCACTCTTCTTTCCTTAAGCTTCAGCCACACAGGATTTCTTCCTATGTGTCCTCCCAGGCCCAAGGCCTTCCTTCCAAGAGGCTATATCCTCCATCTTGACCAGTCTCACCCCAAATTGTTGCCTGGGTTGTATCTGTTCACTTTTCAGGTTTGTCAGGCAAACTGTCCCTTTCTCCCCCAGACAAGATCTTGTTAAAATGAAGATTCTGATTCTGTCAGTCCAGGGTGGTGTCTAAGGTTCTGCATTTCTACGAATCTCCCAGGTGATTCCAATGCAGTCAGTCCAACAACCACATTTTGAGTAAGAGGCTTTGGACCTCATGAAGTCCCTTGTTCCTTGAATGTGCAACTTGTGTACTGTGTTCAAATACATGGATGATAACGAAATTCACTGGAACTTTGCCTGTCATGACAAAATAAAGATCCTTCAACAGAGGACTGATTAAATAAGTTAAGCCACACACACACACCTGTACACATACACACACACATACTTTGGAATATAAGGAAACCATTTTAAATGTCTATAGCTTATGGTTAATTTTTTATAAAGCAAATTGTAAAGCTCTCATTGAATTGACCTTCAGGGAATTATGTATGTATGTATATGTATATGGGGCCAGAGTTATATCTAGGAAGATGTTTATGAATATGGGAACTTTAGTTGTCTCTTGATGATGAGCCATTTGAGGGAAGTACAAGATTCAACCCACTGGGAATCAGATAGTTCTATATAGTATATATTTAATGAAAGAAATCCACATATAAGTAGACTCGCACAGTTCAAACCCATGTTGTTCAAGGGTCATCTGTATATACACACATACATATAAAATACTTACAACTCTTCATGTGCTTTCATAGAACCCTATAATTCCTTATCATAGTACTTAACACACTGATTCACAATTGCCTATTCATCTGTCCAGGTCCTTCACAATGATCTGTCAGAGAATGACTGTATCTAGTTCACTACAGTATCCCCAGTACATTGCACAATTACTGCATGTCAACAATTACGGAATATATGGTTAATATCCATCTAAGAATGATCCCCTTTTTTCCCCCTGGATGTTGCTGTATCTGATGGATCTCCTGGAACCATGATCACTCTGGCCATTATCTGGGAAGCTAACCCAGGAAAGACAGAATAAGCAGAACAGGAAGAATAATGTCTTTCAAGCTGTCATTGAGCCAATGACTTAACCAACTCTGGGTGAATCTACACTAGGACTTCTGGCTATATGAGAAAATAAACACCTTTGTTGTTGCTGGTATTTGAGTTAGAAAGCATCACCGATGAGAGACTGAGTAAATAAAAGAATGAATGACTCTGACCACTAGCATAAGAAAGCCAGCTCCCCTAGAATGGAGTTAAAGTCTTGTCCTGGAGACTTCAGAAACTGCTTACTGTTCTTAAGACACTCAAGGTGATAAAACAAGCAAAGTCTTGATAATCTAGATGCGAGATTACAGTTTTCTTATTTCTTATTATAGTTTTCTAGATAAACTGGACTTTTAGGCAAAAGCTGCACTTTGCAAGGAAAAACAATCTCACTAGGGCTTCATTTAGAACCAAAGATAATATTCTTAGAGACATTTCAGAGTCAATACATATTTAATCCAATCTCCTAAATGTTAGCACATGTAAGCATAACTTGGAGACTTTTTTAAAAAGCTGACTCTTGGGCCTCACCTGGGGAGATTTTGATTCAGTGGGATGTGGTGGGATTCAGTAATCTGCATTTTAGCCAGTAATCTGATATGGATTGTCTCAGAACACACTTGAAGAAACTCTATTCTAAAGCTTTCACTTTGTATATCTAGATCCTAACCACAAGAAATGATGTTTCACGTAATAATCAAGGGAGCAGATTCAAGTGATGGAAAGATCCAGAAGATGGGAGCCATATCTGGACTTCTCTATTCACTAGACTAAGACACTGATCAGGCAAGTCTCTCAAGCTCTCTATGTCTGAATGTCCCCATTTATTAAAAACTCAGATTAACAGTTCTCTGCATTGCCAGTCCTCAGACTGGTTATAAAGACCAGAATGATCTCAGTAGCTGTTCTGTAAAAATATAATAAAATGCTCTTTGTTAGAACTCTGGTGTTTACTGACCTCCTTAATAAGTAAAATTATTTGTGTTGTTTAGGGTCTATTCATTCACATTTTATAAAGAGTATTACATGGCCAAACTGTAAAAGGGATTTTGCTTAATTCCCGGTTAACCTGAGTACTTGTTAACCAGAACATCCTATTCCTAAGCATTATAACTAGGTTTCCATGAAAATAATACACATTTATTAAGAACAATTTGTGAGTAGACTCTTTATCAAAGAGAGCTTCCTTGACTTGGGCAAAAATTAATGGGCCCAACAACTCACAGAACTGGAGAAATCGTATATCTGATAAAGGATAATATCTAAAGTACATAGAGAACTCCTAAAACTCAACAACAACAAAAAACCCATTCAAAATAGGCAAAGGATTTCATAGACATTTCTCTAAAGAAGACATAGGAATAGCCAAAAAGCACATGAAAAAAACATTTAACATCATTAATCAATAGGGAAATGCAAATCGAAACCACAGTGAGATACTACCTCACAAACATTAGGATGACTACTGTCAAAAAAAAAAAAAATAGAAAGCAACAAATATTGGTACAGCAACAGTGGAGCAATACAGCAGCTGAAAAATTAAACACACAATTACCATATGATCCAGCAATTCCACTTCTGGATACATGCCAGAAGAATTAAAAGCAAGGTTTCAGAAAGATATTTGTACACCCATGTTTATAGCAAAATTATTCACAAGAGCTAAAACATAGAGGCAACCCAAGTGTCCATGAATGGATAAACAGATAAGCAAACTGTGGTACCTCAAAAAATGGAATATTATTCAGTCTTAAAAAGGAAAATAATCAAAGTCAAAATTAATAATGAAGTATTTTGCATTCTCTTTTTTGTACTGTCTTTGAAATCCAGTTTGTGTTTTACACTGAAAATGTCTCAGTCTGGACTAGCTGCATACCAGTAGCTGGTAGCTCTTGTGTAAGACTGTACAGGTCTAGATGATTCATTTTTGAAACCCAGTGCAAACACCCCCTCACTATTTGATTTTGAACTTTGAATGTTCAAGCCTCTATCTACATTCTTCACTCATTCATTGGTCAGCAAACACTGGGCTGTCCACTGTGCACCAAGTATTATGCTAGAAAGTGGAAATACAGTCTGTGATGGTGAGAGACACCCAGAGATGGCTATGAAATAATATACAAGAATTGTGACATAGAATGTTGTTGTTATTGAGTCTCTTAAGTCAGAATCCAACTCTTTTGCAACCCCATGAACTGTAGCTCACCAGGCTCCTCTGTTCACAGGATTTCCCAGGTAAGAATACTGGATTGGATTGCCATTTCCTCCTCCGGGAGAATCTTCCCCACCCAGGGATCAAATCCATGTCTCCTGCATTGGCAGGTGGATTCTTTACCACTGAACCAACCAGGGAAGCCCCATGACACAGAATAGACGCACTCTATTTTATGGGCACTTGAAAGGGGAAGGACATGTAGTTTTAGAGGTGGCCCTGAGCTGACTTCAAGGACCTGTAATGTTAGCTATGAATAGAATGGCAAAGGGCATGCCAGAGGTGTCAGCTTGATCAAAGGCCTGAAATGAGGGATGAGGGTCCCCTAAAGAGTGCCTGTTAGGGCAAAGGTGAAAAAGGAAAGTGGGGAGGTAAGCAGAGCTAGTGAAAGGCCTAGTGAGTCATGCTAGGCTTCTGAAATTAAAAGAAAAAAAAAAAAAAAAACTACACTTCCTAAAATTTCAGAAGTAATTGTCTCTCTGCAGGATCCTGTGGAATGCAAATGACACTGGATTTAAGCTTTTGCTAGTAACAGTCGCGCTCCTCTGGATTAGCTCCTCCAAGAGGGCAGGGCCATCTGCTATGCTCACCACCCTGCCCCAGTGTCTGCAACACTGCCAGGCAGAGAGGGCGCTAGAAGTTTACAGAGCCGGTTCCTTCCTTTAGTCCTTTCCCCAAGTCTTCCCCTTCCGCTCAGTCCAGCGTGAGAGGGGGAAGGGCGCCAGCCCTAGCCTGCGCTTCGAAAGTCCTCCGGAGTTCAGAGGCAGGCCTCATCCTTCTAGGATGTTTCCTCGTCTATAAAATGGGTTCACAACTACCCGCCGCGCCGGACTGTTGCGTAACTCAAATGAATTAGAGAAAGCGCCCGGAAAAATGAAAAGGTGCGCTTCTTGGCCTCGAGGGTAGACTGACTTGGCCTGTGGACTTCAAGGCCAGGTTTCCACCCTCCCTGGCCCAGATGGGCATCCTCGGCCAAAGTGCAGGGTGATCGATCCCAGAGCGTGGGACGCCCAGAACCGACACCCTGGGAGGTAATCCTACGTGTGACTGCTTAACGCGGCTCTCGAGGAGACGCCACCTAAGGAGGAGGGGTGGAGGTTGCAACCGCTCCCCTCGGTGTTGGGGCTACTCCTCAGTTTCCAGGGCCTGGACATCTGAATCCCGCAGCTCGCTCCCCGCAAACCAGAGCGCAGCAGACCCCTCCAGCACTCTGGTCCCCGACCACTCCCTCCCAGCGTGTCCAAGAGGAGAAGAGGGTGGAGCGGACAGGCTCCCGCAGCCAATAAAATCAGCGGGTTCCTGGTCCGATCCCCGGCGCGGCTCTCCATTGGTCGCCACCCGGGTCTCGGCCCACCGAACCTTTGCGACCCGAGCCAATCGCTAGACGGCGAGGGGTCCTTAGGCTCGCGGGGAGCCGGAGGCGGACGGCTGCGAGTGCAAGCAGGCGAGGAGCCGGTGGCGGTGACAAGCGGCGCGAGCCCGCAAACCGCCTCCCGCGTGCGGCGTGCCACCGGCTCCACCATGGAGCCCGCTGTGTCGCTGGCCGTGTGCGCTCTGCTCTTCCTGCTCTGGGTTCGTGTGAAGGGGCTGGAGTTCGTTCTCATCCACCAGCGCTGGGTGTTTGTGTGCCTCTTCCTCCTACCTCTCTCGCTCATCTTCGACATCTACTACTACGTGCGCGCCTGGGTGGTGTTCAAGCTCAGCAGCGCGCCGCGGCTGCACGAACAGCGCGTGCGGGACATCCAGAAGCAGGTGAGCGGCGCCGGGTGGGGCGGGCGCCAGGCGCGAAGTGGTGCGCCGCGCTGAGCAAGGGCTTCCCTGAAGAGGTGGCATTTGAGCGAGATTTGAACTCAACAGAAATGTGATGGGGGCGGGGGTGCTTCCCGAGAGGGAACGGAGTAAGCAAAGGCGTTGAATAGAACATTGCTCCGACATTTATGGAGTGCCTACTGTGTGCAGAGTACGTGCGGGTTATCTGGAGAGATGTAAAGAATTGTACTCAGGTAGCTCTCACCAGGCCCAGATGGTTTCAGAGGAGGGGCCGGGCTTCAAGGAAGTGCACTTGGCGCTGGTGACTGGGAAGTAGCGGGAATGATCCGGGGAACGTGTGAGCATATGAGGGGAGGGGCGGAAGGTCCGAAAGTCAGTTTGAAGCTAGGTTGCGGGCGGGGGCTTCAGTTTGGAGTTTACTCTGTGGCAAGTAGCTTTTCACGTGCTTAGATTAGAGGACTAAAGTGACTAAAGAAGGTAGCACCACACCAGGGTGGGAAGCCTCGCAGACCCTGCGCCAGGCGCTCACTCTTAAGAAGGCAGTGTCCTTCCCTATGTCAGCGCTCACAGAACCCATACGCCTGCTGCAGCTTACAGCCGAGCCTCTTCCTTCTGTGCCATCGCCAGAATGGACATCAGGCACGAACATCAGGCCTGAGCAGTTTCTTGGCGCCCTCTGCCCCTCCGTATGCTCCTTTCTTACTGGCCTCGGGTTGCACAGAGCTTGTTTCCTGCAGCCACCCTCACCACAGGTGTTGCAGCCTCCATGTTCTGTTTGCTGCTGGCTGAGTGCTGCCGATAAGAGCGTGAAGACGAATGCGGAGGGCCACCGCTGGGAGGGATAGACCTTGGACCCCGTGGGAGCAGGCAGCATCTGGAAGCCCTTTACTCAGGCTGTCCTGGATTGTGCTAGTCACAGTCACAGCTCCAGAGCCCTCCCGACTTTCGGTCTCGAATGCACTCTGATTCCTAGTTCTTTCTATGTGCTCAGATTCTCAATTTCCCTGCTTATCTTCCCTATCAGAGTGTGAGCTCCTTGAAGGCAGACTGCTGACTCCTCTCTGTCCAATGAGTCCTGGCCCAAAGCAGCGCAGTGAGCACTTCTGAACCTAAGCTAAACCAAAGGGCTTCCCCAGTGGCTCAGTGGTAGAAAATCTTCCTGCAATGCAGAATCCCTGGGTCAGGAAGGTCCCCTGGAGAAGGAAATGGCAACCCACTCCAGTATTTTTTTCCCAGGGAATCCCATGGACAGAGGAGCCCGGCAGGCTACACAGTCAGTCCATGGAGTCAGAGAGTTGGACACAACTGAGCGACTAAACAGCCACATTAGGGACAGGAAGACAAGGGGCCTTGCCAGACCAACCCACTGCTGTGGCCCTACCCTGGCCACACTCTGTGCCACTGCTGTTCATTATTTTTCATCCTCACTGCAGTGCTGATAGGTCTTTGTGGGGGGTTTTTTGCATTTATTATTTTTTTGGTGGCACTTTTTCCTGGACTGTTAGTTTTTGTTTCTTCAGTTTCTTCTGGGGTATCCTTCCTTTTCTTTCGTGCAACATCCTCTTCTGGTTGAAGAACAATCTGCTCTTTATCAGTAAGGATCATCTCAGTATGGCAGAGAGAGTTCATGTACAGGTCGATCCGACCATGAGCTCTGTAAGTCCTGAGCTGCATCTTGAGGCTCAGTGACTTGAAGAGCTACATCTAAGCCCTTAAATTCACCATTACTCTCTGCACTTTTGAGCATGTGCAATAAGGATTCAGCACTCTTTTTTGGCCACCAATCCAGCCCCACTGTTTGGCCTGGGCCACCTACAAGCTCCACCATTGTAACGGCAGAATGGCACACATTGCTTCTGTAGAATGACATCCTTCAGATACTTGGTGGCTTTTCGGATATGTATACTCTTAATGGCCTGGGCAGTTTCACGGGTGTTCTTAAAGTGAACACGAAGGTTCAAACCTCTTGAGTTGCATAATTTTGTGGGGTTTTCTGGGTCAAGTAAATAGTAAACCATTTTCAGAGGTCACCTCTGGCCACTTACCAGAAAAGGACCACCCTGGGAGATCTTGCACCTGTTCTACAGATGGAGAATATATTGAGACTCAAACTGTGAGTTATGTGCCTAAGATGGTATAGCTAGTAAATGGGTCTGGAAGCCAGGTCAGCGCAATCTCTGAACCTGAACTCTGACATTGCTTCTTTCCCAATCCTTTCCATTCTACCCTGGAGGTCTGGTTCTGTTGCCTCACTCCTGGAAAGTGGTGATAGCTACCTGACCAGTTGCCCATTTCCTGGGCCCTGCCCACCTCTCTCTGGCTTGCCCTGCCATAAGGGCATGGTGCCACGGGATTACCTCCCTGCCCAAAATCTTGATTGGCTCCCATCAGGGTCCATCCCAACCAGTGTTTCCAGCTTGATGAACTCCACATTCACCTCATGTTCCAGTCCCGTCCTCCACCCCCAGTTCCCATTCCTGGCTGCATGCAGCTCTCCCAAAGCATCCTGCCCACCTTCAGGTTTGTATTAAGTCCTGGGACTGCAGAGTTGGGCAGGGGCAAAGTCTGCTTGGTCACACCCTACTCATAGGAATCCCTTCCTCAGTTACACCCCTCTGTGCAAAACCTCTGCTTCACATGGGACCCTGGCCTCTCTGATCGCAGAACGGTTCTTCTCCATGTTGAACTTCCCCATGTTGCCTGATAAGTTTCATTGCAGCCTATTCTAGGACTCTCGATTGCAAGTGACAGAAACTCAGCTCCAACTGGCTTGAGCAAAAGGGGACTTTATTGACCCAGGTCTTGAAAAGTCCAGAAGTAGGACTTGCCGGGGAGTCCAATGGTTAAGACTCTGCCCTTACTCTGAGTTTCTAATGCAGGGGGCACGAGTTCGACCCATGGTCTGGGAACTAAGATTCCCACCTGCCACAGGGTCTGGCCAAAAAAAGAGAGAAAAGTCCAGGAAAAAAAGCGGCTCAGACCTCACTAGATCCAGCATCAGTCTCTGTCTTTCCACCCAGCTGTCATTCTTGGCTCTGCTTTGTTCTGAGTTGACTTCATTCTCAGGGAGGCTGTCTCCCTGCAGGGGCCCCAGCAGTGTCTGGCTTATATCCAGCTAGCCTAGCAACTCCTGTAAAGTGAGAGGCCCTCTTCTGGAATTGGTCTTCATTGGCTTAACTTGGATCATAGGCCTGTCCCTGAACTGGTCACTGTGGCCAGGGGAATGGAGTCAGACCTCAGTCACATGCCCATCTCTGGGGGCAATCAGTGTCACCTGGACCAAAGAAAGATGGGACTGTTAGAAGCAGATGAAGAGGACATGGATGGTCGCAGGTCACAGCAGCAGATGTCCACCTCCCTGCCATTTTCCATCAGCAAGAAGGGTTTGCTTCCTCCCATGTTCCTCCTGAGCCGTTTGTTCTGTGTGTTTTGTGCTCGGGTCACTTATAGCAGAGCTTTAGCAAAAGTTCTTCCTTCCATGTCTGATGGTGAATCTGGCCTCCTTTGCTGGTTTCCTCCTGCTTAGAGTGATACATGAGTTAACATGCACAGATGCTTAGAACAGGGCTTGGCACATAATCAGCTTCAGTAAGTGTTAGCTGTTACTCTGTTGCCTATTAATATAAGCCCGTTTATCCTTCCAGGCCTGAAGTTGGGTAGTCCTGAGTTGGTGATGGACAGGGAGGCCTGGCGTGCTGCGATTCATGGGGTCGCAAAGAGTCGGACACGACTGAGTGACTGATCTGATCTGATCTGATGGTGAATCTGGGCTTTGCCCTTCAGTAGTTGCATAATGTTGGGCAAGTTATTTTGCCTCTCATTTTCTTCATCTGCAAAAGGAGGCAGATCATCCCAAACACCTGGGTTGTTGTGAGAATTAAACGAAACAAGACACAACAGGTGCCTGGCGCAGGGGGCGCAGCTAGTAGATACTGGGTTGAACAAAAAATTTGCTGGGTTTACGTGAAAGCCTGAACGAACTTTGCAGCCAACCCAATAGTTACCATTTGTGTGCTGCTGCTGCTGCTAAGTCGCTTCAGTTGTGTCCGACTCTGTGCGACCCCGTAGACGGCAGCCCACTAGGCTCCTCTGTCCCTGTGTGGTTGTTATTATTTCCAATATAACACCTGCCCTGAACTTTGCAGTTAGAATAAATGTTTTCAAAGCACTTTGATCCTGCTTTCCAGCTCTTTCTTCATTTTGCTTTGTGGTGTGGCAACACTTTGACTTTTCTGTCGGCCTCACTAGCCAAGGAGAGTCCAGAGGGTAAGGCCAGTGGGCCTTTCATCATCCCACTCCTCCAGGTGTCTGGAAGGATTCAGGCCTCTGTAAATGGTTGCTGACAAGCGAAGGCACTGTTCCCCACCCCTTCTCCTGAAGGCAGGGCTATAAGCTGCCAGATGATTCCTGGGGGTGCCAGCTCAGCCTCTGCTCGTGTCTGCAGGTGCGGGAATGGAAGGAGCAGGGCAGCAAGACCTTCATGTGCACGGGGCGGCCTGGCTGGCTCACTGTTTCACTGCGGGTTGGGAAGTACAAGAAGACACACAAAAACATCATGATCAACCTGATGGACATTCTGGAGGTGGACACCAAGAAACAGGTGAGAGAAGTGGCATGGTTCTCTGGCTCTGGGAGTGGGTGGGGCACTGCCCCTGATGCAAATGAGTCACAGGGAGATAATTTTAACCAAAGGCATCCCAGAGTGAACAGGACCAAGGCCCTTGGTCATCATAGAAGGCTCTGCCCACCATTGTCATCCTGCAGAACCTCACAGCTTTGGAAGAGATTGGTCACAGCTTTGGAAGAGATTGGTCATAGCCCCATCTCACAGGCGGGTAGACTGAGAGCTCAGGGCGATTCTTTGTTTATCTGCCACTCCACAGAAGACAGGGATGGGGAAATCATGGGCAAGAATGAACCTGTTTATCTCTTCCCAGTAAGGAAGTGTGCTGGTGAAAATGGGACTGTGAAGGTAGCTCAGAGGATAGGCCTCATTCCAAGCTTTCTGGGGACCCACTTGTTAATAGCCCTAAATGTGTGCATCCTCTTTGGTCTATCTAGTATTTCTACTACTTGAAACCGGGCTCTCAGAAAGGAGAAATAAAGACAACAGAGAAAGAGAGGGATATTATATTACAACTTTATTTTTAATCAAAGACAATATGATATCCAATAGTAGGGAGTTGTTATATATGGTATATCCACATGATGGCATTTTGTTGTGATGCCTTGTCCAAGTTACTTAATTTCCCTGTGCCTTTTCCTCCCCCTTAACAGCTTTATTGACATATACTTGACATATAATAAACTGTAGATAGAGTTTTTATACATAGAACATGTACCATGTACCCTCTCTTCTTTTGTATGGCTTCTTTCACTCAGCATAATTATTCTGAGATTCATCCATGTATCAGAAGTACACTGTTTTATTGCTGTGTGGTATTCCAATCACAGCTTGTTTATCCTTTCACTTGTTGATGGACATTTGGGTTGTTTCCAGTTTGGGTCTATTACAAGTAAAAGGGTGAGGAACATTTGGATATAGTCCAAATTGTTGTGTGGACATTTGCCCTTTTTTGAGGTAAATACCCGGCAGTGGAGTCCCTGGGTCATATGGTAGGTGTATGTTTAACTTTCTAAGAAACCGCCAAATTATTTTCTAAAGTAGTTGTAACATGTACATCTCCACAAGTGTTCTAGTTGCTCCATATCATTGTAAACTTGGTATAGTTAATTTTAGCCATTCAATTGTTGTAGGTATCTCAGTGTGATTTTTAACTGTTAATGACTAATGAATGATGTTGGGCATCTCTTCATGTGCACATTTGCTGTTTATATGCCTGTGGTGAAGTACTTGTTCAAGTCTTTTGCTAAAAATTTTTAATTGGGTTGTTTGTTTTCTCGCTATGTATTCTAGAAACAAGACCTTCATCAGATATGCAGTTTGCATATATTTTCCCCTGGTGTTTTTGGCTTGTCTTTTGAAAACCAGAAGTTGTTTTAATTTTGACGAAGTCCAGTTTAGTAATTTCTTTTATAGATTGTGCTTTTAATGTTTTATTTAAAAAATCTTGCCCTACTCCATGTCTCAAAGGTTTTCTCTTCTGTTTTCTTCCAGAAGTATTATACTTTTAGGGTTTACACTTAGAACTATGATTCATTTTGAGTTTGCATTTGATATGAGATATGGGTCCAGAATTTTTTTTTGCATGTGGATTTCCAATTGTTCCAGCTTCTTTTGTTGAAAAGACAATCCTTTCTCCGCTAAATTGCATTTGCACGTTTGCTGAAATCAGTTGTCCATATTTTCAGGTCTTTTTCTGGACTCTGCTGTTCTGTTGATCTGTTTGCCTGTCTGAATGCCAAGAACACATTGTCTTGAATACTATAGCTTTATATTAGTAAGTCCAAAATAATGAGTTGGGAATTTTTCCTTCCTTTTCACTTTTCTGGAGGAGTTTGTATAGAATTGGTTTTGTTTATTTAAAAGTCAGTGGAATTAACCAGGGAAGCCCTCTGAACCTGGAGTTCTCTTTGCAAGCAAGTTTTTAACTACAAATTAAGTTTTTTAAAAATAAATATAGGGCTCTTCAATTTATTTGTTTCTTCTTGGTGAGCTTTGGCAGTTTGTGTCTCTGAAGGCATTTGTCCATTTCATTGAGTTGTATAGTTGATTGACGTAAGGTTATTTGTAATATCCCCTTACTGCCTTGTGGACATGTATAGAATCTGTGGTGATGTCGTGTCTTTCATTTCTGATACTGATCATTTGTGTCTGCTCCCTTTTCTTCCTTAGCAATCTGACTAGAAGTTAATCAATTTTACTGATCTTCTCAAAGAACCAGCTTTTGGTTTCATTGATTTTTCTCTCTCTCTTTTTTTTGGTTTTCTATTTCATTGACTTCCACTTTGATCTTTGCTAATTTCTTATGCTGACTTTGGGTTTAATTTTACTCTTCTTTGTCTAGTTTTTTAAGGTAACAGCTGAGGTCATTGACTTAGACATTTCTTTATTTCTATTATGGATGTTTAGTGCTATAAATTTCCCCCTAAGCACTGTTTTAGAGCTGTCCCCAAATCTGATATCTTACCTTTTCATTTTCATTCAATTCAAATTACTTTCTAGTTTCGTTTTCGATATCTGCTTTGACCCAGAGGTTTTTTAGAAGCATGTTATTTAGTCTCTAAATATTTAGGAATTTTCCAGAGATCTTACTATTACTGATTTCTAATTTAATACAGTTGTCAGAAAACATACTTTATATGATTAAAATGCTTTTTGGCTTACTGAGACTTACTGTATGGGCTAGAATACAGTCTACTTGATAAATGTTCCTTGTACCTTTTTTTTTGTTTTTGAACCTTTTTTTTTTTGTTTTTGAATGTATATTCTGTTTGGGGATGATGTGTACTATAAGTGTCAATTAGGTCAAGTTGGTTGATAGTGTTGTCCAAGTTTTCTATATCCTTATGAAATTTTCTCTCTACTTATCAGTTATTGAAAGGGCGATATTGAAATCTCTGTGATTATAGATTTGTTTTTATCTCTTGCACTTCTTACAGTTTTGCTTATATAATTTGAAGCTCTGTTATTAGGTATACAAATGCTTGGGATTTTTATCTCCTCTTGATTAATTGATCCCTTTATCATTGTGAATTACCTTTTTTAAAAAATTTCTTTTATTGAAGTACAGTTGTTTACAATGTCGTGTTAATTTCTGCTGTACAGCAAAGTGACCCAACTATATGTATATATTCTTTTTCATATTCTTTTTCATTGTGATTTATTACAGGATACTGAATATAGTTCCCTGTGCTATACAGTAGGACCTTGTTGTTTATCCTTTCTAAATATAATAGTTTGCATCTGCTAATTCCAAACTCTCAATCCATCCATCTGCCCTGCCACTCAGTTTGGCAACCACAAGTCTGTCCTCTCTGTCTGTGAGTGTTTTTGTTTCATAGATAAGTATACATGTGTCCTATTTAAATTTAAAGTATAATTGATTTCCAATGTGTTAATTTCTGCTGTACAACAAAATGATTCAGTTGTGTGTGTCTCTGTGAAAGTGAAGTCACTTAGTCGTGTCCGATTCTTTGCAACTCCGTGGACTGTAGCCTACCAGGCTCCTCCGTCCACGGAATTTTCCAGGCAAGAGTACCGGAGTGGGTTGCCATTTCCTTCTCCAGGGGATCTTCCTGACCCAGGGATCGAACCCAGGTCTCCCGCATTATAGGCAGATGCTTTACCATCTGAGCCACCAGGGAAGTCAAGCTGTGTGTCTCTATATAAATATATATATATATTCTTTTTCATATTCCTTTCCATTATGGTTTATCACAGGATATTGAATGTAGTTCCCTGTGCTGTACCATAGGACCTTGTGTATCTGTTCTCTGTATAATAGTTTGCATATGCTAATCCCAAGCTCCCAATCCTTCCCTCCCCTGTCGCAACCACAAGTCTGTTCTCTGTGTCTGTGGGTCTGTTTTCTGTTTCATAGATATGTTTATTTGTGTCATAATTTAGATTCCACATATAAGTGATATCATATGGTATTTTTCTGACTCCCTTCACTTAATATGATAATCTCTATGTCCATCTCTATGTCCATCTATTGGAGAAGGAAATGGCAACCCACTCCAGTGTTCTTGCCTAGAGAATCCCAGGGACGGGGGAGCCTCATGGGCTGCTGTCTATGGGGTCGCACAGAGTCGGACACGACTGAAGCGACCTTAGCAGCAGCAGCAGCAGCATGTCCATCTATATTGCTACAAAGGAATTATTTCATTCTTTTTTATGGCTGAGTAGTATTCCATGGCAATGGCACCCCACTCCAGTACTCTTGCCTGGAAAATCCCATGGACGGAGGAGCCTGGTAGGCTGCTAGTCCATGGGGTCGCTAAGAGTCAGACACGACTGAGCGACTTCACTTTCACTTTTCACTTTCATGCATTGGAGAAGGAAATGGCAACCCACTCCAGTGTTCTTGCCTGGAGAGTCCCAGGGACGGGGAAGCCTGGTGGGCTGCCGTCTATGGGGCCGCGCAGAGTCGGACACGACTGAAGTGACTTAGCAGCAGCAGCAGCAGTATTCCATGGTATGTATACACCACATCTTTATCCTTTCACCTGTCAATGGACATTTAAATTGTTTCTGTGTTTTGACTATTGTAAACAGTGCTGCTGTCAACATATGGCCGTGTTTTATTCCTAGGTCATATTCTTTGTTCAGAAATCTACTTTGTCTAAGTGGCAGCATGGTGTATTTTTTTCCATCATTTTCCTTTTAATCTATGTGTATCTTTATATTTGAAGTGTTTCTTGTAGACAGCACATAATTAAGCCTTGCTTTTTATCTAACATGACAATTTCTGCCTTTTAATTCAGATTTAAGGCTACTTACATTTAATGTTACTATTGATAAGAGTTAGTTTAAATTTGTTGCCTTGCCCTTTGTTTTCTGTTTGTGCCATTTGTTCTTTGTTCTCTTTTTCTGTCTGTTTTTTTGGATGAGTGAATCGTTTTTATGATTGTTTTAGCTCTTGTTGACTTAAAGCTGTAAGTCTTTGCTTTGTTATTTTAGCGGTTGTGTTAGGATTTATGGCATATACTTTCCTTGTCACCATCTACTTCAAGTGATGGTATCGCATTTGACGTGTACTGTAAGAACCTTAATATGCTTCCGTTTCTCTCCTCCCTGCTTTCTGCTATTATTGTCTTCCTTTTATATGTGTTATAAGCCCCACACTACATTACTATTGTTACTAGTAGTTATCTTTTAAAGAAATTTAAATAAGAAAACTCTTATGTATTTACCTGTATAGTTACCATTTCTTCATTTTGAAGATTTATGTTTCCATCTTTTTCATTTTCCTTCAGCCTGAAGAACCTCCTTTGACACTTCTTTAAAAAAAAAAAATCTTTCATTACTTAATTTCTGGCTGCACTGAGTCTTCATTGCTTTGTATGGGCTTTTTCTAGTTGCGGTGAGCGGGGGTTACTCCCCGTTGCAGTGTGTGGGTTTCTCATTGTGGTGGCTTCTCTTCCTGTGACTCATGGGCTCCAGAGCACGGGCTTCAGTAGTCGCGGCTCATGGACTCCGTTGCCGTGCGGCAGGTAGAGTCTTCCCAGACAAGGGGTCGGACCCGTGTCTCCCTCAGTGGAAGGCAGATTCCTAGCCACCGGACCACTAGGGAGCTTCCGTCTTAGTCATTTTTAAGCGTGTCATTCAGTGGTATTAAATCCATGCGACTGTCATTCCGTCACCACCACCATCCATTGCCATAACTCTTTTCCTCTTGTAAAACTGAAATTCTATACCCGTGAAACAGTAACTCCCTAATCTTCCCTCTCCCTAGACCCTGGCAACCACTTCCTACTATCTGTCTCTATAATTTTGACCACTCCAAGTACCTCATGTAAGTGGATCATACAGTATTTGTCCTTTTATGACTAGCTTATTTTCCTTAGCAAAATGTCTTCGAGGTTTATTCATGTTATAGCATATTGCAGAATTTTCTTCCTTTTTTAAGGTTGGATAATATTCCATTGTATATTGTACTACATTTTGCTTATGCATTCATTCATCCATGGACACTTGGGTTGCTTCTATATTTTAGCTATTGTGAATAATACTGCTATGCACATGGGTGTAGAAATATCATTTCAAGACCCTGCTTTCAGTTATTTTGGGTATATACCCAGAAGTGGCATTGCTATCTCACTTGGCAGTTCTATTTTTAATTTTTTAAGGAATGGCTGTACTGTTTTCCATAGTGATTGCACCATTTAACATCCCTACCAAGAGTGCACAAGGGTTTTAATTTTTCTAAATCCTTACCAGCACTTGTAATTTTCTGTTTTTGTTTTGTGTTTAATAATAGCCATCCTAAGGGCTATGAGGTTGCCTTCATTTCTGAAAGATATTTTCAGTGGGTATGGAATTCCAGGTTGATGCGTCTTTTTGCTTCAGTACTTTGAAGATGCTCCAGCACCTTCTTACTTGCATTATTTCTAAAAAGAAATCTCTCATGCTTTGTATGTAACATATCTTTTTCCTTTGACTGCTTGTAAGATTTTCTCTTTGTAACTAGTTTTAGGCAATTATCATGATGTGTCATGGTATAGTTTTCTTCATAATTCTTGTGCTTGGGAGCCATATAATTTTTCATCATATTTGAAAATTCAAGGGCCATTATTTCTTTAAGTAATTTTTCTTTCTCTTCCTCTCTCCTTGTGGACTGCTATTACACATAAGTTGGGCCAGTTGAAGTTGTTTCATAGCTCAGCTCACTGATATGCTGTTCATAAAAGTTCCCCCACACACACACTGTATATTTCATTTTGGACAGTTTCTATTGCTGTGTATTAGAATGCACAGTGTCTTCTTCTGCTGTGTCTAATTTGCCATCAATCCTAACCAGTGTATTTTTCATCTCCAACATTGTGGTTTTCATTTCTAGAAGTTTGATTTGGATCTTTTTGCTGCCTTTTAAATGTCTCTACTTAACTTTTTTAACATAAGGATTATTAGTAATAATTATTTTAATGCTCTTATTTGCTGATTCTAATATCTATCAATTTGGAGTCTGTTTTATCAAAACAGATTGATTATTCCCCTCAGGATGGGTCGAATTTTCCTGCCTCTCTGCATGCCTAATGAACTTTGATTGGATTCTAGATATCATGGATTTTTACTTTGTCGGGTGCTGGATATTTCTGTACCCCTGTAAATCTTCCTGAGCTTTGTTCTGAGATATAGCTGGGTTACTGGGAAAGAGTTTGATCTAGTTGGGTATTGAGTTTTCAGGTGGGGTTGAAGTAGCGTGTAATCTAGGGGCAATTATTCCCTGCTGCTGAGGCAAGACCCTTAGAAGTACTCTACCCATTGCCCTAAGAGTCATAGAATTTTCCAGTCTGGATTGTGGGAATGAATAGTATTTCCTGCCCTATGTGAGCCCCTGGCTCTGTCACCTTCCAGGCTCTTCCCCTGACCTCAGCCTTGGGTAATTTCGTCCTGTGTACCCATCACTTCCCAGCTGAATACTCAGTGGGCACTTTGGCAGTACTTCAGAGTTTTCTCTCTGCAGCTCTCTCCTCCCAAGTACTCTGTCCTGGGGAAGGACAGGAAGAGAGGAAGAGAAAGAAAAGACTCTGCTCATCTGTCTTATTGGGCCCTCAACTCAGAGTCCACAGGACTCCCCTTCCTATACTGCCTAACTCCAGGTGGCTAGCTGGGGCAGCCACAGAACTCACCCTGTTTATTTTCTGTCTCTTAGAGATCATTAACTTCATTATCTGATGTTCACTATGTTGAAAATTCCTGTTTCATTTACTTTGTCCTTTTTTTTCTAGGCAGTACAGTTAAACTAGTTCTTTTTGCTCCATCTTGACAGGAAGCAGAAGACCACTTGATGACACATTCATGTGTCTGTTTTTTTTTAAGTGTAAAAGTTTGTTTGTTTTTATGGCGACACAGGCAAAATTATTCAAGTCAACAAATTTTTAAGGAATTTCACATGGTCTGATTTTTTCTACTGCCAATCATCTTGGTTCCTCCAATGTCTGAGTCATAATCTTCAAGATACCTCTTTCAAAAATAATTTTTGCTCAACCCACAGTTTTCATGTCAGTCAGTCCACAACTCTTTTAGCTGGGCTTCTTTCATCTCCAGGGGAATAACTCCAGAATTCCCCTACTGCAATCTTTGTGATCCACTTTCCTCAAGCAGCTTGACTTCCCTGGTGGTTCAGATGGTAAAGTGTCTATAATGCAGGAGACCTGGGTTTGATCCCTGGTTCAGGAAGATCCCCTGGAGAAGGAAATAGCACCCCACTCTAGTACTCTTGCCTGGAAAATCCCATGGACGGAGGAGCCTGATAGGCTACAGTCCGTGGGGTTGCAAACAGTTGGACACGACTGAGTGACTTCACTTTCACTTTTCACTTTCCTCAAGCAGCTTACTTTAAGACCATGTTTAGGGTCAGAAGAGATGGATCTGCCTCGAAGGTTATATCAAACTGAACAGTGTAAAAAATTACAGGAATTACTGTATCAGTGGAAATACCAGGTCTAACATGAACAGAGCCAAGTAAACAAATCAGTGATGCCAGATACTGAATTAATATTGTACTGTCCTTTGAACAAAAATTGTGTTTTCCAGGAGCGTTTAATGACAAGGAATGATGTCACAGTATAGAATTGTTTTAGAAAAAGACAAAAATGTCTATGTTAGAAGTGTGTTTGTGTGTGTGTTGTATTAAAACAAAAAATAGCAATATAGATATGCATGGAAAAATATTGAAAGGAGATATAGTCAGTATTAAAATTGATACTTGAAAGAACTAGGAGTAATGATTTTTATCTTCTTTGTGTATGCTGTTTCTTCCAAATAAGTGAGTATTTCTTCTTCTAGAAGAAAAATAAACTAAGTATTAAGTATAAAGATTAAATTATAAATAAATATAAAAGTATAAAAATTAAACCCTAGCAAACCCAGTGCCAGAGGCCCCATTCAATGAAGTTAGAGGTTGTGGAATGCTCCAAAAAGAGGCTGTAAGAGGCCATCCAGGAATCCCCATGGTGATTGTTTGGGAAGGTCTTGGACAGCACCTTCTGCAGGCAGAATCCCTCATTCAGCCTGACAGCTTCCTTGTGACCCAGGGTCTCTTTTCTGTGTCAATAGATTGTCCGAGTGGAGCCCTTGGTGACCATGGGTCAGGTGACTGCCCTGCTGACCTCCATTGGCTGGACTCTGCCTGTGTTGCCCGAGCTGGATGACCTCACAGTGGGTAAGCCCTCAGACAGTCCTAGCATCAGAGCCAAGGGACCTCGGCCCACCTTTCGTACCATCTGTGACGGAAGTCACCCTGTCTCAGCTCGCCCAGCTCCGAAGTCCAGGTGCACACTGCCTGCCAGTATGTGTCTGAACCCCCAGTGTTATCAGACAGCACGTTTCAATCTCTGGTTCAAACCTGCTTCCCTGTAACATGCACCCATTGCTCCAGGTCTGCCCCGTGGAACACACAGAGCAAGTCTAGTCTCTCCTTTCATAGGATTCCAGGTCCCAGAGTCTTTTCTTCTCCAAGGAAACCCCTTCAGGTCCTTTAGCTGTTTGCAAGGCTTTCCCCCACCCAACCAACCCCCCTTTCATCAAGGTTCCTGTTGAAATGAATGTGCCTTAAGTTGGGTCTGGCCAGAGGTGGTGGTGTGTCTCCCACCCATCCCCCACCTCTAAACAAGCCCTCACGCTCACATCTCAGCCCTTCCTCCTCTCTCCTGCTCTCCACATCTGCAGAGATGGGACATCTCTCCTAAGATATGCCAGCCCTAAGGTGCCTCTCATGCTGTGAGCGTCCCAGGCTCTAGCAAGGTGTCTTTTCCTAGCTCTCCCCCAACCCCTTCCAGCTCTGCCTGGCTAACACACATGTCTCTGCAGGAGGACTGATCATGGGCACAGGCATCGAGTCTTCGTCCCATAGGTATGGCTTGTTCCAGCACATCTGCACCGCCTATGAGCTGGTCTTGGCTGATGGCAGCTTTGTGCGATGCACACCGGTGAGTTCAGAGGTGGGAGATGTCCCCACCAGCCTGCCCTGGGCATTAAGGACCCCTGGGAGGTGGCTCCCCTGGGGGTGCTTCGTTTAAAGTACACCTGTCCAGTCTAGGTCTGTATTCATGATAATAGCAGATTTCTATAGCCCCTGAGGTGTGTTCAGATACTGTTATAAATGCTTCATGTATATTGAAGCATTTAGTTGTTAAGCCATCTTATGAGGTGGGTACTGTTATTAGCCAGGCTTCTCTGGTGGCTCAGTGGTAAAGAATCCTCCTGCCAATGCAGGAGACACAGGTTCTGTTCCTAGGTTGGGAAGATACCCTGGAGAAGGAAATGGCAACCTACTCCAGTACTCTTGCCTGGGAAATCCCATGAACAGAAGAGCCTGGTGGGCTATAGTCCGTGGGGTTTCAAAAGAGTCAGACACAACTTAGTGACTAAACAACACCAACAACTTTTATTAGCCACATTCTACAGATAGGAAACCAAAGCACATAGAGGTTAATAAACTTTCCCCAGATCACATATCTAGTAAATCCCACATGGCTAGGATTCAAACCCTGCTTATTGGACTCCTATGTCAATGCCCTTAGCCATCCAGGTCACCGTACTGTCTTGAAGTCAGGCCCAAGCATCAACACTCTATGCCGAGGTGAGTTGTAGAGAAAAATAAGAGGGGCTGCTTTGGAGAAAAGAGGCAATTGCACTGCCCCAAGTAGGATGGAAACAGTTAAGGAGCAGGACAGGATCGAAACTTTAAATCAGCTCAGATCTCTCTGAGCATATGAGGGGGCCCCTGGGATGGAAGGAACAGTGTGATCCCTTAGAAGTAGATGTTTCTGAGAGTCACTCTGTTGACCTCACAGAGACCAGGGCAGGACTCCAGGCTTGAGAGCTCTGGTCTGAACAAGGTATACCTCTTTGAGGATTCATAGCAGTTCAGCGCATTTCCCTAAACCCTCGCCTGGGCCCCGCCTTCTAACCTGTTTACCGGCGGAGAGAGGAGACAGACATTCTTGAATTACTTCCCTGCCCTTGACACAGGTAGTGCCACGACAGGGATTTAGCCCAGGCCCTGGGTTCTCTGCACCCCACTGCTGACGACACGCTGTAGTACAGGGTCCGGGGGTCAGATGTTCAGCATGTGTCCACTCTGCTTCGCAGATGGAAAACTCAGACCTGTTCTACGCTGTGCCCTGGTCCTGCGGGACTCTGGGCTTCCTGGTGTCTGCCGAGATCCGCATCATCCCTGCCAAGAAGTACATCAAGCTGCGGTTTGAGCCGGTGCACGGCCTGGAGGCCATCTGTGACAAGTTCACCCACGAGTCCCAGCGGCCGGAGAACCACTTCGTGGAAGGGCTGCTCTACTCTCTGGACGAGGCTGTCATCATGACGGGGGTCATGACGGACAAGGCAGAGCCCAGCAAGGTAGGACAGAAGGAGGACGGCCCGGGCAGGCTGGGAGCAGAGCCAGATCCCCACCCTGACCCTGGCAGCCACCCTTTTCAAGGGTGCGACCTGGGTGAGCCCACCTGGGGTTCAGGAAGCAGCATCAGTAGTTGGCCATCTTTGGCAGCGACCAAAGCATCCACTTCCTCTGTCCCTACCACCTGCCAGGGACAGGCATAATCTTTGATCCTCGCAGTAACCCCATTTTACAGATGAGGCAACTGAGGTTCCAAGAGGCCATGTTAACTTCCACAAGATGACAAAGTAATTGATCTTATGCTTCAGAATCCAGATTGACACTGTGTAATTTTTTTTTTAAGTTTTATTATTTTATTTTTGGCCACACCACCCAACATGCAGGATCTTAGTTCCCTGACCAGGGATTGAACCCACACCCCTGGAAGTAGAAGGGCAGAGTCTTAACCACTGGACCACCAGGGAAGACCCTGCTGTGTATTTTTCAATAGCCATTCTTTGTCCATTGAGAAAGTATTTGTGTCTGATGAGAGGCTTGGAAAGTATACAGAAGTGAAAAGAAAGGCTCCATGCGTAAACATGACCCAAGCCAGCTCTTGCTAACCTGTTTGACGGATTTATTTCCTGTCTTTCAATATATAGATTTTTTTTAAAGCCTTTACAAAGTCATGTAACAGTGTTGAAATAGTTAAAGTGCATCTCTTTACCCAAGCATGCACCCAGAGTAACCCCTTGTAACACTGCACTCTTTGAGGCCTGTATGTGTGCATGTGTGTTTGTGCAAACACACACTCTCGTATTGTCCTGTGATTTCCATTGTTGCCTGCAAATAATTGACCCAACTCATTGCTTCCCAATGAGTATTTTGCTTAAAGTGTTTTGCTCTTACAAGTAAGATTACATTGAAGATTCTCTCGCGTCTATCCTTGGCCTCTTGTACATGCATTTCTGTAGGACTGAGTCCAAGAAAAGGAATTTCTGACCCAGGGGTTTGAACACATTGAATGTTGATAGATACAACCAGTGGCCCTCCAGGAAAACATGTGTTTCTGTTCACTTCCAGCAATGCAGTGGTGTGTGAGAATACCTTTCTCCCACGTTCTTGCCAGTGCTGGATAGCATCACTCTTTCATTTTTGCCAATCTGATAAGGTTAAAAATAGTAACTTGTTTTATCTTGCGGTTTTGGGTACTTTCAACGTTACCATCTCTTTGTAGAGTTTCGACTTGTCTTCAGCTGTGCTCACTGGTATAAAATTTTTAGTTTTCTGGTTTAGTGTGATAAGCATTTCTGCACGTCAGTTACATTGCCTTCATACTTAATGACTGCAGAAACGTTGCAGTGAGCAAATGCCCTGTCATCTACTAAACCACTGCCCCATAGTTGGAAATTAAAGTTGCATCCAGTTTTTCATTATTTTAATTAACGTAGCAGTGGACATCTTTCGCCTGTAATTTGAGTAATGCCTTAAAGTAGCATCAAATGATAGACCATCTTAAGGCTCTTATCAGTCCCTATGTACTTAAAGCATTTTAAAATCAAAAGGGACTCAAAAATCATTGGATACGATTCACTCTCCAAATAAGGCATGAAGGTCCAGAGAGGGAAAGAGGCTTCTCTGAGGGCACATAGCAAGCCTGGGACAGATTTAAATTTGGGTCCCTGACTCCTGGTTGAGTGTTTGTTACCCTCATACCTGCTTCTAGAATTTAGCATCATCTGCAAACTTTGATCGAGCACCGTTCCTACTAGTGAGACACTAGTGAGCACTGGAGGATGAGGATCCAGGAGCAGGAACAGGACTTCGGACACCAAGCGCAGACGCTCTGGTGCCCCCAAGCGCTCACTCTCCCTGAGCTCAGGTTGGGCCAAAGCCCAGGCAGCGTGTCACTCGGAATCTGAACCTAGTCACCTAGCAAGGAGGTCTCATCCAGAGGTTTTCTCTCTTCTGAGGCACTCCCCTGGAGACTGCCAGTGGTAATAAGCTGAGGGCAGGGACCGAGGGGAATCACTTCCTGTCTCCCCACCAAAAGTCATCTCTTTGATGTGTTAGATGCCTAAAGCTGAGATTGTGTCCAGGGGGTTGCATAGCTTTGAAAATGTTTGAACACTCTGACCAGTTCCCTTCTTCCCCAAGAAGACCAGGGTCTTCTCCAGAGGCTTGCCTGGTATCCATGGCAGAGGGCTTGGGCCTAAGGCCACAGACCTTTGTAAAGTGTTCCCGTGAACAAGACCCTGTTTCCACATGGGAACTGGGCCGGGGGAGAGTGGTGGATACCAGAGACGTGTGCACGTGTCATCTGAGGAGCGCATACCCCCGACATGCCTGTTCGGCAGGCTGCTCAGGAATTTGTCCCTGGGTGCCAGGCACTGCCCACCCGGTGAGGATGTGGCCCGTCCACCCCACAGATCCTGAGAGGAGCTGGTCCACACCCATTTTACAGGGGAGGCCCAGAGATAGGAAGTGGCTTGTAATCTGAATGCTCAGGCTGGTACTGGAGCTCCTGTGGTCTCTCGGCTGCCAGTGGGCTGCCATGTGCCCTGGGAGACTCGTACCATCCCGGGCTTCTCTGACACATATAGTTCCTGATGAGTCATGAGCACCTGTGAGTAGGTACCTCCAAGTCTTGGGTTCATCAAGCAGCTGGTGCCACTGCCATGTATGTGGCCAGGCCCGCCTGGGGTTAGGTCAGATTGCTCCGTTCCTGTTGGGCCTGACTTTTCTTTGCATACACAGGTGGAGGCCAGCCTATAGCGACTTCTGCTTCCATGCTCTGACTGACTTGAACCAACAGGCTCTTTAGCCCATTTGAGCCCAGGCTCAAAGCCTGTGCTTTGTGGCCATGTTTACTCCCTGCAGAGTGACCTCTCAGCTGAGTGGACCTGCACACAGGGCGATACCTAGATGGGCTGCAAGTGTTGGCTGCCACAGATGGAAGGCACAGGCTGCCTGGCTCTGGGGTGGAAGGAACTGGCAAGGAGCTGAGGGCGTTGAGAGGGGGCAGGAACTGAATACTGTGCCCCTACTGTGGGCAGTCATTGTGCTTGGCACTTTCTATATTATCTGTTTCAGTCTTTCCAACCATTTTGCCTGTACTGAAAATGAGGCTTGGAGAGGTTAAGTAACCTTCCAGGATCAGCCTAGTGCATCAAAAGTGGAAAAAGCAAACTGGCAAACAGCAGGAACAGGGTAGTCCCATTTCTATAAACCCATGTGTGTGTGTGAAAATAAAACCTAATGAACACATATTAGCTTTCAGTAGTTCCCCCTGGAGGGTGAGGCTACAGGGGCATCTCTCTTTCAGGTTACATATTTCTACAGTGTCTAAGGTTTTCACCAGGAGCGTGTGTTGCTTTTAGAATCAGGAAAAAAAATTAATAGTTGTTTTTCTGTTTTTTTCTTAATAATGCCCACATTCCAGAACCTCCCATTCAAGGTTCTCTGCCATCCAGCCCTGGCGTTCTTTTGCAACAGGGGATGTGCTTGAGTTCTTGCCTTGCCTCTCGCCAGCCTTGTGGCCTTGGGTAGTCTCTTTAACCTTGATGATTCTTTCTCCTGGTTAGTGAGACAGGGACACATCTTTTGTGGGAGGTTTTGGAGGAGATAATGCATGTCTACAAGGTC
This sequence comes from Bubalus bubalis, assembly GCF_019923935.1. Lineage (NCBI taxonomy): Eukaryota > Metazoa > Chordata > Mammalia > Artiodactyla > Bovidae > Bubalus > Bubalus bubalis. Next base: position 91,107,524 of record NC_059162.1, read on the forward strand.
ATGGAGGGGGTAAAGAATGAACACATTGGGTGCTGGGGCCACCTCCCTCGTGGGCATTTAGCCCATGCTAGGCTTATTCTCTAGCGACCCTGGCCTTGCTTACTTCTTGCTTCTGTTCCTGTCTTACCCTATCCAATGGTCCCCTCTCCTATGTGGCCTCCACTCTGCTTCCTCCTGTCCATTTGCTGAGCCCCAGCTGGCTGTTATCTCACCTGCTCCATAAAACTTGGGTGCCTCTCCCATCCCCAGAGAATGGGCCCAAGCGTCTGCAGTGTGTATGTATGTAATTTCTAACAGGCACAAAGATCTCCCACAAAGTATCTATTTTTACTGCCATTTAATATGTGAAGAAACAAGCTCAGAGTGACCTGCTCAGTGTCACACAGCTAGTGGGCTACTAGGCGAGGGCCAGGCCTCCGCCACCCAACCTGGAGCCTGTGACCTTTCTGGGCAGCTGCCCTGCCTCTCTCTCTGAAAGCATCGACCCACAGTCCCTTTCATGGGTGAATAAGCTAAGGCCCAGAGAAGCTAAGTCACCCCAGGGCACACAGTAGGTAAAGTCCTGAACCATTTAGGACTGAAGAAGACACCAGCTAAACATAAGATTGAGGCTTGGAGACGGCGGGGCTCAATGCCAGGAAGCCGTAGCTTTACAGTGAGCCTCTCCCTCTGATGTTGGCTGTCTGTGGGGGGAATGCCTTGGCCAGAGGATGTGGAGCTTGGTCCAGGGCAGCAGGGAAAGCGTTTTGGTCAGTAAACACTGTCAGCCGGGGACTCAGTGGGACGGGTGAGCCCCACTCAGTGTTTGTGCCAACACTGGCCTCGTGGGAGGCAGGCAGGGAGGAACATGCCTGTGCGGACCACTGCACTGTGGCCGACCTCAGTAGGCATCAGCTCTTCAGTTCTCTCCCTGAGAAGGAGGGGGCTGAGCTCTCGAGACTGTCAGGAGCTCACCATTGGGCCCTGGGCTCACCATTAACCTCCGTGAGCTTCTGCTCTCTCTGCTAGAGAAAGCCCGCTGTGCTTAACCTCATCCAGCTTTCAAGAGCCTCCAAGGTGATTAACAGACATGAAAGAGCTCTAGGGAGGCCAGGAGTGCTGAACAGAAGCCAGGCATCTCTGTTACACCCCAGTGGCCTCTGGGGCTTGTCTGGAGCCTGACAGCGGTGCCCTCTGGCATTTCAGCTGAACAGCATTGGCAACTACTACAAGCCGTGGTTCTTCAAGCACGTGGAGAACTACCTGAAGACAAACCGAGAGGGCCTGGAGTACATCCCCTTGAGACACTACTATCACCGCCACACGCGCAGCATCTTCTGGGAGCTCCAGGTGAGGCTCGGATTTCCCAGTAGTCCTGGCTCCTCCTGGCCAGGCTGGGAACCGGTGCAGTTTCCCCTCCCCTGGGGGAGAAGAGTGGCTTTGTTCTCAGGAACCGGAGCAGCCACTCACCCGGCAGCGCAGTGTCTCCTTCTGCGGAAATGGCCGCCTTCCATAAAGCAGCAGAGTTTCCCCGAGTACCAGCCAGAAAGTGGGTTCCCTGGCTGGGTGCTCTGGGGAACTCAGACCTGTCCCGTCCTTGAGACACTGTAGCCTGGCCAAGCGGCCAGCCGCCGGCCCTGAGAAGGGCCACAGGAAGCGACTGGTCCTGCCCAGGGCTGGGGGTAGCTGTCAGGCGTGTCCTTGACTTGTGGGTAAGAATTTGCTACTGTGCCATGAGAGATGGGGAGTGGTGACATTTTAAATAGGGGGTGAGGGAAGGCCTCTCGGGAGCTGCCTTATGAGCAGAGACCAGCATGGGGAAGACACACCAGGCAGAACTTGAGAGAGTGCTCCAGGCAGAACTCGAGACAGTGCTCCAGGCAGAACTCAAGAGAGTGCCCCAGGCAGAGGAAGAACCAGAGCACGGCTCCTCAGTGGGCTGGCTGAGTTGCTGTTTTCCTTTTTTTTAATTGAAGTGAAAACATAAACGTAACCATTTTAAAGTATGCAATTCAGTATATTTGGTACATTCATGATATCGTGTGTCTACTGCCTCTATCTAGTTTTAAAATATTTTCATTGCCCTGAAAGGAAGCCCTGTACCCATTAAGCAGTTACTCCCCATTCTCTTTCCCCAGCCTCTGGCAACCAGTGGTCCGTGTTCCATCTCTACGGGTTTACCTATTCTAGACATTTTATATAAATGGAATCACGCAACACATGGCCTTTTGTGTCTGGCTTGTTCACTAAGGCTGTTCTCAGGGTTTATCCACGCTGTAGCATGTATCCGTACATCATTCCTTTGTGTGGCTGAAAAACACCCCATTGTATGGATGAACCACAGTTTGTTTTTCCACTCATCTGCCGGTGGACATTTGAGTTGTTTCCGCCTGTTGGCTTTGTGAATAGCACGGCTGTAAACATTCACGTACACAAATTTATCTGGATACTAGTTTTTGGTTTGGGGGCAGTCTCTGCCTAGGAGTGGGACTGCTGGATCTGTGTGATAATTCTGTGTCTAACTTACTGAGGAACTGCCAGACGTTTTCACGGTGGTGGGCCGTTTTACATTCCCGACAGCATGCAAGGGTTCCAGCATCGCTGCGTTCTCAGCAGTGCTTGCTGCTTTCTGGTGTGTTGCTGCAGCCATCCTAGTGCGTGAGAAGTAGAGTCCTACTGTAATTTTGGTCTGCATTTTCCAAATGACTGATGATGTTGAATATCCTTGCAGTGCCTGTTGGCCATTTGTATATTTTTTGAAGAACTATCTATTCAGATCCTTTGCCCAATTTTAATTACCCTGTTGATCTTTGTTGTTTTAAGAGTTCTATATATATTCTGGATTATTAGACCTTTCTCAAACACATGATTTGCAAATATTTCCCCGCATTCTGTAGGTGGTCTTTCACTGCCTTGATAATGCCTTTTGATTTACAAAAGTTTTTGGTTTTGATGATGTCCAGTTTACTTTTTCTTGTGTTACTCATGCTTTTAAGGGTCGTATCTGTAAGAATCCATTGCTAAATCCAGTGGAGATTTAGCATTAATCATGAAGATTCATTCCTGTGTTATCTTCTAAAAGCTTTATAGTTTTAGCTCTTATATTTAGGTTCTTGATCCATTTCAAGTTTTGTATATTTGGTGAGAGGTGGGGGTCCAACTCCATTTTTTTACATCACAGCAGGATGCAAGTTGTCACGGCAAGCCTGCATGTTTTTAAAAAACAGCAAGAAGGCCCTTTAGCTAGACCCATGGTGGAGAATGAGGTCAAATAGCAGCTAGAGCCTAGATCATGTAGGTTCTTGTAGTTCAGGGGAGAACTTTCTGTTTTGCTTTGTGTGATAAGAAAGCTAGTGGAGGACTTTGTACAGAAAAATGACATGACTTGATTTTTGTTTTAAAACAATAGTTTTGACAGCTGGATGGAGAGTGGATGGGGTAGGGTGACTTAGAGTGGAAGAGAAGAAAGAAGGATTCTGTTGTCTGGAGTGGTAGCAGTGGAGGAGGAAAGGAGCCTCAGATCTGGGAGGTACTGCGAAGACTGAACCAACCAACAGGATTTCCAACAGAGTATGACTCCAAGGTTAGGGACCCAAGCAACTGGGTGACGTGAGGTGCCACTGACTGCCATGGGCAATGTGGGTGAGGGGTCTGGGAAGGAAAATTAGAAGTTTGGTCTGGGACATGTCAGCGTGAGATGCTTCTCAGATATCCAGGTGAGATGTCAAGTGGGCAGTTGGCACACATGTCAGATCTTCAAAGGTTGAAGGATCACATACCACTGTGGGTACTATCAGCAGAGAGATGTTAATTAAAGTCATGGGACTAAACAAGTGAGGGAAGGTAAAGAAGACAAGTCCCAGAGCCAAGCCCTACAGGGGAGGAGAAACCAGCCAGGAGAGGAGAAGGTGGCCTCAGTCAGAAGGAAGGAGAAACCCAGGAGAACTGGCAACCTGGACACTGTGACAAGAAGGAAGATGAACAAATGTGTCAAATGTCCCTGAGTGAGACGAGAACAAAGAATTGACCTCTGGTCACTGATGACCTTGAGTCATGGGGCTGAAAGCCTGATGTGAGTTAAAGAGAAAATGGAGACAAGGAAGTGGGGACAGTGAAAACAGAGATCTAGGAAGGCTCAGTATTGGGGGAAGCAGAGAAATAGGGTGGTGGCCGGAGGGGGATGTGGGATCGAGAGGAGACAACAGAAGGGAGAAATGACTGCATGTTGATGTGCTGGCAGGGCAGGAAAGAGGGTGTGCTCGCAGGGTGAGCCTTGAGCACGGCGGATCCTGCGCTCGGGTAGAGAGGGTGCCCTTAGCGGGGGGCCTGGAGAGTCACCCCTGGACAGTTAATGGAACAGTTGCTATGGGGTGTGGGCCTTCTCTTCCAGTTGCTTCTCAGTGAAATAGGAAGCAAGGACTTCAGCCAAGATGAGGGGGCAAGGGGTTGTTGAAGGACTGAGAAGAGAGGAGTTTGGAACTTGTCCCTTGGAGAGTGGGAATGAGTTGACTGGGAAAATGTCATAGGGTTGCCAGGCAACAGTGGGCCTGCCAAAGATTCCTGAGTGTGCATTTACAGAGACTAGCCCTGGTGGCTGTAGGTTTTCACACATTCAGCTGTGTAGATGAGACAGAGAATAAGGAGAAAGTTAGATTTAACCACGGTTGAGATTTTGCAGATGAGTAAGACAAGTGAGGCAGGGTTGGAGAAGCTGGGACAGCTTCGTGATGAATTCGGAGCCAGCTTGGGGGAGGGGGTGGTGAGGATATGTGGGGCTGACATCAGTCCCCCATCATGGGACTGACATGCTGGCCTGGGTGCCCCTTGGGGTGAAGAGTTGACGTCAGAGCACTGGAGGGCATAAGCAGCAGGAAGGGAGAGTAGTGGTGGCCAGAGGACCAATTCGTGAAATGGAAACTGTGGTGTTTTCCCCCAGCATCCAGTTCTGCAGGAATGAAGTCCTTAGCCCCTGCAGTCGCTGACCTTCAACACACCCTGAAAGGAATTCAGGGTAAAGATCAAGAATGACGCTGTCTGTGCTCTGGGCAAACTACCAGAACAGACCTTCACATAGTTAGAAGATATTTTGAGGAGAAAATGTTCCAAAACTCTTGCATCTTCACGTACTTAGTAAAGCAATAAAACCATTAATAAGACGTCTGTTCCTTGTAACTACAAACAACCTTCAACCAAGAGATGTGCTTGATGGCAATTGTTGCTTAGTCGCTGAGTCATGTCTGACTCTTTGTGACCCCATGGAGTGTAGCCCACCAGGCTCCTTCTGTCCATGGGATTTCGCAGGCAAGAACACTGGAGTGGATAGCCATTCCATTCTCCAGGGTATCTTCCTGACCCAGGGATCAAACCTGTGTCTTCTGCATTGAAAGGCAGTTTCTTTACCACTGAGCCACCAGAGAAGCCCTGGATGACATGTATCCTTTGCCAAAATCACATACATCTTGACCTCACCTTTACCTCTTCACAACAGTTTCACAGCACTGTCTGAAAGTGGGTCTTCTGGGCTGCAATCTCAGTGAGATACTGAATAAACTCAACTCATAGCTCTGACATTATTCCCTGCCCCCAAGTCAACAGAGGTAGTGAATATAACATCAAGAGGTCAGCAAACTTCTTTAAAGGGCCAAATAGCAAAGGCTTTAGGCTCTGCAGATCATACTTCCTGTCACAGCTGCTTGGCCCTGCCTTTGTAGCCCAAGAGCAGCCCCAGGCAGCACTTGAACAGATGAGTGTGGCTGTGCTCCAGTGAAACTATATATAAACACAGGCAGGGGCCGGATTTAGCCAGTGGGCTGGATCCACTTGCAGACCGATCCCCACATGCTCTAGTTTGTCATCCTCTGCTCAGGAGCGTGATGCGAAAGTCAGTGCAGAGGCCAGGTGAAAGGGAAGACTGCTGAAGGACAAACAGGATAATGGGGGGCAGGTGTTAAACCATATCAGTGATAGCATCAGTGTTGGGGAAGGTGGCAGTGATCCAGGCATTCGGGGGCTGATGGGGGTGGAGGTGGTGGGGATGTCACTGAGGATTTCCAGGGAAAGGAGGGGCAGAGACCTCGAAGCAGTAATGAGGGACCAAGAGGAGCCCACCTCACCTCCATCTACCCCAGAGGGTCATGGAGAGAAAATGATACCACGTCAGAGGGCTGCAGTCAGGTATCAGCTAAGAGCACAGAGACAAGTAGATGGTTGAGAGAATAACTTGAGGATGGAGCGGGTTTGCTGCTGTTAGACCATGAGAGAGCACAGGGGAGGGGTTGGGAGATGGGGAACAGTAGCTGGTGGGATCAGATGAAAAGATACTGCGTGGCTGCAGCACAGCAGGGATGCTGGTTAGAGGTACCCAGAAGTCCACAGCAGCTAGGATAAACAGGAAAGTCAGGCATGAAAGACTTACACCTGGTGGTGTCCTACAAGGGGGTGTCGGGTCAGTTCTAAATATGGGCGAGGTCTCTGGGCAGAACGTGGGGCAGTGGTGAGGGGTGCAGGAGTGGGCAGAAGAGGGTTGGTTCCTCAAGGCCTGGGGAGCCCTGGGCTTCCTCCATCCCTATTAGTCCTGCTTCAAGGAGTGTCCAGGCCCAGAGGATTTGGTGGAAAGTTTTGCCAAAAGCAGAAAACTCCCAACTCCTCCTTTATCCCTGCCAAGAGCAGTGTTAAGGTTGTGGGAGGTGTGAGCAGGGATATTTAAGAGACAGGAAAGGCAAGAGGAGCCAGCAAAGTACATGAGAGCACATCAGAATGAGAGTCACAGTAGTTAACATTAATCCCTCCTTATGTGTTAGTTCTTACGTCAAGCACTTTATGCCACTCTCTCCATCTTCCTGACAACCCTGGAAAGGTAGGTCCTGGTGTTATTTCCCTTCTACAGATGAAGAAGCTGGTTTAGGTTGTCCAAATTAACACCGCTCAGTAAGGGGTAGAGTGTAATAGTAAGGGTTATCTATTGCTGCATGATGAATTCACCCCACGTTCTGAAGATGAAAGCAGCTGCCATCTGTTACCACACAGTTTCGAGGGTCAGAGATTGGAGAGCAATGATGTGGGTCCTTCTGGCTCAGGGTTGCAGTCAAGGTGTCGGTCAGGCTGGTGTGCTAGAGTCTTTAGGAAGATGAGACCCTGCCTTCTGGAAGGCCCCCTAAGGTGGCTGTCAATGAGAAGCCTCTGTTGGTTGCCACCTGGGCTGCTCACGTGCCTCACCACAGGGCAGCAGACTCCCCCCAGAGCAGGTGATCCAGAGAGACCACGGAGGGGTCCTCAGTGCCTTCCATGACCCCGTCTCATCACCTTGCGACTCCCTCCGTATTCTCCTGTTAGAGTGGAGTCTCCAGTCACCCAAGGTTGGGGGAGTTAAGCTCCACCTCTTGCTGCTAAACACTAGCCTTTACTGCCTGAAGTTAAAGGAAGAGTCTGAAAGGATGGGTGTTTTACTACTGAGATGTGCACACAGGGAGTTTATTTCGGGGAACTCTGGTGATCCTCAGCTGCCAGAGAAAATGCAAGTAGGGGTGGGCGGAGAGACAAGTCGAGGTGTGATACAGTCATAGCAAAGACCTTAGCCAAGCCACAGGGAGGTCTGCAGCTGTGTGATCCTCCCAAGTTGTCTCCCCTTGAGGCCAGGAGTCAGGACTTTGCAGCCCAAGCCCATGAAAGGTGACCTTGGAGACACTGCATGTTGGGTTCCAGGCCATTGCAATAAAGCAAATATCACAATAAAGTGAGTTACACAAATTTTTTGGTTTCCCAGTACATAGAAAAGTTATGTTTATAATATAGTATAGTCTATTAAGTGAGCACCAGCATTGGGTCTTAAAAAAAAAAAAAAAGGATATACCTTAATTTAAAAATACTTTGTTGCTGAAAAATGCTAACCATCATCTGAGCCCTCAGTGAGTCAGAGTATGATGTCAGAGACCACTAGTCACAGATCAGAAGTGCAGTAAAACAAGACAGTCTGTACAGGGTCAGGAAGCCAGGACAAAGAACACAGTGGCACCCTGTGTGCTGATGCTCAGGGTCCAGTGATAAGCAGGAACCGAGCAGATGCTGCCATTTGTGAGTTGCAGGTTTTTTAAGCCCACAGACTTGTCTGTGCAGCAATGTCTCTAGGAAGGGACACAGATAATTCCTAACAATGCCTGCCTCTGGGGAGGGGAACGAGACTGGGATGGAGGAGGAATGATGAGTGGTTAGGGCTGTGGAAGGAGGCTGGGCTTTTGCGGAGCGTTTCTGCTGTTTCTGCTGTGTGGCTTCTCCAAAGACAACCAAGAGAACAGTAAAGGCCACGCTATTTTCTAAGCTCCTGTTGTATTCCAGAAACTGGTGTAGGAGCTGGAATCAAACAGAAGAAAGCAGACAGGCCCCCTCCCTTCCTTGCGGAAGAAGGCTGGCAATCAGAGGAGGCAATTCGAGGGGAGGGGAGGGGCACGCAGCCTCCGAAGCCTAGCATGGTGGCTCCTTTGGGAAGCTGCCCCTGACCCTAGCCTGACGTGGACCCTTTTATGTGCTGCCTCTCTCTGTTGCACCTCTTCCACACCTGGGGTCAGGGACCACGTCTTGGTGACCTGGGTATCTTCAGCACCCAGCACAGAACCTCACACCTGAGCACATAGGCACCTTGTCATTACATAATGAAGGAAGGAACGCCTTGGCTTCAAGGTCCCGGGAGCTGTGAGGATGGGGTGCCAGATGGACGCTGGTCACCTTGAGGAAGATGGCAAGCTGGGAGCAGAGAGGACAATCGTGAGCAGGGGGCTCCTCCTGCGTGGCAGTTGGAGGCACAGAAGAGGAAGGCCAGCCCTGCTCAGGGGGGTTTCCTGAGAGGCCAGCTTGGGGGAGGCAGGCGGGTGGCACCATGAGGGGCCACAGGAACAAGAGGAAGCGTCTAGAGTTGAAGATAGCTGTCCAGCTTGGCCTTGACCTGTGAGCAAGAACTTGCAGTTGTGTGTATGGAAGGATGGGGAGCAGTGACAGTTTAATAGGGGTGTCAGAGAAGGCCTCAGGAGATGCTGTAAACCGAAGGCTCGTTGTTGGGTCTGCACCAGACCTTTTCCACACACACTTGGCTGTGTGACCTTAGGGAAAGTTGCTTAAGCTCTGTGGGTATCCATCTGTCTTGGCAGTCAGCAGCATTTATTTCTCAAACATTTATGGAACGCCTGCACTGTGTCCGCCACAGCGACCTCAACAACCAGAACAGCAACGATAGCTTCATTGTCATTTTGCCCCAGGCTGGTGCCTTCCATTTGGTATTCACCGTTCACTCTCACAAGTCCCATATTACAGATCAGGAAACTACGCTCAGAGAAGTCAAGTCACCAGCCCACGGATATCACAACTCGTAAATGCCAGAGCTGGGAATCAAACCCAGATCCAGCTGGGTTAACCTTGGGTACCACCATTGCCCCTGCAGATAGGAGTGGACCCGTCGTACTTCTGCGAAGCCCCCAGGGAGGTCCTGGCCCAGGGGGACACTGGGCCCTGCTGGGCTCCTTCTCTCCATCCCCAACCCTCGTCTTTCAGGACATCATCCCCTTTGGCAACAACCCCATCTTCCGCTACCTCTTTGGTTGGATGGTGCCTCCCAAGATCTCCCTGCTGAAGCTGACCCAGGGCGAGACACTGCGCAAGCTGTACGAGCAGCACCACGTGGTACAGGACATGCTGGTGCCCATGAAGTGCCTGCCGCAGGCCCTGCACACCTTCCACAACGACATCCACGTGAGCGGGGCTGGGAACTCAGCCGGGGCTTGCGGGGAGCAGGGGAGAGATAGCTGTTTGGGCAGCAGGGGGCCCCAGGCAGCCCTCCTCTGGTCAGGAGTCGGGTGGACTGGCTGCGAGCCTTCCACCTGTGGGAGGAAAAGCACTGACCTTCCCTTCCGGCCCCCAGGTCTACCCCATCTGGCTGTGTCCGTTCATCCTACCCAGCCAGCCAGGCCTGGTGCACCCCAAGGGAGACGAGGCCGAGCTCTATGTCGACATCGGTGCCTACGGGGAGCCACGTGTGAAGCATTTTGAAGCCCGGTCCTGCATGAGGCAGTTGGAGAAGTTTGTCCGAAGTGTGCATGGGTGAGCAAGTGCCCAGAGTGTGGACAATGCCCTGGGAGGGTGCGGGGAAGGCCAAGACGCCAGCTCCATGGCCAGACCCTTGGGTGCTGAACGACCCCTCATATTCAGAAAGGGAGTTGGGAGATTCTAAGGAGGTGGAATTACAGGTGTTCTTAGCCTTCCCTTATACGTGCGTCCCCCGCCCCTCCACTGAGCATCCCAACAGTATACCCCAGCTGCTAGAGCCAGAAACCCAGGAGTTACCCCACTCCCCACTGCAGGGCAGGCCATGGGGGTGCTTTAGACATACCCAGGGGCTCCCGCTCCAGGTTGGAGACCAAAACGGAGGAGGGAAGACTCAGGACCATGAAAGCCACACAGAGGCCTGGACAGAGCATTGTTCAGAAATGTCCTGAAACAGACTGTAGGTGAATCTCAAAATAGTTATGCTGACTGAAAGAAGCCAGGAAAAAAGAGTACTGTATGGTTCTATTTTCATGTACATATATATATATATATGCTGTTTATATAAAATTCTGGAAAACACAGTTGAACCCATAGTGACAGAAGGCAGGTCTGCCTGGGGTTGTGGAGGGTGATGGATGGCACCAGGGAATTCAGGCTGTGAGGATGGCTATGGCTGTTGTCTGGACTGAGCTGACTGTTTCAAGGTTATAGACATTATATAACATCGAACTTATCAAGCTGTGGTTTTCTTTTTTAATGTATTTTAAAAATTTGCTTATTTTCCATATTTATTTTGTTGAAGTTTAGATGATGTACAATATTATATATTACAGGTATACAATATAGTGATTCACAATTTTTAAAAGTCGTGCTCTATTCATGGGCTTCCCAGGTGGCCCTAGTGGTAAGGAGCCCGCCTGCTAATGTAGGAGTCATAAGAACCACGAGTTGGATCCCTGGGTTGGAAAGATCCCCTGGAGTGGGCATGGCAACCCATACCAGTATTCTTGCCTGGAAAATCCCACAGACAGAGGAGCCTGGAGGGCTACTACAGTCCATAGGGTCCCAAAGAGTTGGACAGGACTGAAGCAACTTAGCATGAACACATGCCCTGTTTATAGTTATTATAAAATAGTGGGTCTATTTCCCGTGTTATACAATGTATCCGTGTAGCTTCGAGCTATATGCTTTCATCACGTGCAGCTTATTGAATGTCAAAAAAGGGAAAGAAAGCGGCCTGGCAACTGCATCAGGGGAGCAGACACGCAGCACACTGCATCCTTCTAACTCTTCCTCTGCTGCCACTTAACGCCCTGAGCCCAGACTCCCCATCTGCAAAATGGGGTTAAAATTCATGCCAACCTCAACCACTAGCTCGTTAGTAGGGGGGTCAAACAAATCCCCCGAAAGCTCACCCTGCCCTGCAGAGCAGGCAGTGCGCTCGGGGCGCATTAGGGGTGACTGGAGTTCTCTGCACCCCTTTCCCCTCCTGGGGCTTCTGCGCCCCGCCCCTGAGCCCTCACCCCTGTGTCTGCGCTGCAGGTTCCAGATGCTGTATGCCGACTGCTACATGGACCGGGAGGAGTTCTGGGAGATGTTCGACGGCTCCCTGTACCACAGGCTGCGGAAGCAGCTCGGCTGCCAGGATGCCTTCCCTGAGGTCTACGACAAGATCTGCAAGGCTGCCAGGCACTGAGCCGGAGCCCGCCCAGGAGGAGGCAGACACGAGGGGGGACCCTGTCCCCGGGGCCAGAAGGCATCTACCCTTCACTCAAGCTTGGCTGCTCTGCCAGATCCACACTTTGAGAAAGAAACCCCTCCAGAGACACCCCCTACCCACATGGCCTTGATGGCTTGCTCCCAGCTTCCAGGGGCGGCTGGCTGGAGTGGAAAGGATGTGAGATTTGGAGTCAGACAAACCTGAGTCCAGTTCCCAGTTCAGCCACTCATTAGCTGTGTGACTCCAGGCGAGTCACTGAGCCCTTCTGAGCCCGACTCCTCATGTGTTGAAAGCTGTGGTGGGTAGTGCTCCCTGCCTGCTGTGACACCTGAGTCAGGCAGCCTTTGCAGTAGACGTGCTCAAGAATTGGCAGCTGCTACTAGCACGGCTTCCTGCTCAGCATGACATCAGACTAAAGTGCTTTGAATTCAGCGGTTGCGTCCGGGAAGGTCCACATCAGGTTCCCCGGGCTCAGGTTTGGTGGAAAGGGGTGCCCTGGAGTTTCACTGCCATCACTTGTCAGCCAGAAGAGTTCCTCGCGCAGGGAAGGAAAGAAAGTTCCTTTCCATCGCTGGGCTCTTGGGAGGGCAACAGATGGGGTGGGCGGGCCCAAGACGTGCTGTGCCAAAGTCAGGTCTGATTCCAAAGTTCCCTCTGTCTTCCTTGGTGACGCCCTGCCCCTTCTTCCTTCATGCTCAGGCTTGCAGGCCCACCGCAACCATTGCCCAAGTCCACTCAGAGAGGACCGTGTGCTTGGAGAAGACACTTCAGGGTGGAATCCTGTCTGGGCCTGGGGCAGGTGGGGTGAGTGGTTTTGGCTCTGAATTGAATCCATAGGACCTGGGCTCATTCTTGCCTCTTCACCCTCCATGCCGCTTGTCCCCAGACCCTGCTTCAACCTGCTGGGGTGTGTCCTCCACTCTGCAGTGGGGCTGGGACTCGGGGTGGGGGGACCACACCAAGCAGGAAAATGGAGCCTGTCATCCTTAGGTCTCGTGGGGATCCTCACTGTGGCGCTGAAAGAAAACAGCATCAACTTGATTTCTCCAACCACTCATCCCCTCCTTTTTTTTTTTTCCTTCCTCTCCCCACCTCCAGCTGTAGTTAATTTTAGTGCCTTACAAATCCTAAGCTCAGAGAAAAGTTAGCTTCGTGTCTGTTCCAGAAGGAAGGAAACCTTCCCAGGCCCCTGCCCACCTATTAAAGCTTGGTTGTTTATGCAGCTCCATCTTAAGAACTGCCCAGCCTCAGGTGAAAACCCGGACTCTGAGAGGGAATTATGTAAGGGAATTAAAGTGAGCTGGGCCAGGCAGTGATGTTCTGGAATAGAGGAGAGCACTGGCTGGGAGCTGGGAGGCCTGGGTTTCAGTCCTGACTATTCTTCACAAGCTCTGCCTCCATGGGCAAGTCATTTGTCCCTCTGAGCTGCAGTTTCCTCATCTGTCACATCCATGTACACAAGCCCACCCGAGGCTCTTCTGCTTTAGAAGTGCATGGCTGTCTTAAACACCGTGGTTGCGAACCCCACGAGAAAGCCTCGTCTGCGTGGAAAGTCAGAGGGAAAGTAAATGGTCCAGGTGGGGGTTGTCTGCCATTTCAGATCCTTCCTTCAGCCCACGGCCAGCTCTCATCTTTTCAGAAAGGCACATCTGTGGCCTGCAAGGAAGTGTCATTGTCCCCACTGGTTGCCAGAAGCCTCCCAGGGTCACACTTTGGCTGCCGAGGCTCACTCCACCCACCGCGGGTTTGGCTCACTGTGGTGTCTTGATGTGGTCCTGGGAGTGCCAGGCGCACTCGGGGCACTCAGAAGGCAGAGGAACCACTCTTACCCATTTGGCCTCTGGAGGGGGCATAAAATCAGAAACCTCATTTTCTCGCTTGTATGCAAAGCATGTGAACTCTGGCACTAGCTCTCCCAGTGAGGCCTGTGGGCTTCTTGCTCAGCAGTAAACTGATGATCCTACTTGCTGTAGAGGAAGGGTTAACCCGAGCAAGATAAGGCCCCATCCTTTCAGCAGTGGGGCCTCTGTCCCTGGACCCCTAGGAGTGCGGCCAGAAATGCCAGCAGCCTCTGTTGTCCTCAGTCCTACAAACCAAAATCCTGCCCTTCACAGACCTTGCCCAGAACCTGGGGCTGGGAGGGAGGGTCTTGGGGTCACACCAGCCTCAGGGTCATGTTTTGCTTCAGTGATATCTTGCCTAGAAAGGGGCAGTCTTCCAAGCATGTCGAGCTGAGTTGCCAGCTCTTTCTTGCAGCCAGTCTTGTCACTATCCAGCCAGGTGGTGGTTTCAGGTGGAATTAAACTTGGCACATGGTGGGGTGCGGGGAGCACTTGTGAAAAGTATAAGAAGAGGCCTCTCCCTTCCAGAACCCTGAGTTTCTTGGCTGCATGAAAGTTTTTCTGTAAGATCCAGATTCTAGCCAGTTTCTTTGGCTGGAAGGATGCATAATTAGCTGTTACGGGAAGGGAGGGGGTGGGGATGGGGGTGGCAGTGTGTGATGTGTGGTATTTTTCTTAAATCATGGGGACCACAGAGAATGGCATGGGTCCCCCTAGCAGGCTCTTGCAGCTGCAGGTACTGTGCCTCCTGTCCGGAACACTTCATGTCCCTGTGGCTGTGTGGCTGCTCCTTCTGTAAAAATAAAAGTGTGACCTGGAAAGTAGCCTCTGTCATTTCTTGCTCTGGGGACCACGATGTGGAGGCAGTCTTGGTTCAAGCGCAGGCTCTGCCCCTCACCAGGCCAGTTTCCCTTTGAACCTGCACACCCAGGTCTGGATGATGGCATGGCGGAGGGACAGGTGTATTAGGGTAGAGGGGCCAGGGTAATTTTCTTCCCCATTTTTGAATTTCTATCTTTGTCACAATGATCTGGCATGGATGTTAATAATATCTTCCTATTTGCAGGGTAGAGAACAGACTACAGGGGGAAACTGGGAAGCTAGGAGACAAGTGAGAATAGGTGAGGTGATGACTCAAAGTGGGGCTGTGCTTTGTAAGACCTCAAACATGACTGTCAGAAGCTCTGGGCCGCAGTCCTGGCTTTGTCACTGGGATGACCTGACTAATTCTGGCAAATCAGTTAGTCCTGTTGTGACTATTTCCTCGTCTACAGACCAGTGGAGACTACTAACTGTCCACTAAAACCCACTCCTCCCTCTGAGCACAGCCCTGGACCACACTTCCCAGCCTCCCTTGCCCTCGGGTGTGCTCTTGTGTTAAGAGTCTCTGCAAGAGAATGTGAGCTGCAGTGGGAAAACCCTGTGTGAGGGTCTCCTGTCTTCTGGTACTTCGATGCTGGTGACAACCCAGCCATGGGCGGTGGCAAAGTCACACGGGGAAGGAGCCTGGATCCCCTAATCGCTGTCTGGAAAACTGCCCACCAGCCTGGACTTTGGCCTGGTCTGTTAGGGGAACAAGAAATAAACTTTTACTGTGGCTGTGTCACTGCCTATTCAGGACTACTTGTTAGAACAGATTCACTCACCCTCATTACATGAACAGAGATATAAGGGTTGAGTTTAGGGCAATAAAGCTTTATGCAAATCCTAGATATACCTGATGGACATTCCTAAAATATATGTGATGTCAGGGTCCCATCCTACAGTTATTTGAGAGGAACTGTTTAGGTAATTCTTTTTCCAGGTGTTGAGTTTCACAAATCAGGATTTGTAAATTCTCCTTGAAGGAAGAGAAATCTTTTCATGTCCTAAAAACAGATTTTGTAGTTGAAGCCTTAAATATCACCTTACATATGAATAGCATATAACATATAATATCTTCTTTAATCCTCACAGTCCTGTAACAAAAGCGGGTCAGTTTTATCCCCATTTTATAGATGAGGAAAGTGAAGCTCAGGAAAGGTCAAGTGATTTGCTTGGAGGCCACATTGAGGCTTTTTACTGAGTTAAACAAGGATGCAGACTCATCATCTAGTCTTACAACAACAAAATGCTTCAAGAGCCTCACCCGGAGCCAGCTGAGAGTAGCTCCAGGCCAGAAACAGTGAAAGCAGACCCTGGGCTGAGCCCCATACGTGGTGGGGAATCAGGGATCTCTGCATGAACTCAGCTCAGAAAGGAAGCCGCTTAGGAATCAGCAGAGGATTCTGCTTTGACCCAGAGCAGTTCCTTCTGCTGGGGACCATCTTGCCTGACCATGCCCTCAACTACATGGGCCGTGCCCTGACACCATTCATGCCAGAGTTGCAACAATTGGTTCTCCAAAATTGGCTGATATAAGAAAGATCACGTGTGTGTGTGCACGTACACATACACACACACTACCCAAGTTGAATGTAGACATATTTCAAAACTATGCTTTCTGGTCACGTCCTGGTGTTAAGACGGCCTACAGGTTTCTTCCTGTGGGACAAGTCTAGTTATTGCAGGTGACTGCCTGGCATGCTACGTTGTGAAAGATTGGGAGGCTTTGTTGAGGTCCGCTGCTGCTGTGTAGTCACTAAGTCATGTCTGACCCTTGCAACCCTGTGGACTGTAGCCCACCAGGTGCCTCTGTCCATGAGATTTCCTAGGCAAGAGTACTGGAGTAGGTTGCCATTTCCTCCTCCAGGGGATCTTCCCAACCTAGGGATCAAACTTGTGTCTCCTGCTTGGCCGGCAGATTCTTTACCACTGAGCCACCTGGGAAGCCCTTATGAGGTCTAGGAGGTGGCATTTTGATGCTATGGACTGAATGTTTATATACCCCCCCACCCCAAATTCCTATGTTGATGTTTTAACATAGTGGAATCGGGAGATGGGGCCTTTGGAAGGTTAATTAGGCCGTGAGGTTGGAGCCCTCATGATAGGAGTAGTGTCCTAAGAAAACACGTGAACTAGCTAGCCCTCTCTGAGGGTACAAGATGTTCATCTGCAAACCAGGAAGAGTGCTCTCATTAGATCTTCCAGCACCTTGGTCTTGGACTTCTCAGCCTCCAAAACCATGTGAAATAAATTGTTGTATAAGCCACCCAATCTATGGTAATTTATTATAGCTGCCTGAACTGCCGATTACAGATGGTTTGAAGATGGTTGAGCCAAGGAACCCAGAAATAGCGGAATCCTTCTCTGCCCATCACACTTCTCCCCATGGGGTTCCCTTTAGGAAGCAGATCCAAGGGAATGATAAGGGGGAAATGGGGCACTGCAAGATGGTAGAAATAAATCCATATATATCTATTTATATCCATATATAGATAAAGAGATAGATTGATAGATCTGCTCCCAGCTCCTGACACTGAGCTCCTAAATCTCTTGGAATGTCCTGGGTGATGGCATGTCTTTTGCTCTAATGAGATGACTCTGGGTGGGCACCTGGATTGCTCTTGGATACGGGTGGTCACCAGAAAGACCAAGCCATGATTAGAAACTAGGAACTTTCAGCCCCTGCCACCACCACCACCACCACCACCCCCATCTTCCAGGGAGGGGAGAGGGACTGCAAATGGAGTCAATGATTGATCATGCTTATGTGAGGAAACCTCTCTAAAAATCCCAGTATTATGGGGCTTTGGAGAGCTTTTGGGTTGGTGAATACACCCACATACTGGGAGGAGGACACATTCCAACTCCACAAGAATGGAAGCTCCTGTGCTCAAGACCGTCCCAGACCTCACCTTATGTATCTTTTCATCTGTGTCCTTCATCATATCCTTTAGTACACATGTGCTGTGCTGTGCTTAGCAGTTCAGTCATGTCCAACTCTTTGTGACTCTCTGGACTATAGCCCGCCAGGCTCCTCTGTCCATGGGGATTCTCCAGGCAAGAATACTGGAGTGGGTTGCCATGCCCTTCCCCAGGGGATCTTCGAACCCAGGGTTCGAACCCAGATCTCCCGCATTGCAGACAGATTCTTTACCATCTGAGCCACCTGGGGAAGCTTAGTACACATGTGAATATAAGTATTTTCCTGAATTCTATGAGCCACTCTAGCAAATAATGGAAACCAAGCAGGGAGGAGGTCATGGGACCCTCCAATTTGAAGCTGTAACTAGGGGATATACTACTTGCAGTTGGCATCTGAAGTGGGGGGCAACCCTTAACCCTGTGGGATCTGATGCTATCTCCATGTGGTACTGTCAGGATTCAGTTAAATTGTAGGACACTCAGCTGGTGTTACAGAGAATCACTTGGTGTGGGAAAAATCCCACAATCTGGTATCAGAAGTGTGAGTATTATGAGTGATAGTAAAGGAGGCATTGAGGAGGAAAGATTGGGTTTTTCAATGCAGGCACTTACTATCTGGACTGCTGCCTGAGAACTCCCTGGTAAGTCGGGCCTTAGGCTGTCGACTGCACAGTCAACCCCTATTGGGGTGTGCAGGGAGAGACTGGACAGACAGGGAGTTGTTGTGTGGAGTAGCACAGTGGTGCCCAAAGAGGAGGAGTGGGCAAGGTGACACACTGGGATGCTGGAAAAAATACTGACAAGTGCTTTGGGTTAGGGTATCCCCATTAGTAGACCCTGAGACAAGGATTTGAGTGCGACTAGTTTTATTTGGAAGGTGAAGAAAACACTAGTAGGGGGATGGGCAAGGATGACAGTCAATGAAGTCTGCATTATCAGCAGGCTACAGGAGTTCCCTGGTGGTCCAGTGGCTAAGGCTCCTTGCTCCCAGTGCAGAGGGTCAGGGTTCCATCCCTGGTCAGGGAACTGGATCCCACATGCTTCAACCAAGAGTTCACAAGGCATAACTAAAGATCCCAGATGCTGCAACTAAAGATCTTACGTGCCACGATGAAAATCGAAGATCCTGTGTGCTATAACGAAGATCTGGCACAGGCAAATAAATAATATTTAAAAAGAAAAAAAAAGCTTACCACTGTGGGCAACTTGACTTTAATTGCACTGGAAAAAACTCTGAAAGCCTGTGTAAAACATGCACCTCAAAGTTATATCCCACAGAGGGTGAGGGAGCTGGGTGTCTATATTCCAACTTTGATTGGTCCACAGCTTGAGAGCAGCTCCTGAAGGGTGTTAATTCCGTGACTCTTCCAACCTTCCATGAAAGGAAGCCTTCCATGGCACCAGAGAACCTTCTGCTGCATCATAAGTAGATGTCCATCTTCAGTGTATGTGATGTTGGTAACACACAGTATTTTGGTACCTCACAGCAAAGTACTTGAGAACTGCCCAATTTAAAGTATTACACAGGTTTTTCTTATACTCCTAACTTGCTGACTTTCTCTATGGTGACAGTGACTGAGTTATGTGATAAGTTAAAGATATATTTTTAAATTATATTTATTCTATAAGATAAAGCAGTCTTCAAACAAGTTTTATTGTGTATATTTTTTAACTTTTTTATTTTGTATTAATTTTTGATTTACAGAAAAGTTGCAATGACAGTAGAGTTCTCATATCCCCTTCACCCAACTTCCTCTGTTAATATCTTCTACATAACCATAGTGAAGCAAAGTGAAGTGAAAGTCACTCTGTTGTGTCTGACTCCTTGTGACCTGATGGACTATACAGCCCATGGAATTCTCCAGGCCAGAATACTAGAATGGGTAGCCTTCCCCTTCTCCAGGGGATCTTCCCAACCCAGGGATCAAACCCAGGTCTCCCACATTGCAGGTGGATTCTTTACCAGCTGAGCCACAAGGGAAGACCCATAACCGTAGTATAATGATCAAAAATAAGAAATTAATATTGGCATAATATTAACTGAACCACAGACCCTACTTGAATTTCACCAATTTTAACACTAATGTTGCTTTTCTTTCCAAAATCCTATGTTCCTACATTGCATTTAGCTGTTTTCTCCTTTGTTGCAGCTGTTGTTCAGTCACTAAGTCATGTTGACTCTGCGACCCCATGGACTGCAGGACACCAGGCTTCCTGTCCCTTCAGTATCTCCCGGAGTTTGCTCCTTAGTTTCTCCTAAGCTTTAAGGGTTTATTGAAATACAATTAACACATAATCAACTGCACATATTAGAAGTAGGCAGTTTGGTTAGTCTTGACATTTGTATGGATATACACAACTGTTTGTTCCTTGGCTTATTAATGGGCATTTGGGTTGTTTCCAGTTTGGGGCTACTACAAATGAAGTAGCTAGGAACATTTCTGTACAGTCTTTGTATGGACACATGCTCTAATTTCTCTTGGGTAACTCTCAGGAAAGGAATGACTGGATCATGTGGTTGGTATATGGGTAACTTTTTAATTTGCCAAACTGTTTAAAAAAAAAAAAACTCATTTTAAAAATTTAGACTTGGGTGTGGTTTCTCCTTATTCTCCTGGGGTTATGATTCTCCTTTCATGCTGGTTGTAGGGCAACTTGAGATCTCATTTTGGGGTCTGTTCCCCATTACACACAGTTATTCATTTTTTTTAAATCTTAATTCTATTGTTAAGGTCACACGAGTGGTTAATCTTGCTCCATCATTTTTCTTTGATAATAAACTATCCCTGAGCTTAGTGGATTTTGGGGGGCGGGGGCCACACTGCAAGGCATGTGGCTCTTAGTTCCCCAACCAGGGATCTAACCTGCACCCCTTGAAATGGAAACGAGGAGTCTTAACCACTGGTTCACCAGGGAAGTCCCTTGCCAAACTTTTCCAAAGTGGTTTATAACACATATTACTTTGGTATCTCATGGCAAAGTCCTTTATCAGATATATTTTCTCCCACTTTGTGGCTTGTCTTTCCATTCTCTTAACAGTGTCTTTGAAGAATAAATTTTAAAAATGTTAATTAAGTCCAATTTAACTCTTTGTTCATACCGTACCAAAGTAGGATCTATAAAGGAACAAATACAGTTGACCCTTGAATAAATAGTATGGGAGTTAGGGTCTCTGACCCTCTGTGCAGTCAAAACAATGTATAACTTTAGAGTCAGTCCTCTGTATCCACAGATCGTCATACAGCAGCTCACACTTGAACTGCTGGACCCATACAGTTCAACCTTTGTTGTTCAAAGGTCTACTGTTCATTTATATCTAAGAAATTTCTGCCTAACCTGAAGTCCAAAAGTTTTCTTCCCATGTTTTCTTCAGGAAGTTTTGTAGTTTAGGTTTTACATTTAGGACTGTGATTCATTTTGACTTTTTTTTTTTTTCTATGCTGTGAGTCACTGATTACAATTCATTGTTTTTTACATATTGATATTTGATAGTTATAGCACCATTTGTTGAAAAAACTATTCTTTTAACCACTGAATTGTTTTTGTACCTTTGTTGAGAATCAGTTGTCCATAGATAAGTGAGTCTGTTCCTGGATTCTTCATTTTATTAATTTGTCTATCCTGATCCCATTCCACACCAGGGAGGAGTAAGGTAATGTTTGTCCTCCAGCTTTACTCATTTTTTTCAAAGTTATTTTGGCTATTTTCTGTCTGTTGTTTTTCCATATAAGTTTTAGGAGCATCTTGTCAGTTTAAAAAATATTACTGGGACTGATCAGTATTGAATTAAATCTATAGATGATATAGGGGAACTGACATCTTAAGAACAGAGTTTTTGATCCATGATTATGGTATATCTCTCCTTTTATTTAGGTCTTCTTTAATTTCTCTCAGAAGCTTTTTAAAGCTTTCACTGTACAAATCTTACACATCTTTTGTCAGATTTATACCTAGGTATTTCACATTTTGGTGTTATTATATATGGCATTTTCAATTTCTATTGCTAGTGTACAGAAATTGTTGATTTGAGTGTATTGATCTTATTTCCTGAAACTTCCTGCTGACTTATTAGACCTGGTGTGCACTAGTTTGGCTTATCAGCCTTTTTGAGGATTCAACAGGATTTTTTTTTAGTAGACAATGCACCTGTGAATAGTAACAGTTTTACTTCTTCCAAAACAGTCATTTTGACATGAGTGAGGAAGTAACTGCTTTTCTATAAAGCACCTGTGCTCTTAAGGGTGTCTGAAGTATTTTTATCATGATGTGGGTTTTGTGACTGAAGCCTTGAGCCTGTCTCCTTTTCCCTAAGAATAGCACACTCCTGCCATCCCACCCAATCTCTCTCTGTTCGAAAACAGTGAGGGCAGAAGCTCAGGATACTGTGACCAGCTTGTGCAGACCTACCACTGGGCTGGACTGCCATGCCCGCGAGGTCTGACTTGAGGGGTGTAACTGATTGTTCCCAATGGCTGCACGTTCCCAGGAGGTCAGCAACTTCTTATGGCATTTGGCCCTGCCAAGCTTCCAGAAGCATCCTAGGATGGAGATGGAGTATTCCCGGAGAGGGCATACAGCTGCCTTAGGACATATGCTACACTCTGCCAACTCTCTTTGGATTTTACTGAACAGGGAGTCAGCATTTTGGCTTTAGAATAGGAGGGGTTCCAAGAGGGTCAACCACATCCCACTCCTTTAGTCCATCTGCTGTCTGGCTCCCATGTTCATGTCACTGGCCAATTTGAATTCTCAGGATAATCGATCTCTGGTATCAAAAGATATCTGGCCTTGCTGTCCCAGAAGACACCGTGACCTTCTGGTAGGTGTCTCCAGCAAAAGTGGTCCCACCACACCCTTCCCCCTCTCCCAGGCACCCCCATATGTCCTTTCTCCAAGAACCCCCATTCCCACTCCTACCCTCCCACCCCCAGATTCGTCTTCAGGCTTTCAGGTCCTCCGGTCACTGCAGGTTGTCCTTCATGGGCAGCTTTAAGGATCTGAATTATGATCCACAGTTGGCACACACTTCCCCTTAGTAAAAGGTGTGATTCTTTCCCTTTAAAAAAACACAGAGAAAGAGAAAATGAAACTGGTGCCTGGGAAGGATGTGAGCCCCCCATCCATGGAGAGGCACCTGTAGGGGAGGAAGAGGTACCTATTGGTTGTACTTCCCAGGGGAACCTACACTGAGTGAGAGGCCAAACTGCTGACCTCTAGAGTTTTTCCAACAAAACAGCCTGGTTCTAAGGGCAGTCCTCTGCTAGGTACCTAGTTTGGCTCATCAGACCCTCAACTGGTTTGTAAGAACTTCAAACACGAAATCCTAGTGCCTAAAAGATCATTCCAATCAGGACACTGAGGGTCAGAAAAATGAAAGAATTTGCCTAAGGTCACCCTGATGCCCAGAATTCCAGCCCAGAGCCCCTGACCACAGTCTAGCATTCTTCCTATTGCTCAGATTCTTTCCTAAGAGTGGAACACGTGAAGACTCTTCTCTGGTTCACTCTCAGTAACCATTGTGAAGGAGGCATTTCATAAGAACTCCTTGCTTTGTGTGTCTAACAATGTCTGCCAGCCATTATGGCATACACGTGTATGTGTTTGCTCGTTGTCTGTCTTCTCCATCAAGACGTAAACTTGATGAAGGCAAGACCTCGATTTCTTTACTGATATTTCTTGTGTATTGTATTGCCTACACTGTTTCAGGTGTGTCCACACACACCACCTTGAAAGGTGGTGTCCACAAATATCTGTCAGAGGAAGGAAGGCAGGAGGAAGGGCTCAGAGGGCCACAGAGGCCTTTACAGCCATCTGGTGGGTCTCCAGGCCTTCTGCTTTTCACTCCTCCCCAGTCTACTGCCCTGGCCTGTTCAGAGCCTCGGCTCTCACCTAACACTAAGACAGCCTCCTTGTCTCCGTCCAGCCCCATCCCACTCCTCTACCCACAAGGCCACAGAGCACCTCTTTAAAACACAAGAGCTACTTCCTGTTAAGCCCCTTTTGAATGTCCAAAAGAAAATATTTGCAAAACACATACCTGATAAAGGATGTATGCCTAGAATATATAAAGGACTTTCAAAACTTAATAGAAGAAAATAAGCAACCATTTTTTAAAATGTGCAAGAGATATGGAGGAAGTACATGAAAAGATGGCCAACATCTTGTCATTAAAGAAATGCAAATGCAAGCCACAAGGAGATACCCCTATTAGGCTGTCTAAAGCTGGAAGCAAAAAGGGCCTTATAATATCAAATGTAGGACAGTTAGATCCTACATATATTTTTGGTGGCAATACAAACTCGTACAACCATTTCAGAAAATAGTCTGGCAGCTTCTTATTAAGTTTTATGTATATTTACCAAGGGAGCTAGATATTCTACACTAGATATTCATCAAAGAAGAATGAAAGCATATGTCTACATGAAGACCTATATGGGACTGCTTGTAGAACTTTATCCAAAATTGCCCAAGCTGAGAACAACCAAATGTCCCTCTCCTTGAAAGTGTATAAGCTGTGGTACATCCATTCAATGGAACATAAGTCAGCATTAGAAAGGAACAAACTACTGATCCAAGCAACAACATGGATGAATCTCAAGAACAATGCAAAATGAAACAGACAAAATTCTATATACAGCATGATTCCATTTATACGACACTCTGGAAAAGGCAGAACTATAGTGTTGGTAATCGTATCAGCAGTTGCTCGGAACTGGGAAAGGGGGAGGAAACTGACTATAGATGGCACAAGGAAACTTTTGAGGGCGATGGTCATAGTCTATATCTCGCTTATTTTGATATGACTATATGCATTTGTCAAAACTCACCGAACACGAAAACATTTATACAGCTGTATACCTAAAAAGGATGAATTTTACTGGCTGTAGGTCGTACTATTATAAATCTTTTACAGAATTTCTTCTGTGGCTTCTCACAGGTCAGATAAAGTCGGAGCAGCTTAGCTTCAGAATCAAGGCCTCTGAGAACTGACCTAGCCAACCCCACCAGCCTTATTCTCTGCGATTGCCCTTTACACACTGCACACATCATCCAAAATGAACCGTCCAGTGTTTTCCAGACATGCCCTGAGATTTTTTGCTTCCTTTC
The DNA here is from genome assembly GCF_019923935.1 of Bubalus bubalis. NCBI lineage: Eukaryota > Metazoa > Chordata > Mammalia > Artiodactyla > Bovidae > Bubalus > Bubalus bubalis. The sequence continues at coordinate 91,131,986 of NC_059162.1, forward strand.
CCTTGCTCATGCACTTTCCTCCTCTCTAATTTTTTTCCTCTTCCCTGAAAGAAGTGAACCCTCGTGCAAAGAACATAGCTAGGAGCCCTGGGGAAAGGGGACTCTGCACTGAACTTCCTGAGTCCCCTGTCCAAACTTCCAAATCTCCCACCAAAATAGCATGCACAGAGGCCTAGGAGGTAAAAGGGAGTGATCAGGTATGGACAGGTGGGATGAGGAAGAGAACGCGGATCATGGTGAAGGCTATTTGTTGCCTTAGACTTCCTAGGCTCAAAGGGTCCTTCCTCCTGGTCTCATCCTCCAGAAGGCTATAGGCTTAACAAACTTCCCCTACAGCCTGGATGTAGAAAAATCCTGGGGCCTCTTGCCTCATCCTCCTCCTCATATTGCCCTATAACTCTAGAGAAGGGGTTGAGTGCCCTCCCCAGAAAGCTGGGAGCCTCTCTGGGACAGAACTGCTGTCTCTCTGATTCTATTCTGCAATGTTCTAGTAGCCAGGATACACTTGGCATTTAGTAAGTGCTCAATTAATTTCTGAAGACTGCACACATGAATGCTATTGCCCAGCAGCAACTTTAGGAAATCCCTTTCTCTCTCTCTGAATTTCAGTGGACCCAATTGAAAAATATTGAGAGTAATTCCTACCTTTTAAAGTTACTGTATGGACTTCCCTGGTCCAGTGATTAAGAATCCGCCTTGCAATGCAGGGGACACGGGTTTTATCCCTGGTCTAAGATCTAAGATCTAAGATCCCACATGCCATGGAGCAATGAAGCCCACGCACCACAACTACAGAGTCCGCACACTGCCATGAAAGAACCCATATGGCTGAACAAAAGATCCTGCAGGCTGCAACTAAGACCCGACACAGACACATAAATAATGAATAAATATTTAAAGCTACTGTGTACAGTAAATACATATAAAATCACTTTCAATATTATAAACTCCAATAATATAAGAATTTACTATTATTATTATTATAAAAATGGATATTTATGATTCAGTTTCAGATTTCTGGACAAGGAATGGGACTTCAGTTTAAACTGTTAAAAAGTCAGTATGCCTACTCAAGTAATCATGAGGAAGTATTGATGTCTGCCATTCACTTCAGATTTTATCAAATTGTAAGATAATTATGGGGAGTAACATGTAAATTTGGCCTTGGAGTATAAAACAAAGCAGGTCAAAGGCTAACGGAGTTCTGCCAAGAGAAGGCACTGGTCATAGCAAACACCCTCTTCTAACAACACAAGAGAAGAGTCTACACATGGACATCACCAGATTACCAATACTGAAATCAGATTGATTATATTCTTTGCAGCCAAAGATGGAGAAGCTCTATACACTCAGCAAAAACAAAACTGGGAGCTGACTGTGGCTCAGCTCATGAACTCCTTATTGCCAAATTCAGACTTAAATTGAAGAAAAAAAGGAAAACCACTAGACCATTCAGGTATGACCTAAATCAAGTCCCTTACAATTATATAGTGGAAGTGACAAATAGATTCAAGGGATTAGATATGATAGACAGAGTGCCTGAAGAACTATGGACAGAGGTTTGTGACCTTGTACAGGAGGCAATGATCAAGACCATCCCCAAGAAAAAGAAATGCAAAAAGTCAAAATGGTTGTCTGATGAGGGCTTACAAATAGCTGAGAAAAGAAGAGAAGCTAAAGGCAAAGGAGAAAAGGAAAGATATACCCATTTGAATGTAGAGTTCCAAAGAATAGCAAGGAAAGAGGAGAAAGCCTTCCTCAGTGATCAGTGCAAAAAAAATAGAGGAAAACAACAGAATGGGAAAGACTAGAGATCTCTTCAAGAAAAGTAGAGATACCAAGGGAACATTTTATGCAAAGATGAGCCCAATAAAGGACAGAAATGGTATGGACCTAACAGAATCAGAAGATATTAAGAAGAGGTGGCAAGAATACACAGAAGAGAAGTTGGGCGGTGCAGAGAGGTAGGCACAGCCTCTGGGCAGCTGCTGTGATCAGAGTGCAGCTTGGAGGCAGAGGATTAGACAGAAGCAAGCCTCGTGCCCAGTGTCACGCGGAGCCCAGGCCGCCCTGACTACATGACTATGCTCCGGTTTATTTCCAGGGCTCTTGCCTTTTGGAGGAAGGTGGACTCGTCGGAAGCAGAGAGGGTGCAGCATCAGAGGCTCCTGGAAGGTAGATGCTTTCTGTGATAATAGCCATGGTGATGAACTGCCAGACTCCTGTACTAGAATCTCACTTGGCTGTATGAACTTTCTGATGGAAGGTGTTGAGTTCATTCATCACACAGCTTACTTCTCTCTAGATGTTGTTTGTAAAGATTTTGAGCCTTATCAGGGTGACCGAGTAGAAGTTGTATTTTCCATCCAGCCAGACACACAAAGCAGAAAGGCTCTCTCAGTGAAGCCTCTGAGACACAAGCACGTGCACAAGGTCTGCATTACTAGCCTGCAGGGAAGAAATGGGGTGCTAGATGATACTATCTTTTTCACCCTGGAATCTCTGAAAGTTCCTGATGGCTACGTACCTCAAGTATCTGACATGGTCGATGCAGTTGTGGTGGAGAGTGTTCAGTCCTGCTATGTTTGGAGAGCAATTTCTATGACTCTAGTGAAAAAGGGGTAATAAGAAAGCAACGTTTTTATTCCCTGTGCATCTTTTCTTCTCTTGGCAATAAACAGCTTGGTTTAAATGTGTTCTGGAAAAAAAAATAGCTTAGTAAACCTCAACAGTTAATTCAAAGACAACCTTTAAAATCCTCTGTGGTCTAGCTAAATGGAATGCATCTTCTGAAGGGTGTTTAGCATTTTTAATTATCGATTAAAGACATTTTCATCTTAAAAAAAAAAAAAGAATACACAGAAGAACTCTACAGAAAAGATCTTCATGACCCAGATAACCATGATGGTGTGATCACTCACCTAGAGCCAGACATCCTGAAGTGTGAAGTCAAGTGGGCCTTAGGAAGCATCACTATAAACAAAGCTGGTGGAGGTGATGGAATTCCAGGTGAGCTATTTCCAATCCTAAAAGATGATACTGTGAAAGTGCTGCACTCAATATGCCAGCAAATTTGGAAAACTCAGCAGTGGCCACAGGACTGGAAAAGGTCAGTTTTCATTCCAATCCCAGAGAAAGGCAATGCCAAAGAATGCTCAAAATACTGCACAATTGCACTCATCTTACACTCTAGCAAAGTGATGATCCAAGCCAGGCTTGGAATGTATGTGAATCGTGAATTTCCAGATGTTCAAGCTGGATTTAGAAAAGGCAGAGGAACCAGATATCAAATTGCCAACATCCATTGGATCATTGAAAAAGCAAATGAGTTCCAGAAAAACATCTATTTCTGCTTTATTGACTACACCAAAGCCTTTGACTGTGTGGATCACAGCAAACTTTGGAAAATTCTTCAAGAGATGGGAATACCAGACAACCTGAGAAATCTGTATGCAGGTCAAGAAGCAACAGTTAGAACTGGACACGGAACAGCAGACTGGTTCTGAAAGGAGTAAGTCAAGGCTATATATTGTCACCCTGCTTATTTAACTTATATGCAGAGTAAGTACATCATGAGAAATGCTGGGCTGGTTGAAGCATAAGCTGGAATCGAGATTGCCAGGAGAAATATCAATAAAGCTCAGATATGCAGATGACACCACCCTTATGGCAGAAAGCTAAGAAGAACTAAAGAGCCTCTTGATGAAAGTGAAAGAGGAGAGTGAAAAAGTTGGCTTAAAACTCAACATTCCAAAAACTAAGATCATGGCATCCAGTCCCATCACTTTATGGCAAATATATGGGGAAACAATGGAAACAGTGACAGACTTTATTTTCTTGGGCTCCAAAATCACTGCAGATGGTGACTGCAGCCATGAAATTAAAAGACGCTTGCTCCTTGGAAGAAAAGCTATGATCAACCTAAACAGCATATTAAAAAGTAGAGACATTACTTTACCAACAAAGGTCAGTCTAGTCAAAGCTATAGTTTTTCCAGTAATCATGTATGGATGTGAGAGTTGGACTATAAAGAAAGTTGAGTGCTGATGAATTGATGCTTTTAAACTGTGGTGTTGGAGAAGACTCTTGAGAGTCCCTTGGACTGCAAGGAGATCAAGCCAGTCCATCCTAAAGGAAATCAGTCTTGAATATTCACTGGAAGGACTGATGTTGAAGCTGAAACTCCAATATTTTGGCCACCTGATGCAAAGAACTGACTCATTGGAAAAGACCCTGATGCTGGGAAAGATTGAAGGCAGGAGGAGAAGGGGATGACAGAGGATGAGATGGTTGGAAGGCATCACTGACTCAATGGGCATGAGTTTAAGTAAACTCCGGGAGTTGGTGATGGTCGGGGAGACCTGGCATTCTGCAGTCCATGGGGTCACAGAGTCGGACACGACAGAGCAACTGAACTGAACTGAAGATAATTAGAGATGGGTAGAAGGATGATACCCATCCTGGGCTTCCCTGGTGGCTCAGATAGTAAAGCATCTGCCTGCAATGTGGGAGACCCAGGTTCGATTCCTGGGTTGGAAAGATCCCCTGCAGAAGGAAATGGCAATCCACTCCAGCACTCTTGCCTGGAAAATCCCATGGATGGAGGAGCCTGATAGGCTACAGTCTGTGGGGTTGCAAAGAGTCGGACACGACTGAGCGACTTCACTTTTCAGAAGGATGATAGATAATAGACAGGTGAGTAATAGATGGGTAGATAGAAAGATATATCAGAAAGCAAGAAGAGTGAAACATTAATGACTGGAATCTAAGTGATGCATGTACAGGGGTTAACACTGTAAAATCCTTTCTATTTTGGTGTATGTTTAAAAGTTTTCATAATAGAACATCAACTGAAAAACTTAAGAAAAATAAGCTTCTGACAGATTGAACTGGATGTTTCCTTGCATAGAGTTATCCAGACTCTGAACCATTTCATCAGAGTCTTGTCCTTTAACAAATATGCATTGAGCTCCTTCTATGCGTGCCAGCTAGATACTGGAGTTGGAGAATAGAGAAGTTCTGTTCAGTAAGGACCACAGGCATATGAATAAATAATTAAAATATGATGGGAAAATGCTCCAATCTGGGAAGGCTCAAGAGGCTGAAAATAAAGAGATGTCATCTGGAAAAATCAGGGAAGGCTTCATATTTAAGTGAAGTTGTAGAAGATAAACAGGAATTTTCCAGATAGAAACTAAGAGAAGAGTGTTTCAAAACAGATCACAGTGTGGTTAAAGCACAGAGAGTGGTACACAGTGTGGCCTGGCCGGAGTGCAAAGTGGGCATGTCCACACAGCCAGAGGGTGGCCAGATGGAGTAAGGCAACCAGGCTGTAAGAGCCAGAAAGGTGACCGGGGGTGGGGGGGATCTTGGTCCATTGGTTGGTCAACCATATTTTAGAAGCAGCTATGGTGTGCACAGGTCTAAAAAATGAAAAACAAAAAACTGCCTTTCCCACACAGGAGTCAAATCCCAGGCTGCCTAGCTGGAAACCCAGAACCTGCGGTTTGGCAGGAAGAAGCAGGTGAGGCTTGGGAGTGACAGATGAGAAAGATTGGCTGTCACTACACTCCAGAAGGAGATTTTACAACTCTTCCGCACACATGCACCCTCCCTCGCCTGGACTGAAGACAGCAAATTGTTCGAGGCCATGTTGTGTTCCTACCCAGTCTTAAGTTGCTCAGTCATGTCCAACTCTTTGCGACCCTATGGATTACAGCTTGCCAGGCTCTGCTGTCCATGGGATTCTCTAGCAAGAATACGGGGGTGGGTTACCACACCCATGGCCTCTCGAAACCTGGCAAGGAGGAGATGCTGACGTTCAGGGTCTGACTCAGAGCCCTGGTCCCCACCCTGCCTGCTATTTGGCTGCGGGCCTCTGAGCCATTTCCATCACCTCTACCCCTCTGCACCTCATTTTCTCCCTATATGGGAAGATAGGAGGACGGCATGGCAACCCACTCCAGTATTCTTGCCTAGAGAATCCCACGGACAGAGGAACCCAGTGGGCTACAGTCCATGGGGTTGTTAAGAGCTGGACATGACTGAAGCAACCGAGCACGCATGCACACACATGCAAAGACAGCCCTGACAATCCCCATAGTCTGTGAACTCCACATTTCTCCACCCACACACACTGGATTGTGGTTACCACTCTGGAGCCAAAGGCAGGGATTAACAATAGCACATCAACACAGAGGAGTTGTGAGGGTCCAGTGAGAAAGCCTGGCACCCCACTCCAGTACTCTTGCCTGGAAAATCCCATGGACGGAGGGGCCTGGTGGGCTGCAGTCCACGGGGTCGCTAGGAGTCGGACACGACTGAGCGACTTCACTTTCACTTTTCACTTCCATGCATTGGAGAAGGAAATGGCAACCCACTCCAGTGTCCTTGCCTGGAGAATCCCAGGGACGGGGGAGCCTGGTGGGCTGCCGTCTATGGGGTCGCACAGAGTCGGACACGACTGAAGCGACTTAGCAACAGCAATGAGAAAGCCTGCATGCTTCCAGACTCCATTTGTTCTCATTAATTCTTCTGCCTTAGTTTTAAATTTACTCTGATTTTTTTAAGCTTCTAGAATCAAATGATTGCTTCTGTTGGTTTCAATCTTTCTTATTTAATACTAAAAGCAATTAAAACTATGAATTTTGACAATATTATATAGGTTTTGATATAGAGTTTTCATTGCGATTGACTTCTAAATGAACTATAATGTCAAACTAGATTTTCTCTTAGACCCAAGAACTTTGAAGAATTCTTACTATTTTCCAAGTACTTGGTTTTGAGGGTTATCCTTTTATTGTTAAGTCTTGTTTTATTGTACTCTGTTTAGAAAGAGTAACCTAAAATTTTCTATGTAGGGTATTTTTAATTTAGATATTTTTAATGAGATCTTCTTAGAAGATCAACTTTTATAAATGTTCCATGAGTATCTGAAAATAATGTGGAGTAAAACATACCTATTCAAATCCTCCAAATAAATATTTATGTCCTTATCTGTCAAATTTTCAGACAGGTCTATTAAGAATTCCCATTATGATTGTGCAAGTTTGTCACTGGTATTTTGGGTGTGTGAAGGTTCATGGTGTCTATAACTGCAACTACTCATCTTTGTAGGAGAAGGCAATGGCACCCCACTCCAGTACTCTTGCCTGGAAAATCCTATGGACGGAGGGGCCTGGTGGGCTGCAGTCCACGGGGTCGCTAGGAGTCGGACACAACTGAGCGACTTCACTTTCACTTTTCACTTTCATGCATTGGAGAAGGAAATGGCAACCCACTCCAGTGTTCTTGCCTGGAGAATCCCAGGGATGGGGGAGCCTGGTGGGCTGCCGTCTATGGGGTCTCACAGAGTCGGACATGACTGAAGCAACTTAGCAGCAGCAGCAGCACTCATCTTTGTCCCATTTAGTATTTTGCCTTAAATTCTATTTTGCTTGGTATTTGTATTACCACTTTTTCTTTTTGCTGTTTGAGAATGAGAATGCCTCCATCCTGGTAAATCACAGCTAGATATATTCTTATATTTCATGTCATCTTCTTCTTTCTTGAGCTCTTATGCTAATTCATTTTTCACTTGATTGGTGTATATCCCCCAGTAATATTTTCAGAAAAGATATATTTGGTATACATCCCAAATCCCTGTGCATCTCTATTTGCACACGAATGATGGTTTGGCTACATAGAGAATTCTACAGTCTCAAGTCTTTTTCATGTTGTATAAACAGTGTTTTCTATCATTCATGTTTCAGAGGAGCAGCCCAAAATATGTCTGATTGCCTTTTATTTAGATTGTAGGTTGTCTTCTTAGGTCTCATATTTGTAAGATTTTTATTTTACCTTTGAAACTCAGAAATTTCACTACATTTTTAGTGGATTGAATGCATATATTAACCCCCATCCCTCCTGAAATCTCACTAAAACAGGAGTAAAGGAATACAAATTTGAAATCATATACCCACAAGGACAAAAAGAATAGAAGCAGCAGTAGAAAGAATATTTTGGAAGTCGAAAAGCAGATGGAAGAACAGTAACTATGTTAGCATACTCAAGAACGCTAAATCCCAAGGCAGCAGAAGTTAAAGCTAAGAATTCCCTCACTCCAAAAACCCAGGTACTGGCAGCGCCAGGTACCTCTGGTAGTGGGAGTGAAAGCAGAACCAAAACAGGGCTACTGATTGAAAGTCTGTGTAATATCAGCTTCCCTCTCCACTCTCTGCAGCCAGAGGAGAGCCCTTAATAAATGAAGACTGCAGAATTGATTCTCTGGAGACAGAGAAGTTCTCTGTACAGGATGACACCAGGCAGAGTCAATGTTATGAGTATCCTATTTATTAATAGAACAGGGAATCAAATGGGAGTTCGGTCACTAAATATTGAGACCTCTAGGTTTTTCTCCCCAACATAAAGCTCTGGCACCCAGGTTTACATCTCCCAGAACTTTCTCTGGCCAACGCCAAGAGGAAAACATCTAACATCACTGACATTGAAATTCCCCCAGTGAAAACACCCAGCTTGGTCATGTTATGGTTAAACCCAAGAACAACAAGTGCTCCAGGGGGAGAATGAAAAGTGCCTCAGAGTCTTCCGCAGGATTTTCAGTTGGACATGAGTGCACTGTTAAGGATCACCAGAGGGGCTTCCCTGGTCCGGTGGTTAAGAGTCCACCTTGCGATGCAGGGGTCACCGGTTCAATCCCTGGTCCTGAAAGAGTCCACACGACTTGAGGCAACTAAGCCTGTGTGCCACAACTACTGAGCCCACACTCTAGAGCCCCTGAGCCACAGCCACTGAAGTTTGTGCACCCCAGAGCCCGTGCTCTGCAACAGGAGAAGCCATTGCAATGGGAATACCGCGCACTGCAACTACAGACTAGAGCCCACCCCCGCAACTAGAGGAAGCCCATGTGCAGCCATGAGGGCCCAGTGCAGCCAACAGATACATGAATTAGAAAAGTCATTACCAGATATTTGATAACATTTTTTTGTATGGAAGACTGAGGCCAAAACAAACACACGGGGAAAAAAAGAGAGAGACAATGACAGGAAAACTTGTCTTAATAATATCTTCAAAGGATAAGAAAGCATTCCATGAAATAAAAGCATGCTGTTACTAAAAGGAACATTCAGAAGACAAACATAACTCTTAGAAATTCAAATATGAACTCAGAAATGAAAACCTCAGTGAATGAATGAGAGAATATTTCTCGTCACCTGAAAACAGCTCAGTCGTACCCAGGGCAGAACCGAGCACAGACTAGGCTTTTCAAATGAACCAATAAACAAAACAGCATATAAAGAAACCTTTCTTCCCAATGTATGACCTACCTTCTGTGCCTCATGGCACAGTCCTCCATACCCAAGAGCCCAATTGAGTCCGGACTTCACGAACAATGAACTTGAGCCCCAGGGAGAATCATATACCAGCCTGACCATCAGACTCTCCCAGGCACCTGCTGATTAGCTTCCATTCAGTAACATTCATAAGCCTTAATTATACCTGGCCATGTCCTATAGGGTATAAAGCATTCCCCTTTTACAGATGAAAAACCTGAGGTCTAAAACACAAAGGTGACTCTTGGCTGGAGATAGGTCTACAAGGAGAACCCATAATTTGTGTGGTCAGCTTCAAGAGTTCCTGTTTTTTGTTGTTATTGTTGTTGTTTTTTATTCTAATGATAAAAGTCACGTTTATTTGGAAAAATTCAAACATTTCAGAAATAAAACAAGGCAGTATGCCAAAGACCCTCCAGGTCTAACTATGGTCAACATTTTGGGGCCTAGTCCTCCATAGTGCTATCTATGCATAGGGCAGTGCATTTTTTAAAAAATAAGGTGAAATTCCTCTCTTTCCTTTATACATTTAATATGCCACTATAATTGAATGTTAAACAATAACCACAAAAAGGAACTGGTGTTATATGAAGCTAGTCAGAATCTCCAAGGTATAAAAAAATTATTTGCTTGGAGTGGGGGAGAATTTTCTATTACAGTACAATCATTATATCATAAAATTAACCACATTTAGAGCATTCACACTGTTATGAGGATTTCTTTAAGTCTAATAAACAAAGCATTTCCAAATAAAGGAGCCATTACCTTTAAAGACACTACTTTAAAAACATTTGCCAAAAATTCTCACTTTGGCAATGCATCTTTAATGGATTGTTAGTCTATTTTTTTAAATATTCACACATATGTACTCTTTCAAACCAAGTTTATAATAAATTTATTCAATTCACCCTACCAACCCCCTTACAATTTGATAAAAATGGCATTAAATGTGTACATCAATGGGAAGAATTACTATTTTTCCAATATCATCTTTCTACCCATGAACATGGTATTCTCTCCAGTTATTCAGGTCTTTTTTAAATATCTTTTAGTTAAGGTTTATATATTTTTTCATTTAAGCCTTAAATATACTTATTAAGTTTATCCCAGGGCATTTTATTGTTTGCGTGCCTAATAGGAATGGAATCGTGTTCTTTTTCTCAATTAAGTTTTCTATTTGTTGTGGTATCAGAGGAAACTTTATACACATTACAGCACCAGCTTCCCTGGTGTTACAGTTTTAAAATGAACTCTCGGATTTATTTAGGTAAACACACATATCATTATAAATTGTGATGATTTTGCTCTTCTTTATTAATATTTTTATTCCTTGTCTTACTATGTTTGCTAGAACCTCCAGAACAATGTTGAACATTCCCAGTGATATAAGCATCTCTGTTTTGTTCTTGACTTCAGGAGAAATCTTTAGTATTTTACTCTCACATTTAATGTTTTTGACCTCCTCTTTCAAAGCTCCCACCCTCCCTCAGGACTCAACTGTCTCCCTATTTCTCTACAGTCTGTATCAAATATCTGTCTGAGTAGAAGCTTTTCCTTGGGTCTTTAGACAACAGAGGGTGGTTTAAGCCATTGTAGTTTCTTTTCCTGGATCATGTGCATTTCCAGCCTCTGTAAAAACTTAACCTTTGTATTAACAAGACAGAATTCTGTCAAGGCACAGCAGAAGCTAAGGGCAAGAGAAGCCAGCACTTAAACATACCTACAGAGTGTCATCCACAGGGCAGGGCGCGTGTACACGCATGATCTTCTTTAACACTTAATGAGGACTCTACAACATGCTAATTTCGTTTACTCTCACTTTTCAGATGAAAGTCTGTCTCCAAGTAACATGTCTCATGCCACACAGCTGAGTAGCAGACACAGATTTCTGAGCCAGGTTAAAAGGAAAATCCTGTAACTCGCACAGGCCTAAATGTTGGGTGTTTTAACAGTGGTGAAGGGAAAAATTTGTACCAAAAGGGAGGCAGATGTGCAGGGGGAGAAAATTGAGGGTCCAGTGGGAGTGGGCCATCCTTCTCTTCTCTAGAGCCCTTTGCTGAGCAAACAGTATGTAGAATGGGGCTTTGCTGACAGGTTGCAGGGGAGGGTTGGCCTTGCCAGAATCAGAGCATCACACTCTTCCCAGCTCACCATCCCCCAAACCCTTACATGGGCACTGGTGTGTGGAAAGGGCCCTGAGCTAGAATGAAAGGTCTGGAGTCTAGCCCCAGCTCTATCACCATCAGCTGTGTGACCATGGGCAAGTTGCTGCACTCTCGGGTCCTGGTTGAACACCTGTAGAAGAAGGCTAGCCACCTTGTTTAGAAAGGGCAAGAACACACTTTTGCACACTAAAGTAGTCCACGTGGCTTTCAGTTAAACAAGGTAGATGAATCCGTGCATTTACCTCTATTCCTTCCTGCAATTCACTGAATGAACTATAAAGGAGTTGTTTTTAAACAGACGAGCAAGAAACGGAGAAGAGGTATCAGGGGACAAGGGTGTTTACAATTTCAAGGAAATGCAAAGTGCAGGGAGTCATGAGCAGAGCTGAGAGGGCCTAAGAGCAAGCTGCCTGCAGCAGACAAGCCAATGAGAAGCTTGCCAGCTCCTGCCACAAACCCCAGAGAGGCCCGGAAATTAAAGCCACAAGTATCTCAAAACGCAGGAGCGAAACTGCTGAAAACAAGAGGAAAGTCAGACCCTCTGCACCACACACACTTCGCCCACCCAGCAGGAGGCTGGAGGGTTAGTACTGAGAGAGAAAGTCAGGGTGGCAGTGGGGGAGCTCAGTGGGTGGTGGGCAGACAGGCACTAGAGTAAGAACAGAGGGAGTAGGTGAAGTCCATATACTGACTTAGACTCCTCAACCCTCCTTCCCCTAAACACCAGCAATCACATACACCACCATCCCCACCCCTCAGGATATAGGATTCTTGTCTAGAGAAGCTAAAAGGTGCCACTGAAAATGCCTAGAAATATTGACTTTAGAGTCTCCCAATGAAATGACCAGATCCCCATCTTCACTCCCAGTGAAGCCCTACCCAGACCCATAGCATTTCTTAGTGCTTTCTTCTCAAATATGAACAAGTGAAAGAAAAAAGGGGAACTGGGAAGAAGTGGAGACAATGCAGGGAGCAAAAGGAAAAGGAAAGAAGACTGTCATTGTCGTCCTTAAATGAAAGAACACCCTGCGTGCAGAACCAGGGGCTAGTAGAAGATAAAAATGCAATCTACACTGCAAAAGAACCCTTGGAAACTTAAAAAGATGAGATTCAAATTTTCAAAAGGCAATAGCAGGGTCTGAAATGTTTAAAAAAAAAATAGGACAAAAAAGGCAGAAATAAGAAACAAGGAAAAAAAGAACAGAGCATCAAGCCAGAATGTCTACCATTCATCTAAAAAAGAGAGGAGAGAACACAGAAGACAGGAAATCACCAAAGACAAAAACACAAAAAATTCTCCCAGAATAGAAGGTCCTAAGCTTCTAGAAGGAAGGAACGCATCAAGGACCCAAAACAATGGATGAAAATAAACTCACACTAGACCCATCATCTAAGACTTCCCTGGTGGCTCAAAAGGTAAAGAATCTGCCTGCAGCACAAGAGACCTGGGTTCAGTCCTGGGTTGGGAAGATCCCCTGGAGAGGGGAATGACTATCCACTCCAGTATTCTTGCCGGGAGAGTTCCATGCATAGAGGAGCCTGGCAGGCTACAGTCCATGGGATCACAAAGAGTCGGACACGACCGAATAACTAGCACTTTCACGCTTTTTTCAGACCTGTTATCATGAAATTTCAGTACACAAGAGACAGAGGGACAGAAAGAGGATCCCACAAACTTCCAGACAGGAAGGTGCAGGTTGCCTACAAAGGACAGGAAAACCAAGATGGCATTGAAATTCTTAACAACCACGCTTGAAGGTCGAAGGCAATGGAGCAAAGCCTTCAAAATTCTCAGGGAAAATTATTTCCAACTAAAATTGTATTTCCAACCAAACTACTGATCAGCTGTGCAGGGAGGAAGGGAAAAGAATCTTTTTCAGGCATGCAGTCTATCAACAATGTCACCCTCCCATTATCCTTTCTAAGGAAGCCATAAAAGCATGGGTGTCAATCAAGAAGGAAGACATAGGTTCACTTTGATTAAAGACACATATATATCTATATACAAAAGCTGGTTTTCCCTGAGAGATCTGGTCCCACGGAATATGGTCTTCATGCCCTCACCAGAATTTCCAGCAATGGAATTTCCAACTCTAAAGTTCATGTTTATTCACCTTTTAACATTTCTGAAGTTGAGATTGCATGGCAACTGGTGGCATGGCATCTTAGGTTAGTAAAACATGGAGGCAGCTAACATTCGCAGTTTGACTGTCAGCCATGGTATTTCATGCATATTTTTTCTTAGGTTTCCCAACTTCCTGAGTTGAGTATCACCAACCCCGTTTTCAACACCAAGAAATAGATGCCCCATGGTGACGGCACTCAAGGCAATCCTAGACTGTGTGGGCTGTGGGTGAGGGAGTCCGTGTCCATTGAGTTCCTTTTCTCCTTACCACCAGCTATGGACAGAGTATCTCACAGTCCTCCACTCATTTGACAGCTGAGGGAAATGAGGCTCAGAGAGGCTGATCCATGTGCCCTACCTCCCACAGCCAGTATGCATCGGAGCCGGAATCTGAACTCTTTCCATTGCCACAGCTGTTTGGCTGGCCCTAGGGACAGCAGCTGTGTTCCCATGGGAACCAAGCATGAGCACACCCCTGCCCAGCCCAGAGTAAGCCCCTCCGTGCCCTGGCCCCTCTGCTGGCCCTCCAGCGACACTCACTGCATGATCATCTCCCGCACTGGGTCCGAGGGGTAGCGCTTGGATCCACCCATGAACAGGGACCGGTATCGCTGCCGACAGTCCTTTGTCTCCAACAGCTGGGTGTTGAGGTAGCGACCCACCCCTACGGGGTTCTGCACCAGAAAGAGGAGGCAGGACATTAGCAAGCTGGATGCCTGGCCTGGAGACTCGATCTCCAGTCTCCCCCCTGTCTCCCTATTCCATCTGTTACAGATTGAATTATGTTCCCCAAAGAGACAGGTGGAGTCCTAACCCCCAGGACCTCAGAGTGTGAGCTTATCTGGAAATAGCTACAGGTGTTACCGGTTAAGATGAGCTCATACTGGAGTAGGGTGGGTCCTTCCTCCAATGTGACCAATGTCCTCATAAGCAGAGACACACAGTGGGGAGATGGCCATTCAAAATGGAGGCAGGGTCTGCAGCAAGGTATTCACAAGCCAAGCAGTTCCAAGCATCACCAGCCACCACCAGCAGCTAGAAAGAGGGCAGGAAGGATCTCCCCTACAGGTTTCAGAGGAAATGTGGTTCTGTCCATACCTGGATTTCAGACTTCTGGCTCCCAGAACTGTGAGAGGGTAAATTTCTGTTGTTTCAAGCCATCCGGTTTGTGATACTTTGTTATGGCAGCTTTGCTACCTTATGTAGGAAGTTAATACCCTATCCCTTGGACTGCAAGGAGATCCAACCAGTCCATTCTAAAGGAGATCAGTCCTGGATGTTCTTTGGAAGGAATGATGCTAAAGCTGAAACTCCAGTACTTTGGCCACCTCATGCGAAGAGTTGACTCATTGGAAAAGACTCTGATGCTCGGAGGGATTGGGGGCAGGAGGAGAAGGGGACGACAGAGGATGAGATGGCTGGATGGCATCACCGACTCGATGGACGTGAGTTTTAGTGAACTCTGGGAGTTGGTGATGGACAGGGAGGCCTGGCGTGCTGCAAGCAATTCATGGGGTCGCAAAGAGTAGGACACGACTGAGCAACTGAACTGAACTGAACTGAATACCCCATCCCACCCAGAAACTTGGGTTGTAGGTATAAGAAGCCCTCGTGGAGAGGTTCAGAGGGGAGATGTTGCCTGTCCATTGTGACTAGTGAGGGCAGGAGGAAGGCAGGACAGGAACCCACTATCCGTACAGAATCTGTCCCAAGGTCAGACTGGGTCTCCAAGTGATGACCCTCCCCCTGTAGGAGGTGCAAGCTGGAGGTGCGAAAAGGAAGACTGGGGGCCTTGACTGGCTCGACTTCACAAGAACAGAATAGGGCAGAGGGTACTGGCACACGGGGGCCGAGATATCACTGGGAGATGAAAAGGTGGAGCGGAAGGGGTAGAGTTGGGGTCTGGGGATGCGAGATGGGGCAGGGAGAGCTTAGTGGCAAGATGTTCCCAGGGAAACCTAGAGAAATACACAGCTTAAAAATACACAGCTGCAGAGAGTGGAGGGGCAGGGTGGGGCGCCAGCCAAGGGGGAGCAGCAACTATGTCAGTTTCAGGAAGCTGTTCTGGGCCAGAGAAGCCCTGGGTTGTTGTTTTTTTTTTCCAAAACCAAGGCTTTTCCTTGTCCTAAACTGTAATAATGCATCTGATTTTGGTTTCCTCGAGAGCTATATTTCTGTCTGTCACCTGTGTACTGGCCCCTGTGTTTTCCACTCTGGCCCACTCCTCACTCCCACTCCCCCAGTCTTTTTGGAGTTTGTGACCCTAATTTGAAAGAGACAGTGTTCTCTTGAGAGCACGTGAGGTTGTTAAATTCCCGCTAGACATTTTTCTAACATGGCTCTAAGGTCCTTGTTGCCATTTGTGATAAGTGATAGGTAATTTATTGGAAACATGTGCATACATTTATATTCAGAGGAAATTATAGTTTGCACTATTAAAAGATCTTGACTGATTAAAAAAAAAAATACCCAGCTGTTTGGAAACAGGCAAAACTAACCTGTGCTAATGGAAGTCAGGACAGGAACCACCTGATGGGGACAGAGGTTGAGGGGGTGGCCCTGGGGGGCTGAAAAAGTTCTTCAACCCTCTGGGGGACCATTGCACAATGAGTCCATTTTGTGACATGTCGTGGAGCTACTCATTTAGGACTCGTGCTCATTTCTTTATGGTTATCAGACCGCAGGAAAAGGCGGGCTTGGAAAGTGAAGGGCAGGAATGAGAAACAGAATACTCAATGCCATCTAGCAAATGCAGAAGGCAGGCACACGAGCTCAAGACTGTGGCTGTCTTACAGGAACACCAACAAGCTGACGATGACATCTTACACGCGGGGCGGCTGCCACTGGTGGGGAGGGGAGAAGGGTCAGAAGGGCCCTTGCTTAACCGGAGACGAGAAATGGGCCAACTCCCTCAGGTATCCCTGAGGCCCCAAGACAAACACAAAGAGAATGGAGGGAGCATTCCCCTGGAAAATAAGAGTGTGATGGTTCTGGGTGATGTCCATTAGCACAGTGGTTCTCCAGCTGGTCCCTGGAACAAGCACTATCAGCATGGCCTGAGAACTCATTAGAAATGCATGTTCCTAGGCCCTGCTCCAGGCTTACTGAATCAGAAGCTCTGGTTTGCAGCCCAGCCATCTGTATTTTAGGAAGCCCTCCAGGTGATGCTAATGCCCACCCAAGTTTGAAAAACCACTGCCTTAGAGCAATGAGACAGCGGGGGAAGGTGTTAGTCACCCACCTGGTGGGAAAAGCAGGTGGGATCCACTCCCTCGGAGCATCAGTTTCCAGGGCTGCCTGGAGAGGGTTCCCTGCCCCTCACTGTGTGCCCCCCACAAAGACCTACTCGCCCAGTTTCCCGTGATCACCTGGTAGGCCTTCGCGCCTATCCGTTTGGAGGACAGCAGGAAGGGAGGCTGGCTGGTGCGTTTGCACTCCTTCTCTGGAGGAAGCCACATACCAGGACCAGATGTAGCCTAGGAGAGAGGAATGAAGGCCGGAAGCTTGAGAGGGCAGGCGCTGGTCAGCCTGGGGCCAGGGCAGGTGACCCACCTACCTGGCAGCCCTGGGCCTGGAGCCAAGAATACTGGGAGGCACCCAGCTACCCCCAAGGGTAGCTCTCTAGGGGTGAAGGGGCCCTGCGGTGCCCTCATGACCCCTGCTACCCGCTCTGTCCCTGCCCATCAGCCTGACACCTCTTTCCAGGTTCCCGGGGTGGGGGCCCTCCAGGTCTGGCAGGGTCCAGAGAGGTGTTCCAGAACCCACCCTGGGGAGCGGAAGCCACTCAGACTTTGGAGCTAGTTGAGCTGGGCTCCACTCCCAGCTCCTTTTCCCCTTTGCTGGGAGCCTGGGCAAATCCCTTCTGATCCCTGGGCCTCAGTTTTCCTTCATGAAATGTAAAAGACAATCCCTTCCTCAAGGAGGCTGAAAGGTGCCTGGCCCAGAGCAGGTATTCAGGAAGTGTTAGTACCCTTGCTCATTCCTCTCCACCCCCTCACCTTCCCAAGCCCTCAGCGATCTATGGGGCGCAGACCATGCTTGGGAGTCGACTAAAGTCCAGAAGCTACTCAGATCACTGGCTGCTGAGCCCTCAGAGAGGAGCCCACCACTCCTCTGAACGGAACAGATGTGTGCTTCTTACACTCAGCCCACCTCCAGATTTCCCCTCATCCTCTCTGCAGGGGAGAGAGGGGCAGAAATGCCCGCTGAGCACTTCCCGGCTGCCAGGCTCCTTGCTAGAGGCTCTAGTACTAACCTCATTGAATTCTCACAGCCACCTGGTCACTCTCACGGACAAGTGTGTAAACCAAAGCTCAGAGAGTGAGAGAGACTGACCCATTGAGACCAGTGAGTACCAGACCAGGATTGGGAACTAGGTGAGTCTGGTACCCAAACCTGGGCTTTCCCCTGAAATACCCACCTCCATCCCGCCCTGCCTCTGCATAGGGAGTCCCCTTCCAAGAAAAGAGGGAAGGAAGGCCACAGAGGGGACACTGACTAGTTTTCGGGGGCACTGGCTAAGGGTGGTCCAGTAGATTCTTTCTGTAGGGGTTTGCGGGTTGCGAGGAACTTTTGAAAAAACTCCACGCCTCTTATTGTGTTGCAGGTTAAGTTCCTCCACGAAGCTCTGGAAATTCATCAGTTCCCTGGGTCTTTTTTTCTGAGAAACAGAGGGGGATAAAAGAGATATGTTATGGCAAGAAAAGCAAGGTCTGTGTTTCCAGAGCCTCCGCACAGAGACAAGCAGGGGGTCCAGCCGGTGGCGGGGCAGGCGGGTGGGGGTCTCTAACAGCCCCTCCTATGTGCCACACCCTGCAGCCCAGCTTGCCTTCATCTACTTCTTCTTCCACTTGTTTCGTGGACATTTACTGACATTTATTCTAAGCAGGAGCGATAGTCCAAATACACACAAACCAGTGTGATGGGGGAACACTCAGGATTCTTAGGGCAATGAAACTGCTCTGTATGACACTATAATGGTGGATACATGTTCTTATACATTTTTCCAAACCCATAGAGCACACAACACCAAGAGTGAACCCTAACATAAGCTATGGACTTCGGGTGATAATGTGTCCATGTAGATTCATTGTCTGTTACAAATATTCCCCTCTGGTGTGGATTACTGATAGTAGGGGGCTGTGCATGTAGGGGGTGCAGAGGACGTATAAGAACCTGTACTTTCTGCTCAGTTTTGTTGTGAACCTAAAACTGCTCTTGAAAATGCCTATTTTTTCGATAACACAGAATCTTATCCTGTGGACTGGGCATTGGCTGTAGGGCCTGAGGAGGGTCCAAGGACCCTGCTATGCTGTGCAGGACACCTTATCAGCTGGTCATCAGGAGCACTGGGAGGCCACAGGGAGAAGCCAGGTTGCAGGGCGGGGCCAAAACTATTTCAGCATTTCACCACCACCCACCACCCCTCATGTCCTAGCGCTCCTGATGCCTTGATCGTAGGCTCCACCTCCTGCTAACACTCTGCCTAGTTTTCACTTGTGATTGTGTTTCTTTTTGCATTAAAATGTAAGTACCACAGGGGGAGGTTCCCCTGCAGCTAGACAATTACCTGGACCAAGGTACACATGAGTTACATGCGTAACGGGAGTTAGATAAAGTGAAAGTGTTAGTTGCTTAGTCGTGTTCAACTCTTTGTGACTGTAACCCGCCAGGCTCCTCTGTCCATTGAATTCTCCAGGCAAGAATACTGGAGGGGGTTGCCATTCCCTTCTCTAGAGGATCTTCCCAACCCAGGGATAGAAGCCGTGTCTTCTGCAGTGTAGGCAGATTCTTCCAGTTGCTATGAAAGCAAAGCCCGGGATGCTAGGGAATCACATAACAGGATTTGGTGGGTGCAGGAAATGGCTGCACCAAGCTAAAATTCTACCTCAGTTTCTCCTCTTGGCCCTCCAGTTCTCTGCCACTAACCCAGACAGCTTAGCTGGGTCTGCGGTAGCCGGAAGTGTTTGCAAAACAGCAGGACACCCAGGCTGCACCATCCAGGTCTCAGCAGGCCTGGTGGCCTGTGTCCCTCCAGGCACTGTGACCACTTGCACCTCCTCTGCAGTTCACGCTGGTGCAGACAAGGGACTGGTGGTGAAGCCAGACAGCGTCCTGGGGTCCAAATCCCGGCTCTGCCTCTTCCAGCTGCGTGGCTAGCCTCAATCTCCCCATCTAGCACAAAGAGCCTTATCCCTCCCTTGCTGGGAGTGGGGAGTGAGCAGGATATGGGGAGGGCCCCCTGTTCCCCCACCTCCCCTTCGCAGAGCCTGGCACACAAGGTGCTGTGGATGAGCGAGGCTGGTCTTCCTGCCGGGGAAGGCACAGCCCGTCTGGGCACACACCTGCACAGAGTAATGTCCGTAAGGCTGGGGCTTGCTTCGGTCACCAGAGAAAATGTCGTAGGGGCCACGGGTGCCCGTGATTTTTGCCAGGCACGCTTCGATGCCACTTTTAAAGGTGTAAGTGCCCGGTGCCAGACCACTCCCCTGGAACAGAACACAGAAGACAATCCCTACAGGTACATCACCCTCTTGGGGCCTCAGGTTCTCCATCTGCCCTGGGACTCCTCCCACCCAGGGCTGCACAGGAAGCTGGGTGAGGCCTGGCCAGGTGAGGGGGATACCTGATGAGCCAAGGGGGGCGGCTTGTTGGCCATTCTGCACATGAGGCCCTCGGAGTGAGACCGGTTCCAGGCACTCTCCTCCAGCTTCGTGAATGGGTTGCCCTTCTCCCCATAATTTCCAGGCCCTGGATAGTAGTTCTGGGGGTGGGGGAGGGATACAAAGGCCATTAGTCCCACTCCTTGTGCTACTGTGTGCACCTGAGGGAGAGATGCCCCCCAGAGGGGAACGGGATTGTCAGAGACCCTGCATGTTAACTGCCCTCCAGAAACACACAGCGCTGCGGGCCTGCGAGCCTCTGCCACCGCTCAGGACTTCAGTTCAGAAATTCAGATTCTCGAGACTTCCCTGGTGGCACAGTGGATGAGAATTCACCGGCCAGTGCAGGGGACATGGGTTCCATCCCTGGTCCCGGAAGATCCCACATGCTGTGGAGCAACTAAGCCTGTGCACCACAAGTACTGAGTGCTTGGTCTGCAACTACCGAAGCCCGTGCACCCGGAGCCTGTGCTCCACAGCAAGAGAAGCCGCTGCAGTGAGAGGCCTGAATACCACAACCAGAGAGAGCCTGCACACAGCAAAGACTCAGCACAGCCACAAAAAATAAGCAATAAAAAAGCTCAGATTCTTCCCTGCGGCCCCACTCGTCTGTCCAACTTATCCCTCACAGCTCCCTTCCTAGGTCTGACACTTCAGCTAAAGTGAGGTTCTTGCTGGTCCCCAAACATACGCATTCTGCCAAACCCCCTGCCTTTGCTTGCTTGTGCCGTTACTGCCACCCTTCCTGTCTTCTTGACCTTGGAAGATTCTAGTCCTGCAAAGCCAGCTCAAATGTCGTCTCTCCTGAGAATGAAGCTATCCTTCCCCGATCCCCAGACAGCCACCTGCTTTGGTGATCTCAGAAATCCCATCCATTATACACACCCCGGTGTCGTAGCCCTGCGTTTACACGAATGGGTTTTCCACTGTTCTGTGAACAGTACTGTGACCTGGAGGTATCTGGAGTCCCAGGTTCGAATCCTGGCCCCGCTGCTTCCTAGCTGAGTGATCTTGGGCATGCCACTTAAAGATCCTCCTTAGCCTCATGGTCCATATTGTAAGCACAGGGACAGTGGTACTTTCTTCTAGGGTAATGAAAATGAAAGGACATAATGTCTTTAGAGCCTCCTGCACATTCTCAGCCCATAGCACGTGCCAACATCTGGTAGTCAGAGTCGGGTGGCTATCTTGACAGAGGGGGTTGGGGGAGTGGGAAGTGGTGGAGAAAGAGGTAAGAGAGGTTGAGAACTGGTCATGGCTGGAATGACCATCTGGGTCGGTATGACCCTGGCTACAACGCCAGGGTCAGAGGTATGGCCTGTCTAGGTGTAATGAGGAGAGCCACCCTGCAGGGTAGGTGGGTAGAAGGGTGGGTGGGTGGGTGGGTGGGAGACGGCCATCTTTGGGTAAAGATCTAGCAGGATGTTTGCTGCTGCGTTGCGTCTTTCAGCCACACGGAGTCGCTGCTGCTCCACAAATGACGGCTCACCCTGCCTCCCTCCAGCCCCTGGAACCTCCTGGAAAGCAGCCCAGAACTAGGCCAGGCAGAGAGAACAGGGAGCTTTGCTGGGAGAGTCAGGCCACAGACGGCATCAGATTTGTTCACCCTCAGAGGAGCAAGACTGCTCTTTGCCTTCTTCCAGGGCCCAGGGTTTCCAGGTGTGTTCAGGAGAAAAGCCCCAAAGTAGGAAGGTGGGTCCTGGCATCAAGTATTAGGTGCTTTACAAGCCTTAACATCTTGGCCCTAGAGGCAACCTGACGAGATCAAATCAGTGCCACTGCAATCAACAGATGGGGGAACTGAGTCTCAGAGAGGGAAACCTGGTGTCCAAGGTCCCCCCTCTGGAAAGGGGAGCGTGTGCGTGCTAAGTCGCTGCAGTCGTGTCTGACCTCTGTACGACGCCATGGACTGTAGCCCGCCAGACTACCAGTCCCTGGGTGCAGACAAGAAGGGACTAGTGGTGAAGCCAGACAGTGTCCTAGGGTTCAAACCCCGGCTCTGCCCCTTCCAGCTGCATGGCTAGCCTCAGTCTCCCCATCTAGCACAAAGAGCCTTATCCTGCCCTTGCTGGGAGTGGGGAGTGCTGTTACTGCCACTCTTCCTGTCTAAGGCAAGAATACTGGGGTGCGCTGCCATTTCTTTCTCCAGGGGATCTTCCCGACCCAGGCATCAAGCCCAGGCCTCTTACATCTCCAGCGCTGGCAGGTGAGTTCTTTACTGCTAGCACCAGTGCAAGGGTTTTACCTTCTAAATCCATGTGTGATCTTTCTGATCCTCTACTGTTTCGCAGACAGTGAGCATCATGACCTCTGGGGAGAACTTAGACGTGAGGGTCATAACAAAGGAGCAAGAGCAGCTGCTCAGGGAGCTCAGAGGCCAAGAAGAGCCCAGGGCTGGCACTCTTTGAACAAAGCGCCACCTCTCCCTTCGACCCTTCAGGATCAGAGGTGCAGTAACACATGTGGGCTGGTGTAAACGCCCCTGATTTTAGCTAGAATGTTGTTTCAGGCCTTTGGGGACCCAAGCAGGAGTGATTAATTCTGGGGGGAGAGGTGTGTGGGAATGGAGAAATTGTCACTTGTAATTTTTTTCAGCTGGACCTTGAAGAAAGAGAAGGATCCCAGAAGATGAGGGGGGAGGCACAGGTCCTCCAGATAGAGGGGGCAGGAAGAGCGCCTTCGAGACAATGGGAGAGGTACGCTAGAAGAGAGTGGGATGGCCCTGAAAGCCAAGCAGGGTGTCCAGACTTGATTCTGGGGTATGTGGGGTGCTTAAGAAGGTGCATGGCAAAAATAAATAATAAAAAAGAAGTATGATGCTGTCTCAAGGGAGGAGAAAAAAAAAAGAAGAGGGTGGTGGGAGGGTGGGGCTTGGGAAAGAGGAGCCGAGGAGAGAAACTGATGAAGGGATTCCAAAGCTGGGAATCCCGGTGTCCCCACAGCCCAGGGAAGGCAGAGTGTACTAGGAGGGCGATGGAGGTAGATCCCAGGCCAGCAGAGAAGGCGTTGACTTTGCAGGGTGTGGTTCATCAGCCCCATCCTCTCTGGGGAAGGATTCACAGGCCCTCAAGCAGGCACCCAGAGCTTTGACCTTGGCACTGAGGAGGCCCCCATGGGGAAGTCAGCAGCCTGCACAGGTGGCATCTGTAGGCCTGTCCCCCCAGCAGTGGGGTTACGACTGCAGGGACCAGAGGCCAGAGGAGGCCAGTCCAGGACTCACAGCAAGATGACAGTGAGAAAAGCAGGCCTTGGATGTGAGCTCCCCCTGCTCGGTGCCCCCTCCTTGAAACTCACTGTCTGGCCCTGAGCCCAGGAGGGCAGCTCAGAGAAATCCCACAGGGCCTAGTGAGTTACCACAGCAGCAGATATGGGGACCAGAGGGGAGGAGAGACAGCCGGAAGGGAGGGACAGGCCATGGGACCTTCACCTGCTCAGCCAGCCCTCCCAGAAGCCCCAGTGTTGAGGACCAGGAGGAAACAGCCAGCATCTGATCCATTCCCCCAAATCCTCTGCCTTCAACAGGGCTGGGCTCTGACATCAGACCTTGTCCTCCACATATCGTCAAGGGACAACGCAAGTGAATCGAGTGCAGTGGTTATGCGTGGAGACCTCGAATTCAATCCTGCCTCTGCCACTGAGTAGCTCTGTGACCGAGGGCAGTCACTTAACCTCTCTGTGCTCATTTTCTGTCTGTAAAGTGGAGATGATAGTGCCCGCTTCATAGGTTGTTGTGAGGACTACATTAATTAGTATACTCAGGTGCTAGAACCGTGCCTGGCACGTGTCGAGTGCTGTGTTAAGTGTCAGCTATTATTGCTTTAGATTTGAAGGTAATGACTCATTTTTCAATGCCTCCAGACAGCCCCTCTCCCTACAGGGCAGTTACAGCTTCTGCATCTGAGGACGCATGTGTACATCCCCTGAACGGGGCAACAAATAACCTCTAGGCTCCATAGGAGTTTTCATGGTGAAAAGGTGTGGAGGAAAGGCCCTGCCTTTGTGGTTGGACATCCCCGCTCCTTGCCTGCTTGGTCCACTGGGGCAAGACGTTTATCTTCTCTGAGCCTCCAAGGACTGGTCTGGAGTGGTTATAAAAAAAAATCAAGAGTGTTTCAGAGAATGGGTACTTAGCAGGCAGGTGTGCCCTTAGTCCACAAAGACCTACCTCGTGCCTACTATGTGCCAGGTGCTGCCAGGACCAGGGAATTCTGCAACGAATCAACCGGGCAGATGTGTCCACCCTTGGGGGCTGCTGTGCTCTGGGAGAAAGACACACTGAACACAGCCACAATCGGGGCTCCTGGGACAGGGTGGCATCTCACAGGATCAGGTCAGACCTCGGAGCTGAGAGCTGAGGGGGGTGGAGGGAGCCCTTAGGTGAAGGGGCTGCCAGAGGAGGAACAGCATTTCTGGTAGGGGAAGAGCAGGAGCAAAGCCCCCGTGTTGAGAGCTCACGGCACACTGAGGAGGGAGGAGGATGGGGTGTCCAGCACAGCATGGGGGCCGGGGAGGGGGGCAGTGCTGGCAGTGTGGGTGTGACCCCATCTTTGCCCTTGCTGCCTTATAGAGGCAGTGCCCACTCAGTGTCCTCCCCCCATGAGATGACCATCCCTACCCACACGACACCATGCAGCCCTCCTGCCACCCCCACCTCTCACCACCATCACCTCCTATCTGAATGCCTCCAACCACCCCCTCAACATCAAACCCTTCTCCACTGTCCTCCAACAGCACCTGGAATCAAATCTGAGGCCTCCACCTTGTCAAAGGTCCTCATGTCTGGGTCCTCACCCCTCTGCTCTCGCCTCCTCCACCCTGACTCACAGATTCCATGAGTCTCCATTGCTCACCTACAGATTTGGCTCAAATGCCACCTCCTTCCAGAGGTCTTCCCTGCTGCTGCTGCTGCTAAGTCACTTCAGTCGTGTCTGACTCTGTGTGACCCCATAGACGGCAGCTCACCAGGCTCCCCTGTGCCTGGGATTCTCCAAGCAAGAACGCTGGAGTGGGTTGCCATTTCCTTCTCCATTGCATGAAAGTGAAAAGTGAAAGTGAAGTCGCTCAGTCGTGTCCGACTCTTCACAGCCCCATGGACTGCAGCCTTCCAGGCTCCTCCGTCCATGGGATTTTCCAGGCAAGAGTACTGGAGTGGGGTGCCAGGTACCATTTATAGGGTAGTCAGGTCTTCCCTAACTACCCTATAAATGGCACCTCCATCACTCGTAACTCTCCCAGTCTCATTTCCCTCATGGCTCAGATTATATGTGATTTGCTTCTTTGTACTGTTGTTACCACCACTAGGACCAGAGCTCCATGAGGGCAGGGACCTTGTCATTGTCACTGCTGGAACCCCAGGGCCTAGAACAGTATGTGGCACTAGAGGGCGCTCCATCATCATTTGCTGGATAGATGGCTATAGAGATGGATGAGTTTGCTGCGTGCCTACTGTGTGTGCCTGGCTTTGTGTTGGTGACTTAAAGATGAACCAGACCCTTTCTTGCCATCAGAGAGCTCCTGGTCTGGTGGGGGAGACAATAGGACCCTACGACAGCCAGTGGGCTCAAAGAGGTGGCGCTGGAAGCAGAGGGGCTGTGGGGTCTCAGAGGAGAGCCTAGCCAAGCCTGGCGAGGAGACCATAGGTGAAAGGGTGCTTCCAGCCCCAGCCAGGTGCATGCTCCAGAGGAGAGAGTGGGAGGGCTCCCACTCCACATATGAGAACACCTACCCCAATGAGTCCTCGGAAGCGAATCTCCCCAGAGCTGAGCAGCCCACGAGTGCTGCCTGGTTTTGACTGCAGCTCTTCCAGGAAGTCTTTGAAGTTGTAGGAGCCAGGCCCCAGCTTTTCCTTCTGCCCCAGGAGAACAGAGAAGAGGTAAGAACTTTACACCCGTGTCTATGTGGGCAGGAGCCCAGGGGATGGTGTGTTCCTTAAAGGAGGAGCTCTACCTGGGCATGGAAGGACACTGCAGGCCACCCTAGGGCTGCACGGGAGGACCCGGTGCCCGGGACGGGGCGGGATGGGGCCCCAGGGGCCTCACCTGCTGCCTCTTCTCTTTCATGATGGCCTGGTACTGGAAGTGGGGCAGCTGGGTCAGCCGGGTGGCTTCCTGGGCCTTGGCCCAGCCTGTGCCCACCTCTTTCTTCAGTTTCTTGTTGCTGAAGCAGGTCTCCTTAAAGCCATAGGTCCCAGGTCCTATGTGGGACTGAGCCAGAATGGAGTCAGAGCGGGGCCAGGCGCACCCGCCAGTCCATCCGCAGAGCAAGTCCTTGCCATGCTGTCACCCTGACCTGAGAATGGACAGGCAATGCCTGTGGGGCCCCTCCTGCAGCCCCCAGCCTGGCACTCAAGGTGTGACCCTGACATCCTCTGTCGCTAGCCCCCTTGCTCTTCAGAGACGGCCCATGGCCAGTCTGTGCAAGAGCTGCCAGTGGAACCCACTGTCTCTGTGGTTCCGACCCACACTCTTTTCACTACAGTCTTGTGTTTATCAAACACCTTGAGAGCCCAGCTCTGAGCCAAGCCCTGAGCTGTGGGCTGAGGCACCGAGGGGTGTGAGACATGCCCCTTTCACAGCTGAGCTCATCTGCCATGGTGGGGGACTCAGAGGGACAGTGCCCAGACCATGTGGGAGAGTCAGCAAGCTGGGCAAACTTACCACGTCCACAGAGTAAACCCTGGAGTACGGAGCTTCCGTGAAGGTGCTTAGCTTCTTCTGGTTGGGATAAACAGCAGAGACATCAAACCTGGGAGGACAGACACCCAGTGAAAGGCGCCCAGCCCTGATGAGGGAAGACTAGGGGGCAAGGGAGTTGGTGTCCCAGGGGAGGTGACTTTGGAGCTGGCCCATGAAAGATGAGATGAACAGGGCTGCTACCTCCTCGCAGGCTTTGTATTTCTGTTCCCTCTCCCTAGACTCCACCCTAGTCTGCTCACCTACCCCCTGCTGAGGACCTTCACTCAAAAGTCACCTTCTCAGTGCAACCCCACCCCCGCTCCAGCACCTACCAGCTCGTCCTCCCCACTGTCTGTTTTTCCATAGCCCTTATCACTATCTAGTACTTTATATATTTTTCTTTTTGCTTATTATCCACTCCAGCTACCTCTCCCATAAGAAGGCAAGCTCATGAGCAAGGGTTTTGCTCTTTTGTTGTTTCATTCCCAGATGCTAGAACTGACCCTGGCACATAGTAGGTGACATTTATATAGAGATATAGATATAAACATTGATATAGATGGGGCTTCCCAATAGCTGCAGTAGTAAAGAATCCACCTGCTAACGCAGGAGATGCATGTTCCATCCCTGGGTCAGGAAGATCCACTGGAAAAGAAAATGGCAACCCACTCCAGCATTCTTTCCTGGGAAATCCCCTGGACAGAGAAGCCTTGGCAGGCTACTGTTCATGAGGTCACAAAGAACTGGACACCACTGAGCCACTAAGCACAGCACAGCGCATATATATATATGGTATACCCAAGATATATATATATATGGTATACCCAAGATATATATATATATATGGTATACCCAAGAGATATATATATGGTATACCCAAGATATATATATATACATGGTATACCCAAGATATATATATATATACACACACACACACACACACCAAGATGCTCCTGAGAAATCTGTATGCAGGTCAAGAAGCAACAGTTAGAACTCAACATGGAACAACAGACTGGTTCCAAATAGGGAAAGGAGTACATCAAGGCTGTATACTGTCACCCTGCTTATTTAACTTATATGCAGAGTACATCATGAGAAACACTGGGCTGGAAGAAGCACAAGCTGGAATCAAGACTGCCAGGAGAAATATCAATAACCTCAGATATGCAGATGACACCACCCTTATGGCAGAAAGTGAAGAAGAACTAAAGAGCCTCTTGATGAAAGTGAAAGAGGAGAGTGAAAAAGTTGGCTTAAAACTCAACATTCAGAAAACTAAGATTATGGCATCCGGTCCCATCACTTCATGGCAAATAGATGGGGAAACAGTGGAAACAGTGGCTGACTTTATTTATTTATTTTTTGGTGCTCCAAAATCACTGCAGATGGTGATTGCAGCCATGAAATTAAAATACGCTTGCTCCTTGGAAGAAAAGTTATGACCAACCTAGACAGCATATTAATAAGCAGAGATATTACTTTGCCAACAGAGGTCCATGTAGTCAAAGCTATGGTTTTTCCAGTGGTCATGTATGGATGTGAGCGTTGGACTATAAAAAAAGCTGAGCACCAAAGAATTGATGCTTTTGAACTGGGGTGTTGGAGAAGACTCTTGAGAGTCCCTTGGACTGCAAGAAGATCCAACCAGTCCATCCTAAAGGAAATCAGTCCTGAATATTCATTGGAAGGACTGATGCTGAAGCTGAAACTCCAATACTTTGGCCACCTGATGTGAAGAACTGACTCATTGGAAAAAACCCTGATGCTGGGGAAGACTGAAGGCAGGAGGAGAAGAAGACAACAGAGGATGAGATGGTTGGATGGCATCAGTGACTCCATGGACATGAGTTTGAGTAAGCTCCAGGAGTTGTTGATGGACAGGGAAGCCTGGTGTGCTGCAGTCCATGGGGTCGCAAAGAGTCGGACATGACTGAGCCACCGAACTGAACTGAACTGATACCCAACATACATATCATACATATGAATGAAGAAAGACACCTGGGCTGAAATTCTACGCAGGATTTTTGGGCTGAGTGACCTACTATGGGCCAGGCCACTTGGTCTCTTTGAGCAGCACATAGTAGGTCCTTCGGAAATGATTTTAAACAACTTAATAGGATAATTAAAGGACTCTGGGCAGGGAAACGCCGAGCCTGGAGGCGGATATAAAGTCCCGCCCGGCCACCCCTGACTGCCAGCCCTCCCCCCTTTTCGCTCCCTGTCCCCAGGCTCCAGCCCTCTTTCATAGGCCCTCCAGTCACAGGCCCTCTTTCCCGCTCCCCCCACCCGCCTCCGACCCCACCCCACCTGTGGCTCTGCACCCCGAAGGGCGCGCCGGTGAACCACTTGGTGGCCATGATGCTAGCCTGCCCCCTCGCGGCGAAGTCCTCGCAGGACTCGGGCCGTGGGACTCCTCCGCGGCGCCAGCCTCTCGAGCTGGCCGCCGACGGCAGCCACCGCTGCCACGGCAACCCAGGCCTTGTGATTTGTGATCCGCCAGAACCCGTGTGCTGTGTGTGTTGCGTCTTTGCCGCGCAGCGCCCCGGCAGGCACGCCCGCGAGGTTCCCGACTTTTCCACTGGGCTCTGCACATTTTCACTGCTGCCTTGCCAGACATCCTTCCTCTAGGCGAGCCCGGCAGATTTAATGGCCCCTCATGGTGGTTAATATGGATGCCATTTGGTAGGGTTTTAGAGTCATTTGTTGAGGAAAGAAAGTGAAGTCGCTCAGCCGACTCTTTGCGACCCCATGGACTGTAGCCTACCAGGCTTCTCCATCCATGGAATTTTCCAGGCAAGAATACTGGAGTGGGTTACCATTTCCTTCTCCAGGGGAATCTTCCCGACCCAGGGATGGAACCATGGTCTCCCGCGTTGCAGGCAAACGCTTTACCATCTGAGCCATCAGGGAAGCCCCATAAATTGAGGAACTGATTCTGATTTCTTGCTTTATGCCAGTACCCTGCACCGGGCCTGATGGAGAGCAAAGGCCTCTTAATGTTCACCTTATGCTGGTGGGACCAGTGAGACCCACAGGGAGGTCTTGACTTAGGCAAAGGGCCTCCCATTCCTTCTCCACTCTGTGAGGAGAAGGAGAAAGAGGGAACAGGCAAGGGGAGCCAGAGCGTGGAAGGTAGGAATGAGATTGGTGGTGGGGGAGGTGTTACAGAGATGGAGTCAGGACTCTGTTCCTCCCCATTACCCACCCTACCCCACCCTCCCATGACACCCACTCTGGGCAGACACCGTGCAGGGTGTCTGGGACCCAGATGTGGCCCCTTCTCAGACAGTCTAGTGGAGGGAAACAGTGACTGCACAGTGTGAGCAGGTCCAGAAGATAGGGAAGTCTCTGACCCAGACTGCGGGTGGTGGGTAGGTTGAGGAAGGAGGAGGAGGAGAAGAATTTCTTCCTGGAGGAGAAGAATTTCAAACTCAACGTTAAAGAGTGTGTATATCTTGCTTGGTAAAGAAAAGAACTGAGGTTATGTGCCCCCGCTAAGGCATGACCAGCTCTCTCCTCTCAACCTCCCTTACCTTCCACCAGGGCCTGGGGTCATGCTACAGACTGTCTAATATCATCTCCTGTGATCGCCTTTGATCCTCCCAAGGGTTTTAGGCTGAGGCAGGGCAAAGAGTCATATACCATTTGATGAAAACAAGACTGAAACCAGAAATAGAACTTTCCTAGGGGTCCTGCATCCAGTCTGTGGTGGAAGTGGATTACCAGATCAGTGGGTCTCCTTCCATGCCCCACCCAACACCCTTTTGCCATCCCAATATAGCATTTAATCCATGAGCTGGACTCACAGGCCCCAAGCTGGGCGGGCACATGACCACAGCACTTGGAGCATCCGTGCTGCCCTGCTGAGCTGAAGGTCGGAGGCGTCAGTACTCGGGAACACACACAGGACAGCCACCCCAGGTCATCCAAGCATTGACTTTGCCCCTTCCCAACGTGCAATCTTGAGCAAGTCACTTCCTCCTCTGCTTCTCACCTTTCTTACCTTTAAAATAAAGCCAGTAATCTCTGTGTCTCCAGACTGCTATAAAGATTAAATGAGCCTTTTAGGTACGCTCCATAGCAGAAGCATAATAAGAGGTCATTCCTAGCCCTTGGAAAGGGACCTTACAGAAGGCCCAGGGGCAGAGACTGTTTGTCCTTCACTACTGGTGCAGTATGTGGCACAGAGAATGTGCTCAGCAAATATTTTTTGAATGACCAGTGAACAAATAAATGAATCTAATCCCACTTCCCAGAAATGCATAAATCCTCAGAGAATCGCTTTCAAATCCTAGCCCTGCTGCTTCCTAACTGGTGGCCTCAGACGAGTTACCCTGGCTTCAATTTCCTTGTCTGTGACATGTGACTGCAACATTCTGGAGGAGCTGTTTTGAGGAATGAGTGACAAGTGGCTGTGTCCACTACCACATTCTATGAGCTGGGGAGGCCCTGCAACCAGACCCAGGGCTGCTCAGGTGTTCTTGGGCCCAGCCTTCCTGGGGTTACTTCCTTTCTCTCCCAGCCTAAGCACCTTGGCTCTGGGACTCAGGGAGGAGAAGCCACAGGATATAAGCCAAGGTCCATTGGGCTGGGGGTTCTGGCTGCCAGGCAGGGTCCATTGGGCTGGGGGTTCTGGCTGCCAGGCAGGCCAGGGTGAGTTAGCTGTGCAGCAAGGCAGCTGGCTCCAGTCAGCCCGAAGCATCCCCATCATAGCACTTTCCTGATCACAGCAATTAACTCTCTCTTGTAGGTACAATCGCAATCCTCTCCAACCCATATGGAACAGAAGAGGAAACTGAGGATCAGCCAGAGAGAGTAACTTGTCCTGGTCACATCTAGTGAGCATCACACAGTAGACATGAAGCTTATAAGTAAAGTGTGCTAGAGTTTCTAACCCATCCTCTGGTGCCGTAAGTTATGTCAACAAAGTAAGTCAAGCTTCTGAGCCAGAGGATTCAGGCCTCTGAGACGGGGCTGTGGCTGCTGCCTTCAGTCCTCATCCGCTGCCGTTTCTTTCCCATGCTCTGTCCCTAGGCATACCTGGCCCTGGCAAAGCTCTAGCCTTTTCATGTGCCTTTGCTGCTGCTGAAATGCACCAGCAAACTACCCTCCCCATTCACCTCCTATTCATCTTCTCAGAGTCAGATCCAATGCCAAAGCCACCGATTAGAATGGCCATTATAAAACAAACAAGCAAAAACAGAGACAAAGTACGAATGTTGGTGAAGATATAGAGAAATTGAAACCTGTCTGCATTGTTGGTGAGAATATAAAATGGTGAAGCTCCATGGGGGAAAAAAAGTATAGCAGCTTTTCTGAAAAATAAACATAGAATTACCATATGACCCAGCAATTTCACTTCTGGGCATATACCCAAAAGAAGTGAAAGCACAGACTCAAAAAGATATGTGTGCACCCATGATCATAGCAGCATTATTCCCAAGGGCTAAAATGTGGAAACCACCCAAATAGCCATTGATGGACAAGTGGATAAACAAAATATAATATATTCATACAAAGGAATATGATTCAGCCTTAAAAAGGAAGGTAATTTTGACACAGTTACAACATGGATGAACCCTGAGTTATGCTCAGTAAAATAAGTCAGACACAAAAAGGTAAATATTTTATTATTATTCCACTCAAATGAGGTACATAAAGTAGTCAAATTCATAGAAACTAGAATGATGGTTGCTAGGCTGGGGAAGCGGGTATAGGGAGTTGTTTAATGGAATCAAAGTTTCAGTTTGGGAAGATGAAAAAGTTCTGGAGGTGGATGGTAGTTATGGTTGCACAATGTGACTATACTTAGTGCTACTGACCGCACAGGTAAAAATGGTTAAAATGGTAAATTTTATGTAATGGTTAAAATGGTAATTTTATGACAATGAAAAGAGGGGGGGGAAGTCAAACACCCCAGGAATCCATCTCTGATCTTCCCAAGCAGAGCAGGAGCCCACGTTTCACCTCATGATCACCAATAATTTATAGTAACAACTTTTCATGAAGCTCATTAAATTTCACATTTTAAATTATGAGTGAAAAATATCTCCAGAATGCTGTTTTAATTTGCCATTTTATTGCTCAAGTCAAATATTTTTTTCCCCAAGTTTACAAATTGGCTCTATTTCCCCTTCTGAAAATGCTGATCAGTTTTTTTCATGAAGATAAAATAACAGGGTCTTAGGAGCCCAGCCCCAGATGAAATGAAGGGTGGGAGGAACTCAGAAGTTCAGACCTGAAAAATCCAAGTCCTGGAGGACTAGCAGCTTTGAGGCAGGGAGCAAAGCCCTTCTATTAGAGGACAGGGGCTGATGCCAGGCCTGGGGGAACACTGGCAAGAGCAAGAAAACCCAGAGTGCAGAATGAGTGGGAGCTGATAGCTATCCAGAGTGACATTTACCAGGTTTACCCTGATATCTACCCTGGTCCTGGGGGAGGGAATATCACCCTCATGTCACAGATGAGGGAAGAATAAAGTGTGAAATAATCTAGAGACTCATTCACACATTGGATGCGTCACTCATTCACACACTGTGCTAAGTCACTTCAGTTGTGTCCAACTCTTTGCGTCCCTATGGACTGTAGCCCACCAGGCTCCTCTGTCCATGGAATTCTCCAAGCAAGAATATCGTAGTGAGTTGCCATGCCGTCCTCCAGGGGATCTTCCCGACCTAGGGATCGAACCTGCATCTCCTCCGACTCCTGCATTGCAGGCGGATTCTTTACCTCTGAGCCACAAGGGAAGCCCCATTCACACAGTATCAGGGATTAAAAGCAGCACAGGAATCCCTGTCTTTCCACTGGGGCCCCACTGCAGGGCAGAGAGGAGGCGGAGAAATCCCAAGTGGGGAGGCCTGATGAATAACAGCTAAGGAAGATCTGCAGAAGGGGACAGGTAAAGCAAACACTGAGGAGTGTGGAGGAGCTGGGACAGCTACAAGAGTGAGGGCAGCTTCGGTGCCGACTGGAAGGGCCAGGCCTGACTAAGTGAGCTCATGCAGGGTGGAGAAGTGCTCACGGAGGAAGGGACTGGCTTGGGGTTCAGCAGACTGGGTTCCAGGCCTGCTTGGGCACACCCAGTTCTGTGACCTGGGCAAGTACTTTTCTCGTCTGAGCTTCACTTTTTCTCATCTGCTGAGCAGAGAGAGTAAAAGCACACCTTTTGCCAGGTACTGGGCGTTACACGCCCCGCACTTGGCACTACATCAGTGTATCAGGCACACCTGGTTGTGCAATGCAGGCGTCTAAAAGCCGCTGAGCAGCGAAAGCGGAAACACCCACAGGGCGCTCCTGAGTGGCTCTGACCCACCCACCGGCGGGCGGCGCCGGGGATGGGAGGTGGCTGTGCCCCAGGCTTCTGCGCGCTGACCCTCGCCTCCCGCGCCGGGCTCGCTAGAGGGGCGCCCCCCTCCACTGCAGCCTTGGGGGCCAGGCCCGGGGAGCCGCCGGGCAGCCATGGCGGAGCCCGAGGCCGCGGCCGAGGACCTGGACGCCCTCATCGACGACCTGGACTACCTCCCGGGCCACTTCCACCTGGAGATGCAGCTGAACTTCGAGCTGCGCTCGCCGGTCTCGCTCCGCGCCCGGGACCTGAAGCTGCAGCGGGAGGGACTGCGGCAGGAGCTGGAGCTGGCAGCCGCTCCGCAGCGCCCCGCCGTGCGCCACCTCCTGGGAGCCTTCGCCTTCTACCTGGAGGAGCTGGACGAGGCCCGCGAGCGCTTCCTCGAGGTGGCCCGCGAGGATCCGGGTAACCTCAACGCCTGGGCCAATCTGGCGCACGTGTACGGGCGGCTGGGGCAGGAGGAAGAGGAGGAGGCGTGCGCCGGGCAGCTGGCCAGCCTCATGGGCCTGGCGGGGGACCGCGGGGCAGCCGAGGACCCCCAGCTCCGCGCTGCGCGCTGCCTGGCGGAGCAGGGCTACGCACACGGCTTCGACGTGGGCTGCGCCAGCCCGGAAGAGCGAGCTCGCGTGCTGGAGGCTGGCATCGCGCTCTACGACAAGGCGCTGGGCTACGCGCAGCAGGTAGGTGACGTCTCCAGGTTGGGAGGGCTGGCTGGGGTCGCGGCCCCTAACGTCCACAGGGACGCCCATGGCCCCACACTCTCCCCTGGCCCCGGCCCGCTGGCTTCCGGAACACCATTCCAGTGTGCCTCTCCCGTCTTGAGTCCCAGACTGGGCTTGTAGCTTTTCTCTGCTGGGCTAGGGAGTGGACCCACATCCCAGCCGGTTAGCCTGCCTAGGTTTCTTTGTTGGCAGTACTGCAAACTCAGCACACCAACTCACCCCTGTCATCTTGTTCCTCCAAGTACCTATCCCTGCATCTGTGTGCACCCACCTCGCTATAAGGCACAGCTCTGCATCCTGCCAGAAACTGGCAGCATTCTTGACTCCTTTCTCCTCCTCACCCACCATCCCCATCCACTCAGACCCCAGATTCCGTCCATCCCACCTCCTCATATATCCGTGGCCTATCCACTCCTCTAATGCCTCCCTCTGCCAGCCCATCTTCCATCATTCCCTGCCTGTACCAATATGGTCGCCATCATCCTGCCTGGGTTTCTGCCTTGACCCTTCTGCCCCAACCCTGCTGCCAGTATTCATGTTGATCAACCTTTCTGGTCACATCCCTCAGCCGCTTACAACGCCCAGTGACTCCCCACTGCCTAGCAGATAAGTCTCAGGCTCTCTGGTGGACACTGGAGAGCCTCTGTGATCTTGCTGTCTGCCTTCCCTCTTCCATGTTCCCCCTTCCAGCCAAGCTTTTGCCCTTGCTTCCTGTGGTCCAGGTCTCCTTACAGCCCACCTTGACACGTCTTCAGCCTCTTTCTGAAGTGCCCTTTGCTCCACCCTTGCCTGGAAGGTTCTCCTTGCTCTCAGACATCCCCTCCACTGACTTCACCAGGCTGGGTTAGGACATCCTTGGGGCTCCTACAATGTTGCTCACACTGTCCGTTTACAAGTCTGTCTCCCCAGCTCAACCTTGAGGTTTTGAGAGTAGGTATGTCTGTCTGTAAACTTAATACCTGGCATGGTACCTGGACACAGCAGCGCTTTCTTGAGTGAATGTCCGTGTGGCGTAGGCCTGGCACTAAACAGACAAGTCCTGGATATATGAGTTACTCATTGTTGTATAACAAACATCCTTTGAAATTTAGCAGCTTGAAAACAATAAGCACTGATGGTCTCAGAGTGTGTGTGCTCAAGAACCTAGGCATGGTTCAGAAGGTGCCTCTAGGCTGCAGTCTCATCTGAAGGCTTGCTCAGCCTGGGGGAGCTGAAGGGATCTCCTTCCAAGTTCACACACTTGGCTGTTGGCAGAATTCAATTCCTCACTGGCTATTGGTCAGAGACCTCCCACAGGTCCTTCTCTCATGGATATCCCATCATTTTTCCCTTCATTAGAAGCAAGTCATTAGGTCCAGCCCCCATGCAAAGAGAGGGGATTACACAGGGACATGAATATCAGGTGATGAGGATCACTGGGGGCCATCCCAAAGGCTGCTTGCATTAGATGGCTGACACTGATATAGAGGGCCTTATCCTTCTGTTACAGAAGAGGAAACCACAGTTCAGAGAGGTACCGTGACTTTTCCTTGAAGGCATAGCACAGGCAGGATTGAGTTGGTAATGATGACTTTTTTTTTTTATCATAGTTTAGGTTTGTGATGGATAAATGACAACAAGCTTTCACATGAGTAGGATGGCTGCATTCACAAGGCCTCTGCACACCGCCTTGGAACATTTTCCACCAAAGCTTAAGAGGAAATGTGGAGTTAAGACCTCAGGGAGTGCTATGTGGGAGGCAAGGGCTTGACTTAAGGGGAGTAGCGCAGGGTGGAGGTTAAGACGGTAGACGCTGAGTCAGACAATCCAGGTCCCAATCCCAGTCCTTCATGCTCTCACCTCTAATTGGTCCTTAGCATCACTGGGCTTCCCATTCTATGAAGTGGGGATAATAATGGTACTTGTATCCTAGGATTCCTCATCTGTAAAATGGGGACATCATCATTTGGTAGATGTCATAACTAAGAGCTGATGTTTGGAAAGCACCTAGAATGACAGCAGGATCACAGACGACCCCAGATCTCCTGTTTTAAAGCCTGAGTCTGAGGCCCTGAACGTCAGCTGCTCTCCAGGGAAGACTTGGCCAGCTCGGTATATGTTGACTGTGGTCACAGTCTCCGAGTGGGGCCTGAAGAGCCCTGGACTGGGGGCCAGGAGGCCTGGGTTCTCATCTCAGCTGCAGCCACCCACCTTGGGGCCTTCTCCTGTCTGGGCTGCAGTTTCCCCACTGCGAAAGGGGAGTGGGAAGGGGGCACTGGATGGTCTCCAAGGTTCCTTCCTGCTCTCAGGAGGGGGCTCACTGGAGGAAGGCTTCCCAGAGGAG
Organism: Bubalus bubalis; assembly: GCF_019923935.1. Taxonomy (NCBI): domain Eukaryota; kingdom Metazoa; phylum Chordata; class Mammalia; order Artiodactyla; family Bovidae; genus Bubalus; species Bubalus bubalis. The sequence goes on from NC_059162.1 coordinate 91,169,334, forward strand.
GTGGGGAGGGAGGCGGAGGTTTGGGCATAGAAATGGAATAAAGGCTGACTCCTCCCTCCCTGCTGCTGGTCTGCCCCACCATGGTGTGTTCACACCCGCCTCTTTAGGGACCGCCAGAGAGAATGGCGATCGGGGCCCTGCCCAGTGCTTCAGGGAGGGAACTAATGTCTTCAGGTGGGAGGTGGCCCCCAGGCCCTGTGCCATATCCTTGTGCCTGGCCTGGTGGCAGCTCCCCAGGTCTGCACAGAGTGGCTGTGGTCAGCCCCCATCAATCCCAGGAGACAGTTGGGGATTTGGAGCCCTCCCTCCATTTCATCATCTGAGGATTAGGAGAGATCATGCTTATAAATAGGCTTTCCAGGTGGCTCTAGTGGTAAAGAACCCACCTTCCAATGCAGGAGACATAAGAGACACCGGTTCCATCCCTGGGTCAGGAAGATCCCCTGGAGGAGGGCATGGTAACCCACTCCAATATTCTTGCCTGGAGAATCTCATGGACAGAGGAGTCTGGTGGGCTACAGTCCAAAGGTTCGCAAAGAGTCGGACACGACTGAAGCAACTTAACATGCGCACATGCTTGTGCTTATAAACTATCTACACAGAGCAGATGCTCAAGAAATAGTCACAATCAGGAAGACAATGATGATTTTGTGTACTTAGAGCAGAAGGCTTGAGTTAAAGCACCCAGCTCTTATTATTTTGCTGTGTGACTTTGAACAAGTCACTTTTCATCTCTGGCCTCATGTCTGCTTTATAAACATTAAACAATAGTTTACTGTGGTTATCCAATCAAATCATGGGGTAAAGGTGCCCATAAACTGGTAAATTATGGGCAAGTCTGAGAGGCACATGCTCAGCCTAACATTTATTGAGCACCTACTGTGTGCCAGGCCCTATCTTTAAGAACTCCTGCCTTTCAGAAGCTCATGGACAAAGGGAGGAGCAAACATTTGTTCCTTCATTAACTAGACCTCTTGGAGTCCCATCTCTGGGGGAGTGGTGCAAAGGGATGAGTCAGATGTGCCTATGACTGGCTGAGGTCACAGATATTTATTGCATAGCCTGTGCCAGGTGACAATCGTCTCTCAGCTCTGTACACCAGTTCAGTTCAGTTCAGTTGCTCAGTCGTGTCCGACTTTTTGTGACCCCATGGACTGCAGCATGCCAGGCCTCCCTGTCCATCGCCAACTCCCAGAGTTTATTCAAATTCATGCCCATTGAGTCAGTGATGCCATCCAGCCATCTCATCCTCTGTCATCCCCTTCTCCCCCTGCCTTCAATATTTCCCAGCATCAGGGTCTTTTCAAATGAGTCAGTTCTTTGCATCAGGTGGCCAAAATATTGGAGTTTCAGCCTCAGCATCAGTCCTTCCAATGAGTATTCAGGACTGATTTCCTTTAGGATGGACTGGTTGGGTCTCCTTGCAGTCCAAGGGACTCTCAAGAGTTTTCTCTAACACCACAGTTCAAAAGCATCAGTTCTTCAGCACTCAGCTTTCTTTATAGTCCAACTCTCACATCCATACATGACTACTGGAAAAACCATAGCTTTGACTAGATGGACCTTTGTTGACAAAGTAATGTCTCTGCTTTTTAGTATGCTGTCTAGGTTGGTCATAACTTTCCTTCCAAGGAGCAAGCGTCTTTTAATTTCATGGCTGCAGTCACCATCTGCAGTGATTTTGGAGCCCAAGAAAATAAAGTCTGTCACTGTTTCCATTGTTTCCCCATCTATTTGCCATGAAGTGATGGGACCAGATGCCATGATCTTAGTTTTCTGAATGCTGAGTTTTAAGCCAACTTTTTCACTCTCCTCTTTCACTTCATCAAGAGGCTCTCTAGTTCTTCTTGGCTTTCTGCCATAAGGGTGGTGTCATCTGCATATCTGAGGTTATTGATATTTCTTCTGGCAATCTTGATTCCAGTTTGTGCTTCCTCCAGCCCAGCATTTCTCATGATGTACTCTGCGTAAAAGTTAAATAAGCAGGGTGACAATATACAGCCTTGATGTACTGCTTTCCCTATTTGGAACCAGTCTGTTCCATGTTCGTCCCTATTTGGAAACAGTCTGGACATGTTGGTCCATGTCCAGTTCTAACTGTTGCTTCCTGACCTGCATACAGATTTCTCAAGGGGCAGGTCAGGTGATCTGGTATTTCCATCTCTGTATACCAGAGACCATAGTTTCTGAACCAAAAACAGGACACCGCCCCCCACCCCCACCCCCCCCCACCCCCCGCCAGAGGATGACAAGGGAAATCCACTTTGGGGACATCAAGACCCGTGTTGGAATCAACAGGGACCTGGCAAGTTGAGGTCCTGGGCATAGAGTGACAATAACTGAGCTTCAGAGAGGGTGCAGTTCTTTTCAGTACAGGTGACTGGGGGAGGCTTCAGGAAGAAGCAGGAGTGTCCTGGCAGGAATGGGGCGGGGGCACTCCTGGCAGGGGCGTGGTATGTGCAAAGGTCCTTTGGTGACAGCTGAACTGGAGCAGGGGGTGAGGCCTGGAAAGAGGGTGGCTGGAAGCTTCCCGGTGGAGGACAGGGTGGCCCTGCTGATATGGACTCTGAAGCCTGATTCCTCCCCTCCTCAGCTGCATTTCCTGTCCCCGCCCTCCCCTTGGCTGCCATGCTTGTGGGAGGTTAGTTCCCAGACCAGAGATTGAACCCAGAGCCCCTGCAGAAAAAGCACCAAGTCCTAACTCCTGGACCGCCAGGGAATCCCTACTCTTACATCCCAGGGACTCTAAACTACTCATACTTCTCCAAACATGCTGTGCTATTTCACACCTCCCAACGCAGGTACTGTTCTCTTTGCCTAGAAAGCAAGCTCCATTCATCAAAACCCAGCTCAAATTTCACCTCCATGTTGAAGCCTTCCTTCGTACAATGCACACTTTCACACAATAATTAATATTCATGAATATTCTGCTTGAATATTCAGCATATTCAGCATGCAGAAGAAGAATATTCTTCTCCGGGTGCCTTGCGGATTTCATCTTAGTCCTCACAAGATCCCTCTGATCCCATTCTACAGGTGTGGGAACTGAGGCATAGCAAGGCTAAGTAACCTGCCCGAGACTACAGAGCTAGTAAGGGGCAGTTGGGTTCACGCCACTCTGTCTGATTCCAAAGCCTTTGCTCTTTCTGGAGAGGTTGGAGAAGTGGGGTGCAATAAGGATAGTGCAGATAGCCAGTGGGGCAGGGAGGGGAGCCCCCCTCCAGGGCTGCCTCCTGGAAACCTAGGGTTGCCATGTGTGCAGGTGGGGCATAGGCAGGATGAGGGCAGAGGTGAAGTCAGCACTGGGCTGGCGAAGAAGCGAGGACAGTGGAGCAGCAGCTGAGGAACCCGTCACTGAGAGGGTTGCCATGCACAGGAGCCGTGATGGGGGGTCCCACCTGCCCAGTACAGCGGCTCTAAGATGTTCCTCATCCTGAGGGGGCTGGGACTATCCCAGGCAGGGAGGAGACCCCCAGACCTCAAAGAATAAAGGTCAGCCAAAGAATCAATGACAGCTGCTCATCTGCTAACTAAAATTACAAGAGAAAACATTATAAAAGTTAGTAATTCAGCCCACAATCCAAAAACAAGCAGCGTTTCTGTGTGCGAGTGGGTGTCTGTGACTTCCCTCTCAGCCCTTCGTTCCCTCTCTTTCCTCATCTTCAAGTTACAAAAATATGATGAGGCAGATTGTTTTATCCATCATTCCTCCCCCATCAGCCCTCCACACAGTCCTAGATGGATTCTTGGTAGAGTCTTGAGGCTGAAAGGTATTAAGAGCAAACCCTTTGGAGTTAGACAGATAGCGTTTAAATTCTTCCTCCTTTACCAGGTGGTTAAGGGCAAGTCACTTCACTTCTCTGAGCCTCAGTTTCCTTATCTGCAAGCTGGGATTCTAGCATCATCTCACAGGGTTGCTGTGAGGAGTAAGAAAGAGACTACACAGGGCTCCAGGCGGAGTGCAGATCACGGTGGGGCCCAGCCCCTCGCCTGCCCGCCCCACCCCGGGCCCCCACGGCCCTGGGCTTTGCTCCACAGGAGAGCCGTTCTCAGCCTCTGACTCATCACCAAGCAGTTTCTCTCTTGCCCCCAAGAGGGTGAGCCTTCTGTCTCTATCTGCCTCCCAGCGTCTGGCACAGGGTTGGACCTAAGAGGAATTTGTGACTGTTGCTAAATTTAATTTGGTTTCTTAGTCTTAAAATTCCTATTATTTTTCTAAAATAAGGTAACAAACTTATTTTTCTCTGAAAACAAAATCTCTGTCCCAAGCTGACTCAGTTATGTGAGTTCCTCCCCCTTTTCCTAGAATATTGGTGGCTTCACACACTCACCCACATGAACATACACACACTCATGCAGATCTTTCATCCCTGCTTCTGGACCAGGGCTGGCTCTGGGTGGTAATAGGAACCAGCGCAGAGCTGAGTTTTACGTTCATTAGCACATTTCATTTTAGCACATCAAACCTCACAGACACACTGCTGCTGGGTGCTGTGATTCTCTGTCGCACAGAGGACAGAACAGGCTCAAGGTGACACGCAGGCCATCCAGATTTCACCTGGCCAGCTGGGGCGGGCAGGACGGAGCCGGTGCTGGGAGGTCCAACAGCCAGCCTCACAAACAAAGGTGTGGGCATTCCACACTGTCGCCGCACCCAGCGGGTTGGGACCTAGCAGGAAGGGCCAAGAGGTCACTGCTGGTCAACATCCAGGGTCCCTGGCATGCACACACCCACACACCCATACACACACCCACACCTCTGCCACCAGCAGGGAGCGAGACACACATACACACACACACCCCTCTGCCACCATCAGGGGGGCGCGCACACACACAGACCCCTCTTTTACCATCAGGGAGGCACACGCACACACACACACACCTCTGCCACCATCAGGGAGGCACACACACACACACACAGACCCCTCTTCTACCATCAGGGAGGCACACACACACACACACCTCTGCCACCATCAGGGAGGCACACACACACACACACACAGACCCCTCTTCTACCATCAGGGAGGCACACACACACACACCCCTCTGCCACCATCAGGGAGGCACACGCACACACACACACCCCTCTGCCACCATCAGGGAGGCACACACACACACACACACACCCCTCTGCCACCATCAGGGAGGCACACACACACACACACACAGACCCCTCTGCCACCATCAGGGAGGCCAGGACCAGAGAACTCCTCAAGGAGCTGCCCTCTCAATAGATTTCTGCTCTCCACACCCCTGTCTCCCCCAGCCTCCCTTCCCATTCTCCCAGTCATCCCCCCACAGCAATGCAGCTGCCCAAGACCCTGGCGACTGGGCCCACTGTGCACACAGAGGCACTGCTGGGATCCCACAGTCAGAGCGTTGGTGTGGGAGTCTGCCAGCTGCAGGACACCCTGAGTGACCTGGGCCGGCTGTGCAACCTCTCTGAGTGTCCGTGTCTCCCTCTGTGAAATGGAGACAGTGGTACCAGCCTGATGGGGGCTGTGGGAGGAGGTAACGGGGTCGCAGAGGGAAGGCCAGCCCCAGCAAGCCTGGTTGGATGTGGCCTGCTCATCCTCAACCCCTGATGGGGCAGCCAAGACTCCTTCTAAGTGAGCACCCACCCTCCTCTCTGCCTCCTCAGGCTTCCTCCTGCCCCTGAGCTTGCCCTCAACTCTGCCCAGAGCCAGCTTTGGGAAAAGAACAATGAAATTGGGAGAAGACCCCACTGGGAGCCAGGGGTCAGGATTTGGGTTCCTGGCTTAGCCCTGCCTGAGTGGCTGTGCGAGGTAGGAAAGTCCTCCTCTGTCACTCGACTGAAGTGGTGGCCGGGCTGATTTCAGGGACAGGAAGGGCTTTGAGAGCAAGAGGTGGGGGAAGAAACAAACCTCCTGGCAGAAGAAAACACATAAACACACAGAGGGGGAGGAAACCACAGCTTGGGGGACGTCAGGAATGGTGCTTTGAGGACTTCAGAGTTGATCTGCAACTTTTGAGATCATGGGCAGGGTTTCTCCTCCCACGGTGCTTGCAAACACACATGCACAGGCACACGCGTGCACGTGCACACACACACACGTATACATACATTCATGGCTCCACAAATCTGAGTGATTTGATTTGGTTCTGCTAGAAAAGGAGCTGGATGACTGACACTGGACAATGAGCTAGACTGTGCACTCATGTGCTCTTCACAGATTATCTCACTTGCACCTCCTAGAAATGCTGGGGAATCAGAACTGTTATTAATGCCATTCTACAGATGAGCAAACTGAGGCTCCAGGATGTGTAGCAACTTGCTCAAGGGCACACAGTCATAAGTGGCTGGCTGGAAATGGACTCAGGTCTCTCCGACACAAAGCCTTGGCTGAGGGACAGCTTTCCCGAGGCTCTGGCCCCAGCCTTCTAATGGCCTCGGTGCCATAACAGCACTCTCTTAGTTTGCTGCTGGCTTCATTCCCTCTGTTTCTGGCCATCTGGAGAACTGGTTCTCCCCTCCTCGTTGATACAGGACGCCAGAGCCAAAGCTGCCTTTAGCATCTTCTGACCCAACTGCCTTCTTTATAGGAGGAAAGACAGAAGTGTGTTAAGGGCTCACGCAGCCCAGACTCACAGGAGGAGTTGAGAAAATGCAGGCATCACTGTTATTACCACAGAGGGCAGGAGACTTCGTCAGATCCACCCAGTGCCAGAGTCGGGTTTGGACCCGGGACTAGACAGATCCCCTTTTCTCTAGGGACCAGGGACTAGAGAAATGGCTCTGGATCTAGGACCAGAAAGGGGGTGACAATGGGGAGCTACCGTCCATCTGCTCTGATCTTAAAATCCATGAAGACCATGCAGGGAACCCAGTCAGGGCTGAACAGGTAACTCACCTCCGTGGCTCAGCACCCAGCCCCCAGCCACCTCTGCCCAGTCACGCTGGACCACTCTTACCCACACACCTGTGAGAGGCAAGACCAGTGGATCATCCCCGCTTGTAGACGTGGAAACTGAGGCCCAGGCTGGGCCAGTAGGCTTTCCAGGAACCCTGGGGGAGGTAGAGGCAGTGGGGGGCGACTCCCATCCCAGCCCTCTGTTTACCCCCACTGAGGCAGGAGCTGGGTGAGTAGGAACCTCACCTGCCCTGCCTTTCTGGGGCAGGCCCCCATGGGAGCCGGGTGGGGTGGGGCTTCGAGTGCAGAGCCCAGAGGCTTGCTCTGCGTCATCACTGAGGACATTCCAGTTGAGCAGGAAGAGCTTATTTCTGAGGCCTTCCACCTGGTGACTTTTACTTCTGCAGCATCAGCCTCCACAGGGTCCATGTGATGAGGTGGAAAGAACAGGGGCGCTGGAGGGAGGCAGATCTGAACTTGAATCCTGGTACTTTACCCCTGACCTGTGGGGCTGGCTGCAGCTCTTCTCATAGTCTCTCTCTCCTCACCAGTAAAAGGAAGAGGATGTGTTCCACCTTCTCAGTCTGCTTTGCAGGTTCAGGGCCACAGTGCACGGAAGTGCCCAGTGGACAGTCGATGGTCGAGAAATATTCATTCTCTTTCCTCCTTCTCATTGCCCCTCCCCTGAAAGAGAATTAGTCAGCTCGCAGGAGCTGACTCTGAAACACAGATTACAAAGTCCTCAGGGGCAAAGTTTGAACTGCAAGGCAGACATTTTCCCTCAGAATCAATGGTCACAAAGAACTGAACGCAACTGAGCACACGTGCACACACACAGAGCCTATGCACACACACAGAGCCTGTGCAGACACATGTAGATTAATAAGCCATTGGCATATTAAGAGAGCTTCTGCTGAAATCCCCTAAAGTAGCTAAAGTGAAAGTCGCTCAGTCGTGTCCGACTCTGCAACCCCATGGACTGTACAGTCCATGGAATTCTCCAGGCCAGAATTCTGAAGTGGGTAGCCTTGCCCTTCTCCAGGGGATTTTCCCAACCCAGGGATCGAACCCAGGTCTCCCGCATTCCAGGCGGATTCTTTACCAGCTGAGCCCAACATTTCCTTCTTTGAGGGTCACCTTTTGAAGTAAACGGACTAGCCATCTGAGACCCATCCTTATATCTGCCAAGTTAGCACACACCTGCTCTGTAGGGTCTCATCCTAACCCTGATATTCACTATAGGTTCTGCCAGATCACCCACCTTTGTCAATTACCCACCCAGCTGTGGCAGCGTGGATCTTCAGGCTTCCCTGCGGATCACAACTGCTGATCCTTCTGCTCTGTTAAAAAGAGAATCGCTGGCCTGCCATTTTCCCTCGGCTCTCCACAGTGCGAGAGTCTCGTGTAGTGTTTCTATCAAGTTCCCAGGTGATGCTGATGCTACTGTCACGAGACCCCACTTTGAGAACCACTCATCTGGGGTAGTTTGAAGAAGGCAATGGCACCCCACTCCAGTACTCTTGCCTGGAAAATCCCATTGGAGAAGGAAATGGCAACCCACTCCAGTGTTCTTGCCTGGAGAATCCCAGGGACAGGGGAGCCTGGTGGGCTGCCGTCTACAGGGTCGCACAGAGTTGGACACGACTGAAGCGAGTTAGCAGCAGCAGCAGCAGCAGCATCTGGAGTAGTTAGGTGCAGGGACTCTGGGGCTAAGCTGCTGGGTTCCCAGGTCTGCTACCGTCTACCAGGGCTACTTAGGGCCACAGGTGCCTCTTCTGTAAAATCGGGATAATTGTATAATTCTTGATAACCCATGTAAATTATGTGCCTCGTTTATAGTAAGTGCTCAATAAAATGCACTTTTATTCATATAGCAAAAAAAACAGCATTTCCAGTTTTCAGTCCAGGCTGTCACACTAGTCGTGTGTCTTTGAGGACATCATCTCACCTCAGTGTTCCCATATGTACTAACAGGGTGATGGTGACCCACTTTACATTCCACACAGGGCCTTCTGAGGATCACGTGGCATCTGCCATGAGTGCACTTTGTAAATGGTAAGCACCATACAGAGTTGCAGCGAGGTGTTGGGGGTAACAACAGGAATTTGAAGAGGGAGACCTGGCATGAAATATCAGGAGAATCCGCCTCTGTGAGCCCATCTCTAAAGTGAGGGAAATATTGGCGAGGGCCTCAGTGGAGCTGGGAAATGTCCTGAGAACCCTTGCCTGTGCCTCACTCTCACCCTCAGCTAGTACCAGGATCTACCCAGCTACTGAAGGGCAGCGCTGGAGCCGGGGCCCTGCTGCGTCCCCTCCCACAGGTCTGCCACGGAGCAGCCACCAAACTTGAGCCCGTCCAGCTTGAAGCCTGAGCGGACTCTCCCACTGGCCAGCACCCCCCTGTAGACCCTGGAGCCCCCAGCTCATGGGGTCCTGATGAGGATGAACAACAGAAAGGGTGGGGTGTCCTGCCCCAGCTCACCCGGGGCGGCCCTCAGTCAACATTCTTCTCCTGGCAGAGGTCCTGTCGGCCCCCTCCCAGGGGGCTACCTCCAAATATATTGCCTCTGGGAGCCATCAACTCTGGAAGTGAATTCCTTGCAGCCATCAGAGGTTTCACAGCAACTTCATTCTCCAGGAGAGAGGAAGAACAGCCCCTCCCTTCTTCAGGAGGTGGGGGGGGCAGTCAGAGGCCTGTTTAATTTAATTTAACGCACCATGGCTTGCCAGGTTGCCCTTGGTAACAGCTTCAGCTGCTGCTTCAGTTACAACCAGAAGGATTTTTAAAGAGACAGCTCATTTTAGGACCAGAATTGCACAGCAGAGTGAATGGTCTCTCTCTCTACTAGGGATGGAGAGTTGGAACCCAAGCACAGGGAGGCCTCAAGCCAGGCCTGTTTATACCATTAACTCCACTTCTAATTTGCAACCCTATAAGCCCTCCTGCAAAAGGCACCTTGAGTGGGATCTGAGGAGGGGCTCCATTTGGAATTTATCAGAGAGATGTCACTCAGCTAGCTACTTCTCTGAAAATCAGTTTTAGTCTTCAAGTAGAAGGGAAGAGAGTTAACATTCAGGAGTTGCCCCGGCAATTCAGGCAGTCTGCCACTAGATGGTAGTATTGCTTACTTAGTGCAAACGATTACCAGGCTTAACCTATTCAAGACTATCAGAATGGTGGTGAGACCACTGGGTTTCAAGTCTTGATAGTAACCACTGTGTCACCCTGAGCAAGCTGCTTCACCTTTGTGGTCTCAGGGATATAATAATAGGATTGATCAAAACAACTGAGTGCTGTTGACAGGCATTGGGGCTAGAACTATGAAGGCATGAGTTTATGTCCCAACTCCGTCATGTATTAACTGTGTGATTTGGACACATAACTTAATTTCTTGCATCTTGAATACCAAACAAGAGGGTGGCTATGACCCAGGCAGAGCCTGAGAATAGCACATTGCTCTTCAACCTTGGGAACCTGTGGACCCTACGAGGCATCTGAAGTGGTGGTGGTGGGGCTGTTAGAAAGTGGGTAAGGCAGGATGACTGTATGCCAGAGCCTGAGACCGCGACGCTCCATCTAGAACTGAAATAGGGCAAAGAAGCCTCCCAGACACTCCTAACCCTGCACGTCTCTAACCCAAACCAGGAGAAGGGGGGCAGATATTTATGGATATTTGTGGAAGGCTGGGCACTGCCTCACAGTGCCCTTTTGCAGATAGGGATATAGCCTCTAAGGGGTAACACATCCACCCAGGGCCACCCTCCTCTTGTGGCCAGGCCTGTTAGCCACTGAGCCTCTGCTCTGGACACTGCAGCCCTCTCCTTGTCTAGTACAACTGCTGTCTCTATGGTCATGTTTCCTTGTCAGGAGCCTCAAAAGGGGAGCGGGTTCTGTGTCTCCCCACCATGACTCAGCCTAGCCAACCTCAAAGTGGGCATGAAACCAGAGGTCATGGGATCATACCCACAGGCAGCCAGGGAGCCTGAAGCACACGTGCCTTGGTCCTTCGTGTGGACAGGTGCTGACCTTGTGCCAAGGTCCTTGGCCAGCTTGGCCTATGAACCCGAGTCCCCTTCCCATGTCCCAGGTCCTATGTAGGTACAGCAGGTTAAGTTTATCCAGCAGCCCATCCCAGCTTTTTGCTTTGGTCAGTGTTCTCCACTGAGCTCTCATGGATGCCCCTTAATCCTTAGACCTACCGCTCTCCCTTCCAGACAGCCCTGTTCCCAGCCAAAACCCCCATACACATATTCCCACATAAGTAACAGGGTAACTTTCCAAGGTGATGTGGATGTAAAAACACATGGGATCCTGGTACTCCCCAGCTCAAACCTTTGCTATGGCTCCCCACTGCCTTGCAGATGACTTCCAGGTTCTGAGCCTGGCATTCAGGGGCCCCTCCTGATGTGCCCCTGCTGGCTCCTCCCTTCGCCCCTTATAACTGGGATGCTGGTCACTCCAGGCTGCATGCAGCCCCTGACACACCTGCTCACTCATCTCTGAGCTTTTGCACAAATGTGCCCTCCATCTGATGTCCTCTCTCGCTGTATCCACCTTGGTGGTTCCTACTTGTCCCTGAGAATCCTGCTCCAGCATGCCCTCCTTTGGAAGCCTTGGGGGTCCCCCTGGATCATATAGGAAACCTCCTCCCACAGCCCCTGGTATTCCTTCTGCTCATTGTGTCTTCGTCTGGCTTTCCCACCAGACTTGGCTTGGGCCTGGGCTCACACCTCTCTCCTATGAGCAGTCACGCAGCTCACTGGGATCTACTCACAGGTCCCCCTTCCTCTCTTCCTCTGAACAGGCCACCCCAAAACAGCCACAGCCTAAGTTGCCAGCATTAGCTCCCCACTGCCTCCATTCTTACTCACTGTGCTCCATGCTCCTCAACTGCCCACACATGTCCAGGCTGAGCCTCCATCTGAAATGCCCTTGTGCCCCACCCCACCCTCTGAAATACCACTCCAATTCAAGACCCACCTCACAGCCCACCCTGTGTGTGTGTGTGTGTGTGTGTGTGTGTGTGTGTTAGTCACTCAATCGTGCTCAACTCTTTGCGACTCCATGGACTGTAGCTGGTCAGGCTCATCTGTCCATGGAATTCTCCAGGCAAGAACACCGGAATGGGTTGCCATTCACTTCTCCAGGGGATCTTCCCAATCCAGGGATTGAACCTGGGTCTCCTGCATTGCAGGCAGATTCTTTACCATCTGAGCCCTCTGTGAGACCTTCTGAGTCTTCTGACTGGAAATGGCCTCCCCCTCCTGCTCCATTTGTCTAGATCCACCTCTTGGTCTTGATCAAACTCTGCTTCATATTATAGCTATTGGTAAGCCAGTGTGATGAGAGGAGCAAGGGCTTTGGAGACTAACAAATGGGGTTCAAATCCCAGCTCTGACACTTGCATGCTGTGTGACCTTGGGCGAGTCATTCTACCTCTCTGAACCTCAATCTGTGTCTCGGTAAAGTGGGAGTGATGCCTGCCTCTTAGGGTTGTGAGATTGAGATGATGGGTGTCAGATCCTGGCACATGGCAGCTGCCCCTTCAAGCCCTATTATTCATGCCTGAGTCTGTCTTCCCAGGCAGGTTGTGACTCCATCCAGGGTGCGGGTCCCATTCAGTGCCACAGCCCGTAAGCACCCAACACAGGGCCTCACACCACAGACGCCCAGAAATGCTGGCTTGACTGAAGACTTGGTTCTGACTACTGAGGGTGGGGGGTGGAGGCATAATGGGACCCTAAGCTGAGAAGGCCACAGTGGGTGGGGGGTGGGGAGTGCAGAATGGAGCCTGGAAATCAACCACGGGAGATGAATCTGGAGGGAGGGGCCAGAGCCTGAGGCAGAGCTGCTGATATGCACTGGGGCTTTTATTGGTTTTCATTAAAATTCCTTCCAGAGGCAGGAGCAGCTACTCCCATAAATAACAGCATAAATATTTTATCTGGTGCCCAAGTCAATCTAAATGCACAGCAAAGTTGGCAAGAATAACAATGGGAAACAAGTTTGGTGGGTGGGTGGGGGGCTTCCTGGGCTTCAGCTGAACTCACTCACATGCCCAAAGGGGCTTCTCAGGAAGGTGGAAGGCAAGAGATGGGGCCAAAGGGGAGATGCAGGTAGATGGCGGGGAAGAGAGAAGGTGACCAGTGGAATATGGGCCTTGCGGTGGGGGGATCGGGAGCCTAGGGGAGGAAATGGATCCCGTCCCTGCTCTGTGATGGGCCCCTTGCTTGGGGCATTCACTCAGGTTATCTTGTCAAATTCTCTGTGGTCAGAGAAGTGAAGTGACTTGCCCAGGCTCACCCGGCCAGCCAGTGGCAGAACCAGGCAGGATTATGATCAAGAGTGTACTTGCTGCTTCTTGGGGTTCAGGGAAAGCATGGGACTCTATGAACAATGTCCCCATTGCCTCAATAGCAGCAGCACAAGCCATTCTCTGCTTCCCTAGATCCCGATGGAGGAGAAAAGGGGCTGGTACTTCACCATGGCAACGCTCTTCATCAGGTCAGGCTGGGGGTGGGGACGGGATGGTGGGGAGGGACGGGGGGGAAAGGTTGGGCCTGGAACCCAGGGGGGAAATCTCCATAGCAAGGGCGCTCCAAGTTCCCCTCCCTGCCACTAGCCTGGGGAGGACTCAAGGCAACCTGGGGACCACTGGGAGGGTCCTGATCAGCCACATCCCCTTCTCGGGCACAGGTTAGATGGCATATTCCTGGAGCTGGGCAGCGAGGAGCAGAAGAGGCTGCCAGCCTTCAACCGCACGCTGGCCCTGCTGCAGCAAGTCCTCAAGTCCTCAGACCCCCACCCCCGAGGTCGGGCTCATGGGGGCGGCAGCGGGGAGTGGGAAGGGGTTGGGCTCTCCCTGCACACATCAGCAGCCCTGCCAGTCTTGTCACTGTCTCCGCCTCTAGTTCTTTTCTCCCCCTCAGCCTGTCCCCTCCACTCCCTGTTCCCCTCAAGGAGCTCACACCTGTCACCCAGCGAATATGCGCCTGCACATCACTCCAAGGGCACGTGTCCAGGCCTGTCTGCAACCCAGAGTGTGAGAGACAGAGCTCTCCCCATTTCAGCCTCTTATCCCCGTTTTGTGGTGGGGGAATGAAGGCCCTTCTGGAGACGGGAGGGGTCACTGTCACACAGGGACCAGAGCTGGGGGAGAGCTGGGGTCAGACAGCAGAAGGCACCCTCCGTGAGGGCCCCTAGGGGATGTAGAAAACACAAAACAAGCACTGGAATCCTTCCCCCTTCACTCGCAAGTCCCCTCTGCCCTCCTTTGTTTCTCTTTCTCTCTGGGTGGCCCACAGTGATTTCTGCCCCTGCCCCTAACCTTGTCCTCCCAGGGCTGACACCTGGGTAGTGCTGGCCCCTGCCTGCTCTCCCCTTCCCCACCTGCTACTCCCTGAGACGCCTCTCCACCCGCCCCCCAGCTCTGGCCTGGTGCTACCTTGGGATGCTGCTGGAGAGGAAGGACACCTTCTCCACCACGCCCATGGGTGTCCATGACTGCGGGTTTTCGGGAACCGATCCCCTGGACTGCTTTGGCAAGGTATGTGCCCCTGGTTACAATCACCCTCCAAACCTGGACAAAGCCTGACACCCCAGCCTCCTCTCCCTAGAACCAACTCCTTCTCTGGGTTTCTCCCTACCTCCACACCCTGCTCAGGAAGTGCCCTTACTCCAAACCTTTCTCTCCATCCCAAAAAAGAGCAGTGAGTCAGACCCTCCCAACACCTGGTCTGCTGCTGCTGCTGCTAAGTCGCTTCAGTCGTGTCCAACTCTGTGCGACCCCATAGACGGTGGCCCACCAGGCTCCCCCGTCCCTGGGATTCTCCAGGCAAGAACACTGGAGTGGGTTGCCATTTCCTTCTCCAATGCATGAAAGTGAAAAGTGAAAGTGAAGTCACTCAGTCGTGTCTGACTCTTAGCGACCCCACGGACTGCAGCCTACCGGGCTCCTCCATCCATGGGATTTTCCAGGCAAGAGTACTGGAGTCGGTGCCATTGCCTTCTCCGACACCTGGTCTGGCCTACCTCATTTTCCAGGCCTATCTTCTAAGCTAGTTGCAATTTTCTAATGCTTTGGCTTCCTGGTGCAAAGAACTGACTCATTGGAAAAGACCCTGATGCTGGGAAAGATTGAAGGCAGGAGGGGAAGGGGACGACAGAGAATGAGATGGTTGGATGGCATCACCAACTCGATGGACATGAGTTTGAGCAAGCTCCAGGAGTTGGTGATGGACAGGGAAGCCTGGCATGCTGCACTCCATGGGGTCGCAAAGAGTCGGGCACAACTGAGCAACTGAACTGAACTGAACCCTCAGGCTTTTCCCCTTTGCAGCCCCATGGCACAGTGGAGAGAAAATGAGCTTGGCACAGTGTGGATGCCAGCTCTGCTCACAGGGCCTGTGACCCTAAAACAAGTCACTTCCATCCCTGAACCTCCTTATATGTTGATTATGTGATCTGTCCACCTTCTAGGATATTGAGAGGCTCAAAGAAGGTAGTGGATGAAACTGTCTACCGTAAACTTTAAAGTGTTGTTCAAGCCTTATTCTTGATACCTTGTTTCGGTGGCAATTTTCACACTGAGCTCAGTTTTTTAAGATTTTCCTGGAGGACAGGGACCCTGTGATTTTCATCCCCCTGTACAGTCAGCATGATGCCCTGGGGCAGGTCACACTGTTGGCTGATGGGTGATGAGCAGTTTCTTGGTGAGAGATCTCAGAACAGAGTGGAGCATAAACTCTAGTTCACGTGTGCTCCAAGAGTTGTGTCTGATTTAACACACTGCCTTTGCCCCTCCATGGGAACCTACTCTGTGCCAAGCACAGAAAGATGGGGCCCCTGCCCTGCAGGAGTTCAGTGTCCCAGGGGCAGCAACAAACACGAGGCAGGAGCTATCAGTAACTGTACTGGGAGTGGGGCGAGTGCTGTGGCCCAGGTAGAAACAGTGTGAGTTTGGGGGATGTAGAGGCTGATTCTGGCCCCTCTTCCCACCTGTCCTGGAAAAATGAGGGAGCACACATTGATATGTCTGAGCGAGAGGGGTTGACCTGGGGTCTGGAGGGATTCACTGGACATGTCCATGAAAATGGCAGAGAGCATGGCAGTGAGTTAGGCTCTTGGGAGTTGAGTGTCAATGAGTTGTACCCCAAAGTGTTGGGCCCCATGATATGATTGCACTTAGAGCTGGAAGGTGGATGAAAATTTTGGGGTGATATGGCCCTACTGAGAGATGACATTCCAGTTCTTGTCCCTTACCCAGGCCATCGAGATTGCCAAGGACCAACTTCCCATCCTTAATCGCCTAGCCAAAATCTTCCACTTCCTCGGAAAGCAGGACATGGCCATTGGCACCTGCAACATGGCCCTGGATGTCCTACGAGATCCAGAGCTCAACTGGCAGGCGTACTGCACAAGGGCCAAGGTGAGTCAGCCTGCAGCTCTGCCTCATTCTGCCATTGAGAATCAGAGAACATGGGCCAAGACTCCATGGCCAGAGCCCAGAGGTCAGGGCGCCTTCATGGTAGAAGGGCGCTTAGGTGTCATCAAGGCTCGCAGTTTGTGTTCTCTAAGATTATCAAGTTAGAGAATGAAGGAGCTTACCACCCACTGCTCATCCCTTCTACAATGACCTGGCCAGCTACCTACCAGCCCCCTCTCTGATTAGCACCTCAGGCAGTCAGACTGACCTGGGTGGAATTCTGGCCTCTCCATTTATCGCTGTGGGACCTGGGACAAGTGAGCCACTTACCGCTCCAAACCTACATTCCCAAACCTGGAAGATACGGATCATAACATCTGTGTTAACAGGTTGTCAGAAGACTAAGTGAGGTCACATCTAAAGCAGATGCCAGGAGTATGGGAGGTGCTCGTGGCAGGCAGAGGGTATACTGGAGGAAATGTAATGTCATAAAGCAGAGCTCTGGCTCTCAACACAGCTAGCCTTGGTTCAAATTCCACATCATCACTTACACTCTTGCCTAAATTCTGAGCCCCACTTTCTTCATCTATAAACAGGCTGAAGGTAATTGTACCTGCCTCACAGAGTTGTTATGAGGCTTAAATTAGATTCTGTGTGTAAAACTCAGTACTGAGCACATAGTAAGAGTTTATAAGTGGTTGATTACTATTATTAGGTATATTTTTAACTGGCTCACTGTTTCTTAAGGCAGTCCACTATGGTCATTCAGCTCTGCAGATTACTAATTTAACCAAGAGCTGCCTGCCTCTGGCTTCCCCACACTGGTCTCAGATCTGCCCTCAGGAGTCCCCACAGAATGCACTGCTTGGGGGCAGAGATCTGGACCTCTGAGTTTACTTTGCTCCAGGCTAAACAGCCTTCTCTATTACCTTGCATGGGACATGAGGGCAAATCTGCTCCCTGGGTCTCGGTCCTGGTGACATAATCATGTTGCCAGCAGTTACTAGTTAGGGTCTCCGCCTAGAAGGCTCTTCTCCCAGATGTCCCATTGGCTTCCTCCCTCACTTCATGGAGGGCTTGAAAAGGCAGCTGCTAGCAGCCATCCTCCTGAAAATGTCAGCCTCTCACCAGCACATCGTGTCCTCCTGTGCTGGTTTATTTTTTCTTACTAGCATTTATCATTCCCTAACATACTATTTTCTGGTTTATGTTTATTTGTCTCCCCCCACCCTCCAGCTAAAATACATGCTCCACGAGGGCAGGGAATTTGTCATTTTGCTCTCTACTATATATCCTAGAACAGTACCTGGCACATAGCAGGCTCCTGACGATCTGTTGAATGATTGAATCAACTGAGCACCCACCATTGCTAGGTCCGGGCTAGAACATGTTCTCTCCATTGTCACGGTAACTCTCCAAGGAAGATCTTAGTGTACTGATTTTTCAGATGTGGAAAATGAGGCTCACAGAGGTCATGCAGATGAAGAGGAGGAAGGGCTGGAATTCAGCCAAGTTCAACTGGCTCCAAAGCCAAAGATTCCCACCCCCACCCCACCCCCACCTTAAAGCTACCTTAGAACCAGGGCCTACTGATGGCTATAGAGTATTAATACCTTCAATGACAACAACCCCTTTTTCCTACTTCCTCTTTCTCCACCTCTTCCCTACCTCTCCTGAACCTCTAGATTTCCTAAATGCTCCAAACAGATGTGGGGGGAAAAGGAGGAAGTGGTGATGAAAGCAAGGGTCCGGAATCATTTGTAACTTGATGCTTGCAAGCTGGGGCCACCTGCCATTCTTCCCACACTACTTGCTTACACAGACCCTCACAAAATCGGCGCTGCCATCCCATCTCAAATAACTCCCTCCCCTAGTCAGCTGTATCCCATCATCTGTTTATTTTTTCATTGTACTCGTCACCACTTGAAGTGGTACCATTTACTTGTTTATGATCATCATCCCTACTAGAATGTTAAGTTCTGCCAGGGCAGGGACCTCATCTGTCTTATCACCACTGCACTCCAGTACCTAGCACAGGGCCTGGTATATGGTGGGAACTCAGGAAATATTTGTTGAATGAATGAGTGAGAGAATGAATGAATGGCTCTTACTTCATCCAACCCCCTTTATTGCACAGAGAGGGGAATTAAGGCCCAGAAAGAGGCTGGTCCAAGCTGGCACAGGACCAGGATCTAGCACTTCTGAGTCCCAGTCTCAGGGGCTTTCAACTGCACCACAGAAACTCCCTGAGTTGCTGTTGAGGAAAAAAACACAGGCTTTATTGACAACAGCAAGGAGGGCAGGGGTCCTGGCTTGGAGCATCTTCCCTCAGCTGACTCTCTGTGGGCAGATCCACATCAGAGCCTACCTGCACGACCTGGAGCGAGGCAAGCTGGGGCTTGGGGGCATGCCTGACAGGAACCACCTGGCCTGCGCCAAGGCCGACCTCGAGGAAGTGGTCAAGGTGTGCCCAGGCCTCAAGACCTACCTGGACATCGGCCAGGTAAGGCAGCCTCTTGGCTTGGGTAGTCAGTGGCTTACTAAACAAAAACTGTTAACTCTGTGTCAGGCCAGGGCACTGAGGGCACAGAAGCATATGGGGCATCCTTGTGCCTGATAACCTGCCTCCTACAGCTACAGGGAGGGTTAGAGGTGGTGATACACCAATAGCGTTCAGAACAGGGCCCAGTTCTTTCTAAGCGCTCGGAAAGCGTGGGCCATTATTCTGATTCCTTCTGTGCCCAGGGAATAATCACCGAGAGGTTACAATATCTTTTGTGAGAGAAAACTGCGGCCCTGAGAGGGTCCCGCTCAAGGTTATATGGCCGAGATTGGTGGGGCTGGAGCTGGAATCAGAGAGAGCACTGTCTCCTTCTCCAGGAGAGGGAGACCAAACTTTGCGATGAATAATTGTTGAAGGCGGGGAGGGTGGGAATGAATGCATGGAATTTTTAAAACAGTAAGTAGTGAGACTGGAATGAAGGGGGAGCAGCGAGAGAGCCGGGGAGGAAGGCTCACGCCGCCGCCCCCACCCCAGGTCTACTACTACATGGGCGTGGACGCCGTGCAGGAGCTGCTGGCGGTGGACGAGGCGGCGCTGAACCAGGCGCTGGTCTTCCTGGCCAAGGCCGGCGAGTCGGAGCTGGGCGCCACGCTGCCGGAGCTGCAGCTGCTGCGCGGCAAGTGCCTGCGCATCAAGGGCGAGGAGGCCAACGCGGCGGCTTGCTTCAAGCGCGCCGTGGAGCTGGACGACGCGGGCTGCAGCCACGCCGAGGGCTTCGGCTGCCTGCTCGAGGCGCTGCTGGCGCAGTGGAGCCAGGCGCAGCTCAGCGACGGCGAGGTGGGCCGCGAGGTGGACGTGTGGCTGCGGCGCGCCCAGGACAAGTACCCGGCGGCGCGCCTGCGGCAGGAGCTGCAGCGCGTGTGGCGCGCGCACACGGACGAGGTGCTGGGGCTGGCCCGGGCCTTGGTGGCCCAGGGACGGCCGGCGCTGGTGCGGCTGCTCTTCGAGACCATGGAGCACAAGGGCGAGGGCGCGAGCTCCCTGCGGGAGCGCCGCGCGTTCTCCGTCTGAGGGTCCCTGAGTCTCCCCGCCCTCCCCACCGCTCGGAGATGGTTGGACCTGGTCCAGGCGCTGGAAACCGGCTCGCTGTGCCATAGGCTGGTGGGTAAGTGGAGCCCATCAGACTGTCTTCCGGGAGTTGGAATGGGGACCTTGAGACACAAGGACAGTTGGACGCGTCCACGGAGGCAAAAGAGCCTGATCCAGGACAGCAAGGGAGGCTGGGGGCAGACGCGAGAGGCCAGCGGGAAACTGCCAATGGGAAGGCCCAAATTGTGCAAATATGCAGAAAAGTAACATGGCGTCTCCCAAGAGATGCAGAAGATAATTGCCTCCATTTGGGCAGGTACTCTAGTACCCAGGAGCCTGTTACTGGATTCCCGTGAGCCACGCTCTATCCTTATAATAAGGCCCCCTCTACTGGAGTAGGTCTCAGGTCTGGCAGTGGGAGAAGTCGTGGCTAGAACAGAGGGCACAGCTGCCAGATAAGGGCAGGGCCGCAGCCTACACCTGGCTGCTCAGCGCTCTTTCCTTCCCTCTTAACAGTCTTCCAGCAGGCCTCATTCTTGGCCAACTTGGTCTGAAAGACCCTCAAACTCCCTGAAATAAGGCCCATTGGTAGAATCTTCCCTTGACTTCTGTATTCTTAGGAGAATGTAAGGGCCCCACCCAAGGAAGTGCACCCTGTGCCCAATCTCAAACCTTCTACCAGACACTGAAAAAATCTTGGAATTTTACACTCTTGAAATCGAAGTTATAGAATCATAGATGTAGAATTTTATTGTCAAAGACTTCAGCTTTGATTGTTAGCAAATCTGGGAACCATCAAGCTAGATTCTTATGGTCTTACTAACAAGAGCTGCTGCTGCTGCTAAGTCGTTTCAGTCGTGTCCGACTCTGTGCGACCCCATAGACGGCAGCCAACCAGGCTCCCCCGTCCCTGGGATTCTCCAGGCAAGAACCCTGGAGTGGGTTGCCATTTCCTTCTGCAATGCATAAAAGTGAAAAGTGAAAAGTGAAGTGAAGTTGCTCAGTCAAGTCTGACTCTTCGCAACCCCATGGACTGCAGCCTACCAGGCTCCTCTGCCCATAGGATTCTCCAGGCAAGAGTACTGGAGTGGGTTGCCATTGCTAATTTAACTTAAAACTCTAAAAAACCAGTTCTTTCCAGACTGCAAGACTGTTGGTTGTATGTAATTGCAGTGGCAAGACACCCCACCCCCGCACCGGTCCATAATGGTTTGTGATTTATTTTGCATTTCCTTCCCCCACTTAAAAAAAAAAAAGTTTTACTCACTGCTTTATTCATTTTCCTGACACTTAGACGGCACCAGGGATAAGCCAGCACCCCTGCCTTAGTTCTCATGTCACCTGTGATAGATGCAGGACAGACTGAGAAGTGTGGTCCCTAGAGATCTCTCTTTCTGGGAAGACTGAGAGCCCTGGAAGGGAAGTGGCTTGCTCAGAGTCACACTCCCTAGCCTCCTCATCCTGTCCCTCCAACTTACTTACAGCATTCTTCAGGTTTGGAAAACTACTAATAAACTGATAACACTGAAGTTTAAGTGTTTATGTGTCACCTGTCACCCAGGGCCCTCTGGGTGATATCCACTGGCATAATGCTGTCATTCCAGGTTCCTGTGAAATCTGGAAAGTAAGGCCACCCAAGGCCTCTGAGCTCCATCCCAGAGCTCATGAAGACTTCCTTTCCCTCCTTCATTCCTCTCTGTTGCAGCAGAGTCCGGGAGGTGACTGGACAGCAGGCAGCACACACAGCCTGCCCACTTCTCCCGCATCCCTTCTCTACCCGTGACTGTGACCTGTGACCTTCCCTAGGACAGATGGTGGTGGTTTAGTCGCTCAGTCGTGTCTGATTCTTGCAACCCCATGGATTGTAGTCCACCAGGCTCCTCTGTCCATGGGATTTTCCAGGCAAGAATACTGGAATGGATTGCCGTTTCCTTCTCCAGGAGATCTTCCCAACCCAGGGATCAAACCTGGGTCTCCTGCATTGCGGGCCTATTCTTTACCAACTGAGCAACCAGGGAAGACAGGAACCCATCTCTTTCTTCTCCTACTTCCCAGACAGGCAAACTGAATTCAAAGTGGTTTGCTGGTAAAGCTGGGAAGCTGGTGAGGTTTGTTGCCTCCCCCAGGCTTCCCAGTCTGTTTTCTTCCTTGCTTTTCCTGTCCCCAAGGTTATGCATTTCTCCCTCCATTGCCTCCTCCTCCTGCCAAAACTGTTCAATAAACTTTCTTTCTGGTAATCTCATTCACGTTAATCATATAAATGACTAACAAATACCCACTAGAGCTTTTGTCAGGAGTATCTGCATACTAGCCAAAAGCCGAAAAGAGAAAAGAAACCCCACTCCCAGGACTGCCTCCTATGTGCAAGGCACTTCATACACGTAAACTCATTCAGTTCTCTCACCAGTCCTGAAGAGTAGGCATTGCAATCATTTTACAGATGAGAACACAGAGACACTGAACAAGGTCGCAGATAAGCATGGGAAGAGCCAGGCTTTGAGCCAGACTTACCCCGTTGTATGCTGCCTCCTGGGACACAGCCCTTCCTGGGAGGTGTGTCATGAGTGGTCTAGAGTTGGGCCTGGGATCACCAACACAACCTGTCACTACCCTGCTCCCTCCCCACAGTGTACTTAGCCTCCCTGCTCACAAACTGCCTTACTTCTGTATCTTTGTACATCCTATTCCTCCACTGACTTTTCTTCCTATCATTTTTATCTCTAGTGCTCAGTTCAAACCTGCCTCTTCCAGGAAGTCTTGCCGACTCCTGCAGCTCTCATCCGCCACTCTGTTTTGTGTATACTCTCAGGGCATCATATCTCACTGCGTTGCTTACATTCCTTTATCCTTGCACCATAATGATCTCACCATGTCTGTTGTCCCCATTCGACTCTGGTTCTGTTCAACAAGGGCCACATCTGATTCAGCCCCATGGCCCTGCACTGAGCTTGGCACATAAGCTAGGCTCAGTTTGGTTTGCTGTACTGAGTAAACTCACAGCAGGGACGTGGCTACCTCAGTCCCAAACAGGTGACTCCATCACCGGGTCCACAAGGGCTGAGGATGGGACCAAGACTACCCCCTAGGGGCCTTTGCAGGCTAGAGCTCAACGAGAAAGCATGGGCTTTCCTTCCACCTCCTCTCCAGCTTTAGGCGAAATCCCCAAATTTGTGGCCAGGAAGCCGAGGCCCAGATAAGGAGACTGAGGCAAGGGAGCAGGGAGTTGCCCAAGGTCAAACCATGAATCAATGACAGATACTAACTTGAACCCCACCTCCAGACTCTCGGGCCAGTGACCTCTGCCCTTTGGGCTGCCTCCTTTGTCAAGTTTACTTCTGTAAAGTTCAGGAAGACTATAGGCCTTCGAGTCACTCACTTAACATTTATCAAGCACTGGTTAAGCGCCAAGCATAGCTCCAGGCTCTGGGGCTAAGTGGAGAGCAGACTAGCTCCTGCCCACACCTTCGGGGAGCTCACAGTCTAGAGTATGTAGAGTGGGTCGTGCAGGGCCTTGTGGGCCACAGTGGGGACTGTGGAAGACCCGATGTGATGCTCTCGGAGGTGTAAACTAGAGGTGTGTCCCACCCTCCACACTGGTCATGTTCATTCTGTTACTGGCCTTTCCCCCAGCCCAGTGGGGAGGAGAGGGTGGCTATCCCTGGGGCTCAGGACCTGGCCTTGGCCACCCCTCTTCAGCAAGGCACTGCAGAGGCCAGGCCTAGCAGGCACCTGGGATCACAGCTCTGGCTTGTAGTGGGAGGCTAGTGGGTGGATGATCTTTATTCAATTACAGCTTCAAGTCCTGTGAAATACCCCTGCCTACTGGGCGGCTGGGAGGACAACTGTCTGTCACGTAGCTGAAGCAGCAGGCACTCCTTAGGGGAGCACTGCAGAGTAAAAGCCTTAATGACCCCATAATCAGAGTAATGAAGATGAATCGCACCTTGTGCTGCCTGCCCATTCCTTCCTCTGTGTCTAGCAACCAACATAAGATGCTGGAAACTCCTGTTAGTCAGTATGAGCAAGGCATGTTTAAGATCATGAAAACAGGTGAGATTTTTCAGTTATAGGTTTCTAGAAGCTCAACATTGAAAATAATCTCAGCCATCACCTCTTCCAGCCTCTCCATCTAAATCAGAACTCCTCTCAACAGTGAATGTTCTGAGAGAGTATCTAAACCCACTTGCATGCCTCTGGTAGACAGGCAGATCACTACCTATTGAAGGCATCAGTCCATTTTTTTTAAGTCTTCTCAGTTTGTCTTTCTATTGTGTTGAACCCTTATTTTATGTGATTTGTATGTCTTGATTCAAGTTTCACCTTCACCACACAGTGAAAGTGAAAGTCGCTCAGTTGTGTCCAACTCTTTGTGACCCCATGGACTATACAGTCCATGGAATTCTCTAGGCCAGAATACTGGAGTGGGTAGCTTTTCCCTTCTCCAGGGGATCTTCCCAACCTAGGGATTGAACCCAGGTCTCCTGTATTGCAGGCTGATTCTTTACCAACTGAGCTACAAGGGAAGCCCAAGAATACCTATCCCTTCTCCAGTGGAGCTTCCCGACCCAGGAATCGAACCAGGAGCAGATGCTAAAAAGCAGTCTGTGACCTTGAACAAGTCACTTTGCTCTTGCCCCCATTCTCTGTAAAGTGTTTGAGGTGTTCAGAGTGTGGGAGCTGCCTACTCTCCTGGCAGCCAGGCACAGCTCTGACCTGCCTCCAGCCGCGGGTGCCCAGCCTGGAGCTGACACAGAGCGGTGCTAGCAGCTGAAAGCAGAACAGAACAGGGCTTCTCCCAACCGTAATCAAGCCTCGAGGGAACACCCTGTGTGGATGATGGTGGCTGGATGCCAAATGAAGTGAAATATCTCCTTTTCTCAGGCTGTTAACTTTTTTTCTTGTTTAAGGAAGGGGAGGATAATGACATTTAGCACTTTACAACTCAGCAGTAAAATGAGCAGATGGAAACAGATCCCCAGCATCGTGGGCATGCCTCCAGCAAGAAACCCTCCCTGGCTCTAGCTCTGGCTCCATAGGGCCGAAGTTACTGGCAAGGTTTGCTGATGAGGTGAAGGACACCGCCTGCTCCCTCCCACCCTGGCTCCTCCCACAGGCAACCCCTCCAGGTTGCACGTCGTTGGTAGTACTGGCCCCCATTGCCTGCTTCTTGGCTCTGGTCACTGTGTTCCACACACCTGGAGCACCGTTCCTGTACACCAGGTCTGCTTGGGGTGTGACCTCTCTAGTTTGGAGATGAGGAGGAGCAGAGGTGGGAGGGGCAGGTTCTTAGAGAGCTTGCTCAGTCGCTTCAGTTGTGATCAATTCTTTGTGACCCTATGGACTGAAGTTCGCCAGGTTCCTCTGTTCCCAGAATTCTCTAGGCAAGAATACTGGAGTGGGCAGCCATGCTCTCCTCCAGGGGAATCTTCCCAACCCAGGGATCGAACCCACATCTCCTGTGTTGCAGGAGGATTCTTTACCATCTGAGCCACCAGTGGTGAGTAAAAACTTGCGGAGCTGTGGAAAAGCTCCGGCTGGCCTCTAGGTGGCCACAGAAGAACAATTTGAGCACAGAAGGTTCCCACAGGGAGGTTAAAAAAAAAGTTGTTCCCTGTGGCTGATTCATGTCAATGAATGGCAAAAACCACCACAATGTTGTAAAGTAATTAGCCTCCAATTATAATAAATAAATAATTTTTTATAACATTTTAAAGTTGTCCTTGTCATCATCAAAACTATTATTTACTGAGAACTCTCCATTGGCCAGTCCCCATGGCTCATGTTTCACACACCTCACCTCATTTTAACCTTCCCAAGCCCAGGAGCTATGTATTAGCACTGTCTGCATTTTACAGATGAAGAAACTGAGGTTCAGAGAGGTTCAATAACTTTCCTGAGGTCCCCCAAGGCAGGCAGGCTAAAGAGTACTAAAGAATGACTTTTTAACTGTTTTGAGTTTAGATTACTTTTTCTCTTCTATCACATATGTTGCTCTATTAACTGCACACTTAAAAAAAAACTGAATGCACTTTTCATGTTTGTTTCCAAACTAGTCAATAGCTCTATGCTGGGACTTGTTCTATCTTAGCATGTAAATTGTTTCATTAAATTGCAGGTCTTCTGTGAGTTTTATTTGTAATCCACAAAGTCAAAGAAACCAATAGAAGAACCCCTACTGTGGTGGAGAGCGATTACCTCCATCATCTGCCCAGTGTGCCTCCCTGCTGGGAATAGCACCTCTCCTTCCTGGGCTACTAACCATTCCTTCCCCACTTGGAGTGGTGGCAGAGGGCTGTCAACCATAATACCTCACCCCTGACTGCAAACACTGACGTGACCAAGGTTGGGCCAATCAGAGTCCTTCCCAGAGAGTTTTCCAATTGAGTGCAAAGGACAGAAGATGCTCTCAGTCTATCTGCTGGAACAGCTATTAGCAACTGTCCCTGATAGGATTACTCATTGGAAAAGACCCTGATGCTGGGAAAGATTGAAGGTGGGAGGAGAAGGGGACGACAGAGGATGAGATGGGTGGATGGCATCCCTGACTCAATGGACGTAAGTTTGAGTAAACTTATGTTTACTCTGGGAGTTGGTGATGAACAGGGAGGCCTGGTGTGCTGCAGTCCATGGGGTCGCAAAGAGTCGGATGTGACTGAGCGACTGAACTGGAACTGTGGGCATCAAAGATCTGAAAATAGTATCTTAAACAAGTCTGTGTGTTTATCTTCCAATACTAGCTCATGTATTACTTCAGTGTCCCCTCTCTGCTCACCCACCAGGTACCCAGTAAGGTAATCCTACTGCAAGCTCCTGACACTCTCCACCTGTCTGGAAGCACTGGGTAGCTGACACCCCAGGAGTAGCTTTCAACCAATGGGGCATGGAAATTGCATAAATGCCTAAGCCTCATAAGCTGGAGTGGGTGGGGGGATAGGATAATTTGAGGAATGTGAGATTAAGGCCCAGTGGCCCATAGAAGTAAGCTGTTCATTTTTTATCACAGCCTGTATTCATTTCAAGCTCTTTCTTCTCACTTCCCTACTCTCTTCTCAGTGTTTCCTGAGATCATCTCCCAAATAAACTAGTAAGTACAAGTGAAAGTCACTCAGTCGTGTCTGACTTTTTGCGATCCCATGGACTATACAGACTATACAGTCGATGGAATTCTCCAGGCCAGAATACTGGAGTGGGTAGCTTTTCCCTTCTCCAGGGGATCTTCCCAACCCAGGGATTGAACCCAGGTCTCCCACACTGCAGGCAGATTCTTTACCAGCTGAGCCACCAAGGAAGCCCAAGAATACTGGAGTGGGTAGCCTATCCCTTCTCCAGTGGAGCTTCCTCACCCAGGAATTGAACTGGGGTCTCCTGCATTGCAGGCAGATTCTTTACCAGCTAAGCTACCAGGGAAGCCCCCTGTGCCCTCAGATCTTTGACCCGGGACCTGCTTCGGGGGTGGGGGGCAAGCTTTAGATGCCCTTGAAGCCCTTCCTCATCCCAAGAGGAAGACTCTGCCACCTCCAAGTACTTGCATGGCACCTTGTTTGTACCTCTAATAAATACACCATGGCCTGCCCTGTAGTATTTATTAAGTATACAATAGGAAGGAGGAGGGAGATGGGAAGGTGGTTCAAGAAGGAGGGGACATATGTGTACCTATGGCTGATTCATGTTGATATTTGGCGCAAACCAACAAATTTCTGTAAAGCAATTATCCTTCAATTAAAAAATAGATAAAATTTTTAAAAATAAATAAAATAGGAAGAAATAAGTGTTTCTTGAGTACTATGCCTTATACCAGGTGTCTTGTGCTCATTCATTCACTAACTTAATTCACTTTTAATTAAATATTCATTTATTAACATTAATTAATGATCATTCATTCATTCATAAAATCTTTATTGAGCATTTATAATGTGTCAGATAGTGATCTAGGCCAGGGGTTGGCAAACTATGGTCCATAGGCCAAATTAGGCCCACTGCCTGTTTTTGTAAATAAAGTTTTATTGAAACACAGCTGTGCTCATTTATTTGCATATGTTTATGGCTGCGGTCTGAAGAATTGATGCTTTTGAACTGTGGTGTTGGAGAAGACTCTTGAGAGTCCCTTGGACTGCAAGGAGATCCAACCAGTCCATCCTAAAGGAGATCGGCCCTGGGTGTTTTTTGGAAGGAATGATGCTAAAGCTGAAACTCCAGTACTTTGGCCACCTCATGCGAAGAGTTGACTCATTGGAAAAGACTCTGATGCTGGGAGGGATTGGGGGCAGGAGGAGAAGGGGATGACAGAGGATGAGATGGCTGGATGGCATCACTGACTCGATGGACGTGAGTCTGAGTGAACTCCGGGAGTTGGTGATGGACAGGGAGGCCTGGCGTGCTGCGAATCATGGGGTCACAGAGAGCTGGACACGACTGAGCGACTGAACTGAACTGATGGCTGCTGTCTTGCTATAACAGCAGAGTTGAGTATTTGTGACAGAGACCATATGGCCTGTAAAACCCAGTAAACAGTAACAGTAAACAGTATTTACTGTCTGGCCCTTTGCAGAAGAAGTTTGGTGCCCCATGGAATAGGCACTGGGGCTGCTGCAGTGAACAAAACAAACAAAAATCACTGCCTCCTCCACTCCACTGGGGTAGAGTCAGGGGGCAGAGGTGGGAAATCTAACACAATGAACCCAAAACTAGATATTTAGTATGTTAAATGATGATAAATGCTATGGAGAAAAAACAAAGGGAGAGAGTATCAGGAGCGCTCGCCAGCAGGGGTGGGAATTGTGGTGAAAATTAGGGTGTCAGGAGGTCCTGGCTGTGAACATGACATTTGAGCAAAGACCTGAAGCAGGTGAAGGAGTGAGCCATGTGGACATGGCAGGGAGGAGCCTCTGGGTAGTGGAGCAGCAGACGGAGGGCCACTCTGGAGTATTAACAATAGTTCATCCTATACTAAGCATTAGTTACCATGTGCCCTTCACGGGCTTTACATACATAATCTCATTTGATTATTTAAAAGTTATCACCTCATTACACATTTAATCTTACAAAAGAATGATCTGAAGATATTTCTATTATTAAGACAGAGCTTTCCGTTTACATAGTTATTTTACAGTGCTGTTTGTTTACTCTTCATAGCATTTCAAAGAGGTTACTGACCCCATTTTAGGCAGCTAAAACCCAGAAAGGTCAAGTCCTTTGTCCCAGGTCACACAGCCAGTAAATGCTGGCCCTGGAAAGCAAGCCCAGCTCTATCTGCCTCCAGACACGGCCTTGCTCTCTCTAAGCCACCAGTCTTGGAGGGTGTAAACTCCACCTGGTCCACTCACACCTAACAACTCCGTGTTAGGAGTTGGCAAAGGCTTGTTGGAAGGAACTCAGTTACTGTCATCCTTCTGGATGAAAGTGACCAGGTAAACTGCTGGAGTCATCCTTGGAATTCACAAATGTGATCCTTCTCTCTGTCTTGGGGCATCTATACTGTGTTCCAGCCTTCTTCTGGCTAGGCCAGTGCTGTGTAGTGTTAACCCCAAAGCAAGGGCTCAGAAGGTACTTGTTGACTGACAGATTAACTATTGCTGAGATTCTGTTTCATTGCACTTTTAGCAAGACTTTCTTATGAACTGAAGGAATCATTCAGAAAGACATTAATTCAACAAATATGTACTGAGAATTACAATGTGGAGAAAAATTGAGTTTTACCATGTACAAAGCCTTTCTACATAGTAATCAGATTTACTACGAGAGGGACTAATAGATGAACAAGAAATAGGTCCTCCTCTCTGGGAGCGTGCAGCCTATGGGGGTGAGGAGACAAGTGTTTTGTACGTGCTACAGGGCCAACTGTATGCCAGGCCTTGTGCCAGTCAGGGCACTTTCATCACTAAAAATAATCCTAATAATAGGACTTCCGAGTTGGCCCAGTGGTTAAAAATCCACCTGCCAATGCAGGGGATGCAAGTTCGATGCCTGGTCTAGGAGGATCCCACATACCAAGGGGCAACTGAGCCCATGCGTCACAACTACTGAGCCCACACGCCATAACTCCCGAAGCCTGCATCCCTAGAGTCCGTGCTCCACAACAAGAAAGCCACTGCAATGAGAAGCCCGTGTAACGCAACTAGAGAGTAGTCCATGCACAGCAACAAAGAACGAGCACAGCTGTAAATAAGTAAATACAAATTTTAAAGAATAATTGTAATAATGGCAAACATTATCAAACCCTGATACTCACCAGGCACTGTGCTAAGCCCTGTACCTGGGCTAACTCCTTGTGTCTTCATCACAACTCCATGGAGATATCATTGCTGTCTTCAGGATGAAGGCATCTGATCCTCAGGGACATTGAGTATCTCACCCCCAGGCGCATTGTAAGTGGGTGACAAAGCGAGCATTTGCATTCAGCTCTGTTTGCCCCACACATATACACACTCAGCTATGACACACCAGAGAGGGAGAGGAGGTCAGAGGAGAGAGGCAGGAAAAAATCTGAACGGTCTCAAGAGAGGGGGAGGTGGGACTTCTATGGTGGTCCAGTGCAGGAGGCCTGGGTTCAATCCTTAGTCAGGGAGCTAGATTCCACATGCTGCAACTGAAGATCCCGTGTGCCACAACAAAGACCCAGTGCAGTCAAATAAATATTTTTTTTAAAAAAGAGAGGTGGGGAGGCCCTGCCAGAGGAGGCTTCAAGGGCAGTTTCCTCAAGAGGATACCATTTGAGATGGTCCCCAAAGAGTGAGCCTCCAGCAGAGGGTATCCAATCAGACAGAATGGGTCTATTGGGTAACTGCTCCACAACTTGAACTGTATGTTTGTTACAAACAAGTTGCCATTGGAGGCTCTGAGTGGGGAGATCGGGCTGTGCATCAGACAGACCTGGAGATGAATCCTTTCTCTCTCTGTTACTAGTTGTGGTGACCATGCACAAGCCAACCAACCTTTCCAAGCCTTGGTTGTCTCATCTGCAAAAGGGACATAACAGTGATCATTAT
This sequence comes from Bubalus bubalis, assembly GCF_019923935.1. Lineage (NCBI taxonomy): Eukaryota > Metazoa > Chordata > Mammalia > Artiodactyla > Bovidae > Bubalus > Bubalus bubalis. Next base: position 91,200,208 of record NC_059162.1, read on the forward strand.
ACCTCTGGGGGTTTTATTGTAAGGATTTAATCACATACAGGTGTAAAGTGTCTAATACTGTTCTTGGTACATAGTGAACAATGATGATGATGACGACAATTGGTGCCACACTTCTAGTCTGAGGAATCTCGATTTAAAAAAAGAGGCCCACTTTCTCAGCTCCCTTCTAATGTCTAATCATTCGAGACTTGGACACTGAGCAAATGAACAAGTGGGCACTCTGAGCCCAGGGGGAAGAGGTCCCTGGAGACAGAAGGGCGTTGGTGTTCCACACAGTGGTCAGCGGGGGCAGAAGAATGGTGGCTGTCTCCTCACAGCGGGCAAGGGCAGCTGCAGTCCTAAGAGTCGGAGTGATTGAAGGCTGAGCCAGATACTTGCAATCACGTCTCTCAAGGGCCTGTCACAACAGCTTCACATGGTGCTCTGTTTTACTGAAGAAACCAGGAAGCAACGGGCCCAAGGTCTCAAGGCTGGGAATTGGCTGGGCAGCATTCCTAGGCAAGGCCACGTTCCCACCTCCAGTCTAGTCTGTCTGGGCCAGTCTGGGTTACAGGTTAGGGGGCGGGTTCAGGAGTCCAACAAGTGGCCTGTCCCAGTGGCTCTCTGGAGTCTGTCTCCTCCTCGCCCCTCATCAGTCTGGGCCATTACAGGAGTCTCCCATCTGGCCTCTTTCTCCATCCCCCTCCTCCCAACTCAGTTCACACCTCACTCAGGCAAAGAAACACAACTGACCACGTTCTTCTCTGGTATAAAACCCTTCCATTACCCACAAGCCTGCCTCTCACACTGGTCAGCGCTCTCAGCAGAGGAGGCGGCCATCTTTCTGAAGTGACGATTACTCTTGTTTTCAAGTTATAACAAATACATGCTCTAGAGTGGAATGCAAAATGTCCAGGCATTTTTCTCAGAGGAGGAGATGTTTCGGGTTAAGCCTCAAAACAGATGCGTGTACGCTGGTGGGGGCATTCTTCACAGAAACAATTTCACCAGCCTCAGAGATAAGAACCACAGTCTGTTCCAGCAAGCCCTGACACAGTGGTGCCCACTGTCTTTCTGGTTGTGCTTCCCTGACACCTGGGGGTGCTCTATACTCCAGTCAGAACTATCTTGAAGCCTTTTTCCTTATAGCAGTGTGACCTGTTGCCCCTCTGAATAGAACTGTCTTTCTATTCACCCTCTGCTACTTTTTAACCTGAAAAACTCCTAGTTATCGTTTAAGTCTAATTTCACATCCCCTCCTCTACAAAGCCCTCCTGGATTCCACCCCTCCTTGCAGTGCTCCCCTCCCAGCATCTTGCTCTCCCTTCTTCACAGCTTCTTACCACAGTCTGCTGTGACCTCCACTTTGAGACACCTTCTCCAGGAGGTTAGGAGCAAGTTGAGGTCAGGGAGTTCACCATGAACTCGGCCATCCTTGTTCATTCAGCACACACTAGGAGCCCTTCTCTGTGCCAGGCTGTGAGCTCTGTATGTAGAGACAACTCAGCATGTCCTAAGAGGAGCTCTGACCCCAAGTAGACAAACCATCCACTCATATACTGATTGATATATTAAAACAAGCAAAAAGCAAAACCTCTTGCTGAACCCAACATGGCCAGGCCTTCTGCTTGGAGGTAAGGATCCAGAAAAGAGCCAGACCTGTGCCTGCCTGCAAGGGATTCCCAGTCTGACCAGTGGCCAGTGGAAACCACTAAGCTTATGATGTGTCTTAAGCTTATGGCTGTGGGGCACCAAGGCACCTGACTTTTGCTTTGTTGTGGATGACAATGAATGAATGAATGAATTTCTCTCTCTCTTTTAGGGAACTTGTGAGGTTGTAACCATGAATGCGCTCTGTAAATCAAGGCACTCAATAAATGACTGATCAATCGACTGAGATGTCACCCACGAGGTGGCTAGCAGCGAGAGGGCTATATTCTGGTCTCCACCACCCTGGACTTTCTCAATGGGGAGTAAATCTACTCTGACCACAGCCAGCTGGAGTGGACCTGCAGCTCCTGGCTGCAGAGCCTCCTGCAAATTCCCAGTAAAAGGCGGCAGTTCTCTGCCTGCCTCCCAAGGGGGTCGTGAGCATTAATTAGTTACCATTGGTAAAGTGCTCTGAAGACGTGGGGGTGTATAAACACCGCAACTCATTAGGCCTCTCCACATCACGAGGCTCTACAACCAGGAAGAGCTAATTGAGAAATAATTAACACCTCAGGGTGCAGAGGAAGATGCCTGGCTTTTCTAGGATTGGAAGGGATGTAATAAAGTGCATGGAGAGAAGGAAGAATTATAAGGCTACTTTAGATCCCAAAATATACTAAAGATTATTCGCCTTCTGCCCCCAGGGAAGAGTGTGGGGACAGTTGCCCCACTAAAGCCTTTGGGACTGCATTCCTTGGGAAAGCCCAGAGCACAGTGCTAGGCTGCAGAGGCCAAGTGATGCTCTTCACACAAAAGAGCTCAGGTCCAGCCCAGGTCTGCCCGGCTTCTAGCATGTGAGCAGATGCTAGTTGTGGAACTCATCAAGCGGTATTTTCCTCAGTTGTAAGACCTGGATGATGACATGTGTCTACCATCCTTCTACCCCAGCACCAGTGTGTCTGATGTCCTTCCTCTACGTCAGCAGATCTAGCCCCGGCTTCATGTTAGGATCGTGGGGGACTATAAGTACTGACCAGCATCTTGGGGCTGGGACTGGGGGGCACACAGTGATTCCCAGTTCAAAGTTAAGAACCACTGCTTTGGTTTGTATATCAGGCACTGTGTTGGGAGCTGTAGAAAATTGAACATGTAAACCCTACCACACTCAGTGCTCCCCTCACAACAGCTCATCATTCCTGATTCAGTGCCTGGGAGTGTCCTAGACATTCCTCCTCACTCTCACTACCATTCTTGTGCTGCCAAACCTCACCCATCCTTTAGGCTTGGTTTGAAGCTCACCTCCTCAGGGAAGTCCTCCTTCCTGTGTTCCCACAGGACTGTTCTCAGCCCTATTATAGCACTGATCACACAGTGTTGTTCCTGGCAGATCCTGGTGGGCTGAGAGCTTCTTGGGGTCAGTATCAGAATCACCAGTGTCTTGCACTGGGTCTGGTATCTTTTAGGCTCTGAATAAACTGTAACAGTTATAAGTTAGATACAGTTATATGATATGCAACTCCCACCTCAGGGCATTTGCACTTATTGCTCCCTGTGTCTGAAGCATTTTTCTCCCAGATATCTGCAAGTCTCTCTCAGCTCCTTCAGGTCTTTGCTAAAATGTCACCTTCTCCCCTAGACTTTCCCTGATCCTTCTGTTCTGAATGGTAACCACTCAACCTCCAACCCTTTCCCTTCTCTAATTAGTTTTTCTCCATAGCATTTAAAACCATCTGACTAATGGGTCCTGTCTTTATACAAAATTGTTATAATTTATCATGGAGTTTTTACATTAATTTTAAAAATTCAGGGATTGACATACTACTATATATAAACTGAAAGTGAAACTGTGAGTCGTTAAGTCTGTCTGCCTCTTTGTGACCCCATGGACTGTAGCCCACCAGTCCATGGGTTTCCCTGGTGGCTCAGATGATAAAGAATCTGTGTGCAATGCAGGAGACTGGGTTTGATCCCTGAATTGGGAAAATCCCCTGGAGAAGGGAATGGCTACTCACTCCAGTATTCTTGCCTGGAGAATTCAATGGACAGAGGAGCCTGGTGGGCTACAGTCCACGGAGTTGCAAAGAGTTGGACAAGACTGAGCGACTATGTGTAAAGCAGATAACTAGTAAGCAACTACCACATAGCACAGAGAACTCTACTCAATACTCTGTAATGAACTATATGGGAAAACAATCTAAAAAAGAGTGGATATATGTATGTGTATAATTGATTCACTTTGCTGTACATCAAAACTAACACACCATTGTAAATCAACTATACACCAATAAAAATTTGAAAAATAAATTAAAATGTAATTGCATTAAAAAACCACTGGTCTTGATCCCTGAGTTCTTTGACCGCCCCTTAAAATTCACCATATTGGATAATTGACTAGAATGTAAACTACACTGAAGGCAGGGAACTTTGTCTACTTTGTTTACTATTCCTAGTTTCTACAAGGGGCTGGTACCTGGTTGCTGTTGTTCAGTCACTCAGTCGTGTCCTACTCTTTGCGACCCCATGGACTGCAGCACGCCAGGCTTCCCTATCCTTTGCCATCTCCTGGAGCTTGCTCAAACTCATGTCCACTGAGTCAGTGATGCCATCCAACCATCTCATTTTCTGTCGTCCCCTTCCCCTCCTGCCTTCAATCTTTCCCAGCATTAGGGTCTTTTGGTACGTGGTAGCTGCTCAAAAAATATTTCGTGGAAGTTTGACTTAGTGTCGTTAAGACTAAATAGAATGCCTTATTTCAATTCTTTAACATTTTAAATTTAAATTGAAAGCCTGTAAAATCTTAGGACAGATTCGAAGCCGCATTGCCCATTTGTTATGGTTACACACTCCCCAGCAGTTCGGTTCTCTCATTCCAACACAGAGGCGGGCCCTGGGATCCAGCGTGCGAACACCAGACTCCAAAACCTACCCGATCGGCGTTGATCATAGAGTTACACCTCCCTCGATCCTAGAGGGCACTTCCCGGACGGTGATTTACTTATTGCGGCCTAGGCCAATCAACGAGCGCGTTCTCTCTCCTTGGCTAAGTTTCCGGCAAACCTTTCACTGGAGTCCAGAGTGGGGTGGGGCCAGGCCCCGAGAGCGCGGCTTTGTGATTGGTGGGAAGGGTAAGGGGCGGGCTTGTGCTGGCACGCCTCTGGCGCAGGCGCGGTGGTTTGTGTGGCGGTGTCTGCTTGGGCAACGTTCCCTGGGACTACGGTTGGTGAATGGGGTAACGGGGAGGGCTGAGGGACGGGCGGGACACTGCGGAAGAAGAGCGGGCTCGGTTCTGGGCGCGGAGACCGAGGACTCTGGTGTCAGTTTTTCCACGTGCATCCCGTCCCTAGATTGGGGCGGGGCCACAATCACATAAACTCTTGAATAATTTTCGTTTCTTAGTCTTGTTTCCTCCATTGTGAAATGGCAGGACTTCCTTGTGTGTGCCTCGGGTCTTTGTGACCCGTAACTTGTGAGAAATACAAGTTCTCTGCCCACACCCCAGACCTACTGACTCAGAAATTCTGGCCATGAGGCCCCACAAGCTTTCCAGGTGATCCGATGCTTGCTGAAATTTCACAACTACTGGGCCACTGTAATGTGAGGGGTCGACTTGAGAGAAGTCTTGGAGACAGACTCATCTGCTTGAGGAGGAGACAAGGGTCAAGGAGTTTCTGGCTTGAGCCACGGGCCTGAGGTGGGACTTTAAGTGATGGCTCCAGGTGTGAGCCACATGTGTCCTGCCTCCAGGGCCTCCATTTTTCCGCGCAGGCATACTAGGGCTCTATGGCCATGCCTCCCAACTGTCTTCAGGTCATGGGCCATAAAGGAAATGATAATATTTGTACAGTGCCCAGGGGAAGTTGTTGAAGCTCCTGGAAGTTGGAGGGGACCAGCTGAAGGACTGAGGCTGCTGAAAGTTGGAGGAAAGCACCTGGGGGGATTTGAGCTTCCCAGAGCTGAGGGGAATTAGTAACCTGTTCTCAGCATACTGCAGGAGAGCTTTTGTTCCGTGGGATGTGCTGATGATTAGGGGTACTCACTAAGTTTGGCAGTATAAATCAAGAAACTTGAAAGAGTTTATATCCTTTTGTATCTGCAAAATTGGTGGCTGTCATAGAAGTTTTATTGGAGGCCGATCTGTGCTGACTGCTGCAGGGTGTCAGATCACAGTTAACACATATTTCTGCTCGACTCGTTTTTCTTCAGACACAAGTGCCTCCCTGTGCCGGGGTGTCATGGAAGGGCTGCTGACAAGATGCAGAGCACTGCCCGCCCTGGCCACCTGCAGCCATCAGCTCTCACAGAGGTTTCACCACTGTGCCCCCGGGAGAGGGAAGCGCTTGGTGCTGTCCCGCATGTTCCAGCCCCAGAAACTTCGGGAAGACCAGGTGCTCTCTCTAGAGGGCAGATCTGGCGACCTGACCTGTAAGAGCCAGCAGCTGATGCTGCAGGTGGGCCTCATCCACCCAGCAAGCCCCGGATGTTACCACCTCCTGCCTTATACTGTCCGCGCCATGGAGAAGCTGGTGCGAGTGATAGATCAGGAGATGCAGACCATCGGGGGACAGAAGGTCAACATGCCCAGCCTCAGCCCAGCAGAGCTCTGGCGAGCCACCAACCGGTGGGACTCAATGGGCAGGGAGCTGCTGAGACTTAGAGACAGACACGGCAAGGAATACTGCTTAGGACCAACCCACGAGGAAGCCATTACAGCCCTGGTCGCCTCCCAGAAGACACTGTCCTACAAGCAGCTCCCGTTCCTGCTGTACCAGGTGACGAGGAAGTTTCGGGATGAGCCCAGACCCCGCTTTGGTCTTCTCCGTGGCCGAGAGTTTTACATGAAGGACATGTACACCTTCGACTCCTCCCCTGAGGCCGCCCAGCTGACCTACAGCCTGGTGTGTGATGCCTACAGCAGTCTGTTCAACAGGCTGGGGCTGCGATGCATCAAGGTCCAGGCCGACGTGGGGAGCATCGGGGGCACGGTGTCCCACGAGTTCCAGCTGCCAGTGGACGTCGGAGAGGACCGACTTGTAGTCTGTCCCAGCTGCCACTTCTCTGCCAACGTGGAGACTCTGGACTCGTCACGGACAAACTGCCCTGCTTGCCAGGGGCCACTGACTGAAACTAAAGGCATTGAGGTAGGGCACACGTTTTACCTGGGCACCAAGTACTCCTCTATTTTCAATGCCCAGTTCATCAATGTCCATGGCAAGCCGTCCCTGGCTGAAATGGGGTGTTATGGCTTGGGCGTGACACGGATCTTGGCCGCTGCCATTGAAGTTCTCTCTACAGAAGACTGCATCCGCTGGCCTGGCCTCCTGGCCCCTTACCAAGTCTGCCTCATCCCCCCCAAGAAGGGCAGTAAGGAGGAGGCAGCCGCAGAGCTCGCAGGGCATCTTTATGACCACATCACAGAGGCAGTGCCACAGCTCCAAGGGGAGGTCCTGCTGGATGACAGGACCCATCTGACCATTGGAAACAGACTGAAAGACGCCAACAAGTTGGGCTACCCCTTTGTGATCATCGCAGCCAAGAGGGCCCTGGACGACCCTGCATATTTTGAGGTTTGGTGCCAGAATACCGGAGAGGTGGTCTTCCTCACCAGAGAAGGAGTCCTGGAATTACTGAGCCAAGTGCAGGTTGTCTGAACCACCCCCTGGACCCCTCCCACTGCATCTCACAGCCTTGGTGTTCACTGAAATGCTGCCTTTCCTGTACTGCTCTCTGGATCTGGTATCCCCAGAAACAGAGCAGCTTGTGGAAGGTGAGACCATGTTAGGAAAGCGAGTTGTAGTCATTTGTTCGGACTATTTGTATTTAAAGTTGTTAACTTGATCCCTTTGTCTGGGCTGTCCGTGCCGCCACATACCCTATCTTTCATATTCCACTGTGGAAGTTTCTGTTTGGAGGTAGTGGCTAGAAGGAGCCAAGTTGTCATCTTGGCCCTCAGGAGAGTCACTTCCCTTCTCTCGGCAGTTTCCTACACCACATGTAGGTTGGGGGGGCCTCCTGATGGCTGACGCCCTCCCAGCTGCAGCAGTCTGACCTTGGGCCTCTTGCTGCATTCAGTCCAGAGAGGCAGCCGGCCAGTCCTCCTCCTTTGAGAAGTGGGCTGAGGGTCTGGGGACAAGAATCAGGACACCTGGCTGCCACTGAGTCACCAGTGACTTGGACATGACCCCTCCCCTGCTGGGGCCTTCAAGTTTCCCCATCTGTGACATGAGAAAATGGAACTAGATCTGTAAAGTCCTCACAGCTGACTGGCTGGTTCCTCAAGAGGTTTATGACAGGCAGATCTGGTTCCTCTCATCCTCCATTGTTTAACCTACCCGGAAAGTTAAAACAATTAGCTAATGGCCCCCAAACCACGTCCAGAGACCTGGCTCTCCTTCTTGAGTTGGCCTGGCACTGAGATCATGTTATATTGATTGAATAAAGTCAGACCATTGGGGTGAGGTTTGCATGTTAATTGGAAACAGTGGTAACACCTGCCAAGTTAACAGTGCAGCAGCTTCTTGCCTGGAAACTCTCCTTTTTCTACTTCTCCACTGGAAAAAGAAAAAATTGGGTGACTGGAAAATGCATGTTATACCATTTCTTCCGTCAAGTGTCTGCAGGCTTCCAGTGCTACAGTGACTTCGTCCTGGCTGCAGAGTTGGATCCTAAAGCCATGCATGACGGAGGTGAATTATTAGTAGAAGGTCACTGCCTGAGTGCTAGGGAGAACTGGCAGCAAGCTTGAGCTTTCATTGCTCCTTCCCCCAGGAGCAGGATCAGCTTCTCCATCCTCAGCCCCTGGTGTCACGGCTTGTCCATACCTAAGGAGAATCTTTCAGGGCTAAGCTCAAAGCCATCACCTCCTGAAACATGCTCGGCAGCTCCTGGCAATGGTTTCTGTCTTTGGCATCCCCTGTGCTCTCCTACTAGCGCCAACACCCTTCTCACTGGGCGCGCACAGCTCACTGTACGGCTGCCAGCCTCTTGTCATTGATGGTCAGCTCCCTGAGGCTGGGGTCCTAGGCTGACCCCTAGTGCACTGAAGTGTTGTCTTGGCCTGTTGTTCTGCCTGCCAAACAGCTTCCCAGCAGCTTGTGACCGCTGATCCTGCCAGAGTAACCTCACCCCCAGCACACACCATCAGGGTTCCTAATGAATGTAGACGCTAGGCCCTAATGACTCCCAGGCTACCGCTGGGCTCTGGTCCAGCATTCAGGCCAGGAGACGGGATTCAGAGAGCAACCCTAGAGAGGCTGGGTGGTAAGACAAGGATCTTACTCTTGGGTGCACAGTGGAATCCCCTGGGTCCCACCCCGAGGTTCTGTTCTGGGGTATGGCCTGGGCGTCAGCAGTTTTAAAATTCCCCAGATAATTCTAATTCGCCGACTTTGTGGAGTGTCCTCTGAGCCCACATTGCAGGGATGAACGTTTGAGTCATCTCAGTTGCGCATTATCAGGTTGACATGAGCTCTCTGCTTTCAGCACTTATATATGCCGTGTGCAGATCTTAAAACTGTGCAAGGTAAGTGCTGTGAAATCCTCATTTTACAGATGAAACTGGAAGCTCCATTTAAGCAGTTTAAGAATGCACAGCTATTATGTATCAGAGCTAGAATCTGGGTACTGACCAAAATCTGTGCCTGTCTCACTATACTGCGTGGCCTCTGCCTGGGCAAAATGATTCCAGTAAGTAAAATGGATTATGTATGTCTGATCAACTTAGCCTGAAGTAGAGAAATTAGAATTACGTGCAAATGAGCACTTTAAATATTTTTTTTAATTTAAATTTGTGCTTCATAAGCATACTTTATGGAAGGCTAGCCTAAGGTAAGAATAAGCACTTCTAAAATTCAGCTTCAGGGAATAGAGAACTAGTTAATTTAAAACTCTCATAAATGTGTATGATACAGAATGATTTGAGGGTAAGGTAGAATCATGGAACTGTAGAACAGGAGAGCTTGCAGCCTGCTTGTCCAGCCCTCACTTCACAGATGAGAGACAGGCCTGCAGTGGGAATTAACCTGCTTCAACCCATCTGACTGGCAAAACTGCCTGATTGCAGACCAGGTGCCGTATCTCCTGAATTAGGCTACCTCGGGTCAATCTTGTTGCCGGGAGTGACGGCTGGTTGAGTCAGCCTTTGAGCTACAGGAGCCTTTAGGTTTGAAAGAGATACCCATTTTCCAAGGAAGACGCATACAAGGAGCACAGTGATTTGCTTAACATCCAGCTGAACTGAAACCCAGGTGTCTTGATGACTTAGCCAGTATTTCTTGCAATAGCCAGGGGCAATATAATTTGGTGGAAAGATTAGGACCTTGAATAGAGAATTAATTTTCCACTTAGCAGGTATATGATCATAAACAAACAACTCGTCTTTTGTGCATCTCAGATTCTTCATCTGTGAGATGCTTTCATAATGGCACCCACACCTCCTTGGGTTGTCTGAGGGTTAGCTGAGCTGACTTATATGAAAAGCTTAACCCCTAGTGTGCTCTCTGGAACCACGATGACTTGCATAGGATGACTTAGGAAATAATCCATTGGGAGCTCAGGTTCTGCTGTTAACATTGAGACCTGGGTTTTGTTTTTTTGTTACGTTGCTTCACAACTTTCCTGGGGAGTGGCACAAACAAGAATTAAGTAACATCTGCAGAATGGTTCCATCTCCTTAGAGGAAAGACAGAAATATTCAAACCGTGTACATTCCTCTATCCTTTCTGAACTTGCCAACATTAGTTCTTGCCATAAATTGATGAAATGGGGTTGCTGGCAAAATAACAGGTACAGGCTGTATTATCGTTGCTTATTCCTTAGGGAGATGGAGAAGCAACTGGCTGGGAAATATTTAACAGAATTAATACTTGGGGACAAAGGCTGGTGCATAACAAAACCATCGTGTAAATCAAGCTTAGAATGTAAATCAAGGGCTCCATTAATATTCAGTGTTTTAATGGAAGAAACACCTGCTGGGCTATCAATAAAGGAGCTTTGTGGAAATCTTGAAATTGTCATTTCCTTAACTACTTGAGCGCCAGGCCTCTTCACACCCCTGTCCATTTCTACGCCTAGGGACCAGGATGCTTTTTAGAATTTGTTTGCATCTAAGGACACACATGACTTTTAGAATTAGGAAAATAATTTTTTTAAGTTTTCTATAATGTGGAAATTGGAGAAAAAAGTATTTTTATGATGTTATTGCAAACTTTTGGGAAAAGATCGATTTCACTTAATTTAAAATAATAACTTAGATCATAGTGACCCAGACAGAGAGACTCTACTGTCAGACTGCCTGGGCCATTTAGCAGCTATGGGACCTTGTGCAGGACACTTCTTGTGCCCGTTTCCTCACTGGGAGAACAGGGACAGCAGGGCCTGCTCGCAGCAGGTGCTTGGGAAGTGTAGCTGCCCTTCTGGAAGGTTGAGTGGGCAGTGCACATAGCCAGCACAATGGGGTGGGCACTTCCAGGCTCCCACATTCAGGCACCAGATCCATGCAGGGGTGGTGTCCACTCATTAAACCAGCAGCTCTCAAGGTGCTAATGAGCTTGTGATAAAATCTTGTAGGTCTGGGAGAGTGGGCTTACTGGTTAATGGTTAAGCCCGTGGGCTAACGGGAGTGCCACGGGCAGGATGTTGATGCTGGTAAGCGTTTCAGCAGACTGAATTCTTCTACCCAGGCAGACATGTCAGGGACATTGCAGGTCAAACTGCCAAACTTTTACCATAACCTTGGAGTGAGCAGGCAAGGGCCTCTGGTTTGTTGCCAACTCCTGGAAGCAGGGGCCCAGTCTTGCTACTGTTAGTATCTCCTGAGGCACTGAGGGGAGCCCTGAATTCAAGTTGTGACTCACTCTTCACTAGCTAGCTGGCTGTGTAAGCTACTTATCCTCTCTCTGCCACTTTTCTTAGTAAAATGGTGCCTTGCCTCCCAGAGACTGGCAAGATTGAGCCCATCCACATGAAGCACCTGGAATGCTCTCTGGCACACCTAGGTGCCCAGTACATGGCAGTCATTACTGCTGAGCCTGGTAGCATGTGTGCTACCCCCGGAATATGCCCTTTCAAGGCTCCTGCCTTAGCTTCAAGTCCCTCCCACCTCACCAATCCCTTCAACTGAACGGCCCACATCCCCTGTGTGTGGTGGCCTCCCTCCACCTCCCACCCCCAGTCTGTTCAGAATTCATCACTCCTTCCTGTGTCATCAATCAGTAATTATTTGTTATACCCCTGCTGTGTGCTGAGGAGGTGCTGTGCTAGGTCCTGGCAGGGCACAATGCACAGTTCCGCATACTTGACTCAAGTTTCCAGAGAAGTGGGAGCAACCATTCAGTAACCAAGTACAGTGCAGTAAGCATAGAGAAGGTAGAAGACTCATGGGATGTGTGCTAAGAGGCCAGCCAGTAGGGCTTCCTGGAGGAGGCAGCTGGACTTGACGGAAGGTCCTGATAGGTATTAAATAAAGGGAGGAACAGTGGGAATGGAGGGAGCGGAAGTGAGAGTCTTCCAGAGGGAACAGTGTACAAAAGCCATAAGCTAAAACCGTAAGATTGGAGAATATAAGTGTCATAAACTCTTGGTATGAGGCAGGCTGTGTTCCATGTGCTACACACAGATTAACTCATTGAATTCTCACAGCACCTGCATGAGGAAGGTGCTGTTATCCTCAAGTTGCAGACACGACTGGTGCCTGAGGCTACTCAGCTAGTGGGTCATGGGGCTGGACGTAGAAAGCAGGCAGCCGGGCTCCAGAGCTGATCCTCTCACTTCTGCACCATCCTACCACAGCTGAACTGAGGCCAGGATGGCTAGGCTGAGGCTGGAGATGGAGGGAGCCACAGAAGTGGTAAAGGGCCCGACACCGAAGGGCCTTCCGTGTCACACCCGGAGTGCACCATGGGCACAGACAGACTGTGGCTGCATTTCCCTTTATTGGCGAGTTCTCAACCCAGGGTTAGGCTTATGACACCCACTCAACAGCATGACTGTGAAGGCAGAAGCTACCTGATGCCCTGCCCTTGGTTCAGTTCAGTTCAGTCACTCAGTCGTGTCCAACTCTTTGTGACCCCATGGACTGCAGCATATCAGGCCTCCGTCTATCACCAACTCCTGGAGTTTACTCAAAACTCATGTCCATTGAGTCGGTGATGCCATCCAACCATCTCATCCTGTCATCCCCTTCTTCTCCCGCTTTCAGTCTTTCCCAGCATCAGGGTCTGGCAGTTCTTCACATCAGGTGGCCGAAGTATTGGAGTTTCAGCATCAGTCCTTCCAGTGAATATTCAGGACTGATTTCCTTTAGGATGGACTGGTTGGATCTCCTTGCAGTCCAAGGGACTCTCAAAAGTCTTCTCCAGCACCCCAGTTCAAAAGCATCAATTCTTCAGCACTCAGCTTTCTTTATAGTCCAACTCTCACATCCATACCTGACCACTGGAAAAACACAGCCTTGACTAGATGGACCTTTGCTGGCAAAGTAATGTCTCTGCTTTTTAATATGCTGTCTAGGTTGGTTGCCCTTGGTTGGTGCCCATTAAATGTTGCTAAAGCCAACAAAAGGAAAGGAACCTGAGAGAGGAGGCAGGTGGGCTCTGGAGTGAGATCCCAGGTCTGATACTCACTGGTGAGACTGTGTGCCTCCATCTTATTTATAAAATTGGGATCCTAGAACTGAGAACATGGCTTAGGATGAGGGTTTGCATACTGCTTGCTGTCCATGTTGACAGCCATTTATCATCTCTCTGCCTGCCCTTGTGCACCTCCAGAAGTGTTTCATCAGGGTGTGGCTTAAGGGGTTTTTTTGTCCCCCACCAAGTTCTCCACCCTAAATTCACAGAAGTAACCAGACAGGTTGGGGAAGTCCACCACCATCCCTGACCCTTTGCCCTGAGAAGGGCTGTACTCTAGTCTTGTGGGAAGAAGGGTCCCTGGGATGGTGGGAAAGGCTCTGCCTCAAGTTGGGGATGCCAAAGATTCTGGCTTCTCAGCCTTGCCCTTGTCCTTCCTCTGAGCCTAAGTTTCCTCATCTATAAGATGAGGTGGAGAAGGGTTAAGTCCTTGTGGGGAGCTCTGATTTGGCTCTGCTGGAATCCCAGGCATGGGCAAGTGGCCATGGAGGCACCAGGTGAGGGCAAGGCCCACAGGCCCCACTACACCCATCCACTTCACAAGAGGGCCACCTGTCCCGAACCCCACAGGTCCCGCCCCTATGGAAGGGGAATGCTCAGGGCCCTTGCCCCACACTCCTGTGCTCACCCTGGCTGCCCATCACCATAGCCGCTGCAGTGGAGCAAAGCTGGGACAGGGCTTGTTGTCTGGAAGGGCACAGAATCTAGCTGGAAAGTAAGAGAGGATGGCCTGTGTGGCCTGAGCCAGGCTCATGATGGACACTGGACTTTGGCTCTATAGCCACAAGCAGGGACCTGCACCTGGAAGGAAAGCTGCCTGGTTCTTTGTAAACATTCCACAGCAAATTGCCCTTCATAGATGACAGCACGCGCTGCAGAAAACCCTGAGTTAGTCTATCTTAAGTAGAGCAGCTGGTTTCAGTTTAATGATGTATTAGGTAGCTTTGCTATAGTAACAAACAACTCCCAAATCTCAGTGCTTATTATTAATACTACAACAAACATTTATTTCTCATTCATATCACAGTCAATGGCTGCAGGCCAGCTGCTTCAGCTCTGCTCCACGTGCTTTAGCATCCAGCTGAAGGAACAGCCCCACCCTGGGAAACACACTCCCAGGCAGAGGGAAGAGCATGAGCCCACCGCGCCATGCTCTGCAAGCTCTGCCTGGACATGTCCACTCACATCCCTCTGCATCAGGAGAAGGACGCACCCACCTCACTGGGCCACGGGGTGGGCAATGCAAGGTAAGGACATATAAAATCCTCTAGGAAGGAGGAAGCAAATAGCTGTAGACAAAAATACAACAGATGACAGTGACTCAACGTGCAGAAAGATTTTCCCGCTTAAAAGGCATAAAATTCTAAATATGAAAACTGATGTACTGTCTAAGTATGTCACAGGTCTCCATACTGCAAAGATCAGGAAACATGGCAAACTTTTTAGGGGTTCTAGAGGACCTTTAATTTGCAGGTCTTCATAAAAGATGGAGAAATAGGACCTGGCTTCCCTGGCCCCATCTCACCCCAAGGCATCTACAGGATCCCAACAGAGCGGGCCTCTGTTCATGAAGGCCCTCTCAGCATTAACACCTTCCAATCACGTGTGGCCGTGTATGTGTGCAGTGTGAGGCACACAGCTGCAGAACCATGTCACTGGATCGTGAGTCTTCAGGTCAGAGCTGGAGGCTGGTGGTTAACACAACTCACAGTGAGTCCAAGGATGCCATAAGCAAGGCACAGAGTTCAGCAGCAAGAGGGCACAGTGAAGGCCTGCTAGGGCTCAGCGGTCTGACCCGAGAGGCTAAAGTTCAAGAAGGCAGCAGCTCCTCCCCAACCATGATGCAGGGAAGGCCTGTCCCTGGGGTGACAGGAATAAAGTGCTGGGTTCGAGGAGTAGACCTTGCTGATTCTAGTGTGCTGAACTCCAGGCTGAGGTGGAGGAGGGAGGAGGTCCAGGGAGCCTGGCGCCCACAGCACGGCCCAGTCACTTTACCTGGTGCACCTTTTTCCCTCGGAGATAATTCCTACAAAAACCAGAGGATCCTACACAGACCAAAAATGTTGGTGTCAGGGCTTTTACAAAGTACCTGCAGTGAACACAACGAAAGAGAGGGATAATTGAATTGCAATCTTAATCATCCATGGACTTTCCCAACAACAGTCAAGGTGAACCTTTAGATATGAGTCAACATTAAAACTCAAGTTTAGCACATGTATTTGCTTGGTTGTTTATAAGTCTGCAAATCAGCCTGACCCCCTCCCCCTTAGAACCTAGCCAGAACCTCTGGGCCAGTCCTCTGGGTCCTCTAGCATCATGTATGTTTATGGCTAAACATGAAATAAAATAAGAACATGCTTTCATTCCTTCATTCAACAGTACGTGCCCAGGGTAAGCCAGGCCTTGTGCTGAAAAAAACAGATTAAACAACAAACAAAAGCCACTATCACTGTCTGGAGGAAGGGAGATAAATAATGACAGCGAGGCACAACTGTAGAAGCATTTCTGAGGTACAGTGTTAGCCCAAAGAGACATAATTCCTCTACGGGAAAGGGAAATCAGGACAGGTTTCTGGGAGCTGTCATGTCTCAGCCTGCATTAACTGGGAAAGGGGTCCTGATGGGCACGGGAGAGAACAAGCCAGGAGGTGTGGGTCACCAGAGCTTTTACTGTTGCTGGGCATAAAGCTAATGGAGCAGGCAAGCTGGACAGCAGGCAAGGCCTTGGACTCGGGTCCAGGGGCTTCTGCACCTGTGGGCCTGGCCCTGGGCCAGAGGAGCCTGTGTTGTGGCCCAGCACCCAGTCCAGAGTTTGACGTTGCTGGTCTGAAGTTACTCTGTGCTGGGTAGTCTCTTGCCTACGCTCATCATTTAAAAAATAATGACTTCCAATGTATTCATACTTTCTCAGAAGCATGAAACTGGTTTTCCTCCATCAATCAGTCTGCTTTATATTTAAGATTTCTCTGCATTTTCAGGGAGATAAGGTAGAGTAGACCTCAGGCCTTTAAAGAATTCTGGATAATTTGCTAACAATTGAGAAAACGAAGAGCTAAAAATCTGTCTATAAACTAGAAGGGTAATTTAGGGCTAGGAAAAAAAAAAATGCTGCCAAGAGAAGTCATCAATCATATCTGAAGAAATCCTCACCTCCTCCCTGCCAGGCCAAAGCAGGAGCATCAAGACCAGCTAGACACTCACTGAGTCAGTCATCACATCACCAACTCCCATCCCAATCTATCTCCTAAACTTCAATCCAGCCCTACTTCACATCTCACCACTGAACAGCACACTTAAGATCTGTACACTACTTGGTAAATTTTACCTGAACGCCCTCTAGGGCTCCACACACCATAGTCAGGATTCATGCTCCCTAGAGCATTCGAGGCTGCCACACACGGTCCTAACATGGTCCTCCAGCCTCATTTCCAACCCAACCACCATTTTCAAACCCAACCACCCTTAGCACACTGGACTCAACCTAAATCCAAGACATTTGCTTTGCTCAAAGCTCAGGGAAAAGTGGCCCAAGGGTCAACTATAAAGCTATTGAGGGCATAACCTTATAGTCCAGGAACCCCCCAAAGCTAAGAGACAACTGCCAAATCCAACTGGCTCCCACTGCAACTAACCAAGGTGCCCTCTCACAGCAGACCACCCCTTTCAGTGCATCAGAGCACTGACTCCTACTCTCTCTCCTACCTGAGAAATATGTAGACAAGAGTTATCATCTTCACTTTAGAGATGAGCCAACAGACCCAGGGAGGTAGTATGGGCTTAAGAGGCACACAGCCACTAAATGATGGTGTCTGACTTCAAGAGCCAATGCTCTTTCCATACGACAACATCAAGGGACACAGGCACAATTAACAGGAGGGCCATCCCAGCTGTCTTTGGTACAAAAACCAGGCAGCGGTTTCTTTTCCAACCAGCCCCATTCACTTCCCCCTGAGGATGTCACGGCTGCAGTGCAATGGGCTGAGTCAGCACACTGCAACCTGTGTGGCCAAAAGCCTGGGCCAGTCTCCGTGGGCTGCTGTCTCACAATTTTGCATCCAGGGCAGAAGGGAGGGGAGTACAAGGCCAGTGCTCAGCAGTGAAACGAGAACCTGGCTGTGTCCCTGGGATGGTGCCTGAGCATCCTTCTGGTCTACTCAGCCCCATGAAGGTGACTCACCTGGGGTGCTGCAGCACCTGCAGCAGGGTGCTACTGGGAGGCACGCAGTATAGTTCTGCCCTGTCCTCATCCTCAAAGTAGACCTGTAGGATGAACAGAGGAGCAGAAGTCACACACCAGTAAAGGGCTTCAGCGACACTAGGCATGCTGAGGCCAAATCTGGGGAAATGTGTAAGAGATGGCAACTGTTGAGACTCAAATCCAGCCCTATGAGCTTTCCTTCCCTAACAATTCAGTGGTAGAGCCATTAGGTATGGGGAAAGGAAGCAGCAGTGGCCCAGAGCAGAGGAAGAGAGATGTCCACACAGGAGGCAGCCCTGGGCAGGTGTCAAAGCCCGGCCAGTGGAGATGTGCATTCTCACTGGGGACTGGCCAGCCAAGCAGGGTGAGAAGGGCAGCCACTCATGGCAGGGGGAGGCCTGCTGAGGGGAGTGAGGACCCCCGCTGGATAAGACAGACATTCCTGCAGGATGGTTGAGCCATGCAAGGCGATAGTGTATGAAGGATGAGGAGGGCACCATGCTGGGACAGCAGGCTGATGCGGGAGTCAGTCCACGTGAGGGGGGGAGGCTCCCCATGAGAGGGGATGCTGGTGGTGAGGGGAGGGCAATTAAATGCAGGGCAACCAATCCAACAAATATATTAATAATAATAGAAGCCACTGCAAAACTAGAGAAAGAGTTGGTATAGGATTAGAATTGGAGATACCAGTGACAGATCGTGTTTTTATACACACACACACATACACACACGCACGCCAATGGAGCAGTGAGCATTCTCCTCCCCTCACCCCTGTACTTACGAGTATAGCTACTACACAGATCTTGACTTCTAAATACTATTTTATGCTAAAAAGAACCAAAGCTCCTTGGGAAAAATGGCTGATTCTAGAGCTAAGGCAAAAAAAGCACAATTTGAGCCTCAAACACCTTGTAACACAAAGCAAGGAAGTGCTTTAAAAATGGAGACAAGTCCAAAGGACACAGAAGCAAATTTGAAGGAATTCCCACTGACCAAATCCGAAACACCTTGAGCATAATATAACCATAGTAATAGATTATAGCTCAATTTAAAAAATAAGAAACCATAAATCCACTGACATAAATGATGGTTTTATGAACAAGAAAATATGTGTATCATTTCCAAGTACCTCCCTATAAAATACTAACTACAAAGGGGTAAAAAGTAACTTCATGCAGAATAGAAGCTTGTATACCCCTACCTCAATCAAGTGATGAAAGTGAACATCATCAGTAATGGGACACTTGAAATTATGACGTCTGACAGGATGCAACAAGAACATAGCACTGCTTCTGTGATATTCCAGTCAGATACACATCACCTAGGTCACAAAGACACACAAGACAAACCCACACTTTCCACAAAATAACTGGTCTATAACCTGCAAAAGTGGTAAGATCAAGAAAGTTGACTGAAGACTGTGAAATTCTTCTGTAGCTCAAAGGAGACTAAAGAGACATGAGCACTAGATACAATACTACGTGGGATTCCTTCTGCTATAAAGAACATAACTGGTGATTGGCGGAGGGGATCAAGATGGTGGGAACAGGAAGATATGGAGCTCACTCCTACACACACAAACATCAAAAATACATCTACATGTACAACAATTCCCACAGAAAACTAACTAGAAACTGGCAGAAGATCTCCTATACAACCAAACCTGCAAGAAAGATCTCCACATAATCAGGTAGGACAGGGGAAAAAAATAAAAGCATCAGGCTGGGACTGGCACCACTGGAAGGGATCTGTAGTGAAGAGAAGTCCACATGGATGGACCCTCACCCTGAGGAGCCTGCGTGCCAGCTGGGAAATCCACTGACACAAAGAGAAGCCCAGACTGTACAAGTAAGCACATGTACCGGCCTGCTGACAATCAGGACTGAGACAGACCTGCACTGGAGGCTGCCACCTCGATAGGCACTTCCCAATCCAAAGGACCAATACCCCAGCCCCACTCACCCCACACCACAGCCTGGTGTGAGACTAGGGCACAGGTTCAGTCTACCTGTGCAGACAGACTAGGGTGATGTGGTCTGAGTAGAACCACAGAGACCACTGTCAGTGTATACACCAGGTGGTGGGTCAAACTGGGCAGACATCAGCATATGCACCAGGCATCACAAGGGCATACAGCAGCTAAGCACTGATCTCAGGCAGACAGGCCCTGAAAGAGGACTTGACGTAGTTACAGAGAGATAGGCTGGAGGGCCTGGGATGTGATTTGGGGGAGATGCAGAATCCACTGTCAGTACCCAAACAGCAGGGGCTAGTCTAGCTACAGCAGACGCTGTCAGCACACGCACTGGGCAGTGCTACAAAAACACACAGTGGCTAGGCGGTCAGGACCTGCACGGGTATCTGCAGGGATGGTTTCCCAACGGAAGCAGCCTAGTTCTGCCCACTCCACATGGCAACTTACTGTCAGATCTAGAGTGGACAGGTCCTGGGAGAGGTCTGCCACAGAGGCAGCCCAGGTCCCAGGTCGCACCACAGCCTCCTCAATTCCTGCAGCCACAACACCCTGACCCCCAACTCCAGCCTACTCCACACCACAGCCTTGCACTAGATCTGGGACAATCACAACAGAGACAAGGACGCGACCCTGGGCTGCTTCTGAGGGGAACGATGGTGGCGCTCAAGTTCACCGAGACTGCATGGACTTCACTTGCTTCAGCAACCACCTTCTTTGCGGCAGGGCACACACTCAAGGGCAACGAAGCCTGATCCATCCTGACCCTCATGGCTTCTACCCCAACAACGGGGGAGCAGACCCTGCCCAGTAAGCCATGGAGCAGAGAGGAGGCCCCACCTCACATCCAAGGCAGCCTCTAGACACACCACACCACCAACCACACCGCCATCAAGGGGATGACAGCACACTCAAGAAGACGCGGCTGGCATCCCTGCCCAAAACAGCCCTCACGCCAAAAGTACTGGACACGCTCTGAGCAGGAATGCTTTTTTAAGACCACAATAGGTAACTGTTTTCATAAATTCACAGAGATAGTGAAAGTGAAGTAAAATGAAAAAGCAGAGGAACTTCTCCCAGTTAGAAGAACAGAATTCCCCTGAAAGAACAAATAATGAAACCGATCTCTCCAGTCTATTAGACCTCAAGTTCAAAAAGGAGGTAATAAAAATGCTAAAGGAATTAAGAAAGATTATCAGTAAAAATGCTGATCACTGTAAAAAGGACTAGAAACTACAAACATGAATCAATCGAAATTAGACAACTCAATTGCTGAGATAAAAACCAATTCTGTAAGTAATGAACAGCAGACTAAATGTCACAAAAAAACAAATAAGTGATCTGGAAAACAGAATAATGAAAACCGCCCAATCAGAACAGCAGTCAAAAAGACAAATTTTAAAAAAAAGAAGAACACAAAATGACATCTATAGATTAATATAAAGCATGCCAACCTACACATAATAGGAGCTCCAGAAAGCAAAGAGAGAGAAAAGGAGACCAAAAATGTATTTGTAGAAATTATGGCAGAAGACTTTCCAAACCTAACAAAAAAAATAGATACCCAGGTACAGGAAACACAGATGGTTCCAAACAAGATGAACCCGAACAGATCCAGAACAAGACACAGCATAATTAAAAGAGCAAAAGTTAAAGAGAAGATTCCAAAGTCAGCAAGAGAAAGACAAAGAGTCAGTTAAAGAGGAATTTGTTTGCAGAAACACTGCAGTCCAGAGAGAGTGGCATGATATAGTCAAAGTCCTGAAGAGGAAAAATCCACAACCCTATCTGACAAAACTATCATTTACAATAGAAAGAAGGATAAATAATTTCTCAGACAGGCAAAACTAAAAGAATTCAGCAATACTGAGGGTCTTTAGTACTGAAAGGTCTTCTCTAAGTAAAAAAGCAGCAGAATCTACTGGAAAGGAAGATCACAATGGGAAAGGCAAATATTTAAAAGGATAGAAGATCATTTAAGCCAGTACACAGATTATAAATCCAAAAAATTCTATAAAGGCAATTAAAACTATAATAGCAAAAGGATAAACATGAAGATATAAAATAAATAGGACATAAAAATCACAAAATGTGGGGGAAGGGAGTATAAAGAAGAAAAGATCAAGTTGTATTCACTCCACAGTCACAAGGACAGTTCAATGTACACCAATCAATCACTGTGATATATCACATTAACAAAAGGAAAGACAAAAGCTATGTGATCATCTCAACAGATACCAAAAAAGCATTTGACAAAATTCAACATCCACTCATGATAAAAAAAACTCTCAAAAATGGGCAGAAGACCCAAACTGACATTTCTCCAAAGAAAACATACAGGTAGCCAACAGAGACATGAAACGATGCTCAACATTGCTAATTATTGTAGAAATGCAAATCAAAAACCACAGTGAGGTAACACCACACACCAGTCAGAATGGCCATCATTAAAAAGTCTACGAATAGATGCTGGAGAGGATGTAGAGAAAAGGGAACCCTCCTACACTGTTGGTGGGAATGTAAATTGGTGCACCCACTATGGAAAGCAGTATGGAGGTTCTTTAAGAAGCTAATAGTTACAATATGATCCAGCAAGCCCACTCCTGGGTATATATTCAGAGAAAACTCTAACTTGAAAAGACACATGTATCCCAATGTTCAAGGCAGCACAATTTATAATAGCCAATAATGGAAACAACCCAAGTGCCCACCAACAGATGACTGGCTTAAGAGAATGTTATATATATACACAATGGAGTATTACTCAGCCATAAAAAAAAAAAAAAAATTGCCTTTTGCAGCAACATGGATGGACCTAGAAAATATTATACTTAGTGAAGTAAGTCAGACAAAAGAAAATATTATATGGTATCATTTATGTGTGGAATCTAAAAAATAATACAGGGACTTCCCCAGCGGTATAATGGAAGACTCTGTGCTTCCACTGCAGGGGGTACAGGTTCAATCCCTGGTCTGGGACCTGAGATACCACACACCATGTGATGTGGCCAAAAAAATTAAAACAAAAAAATAAAAATGAATCTACATGTAAAATAGAAAGAGACTCACAGACACAGAAAACAAACATTACCACCAAAGGGGAAAGAGGTGGAGGATAAATTAGGAGCATGGGATTAACAGATACAAACTTCTATACATAAAATACATAAGCAACAAAGATTTACTGTATAGTACAGAGAACTATTTTCAATAGCTCATAGTAACATATAATGGAAAATACTCTGGAAAAAATATAACTGAATCACTTTACTGTATACTTGAGAAGCTAACACAATACTGTAAATCAACTACACTTCAACTAAAAGAAAATTTTTTAATTAGTAGTATGTGCGGAAAAAAAAAAAGTGTTTCTGAGGGCTGGGGGGGAAATCTGTGAAAACTAATGGAGTCCGAGGATTAGCTGGTACTAGTGTATCGAAGTTAATTTTCTGATTCTGATGATTTATTGGGATCACGAAAGAAAACATCCTTGTGTGTAGGAAAAGACACTTGAGTCTTCAGAGGTGATGGGGCATCAGTTGACATCTTACCCTCAAACAGAAGACAAATTTCTTTGTTCTGTAAGTTGTGATTTTTTTTTTCAAAGTTGCAACAGTGGAATGTTATTCAGCCTTACAAACAGTAAGATTCTGACCCATGCTACATCATGATAAATCTTAAAGACAGTACACCAAGGAAATTACGCCAGATGAAGAAGGACAAATACTCTATGACTCCACTTACATGAGGCACCTAGAGTGGGTCCATTCAGGGACAGCGAGGAGGAACAGAGTTCCTGTACATCAGTTCAGGATGATGAAAACAGAGACAGATGGTGGTAATGGTTGTACAATGTGGATGCACTTAATGCTATTGAACCGTACACTTTGAAATGTTTAAAAAGGTAAATTTTATGTGTTTTGTATTTTCCCACAATTTTTTTTTTAAAAGGCAGTGAAACCTTGCTCCACCCCAATTCCCCCAACCCCAATTCTCATAGAGTGACAAAAGAAAACTTCCTTACCTCTAAATTATCAGGGCAGTATTTTTGCTCTAAATCCCAAGAGGGTGTTTCACCAAACATCACCATTAGATGATCAATAAACCTAAAGAGATATAACATGTACTTTCTGGTATCAGTAACTCATAATCTTGTTTTCCCACATCCCATCCCCTGGACACCAATTCACGGAGATATCAAGAATGTATAAATCATGAAATGCAGACCTAATCCATTTTGACAACAGTGCCCAAAATACGTGAATCATTTGTCCCATTATGACATAGTAATTCTCTTTAACTGACTCAGGATTAACAACATTCTTATACTGAGCCACAGTCTAACCATTAACTATGAAACCACATGTTAAAATCACTAGTTACATGTTTTCTAATAAACATACCCTTCAGTTTTATCCACGTACTACCTCCAACACTTCCATCTCTCACAAGAGACAACCCCCAGTGCTTGACAAACACTGCACTGTGGTGGTAGTATGAGAGTGAGACCATGTCTCTCAGTGCAAAGCTTCTTAGTGAAAGGAGAAATCAGCTATGGGTTAGAGAGATTACGCTAAACCAGACTGTGTAATAAAACTCTCTCAAACTATTCTCTTCCCTCCTCACCCAAAATTCTACCTGTCCATCCTGCCAAAAGAACAGGGAAGCGCATGCAAGCACCACAGAAGGCTCTCGGAGAAGGAAGTTACCTGGAATCCTCATGAAAAGCAGAGACCAAGTCCGACTGGGCATACTCGGGGTACAGAAAAAGCACAGGCCAGCTCAGTCTTCCCTGGTCATCCACACTCAGCCTGGCTCCATAGGGGTTCTCAGAGCTGAGCCCATACAGGACAAGCTCACTGAGACTTTCTGAGGCTGAGTCTTCATCCTCTCCAGCAGCTTCAGCGACTAGCCTAATGTTCCTAGCCTGGATTAAAGCAAAAACATACATGTTATGTGAGAAGGATGCAAATTCACTTCACTAAAACAGGGAAAACTGTAACACTACAAGCTCTGAGAAGGCCAGCTTGATTCATCTTTATTATCCCTGACACCTGCTGAACTCACCTTTACTGGCCATCTACCACAAGCGAGACTCTTGTCACAGACATGAACTAGACATGGTAATAAGTCCAACATAAGGGAAGAAGTAAAGCTGTGAAACTGCAGACCATGAATAATTAATTCAGCCTGGAGGCTGGAGGTGACTGGGCAATGCTAGGTCTTGAACAATGACTCTGAAAGGCAGAAGAATTGAGGCGCATGGGGAGTGGAAGGGCATTCTACCTCAGGGAACAGCCAAGGAACAGCATGTGCAAAGGTATTAAAAAATACAGAGAGTGGCATGTACAAAAATGGCAAATGTTTTCAACTTGGCTGGGACATGGGATACCAAAAATTATACATACACTGACTTAATCTTGAGTCTGTCATAGAAATAAGGATAAATCAAAGGTCTGAATGGTAGAGTCACCTCTTACGTATGCTGGGTGGAGTTTCCTAAGGCTAGCCCACAAGGGAAAAATGACATACAATCAAAACGACCTTGATGGTATCGCCTATACCAGGGGTTTGCAAACTTCCCCTGAAAGGGTCAGATTAAGAAATATTTTAGGTTTTGTGGGCCAGATGGTCTCTGTGGATATTACTCAACCCTGCCACTGTAGTGTGAAAAGAGTCATCGTAAGACACAAATAGGCAGGGCCATGAGCCACTGGCTGCAGCTTGCTGACCCAGCTTTAAACCACTAAAATACAATATATATAGCTTTGGGTATATTACTCTCTAGAGTAGTTCTCAAGTACAATGAAGTTTCAGATGCAGAGTTAAAGAAGAGTACCAAAATAATGTCTGTAGGCCAATGTCTAGGCATTCCACTACTCTACATTTGAGAAAATGACCAAATCTCTCTGGAGTTATTCCCTTCTATTTAATCTGTTAAAATGTTAACAGATTTTCTGTTGTAGGGCAGGACTAGTAGAGTGCATCTTAGTACTGTGAAGTTCTCAAAGCCAGCAAATAATTTTAAGGAGGTACATAATTTAACTCAACAAAGAATGAAATCAAGAACCAAACTCATAGCCAGTATCACCTCCCCTGTGAAGCCAAGGCTCAATAAGTGACTTGTGAAAGCAAGATCTGGATCAGACTTTTCCTACATTTATTTAAAATGTAGGAAAGAGAGGGAAGGGGAGGTGGAATTTTGTGTTATTGTGATAGATAGTAGAGCTACATCCTAAAATCACTTTCTCAGGATGCAGTAAACACAGGGACTAACAGCAAGGACCTGGCTCTGACATACACTAGCTGGGTGAGGTTTCTCTGAGACTATGTGGAATAAGAAGGAACAAGACGACCCACCTCAGAAGGCTACTGTGAAGATTAGATAATGATTAACCCATAGCAACTATTCAGTATATGTTACCTGAAACCAACACATGCATACAATTGAGACAGCTGACTGAACTCAGGGAGTCTGACTTGTCACACTGCTTCACCAAAAGCAGAAAGAAAATGAACAACTCATTCAGGTAAAGCATCCCCAGAAAGGTTCCCGATCAACTTCATGATGAGTGAATTCTGCAAGACCATAGGGCGAAAGTTTGAGAACTCACCTTGATGGCCTGGAGTAAAGCCTCATTCTGATCCTGCTGCTTCTTTTCTTTCAGCTTTGCTTTCCTTACATCCCTCTGTTCAGTTCGCTGAAAATGAAAAATTCAGATGCATCAGCTCTAGGGAACTTGCCTCCTCTCCTCTTCTGTTACTCTAGCCTGACCCTAAATAGCTATCTCTTGTCTCTATTCAACTCTGGCTCCTATATATCAAGGAACACCACTGGCTGGATTCAGTTCAATAAACATTTAAGAAGCACATGTCTGAGTGCTAGGACCAGTGGCAACAGTAATGTCAAAACCTATCCTAGGAACTCACAGTCTACAGAGGGGGACAGACATATGAAAAGGTCTAGTGTTAGCCTGGGAGTACAAGCTGAGTGCTATGAAACACAGAGGAGGGCGTGATGACTGATTCTGTCCCATGGAGGTGGGTTTAGACAGAAACCAGATGAAAGAGAAAGGGCATTCTGGAAAGAGGACCTGACATAAGGGCCAATGGGGCGTTAAAACTTCTCTGTTATGGATGGAGTACAGGAAAACACACTGGGAAAAACCCAGGCCAAGAACATATCAGAGACCCTGCCCTGGGCCAAAAACTTATCACAGACTCTGCCTTTTGCACAATTACAGCTCAGGAGAGAAAAATATCACCAGTCTACTTCATCTGGCAGAACTATAACTCAGATTTCCTTTTCCTACTAGTCTGCCCAAAACCAGCTGATCCTACTCCAACCCTCAGGACTGTGATTAATAGGGGCCAACTTTTTCTCTAAAGGGCCAGACAGTAAGTACTTTAGGCTTTAAAACCATGCACATGTTCAAGCTAAAAGGTCTCCAGTTTCATCTGTTTGTACGTCTATGTGTACATTATGCATATAAGATGTCTCTATGGAAAATATTATCAAAATTAAATGTATAAGAAAGCTCTATTTAACAGACTTAAAAGTAAACACAAATTAACTTTTTCTAAATATAATGGAAACTGGCCAGAATGAATTTCAGATTCACATGATCTTGGAAATATTCAATATTAAATTATATGTGATAATAAAGCTAGCTTAAGCTTGTTGGTTTAACCAATGTAAACATGTCTTACTTATTGTACTTAGGTTAACCAAGTTCATGTTACTTCTGTTGCAGAGTCTGTTAGCAACTGTTCACTGAAAAAAAAAAAAAAAAAAGCGTAACCTAAAAAGGTGAGATTTTTGTTTTATTTGCAAGACTTGTCGAGGACTTAAACCTGGGAGACGGCCTCTCAGGTAGCTCTAGGAACTGCTCTGAAAAGGTAAGGGAAGACTTCCCTGGTGGTACAGTGGCTGGGAACCCACCTGGCAATTCAGGGGACATGGGTTTGATCCCTGGTCCCACATGCCACAACTACTGAAGCCCCCGCAACCAGAGCATGTGGTTTTGTCCTAGAGCTGACTGTTTCTAGATGAAAAATAAGGAACTAATATGGATACAGAAAGTTGTGAGATTTGAAAAAGGGAACCTTGAAAAAGAAGTTTTGTACACAGTCAGGCTGGAATTAAATTAGGTAAATTTAATTTACCAAATTAAAATTACTAATAGTAATATGGGACAGGACTTAGTTCCTCTATTGAGAGAACAAAGTTTTCTTGGAATACTGCTTTTGCTAATGGACTGTATGAGTTATGAGTTTCTTTGCCTTTGCATGCTAAGTCGCTTCAGTTGTGTCCAACTCGTTGCAACCTCATGGACTGGAGCCCACGAGGCTCCTCTGTCCGTGGGATTCTCCAGGCAAGAATACTAGAGTGGGTTGCCATTTCCTCCTCTAGGGGATCTTCCTGACACAGGGATCAAACCCAGGTCCCCTGCATCTCCTGCGTTGGCAGGTGGATGCTTTACCACCGAGCCTCTTGGGAAGCAGAGGCGATCGCTCAAAACATTCATACAAGACCTTCTAGATTCCCAGGAAAACACTGGAGCTTTTCAAAGACCCTACAGAATCTCATTCCCCAGCTTGTCCTTTTTAAGTTTTCTGGTAAGCCTATTACTTGCCTCAACTGTTTAACACTGCCTCAGGCAGATGAAATCTTACATAATTGCCTCAAATCATATTTAACAAATGCCTCCAATCCCAACCCTCTGTGAAAAAGCTTTTCATACTGGGATAGTTTCAAGATGCCTCAAATAAAAACAACTTGTGAGTGGGGTCTTCTAGATGGTCAAATAATGACAATCTTCTGGCAATGGGGCTTAATATTGTTCTGCCTCCTCTGGTGGCTACCAGGATGCTCATTTTCACCATAATTGTGGGCTGTTGGCTTTCAAGGCTACTATGGACCTTGGGAGAGAAGCGATGGGATAGGGCAAGGTAAAATGCCACAAAGCTTGCTGTTCTTAAGAAGGTTCAGCCATTATTTTTGAATAACCACTACCCATATTGCTGCAAGGCTTCAGTTCATTTCAGAGTTATGCTTTTGGGCCCTGAAATCTCCCTTTAATTACACTTGTGCTGCAGGACATAACGCTTCCATTTAGGTCCATAGAGGAAAACAACAGAATGGGAAAGACTAGAGATCTCTTCAAGAAAATGAGAGATACCAAGGGAACATTTCATGTAAAGATGGGCTCAATAAAGGACAGAAATGGTATGGATCTAACTGAAGCAGAAATTAAGAAGAGGTGGCAAGAATACACAGAAGAACTGTACAAAAAAGATCTTCACGACCCAGATAATCACGAAGGTGTGATCACTCACACTCACCTAGAGCCGGACATCCTGGAATATGAAGTCAGGTGGGCCTTAGGAAGCATCACTACAAACAAAGCTAGTGGACGTGATGGAATTCCAGTTGAGCTATTTCAATTTCTAAAAGATGATGCTGTGAAAGTGCTGCACTCAATATGTCAGCACATTTGGAAAACTCAGCAATGGCCACAGGACTGGAAAAGGTCAGTTTTCATTCCAATCACAAAGAAAGGCAATGCCAAAGAATGCTCAAACTACCGCACAATTGCACTCATCTCACCCGCTAGTAAAGTAATGCTCAAAATTCTCCAAGCCAGGCTTCAGCAATATGTGAACCATGAACTTCCAGATGTTCAAGCTGGTTTTAGAAAAGGCAGAGGAAAAAAGAGATCAAATTGCCAACATCCGCTGGATCATCGTAAAAGCGAGAGAGTTCCAGAAAAACATCTATTTCTGCTTTACTGACTATGCCAAAGCCTTTGACTGTGTGGATCACAAGAAACTGTGGAAAATTCTGAAAGAGATGGGAAAACCAGACCACCTGACCTGCCTCCTGAGAAACCTATATATAGGTCAGGAACCAACAGTTAGAACTGAACATGGAACAACAGACTGGTTCCAAATAGGAAAAGGAGTACGTCAAGGCTGTATATTGTTACCCTGCTTATTTAACTTATATGCAGAGTACATCATGAGAAACACTGGGCTGGAGGAAGCACAAGCTGGAATCAAGATTGCCGGGAGAAATATCAATAACCTCAGATATGCAGATGACACCACCCTTATGGCAGAAAGTGAAGAACTAAAGAGCCTCTTGATGAAAGTGAAAGAGGAGAGTGAAAAGGTTGGCTTAAAGCTCAACATTCAGAAAACTAAGATCATGGCATCTGGTCCCATCACTTCATGGCAAATAGATGGGGAAACAGTGGAAACAGTGGCTGACTTTATTTTTCTGGGCTCCAAAATCACTGCAGATGGTGACTGCAGCCATAAAATTAAAAGATGCTTGCTCCTTGGAAGGAAAGTTATGACCAACCTAGAGAGCATATTCAAAAGCAGAGACATTACTTTGCCAACAAAGGTCTGTCTAGTCAAGGCTATGGTTTTTCCAGTAGTCATGTATGGATGTGAGAGTTGGACTATAAAGAAAGCTGAGTGCTGAAGAATTGATGCTTTTGAACTGTGGTGTTGGAGAAAACTCTTGAGAGTCCCTTGGACTGCAAGGAGATCCAACTGGTCCATCCTAAAGGAGATCAGTCCTGGGTGTTCATTGGAGGGACTGATGTTGAAGCTGAAACTCCAATACCTTGGCCACCTGATGCAGAGAGCTGACTCATTGGAAAAGACCCTGATGCTGGGAAAGGTTGGGGGCAGGAGAAGAAGGGGACAACAGAGGACAAGATGGTTGGATGGCATCACCGACACAATGGACATGGGTTTGGGTGGACTCCGGAGTTGGTGATGGACATGGAGGCCAGGAGTGCTGCGGTTCATGGGGTCGCAAAGAGTCAGACACGACTGAGCAACTGAACTGAAGGGCTCTTCTGCAGATAGGCTTGGCAATGGCCTTCCACAGTAGCCTTCTAGATACTCTCTCCTGTATAAGCCACTTTTAGAAATTCTGGCCATACCTAGTTGCCTGGGCTCAAAATTCTGTTCCTGAACCATGTGGGTCCATACCTCTACTTTTGTAGACATGACCAGAATGACTTCTGACTAAAACTTATCCCTGTTCAGGGCCAGCTCTAGGCTCCCATGGTACTGAAAATTCCTATTTCATAGTGTAAGCAGTGGAGAGAGACGTAGACCAAGAATCAAGAGAACTGAAGTCTAGTTATGGAACAAACATGTGAGACAGTATTGCAGAGGACTAAGACTGTAGACTCTGCAGCCAGACTGCCAGACTGAAGCCCAGCTTCACCAGCTATGTGACTTTCTGATCTCTCTGCTTTAGCTTCCTCACTAGTGGAAAGTGTATCAGAATAGTGCCTACCTTATAGGACTATGTG
The DNA here is from genome assembly GCF_019923935.1 of Bubalus bubalis. Classification (NCBI taxonomy): domain Eukaryota; kingdom Metazoa; phylum Chordata; class Mammalia; order Artiodactyla; family Bovidae; genus Bubalus; species Bubalus bubalis. The sequence continues at coordinate 91,230,969 of NC_059162.1, forward strand.
TGATTTAGACAGATTCATACAGTAAAATTTTTAAATAGAACTTGGAACATACATACAGTAAGTGCTAATGTTGAGTTTTTTTTGGTAGTGATGGTCTGTTATTACTATTGTTTCTAATCATCACTTTTGCTGTTGCGTACCATTAATGTCACATTTCATCAGCAAATTAAAGATGTCTTAATGTTGGAAGTTACACAGCATTATAGAAGCCTAGGGCTTCCGTGATGCCTCCGTGGTAAAGAACCCGCCTGCCAATGCAGGAGACACTGGTTTGATCCCTTGGTTGGGAAGATCCCCTGGAAAAAAAATGGTAAGCCAGTCCAGTATTTTTGCCTGGGAAATCCCATGGACAGAGGAGCCTGGCAGGCTACAGTCCATGAGGTCACAAAAGAACTGGACAGGACTCAGCAACTAAACAACAACGAACAAACAGAAGCCTAACATCCCAAGCATTTAACTGTCTTTCCCCTCCTCTTTCAATAGTTATACTCAGTGTGCACACTAGACTATGCCACTAGTCTATTTATTCAAATCATAATAGTCACAAATTTATCAAGTACTATATATTCTTCCTTACCTCTATCATGTTATAATTACTTATTTACTTCTCTGTATCCTCTAGAGCCTCATGGGTAGGGACTGATTCGGGGTTGTGTCCGTTGTATTCTTTTTTTAGCCATACCGCATGACTTGCGGGATCTTAGTTCCCCCACCAGGGATTGAATCCAGGCCCTCAGCAGTGAAACCACAAAGTCCTAACCACTGGATGACCAGGGAATTCCCTGGGTTTTGTTTTAAAGAAAAATTATACAATTGGACCCAAGATCCACTCTGGGAGATGCTAATTAATTTTGCCACCAACCTTCAACTTGTCTGCTTTAGCCCTCAGGTCCAGAAGCTTCTTCTCTGTGGCATCTATCTGCAGCCCCTCATCACACCAGTTCACAGCCTCGACATAGTTTTTCAGCTCCAAATGGCAAGAGGCACCTGTAGAACCCAGTACCCTTAGTATCCGGGGACAAGATGCATGGAAAGAGCCATCCTTGCACATGACCCCCAACTTCAACCAGCTACCAGCCAGTAGCCTGAAGTTCTGGGAAATGGATGATAAAGTCCCTTTTAGTGCATTCCCCAGACAAGGAACACTGTTTCTTGTATTTTAGATCAGAAAGGTTTCTAGGTCCCATTCAGCTCAAAACTCTCTTTCTGGTATCAAGAACTCTTAAAGTAGGGAAGGCTACAGCTTAGTGGCAAAGAACATGGTCTTTGGAATCAGAGAGATCTGGGCTGGAAATCTAGCTGTCATTAACCAACTAAACTGGAGAAGGCAATGGCACCCCACTCTAATACTCTTGCCTAGAAAATCTCATGGACAGAGGAGCCTGGTAGGCTGCAGTCCATGGGGTCGCTAAGAGTCAGACATGACTGAGCGACTTCACTTTCACTTTTCACTTGCATGCATTGGAGAAGGAAATGGCAACCCACTCCAGTGTTCTTGCCTGGAGAATCCCAGGGACGGTGGAGCCTGGTGGGCTGCCGTCTATGGGGTCACACAGAGTCGGACACGAATGAAGCAACTCAGCAGCAGCAGCAGCAACCAACTAAACATTAGACAGTGGACTGAGTATCCCTGAGCTTTAGGCTGCTCATCTATAAATGAGAAGAATAAAGTCCATCTCAGATGACTTTAAATGGAGAGAGAAAGCAGAATTTGCCTCAGTCACTCACAAAAGCAATGGCAAAACCAAACATGTTAGGTATCTCCTAAAACTGTTCTTGATGGCTACCAGTTTAAGCTGCTACTGCTGCTAAGTCACTTCAGTCGTGTCTGACTGTGTGTGATCCCACAGACAGCAGCCACCAGACTCCCCTGTCCCTGGGATTCTCCAGGCAAGAACACTGGAGTGGGTTGCCATTTCCTTCTCCAGTGCATGAAAGTGAAAAGTGAAAGTGAAGTCGCTCAGTCGTGTCCGACTCTTAGCGACCCCATGGACTGTAGCCTACCAGTCTCCTCCATCCATGGGATTTTCCAGGCAAAGTACTGGAGTGGGGTGCCATTGCCTTCTCCAACCAGTTTAAGCTACCTCTCCTTTAATTAATCGTGTTTTTCCTCCAGTTAGCCTCTGGGCTTTCTACAGAATTTAAAAACATCTGACCTAAAAAAATTTAAATGTCAACAGAATTCAACCTCAGCTTTCAGAGATAGAATGGGTGTCTTGCCAATGCCACACAGTAAGGTAAAAACGACAATTCAAGCAAGCTACAGACTTCCAGCCTGTAGCCAATTCCACATGACTATACACAACGTATTTGCCTATCTTCTTTCCCTATAGCTGAAGGGCCTGGATCTACATAAACTCCCTAACCATGATTACATAAGCAAAATTTTAATAAAGCATTTTAAGTTGGTCCATGGGGATATAGAGATTAATATGTAATGAATAAATTAAAGTTTACAAAGCACCACTGAGCTTCCCAAAGAAAAGGTGAAGTATGCAAGTAATAAAAGCAAATTATTACATACAAAGGTCAGACCAGGACAGAAAAAATAATCTGGGAACATCTGAACATCAGAGTTATCAGCAAAAGTCCTATAACTTATCTTTTAATTAACAATAACATGGCATTTGAAGATCTTGTCTTTCAATCAGCTAATTTGGAAAAAAAATTAGAATGCGGCTTTTAGAACTGCTTTAATTAATTTTATCCTTTATTAATTTAAAATGTGGAGTTTCAATTTCTCTACCAATTCTTAAAACACAGAGGGTTGAATTATTCTCCGGAGAATTCTTTTAAAAATGGCATGTTGCTGCTGATAACCACTTAATACTAAGATTGCAAAAATAAGGTAACTTCATTAGTATCTTAGCACTTTAAAATACTTCTGGTGTTGTGCGTGCCCACTTTCCATGGTGACAGGCACACTGTAGCTCTACAGGACTTACCTCTTATTATTGCTTTGAGGTGGCAGGGTTTCAGCTTTCTGGCAGCCGTCACATCATTGAGAGAAGAACGAAAATTGCCTGACAAAACACCATTCAGTAAACGAGAAAACAAGTTTTGAGATCGGATTATTTCCAAAATTTTGCATGTAGAAACAAAAACACTCCTGGACAATCTTGGAGAAATATAAATCAGAGCAACTGTTTATAGAAAAAAAATTGTTATGCTCATCAAGCACCTCAGAAATGTTCAGAATAGCCGGCAACCCACCAAACAACTATAAATGGCTAGTAAGCACATGGAAAAATGCTCAAAATCACTACTGATTAGAGAAATTAAGATTAACATGAAACTGAAAATTAAAAACAGGTAATACCCAATATTGGTGAAGATATGGTGAAAGGGCATTCTGAGAGTAAACCAAGAGAGCAAACTGGCATGGGTCAAATTCACTTTGACCCAACAATACTCTTCAAAGAACTGATCCTTAAAAAGGCTTGCAAAAAAATGAAAAAATGCTTGCAAAAAATGTCCAAGGACAAATGTAAAAGCATGTGAGCTGCTGCATTATTTTTAATTGTGAAAAGCTAAAGATAACCTAAATACCCTCAATTTAGTAAAGATGAAATAAATTATAGTAAATCCATACTACTGAATACAGCTATTAAAGGAGTAAGATACATCTGTATGTAAAAGGCATGACAGGATGTCTTTCCTACATTGTTTTAAGTGGTGGGTCAATGTGTACAGAAGCCGATCTTTATAAAACAAAAAACCAATCTAAAGATACAGGCACATGTACACACATACATGTGTAAATGCATTAAAAAGGAAAAAAAAAGGTGTGCAATCATGAACACTGGTTATCCAAACTAGGAGGCAAGAGGTAACTTTCACTCTCTAGTTTATACTGTGAGTATTACTAACAGTTTGGTATATATTTATTAATTTCACTTCTAAAGCTCTAGCCCAGGGGTCAGCAAAATTTTTCTCTAAAGGGACATATAGTAAATATTTCAGACTTTACAGGCTACATATGGTCTGTTACACATTCTTCGTTTCATAATCATTTAAAAAAACACTTTTAGCTCACAGGAGATCAGGGACCCAGATGTGGCCTGAGTCACAGTCTGCCAAATCCTGCTTTAGCCTAAATAATCAGAATTATCAGAAAATTTTTATCACTAACTTTGTTCATTTTTGCATTACTTAAAAAAGCCTAAAAGCAGCTATATACTCAACAACAGCAGTATAGTAAAACAAATAGTTTAAACACTGTTTGTCCATATGACGGAGAAGGCAATGGCACCCCACTCCAATACTCTTGCCTGGAAAATCCTATGGATGGAGGAGCCCGGTGGGCTGCAGTCCATGGGTCGCTAAGAGTCGGACACAACTGAGCGACTTCACTTTCACTTTTCACTTGCATGCATTGGAGAAGGAAATGGCAGCCCACTCCAGTGTTCTTGCCTGGAGAATCCCAGGGACGGGGGAGCCTGGTGGGCTGCCGTCTATGGGGTCGCAGAGTCGGACACGACTGAAGCGACTTAGTAGCAGCAGCAGCATGTCCATATGATGCAACTTCAGTATTCACAAATAATTTAATGACAGGTGAAATTGTTTACATTATAAAATTAAGTGAAAACTGAACACAGAATTGGAACAACAGCATGATCTTATTTGTGGAAAAAATACATAAAGAGAAATCCAAAAACTTCTGCTTAAAGGTAGTAGACTGAACATGCATTTCAACCCCTATCACTTGACAAAAAAAAAAAAAGCCATTAATACACAGACAAGAATGAGAAAATGGAACACATTTTAAAGCTGGAGAACAAAGATGCACAGGCTAAATGACTAATTAGGCTTGAGACAACTGAAGTCTAAGCCAGTAGAGGGAAAATTCAAAGCTACCAAGTATATTGAAAAGCCTACAAAGTACCCAGTACTAAGGAATCAACAGCAGCAGGTACCTCTGTAAGAGTGGATAAAGGGGTCTTTGTTTAGTGTTTTCTGAGTCAAACTTGACTCTGAATCCTAATCCTGGCACTGCATACTCTTAAAGCAATTCATTTTACACATTTATTACATTTTACTACAGTTTCTTACTCTGTTAACTAGGGATAAAGCTGTTAACCTTATTTACCATACATAGTTGCTATGAACTCAAGAGGGATAAAAAAATGTGAAAGTGGTTTGTAAGCCATACCAGTGACATCATTTAAGAAATCTCTTGATGATTATGCATTTGCTCCTCTGGTATCGCAAATACCTGTTTTGTTTTGTTTTTCTTGCAAGGTGCTTTTGGTCTTACTAGGCCTATATGTCAGAGAAGGCAATGGCACCCCACTCCAGTACTCTTGCCTGGAGAATCCCAGGGATGGGGGAGCCTGATGGGCTGCCGTCTACGGGGTCACACAGAGTCGGACACAACTGAAGCGACTTAGCAGCAGGCCTATATGTAACATTCTTTAGTTCCCCAAGGAAAGGAACTATGTAGCTCTTACTCACAGTGCAGTGCCGAGCACATAGTAAATGCTTTATATTTACTGTTTGAATAGGTAAATGAATGAAACTCCTTTAAGGAAAAGTCAGGTCTTACTCATTTCTATGAGGCCAGTGCCTAGCACAGAACAAGAACTCAGTGTGCTGAATGAAGACAATGTATTCCTCCAGAAGTAAGAAGACTGGGTTTCTGGTCCAGAGTCTGGCACTAACCAAAGGGGTTCTTCTCGACACCTATGTAAAATGAGGGGGCTGGTTGGCTCAAATAATCTCAAAAGTTCTATACCACTTTTACTTTTTAAAATTTTATAATCAAACAGGTTAAAGAAGAAAAAAAAATGGAGCAGATTATGACTGGAAAGAAACACTGCTCCAAAGGTGATGAGTCCCAGTAGACCTATCCCAGCTAGACTTTAAGGCTTATTGTCTACCAGTCCCTCAGAAAAGGTTGAAGTCATTCCCAGGTCCTCTCTAAAACTGTGTGATAAGAAACAAGGGTTTAATATGCCTAAGATTAGATACCAACAATGATGTCACCCAAATAATCAGTTGTTTCCCAAAGTCATGTCTGCAGAACAGTCCTGCATATTCATAAGTGTTACTTGAAAAGGAGGCTCATGAAACCTGAGAATCACAGGATAAGCTTCTCTGCTGTAGGTTTTCTCAGTGTTAACATACTAACGTGCACTGCAAATCGCCAAAGCAGCAGCAGCACTGTCCAATTTTACTTGTCCAAGGAATGTTTTACTTCAAAGGGCCCACACGCTACTGAGAAATTCTCCCTTGGATTAATACGGTTTCTCTCACACAAAGAACTTTATCACCTTAATCCTTCTAGCATCCTTGAGAGGAGGCCAGGGGAAAAAAAAGAAAAAACTTACTTTCGAGAGAGAAGAGGCATCTGGGCTCAAAAATTCCAAATCATACCAACTCATGTATTAAGGTATTTGATGTTACTCATTTGGCTCAAACAGTAAGAATTATACAATCTATCTGACATCCCTTTTGACCAATCTACCTGGAAGATCAAAGTTCAGTTAAAGTAAGCTATCTTAGGTTTCTGGGATAAACAGCTCCTTTTCCTCTGACACTCTCAAACCCTCCCCACTAGCCATCACGTAATGGTTTGTTATAAGTTAATCTTTTATAAAGTACTAAATAATAGAATAAATTACCTAGATAGTATTGTGCTGCTGCCCGATTGGTATAAAGAACAGCATTCAAATCAGGGTCTGCACATTTCTTCTTTAATCCTTCAGTGTATGAAATAACAGCTTTCTTGTAGTCTTTTTCTTTAAAGTAATCATTGCCCTCGTCTTTGTAAGTCCTGGCCTGATCTGCAAAAAAGAGAAGAAAAAAATCACTATTCCCTATTTTTTAAAGGGCTCATTAAAAATCTAAATCACACAATAATGTAATGACAAACCAAAAAGAATCAATAGGGAAAGAAAACTCAAAAATGAATGCTATAAAACTGGGTATCAATATGGAGAAATAAAGTCACATGTACTTAACTACAATCGATTCTAAATATCTTAGAGAGTAGATTATTAAGTGCTCACACACACCAAAAAAAGCATAAAGGAAAAAAGTATACTTATCTCTTGAAGAGAGGGCTTTAATTACAGAAGAAATGGGGGGAAATCAGGCTACTGTTTTTTAATATGTTGTTTGAGTCCCTTGAATGCAAATTCCCCTCCTCACTTTAGCAAAAGCCTACAAAATTGTTACAATTCAGTTCAAATTTCCCACTCATTGAAAGCCCACTTCTACACCCCGCCCCTACCCACCCCCCCACCTTTGGTGTTCCAACAGCACCCACAACACCTTGGCACTTATCACACAGGTTTGTCTTTGGGAGAGCTGAGCTATCCACTGGAGTGTGACCTTTGAGGGCAGTTGCATTCCTTCCTATCCCGGTGCCTAGTATTTAGTAGGTATACAAAGAAGTACATGTGGAATAAATAGTGACAAGTTAGCTCTGGCTAACTACTTCTGTTATCTATCAAAACCTTTCTGACTCACACTTTATCTCAATTTAATGGAGGAGCTTAGAGAGTCACTGAAGATACCTTCTGGAGATCGCTCTTCATCAAAAATAATTGACTGCAGGCAGGCCAAGTCAGGATTCTCCAGGGGATCAATTTCTGATGGCGAGTTCTTCATAAACAGAGGAATCTTTTCAAATTCCTGGAGGTTGTTAAGAGAAGAATGAACTATACGAATACAATTTTCCACTGAGTAGACCCAATCCAGCTCTCCACATCAAAGTTTTTTCTCACTCATCATAATTTGCAAATCCTCATGACATCTCTCCCTCCCCGGCCTCAGTGTCCCACCTGTAAAATAAGAGTGCTGCTGCTGCTGCTGCTAAGTCGCTTCAGTCGTGTCCGACTCTGAGCGACCCCATAGACGGCAGCCCTCCAGGCTCCCCCAAATAAGAGTGCAGAATACCTAAAGATCCTTCAGTTCTCACATTCTTACAAGAGCGGGAGTAACTACCGAGCGAGTTGAGCGCTCGTTTGTTCCTGGCCCTTCACCCACCCTCTCACTTTAGCTTCGCCAACCATCCTAAGAGATCAGTGCTCCAGTCGGAGGAATTTTACACATGAGGGGACGGTCTCAGATAAGCTCCGCACTCAAAGTTTCTGACTCCAAAACCTGAACACCTAAACATACTGCCAGCTTAAGAAGATCCTGAAAGCTTCGGGGCCGATTTTTTACACGCAAGTAGAAACCACCTATCCACTGGCAGCGCCAAACCTTGGCGGTAGAGCGCCTCAGCGCCCGGGAGGCCCCAGGAGCTGGGACGACGCCCACGCACGCACGTGCTGAGACCCCGGGCCCGCCCACCTCTTCCCACTGGCTCTCGTGGAAGCCGCCACGGTAAGGCTGACTCTGGAACTTTTCCAAGAATGAGTCCATGCCGTCGTCAAAAGTGGCGCCCGGCTCCTGCTGCTCCATGTCTGCCCCCGGTGATCCAGCCACCGCCCGGGTGCCGAGAACCATACGGCAGCTTCCGGTGGCGCGGGTGCCCCCTTCTCAATCTTCCGGGCGGCGCCGGCGTGCTGCTTCCGGCTTGCTGGAGGCGTGGCCGACCCGACTCCACCCCTCCCCCAAGAAACGCCTACCCTGCCGCGCGCTTTCGAATACTGCCCGCACGGTGGATGAGCCCTGCGCCCAATAGCGCACTATCACTTAATTCACTCGTTTATTTAACCAGTCAGCACGTTTTCTAAGCTCCTTTCTTGTGCCAGTCCTGTTGTAGTCGCTGGGTATACAGTGCTGGGCAAAGCAAGTAAAATCCCTGCCCTCTAGGAGTTGATAAGGTAGAGGAGAGAAAGTGAAAGTGTTAGTCGCTCAGTGGTGTCCGACGCTTTGTGGACCTCATGGACTAGGCCTGCCAGGCTCCTTTATCCATGGAATTCTCCGGGCAATAATACTGGAGTGGGTAGCCATTTCCTCCTCCAGGGGATCTTCCCGACCCAGGGATTGAACCTGGGTCTACTGCATTGCAGACAGATTCTGTACTATCTGAGCCACCAGGGAAGCAGTAAGCAGAGGGGAGAGACAGACAACAAGTAAGATACGGGAGTTTGTCAAGTGGTAGCAAGAACTGTGGGAGAAAAGTTTTAAACAGGGTGGGCAGGCATTCAAGCAAAGGAAGAAGCTTGGAAGTGGCCCAGGGGGTGTCTGGGGAAGAGCCTTCCCCAAGAAGGGAACAGAGAGGGCTAAAGGTGCAAGGTGCAGAAAAGACAGTGAGTAGCAGGTAGGTAGGAAAGATAATGAGCTGTGATTCTGAGGGTTTGGGTTTTCCTCACAGTGCAATGGGACCCTTTGGAGAGCTTTGAGGAAAGGAATGATGTGATCAGACTATTTCTGATTGGGATTCAGAAATAGTCTGAATTGTGGTGGGCTAGTAGTAAAGAACCCGCCTGCCAAAAGATGCAGGTTTGATCCCTGGGTCAGGAAGATCCCCTGGAGGAGGAAAGGGCAACCCACTCCAGTATCTTTGCCTGGAGAATCCCATGGACAGAGGAGCCTATCAGGCTACAGTCCATGGGCTCAGAAAGAGTCAGACACGACGACTGAAGTGACTTAGGACACGTGCACAAACCCCTACCCCCCACAGCTGAGATGGCAACAAGGCCTCTGGGCCAGGTGTGCCTTGCTGCAACCACTTGGTTCCCGGCAAATGGCTGCTGGGCCCTGCATTGGATGCCCCAGTCTCAGGAGCTCACAGCCTGGTCTAGAAGGAAAGATAAGCACGCAGCAGACCAGTCTGAACCCAGTCTAGTCACAAGCCAGCTCAGTGGAGGAACAGAGGAATGGCTGTTCCTTGGGGGATTCAAGGAGGGTTCATTGAGGAAATGATGCAGATCTCAGAGCAGAGATGGGGAAGGTCTCTGCAGATGGATAGGGGCTGGAGGGAAGTTGGGCATTTTAGGCAGTGAAGTCCACGTGCAGAGACATGGGGGTGGGTAACAGCCTGCATGCTGAGTTAAGAGGAAGGTCAGCAAAGTAGGTGGGGTCATAGGTCAAAGGGTGAAAGGGTATCCTTTCACCCTTTATGCTGCAGAGGACGGTGAGATACTGACAGACATAAGGGAAAATTTGTCCTAGGAAGGCCTGGGTTGCCAGGTGAAGGATTGATAGGAGATGCTGGGTTAAGAAATTGACAAGGAGGATGCTGGTGAGAAGCCAGGGGAGAAGAGAGATCTGAAGCCCAGAAGCAGAGCTAGCAGGCTTGCTCGTTATTTGACGAATGAGACAGACAGCAGGGCTCAGGATGACACTTGGAGGGGCCATGAGCCCTTCAGGGCCAGGACTGTGTCATTTACCTTCTGTGTCACCTGTGCCCAGGGGAACACCTGGTCCGGATGCTCTCTTCTTGCAAATCTAAATTTCCTTTTCCACACTTCCTCCTCCAGCCTAGTCCCTAATGATTCCTGTATTATTCTCCTCTTCATTTCTTCTCTTCTTGAATACAGAGCCTGCAAAGTCATTTTGCTTCCATTTTAAAAGTGTGATTCCTATGAAATCCCATAAGAACTAGTTTTGCAGGTAATGATAGGGAAGGTTCAGAGAAGGGAAGTGCTCTTTGACCCTTCCAACTTGAGACTGTTTGGGGGCCGTTGCCAATAACTGAGCCTGCCAGGCATCTCTGTGCTTCGAAACCACCCAGACCTAAAACATGGCAGCTCTTCTTTGTCAAGGCCACCCAGACCTGGGCTCTGTCTAGTGAAAGTAGCAGTGTCTCTGGGTGGAAAGGTCTCAGGCATGGGAGTTGGGAGGCCTTTGGGATCCACACTTCTAATTGCTTCCTGGCGTGACATTAGACAAGAACCACCCATCTTTGAGCCCTGTCCTCATCTGTAGCACATGGATAATAAAGCCAGCCTGTCTTTCCCATGACTCTGTATGGCTACTGTGAGATTCAAATGGGGCAATGCTCATGAATATTCTTGGCAATGGACAAGGTTATGCAAAAGGACCACCCCCACTTCTTATTCTATCTCAGGCCCAGGATCCTGATGACCTTGGCCTACATTTGTTGGAAGATGATTGTGTGGTCATCTTACAGACTTACGTCTCTTCCTGCTCTGCACACGCACCCAGGGAATCTCAGCTCACACCTGTGCACAGATGAATATCCCAAATCTGTTTACATCTTGGATCCCTCTGCTGAGCTCCATGGTGTGCAGCCAGTACCTAGGAGATATCTCCACTATCATGGCAGACAAGCCCCTCAAGTTCACCATGTCCAGACTGAGCTCATCCCTCCCCAAACCTGCTCCTGGTCCTGAGGACCACTCAGTGGGGGACATCATTGGCCTGGTCATCTGCCCTGAAATCTGGGCACCATCCTGAGGTCTTGCTCTCCTTGCTGTCAACCACCAGATTCTGAAAATTCTTCCCCAGTCTCCCACAGGTCCAGTCATACTGTCCATCCTGCATTGTAGCCCAGGCCCCTGCCAGACCTCGAAGCCCCGGCCAGACGTCCTTGTCCATGTTCTTTTCCATCCCCCCCCCCCAGCACCTCCCCTCCGCTCCTGCATGAGCTTTCTTCCTCTCCTTTTTTTCATTTATTCCTCTGAGCCTTCCTCCTTTCCTCCTCCTATCACTCTAATGTGTTTTAATGTGCGTTTTTCAGTTTGTAAGTGTCCTTTGCAAATGTAACTTCTTTTGTACATGCATTTTATATGTTGTTTTTTTTTCCCCCTCAGCACTAGGTTTTAGGTCCCATCCATGGTGCTACATGTACCCTTACTGCTTCGAACTGCTGCATGGGACTCCACAGTGCCCATCCATCCCCTCAGGGTGGATCCCCAGGCTGCCTCCTGTCCCAGGCATCACAAATAACACTAAGAAAGACTTCCCCATACATCTCCCCTTATGGACCTGTGGGAAGATTCCCTGAGATGTGTGCCCACGGTGGAAGTGCTGAGTCATGGGCATGCATAAACTTAATGTGACTGCGGAGTGACAGGTTCCTGTCCAGAACGGCTACTGCCATCCCCACAGCAGCGCCTGTGTGTGCAAAGGAGGAAGCTCTCTAAAGCAGACATCCTCCTGCATCTCCCCCTGCTTGCCTCTCCCCTTCCCACCACACCTTCCCAGGCTCTCTGAAGTCATCTCCTTAACACAGGCTCCAAGGCCATACTAACCCAGCCCTTGTCCTCCTCTCCCCTCCCACTCTGAGCTCCAGAGCACCTTCAGATCTGCCGATGATTCTTGGTCTCATGTGCCCTGCTCTTCTCCATACATGCCTGATGTGTAGGCATCTTTCCAAACCCACTGGAGGGGGTGTCTCTTTTCTGGGAATCCTTCCCTGATCTCCCACCCACAGTTAGCCTCTGGACTTCACAGTCCCCACACCGCTGTTCAGCACAGCATTGACCTGCTGGGCTGTTGGTGTTTTACATCTCTAATACTTCCATGAGGCCAAAGTTTATCAGCCTCAGCACTTTTGACAATTTAGGATGGGCGTGTCTTTGCTGTGGGACTGTCGTGTGCACTGTAGAATGTTTAGCAGCATCCTTGGCCTCTACCCACTGATGATAACAGCCCCCTCCCCAAGTGGAAACAACCAAGAATGTCTTCAGACCTGTCCAAATCACCGCCAGTTGAGAACCACTGCATCAGACTATCAAATGCCCAGGGCCTGGGGCTGAGTCTCATTCATGTCTGTATCTCTGGCACTCAGAGCAGGCCTGGTCCAGGTTAGGTGTTCAGTAAATGTTGCCCGAATGAGTGGTGGCCAATCTCTGGGCAAAGACTCGAGGGTGGGGCTCAGAGATCAGGATTCTGGGATATGCATATCATAGGGTGGGGATGGGGGGGTCTCTTCTTTTCCTTCTCCAAAGCTTACCCAAATCATCATCTCCTTTTGTTCTTATTCTCTCCCTGTAAGGGAGGGGAAGCTGAGACATCTAGAAAACTTACTGTGTGACCTTAAACAAGCCATTCCACCTCTCTGGGCCTCAGCTTCCCCATTTATAAGACAGCCTACGGGCATCTATGAATGTTCACTGAGTCAATAATAAAGAACTTGCTCATCTCACAGGAAAAACTCCATGGGGAGAGGCAAGCTATGTGGCATTTATAGTGAGTGTGGCTGGGGCCATGGCCACCTCCAAGGAGGGCTGGGGGCTCAGGAACATCACTGCTTCAAAGATGTCTTCCAGGAGCCCAGCACCTGCATGATCCAGGAGCGCCGCTGGTGGGAAGTGGGCAAGTTCTCACAGCTAGGGCTCCAGCGGTGCGTGGTGGCCGGGTCACACACCCATGCGTCCCCGTGTGGCAGTGGCCAGGAGTTTCGCCAGCAGCTGGCCAGGATGTTGTCCTGGGCCTGGGCAGCATAGATGCACACCGATGCTTCTGGGTCGTGTCTCAAGTTTTCCAGAGCTGAGTTATGGGGAGGAGAGAGGTCACTTGTTAAGTCTAGGTCCCCACCTGAGTCTCACACCTCATCCTTCTCACTTCATATCTTAGCTTGGGTACTCTGCTCAGCATCCCCTCATCTCCCAGCTCTTCAAATTGTGTGTGTCTTTCAAAGCTTGGATCAAAACCTGCCTTCTCCAGGAAGTCTTCTTGGACTGCCCAAGCCTTCCTTCATGCTCCCATCAGCTTTCCCAGTTATGAAATTAACATGCCCCCTTAAGAGTGTGAACTACCTGCTCTGCACTAAATGGTTTTTGATCTTGTTTGTTGAGTCTGGTTTCCTGGATTGTAAGCTCCCCTAGCAGGTGGACTGTGTGTTCTGTGTCTTAGCGACTCCACAGTAGCTAACATGTACTCACCTGGGTCAGTGATAGCACAGCTGGACTGAGCTGAAGCCCCTGGCATTGGGTCGTGCGTAACCCTCCCCTCTCCCATTCCCTGCTGCGAGCCTACTCATTCCCACACTGGCTCTGGAAATTTCGCCAGTGCAGGACAGGACTCACCAGCTTTAACTTCATTCATACGATCTTCTGTCATGCTGCTCTCCATACAGGGGACCAGGGACCCTTGAGCATAATCCAAGATGTGAGTGGGTCCATCTCCTGATTCTGACCACCCCCCTCAGACCAGACCTCCTTGGAAAAGCTCTCCTGGTCCCACAAACGAGGACACAAACAGAGAACTTCGTCTTGACCCTGGGTCAGATTTCTTGAGAGGGGTCCTGGGATGGGTGGAAGATCCAGTGGGCAGAGAGGGCAACAGGACAGAGACAGGAGCAGGGCCGCAGCTGACTCTGAGAGGTGGTCCTAGGAGATCCCTTCCCCAGGCTGGTCTGTAGTGTTCTCATCCAAGACTCAGGGAGGTGCTGCCTCGGTGCCCCCTCTCCAAGGAGCAGTAACAGGAGGGTACCAAGTGCCTCGCATACCTTCCCCTCAGGTGGTTGGTGGGGTCCCTGGAGAGGCTGAAACTCAGTTCCTCGGCAACATAGCTCAGCCCTCCCCTGCTGCAGTGGTTCCTGAAGTACCTGCAGATCCTTGAATGTGCCCTACCTCTCAGAAGGCCCCTCCCGTACTTTGTTCCTTACTAATTCCTATTTGTCCTTGAATATTCAATTTAACGTGGCTGCTCCTCTAGGAAATTTTTCCCTACCTTGCCCCAAGCTAGTTATAAATGCCTCTTTAGGCTCCCAGAGTCTCTGTCTCCACCTGTGTACACACTGTGATGTGTTTTACTTGTGATTCATGAACATCTCCCACCAGACGTGGGGTTTCTTCAGCTTAGATCTGCTAGGGATGGGGGAGGGGGAAAGATAGTCTGAGGGCCTTTGAGAGACTTGCTCAAGTGCATGCGTATGTGCATATTACTAGGGCAAGTGTTCCTAAATTTCTATAGGGTCTCACAAAAGATCTGTAACCCGCAAGAGGTTAGGAATCAAAACACCAACGTTCTTGGAAGTGATTAGTTTGGAACAAGATTTAGAGAAGCCAGAATTTAGGAAATACATCACACTGTTTGAGGAGCTCCCCCTGAGCATGTCCCCACAGCCCAAAGGATGCCCCCTCCAGCCTGGGCATTGCTTATCTGTCCCAGAACTGACCATGTTAACAGCTGCCCCCACATCTCCCCAGTCCTGACCATCGGCATCACCTCCTGAAAATTTCTTTGT
The DNA here is from genome assembly GCF_019923935.1 of Bubalus bubalis. NCBI lineage: Eukaryota > Metazoa > Chordata > Mammalia > Artiodactyla > Bovidae > Bubalus > Bubalus bubalis. The sequence continues at coordinate 91,246,027 of NC_059162.1, forward strand.
TTCTAGACTAAGCTCAATGCCTGACACAGAGCAGAGGCTCAATCAGTGTGTGAGGCAGAAGCCAATGGATACAGGCATGGATGACAGGACAAATGAAAAATTGCACATGAATTGGACAAAGGTACAAGGTGGGGGCCTCTCCAAGTCTTTCTGCAGTAGAGTCTCCTGCAGACCCTTGAAGGATATGTGGCTGTTTGGGGGAGGGAAGGGGAGTGGCTGAGAGGAGACGGCATACTAACAGAAGTGTCCTGTGGAGGATTCTGAGTGAAGGGAACCTACTTGGTTTTTTCCCCGGAAAGACAGAGGTTGGGGTTATGGGAAGAAAGAGGAAGGTGACTGTCACTGGGGGAGAATCTTTATCTGCCAGTCTTCACATTTTAAAAAATTCTCATCCAGGCCACAAAGCAGGAGTTGATCCCTATCTCGCCAATCGCCTTACAGATCTTACAGAGGAGGCTCAGTTGGCATCACACAGAAAGGGGATTATGGAGCTGAGATCCTAGTTCGCTTCCCCCTGTGCAGAGTGGTGCTTCCTGCTGCAGGGCAGGCTCCTGCTGTGCCTGGACCTTGCTATATTGGGGGTGGGAGGTGGGGTAGGTGAAGCAGCGATTCTACTGCCTACAGATGCCAAGGTTATGACCTTGCTCCACTTCCCAAGCAGTGATCTCAGAAGAAGGGAGACCTTGCTAATTTATATCAAAGCTGTGTGCTGGCCAAGCCTTGCATACAAAGGGAGGCATCCACCCTGGGCCAGAAGGGCCACTGTTTCCTTCCAAGGGGAGGAAGCAGCAGAACTAGGTCTGCCAGGGCAGGTTACCTATGAACATGACTGAGGACTTCCGGAGGGAGGCCCGAGGACTCTTGGCATACTCCAAGCTCTGACTGAGGAACGTGAAGGCGCTGTCTCGATGGGTGTCCACCTGGGACAAAGACAAACCAGAGAATGCTGGGCCCTCAGAGGGAATAACCACCCATCTACCCCTCCCAAAGCTAGGAACCAGGACCCAGTCAGGCAGCTGAGCCCTGGCCCTTTGCCTCCTAAATAACTCTGCTACCCATTCTGGACTCTTCCAGAAGCCAGACTTCATGTTCTCTTAGCTGACTGCAACAATCATGTTAATGATCTTCCTGCCTTGGGTGTCTCCTTTTCTAATCCACCCACCTGCTACAGGCCAGAAGGCAAGTTCTAAATTGCAAGTCCAGCCAGAGCTGAGAATGGATATGGCATGTGAGGGACATGACTAAGGAGATGGGTCTAACTAGGGTGAAGGATTCAAGTTACAAAGCAGTGGGAATAAACTACAGACTTAGGAGGGTCTTAAAAGTCCTTCAAATACAGACAGAAATAGGGCTTCCTTATGCATTAAAAAATAAGAAGCCAGCATCCATTCTTAATAGGGAAATGACAAAGTAATGTTTTAGGCAAAATAGTCTGACAGTGGTGTTCAGTTGGGTTTGATCAAGTAGAAACCAGGGGGCAGGCAATCTGCTAAGAGACTGTTGAGGGAGATAAAGGGAGGTCTGGTCTGATCACTCTCCTATTGACAATCTGCATGTCAGGGAGTAACTGTGGTGTTGGAGAAGACCCTTGAGAGTCCCTTGGACAGCAAGGAGATCAAACCAGTCAGCCCTAAAGGAAATCAACCCTGAACATTCATTTGAAGGACTGATGCTGAAGCTGAAGCTCCAACACTTTGGCCACCTGATGCAAAGAGCCAGCTCATTGAAAAAGACCCCGATATTGGGAAAGATTGAGGGCAGGAGGAGAAACGGATGACAGAGGAAGAGATGGTTGGATGGCATCATCAACTATATGGACATGAGTTTGAGCAGACTCCAGGAGATAGTGAAGGACGGGGAAGCCTGGCATGCTGCAGTCCATGGGGTCGCAAAGAGTCAGACACAACTGAGCGACTGAACAACAAGCAATAACAATGTCAGGGAGTAAACTCCTGGGATTAATGTGCAAAGTGTTCATGATCATGTTCTTTCTCAGCCTTAGGTCTTTCTCTACCACTGCCTCCATGCACACTATGCATGCTCCAATCCCAGGTCGAGGCACAACTCTGCCCAAGTCCGTGCCCGACACAAGCCATTGCTCCTGATTGGAGTCCCTTTCCCTCTTTCCTTCCTGATGAGTCCCCTCTCATTCTTTGAGGCTCAGCTCAGAAACCGTCTCCTCCCTGAAATTTTCCACAAGCCTCCGGCAGAGCTAATCTCACCACCCTCGACATCCCTGCAGCGCGTTGCACAGCCTTTGTCATGGCACCTATGACACTGGGCTTATAATTACTTATACCTGTCTCCCCCCCTGGATCTGTAGTTCCCCCCAAAGAAGGGACCTTCTCACTCAGCTCAGAGTCCTCAGCACCCTGGATGGAGCTTTGCATGGTACAGGTGTCCAGAAAGTATTGGATGGATAAATGAATGAATGACTAGGTTACTGACCCCTCCCTAAAGCTAAGGCTAGAGGTTGACCTTCATATGAGCAGAACTGTTGATGCTTGGAGAGCAAAGAAGAGACTGAGAATCCAGAGGGTCTAATACAGAGGTCATAAGCTGGCAGCCCACAGGCCACAAATGGCTGGCAGGGCAGAGGCCTGTGCTTTAACTAAATTGATTGTTAATTAAAGTCTTATAAAAATCTAGCTTTTCTTGTGAAACTGAAGGCCCTGCTGAGAGTTGGCTGCATGGTGGCTGGAGCTCTCCATTCGTGATTTCAAAGAGCCTGGCCCCTGCAGGTTGCCATGGCCCTACCACCCCTACATCACTTATCTGCCCAGTCACTGGTCATGGTTAGTATTTGAATTAGCAGCAATGACCAAACACTTCCTCCAGGCCTCTTTCCCTCTGTAAAAGGAGGTAACAACATTAAGCACTGGATTGCAGAGGCTTTGAGCACTATTGATAATGATTATTACTGCAAAATAACAATGTGTTCTTTTGTTTATTTGTTAGGTTGGTGGGGGAATGGGGATGCTGCATGCCCCACCCAGACCTCCCTTAGGGTGTGAAGGGTTTATTCCCCCAAGTACAGATTGCCTTGGTGGAAGAGAACTGCTGGCCCAGTCATGTCCTTTCCCAGGCCAGCTGGCAACTGATGACAAGGCAAACCACAGCCTCAAGACCTTCTTCAAGGGGCAGAACCAGAAACTGACAGACCACTCAGTCGGTGTGGAAACCTGACCGCCAGCCCCCGTGTGAAGAATCTCCGCATCATGCTGGCTGAGACCTTCCCTGAAACCACACTGCAGCTTGACCCCTCTGCCACTTCCACTCCCTGCCCTCCCTTCCACAGCAGCTGGTCCCAGGGTGTTCCCTAATAAACCTCCTGCATGCTAACCTCTGCCTCAGAGCCTGCATCCCGGGGAACACAGCTGGCGACTACAGGAAAGGTAGATGGGCCTAGATGGCAAAGCGTCCGAAAAGGTGCGTGAAGGAACCCGGCTGCATCCTGCAGTGCAGATTGTCACTGCGTGTAGGGCTCTCTCCTACCGCAGAATGTTCTCAGGTGTTACCTGGACAGGGGGTTCTGTGGCTTAATAATTTGGGGAAACCATGAATCAACCACGAAATTTCCTCAGCACAGAGCATTTCAGAGTTCTAAGGTGCTGGTGAGACTGCAAATCTCCGAGAGGAAGATAATGACGCAGTCTTTCCCAAACTTACTTGTCTTGGATCTTTTCTCTCCTGGGGGGCATTTCTTGTAGGACTGCCATCACAGCGAATACACGCTGGAAATTACTGTTGTAGAAGAGGGAGCTGGTAGAGTCCCTCAGGCAGGGATATGATATAGACAGACTCGGGTTTTAACCAGATCATTCTGGTAGCCTGAGTGGGGAATGGATTGGAGGGGCTGAGATTCAAGACTGGGGGACTCACTGGATGGCTGGACCCATCTGAGAAACATTTATGACCTGAACTAAGGGAATAATAATGGGAAGGGGGAGGAAAAAAACAGATTCAGAGGTATTTAGGATATTTAAGATTGATCAAAGTGAAGGTGAGGGGGATCAAGAAGCCTTGGATGGTTTTAGGTTTCAGCTTCGGGGATTTAGAAGGAGAGAGAACTGACCTTGGGAAGGCCTTAAGTTCAGAAGAGATATGCTGAGTTTAGTTGTGTGTAGTCATTGTGGGCAGGGGAGGGCTTCCCAGGTGGCCCTAGTGGTAAGGAACCTGCATTGCAACACAGGAGACATAAGAGACATGAGTTTGATCCCTGGGGTTGGGAAGATCCCCTGGAGAAGGGAATAGCAACCCACTCCAATATTCTTGCCTGGAGAATTCCATGGACAGAGGAGCCAGGTGGGCTACCATCCATGGGGTTGCAAAGAGTAGGACAGGACTGAAGCGACTTAGCATAGCACACACACAGTCATTGGGGGAGATGTCCAGTAAGCCTTGGAGAAGGAACACCAGAAGTGGGGAGAGAAGTCAGAGGCAAAGATGAACTTCCAAGAGCCAACAACTTGTAGGTAATAATGGAATTGTCAGTAAGGATGCTCATGTAAAAAGGAGGAAGAGACAAGGAAAGAACTGGCCACCTCCAACACACTCATAAGAACCCACTGTAGTCTTAGAAGCACTCACAAGGTACTTGCAAATTTTGGCCACCGTCTGCTGCTGGTTGTCCCAGGGCTTCCAGCTGTAAGCTTTTTTTGGCAATTCCCAAGCCATGAAGCAAGAACAGCGGAACAGGGTCTTCACACATTTCTGGGGGCCAATAAAAAGAGAATACCAGAGCTATGCAATTCCAGAAGAGTTGAACTATGCTCCAGAAAAAAAAAAAAAGTATGAAACTGGATTTGGGGAAAACAATTCCTATCAATATTTGAAACATACAAGGAAAGTTGGGTGTTTTGAAAAGAAATACTGGCATGGGTACCTTTTGAAAACAGGCTTGGCCAGACTTGGTTGCATGATGGATTGTCTGTGATTCCAGGCTGGGTTCTGTAAAGCGGACTGCACCCTCAGGACTCAGGGCTATGCACACTCACCTGGCTCACCTTGGCGTTGCCCTCTTGCATGGTCAGCAGCAGGGGCACCAAGGTGCTGATCAGCTGCTCCTCCACAGCTGGGGTGCGGGGCGACCGCAGCTTCTGAACTACCTTGCCGTACAAGTTGATGCAGGAGGTGCGCACGTCCTCTCGTGACTGGAGAAGATCCAGAAGCTCAGGTGAGCTCCATCCTCCAGAAGGCTGCCTGCACCTCTGTGCCCCACGTAGAGGCTCATGGCCTTCTTCCCACTCATTCTGAGGGCCCCTCCGAGCACAAGACCCACAGAGACGAAGAACACTGAAGGCCACCTGATGGGGCTGATCTGGGGCTGGCTTCCCCCTCAATAGAGCCTGGGTCAGGAGCTCTGCCCACTCTTCCCAGCAGGGACCCCACTGTCCTAAAAGGTGCCTTTGTGCCAAGTAGAAAAATGCTCCCCTTTGCTGAGACCAATCAAAGAATTGTGACCCCCCCACTTAAGGGAAGAATGGGGGAAGGGAGAGTTAGGAAGTTTGGGATTGACAGGTACATACTGCTGTATTTAAAATGGATAACCAACAAGGACCTACTGTATAACTCAGAGAACTCTGCTCAATGTTATGTGGCAGTCTGGATGGGAGGGGAGTTTGAAGGAGAACAGATACATGTGTGTGTATAACTGAGTCCCTTTGTGGTCCACCTGAAGCTATCACAACATTGTTAATTGGCTATACTCCTATTACAAAAAAAAAGTTCAAAGGAAAAAAATTGTGACTCATCTAGATGGACCAATCACAGAGAGGCAAGTCTCTGGGGTAAGGAGCACACAAAAAGACCTCCCTCTATGAGAACCAATTAGAGAAGGAACTTTCTCTGTGCAAACCAATTACAAAGAATTTGGACCAGTTGGGATGAGCACCCCTTCCCCTGGGCTGACTCAGCCCTGCTCAGGTCCCAACGGGCCGTGGGAGCTATTACAACCCCCAGAGCAGTAAAGAACTGCCCTCCAGGTGTTACACCCCCATCCTTCCACCCTCACGGAATTCCTTACATCACTGAAGTGTGGCAGCAGAATCTGCAGTATCTCCACATAGACTGAGTTGTCCATCAGCTTCCGATCCTGCCCCTTAAAAATGGTCTTGAGGTTGTGGACCGCCTCTACCACCAGCAGCCCATCCACACTCTTCAGACCCTTCACCATGGAGGGCAGGAGGGCCTGCACCTTGGCAGCCTACGGAGAAGGAGTATTTGGGATGGGGGCTCCTATCTGATCTAACAGGTGAGGGGCCTGGCCTCTGAGTCACAGAGATGAACTTGGTCAAGCAAGTCCTACCTCCAGCCTTTTGCTTATGTTATCCCGCCTGCCTGGTACGCCCTCACTCAAACTTCTGTGTCTCCAAAGCCCTCTCTGGCCTCACTGACTCCTTCCTAGCCTGCAACCTGAGGGCTTTTGCTGTCTCCCCACTTCTTGGCACTATCCATAGATGATACCCTGTGTTGTTAGTTTTCTGAGTCTATGTCCTGTCCCTTTGTCCCTCTAAATCATAAGCTGTAATGACAGTGCTTAGTAGAGAAAAACACAGCACTTTTTAAAAGGCTAATGAAACAACAACCTGCGACTCAGCTTCCTAATCTCTAAATTAGGAATAATTACTGCTATCCCCAGCCCCTCCTAAACATACTGCTCTTAGGGTCATTGTGAAAAATCTGAATTCGGAAAGTACTTTTCAAAAAATAAAGCATATAGGGAATTATTAAGGGATATCCATTTTACAGATGGGATAATTAATACAGAGACAGATATGAGCTCTGATTCCAGTCACCAGCATTGGAGAGTTGGGAATGGCCAAGCTCCATCCTTCCTCTTGTCGAGACCCTGGCTGAGTGGGCTCTCCCCTGCCTTCCACTCACCTTTTCAGTCCTTTGAGCCAGGATGACCAGGCCTCGGATGGACAGCACCTTCATGATGGGGTCCCGGTGGCTCAGGCCTTCTGCCATCCGCCCCAGAGAGTACTCCTCAGGGATCCGCCGTACCTGCTCCATCCGGAGGAGCTGAGGGAATAAAGAGGATTACTCGCCAGCACAAGGAGTACCCTCAGTGCCCATGTGCCTCTGGGGCCTCATTCACACCTATCCACACTCTAGTCTGTATTCTCACCACCAACGAGCTTCTAACCAAGCTTCCCATCATTCATGGAATGACCCAGGCTGTTTTGTCCCTTCTGTGTGGGCAGGGATGCTCTTCTGCCAGGCCTCTCACCTCCCCTCTAGCCCCAGCTCACCATGCATGGCTCCAGCCAAAAGTCAGCCCCCTGACGCCGTGTTTGAGAGACCCAGGCCTCACCTAGGCTGACTGCCCCCTTCTCTGCGCCCCTGGGGACCCTGAACACAGAAACCTTATTGCCCCCATGTGCTTATGCACCTGCCCCCTGTATCCTATCCCCCTGGAGCTTCTTTGAGGACACAAACTGAGCCTTCCTCCTTGGGCACCAGTTACTGATACAAGCTCTGGGATGGAGTGTGTGCTCAGGGAACCCTGGTTGCATGAGTTCAAAACCAAGAAATGGTTCCTTTCCTTCTTGGAATTGTCCTCCTCCAGTGCCCACCATTGCAAGGTTAGTACCATCAGCCCCACTTTGTCCCAGCCCCAAACCAGGCATCATCCCCATCTCCTTCCTCTCCCTCTCCCCTGCCACCTCCAGCACCCAATCAGTCTTCAACTCCTGCCTAGTCATCCTCATAAGCACTTCTCGCATCTGTTTCCTTGCCCTGCATCTACTGTGACTATTGAGACCACGTGTCTATGATGAAAAGAGAAAGCTGGAGAGAGCAGACAGGACAGCTGATGGGGTGGGGGTGGGGAAGGCAGGAAAGGTGGGGCTCCACCTACCACCCGCCCTCCACCCATCCGTAGAACTACACTCAGCTGCTCTGCACCAGGTTCTGGGCTGTGACTAGAGACACAGAAATGTGACGATCGTAAGAGCAACAGAGCTGACCTGGGGAGTGCTTCCTGCGCTGGCTCTTTACATGAACTCACTTACTCCTCATCAAAACCCTTTGAGGTTGGCAATTCATCATCCTCGTGTTGTAAATGAAGAAAGCAAGGCACAGACAGGTTCAGCAACTTGCCGAGGGTCACACAGCTCCCTTGAGGACTCCACCCACCACTGGGAGAAGCAAGTACCCCCTCAGGCACAGCATGGGGTCTAGGGGAGCCGCGAAAGGACATCTGAGCAGCATCAAAGCATCACTGTAAACATGCTGGGCCACCACTTCTGAGGAGAGAGAGAAGGACTTGAAGCTGGGTGAGGACCCCAGTCCCAGGGAGGGAGGGCCACTGCTCAGGGCTCCAGGGGAGTGCTGGAAAAGATTAAACCTACAGTCCCTGACCTTATGGAAATGCCTCTCCCAGAAGGCTAACCAAGGAAGAGGAGCCAGGTGGGCAGAGCTGGTCTGAATCTCTCTGGACAGCTTGAGCTGTGTGACCTTGAAAACTTCCCCTTATCTCACCAACACATGAGCGTCACGATTCCTGCTTTGTGGGGCTGCTGTGCAGATGAGTGGGGTCGTTCAGCATGGTGTTCAGCACATGGTACGCCCTCAAGAAATGATACTTTCCCAGCTCCTCACCAGGGTCACGGGGATCCCGGCAGAGCTGAGACTGTAACCTGGACTCCCTACCCCAAGACACATGCATGTCCTCCTGAGGTGACACATTCTGCTGGTGCCTGCAGGGCCAGGCAAAGTGCTTACCTGGGTACCCACTCACCCATCCGATCGCCTCTTCTTAGAGGCCTTCTTGGGGCTGGGTCTAGGGATGCCAGGCAAACATGATGTGGCTCCTGTTCCCCAGACTCACAGTCCACTGGGGAGGCAGAGCTGGAATTGCCACGCTGCCCCTGTCCACCTGGCTGCCTTTACTCAAGGCCCAGTTCAAATGGCACCTCATCCAGGAAGCCATCCTTAACCTTCCACTGTCTGAGCAGACAGTGAGCCTCTGAGCCCCACTGTACAGACCCTGGTGATAGCCCAGACCCACTGTGTGCCAGCTAGAACGTCACAGGAGGACGGGGTGGTGGTTAAGCAAGTGGGTTTTCCAAGTGTCATCGACTAGTGACTGGAGAAACAAAATGTGGTATGTACATACAATGGAATATTATTCAGACTTAAAAAATAAGGAAATTCTGACCTGTGTGACAACATGGGTGAGCCTTGAAAACATTATATGAAGTGAAATGAGCAAGACACCAAAGGACAAATATTGGTGGTTCCGTTTGTATAAAACCTAGAACAGGAAAATTCATAGAAACAGAAAGTAGAACGGTGGGCACAGGGTCTGAGGGGACTAGGGAAGGAGAGCTGGTGTTTAATGGGTAGAGAATTTCAGTTTGGGAAGGAAGATGAAAAGCTTCTGAAGATGGATGGTGGTGACAGTTGGCACAAAAGTGTGAATGCGTGTCACACTGAGTGCACAGCCGGTGAGCTATACACTTCAAAATGGGCAGCGTGATCACTTTTATGATATATACATATATATTTATTACATCCATAAACACAAGCACACACACAAAGCTAAAGAGTGAGTGTGTATTTTAGAGCCCAGATGTCTGGCTTTGAATCCTGGATCTGCCACTTACCAAGCTGTATGGCCTTGGGAAAGTTGCTTAAATCTGTGCCTTGGTTTCCTTCTCTACAGTAGGGGATGGAATAATATGTGCATCATAGGATTATTGTGAGAATTAGATGAATCAGTATGTGTAAAGCTCTAAGAATACACCTGAAAGGTAGTCAGTGCTCAATAAAATTGTTGGCCATTATTATTGGCAAGTCTTCCCTTCTGGGGCTGATACTACCAACCTTCTCCTGACTCAACTCTCTCCAGTACCTGCTCTAGTACCATTATACACTCACTCAGCTTAGATGTCACTTCCTCCAGGAAGCCTCCCTGATGTTTCCCCACCCAACTCACTCAGCTTAGATGTCACTTCCTCCAGGAAGCCTCCCTGATGTTTCCCCACCCAACTCACTCAGCTTAGATGTCACTTCCTCCAGGAAGCCTCCCTGATGTTTCCCCACCCAACTCACTCAGCTTAGATGTCACTTCCTCCAGGAAGCCTCCCTGATGTTTCCCCACCCAATACACCCAAGACTTTTGTTCACCCACCACAGCCTGAATTGCCCCCATTAGCACAGGTCACTCTATGGTACCCTGTGATATAACTAGGATGTCCTCTGTCTCCCCTCCCACACCAAGAACTCCTGAGAGCAGGGCAGAACCAAGTTTATATTTGTGTCTCCAATCTGGTACCTGGTACATGGCAAAGGATGGTGGTTGCCCAGGGTACTAGGGGAGTCTGGGAAGACTGAAATGGGGTGGAGGGATGGAAAGAAGAGGAGAGATAGGAAGGAGGAGGGAGAAGACCCACGAGATCTTTTTACTCAAGAAAAATCATGTTCAGGAAAGACTCTAAAGTATTAAGTACTTATCACACAAGAGAAATGACCAGCCATGGGAATTGAGGCCAATGCTCTTGAGAAGGCCCCGGGTAGCCCCTGCCCCGCTCTGGGCACCCAGTCGGTACCTCCACGAAGAAGGCGGTGGCGGTGATCTCGTGCTTCTCGTCGCCTCGCTCCAGGAGCGGGATGAGCAGGTAGAGGATGCGGCACAGCTCCTGGCAGGAGTAGTGCACCATGGCCCTGGGGGTGAGGGAAGCAGTGCCCTCAGGCGCTCCAGCCCCAAGGGGACCTGCTGCATGGGGGCCTGCCCCGCACTCAAAACTCTGAGCAAGCCCCAGTCCCCTGTGTTCCCGCATCCCCAGGGTTTTCCACCTGAACAGGATCTCAGAGGCCATTTGATCACATTGCTTCATTTTACAGGTGGGAAAACTGACATGCAGAGTGGGAAAGTGACTTGCCCAAGACCACAGAGAAAATGAGTAAGAAAGACAGGCTTACAACCCCTGAATGTGCAGGACCACTCCAGGAGGAAAAGACAGGAAGGAGAGAATGTGAGGACCCAGTCACCGGGCACCAGGCAGCAAGCCAGACGCTTTCAAGTCCTTACTGCATTTGATCCTCACCATTACCCTTTGAGGCAGGTTACTGTTGTTAACCCATTTCATAGATGAGGAAACAGAGGCTTTAAGTGTGAATTGCCCAAGGTCATAGAGCTGGAAAGTTGTAGAGCTGGCGCCCCAACCCAGGGGTCCCTACTCCAGCTGCCTAGTTCATTCTACTAAGCCAGTGATGTTCCAAGCGTGGCCCCTGGATCAGCAGTATCAGCATCATCAGGGAACTTGTTAAAAAAAAAAATGCACATTCTCAAGCCCTCATCTCAGACTAACTGAATTAGAAACTCTAGAAGCGGGGCCCAGGCATCAGTGTTTTAACAAGCCCTGTGGATGATTCGCCCTCAAGTCTGCACTATGCTCTGTTAGTCAATGAATCCAGAAAAGTGTGTCAGCCATGCATAGAGTCTGGAATAAGATAGCCTGGGTTCAAATTCTGTTAACACTAGCTGTGTCACTTTGGGCAAATCACCTAACTTCTCTGGGCCTCAGATTCCTTATAGGTAACTCTGGGAAAGTAATAGTGTTATTCCATCAGTCATTGCTGCTGTTGTTGTTCAGTCACTAAGTCATGTCTGACTGTTTGCGACCCTGTGGACTGCCACACACCGGGCTTCCCTGTCCTTCACCATTGCCCAGAGTTTGCTCGGACTCATGTCTGTTGATTTGATGATGCCATCCAACCATCTTCTTCTCTGTCACCCCCTTCTCCTCCTGCACTCAGTCAGTCACGGTGAGCATTAAATGGAATAGTCTGTGAATAGACGGCTCTTTGCAAGGTGCCTGGAGCATGCAAGTGCTCAATAAATGCAGTTGTATCTTGAGACCCAAGAGGACAGCGCCACCCTTGACGCTCAGGGTCTACGGCTAAGAAGCAGGATCTTGCTACAGGAACCACATTAGTGAAATCAAGGTGCTGCTGCTGCTGCTGCTGCAGCCCCTTATCTCCTTTCCCTTAGGAGGCTGTGTGTGGCAGAGAGGCATTTCCCGGCCTTGCCACTTCCAGGCTGTGTATACCTTTAGTGGATAACTATCCCTCTCTGAACCTTGGCACCCTCCCCTGCAAAATGTGCATTAATAATCCTTGCCCCACAAGTCAGCATAATGATAACAGAAGCAAATGTGTTGAACTCTTACTATATGCAGAGGCTGTTCAAGGTATTTTAATCCTCACCCCAAATCTCAGAGCTGAGTCCTGTTATTATACTGCTGGTAGGAAAACTGAGACACAGAGAAGGAAAGGAACTTTGCCCTAGGTCACACAGCTGGGAAATGGTAAGCTGGGATTCAGAAGCAGGCAGACCTGCTCTCAAACCACACTCTAAACTGCTCGGCTAGACCATCATTTCTGTATTAGCATGGGAATTAAATTAATAATGTGGTGAGAAAGGTGCTTTATAAATAACCCAAGTAGCTCCACAATGCCAGGTACTGTTACAACCCCAGTTTGTAAAACATATGCCATCTTTCACATTTATATTGTCTTCCTGCTGATGGAGACAATACTCTGTCGATCTGAGAGAAGAGGTGAGAGAGCAAGGAAAGGGTCTTGCCCAGAAAGGGATGCAAACCCAAGTCCGTCTGAAGACACTGAGGTCTCTTCCCTCCCTCTGACCCCTGCCCCGGGGTCCTCACCTGGCCAGCAGGGACACTCCGCGGTGGTGGTTCTCTGCCTGCCCCATAAGCTCCCAGCCGCCGTGCTTCTCCAGAAAGTTGGCCTCGTATGAGCAGCCCATCTTCAGCAGCAGGGTTTTCACCACTTTGACCACCCAGCTGCCAAGACAAGGGGGGCCGAGATTTCATGTCACCCTGCTCCCAGCAGGCCAGACCTTAATATATAAAGAGCTCTTACAAATAAATAAGAAAAATTCCCCAAAGTCCTGTACACAATTAGGCAAAGAACAAGAACAGTTGCTCACAGAAAAGGAAATAGAAACGGCATTTAAACTCAACCACATTCATAGTAAGAGAAATGCAATCTAAAATTACAGCAAAATACCATTTTTTTTCAACTTTCAGATTGGCAAAGATGCGATTGTGATGGCAAAGTTGTGGGGAAATGAAGTGTCAAATACTACTGGCAAGCTGGGCGCTTTAGGAGGTACTTCATCGTTCACTCACTGATCAAGAACTTTTCCCACCATATCTTCCTGTTCCACCATAATAGTTAAACACAGAAACCTTTTAATGTGCCCATTCTACTTTCCGGAATTCATCCTATGTGTACAGTCACATGTAAATATCAAGACATATAAACAGCCTCACTCGTGGCAGCGTTGCTTGTAAAAGGCTGTGAAGCACCTAAATCGAGAGGATCCTGGTTAAGTGAATGGTGGTAGATTATAACCTACACAGAGGGATATTATGCGGCTGTTAAAAATAATGAGGCAGCTCTGTGTGTGATGATCTCAAAGACACAGTATGTAATAAACGCAGAAATATATAACTCTGTAAGGGTCACCACCATGGGTGTGAAAGTAGAGAATGAAAACACATTGGCTTAGCTCTGCATCAACCCCGACCGAAGGGCAGGAAAGAACCCAGTTCTTACGAAAGAAAACTGGGGTAAAGAGAGGAACAGAGACTGTTTTACCGTCTTTGAAGATTTTTACTCATGTGCCTATATTAACTGTTCCAGTTAACAAATGAAAATCAAATAGTTCAGCCTTGGTTATAAATCTAATACAAATCATATCTCTAGGGAAGGAGGAGAAAAATTGAAATGGTGATCTCCTTGGAGAAGGCTGATTCCTTCCTGCCATCCAGCCCTAAGCAGAGAACATGTACAGCAGATGTTCACAAATAGCTCTTGAACACGACTGGCTCTGTCTCATAAAAGTGCACTTCTGTTTTCTTTTCTAGCCGCGGAGCTAATTTCTACCAATCAATTGCCCTAAAGACTTTCATAAGAGCCTTTGCTGGTGGCTGTCCCCCCGCCAGGAACAGCAGGAACATACCGTACAGGGACGAAGCCAGGGGTCTGGGCATCTTTCTTGGCATCCTTGCGGGAAGCCACGCGGCAGGGCAGGCTGAGGCCGATGTGGTAATGGACCTGAATGAGCAGGGCCAGGAGCAGTTGTGGATAGATGCGCCTCACACGGCCCATGCAGCTGTTGACAGACAGGAGCTCACACAGGCCGCTGGCTGCCTGGAGGTGGAGGGGAAGCTGGTGAGACGTCGCCACCCACCATCCCAGCACTCCTGACTGGGCCTGGGCTGATTCTCTAGGAGGCTGGTCCTCGATCTTTGCTCTTCTCTGGCCCAACATGGGCAAGACCAGATTCCCCCACCACTGCATCCAGGCCCGCTGGGTGAGCCCTGCCCCAGAACAATCACAGCGACCCTTTGCTGTTGACACAGCCCTGAAAGAATCATGGTGGAAAGATTTCTTCCCACATTTATGAAGTAGAGTCTTAACCCCACTGTGCAGGGCAGGAGACAAGATCAGAGGCATGAAGGGACTTGCCCAAAGATACCCAGCCCCTTGGGGCAGAGTTGAGGCTTGAACCCAGGTTTTCAGATTACAGGAGCCCTGCCTCTTACTGGTTCATAACATCAGTGCCTGGTCAGTGAGGTGGGGTATCAGTTGCCTCTTTGTTGGGGGCTGTTAAAACTAGACTTCCCTCACTGTCTCCACTGAGTGACTTGAGAATATGCCAACACACAGTAATCAGAGGAGTGCGTGATGTGCAAACCAAGGATGGAATGGGCGCTGGTGTCCTAGTCATAGAACTCAGTGCTGGGGGAGAGAGGCAGAGAGATCCAGAGGTAAAGCATGGGATTCAGGGGCAGGAGATCTGAGTTTGAGTCCTGGCACCACCACTCAGTAGCTGTGTGACCTTAGGTGAGACATGGAATGTCTCTGAGCATCAGTATCTTCCTGTGTTAAGCGATAATACCACCCGCTCCTCTATCCACCATGTCTCTGTTCATTGGCTTTCCTCTACCAGATTGTTTTGCTCTCTGCTGAATCCCCAGAAACTGATGAGTATGCCTGGCACATAGTAAGTGCTTAATGTTTGTTGAATAAATAAATCAGCCCAACAAAAAAATTTTTTGAGGGTCTACTGTATGCGCTGGATTCAGGCATCTCATAGATTAATCAAATGACCCACTCTATACACACACACTATTGTTAGATTACAACTGGGGTGAATTCTTCCAAGATGAAGTATGTGATGTGTATGTGCTCAGTCACTCAGTCATGTCCAGCTCTTTGCAACCCAGTGGACTATAGCCCACCAGGCTCTTCTGTCCATGGGATTTCCCAGGCAAGAATACTGGAATAGGTTGCCATTTCCTTCTCCAGGGGATCTTCCTGACCCAGGGATTGAACCCACATCTCCTGCATTGGTAGGCAGATTCTTTACCACTGAACCACCTGGGAAAGAAAGTATAATATGCACAGATTTGATCTGGTCAGAGAGGGCTTCCCTGAGGAGGTGGATAGCTTAAGAAATAAGGGATGAGAAGAAGCTAACTTGGCGGACAGAAATGAAGGTAGAGAAAACAGCATGTGCAAAGGCCCTGTGACAGAAGATAGCACAGTGATTAAGACCTGACAAAGAATAACGAGGTTGGAGCCATGCAAGCAAGAGGATCACACAATATAGTGAGGCCAGCGAGGGTTGCAGGGCCTAGCAGCAGCAGCAGGAGCTCTGTGTTACCCTCAAGGGCAATGGGAAGCCATAGAGAGAGTTGAGAAGAGCAGATGTGCACTTCTCAAAGATTTTCTTAGCTGTGATACAGATTGGAGGGGCTGGAGTGGAAGCAGAGAGGTGAATGGGGTATTATCCAGCTGGCTAGGACCAGGGTGGTGGTGACAGAGCCAGAGAGAAATCTGTCTGTCCACTCAGCCCCCTTCCCACATCAAAGCCCGTTGCCTCCGTGTTCCCAGGGCCAACCTCTGAGAGTGGCAGCAGATGCGCTTAGACATTTTATGTCTCTAAAAAGAATAAATGAGTTACCTCGTTTAATTTTCATAACTGCCATACAAGGTAGATATTATTTCTATTTACAGATGCAGAGACTGAGCCTCAGAGAGGTGAAGTGACTTGCTGAGGTTACAAAATAGTAACAGAGCAAGGCCAGTTCTCAGCCTAAGGTGTGTGAGTCCCGGGTCACTCAGTGCCCACTATTCCAGGCTGCCGTGGTCACTGTAAGTAGCAGCAGGATGGTGCTGCTGGTGGTCCGGTGGATCACAAACAAGAGCCCGGGGACAGACTTGCTCAAGGCCACCCACTTAGCTCCGGGCAGAGCCGGGCACTAGAAGATGGGTGTGCAGAGCTCAGCGAGAGCAGGAGGAGGCCGTGTTGGGGCAGTGATGGAGCTGCTGGGCAGGGGAGGAAGTGGGCAGGAGGAGAGCTCCTCACCGCCAGGGGCACGATGGAGGCCCGGCCCTTCTTGGTCACGGGCTTCTCCTTCAGGCTGGTCAGGAGCAGGTCCAGGAGGTCTCGGATGTCACAGCTGGGCTTGCGCAGTATCAGCTGTCTCCACATCTCTGCTCCATTGCTGACAGGCCAAGAGTAGGGACGGTTAGTGGGGACAAGGGTAGTGGGGCCAACCCTGCCGCCGAATTATTTTGGGAGGGAGAAGGGAAGATGCCTTTGAAATCGCATCCATGAGTGTGCCGAAAAATTTCTTGAATAATCTAAGAAGCCTGGGGCTAACAATGATCAAAAGCCCCACTCAGGTACTCTGCCAGGTGTTTTGCATACAGGTTATGACTTCAGCAAATATTGAGCATCTGCTATCTGCCAGCAGACATGAGCAAGATATTCAAGAAACTCAGGGTCACTGAGTTCTTACAGGGCCCCTCACAGTGGATTGTCAGTCTCATTTTACAGATGCAGAGTAAAGGTTCAGAGAGGTAAAATCACGGATCCAAGACTGCACAGCTAATGAGCTACAGAGTCCAGAAGTGACCAGGTCTGATGACTCCAATGCCTGTTCCTGTTCCTCTATGCCTAGGAGCCCTTCAGGGCCTGGGTCTTGCATTTGTCACATAACATCAAGGAGCTCCCACTCCTGACCCTTAGAAAGCTATACACCAGGGACTTCCCTGATGGTCCGGTGGTTAAGAATCCGCCTGCCAATGCAGGGGACATGGGTTTGATCCTTGCATTTTGGGAAGATGCTGCATGCCGCAAGTGCCAGAACTAGAGAGTAGCCCCGCTCACCACAACTAGAGAAAGCCTGGGAGCAGCAACGAAGACCCAGCGCAGCCAAAAATAAAAAAAAAAATAACAAAAAATTAAAAACAAAAAAGAAGGTGGTATACCAGTCAGGGAAAAGCATCTGGATTAACCCGCACCAGGCTATAGGTTCTATCCTGGGGAGGTGAAAAGTGCTGACAGCCCAGGGCACTAAAGGGTTAACAAAAACCTTCCACCACCACCCCCCCTCACCCCTCAATCTGGTTAAGAGTTGAACCTTCCATTAACTTTCCAGCTCTGTTCCCCTGGAAACTTGATAAAGATAGTATGTCAACTATGTTGCTAGGCAACATTGCTTATGGTAAAAATGACCCAATTGGTAAATTGTGTCTGGGTGAAAAAGAACTGCAAATGAACTCTAAGGACCACTGGGGACGCTGCGGCATTGAGCTTCTCAGGGTGCAGCCACTCTTGCGACTGGGCTTGTCCCTGTGAGAATCTGGGAGGCAAAGTCCACAGAGTCATTATAAGAGATGCGAGTTCCTTTAAAGCCCAAGCCACTTAAGCCAGGGTAGCACCTACATCTTTCAACTGGGAGGCCCAGGGCCAATACTAGGATGAGGAAAGTGAGGCATCCAGGGCACTACATTTAAGGAGGTCCTCACTCTCAGGCATGCACAGGAGTGGCATTTGCGAGCGAGGCCTCCTTAAATCTCATCCCAGCTCTGTCTAATCCTCCTGCACAGGCTGCTGTAAGGATACCGCCCTGTCCTACATCCTCCTGAAGTAACTGAAGTCAGATGTGGTCCTGGCAGTCTTGAGTCTGAATGTTTAGTGGCTCTAAGAAGAAAATTCCCTGGCTTGCAGTGAAGCCAGAAAGGGTTAAATTCTTCCGGGTGGGAGATGGGAGTGTGTCACTCCTGCACTGCTCTCCCTGGTTTCTGTGAATGACACCAGGTCTCCTGGTTAGAAGTGCACCCCACTTGCACAGTTCTGCATAATTCTTTTCCATTCACTCTCAACCAACCGCCTTAAGACGTGGATCACACACTTCTGCCTTGTTTTCATTCAGAGGTGTGGGAGCATTTCCTGGGCCAGGAGCCTAGAGCAGCCAGATTTGTCTCTCTTGCCCACAAGCTGATCACCATCTGGCCACAGTCCCCTCTGCCATCAGACCAGAGCTCCCTGAAGGCTGACAACATGGAGCACAGGGCATGCACTCAGCATGACTGGCTGCTTTACTGATCATGCCCACCCATTCGGGGTGAGAATGTGGGTGCTATTTTCTCCTTTTACATATGGGGAAAAACTGAAGCCCAGAGAGGCCAACAAAGCTACCCAAGACCACACAGCATCTGGAGGCAGAGTTAGGAACAACATTCAGTTCTTTTTCCCATGGCATCATTGAAGAGCTCTGGGCTTGGGGTTGGTCAGATCTGAGTTTAGGTCCTCATTCTGCTGCTTATTCAGTAGGTTCCTAAGGCTAGAAACTTTCCATAAGCCTCAGTTTCCTTATCTGTAGAATGGGGTTATTATACTTGTGAGAGAACAAATAAATGTTCAGCACAGACACCTGGCAGGAAGGGCTTAAGGGTTGTCATAAGCAACATAGATCATGGAAGAGGGACCACTGGCGGGCGAGGGACTCCCCTGGGTAGAAGGAGGGATTCCCAGCCCCGGAATAGGGGGCTGTATCAACTCTCTGAGAGGCAGTGACTGGAAGCACCCATCACTTGGTACCTGTCCAGTGGGAGGGGACACATGAGCAGGGCGATGACGACCTCGGTCATGAAGGAGCTGGCCAGGAGAGAGACGGGCAGCAGAGCCACCTCGCGGGCCCGCGGCTCCTGGATGTGGCTCAGGTGCACATAGATGCCATGCATGATTTCTGGGATCTGGGGCACAGCCAGACCACCAGGGAGCAGGCAGAGGGCCAAGCGGAGAAGCCAAGGCGGGATAGGGGAGCAGGGAGATGGGAGGAGGGAGAAGAGGGCGATGAGGAAGAGGAGGGCACAGAGGGGAGAAGTGGGGAGACAGGCAGGCAGAGCGCCTGCCCCTTCCCTGGAGACAGCTTGTCTTCACTGCCCTCCCGCACCCCTCACCAGACAGTTGAGCCCTTGGGGGCTGATAAGCAAGTTGAGAGCATCTAGAACTCATTCACCACCCACCCAGCCCTACCTGCAGGATTAGCGAGCCCTGTGGGGTCTCCCAGCCCAGCCCCTGCCCCCAGGGGACCTTACCACCTCCAGCGCCCTGTGTCGGTACCATTCCAGCACCGAGCTGAGCGTGACCTCCGAGGCTAGCTGCATCATCTCCCCCAAGTCCTTCTCCCGAGCCTCAGAGCCACCTTTCAGCCCTTCCAAGGCTGCTAGCAGCAGGTCCTTTACCTGCTGGGGCCCCAGGAAATCTCCGAATTCCTGAAACAAAGGCAGAGAGATCCTGACACACGTGGGTAGACCCGGAGTGAGACCTGCATCAATGCACAAATGCCGCCAGACATGGGCAGAGGTCAGCAAAGGGACCACATACTCGGTTAATCATTGAGTGTCAAACCCTTTGACGAACTGTGACAAAAAGAGGGGGTGACATGACCTCTGCGCCCCCAGAACTGGGTGCCACATACTATGGCACAGACCAGAGGGGTGGGGAGCCCACAGGATGGACCTATGTGGTTGAGGAAGGCATGTAAAGGAATATAAAAGGGATTGAGCCTAGAGGGCTGGAAGGAGAGGAGGTGGCACTGGAGAAGGCTGGTGCTGCCCCTCCTCCCTCGTCCCCATCCCCCAGGAAGGCCCAGGGCTAGTGGGTAGCAGGTGGTCACCGCAATCACACGAAGAATATTCTGGCATGGGCTGACAGGGTTGTAGGGCCCCAGGAAACGCTTGTTGCTCTCATACAGCTCCTTCTTATTGGTCTCTTCCTTATCTCTGGCTCCTGCAAAACAAGAACCTTTTCAGTGACACCTAACTACCTATTTTGTTTCTTAACTTTTTGCTAAACATGGATGTCAAATGTGCATAAATCATAGGTAACCAGCATGATAAATCTTCTTGATGAGCACATCCAGGTAGCTCTCACCCAAGTCAAGAAACAGAACACAGTCAACAACCCCAGAAGGCCCTCCCATGCCCCTGTTTCAGGCCATAATCCCCCTCCCTCACTCCTATTCGGACTTCTAAATCCACAGATTAGAGCTCCTTGCTGTTGGACGTCATATAAATGGACTCCTTCTCTATGTTATCCTTTATGTCTTGCTTTCACTCAACATTTATGTTGGTGAGATTCACCCACATTGTTGCAAGCCGCTTGGGTTCATTCATTCCCAGTGCTGTACAACTTTACACAGTATGAATATACTACCATTTACTGGTCTACTGTTCTACTTCTGATAGATATTTGGGTTGTTTCCAGCTATTATACATAGTGTTGATATGAATGTTCTATTATATCTAGTCCATGCCTTTTGTAGGCATGTAGCTAGAAGCAGAGGCTTCCCAGGTGGCTCAGTAGTAAAGATTCCACCTGCCAATACAGAAGACATGGGTTCAATCCCTGGGTCAGGAAGATCCCCTGGGGAAGGAAAGGGCAATACACTCCAGCATTCTTGCCTGGGAAGTCCCACAGACAGAGGAGCCTGGCGGGCTACAGTCCACGGGGTCTCAAAAGGGTCAGACATGACCTAGCAACTAAACAACAACAACAGCAACAAGCTAAAAGTGAAATTGTGTCCCAAGGTGGGTAGAGGTTCTGCCTTAGAGGATATTGCCGAAAGTTCTCCACGGTGGGGACCGGTTATGCTCCCATCAGCAAGTGTGTGAGAGTTCACTGGCTTCACATCTTGCCAGTGAATTTTCTGTTCCACTTTTGCTGAGTGTGTGGCAACACCTCTTTCTAAACTTGCAGTTCCCTTACCCCTGGTATTCCCAACCTCCCTTTTCTATTTTTTTCTTCTTTCTTTTATACTCATCATCATCTGACTTACTATATATATTACTTGTTTATTTTGTTCATTGTGTTCTGACAACAAGAAGATAAGCTCAACAGGAGGACTACTGAATTAATTTTTTTTTCCTTCTGTGTCCCCAGTGCCTAGAATAGTACCTAAAAATTGGAGATCCTTATTTTCTACTGAAGGAAACACATTTTAGGCACATTTCCTGAGTCTTATGGTGGTCCTACCTGGATTCCTCAGCATGTACAAGATACAAGACGTGGGCATGAGGAAGGGTCATTGAGGCAGAATAGCATACAGACCAAGCAAGCAGGTTGTCTGCAAAAGGAAGGAGCTTGAGACCTGATATCAGGCAATGTGCGTACATGCTAAATCGCTTCAGTCATGTCCAATTCTTTGTGATCTCATGGACGTAGCCCATCAGGCTCTTCTGTCCATAGGATTCTCCAGGCAAGAATATTGGAGTGGATTGTCATGCCCTCCCTCCAGGAGTTCTTCCAGACCTAGGGACTGAACCCACATCTCCTGTATCTCCTGCATTGGCAGGTGGGTTCTTTATCACTAGCACTACCTGGGAGGCCTAGTATCAAGCAGACCAAGGTTCAAATCCTAGCTTTGCTGCTTCCTACAGTCCAGAGGCCTGGATAAATCAGTCCTTGAGAATCTAACAGTGGGAACTTGTCCTTAGAGTCACCACATAAAATACAAAATACCCAGTTAAATCTGAATTTCCAATAAACCAGTAATTTTAGCAAAAGTATGTCTTAAATATACCAAAAGGTACTTACTGTTTTTCTGAAATTTGTATTTAACTGAGTGTCCTGTATTTTTATTTGCTAAATCTGGCAATACCAATCGAGTGTATACTATTCCTGTCCCCAAGACTGAACATTAACATGACTTATATCACCTTTATCCATCACTCAGAAGATATACGTGGCTCTTGGGCAGAAGGGAAAGTCTCCTAGGGACTAAATCTTTGCCCCAGATGCTAGAAAACAAGAAGAGCAGGTATACCATATATATCCCAAAAGACTGAAACTAATAAGATGGGGAGGGATGGCCCATGATGTGTGGAACGAGCTGGTCATTTTACACATATGATCTCATTTACTCTTCCAAAAAGCCTGTGGTTTGCATCCTACTGTGTCCTTTTTACAAATGAGGAAACCCAGGCCTCAACAAGAAAAGTACTTGCCTGAATTTGTACAGCCAGGAAGGGCCAGAGCTAGGTCTGGTACCCACCAGGTCACTCTGCTTCCAGAGCCTGGGGACTTTAAACAATGGGCCAAGGTCCCTTGGTTTGGAGCAGAGTTGAGACTCTGGGGAAAGGGGGAGGCAAGTAACAGTCAATAGTGCACACCTCTAGGGGCAGCAAGTGCCAGCTGGGTTTCTGTGTCAGCCCTTACCATATCACTCACTTCCCGCAGCTGTTTCAGAGATGTTCTCCCACCTACAGGTTTTAGCCACTCCAGATTCCAAGACAGGACCTGTTCTTTGTTCACTCATCTGATACATGTTCACTGAGCACCCACCATTTGCCAGGCCCAGGGCGAGATCTTGGGCACACCATGGTGAAGGAGACACAGACTCAAATGAACTATAGACTAACAGGGAAGACAGACCAAAAACCAGGACACTGGGGCTATCATTCCTGGCTGCACATGGTGGCATGGGAGTGTGAAAATGAGAATCACAAATTAAACTAGGAAGGAAAAGAAGAGGCTTATATAGAAGCATTGCTTAAATCAAAATGTGTTTGTCACCTCTGTCTCCTAGTTCTGTGGGGACTAAACTTCACACTGATTTCCAGACCCCTTTGAACTTTGCGTTGGTCTCGTCCATCTCCCACCAGTGCCTTGTTGCCAAGGGTCCACTCAATTCCTAGGCTGAGTACCTGCTCAAAAGCCTTGTGTTAGAGGCACTCCAAAGGGCTTACGTTTTTGAAGCTCCAAGATGGTGTAGAGGATGGTAATGCCGTCCAGAGCCTCCCGGCCAATCTCCTCATCAGGATCCCCGATGCGAATGATGAGCCTCCCCAGAAGAAGCCCCAGTGCCGGGAATCCCGAGGACATCTGTTTGTGTCATAATCTTAGGGATTGAGACTTATAGGTTCAATAATGCTATACAGTAAACGGTGAACAGAGCTAGATGGCCTGGCCTGGAGAGCTGAATCCTCTGAGGAGTGAGGACCACCTAGGAATGTCTGGGCAGATGCATGGGCTCCCTCAGAGCCGAGAACATTCTCCCTAGCAGTCCTCCCCTCCCCACTCCAAGAGCCACTCACAAGGAAAGGCAGGGTCAGAAGTGCGTGGTTCAACACAGAGACATTGCTTTTTACAGCCCGTGCTCTCTCGTGGGCCTTCCCAGAGTTCATCCAGGGCCCCAGAGGCTGTGGGGAGAAGGGTATGACTCAGAGCTACGAGCCGGATGCTAGCCTCTGCCCCACTGGATGGGCAGGCCAGCCTTCACCAATTATCAGGAAGCTTCTGAGGAAGAGCATCAAGGCAACCCACCACAGCCCTCCTCCTCTTCTTAAAGCATAGGGACACATGGGGTCCAGAAGCTGAGGACAGAACTGGAAGACCAGAGGGAGGACAGAGGTCAATGGGAGAGAGAAGAAAGGTGGAGAGTCTTGAAGATAGGAGAGAGACATAAGGACAAGAATTTAGAAAGCAAGGATATGGGGGCAGCTATCGCAGGAGTTGCAGGAGTATGAGGGAGAGGGAGAGGGTGAAGAAGGAGTTTGGGACACGACCTGTGAGAGGGGCTGCTGCTGCTGCTGCTAAGTCTCTTCAGTCATGTCCGACTATGTGCGACCCCACAGACGGCAGCCCACCAGCCTCCCCCATCCCTGGGATTTTCCAGGCAATAACACTGGAGTGGGTTGCCATTTCCTTCTCTAGTGAGAGGGGCAGGGAAGCAGAAATCTGGCACAAGATTACATCCTGAAGTCAAATCACTCTTTCTGGGTCCAGACCCCCAGCCCCAGTTCTCCTGAGTCAATTCCCCATCCTCCTCCACCCTTCTTCTCCTCCCTGCCCCCACACCTCCAAGATGCTCTTCAGCCCTGCAGGAGTAGGGTCCTCAACAAAGAGGGCATTGAGAAGTGTCTTCAGGGCATCCAAGGTCTGACAGTAAAGTATCTGTGAACAGGAAGAGGACCAAGTCACTAGGGAGCCTCTGGGGCAGACCCCAACCCTGGGCAATTCCTGATGTGGGTCAGGGGAGGAAGGGGTACTCAAGCCCAAGAGTGCTGCTTTCTGGTCCCACCATGTGAGACTAACCATGACGTGTGATATTGGGCAACTGGCTTCCCCTCCATGGGTTACAGGTTCTTTATGGAGAAACTGGTAATTATTATCCGTGAACTTCTTAGCTTATAAGGGCAAGAAGCAGAGGCCCAGGAAGAATCTACTGAGAATTACAGAGAATCTACCACAGGCCAGGTGATTGCCTCATGATTGGCACAACCCTATCACTTTGTCCTCAAAGTGTTTTTCTCATTGTGCAAATAAGGAGATGTTCTTTAAAAACTGTTTATTTATTTGGCCATGCCTGGTCTTAGCTGTGGCATGCGGGATCTTTATTTCTTCAGTTGCAGCATGTGGGATCTAGTTCCCCAACCAGGGATTGAACCCCAGCCCTCTGCATTGGGAACTCACCGGGAAGAGACACTTGTCCAAGGTCATAGAACCAAAGTTTCAATTCGTGAAGAACATGAGAAGATGGGTGGGAAAATGCTCAAGAACCGTGAGGGCTAGATCAATGGACAACCAGCCCTACTTGTTTTATTGTCTCCAAGGAAGTGTTCTGATTCTTTTTAAAATTACCACTCCTAGATCCAAATAGATTTTCTAAGTTGCCCCTTCCAGGAGTCAGCTCTCTCCTCCCCAGTTGTTTGTTCCTTCCCCAGTCACACCACAGTCCTGAAATTGTCTTAGGAGGGTGCAGGCATGACACCTACACAAGGCTAAGGGGTGTCTTTGAGGCCCTCTCTCCCTGCCTCTCTTCTTCCCATCATCTCCACATCTTCCTTCCAGGTCGTCTTTTTCCAGGCTTCCTGAGTCTGAGCACACCAGGCTTACACCACAACCACCAAGGAAGCCTTGTTCACCAACTCCCTCCTCCTACCTGCCCATCTGCAGTCCATCACCGTGCAGCACTGACCTCTGCTGGCCTGGCCTGGTACTACAAGACAGCTGCAGGCTCTGTTCCTACCCATCCCTGCCTCCCCTTTGGGTCTCCTCTCAACTGCACCACCTCCAAGACTCAGAGCCATCACGCTGTGGCTGGTCTGGCTCCAACTGCTCTCTCACCTCACCCTCTGGACTCCAGCCACTCTGCCTCCTTATCACCCTTGCAGTCATCATGTTCTCTCCGTCCTCAGGCTGCTGCACAGGCCGTTCCCTCGGCCTCTCACGCTCTTCCTTCTGCCACCCCCTTCAGCTAGTTAACTCTTCTAAACCTCTCGCCTCTAGCATTACGACCTCTGAACCCCAACACGGTCAGGTTCCCTCCATTTCAGGCTCTAAATAGTATCATGTACTTCTTGCTTGTACCAAGTACTGTTGTAATTCCGCATTTATTTGCATGATACTTTGAGAATCTGCCCCTCAGCCCTACAGTATCTCAGCCCTGTACTTCTGGATTAGGTATTAGTTAAAATTTGCTGGATAAAAGGATGTATGCATGTGCCTCACCCAGAGCTGAAATCTCTCTCCCTAACCTCCCCCACTGACCCCATTCCACATGAAGGGTCTCCTCTGATCACTCTTCCAGGGACCATCCTGCGGGGGGTTGAAGGTGCTCATGAGAGCCCCTTGAGGTTCCACTTCCAGGCCTCAACCCAAACTTGCCCAATCCTCAGGCCTTTTCTTCTTAATCCTGGCCACCTCTTAAGCCACGCCAACATCTGCCAACATCCTTCTCATGGGGCAGAGCTCAAAGTAGACAATGCTTCAGATGAGGGGTCCTTTATTCCACAGACTCACTCATTCACCAAATATTTATCAAGTGCCTGCTCAGGCCAGGAGAAGGGAGGTGAATTGCCCAAGCTGCTCAAGTAGGAGGTTGAAGATTCCAATCTACCTCTCATAATGCCCTTCCTCTCCCTGCTGGGAGTCCAGGGACGTGCTTCCCTCTGAGGACAAAGGCCCCAAGGCCCTGCTTGGGAGGGCCCTGCCTCACCTGTAAGGCATCTGCCTTGGCCTGCTCTTTCTCCTGCATGGCCTGCACGGTAGGCAAGGAGAACACACTCTTCACGCACGTGTTCACCAGCTCCGACCGTTCCTGGAAACCCAGGACAGGCTGGGAATGACTGGGGAAGAGACAGAAAGTGAGGGCATGGCGTGAGGAGGCACCTGAGGCTGGAGGCTGGAAGTGAAGGGTGCAGGGCTGGGACAAGGGCTGAGATTCAGATCCACAGGAGGGCAAAATGAGGTAGGGAGGAGGATGGTGGTGGCGTACAAGTCAGATAGCCCCAGCAGGGCCTGGGCAAGGGGAAGGGAAAAGGCCTGGGACTAGGAAAGGGCCACGCACAGCAGAGAGGCCTCTGAAGATATAGGCAGAGCCTGAAGGTTGGGAAAGGGGCTGAGGGCTGGGAAACGGGCCGAGGTCACCTCAGCTGGGTCAGGGTCTCCATGGCCTGCTGGCGGACGGAACTCATGAGAGAATCCAGCGGCTCCTCCTGGATCTGCTTCTGGATGGGGGACATGGAGGTGTCAATGAGGGGGGCAGGCCACCACAGACCACCAGCAGCCACTCCTCAGGGAATGGGGCCACTCTTCAGCCTGGGCCGGCTCCACTCCCTGCCTGGCCTCCAGTGGAGGGAGCCAGCTGACAGCTCTAACCCGGTCCAGAGCCCCCAGTTCAAGGCCTTCAGAACGGGCCTGACCTGCTGCACACATGCAGGGCTCAGCAAGAACTGTTTCAGCAGCCCTGTGGTAGGGAAGTCTAAACCATGGACTGGCCCCCAAACACTGTGCATGACCCTTGAAAGTGGTCCAGTAGAATTCTGGTTACTTCTCACTTTTGATCTAACACCAACGCCCAGTAGGTGCTCAATTAATGTTAATTAAATGAAAGTATCAGAGGCACAGATTTTTTTTCTCTCTTTATAGCTAACTATTGATATAATTCTGGAAACTTCAGTGGCTGTCCCAGCCCAGACACTCGGGTGGATAACTGAGAAGTGACTGCATTTAGCTGAGAAAAAGAAAGTTCCTTCAGAAGTTCCCCCATCAGAAGAACCGTGGGGGAAAATAACACATAAAATAATAATGACTGCTCCCAGGGGCCTAAGATTTTAGAGTGAACTAACCTTTGGGTTGTGTCCTCCACTGACACAGGTTTTTTATTACAGTCACTTGTGAGATATTAAGAGTGAGATTTAGCGAAAGGAAGTGACTTGGCCAAGCTCCCTCAAGGTAGGTGGGGGGCAGTTCAGGGTGGAGCTGAGACCCAGGCCCAAGTATCTGTGCCTTGATGTCCTCTGCCCACCCCACCCCAACCCCGCTTCATCAGTGGGTGGACTCAGGACTTCTGCTCCCCACCACCCTGATGCCACAGACCCGCAAGCTGCTTGCGCACCATCATCTTCTTCATCAGGGTCTTCTTCTCTTCTTCCTTGTCCAGCACACTCTGGCTCTTCTGGAGGCTGAGGGCACTCCCGACCTCAGGGGCAGTAGAGGGCGAAACCACAGGGTGAGAGCCACGCGGAGCCTAGCCCCGGGGCTGCCCTTACACCCCGTCTTTGCACCTGCCACCTGCGGTCAAGCTGCCTGTTCCCCCCCAGCTGCCAGCCCCCAGCATCAGCTCAAGAGACATGAGAAACCGCAAGGGAACTCGGAGTGGGGAGGGTGGTAAAGATTGGAGAAGATGGTAGTGGCAGCAGGTTGAGGATAATCCCTGGAGGTCAGGTTTGGGGGAAGACCAGATTTCAGGTTCAGATTGTAAAGCACCTGTCCACTAAGGAAGAAGAGGCAGGAACTGGTGAGACAGAAAGGGTTCCAACACCTCAAGTTGAAATATCATCATTAGTGATACCTCGTGAGGGCCTTCTAGCATCTACCCTTTGTAAGGACACCCAGTAGTCGGATTACAGCATTCTGCTACTGGAGAGGGAATACATTAACCAATGTCCCATTAATCTATTAGTTCTCTTTATCTTAAGGTAGAAGAAGAAAAAAAACATGAAAGAGACAAAATATATAGTAAAGAAAGCAAAACAAGTGTATCTGATGGGCAGTGTGGTGGTTTAAAGATGCTACAAGTTCTTTCCCATTCCACCTGGCCAGAAGACAGGTTGTATGGCCTGGCCTGGGCAGGCGCCCTGCTCCAGACGCTGTCTGCCAACTAGGCTCACTCACATTCCGTGTGTTACACTCACTACCAGCCTGTCCAGTCTTCTCCCACTGGCCCTCACCAAATCATGAAGATGCTGGCTTTCTCTGGCCTCCCAAGGCCTGCTACATGGCCAAGACCTGGGCTGGGCCTGTGTCCTGAAAAGGGTCATTCCCCTTTTAGAGACCTTCACAATTCATTCAGTTGTTTTAAAAAAAAAAAAAAAACTGTTATCAAGCACTTAGGATGTGCCAGGCACTGCTCTAGATTCTAGGAATACTGCTGAGAATAAGACAGACAAAACTCCCTGATTTATGGAGAATGAATTCCAGTGTGAGAGACTGACAAGAAATAAGATAAAGTAATAAAGCCACAGAGCAGAGAAGAATCCAGCAGAGAAAAGAGAAATGCTGAGGGTCGAGTGGGAGGTGAAGGGAGAGGGCATCCCAGGAAATCGGTGGCGGAGGGGGGGTGGTTTGGCAGGAAACATACCAGAGCCATTTTGCCACGATCATTTCTCTGCCCTGGCACCTCCATCAGGCATGAGGCTGCTTCATCGAAGGCTCCTGCATGTCGCAGTTCCACTGAGGAAAGAAGAGGGAGGGTAAAGATTCAGTGCAGCAGAATCCCATCTCCCCTTCCCCATGGGGCTCCTTCAAGCTTTATTTCCCCAGCAGCCAGACTGGGCCCCTATCCCTAAAACCCTTCAGGGGCACCCCGTGTCCCAGAGCATAAGGCTCGCATCCTTATTAGCGCCTTCAAGGCCCTGCCGGGTCAGTCTCCCCTGCCCACCTCCGCAGCTCACTTTCCCCTACTCTCCCCTCACTCACCATGCTCCCACCATGCTGGCCTCCTTCCAGGCCCAGCAGGCTTTGCTCTCAGGCCTTTGCACAAGCTCTTTTCCTCTACCTGGGCCTCTGCACTGTCACACCCCCTTGCCCAGGTAGAGGACAAGCTCTGCTTGCCCACCACTCCTCAGAGCGGCCTTCCCTGACCTTCAGAGTAATGGAGGGCCCACTGTGATCCTGTCGTGCATCATTCAGTTCTCTTCTCTTGCTTGTTATCACATTTTATAATTAAACTCTTACTTGTTATAGTATTGGTTGGCCAAAAGTTCATTCAGCTTTTCCCATAACATCTTACGAAAAAACCTGAATGAATCTTTCAGCCAACCTAATAGATAATTGCTATTTTGTTAGCCCCACAATTCCTCATCTTTCTTCTGGTGGCAAAGCCTCTGTCTTCCCTGCAGGCTATTCATTTCATATAGGTAGGTGAAGCTACAAGGCCCACCAATCACCCCTCTTCAAATAAGGATGGGCTTTACTCTTGAAATCAGTATAATATTATAAATCAACTAGACTTCAATAAACACACAAATGAATAAAGGTGGATCTGGAAACCATGCTTGCTCAGTAAGAGATTCCCATGCCCCCAGCTACAGTGATTGGTCCAAGTGTGGGCACTTGGCTGAGCAGAGCCCATAGAGTCCTTGACTTAAGGCAGTGAGGGGAAGCCCAAGGAGAGAGACCCTGGAGCTTCAGGGACATCTTGGTCACCAGCCTCCGGGGCTACTGGAGGATGGAGTCAACAGTGACATCTCGGTGGTAGTGAATACAGCTAGCACTAAAACCTTGGCTTCTTCTAAGCACCTTTGTCCACTAAAGGGAACAAAGAGGAGAATGAGGTGATTCTAGGACTCGGGCAGAGAAAGTGCAGGTGAGTCTGAGACATCTTGTACCAGAAAACAAGGAAATGAGCCCAAAAACCATGAGGATATGTCAAAAAGACGTAAAAGCTTGCTCAAAAAGTATTCCTTGGTCAAACAGGGGAAAGCTTCAGTATCACAATAAATGATGGTAACGACAGATTATATAGTCCATCGAGTAAACCAAGAAATGATGAGTCCATGCTAATATAAAAAAAGAAATAACTAAATTGAAAAGTTTGATGAGAAATGGGATATTTACATAGTTTCAAAAGATCTCTCTAGTATTTTTTGCATATTTATGACAAAGGGGTAAATAATGACTTTATAGTCGAAAACCTTGGCAGCAACCATTGAATTCAAGTGATCAAAGTGAACCAGTAATGGAACAAATCAAAATCATACACCACCAGATAGAATGCAGCGAGAAAAACCCAGCATCATGTCTATGCTATTCCCACCAAAGATGCATGACATGAATCTGATCATGAGAAAACATCAGACAGCCCAAAATTAGGCAAATCTTATAAAACAGCTGGCCTATGATCTTCCAAAGTATCAAGGGCGTGACAGTCAAGGAAGATCTGATGGCTGAGGGAAACAAAACAGATGAGACAGAAAAGTGCAATGAATGATTCTGACCTGGATCCTTTTTTAATAAAGGGTATTTCCGGGACAATTGGTTACATTTGAATGGAGCCTAAGGATTGGATGGTAGCAGTGTATCAGTGTTAATTTCCTGATTTTGATGGTTAATTTTTATCCTTTTTTATAAGAAACACATGCAAATTCAAGATTGATAGGGTATCATTTAGCAACTTATCAATTCAGAAAAACATTTTATACTGTACTTTCAACTTTTCTGCAAGTTTTTTATTATTTCAAATTTTTAAAAGAATGATGGATAAATAGAGGCATTTTCAGTAAAAATGGAAAGAGTTTGCATCAGCAGAGCTCACTAAAGCAAAAGGGTGTACTTCAGCCAAAAGGAAATTAATCCCAGATGAAGGTCTGAGATGCAACAAGCAAATGAAAAAAAAAAAAAAAAGAGGTTAATATTTGGGTAAATATAAGAACATTAACTGCATAAAATAATAATAATGTTCATAGAGTAAAGAAAAGATAAAATTAACATACATTACCAGGAGAGCATATAAATGGGAAAGGAGGCGTTAAATGAGGTTAACATGTTTAAATCATCTGGGAGGAAGATAAATGCATTGACTAGTTTGGACATTGTGATTAATTAAATATACACATTGTAGCTTGTAGAGAATCAGTAACAGACTTTAAACAGTATATAACTTCCACACAAATAAGGAAGAAAAGAGGGAGGAAAAGCAACCCAAAAACCAGAAAAGGAGAAAAAAAGAAATATAGAGCAAGCAGAATAAAGAATACGATTACTAGTCAACTATAGGCCAATTAAAAATTTAAAAAATTTTAACTATGCATAATTATATTAAATATAAATGAACTATGGGTTGGAAACAGTATTATCTAATTCACTTTTTTGATCTAGATGCCATTTCGCTTTTTGTTTATTTATTTATTTTTGGCTGTGCTGGGTGTTTGTGGCTGCACGGGCTTTTCTCTAGTTGTGGCGAGCAGGAGCTACTCTCTAGGTGCGGTGCACGGGCTTCTCATTGCGACGGCTTCTCTTCTTGCTGAGCACAGGCTCTAGGAGCATGGGCTTCAGTAGTTGTAGCACCTGAGCTCAGTAGTTGCGGCTCCCCGGCTCTAGAGCACAGGCTCAGTAGTTGTGGTGCACAGGCTTAGTTGCTCTGAAGCATGTGGGATCTTCCCAGATCAGGAATCCAACTCCTTTCTCCTGCATTGGCAAGTGGATTCTATACCACTGAGCCATAGGGAAGCCCCAGAAACATATTATATAGAATTTGGCAAAACTAATACAATTATGTAAAGTTTAAAAATAAAATTAAATTAAATTAAAAAAAAAAGAAGACAATGCTACATAAATTGATTTGTAGATTCAATGAAATTTCAGTGAAAATCTAACAGATTTATACTTAGTTTTATGGAAATTGACAAGCTGTTTCTAGAATTAAAATGGAAAAGTAAAGCACCTAGAATAGACAATCCTGACAAAGAACAAATAGACAATCCCGACAAAGTGGAGGAGTCTCACTACTAAATATAAAGACTTACTCTAAAACACGGTAATTAAAGGCAATGGTTAAGGATAGACAAACGAAGGAATAGAAAGAGTTCAAAAATAAACCTACACATACACAGTCACTTGATTTACCTCAAGGTAACACAGTGGGGGAAATTATAGTTTTTTTCAATAAATGGTCCAGAGAAATTAGATACTCACATGGGGGGAAAATGAGCCTTTTAAGTCCCTCTGTCAAATTGTTTCCCAAAATTAATGCACAATGCATTATAAATTTAATGTGAAAGACAAAATTGCAAAACTTATGGAGGAAAATATAACACTATTTTCATAACCTTTGCATACACATATCAGGATTATATAAAGAACTTCCACAAACCAATAAGAAAAAGACAACACAAATTTTTTAAATGAACAGAAGACTTGAACAGGCACTTCATTATAAAGGATATACAAACTGAAAATAACCATATTGAAAGATGCTTAACATCAGTAATCATCAAAAAATGCCATTGAAAATCACATGGAAATGGCATTAGATACCCACCAGAATGGCTAACACTTTAAAAACTGACTACCAAATGTCTGTGAGGATGTTGAGCAATTGGAAGTCTCACATGTGAGAGGGTAAATTAATTCAACCACTTTGAAAACTTTGCAGTATCTATTAAAGCCGGACATGTGCTTTTGCTATGACCCAGAAATTCTTCTTCTAGATGAAAAAGAGTTATCTTTGCACTAATATGTACAAAAGGGTTCAAAGTAACTTTATTCATATTATCCAAAAAGTAGAAAGATTCCAATGTCCATCAGAATGAATCAACAAATTGTGGTAAGTTCATAAGATAGAATACTCCAGAATAATAAAAAGAGTCAGCTACGACACATGCAACTGCGGATGAATCCGCTAGACATGATGTTGGGCTAAAGAAGCCAGAATCAAGACAGTATAAACAACAGTAGTTATTGATAGAAAGTTAAAAAACAGACAAAACTAGTCTATGTTGATACAAATCTGAAGAATTGTTCCTTCTGTGACTGTTGATAACTGAGGGCAATCTTGACCCCTATTTGCCATTTGGCAATGTCTGAAGACATCTTTTGTTGTCACAACTTGTGTGGGAGGGTGTTCCTACTAGTATCTTCTGCAGTGTCTAGGGATGCATCTTAAATGTGCAGAACAGCCCCAATACACACACACCCACACCCACACAACAAAGATCTGTCTAACACAAAATATCAATAGTGCCAAGACTGAAAAACCCTACACAAAGAGCCAACTCATTGGAAAAGACTTTGATGCTGGGAAAGATTGAAGGCAAAAGGAGAAGGGGATGGCAGAGAATGAGATGGTTAGATAGCATCACTGACTCAATGGACGTGAATCTGAGCAAACTCCAAGAGATAGTGAAGGACAGGGAAGCCTGGCACGTTGCAGCCCATGACTTAGCAACTGAACAACGAACAACCCCAGGAGAAGGGGAATTGGTTGGAAAGGATCACAAGGGAAGGTTCTGGGATGCCGATAAAGATCTAGGTCTTGATCTGGGCGGGATTTACCAGTGTGTATATGTATGTAAATATTCATCAAGCTGTACACTTAAGATTAGTAGTTCACTTTACATCATGTTATATATCTTGGAAAACTTTTTCAAAGACAAATACAGTTTGAAAATACATTGTTTTTAAAAATACAAACAGATAAAATTATCCTACTGAAACACAAAGATTGATTCTAAATAGCCAAAACAATCTTGAAAAAGAACAAAGTTGGTAGACTCCTATTTCCTCCTTTCAACCTTACTACAAAGCTGTAGAAACCAGAACAGTGTGTTACTGGCATAAAGACAGACATAAAGACCAATGGCATAAAACAGAAATAAATCCCTATATATATGGTCAATTGATTTTTGACAAAGGTACCAAGATGTTTCAGTGGAAAAAGAATGCTCTTTTCAATACATAGTGTTAAAAAAACTAGATATCCACATGCAAAAGAATGATGTTGGACCCCTTCCTCACACTGTACACAAAAATTAACTCAAAAATTAAACTTAAAAGCTAAAACTATAAAACTCTTAGAAGAGAACATAGGGAGAAATCTTCATGACATTGGATATGGCAATAATTTCTCTTATTTTTCAGACTACAGAATTATTCCATTTTATTCAGCTCAAAAAATACAATTCTTTTCTTTTTTACATGTTGTTTGTTTTTATTACTTTAGGAAACAAATTGTTTTTTTAAAAGAAATTTTTATTTATTTATATTTTATTTAAATAGTTATTCACTTCAGTCGCTCAGTCGTGTCCGACTCTTTGCAATCCCATGAATCGCAGCACACCAGGCCTCCCTGTCCATCACCAACTCCCAGAGTTCACTCAGACTCATGTCCATCGAGTCAATGATGCCATCCAGCCATCTCATCCTCTGTCGTCCCCTTCTCCTCCTGCCCTCAATCCCTCCCAGCATCAGAGTCTTTTCCAATGAGTCAACTCTTCACATGAGGTGGCCAAAGTACTGGAGTTTCAGCTTTAGCATCATTCCTTCCAAAGAAATAAATCCCAGGGCTAATCTCCTTCAGAATGGACTGGTTGGATCTCCTTGCAGTCCAAGGGACTCTCATGAGTCTCCTCCAACACCACAGTTCAAAAGCATCAATTTTTCGGCACTCAGCCTTCTTCACAGTCCAACTCTCACATCCATACATGACCACAGGAAAAACCATAGCCTTGACTAGACAGGACCTTTGTTGGCAAAGTACTGTCTCTGCTTTTGAATATGCTATCTAGGTTGGTCATAACTTTCTCTCCAAGGAGTAAGCGTCTTTTAATTTCATGGCTGCAGTCACCATCTGCAGTGATTTTGGAGCCCAGAAAAATAAAGTCTGACACTGTCTCCACTGTCTCTCCATCTATTTCCCATGAAGTGATGGGACCGGATGCCAAGATCTTCGTTTTCTGAATGTTGAGCTTTAAGCCAACTTTTTCACCCTCCTCTTTCACTTTCATCAAGAGGCTTTTTAGTTCCTCCTCACTTTCTGCTGTAAGGGTGGTGTCATCTGCATATTTGAGGTTATTGATATTTCTTCTGGCAATCTTGATTCCAGCTTGTGCTTCTTCCAGTCCAGTGTTTCTCATAATGTACTCTGCATATAAGTTAAATAAGCAGGGTGACAATATACAGCCTTGATGTACTCCTGTTCCTATTTGGAACCAGTCTGTTGTTCCATGTCCAGTTCTAACTGTTGCTTCCTGACCTGCATACAGATTTCTCAAGAGGCAAGTCAGGTGGTCTGGTATTCCCATCTCTTTCAGAATTTTCCACAGTTTATTGTGATCCACACAGTCAAAGGCTTTGGCATAGTCAATAAAGCAGAAATAGATGTTTTTCTGGAACTCTCTTGCTTTTTCCATGATCCAGCAGATGTTGGCAATTTGATCTCTGGTTCCTCTGCCTTTTCTAAAACCAGCTTGAACATCAGGAAGTTCACAGTTCACGTATTGCTGAAGCCTGGCTTGGAGAATTTTGAGCATTACTTTACTAGCATGTGAGATGAGTGCAACTGAGCATTCTTTGGTATTGGAGTATAAACAAAGGCAAAAATTTCTTAAACATAACACCAAGGTAACAGACAATAAAAGAGTAGATGAATTGATTCTCATCAAATTAATCACTTGTGCATCAAAGGACAATGTTAAGAGAATAAAAAGACAACTCACAGAATGGGTGCCAATATTTACCAATTGTGTATCTGATAAGGAATTAATATTCAGAATATATAAAGAATTCCTAAACTCAACAACAAAAAGCAACTAAATTTTGGGACTTCCCTGGTAGTCCAGTATCATGACTCCATGCTTCAAATGCAGGGGGCATGAGTTTGATCCCTGGTCGGAGAACTAAGATCCCACATGCTGTGTAGCATGGCCACAAAATTAAAAATAAAACAACCAAATTTGAAAATAGGTAAAAGACATTATACAAATGTTCAATAGGCATATTAAAAAAATGTTCAACATCATTTATTAGTCATTAGGGAAATGCAAATCGAAATCACAATTGAAATATTACTTCACACTCTTTAGGATGGCTATTATAAAAATGTTTTCTAAAAAAAAAAAAAACCAAAAATAAAAAGTGCTGGCAAGGAGAAATTAATAGTACAGCAATAGAAACCCTTGTACATTAGAACCTCTGTACATTGTTGGAGGGAATGCAAAATGGTACAGCTGGTATGGGAAATAATTTAGTATTTCCTCAGAAAGCTAAACAAGAATTACCATACGATTCAGCAGTTTCACTCCTAGGTATATATCTAAAGGAATTGAAAGCAAGGATTCAGAGATTTTTGAGCTGATGTGTATAGCAGCATTATTCATCATAGCCAAATATTCGTCCATGGACAAATAAAATGTGGTACATTCATTGGAATACTATCCAACCACAAAAAGAAATGAAGTACTGATTCCTGTTACAACATAGATGAATGTTATGCTAAGTAAACCTTATACAAAAGAACAACTGTGTGATTCCATTTCATGAGTTACCAAGAGTAGGCAAATTCATATACAGAAAGCAGGTTAGAGTTCACGTGGGACTGGGGAGAGAGGAATGGGGAGTTACTACTTTATGGTAAGACCTTCTATTTGGGATGACAGACAGTGGTAACTTTACACAATATTGTGAGGTGACTAATGCCACTGAATTAAACACTTAAAAATGTTTAAAATGGCAGATTTATGTTATATATATTTTACTACAATTTTTAAAAGATTTATCATATAATATACCAAGAGCCATTGAACTGTGTACTTTAAATGGGTAAATTGTATAGTATGTGAATTAGATCACAATAATAACTGGACTCCACAAGTAAAGGAATGAAGTCGAACCCCAATTTCACTCCATTTCACTTGAACAGATGGATATATTAATAACATTCCAATAAAAATGCCAGAGAGATTTTTTGAGGACCTAGACAAATGTATTTTAAAATGTATACAGAAGAATGAGGGTGTTTGAATAGCCTCCAGGGCATGGTGTGGAGGCTGTTGTCCTTGGAATAATTTTAAGAACTTTAAAGAGGGATTCTTTCAGATATGAATGCATATCTGTAAAGCCATGGTAATTTTTTAAAATTGCAATGTGATATTGGTAAATGAGCAAATAAAAATATTTGGAGATATAAACAACTGGGAAAAGATCTTTACAACATCAAAAACTGATGGATTCATTTACAGAACTCTTGCACATCAAAAGTGAGTCACGGGTTCCAGACAGGACCCCAAGGCTTCACTTAGGTGGGAACCTCAAAAACTCAAGTCTGCCTGCTCCGCTGGTCAAACTCTGACCTGAGAAACCAGACCTGAAATTCATCAAGAAAGAAAAGAAGGTATAGTTAGATGACTTGTAATTTTGTACAGAATAAAGTATCATTATATGGAATATTATATTACAGTTAATAAAACTGAAGCTCAGAGAGATTAAGTAGCTCGTCCCAAGTCACACAGCAGGCAGGGGCTGGGCACTAGATCTCCCGTGTATAATTTATGTATTGCATGTTATCCATTACATGCTGTGTCCTTCCTTTCCCCTCTCCTCTTCCCTCCCTGCCCTACAAATCTGAATAGAGTTCTTCCAGGTCGGTGTCCTCTCTGGGGCTGGCACTCTGGCCTTACTCACCCTGAGGGATGCTCTGGAAGGCCATGGAGTCCTTATTCGTGGTGTTGCCGGTGGGGAGCCCCGGTGGGAACTGGTCCACCTCCACACGAGTCATCTCACTCCAGCTCTCCAGAGTCCCCTCCAGAGGCATGGTGTGGATACTGCTGTCCTCAGAACACTCCTGCTGGCTGCTCAGCGTCAGGGTGGAGGTGTCGCTGAAGATGAGGCTGGAACCCAGGCTCAGAGTCTCCTTGGAGCCCAGGATCAGGGTCATGCACGAGGGTGGTGAAAGGGTGGAGGTGGGTCCATGGGTGCTGGAGTGCAGGCTGACGTCGTCGTTGGAACCAGGAACCAGGGTCAAGCTTGAAGCCTGAGTGACGGTCATGTTCAAATCAGACTTGGGGTTGCCATTTGAAGCCACGCTGATGGTTCCCTTGGAACTTGTGTTCCAGACTGCACCAAAGGCTCTTTTTGAAACAGATCCAGAGATGTTATGTGAAACCACAGTGATGGTCTCGTTCGTGTCTTGCATAAGGGACTCAGGAGAACCTGAAGCCGCGTTCAGGTCCAGCTTGGATATGTTCCCTGAGCCCATGCCGAGCAGCTGATTGGAGTCAGGATCCAGAAAAGGGGTTGAGGCTGGAGTAAGGAGAGTTTTTGAGCCTGGCCTGGAGATGCTGTGGCCCAAAACAAGGGAGTCTTTGGAATAAGGCCTTAAAAATGGGTTTGTCTCAGGCCTGGAAGGATTGGAGTTGCTCTGACCCAAATCAAAAAGATTGCTCGAGAGGGAGTTGACAGCCTCCTCCGAATTTGGCCCAGCATGGCTCCCCGAGCTCATACCCTGGGCCTCCATAGAGTGGGGGTTCAGAATGAGGTTTGAGGCTGGACTTAGGGTCCCCTGTGAGTTAGGCCTTGAGAGGTGATTGGAATCCAAAGCCAGGGCTTCACCAGAGTGGGCAGCAGTGATCTGGAGGGAACCTGGAGTCGTGGACCTGCTGTCATCGGGTCTGGGGGTGTTATCAGACTCCAGGCCAGGGGCCTCCTCTGAGACCGGAATCAGAGTTGGATTAAGGTCTGGAACAAGAGCCATGCCAGGACTCAGGGATGGATTCAAGAGAGCAACAAGGTCTGTGTTCAGGCTGGGCCCAGAGATGATGCCAGAGCCTAAACTGGGGGCCTCAGTGGAGTTGAGATTGGGTGTCATGTTCGCGTCTTCACAGAGGACCAGACTAGTCCCTGGACCCAAGGCCATGCCCGATCTGGAGGTCTGTCAGTGCCACTGCCCCCTCCTGTCCAATAGCTGACTGTTGAGCTCCCTGAAGTGCTCCTGAGAGAGAGAAAAGGCAAGTTCAGCCTCACCTATTGAAACCTTTCCATGGCTCCCCATGGATGACCTCTATGACCACGCCCAGCCCACCTGTCCATCTGCATCCTACATGGCTCTCCCCCAGCTCTCTCAGCTCCAGCCTCATACTCTGTGTTCCCTTCTTTGACCACACCCCACTCCCTTTCAGCTCACAGTCCTTAAATGTAGTTTCCCTGGCCTGGAACCTCCCCCTACTCTCCTCGCTGATCCTACTCCTCCAAGCAAATGATACACGGCACTTTATTCCAATGACTTGTTTAGTGGTCCAGCCCCTGCTAGAGATGAGTGGGGACACTGGTGAGAACTATGCTGGGAGGGATTGGGGGTAGGAGGAAAAGGGGACAACAGAGGATGAGGTGGCTGGATGGAATCACCGATACGATGGAC
This sequence comes from Bubalus bubalis, assembly GCF_019923935.1. Classification (NCBI taxonomy): domain Eukaryota; kingdom Metazoa; phylum Chordata; class Mammalia; order Artiodactyla; family Bovidae; genus Bubalus; species Bubalus bubalis. Next base: position 91,285,785 of record NC_059162.1, read on the forward strand.
ATAAGTTTGAGTGAACTCCAGGAGTTGGTGATGGACAGACAGGCCTGGCGTGCCGCGATTTATGGGGTCACAAAAAGTCGGACACGACTGAGCGACCGAACTGAACTGAACTGAACTGAACTGATGCACATCTTAGTCCCTGGGGCATCCCCAGCACCTAACGTAATACTAAGTCCACAGTAGGAAGTCCATGAATACTAGACAAATGAGGAACCTCTCCCACCTTAAGGTAGAAAGGGAGAAGGGGAAGTCTCCTTATTTACTACTTCCAGCCAACCCTTAAGTTGTTAGAACTACTCTGTGAATGGCTGTGGCACTAGATGCCCAAAGGAGCCTTGGCAGAGATGCCCACTGCCCTTAACAGTTTGTTCTGGGTGAGGCAAACTAAATGGAGGAGAACCTGAGGATGTCATCCAAAGCAGAGCCTGTCTCAGCCCGGCAATCTCACTGCTGGGTGAACTCCCCAATTCCCCCACCCCATCCCACTCCGGAAAGACTAGACAAAGGAGGAAACTCTCCCACCTTACCCTACCCCACCCCCACACCTGGGCCACCCTCCCTATGGGAACCGTAGGGACAGCTCACCCGCATGCATGGTGTTCTTAAGCAGGAGTGGGCCCCTGTGAGGAGATGCGAAAGGAGATCAAGTCAGGCAAGAGTGGCTTTTTTGGTACTTACTGAGCAAAGTCTAAAGGCCAGGCACACACATCCGCTCACAAAATCCCCCTGCATGCACACACACACATACACACCCAGAAGTTAGATATGCTTACTCCATTGTATGCTTAAGGAAGGGGAGGTCAAGGGGAGGTCAAGTCACACACCCAGGTTAAGTCTGGCCCTCCACAGGCTAAACATCCTTCTTCAGTCATTTTCCCTAGCTAACACCTACAGCTTCACCCCTTCAGATTTCAGCTTATATGCTACAAGCCTTCCAGGTCCCCCAGACAGGTGAGGTCCACCTGTAAGTTCCCAGGGCATTTTGTCCATTTCCCCTTTCTTGGCACACCATATCTGGTTTCCTCGCTAAACCACAAGAGCCACAAGAGTCTAGCACCCCCACCTGCCCTAGAGCCCGAGCTCCGCAGCAAGAGAAGCCACCACAATGAGGATCTCGCACTCTGCAATTAGAACACAGTCCCTGTTGGCCACAACTAGAGAAAGCCCTCATGCAGCCACAAAGACCCAATGCAGCCAAACATTACAATAAATAAATAAAATAAAAAGGAGTCTAGCACAGCACCTGGCACACAGTAAATGTTCAATAAATGAGCTTGTTATTTCATCCTTTTATCTCTTCTTCATTCATTCATCCATTCCGTCGCTAGCTCATTTCATCATATATTCATTTCTTATCCATTCATGCACTAACTCATTCACTAAATCATTTACTCATACCATACATTTTGCTGTGCACATTATGGCTTGGCTTTGAAAAAAATAGAGATTCATAGTCATGTTGTCCTGGGTTCAAATCCCAGCTCATCCTCCTACTAGTGTCAGTAAACCTGGGCAAGAGACACTCCCCACTCCCATCCTCCTTGTCTCTAATATGGGGAACATAAAGCCTGCCACCCAGGGTGGTTAAAGTCTCAGCATCTGGCATGGAGCCCACTTGGCCCACTGAAGGTCTTCTCTAAATTAGTTACTCATTCTGTTACTTTCTGTGAGGCATTATGAGCAGAGTAAGGTACTTAGAGCCCAGTGGGACCTTCCTTCACCCCCAAGCCAGCAGTTCATGCAGAGCTTTGCAACTTGCCTCAGAGGAAGGAAGTTTCACTTACCATCAGCACCAGAGGTGATTTTACCCTGAAGCTAATGAAATTTAAAATTTCAAGGCTCCTTGCTCATACAGTTCTTTTCCAAAGGGCCTGTACATAATTTTGTATTCATAATTTTGTCTTCTACTTAAACAGGAGCCTCAAAATTATAAAAAGCCTCAGGGCTCCAAAATACCCTGGATCATCCCTCGTGTATTCTCCTCTCTGTACACACATACACACACAAACACATGTCATATTTATCAAAAAGAGGCATTTTCAACCTGGAAAAAATTTGAGTCAGGTACAGCCTATGATGCAGTCAGTAGGATTTTGAAAGGCCTACCTGGTTTAACCTGTGAAAGAACATAAGCTCTACTCCTCTGACACAATAAATGCATAATACTGGTCACTGGGCAAAAAGCCATGGGTCTCAAGCCAGGCTGACCCTCCTTTATCCAGAAGAAAAGAGCAGATCTTCCTCACTTTCTTCTATTTCCTCAATCCTCCTCCTCCACCCTGCAACACACAGGTGAGTCTTCAGAGCTTAGGTAGGCAGCCCACATCTTATCCTCCACCAAAGGGATATTGTGCATTAGGAAGATGGTGGTTGTTGAGGTGGGACCCAGGGGAACTAAAGGAAGTCACTATACAGCTGCTTATTGGCCTTTGCCCCCAGGTCCTGGAGCCCCCGTTGAGGAGAACAGAGGGTGGCCATAAACCACCTAGCCCCATCAGAGACTGAGAATCATTGACTGGTTCCCATCCTTTCTCCTCCACCTTTATGAAACCTTCCAGGCCCTGGTAAGGGTTTCTGGGGCTCTCAGAAAGAGGAACTTTCAGTGGATCTTCCAGTTCCTCATTGAGAACATGTCTATCAGATGTATGGGCCTGGAATGTGTCAGGCACTTGTATGAATATGTATACACGCATGCACGCACACACATCTGACATTGCTGTACCTTGGTTCTAGAAAATCCAAACAGACTTTGCCATCATTCCTCCAAATCAGATCCTCTTATTCTCTTACATTGCAAGGCACTGGAACCATAATCCAAGCCAGATACAATATCATCCTTGACTATACTCTTCTTGACTTGCTTAATCCAAATTTTGCCAAGTTCTGCTAATTCTGGCTCCAGAAAATTTCCCAAGTATCTCCTCATATCTCCATCACCACTGCTAAACCCTAGTATGGCTCCCACTGCTTTGGGACTCTGTCTTGGAATTGCCCTCTCAACAAGGATCCCTGTGCATAGGGGTCACTCCCAACAAACCATTTTCCAAATTGAGCACAAAGTTCTTCCTTTAAAATTGCATTCAACAGTATGGTACTGGCAAAAAGATAGAAACATAGGCTAATGGAATAGAACTGAGAGTCAGGAAATAAATCCATGCATCTATGGTCAACTGATCTTTGACAAGGATGCCAAACCTGTTCAATGGGGAAAAAATATTCTCTTCAACAAATGGTGGTGGGATGACTGGAAATCAACACCTGAAATAATAGATTTGGCCTCTTTCACACTAAATATAAAACTTTAATCACAATGGACAAAAGACCTAAATATAAGAGCTAAAATTGTAAAACTCTTGGAAGAAAATATATGGATAAATCCTCATGACCTTGGATTTGGCGATGGTTTCTTAGATATGACACCAAAATCACAAGAAACAAGAAAAAATAGATAAATTGAACATTACCAAAATTAAAAACTTGTGTATCAAAATGCACTATTAGAAAGTGAAAAGACAACTTACAGAAGGGGACGAAATATTTACAAGTCATATACCTGATTAGATCTAGTATCTAGAATAACAACTAACAATATCTTACAACTTACAACAAAAAGATAAACAACCCAATTTAAAAATGGGCAAACAACTTGAGTAGAACACTTTAGTCATTCAGTTCAGTTCAGTTCAGTCGCTCTGTTGTGTCCAACTCTTTGTGACCCCATGAATTGCAGCATGCCAGGCCTCCCTGTCCATCACCAACTCCTGGAGTTCACTCAAACTCACCTCCATCGAGTTGGTGATGCCATCCAGCCATCTCATCCTCTGTCATCCCCTTCTCCTCTTGCCCTCAATCCCTCCCAGCATCAGAGTCTTTTCCAATGAGTCAACTCTTCACACAAGGTGGCCAAAGTACTGGAGTTTCAGCTTTAGCATCATTCCTTCCAAAGAACACCCAGGACTGACCTCCTTTATAATGGACTAGTTGGATCTCCTTGCAGTCCAAAGGACTCTCAAGAGTCTTCTCCAACACCACAGTTCAAAAGCATCAATTCTTCGGCGCTCAGCTTTATTCACAGTCCAACTCTTACATCCATACATGACCAATGGAAAAACCATAGCCTTGTCTAGACGGACCTTTGTTGGCAAAGTAATGTCTCTGCTTTTGAATATGCTATCTAGGTCGGTCATAACTTTCCTTCCAAGGAGTAAGCATTTTTTAATTTCATGGCTGCAATCACCATCTGCAGTGATTTTAGAGAAATGTAAATCAAAACAACACTAAGATAACACTTCACACCCACTGTGGTGGTTATAATTTTAAGAAATGGAAAATAGCAAGTGTTGGCAAGGATATAGAAAAATTGGAACCATCAAACATTGCTGGTGGGAATGAAAATTATGTGGCCCCTATAAAAACCAACCTGGCTCTTCCTCATGAAGTTAAACTAGAATGGCCATATAATGCAGCAATTTCACTCTTATGTATATACCACAAATAACTGAAAATTGATGTTCCAACCAAAACTTGGACACAAAAGTTCACCAGCTGTAGTATTCACAAGAGCTAAATGTGGAAACAACCAACATGTCCATTGACTGGTAAACAGATTAAAATATATATATATATGGTATATCCACACAATGAAATATTATTTACCCATAAAAAGAATTGAGTGCTGATACATGCTAAATATGGTAAACTTTGAAAATATTATGTTATGTGAAAGAAGCTAGATGCAAAAAATCACATATGATATGAGTCCATTTATATGGACTATCTAGATAATCAAATCTAGAGAGATTAATAGCAGATTAAAGCAGACAGACTGTCATGGGCAGGAGAAATGGGAGAATGGGAAGTGACTTCTTAATGAGTATGGGGTTTCCTTTTAGAGTGACAAAAATATTCTGAAGCTAGATAATGGTGATAATTGTGCAACATTATAAAGGTACCAATTGTCACTGATAGTAAATTCTATGCTATGTGTTTTGTACAACAGCTTTTTTTTTTTTTAATGCATGTAACAGATAAGAGAGAGCCCCTGGACTTCAAGGAGATCAAACCAGTTAATCCTAAAGGAAATTGGTCCCGAATATTCATTGGAAGGACTGATGCTGAAGCTGAAGCTCCAATACTTTGGCCACCTGATGCAAAGAATAGACTCATTGGAAAGGACCCTGATGCTGGAAAACATTGAAGGCAGGAGGAGAAGGAGACAACAGAGGATGAGATGGTTGGATGGCATCACTGACTCAATGGACTTGAGTTTGAGCAAGCTCAAGGATTTGGTGATGGACAGGGAGGCCTGGTGTGCTACAGGCCATGGGGTTACAAAGACTCGTACATGACTGAGCCAATGAACTGAAGTGAACTGAACAGACAAGAGGGCATAGACTCACTTTTCCATGCTCTTCCTTTGTAAATACAACTAAATATCCTGGAAATAGTTCAACAGACAACCAAAAACAAACCAAAAAAAGGACTCAAATCTAGAAAGAAGGCAGTGGACTAGCTAGAAACCTCAGGGCTGGAGGGATGACAAGGTGGTGAGTTCTCTAGGGTTTTCTTTTTATCTCCCATATATTCCAGACTGGGTACCAGAGAGGCCTGTAACACAGATCTGCCAAGAGCATAAACACACTTGCAAGAAAAGAAAACCCTGTTTTCTCTGACCAAAGGACCAGAAAGAGAAGCCCAACAAAGAGCGAGCCCGGGGGGAGCACCACTCCCTATTCCATGCCCAGGGCAGCAGCAGTTCAATCCATCTGCAGTGGCAGTGGCAGTAGAGCCTTGTATCATGGGCCCGCCACTGAATGGCAGAGAAGTGACTAGGGCCCACAGCTCCTGAACCCCACAGGGACGCAGTTGGCCCCGAGACATGCCTCATTCCCCTGCAGATAACAGCAGTACAAATAAACAGGAGCTCCAATAGCTGAAGAACAAAGCAGGCTAGTGCTCTGGAAGCTATCACTGAAACCATTGTCCAGATAAGTAGCCCAGAACCTACACTCTAAACCTTAACCTGCTAAAATAAAAGTTTTAAATAGGCTCAAGAATCTCTTAACATAATATCCAAAATGTCAAGGATACAAGAAAAAATTGCTTGTCATACCAAAGAGTAGGAAAAGAGCATCCTGATGAAACAGATGTCAGAATTTGTGAAAATGACTTTAAAGCAGCCATAAAAATACTTCAACAAGCAAGTACAAATCCTCTTGAAACTAATGATAAAATAGAAAATCCCAACAAAGAAATCAAAATTATTTAAAAAATACAGTAACCAAAATTAAGATAGAAATTATTTTTAAAATTCAATAACTGAAAAAAATTTTAGCTTGCTGGATGAGCTCAATAGTAAAGTGAAGATAACAAGATAGAATCAATGAACTTGAAGACAGACTAATAAAATTTACTTAATCTGAACAGCAGAGACAAAATAGACTGAAAAAAAAACTGGACAGTTTCTCAGGTATCTGTGGAACAAAACAAAATATCTAATATTCATATCATCAGAGTTTTGGAAAGAGAAGAGAAAAAGTGTTGAAAATTTTCAAAGTAGAAATGGCTGAAAACTTCCCAACTTAAGGAAAGATATAAACATACAGATTCAGGAAGATAAGAAAATCCAAAATGGGACAAACCCAAAGAAACCCATGCCAAAATACATCATGATTAAACTTCTGAAAACTAAAAGCATTGAAAAAATTATCTTAGAAGCAATCAGAGAGAATTACCTATAGAAGAACACTAATTTGAATGAGAGTAGATTTCTCATCTGAAGCCATGAAGGCCAGAAAGAAGTGGTACCCATTTTTTAAGTGCTGAAAGAAAAGAAGTCAACCACAACTTTTATAACTGGCAAAGTCATTCTTCAAGGATGAGGGGAAATAAAGATACTCTTAGACAGTACTTCCCTGTTCAATGGTTAAGACTCCCTGCTTCCACTGCAGGCAGCACGGGTTTGATCCCTGGTAGGGGAACTAAGATCCCACATATGCTACAGTGTGGCCAAAAAAAAAAATGATAAAGGAAAAATATGTGTAAATTCAACCATGCCATCCCCCCCTTAGAACCCCTCTGTGACTTTTCATGGCTTTTTAGACTGTGGGGGTGTCGGTTATATTTTCTAAAAGACAGATTCCCAGGGCTTCCCTGCTGATCCAGTAGTTAAGAATCCATCTTGCAATGCAGGGGACACTGGTTTGATTCCTGGTCTGGGAAGATACCACATGCCTCGAGGCAACTAAGCCTTCAAGCCACAACGAGGGAGCCCACAGAGCCCTACAGGCCGTGCTCTGCAACAAGAGAAGCCACTGCAATGAGCAGCTCAAGCACTGCAGCTAGAGAGTAGCCCTGGCTCGCCACAACTAAAGAAAGCCCACTCAGAGCAAAGGAGACCCAGCATAGACAAAAATAAAAGCTAATTGATTAAAAAAAAAAAAAAGATTCTCAGGCTTCACCCTTAGAAATTCCACTTTGTAGCTCTGAGGGGACCCAGGAATAAGTATTTATCAAGCCCCTCCACTCCTCCCCAAAGTGACAGTCACATAGCTGATGGAAAGGCCACAAGTGGAGACACTCGGATCTTCAATCTGACGTCTGTGTTTCATTTGCCAAGAGCCTCAGCCCACAGGCCTTACCCTCCACTCTTCAGCTACATCCATCCCTTCTCCCAAGCCACATGCTTGAGCCCCTTTCAAACTTCTTCTGGTGCTTCCAATGGGGCCTTTGCAGATACCCTTTCCTCTTCCTGAAGACTCCCACCCCTTCTGCCCCCAGACTGCCCACCACTTCATCATTCCCCTGGCCAACATCTAGTCACATTCCAGATGCCAGTTTAGGTTTCTGTTCCTCTAGGAACGTTCCTAGGACCCTCAAATGTGGCTGAGGTGCCCTCCTCGTGTGATCACCTGTATCAGAGAATTGCTCTGTTTACCTGTGTGTCTCCAGTTTAGAAAATGAGCCACGTGGATATCTATTACCCCTGTTTTCCCAAGACACTGCCTAGTACCCAGAGAAGATTCAGAAAACATTAACAGAACAAGGAAATGAATGAACGACAACTCTTCAAGACAGGTACCATCATCCTCATTTACTGGCACGTCAATTCAGACTGCTCAGGGGATATAAGTAGATTTTTACAAAGCCTCCCACAAGTGGCAGAGGAAGGATTCAAACCCAGGTATACTTAGCTCACAAGTTTCCCTACAGGATCCCAGAGATTTCCGAGGTATGAGTCACTCAGTGAGACCACATCTTCCCACTTCTCATTCCTTATTCCCTCTGCCGCTCTTAGGCCTCTGTGATGTGTTAAGTCACTTCAATTGTGTCTGACTCTTTGCGAACCCATGGATTATAACCCATCAGGCTCCTATGTCCGTGGGATTCTCTAGACAAGAAGACTGGGGTGGGTTGCCGTACCCCACCCCCTTCAGGGGATCTTCCTGACCCAGGGATTGAACCTGTGTCTCATGTCTCCTATGTTGGCAAACAGGTTCTTTATCACTAGCACCACCTGGGAAACCCTCTTAGGTCTCTATCCTACAGGGAAAATCCAGTGAAAACAACACATCTCTCCTAATGCCCAGCTATAATGCACAAATCCAGGGCTTTGGAGTCAGCTGAACTTGAATTCAAAACCTGCTCTCTCTCTCACCAGAGGTGTGAATCAGGGAAGGAAGCTTCCCCACACTGTATGACTATCTTAATATTCAATCCATGAGATAAGCATAGAGAATAAAATGTGATAACGCACATAGGAATTTTCATAGCATCTGACCCCCAGCAGTTCCCCCAGTAAGTGTCCATCCTCACTGTCCCTTCCTCCCTATGGGTGACGGTTGGGTGGTGGCCTTGAGAAAAAGACCAAGTCTAGCTTTCAGTTCTCTGCACCCTCTCCCCCTAGTCCGTGGTATTCCCTCCCTGGATCTCACTCTCCCTCTCCTCCCCCAGACTCCCACCCACCGCATTCTCAGAACTTGATAGCCTAAATGCTTTGTCCATGAGCTTTAAGCAACTGTTGTAAAGTTCAATGCATTACCTCCACCTGGGGCATCCACATGGTAACAGAAAATTCAGCCTTAAGTCAAAGGTACGAAGTTCTAAGAGTGGAATTACAGCCAGAGGGAGACTTTTACCCAGGGGGGTGGGGTCAAGGTGGTAACTGCCTTGTGGAGGTTGTGGCAGCTGCCCCCACCCCTGGGACTTTCCCAGAGCCACCCCTCTGCTTACCTAGGCTCCCCCTCACCCCCAGCTCTGGTGTTGCAGTCTTTGTGAGGTCACCATGACTCAGAGTTCCCAGCCAATGAGGCCCCTTCTATGCCTACACAGTCGGAAGAAGCAGGGAGATATCCTTTCTAAGAAGGAGGCATCTTCAGCTCCTCCACCACGGCCTGGAAATGACCTAGCTCAGACTAGCTCAGATAAAGTCTGACTACCTCACCTGGCATTCAAGTCTTCTCATAAAATTCCCTCACCCTGCAACTCAGTTGTTGTTGTTCTGTCGCTAAGTCAGGTCCAACTCTTTGCAACACCATGGACTGCAGTACACCAGGCTTCCCTGTCCTTCAGCATCTCCCAGAGTTTGCTCAAACTCATGTCCATTGAGTTGATGAAGCCATCCAACCATCTCATCCTCTGTCGTTCCCTTCTCCTCCTGCCTTCAATCTTTCCCAGTATCAGGGTCTTTTCCCTGATGAGTAGGCTCTTCACATCAGGTGGCCGAAGTATTGGAGCTTCAGCTTCAGCATCACTCCTTCCAGTGAATATTCAAGGTTGATTTCCTTTAGGGCTTACTGGTTTGATCTCCTTGCTGTCCAAGAGACTCTCAAGAGTCTTCTCCAGCACCACAATTCAAAAGCATCCATTCTTCAATGCTCAACCTTCTTTATGGTCCAACCCTCACCTCCGTACATGATTACTGGAAAAACCATAGCTTTGACTATACAGATCTTTGTCTGCAAGTTGATGTCTCCACTTTTTAATATGCTGTCTAGGTTTGTCATAGCTTTTCTTCCAAAGAGCCTTTTAATTTCAAGGCTGCAGTCACCATCCGCAGTGACTTCGGAGCCCAAGAAAACAAAGTCTGTCACCCAACTCCACCCCATTCATCCTGGCTGAGGGCCTCAATGTCAGACGCCCAGACTCTGGCCCGTCTTCTCAGTAATGTCCTGCAGGACAGGCTCTCCCCTCTGCCAGCCACCTGCATCCTGCAGCCAGGTCATGTCCATGCACCTGGTCTGGTCTCCTCACAGTCTGCTTTTGCTTGCCTATCCATCCTGTTTCTGCTTCCTTTTCAACTTTTAAAGTATGCACTAAAGCATCATATATATGTCAGATTCCCTGGTGGTTCAAACGGTAAAGAATCTTCCTGCAATGCGGGAGACCCTGGTTCAATCCCTGGGTCAGGAAGATCCCCTGGAAAAAGAAATGTCTACCCACTCCAGTATTCTTGCCTGGAGAATTCCACAGACAGAGCCTGGCAGGCCCTAGTCCATGGGGTCGCAAAGAGTAGGACACAACTGAATGGCTAACACAAAACATGATATACAGGCAGAAAACTGCACAAACCAAGTCAATTTTGGATGACTCTTCACCAAGAGAGCACACCCATGTAGCGGGCACCCAAATCTACAAACAGGAACTACCAGGATCCCAGAAATCCTCCAGTAAGTATCTCCTGCACCAAGGGTAATTGCTAGCCTGATTTCTTACAGATCTTTTAGACTGGCCTGCTTCTATACTTTATACAAATGGGATTATACAGTACAAACTCTTTTGTTTCTGGCTTCTTTGATTCAATATTAAGTTTGTGAGCTTTTATTTGTTTTTGCATGTGGTGGCTGTCCCTTCTTCTAAATGTTGGCTCTCTTCCAGTCTCTTCCTCCTTTTAATCTCTTTCCAGAGCCTCCAGGTAGTTAGTTGTTCTTCATATTTTGTCCAAAGTTCATAATTGTTATCTCTAGGGGGTTGGTCTGATAGGAGCTACCTTGACATTACTGGAAGTACAATAGAATCTCTCCTCTATAATATTTTTTCTTTTTTCCTTTCTTTAGGATTACTGATTTTGCCTTTCTTCTCTCACTCCTTCCCCCACCTTTTCTATTTGTATGAAATTTACATATTCTATGTCTATTCCTTACAATTACTCTAGCCATTTTAATGTGCATACTTTAAATAGAAAAATCCAAAATTATACTCCAAAATATCCAAAATATAACAGATAATACTGTTATCTGCAATCCTCTTTCAGAAAAATCAAGAAACAAGAGACAGCAGAAGAGTTTAACACTAAACAGCCAACTTACATACCATTGTTATCTTTTATTTTAGTCCTGTTCTGATGTTTAAATTTACCAATTAGAAGTATTTCAGCTTCAGTTTGTATTGTATTGTATTGTAGCTGAAGCTCCAATACTTTGGCCACCTGATGCAAAAAGTCAACTCACTGGAAAAGATCCTGATACTGGGAAAGATCGAGAGCAAAAGGAGAAGGGGACAGTAGAGGATGAGATGGTGAGATAGCATCACTGACTTAATGGACATGAATTTGAGCAAACTCCAGGAGACAGTGAAGGACAAAGGAGCCTGGCATGCTGCAGTCCATGGAGTCACAAAGAGTCGGACATGACTTAGCAATTGAAAAACAGCAGCAATTAGATATCATGGTTTTATGCAATCGATGTTTAGATTTAGCCACTGTGTGTGCATGTGTGCTAAGTTACTTCAGTCAAGTCTGACTCTTCTCAACCCTATAGACTATAGCCCTCCAGGCTCCTCTGTCCATGGATTCTCCAGGCAAGAAGACTGGAGTGGGTTACTGTGCCCTCCTCCAGGGGATCTTCCCGACACAGGGATCGAAAGGAGGTCTCGCACATCTCCTGCCTTGGCAGGTGTTCTTTACCACTAACGCCACCTGGGAATCTTCAGATTTAACCACTACTCCACAAATATTTTGTCTGATCATGTAAGCAGCAGGACTCTATCAGGCCTTCCTGGGACAGAACCATCCCCTCCTTTTCCTTCACCTGTCTCTTGTTTTTTTCCTTCACCTGTCTCTTTAGCCTCCTAGGCCTACACAAGTTCCAAATAATAAATTTAATTATAGAAGTGAGAAAGTGCAGAAGCAAAGGAAAAGTCAAGCAAGACAAAATAATACGTTTAGCCATTAAACAAACGGCTTCCCAAGCGGCACAGTGGTAAAGAATCTGCCTGCCAATGCAAGAGACACAGAGACTAGGGTTCAATCCCTGGGTCAGGAGGATCTCCTGGAAGAGGAAATGGCAACCTACTCCAGTATTCTTGCCTGGAAAAATCCCATAGACAGAGGAACCTGGTGGGCTACAATCCAAGGAGTCGCAAAGAGTCAGACATGACTGAGTGAGCACATTAAACAAAGTCAAGGACTTTTCATTCCTCCTCAAGGGCTATAGATAATATCCTGTCCCATGTCCTTGGAGCTGTTTTGCAGAGAATGAAACCTCCACCAGGTGGAAGAAGTTAACTGTGTGCTGCCCACAAGCATGTAGACCCCAGACTGCTTGGAACCAGAAGGTTGATGATGTTGACCCCCAACTACCTCACCATCAACCAATCAGAAGAATGTCTACCAGCTGATCACACACGCTACCATCTGCCTCCCTCACCCTGTCTTTGAAATCCTTTCCCTAAAGCCATTGGGGAGTTTGGGTCTTTTAAACACTAACTGCCTAAAGTCCTTGCTCGGTGCCGGATAATAGACGCTGCACTTTCCTTCACCGCAACCCAGTGTCAGGAGATTGGCTTTATTGCACACAGAGGTGTGAGTGGACCCAAGTTTGATTCAATAATGATCATTTTTTAAAATTTAATCTCAGATCTTCCATCTGGGATCAATTTCCTTCTGCCTGAAGAATGAAAAGTGAAAGTTTTAGTCACTCAGTCGTGTCCAACTCTTTGTGAGACTGCCAAGCTTCTCTGTCCATGGAATTCTCCAGGCAAGAATATAGGAATACTAGAGCCATTCCTGAAAGACCTGAAGAATAGCCTTAATAAATTCAATAAGAATTTATTAGTGATGGGGCTTCCCTGGTGGTCCTGGGGTTGAGAGTCAGCTTGCCATACAGGGGACTCAGGTTTGATCTTTGGTCCAGGAGTATGAGCCCCTGGACACCAACTACTGAGCCTGCGCTCTAGAGCCCAGGAAGTGCAACTGCTGAGCCCAAGAGCTGCAGCTACTGAAACCCCTGTGCCCTAGAGCCCCTGCTCAGCTACAAGAGAATAGAAGAGAAGCCCGTGCACCCCAACGAAGAGTAGCCCTCACTTACTGTAATTAGAGAAAGCCCACATGCAGCAATGAAGACCCAGCATAGCCAAAAATAAAATAAACAAGTAAAAATTTTAGAAAACAATTTATTAGTGATAAACTCTTTTAGTTTTTGTTTACAAAAAATATTTTATCTTCATTCTTGAAAATATTGTCACTGCATGCAGGATTCCAGGGTGTCTGTTATTCTGTTTTAGCACATTGGAGCGAATCTCCCACTGCCTCTGGCTCCCACTGGAAATTATTCCACTGGAATCATTTCCCAGTCTCATATCCTACCATTTCCTCCTACAGTTTCTGCTTTAGCAACACAGCGGTTCCCGCAAACTCACAGTAACATTTCTTACCTTTATGCCTTTTCTCAGGCTGTTGCTTCCATCCAGAGTGCTTTTTTCCTCCCTTTCATCCCCATTTCATCTGCATGACTCCTACTTATCTGTCAAAACCCAGTGGTACCTTCTGTAAGAAGTCCTCCTTGGGCCCCTCCCCGCAGCTCAGTAGGACTTTCTCTCTGCTCTTGCAGCGTAGATCAGAACTGTATTATAGTGTGCTATAAATCTCTGGAAACTTGATTGTTTCCCTCTCTACACTGAGAATGCTTTAAGAACAGAGACCACATCTTATTTATCTTTGCACACCAGGTACCTGAGGCCTGGCCCATACGTGGTGCCAAATATACTTGGCAAGTATTTCAATACTTCAGGAAGTATTTCCTGAAGAAATGTTTTACTCTCACTTTGTCCTCCCAAACCTCACTCTTGCTCTGTTCTTTAACACTTAATCTGTTCTCTGCCACCTCCTCTCCACTGGGGTTCTGCCTCTGATGATATGGCTGAGTTGAAAGTCTTGTCCTCGATCTTCATTCTCTGCCTTCCCTAGAGCATCTGCTTTATGATGCTCAAACTTAGGAATCCTCCTTCCTTGATCTCTGGAGCACTTCACTCTGCTGGTTCTCTCCCTGCCCCAGATTCTTTTTCTCTTGTGTCCCTTTCAGTGTCCCCATCCTCCCCCTACCCCCCACCCAGCACCTTACTTTTGTGTCCCTTGGGATTCTAGGCTTGGGTCTCCCCTCTCTCACTTGGGACCTTATCCATACTCCTTCCTTTAATTATGGTATCCATGTTTGTGACTCCTGGCTCAGTCAGGGTCCATCCTGGAAAACAAGAAACCAGACTATGTATTTAAAACAGAGGTAATGTTTAAAACAGAAGAAGCAGGGTCTTCCCTAGTGGTCCAGTGGTTAAGACTCCTGCTTCCTCTCCAGGGGACATAGGTTCGACTCCTGGGTGGAGAACTAATTTTGCATGCCTCTTGGCTAAAAAATAATTTTAAAAAGAAAACAGTTTTGTGGTGATAGCGAGGAGCCAAATGAGCAGGAGGCAGGGATGCCACAGTGGGCATGGGAGCCATTCATTGCTAGACATGTTCCCTTAAGCAGAGGGAAAGGGATGACGAGACTGCCTCTCCCTTCTCCCACCCGCCTACTGAAACGGAGCAGGACCTTATGGCTCCTGCCCCCAACCCCCACCATGTTCTCTGTCTGCCCTTTGTCTGTGCAAAACTTTAGTCAGAGAATAAGTTTAATCCGAGAAGTGAGAAATGCTGAAACAAAGGAAAACAGTCAAAGGAGATCAAATAACAATAATGTAGTCATTAAGCATATGACTTATGAGCCCAAGAATCTTCAGTTCTTTCTCAAAGGCTATAGATAATATTCTGAGCCATATCCTGTGAGCTGTCTTATAGATACCAGAACACCAGGCGAAGAAGTTAACTACATGAGGACCAGACTGTCCCCAGGCCTGGGGCTGCCACAATTCTGAGAACCGATGCCAAGAAAAGGGAACAAGTGCACCCCTGAACTGAAGATAAACTGTACCTAAGACCACCAAGATGATGTGATGATGGTAGTCAGGTGACCAATTTGAAGATGTTTAGTGTTAGAGATCACTGTACTGTTTCTGCATGTAACCCCCTCCCCCCACTCTGTCTATAAAAGCTCTCCCCGCCTGCTTGTCACGGGGTGAGTTGGCCTTTGGATAGTTGTCTGCCACCCTCCCCGCCCCTAGTTGCCGGCATCTGAAATAAGCAAACTTTCCTTTCCACCAACCTGGCCTGTTTACTGTCTTTTGAGTGGTGAGCAGCTGTACCCCTCAGTGCACACCTTTGGTAACACTACTCCTGCCAGTACCACCCCTTGGCTGACGCAGCTGGAAGGCAGACAAGGGGGCAGGGTTGAACTCAATGCAGGGCCAGGGAAGAGCCAGGAGTGGATCTGCGGACACCCTGGGCTGAGACTAACATAGCCCCATCCCTGGGCTTCCCGCCCCAGCTGGTTCACCATCTACATACCGGACGTGACTCATCACGTTTTACTTGAATCTTCTTCCCACAAAACAGTTTCCTCCTCCCAACTTTCCTATTTCTATCAGTGATCCCTGATTCTCCAAGAGACAGGCTGAAAGCTTCCAGCAAAGCCTCTGACTCCTCAATCCCTCTCCTCCTTCCTCCACGTGGCATCAGTTTCCAGGTCCAAAAGATACTTTGATGAAAATATGCACAGATCCTCCCCTTTCCTCACACCCAATTCAGATCTCCTCTTTCGCTTGTTTTTCGTATGTGTGCGTGGCATGTGGGCTTTCTCTAGTTGTGGCACACAGGTGTACTTGCCTCATGGCATGTGGGAGTTTAGTACCCAGACCAGGGATCAAACCTCTGTCCCCTGCACTGGAAGGTGGATTCGCAACCACTGGACCACCAGGGAAGTCCCTTGTCTGGCTTCTAACAAGAGCTTCTTCGCTGGGTTCACTACTTCCGTTAACTTTTTCCTGATTCATGCTACACCACAGCCTGCCATCACCAGTGAATCAAAGATGACTTTTTCCACCCTGCAGCCTTATTGCCCCACCACAGGCTCACTCAAACCTCATGACTAACAGCCTTCTCCCACTTCCCCTAGGATGTCCTAGGATGCTCTCTCCTTCTGAGCCTTGGGTCATCCTGCCAGTTATCTGGAATGGCACTTGGTCTTTGCCTCTCCCACAGTGGAAACCCCACCCAACCATGCAGCTCCACACTGATGTAAATCTTAGGGAATGAAATCTTAACAGCAGATTCCAGAAGTCTTAAAAATGTGCAATTCTACTTCTGAGAATCAGGCCTAGAACAACATCAGGAATATGGCCAGAGAGGCTCATTGGAGCATTTGCTTATTAAACAATCCAGGTATCCAACATGGAAGGTAATGGTTCCATAAACTAGGGAAACAGCCATTGAATGAGATTTTATACATCTATTAAAAGTGAAAATTGGGGGACTTCCCTGATAGTCCGGTGGCTAAGACTCTGAACTCCCAATCTTGGCAGCCCAGCTTTGATCCCTGGTCAAGGATCTAGATCCCACATGCCTAAAAGAAGACAGGAATCCTGAGGGCCACCAGTAAGACCCAGTGCAACCAAATAAATAAATTTTATTTTTAATGATAAATGTAATCATATAGGGAAATGCTCATATTATATATGTGGGGAAAAAGCAGATTACAAATTCACATTTTATAAATTATATACATACATGTACAACAACACATCATCTTTATCAAGCACTTGGTTGGTACCAGGTACTGTCCCGAGTGATTTACATGTGTTTATTCATTTAACCCATACGACAACCCTACAAGATAATAAATGAGGAAACTGAGATACAGAAAGGTGAAGTGACTGCCCCAGGTCACACAGCTAGTGGGTGTCAGAAGGAAGTACAGGCAGCCCAGAGTCTGCACATTGAGCTGCGCCGTCTCCCACGAGCCATGGAACTCCAGCCTTCTTCTTTAAACAGGCAAATTTAAATATTCTGCAGCAGATGATACTACCTTAAAACCGAACAAGTACGATAAATATTGGGATGTGATACAGAACAGTATCACAAGACAATTCCTTTTTTTTGTTCCCTTGTTTTTTTCTTTTGTTTTACAAGAGAATTCTTTTTGAAGGTTGTTTTTTGGTTTTAAAGCTTATATACTACATATGCCTGGAAAAAATCTAGAACAATATCCATCACAACTTTAATAATAACTTTCTCAGGATGGCAGTATTATTGTTGTTTCTTTCTTTTTTTTACTACCTTTAGTTTTTCTTCAAAATCTACAATATGTATATATTATTAGTTTACTAGTGTTTGGTTTTAAAAACAATATATGATCCAATTAGGGCAGCAGCTGTGCCATACTGGTGTCTCTATCCCCAATATCTAACACAGTAAGTCACACAGACTAGGTGCTCAGTAAAAGTGAACTGAATGTCCTTTAGTTATGGATCCTGCCTCCTGGACAGTCACCCTCTAAAGGGATTTCAGGACAATGTGAGTCCACAGAACTCAAGGATATGAAATGACAGCGGGCAATTTTCACAGGAAAGAGGCCTCTAAGTATAGGAAATCATTTCAATGCTGCATTCTTAGGAATCGGTAACCACTTTTCTCTTTGAAACTAAGCATTTTGAGTGATTTATTACAAATTTACAATGACAGTTGTCAACACCAGTTGGCTTTTCTTTTCTTTTCTTTTTTGGCATGAGGAAAGAGTCTGTTGATTGCCTTGCTGCTCAAAATAAAATAAAAAGGGGAAATAAAAGCTAACCCTCGCCATGGCAGGTAGAATAATGGCCCCCCAAAGACAGCCACATCTTAACCCCTGGAACCTGTGACCTTACTTTATATGCAAAAGGAATTAAGATTACAGATGGAATTAAGATTTTAACTAGCCAACCTTAAAGTGGAGAGATGATCCTGGATTATCCGGGTGGGCCTAATTTAATCATAAAGGTCCTAAGTGGAAGAGGGAGGCAGAAGAAAGTAAGACTGAGAGATGCTAATATGCCCAACCTTGCTGGCTGTGGAAATACAGGAATAAGGCTAAGAACCAAGGATGCAGGCCAGCTCTAGAAGCTGGAAAAGACCAGGGAACAGATTCTCCCCTAGGGCCTCAGAAAGAAACTCAGCCGCACCTTATGTTGATTTTGGCCTAGAGGGACTGGAAGATTAAAAATGTGCTCTTTAAGCCACTAAATTAACACATCCACCAAAAAAAGCCAAAATTCTGGTAATAAATGTGCACTAAAAAAGTCTTGAATTGAATGAAAGCAACCAGTTAAAACTGCTTGCTGAAACTATTTTTAAAGAAAGAATGATCACCTCTTTTAGGGGAAATTTCTCCCTAAGAAATCCTATCCAAACTTCAGTCAGTAAATTCAGTCACTCAGTCATGTCTGACTCTTTGCAACCCCAAGGACTGCAGCACACCAGGCCTCCCTGTCCATCACCAACTCTCAGAGTTTACTCAAACTCATGTTCATTGAGTCGGTGATGCCATCTAACCATCTCATCCTCTGTTGTCCCCTTCTCCTCCTGCCTTCAATCTTTCCCAGCATCAGGGTCTTTTCAAATGAGTCAGTTCTTCTCATCAAAGAACTGGCCAAAGTATTGAAGTTTCAGCTTCAGCATCAGTCCTTCCAATGAATATTCAGGACTGATTTCCTTTAGGATGGACTGGTTGGATCTCCTTGCAGTCCAAGGGACTCTCAAGAGTCTTCTCCAACACCACAGTTCAAAAGCATCAGTTCTTCGGCACTCAGCTTTCTTTATAGTCCAACTCTCACATCTCACTTAAAGGACACTTACTTCTTGGAAGAAAAGTTATGACCAACCTAGATAGCCTATTAAAAAGCAGAGACATTACTTGGCCAACAAAGGTCCGTCTAGTCAAGGCTGTGGTTTTTCCAGTAGTCAAGTATGGATATAAGAGTTGGACCCAAACTTCAAGGTCCAGGTCAAATTCCACCTCCCCCAGGAAGCCTCCCAGATGCCTTAGCCTTGGTCAGTTTCTTCTCCCACGGCCTTAACATTGCACCCAGATTCTATGCCTCAGAGGAATCCATGTCATATTCTCCCTGTGGTTCAGGGGCCCCAACTGGTGAGTGTTGATTGTTTAGGAACACTCAGTCATCTTTCCTCACTGAGGTACCTCTAGGCTGTATATCCCCACTCCATCTCTCAGGGCACAGTGGGAAGAACTCCCTGCAGCACCAGCTCTAAAGATCACTGTTCCACATCTGAAACGTGGGTGCTTCTTCACGACCTCCATTTCTATCCTTACCATATAGGAGGAAGGTATAAGCAGATATGATAGGGAAGACATGCCCCGAGAAAGAGTACTGGGCATGACTGTCTTGACATAAGAGAAGCCATTTTGTGATCTAAGCCTGGACACAATGCTTGTCCTTGAACAGGTCTCAGCAATCAACAATCTTACGGGAAGTAAGGGAGTGTAGGAACAAAGGAAAAGCCCTCAAGAAACAATAGTTCAGATAAAACAGAGTCCTGACAAAAAAAAAAAAAAAACCAGAGTCCTAGTTCTTCCTCAAGGGATATGTGTAAACCATCTGACAGGGAGTTCTGCCAGAACTAAGGCTTCCACCCAAGTGGAGGATGGGATGAAGTTGACCTTCCCTTATCTTCAAGGTTTCAATTGACTAAAACTTAGATTCTGTCATCATTAGCCCCAATTCTATGCAGAATTTTCCTCTGTGCAAGCCCCTTCATGAATATACCTGTATCCTTTCTTACATGCTACAAATAATAAATCCTTCCTTCTCTAAATTTTTGGCTTGGTTGTGTCTTTTGACTTGGCACTGATGAGAGGTGAACCCAGTTTTCCTGTAAGGGGCCAGGTAAATGAAGTAACCCAGGAAAGAGAGGCTGGGCCTGGGTGGACCTGTGTGGTTCTGAGTGGAATGGACTGGGAGGTCATGTGGCTCTGTGGTAGGGAATGGGAGGATGGGAGGTGTGGAGGGTTGCTGAATCTGGATGGCCCCAGGGCTAGGGACAGGAGGGGCCCCCTCCAGCCACTCCTCAATAGCAGCTTCCAGAATTATTCTCCAAAATGCGAAGCTGAGCTTGTCTCTCTCCTGCTTATCCCACAGACAAACCCTCCTGGTTGGAGTCAAGCTCTTTATCAGGGTGACCCAGCCCTGTTAGCCTCTCCAGCCTTCTCTCCAGAGCATCCCTGTCTCCCACCTGGCAGGGTCAAGTCCCACTGCACATCTTCCTTCCCAAGCAAGCCCTTCTCCTACATGTTCTGCTCCCTCCACACACACTGCCCCCTCATCTAGAACATTCTTCCCTAGCCCTGGCAGCTCCCCTGAAAGCCACGTGGTCCACCCAGGAGGCTGGGACTCCTCCCCTGTGTTCCCAGTTCCTTTGTGCCTCTTGATCCATCAGGCTCCACCTCACAGGCCCTGCTATTGCTTATCTTTTATTTTACAGGCTGTGAGCTCACTCCCACAGCATCAACTCTAGAACAGTGGCTCCACCTAAGAGATGCTGGAGCCCCTGACAACCCCCATGTTCTCCTCTCCTACCATATGTCACGGGGGGCTGATGGGTCCCCAGAGCTAGCATGGTACCAGGCACAGAGTGGGGCTCAGTACCATCATAAATTATCTGTCTCATGAGGAGTGTCGTAGGCAATGGGGTTCTTTGTGGCCTAGAGACCAACCCAGAGCTCTTCCTCCTGCCAAAAGCCAGAGCTGAATAAAGTCCCTCTTCCTCAAAGACAGCCTGCAGAGGCCACAGAGCCGAGAAAGGCAGCTAAGCTAAGTGCCTCAGAATCCACCAGCATCCTTCCCAGGGGTGGACAATACACAGTCTGCTGGGCAGAAAGACCCAGGCTCATAACCCAGCTCTGCTGCTGACAGACTCCCGCTCCCTTATCTGAAATGCGGAAGTGATGCTTCCTTCAGAAGAGTATCCCAAAGACTAAATCAGCATACAGTTCTAAAGCTGATGGCAAGCAGCACCCTGTGGGACTTCTGGGAACAAAGGCCTTTATGTCCATCATTTCTTATAGGCCAGACCCAGGCTCCATGACCTTCTCTTGGTTCCAACTGTCAGAACAGTTGCTAATGAAGGAAGGAACAGCAATAAAACCACTTGAGGCAAGATTAAAGGGACCACAGAAGCTTATCAAGATAAGGAGACTGGATCACCTAAGACCCTTTTATTGTTCAGTCACTCAGTAGTATCCGGCTCCTTATGACCCCATGAACTGCAGAACGCCAGGCTTCCCTGTCCTTCACCATCACCGTGTCCACTGAGTCGGTGATGCCATCCAACCATCTCATCCTCTGTTGTCTCCTTCTCCTCCTGCCCTCAATCTTTCTCAACATTAGGGTCTTTTCCAATGAGTCAGCTCTTCACATCAGGTGACCAAAGTACTGGGGCTTCAGCTTCAGCATCAGTCCTTCCAATGAATATTCAGGGTTGATTTCCTTTAGGATTGACTGGTTTGATCTCCTTGCTGTCCATGAGACTCTCAGGAGTCTTCTCCAGCATCACAGTTTGAAAGCATCAATTCTTCCATGCTCACCTTTCTTTATGGTCCTGCTCTCACATCCGTACGTGACTACTAGAAATACTGTGGCTTTGACTATATGGACCTTTGTCCTGCACACACCCTAATCTTGCCAGCAACCTCACCCTTTTGAAACTTTGCAGAAGAAGAAATGAAGACTGTTACTGCGTTGATCCTTATCACATACACCTGCCTGACTATGTAACCTCTCTTGACTCATCAGGGAGGGGGACACAGTTCTTGAGGCCCTAGCCTCAAGATCCCCTTTTGCCAGGCAAAGTAGTAAAGCCACTCTTTCCTTCTCCTCAGTAATTCTGTCTCTATATTTTTGTTTGGCATGGTGCACAGAGAGCCAAGATTTTGGCAACAAAGTGAGGGCTGTTCATACATGGAGAGCCTAGTCAATTGTAAGAGCTGATTTCTAGATTTTTCTTTCAAAAAAGAGATTTGTCTAGTGTTAGATATTGTAACCAAAAAAAAGTGACCATCTCACTGTAAATGGAGTGTGGACACTGCCCTCTCCAACATCACCCTTACTCTTACTGTCTGGCAGCACCTTGCTGTCTTTATGGGCCTCCATCTCCAGGCACAGATGACTACCCCTTTCTCTCTAAGTGACCCTTCTATTGGCTTCCTGGGTCCTCCCCACCTCTGTCGTTCTATCCCACAGCACTTACCTGATTTCTCTTCCCCCACCATCCCTGAAGTCTGTGGTCCCCAAAGTCTGCCTCCACCCCCTTCTCTCTTTGCCTTGAGCAGGAAATGATGCTCACAGCTTTGTGTTTTGTCTGAGAGTTCTAGACCTCTACATTCGATTCCTTCCTGGGCAGCTCTTAAGAGATGATCCAGAGGAGGCCTGAACGAAATTCCCTCCTGAGCTTCTCCTTACTTCCCAGATTCCCTGAATCTGCCTACTTGGGCATCCTTCTAGTCACTCCTACACACACACACACACACACACACACACTAGAGTAACCAGGGGCTCTACTGGATTTCTCTGTGCATCTCTGTAAGTCCCAAACCCCATGCACATGACAGGTGATTCTTGGACAGATTTAAATTCCAGGGTCCCTGAAATAGGGACAATCTCTAACTGCCTTCCTATCCCAGGGACCGTAGGACACCCTCTGTGCCAGGCAGTGACTCAGTCCCTCCCCTATGGACTCAGGAGTGGCCTGCAGCAACCCAGGCCAACATGCCAGTCCTATCGATTTCAATCCCAGGTAGATAATCTATCTGGGATGGAAGGAAAATTCATGTTCCTTGGGCACATCTAATCTGTTCCTGTCACTCACCCTTGCCTGAACTTCGTGACTCTCTGGAATAAGGCAGAAAGAAGGAAGGACCAACTAGGTGCCTCCTTTTATGCAGGGGAAGAAAACCTCCATGTCTTCAGGAAAGCAAGGTCAAGCTGGGCCCAGATCCCTGGCCCCTCAACTCTCAGGCTGAAGCAGACAGGCAGCAGGGGAGGGCAGTGGTGGGCTCCATCTAACATCTGCTGCTGTCTCTTACTGCGCTCAAAGGTCATTTTGGAGGTGGCAGGATTTTCTGCTTGACCTGTTAAGATCCTGGGGGAGAGAGAGGAGGAGGAGCACAGGAAGGTAGGCGGGGCCTCCAAAGCTGTCTTTGGGATATTCCAGGCCTGCAGGAGCTGTCCTGCCAAGGGAAGAATTAGGTGCTGCTAAGCCTCCTACCTCCCACCCGATCCCAGCTCTCAGAGCCTCAGGAGACACTACCCTTCAAGGGCTATTCTCCCCAAAGGGTCATCATGGCCAACAAGAAGGGGTGCTGGAAGTGGGCTATTGTCGGCAGTATCAGTGCAGCTGTGGTATTTGCCATCGCGATGGTCCTGGGCTTCTCGCTGCAGAAGGACACCATCTTGCCAGGTAGGAGCACCCAGTCATGCCATCTGCTTGGCTTCCTCCATCCCTCACTCTTTGCCCCCATAAGGTTCTGTCCCCATCAACAGACCTGATGGCCTCCACTCTCCTCCCTGTTGTTGTTCAGTTGCTAAGTCGTGTCCAGCTCTTTGTGACCCCATGGACTGTAGCACGCCAGGCTTTCCTGTCCTTCACCATCACCATGTCCATTGAGTTGGTGATGCCATCCAACCATCTCATCCTCTGTTGCCCCCTTCTCTTCCTGCCCTCAACCTTTCCCACCATCAGTCTTTTCTAGTGAGTCGGCTCTTCTCATCAGTGGCCAAAATATTGGAGTTTCAGCTTCAACATCAGTCCTTCCAATGAGTATTCAAGGTTAGTTTCCTTCAGGGTTGACTTATCCTCCATCCACAGTTCTACTTGCCCCACTAAGATTTGATCTCCAATAAACAGTCTCATTAGCTTTGTTTCTCTTCCTCTTTACCAGGCTTCAGCTATCCTTCCATGCTCCTGGATGAACACTTCTTATTGGAGGGCCATGCAGGCATCACACTCAGCGGACTGAGCTGAACTTACCTCACACCCCTGCAGCCTCTCCTGATGAAGAGCCTTCCTTCCACATGGGGACCTGGGAGCAGCCTCCTCTCCTGCCTCATGCCTGTATCTTCAGTCTTGTGCCTCGAGGCTTCTTCTTTCCCATCCTCTATCTCCATTCCCTGCTCACCCTAACCTCTCAGCTCCGCCTCTCCTGCTGGATGCCTGCCTCAGCCCACCCCTTCCCACACAATCTCTGCCACCAGCCTGCTCTCACCAATCCATGCTCACCCTGCCACTAAGGAGCACTTTCTAAACACAAACTTGTTTGCTATCTCCAGCATATATCCCACATTTTTTTTTGCTGGAACCCAGGGAATACCAGACCACCTTACCTGCCTCCTGAGAAGTCTGTATGCAGGTCAAGTAGCAACAGTTAGAACTAGATGGAAACACAAACAGACTGGTTCCAAATCGGGAAAGGATTACATCAAGGCTGCATGTTGTCACTGTGTTTATTTAACTTATATGCAGAGTACATCTTGTGAAATGCCAGGCTGGATGAAGCACAGCTGGAATCAAGATTGCTGGGAGAAATATCAATAACCTCAGACACACAGACAACACCACCCTTAGGGCAGAAAGCGAAGGAGCCTCTTGAAGAAAGTGAAAGAGGAGAGTAAAAAGTTGGCTTAAAACTCAACATTCAGAAAACTAGGATCATGGCATTTGGTTCCATCACTTCATGGCAAATAGATGGGGAAACAGTGGCTGACTTTATCTTGAGGGGCTCCAAAATCACTGCAGATGGTGACTGCAGCCATGAAATTAAAAGACGCTTGCTCCTTGGATGAAAAGCTATGATCAACCTAGACAGCGTATTAAAAAGCAGAGACATTACTTTGCCAACAAAGGCCCATCTAGTCAATGCTATGGTTTTTCCAGTAGTCATGTATGGATGTGAGAGTTGGACTATAAAGAAAGCTGAGTGCCAAAGAATTGATGCTTTTGAACTGTGGTGTTGGAGAAGATTCTTGAGAGTCCCTTGGACTGCAAGGAGATCAAACCAGTCAATCCTAAAACTCTAATACTTTGGCCACCTGATGTGAAGAACTGACTCATTTGAAAAGACCCTGATGCTGGGAAAGACTGAAGGCAGGAGGAGAAGGGGACGACAGAGGACAAGATGGTTGGATGGCATCACTGACTCAATGGACATGATTTTGAGCAAGTTCTGGGAGTTGGTGATGGACAAGGAAGCCTGGCATGCTGCAGTCCATGGGGTCTCAAAGAGTCAGACATGACTGAGTGACTGACTGAACTGAGGGTCATTTACAGCTGGATCACAGGCCTCTTTTCCAATCTTGTCCTATCTCATTTCTCTGTATCTGTACCAGAGCAATGGCCATTCTTTTATTTTTTTTATTTTTTTGTCTGTGTGATAAAGTTTTATTAAAGTATAAAAGAGATAGAGAAAGCTTCTGACATAGGCATCAGAAGGGGGCAGAAAGAGTACCCTGGCCATTCTTTTAAGCAACCACATTTCCTATGGCCAACCCTTTTTCTTATACTTTCCTCTCTGTCTGGAATAACCTAGTCCCTTCTCTTACACACCCATCCTTCTGTGTCCCCCTCAAATATCCCCTTATGAGTGAACTTTCCAATGTCCCCAGGCTGGCCCAGAGCATGCTTGCGCTCAGGACCCCACATGTTTCTCTCTCACAGCACTGACGACTCTGGGGTCCACTGTCTGCTAGATGGCAGGCTGGACATGGCCCCAGGGCCCAGAGAGGGTTAGTAGGATGTACAGACAAGAGCCTTGGGCTTGGGCAAGAACTGATGCTAACGGCCTCCTTGGCCTTGATTCCAGGCTGTGAACAGGATGGGACCTGCCGCTCTGATGCAGACATGCTGGACTACCTGCTAAGCTTGGGTCAGATCAGCCAAAGGGATGGCCTGCTGGTCACCTGGTACCACCGTGCCAACAGCAAGGAGCAGATGAAGGCTGCCCTCAGCAGTAAGTCCAGTTGCCAGGATGGGGCAGGCTGGGGCAGAGGCGGAGAAGATGGAGGGAGAGTGGAGGCGAGGCTCACAGCATTACCTGTGAGGGAGCATTAGGATGGGTATGGCCGCGTTCTTGCCATCATCCACTTGAGAAAGTGAGGCCTCACTGGTTATGTGACTGGCTCAGGTTGTAGGGAGATGTCTGGGTCCAAGGTCACATCTTGCTCTCCCTCCCAGGCCTTACCAGGAGACAATTTGCCTGCTAAGGAGGCCTTTGCTCTCAAATCTGAGGAACCAGAAGATGTGTTTGAATTCTAGCACTACCAAAACGTGTGTAAATGTCTGAGTGAATTGTCTTAATATAACTCCTGAGCCTCCGATCCACAATGATAATGGCAACCAGTCAACCACACCCCCTGTGGGGACACACACACTCAGTTACATTGGGGCTCCTGGTACCAAAAGCTGCCTGTTTTGTGGGTGCCATCCCTCAGAAGAAAAATGGGGGCTCAGAAAAGTTAAGTGACTTAGCCAAAATTCACACTAAGGTCACACTGTTTGAAAGTGGCTAAGCCAACATTGTGGGTTTCCATGGTGGTTTGGTGGTAAAGAATCCATCTGCCAATGCAAGAGACGCAGGTTTGATCCCTTGGTTGGGAAGATTCCCTAGACAAGGAAACGGCAAGCCACTCCAGTATTCTTGCCTAGGAAATCCCATAGACAGAAGAGCCTGGTGGGCTACAGCCCATGGAGTATCAAGAGTCAGATACGACTTAGTGACTAAACAATAACAACAAGCCAGCATCAGAACCCCCATAACTCTGAATCACTGCATCATGCCTGGCCCAGTTCAACAGGGGAGACCACTTTTTCAGCACTGTGGGAAAGCTCGTTAAATCATGTTCATGAACGTGCTTGTTAATTCTAAAGCAGTGACTATTTGAGATGGAAAGAAGTGTCCCCAGTTTGAGCATACTTCAGAAGAGAGTTTCAGATTCAGTGGCTCTGGGGTGGGGCCTGAGAATTTGCATGGCGCAGATGTTGCTGACCCCGAGATCACACCTTGAGAACCACTGCTCTACTTTTAGGACAGTGAGATCCTGAGTGGGAGAGGGTCTTGTCCATGGTCACACAGTAGGTCTGAAGCAGAATAAGACCCAGGCTCAAGGCCTCTGACTCTTACCTCCTTCAGAGTCACCAAGGCCTGGGAGTAAGTGACTGGGAAAGGATTGCTGAATGAATGAATGAGTCCTTAGAAAGACCTCCTGGAGGAGGCAGGCTTGGTGATCAGCAAAGGGGAGGGCACCGCAGGCTGGGTGGAGCCAGTCTGCTGCTGCTTCAGGATTGGGAGGCCAATGGTCAGATTTCAGTGATAAGGCGGAGAGAGAATTCACTGGCAAGAGGGAGAACTCTTATCTGGGAGATAAGGCCTGAGGGAGGGCAAAGAGGCTCTGCCAGCCTCAGGCTCATCTCAGGTAAGTCCTGGGGCAGCAGATAAGGATCAGGCCCCACCAAGTTGTGACCTTGGCCAAGAAGAAAGCTAAGGGCCCCAACCAAGCAGTGCCCAACAGCGTGGAGCATGCTGAGGCACCTGTCAGTATAGCCACAGGGGTGGGAAGGACCCAAGGCCCAGTTTCCCCGCTGCAGGTCCTGCTAGGTCCCCAGGGTAGGTCTATGGGAGGAGGGTAGCTCCACAGCTGGGGTAGGGATCCTGAGGGGAAGCAATGGGAGGCCAGAGTTGGACTGGTGACGTCACACCGGACATCTATGTGGATGGGAGGGGCCAGAGCAAAGGCTTGGGAGGCAGGCAGAAGTGGGCTCAAATTCTACATTTCACCATTTACCAAAGGAGTGGTTTGGGACAAGTGACTTCACCCATCTGCAGCTCAAACCACTTCCTCTGCCAAATGTGGACTGGTAGGATGAAAGCAGGGCACTTCTGGTCATGAAAGAGGTCATTATTAGTAATTATGCTGAAGCAAATGGGGACATGTGATCACCCTAGTTGAGTGAGTTAACTGTCAAGTAAAAAAGATGCACAACTGGAGAGCTGCAAGTGTTCGAGTCCTATTTTGGTCACAACTGTTAACTAAAAAGATGCACAATTTAAGAGTTATGAGTTAAGTTTTATCTGGAGCAAAATCAGGACTGCAGCCTGGGAGGCATCACCTCATATAGCTCTGAGAGACTGCTCCAAAGAGGTAGTGGGGGAAGGTCAACATAAAAGATTTTGGTGAAGGGGGAGTTGAATGCAACCAAATGCTTACTTTACAAGAGGTTTTCTCCTAGTCACGAGGATCTGATGTCATCATGAAGGGATTTAGTGCTTTTATAGATATGAGGAGATGAAAGGAAAAATACCCACCTATCTAAAGACCTGTCAAACCAGGCTCCCGGAGCACAGAGTAGCTCACTCCACCCTGAACTCCCTCAGCGGGTGTTGAAGGGTCACCAGCTGCAGCAGCACCGGATTCAGTCTCCACAGAAGCAGAGGGCAAATGCCCTTGCTGTTCAGTCAGCGTCAATGCTCTTGGCAAGTGCTGATATAGAGTTGACAGTGCCCCCTTGTGGTCATAAACCCACCATACTTGGTGGTGGTTTCCTCTCCAAGCCTCGCGACCCCATGGACTGTAGCCTGCTAGGCTCCTCTCCTCTGTCCATGGGATTCTCTAGGCAAGAATACTGGAGTGGGTTGCCATTTCGTTCTCCAGGGGATCTTCCCGACCCAGGGATTGAACCCAGATCTTCTGCATTGCAGTCAGATTCTTTACTGACTGAGGAAACTTGGGAAGGCATTTCATGACCATTTTGTCCTGTACTGCTGCTAAGTCGCTTCAGTCGTGTCCGACTCTGTGTGACCCCAGAGATGGCAGCCCACCAGGCTCCCCCATCCCTGGGATTCTCCAGGCAAGAACACTGGAGTGTGTTGCTAGGAAGGCCCATTCCCGATTCTGAAGGTTTTTGTTGATAGGCCACTCAATGAGCTATTACTGGACTAGGTCCTAATAGTCAAAGATCTCTGGACATCTATCTTCTAGTTTTGGTCCAAAAAAGTAAGATTCCCTCTAGTTGCATCTTCCTATATCTAGAGTTACACTATTATAATCATTGATCACATATCAAGCTACACATTTGATCAACTGCTTCAAGTTTAGTCAACATTATTTTCGTTGGAGGCTCAGTCATACACTTGGTAATACAAGAAACAATAATCTTGTAAAACAGGCAAAATGCAAATAATACAACTAACAACATTAGCAGAATTATAAATAAATATTTCAGCCATGAGCCTCTTGCACCAAACCAGTTTTTTTTTTTCCCAAACCAGTTTTTTAAAAGATCATCAAGAATAGGGAATGGATCACTTAAGGCAGAAATCTGATTCTTCTTGTGGTTCATCAAAGGTGTTACATTAAAGGATTCATCAGGTATGAAAACACAGCATTCAGTTTGAATTATGGCACAGGTACCTCCCTGAAATGCTGCAATGATGTCAACAGCCGAGGGTTTTGTAGTACCACCTTTCTCATCATTGAGACCTCAGAGTTCAATAGGCTAATAGTCTGGTTACTATCATTTGAAGTTTGTTGAGTGAAAGTTGTTAAGGCTTCAATATGATCAATTACACCCTCCAATCCCATTGAAGTCACGAAAAATAGCTGCTAAATGATCATACCAGTAGAATACAGATGTCTTGACTCATTGAGCTTGCATCAATGTTAGATTGGCTTGAGCTACCTCTAATTTGTTATGTATATATCCTTGAGTTCGTGGTAATCCCAGGCTACACCTTCCTATCCATTCCAGATGCCAAAGCCATTAATTAAAACCACAAATCCACCAAGTTCCATATCAGTCACTCTCTCTAAGGGTAATAGTAGGCATAATTCATAAAGCACCCAGCCTAGTTTCATAATATTACTAGGTTGATTATCCTTAGAGGAGCTTTTAAAAATTAAGTGACCATAGCTTGGTGTTAACCATACAGATCCATCCCATAATTGTTCGAGTTTTCCTTTTAGTAGACAAGAGGTTACAATTTTTGATTGGGACTTAGCTTGCCATTCTAATTGGAGTTTGAGTGACCCTAAGAGAAAACTTAAATCTATGGCCAGGGTCAGAGCAGGTATTATTAACTGGCCAGGTGAGAGTATCCCATATAGTAATATCATGAATAGATAGAACAGGACTAAATTATTTTCTAAAATAAATTTGCTAGGGGGTATCCAGTCAAAGCCCTGAAGGGGAAAAATCCACCAAGGTAATCCAGAAGTATTAGACACAGGTAACTGGCCACAAACCCAACAGTTGGATTGAGTTTTAAACTAGCATAGAATCATGTCCATGATAGAAAACATTTGATTTATAGGCAAAGGTCCAAGAAGTCAAGAAAACATTATAACTGATCATATGAATCAGGTCCAGCATCTTGAGCAAGCTGTCTGCTTCTAGTGTCATTTTCTTTTCATCCTAGTGTACTGCAGCTTCCTCTGATAAAAAAAAGTCCTTCCATCCACGTAGGAGACAGTTCCTTAAACTACGTCTTTTTCTGGTCTTGGTCGCAGGTCATGAGGTATCTGATCTTCATTCAAAGATAGATTACTGAGATAAGCTTCAGAAACTAATTTAGAGTGTTCTTTAAAAATTCAGTTAAATTTTACATTAATACAGCATAATAGCAAAGAACTACCAGGAAATGAGTCTTAGTAGATACAGATCTCCATTAACAAACTGGAATCTAACAATCATTGAAACATCTTTTTCTCCCTAAATTTACCCTTGTTTTTACCAAATATAACCGAATTAAGACTAGTTTGTTTGTGAAATAAGTGTTCAGTTCAGTTCAGTTCAGTTGCTCAGTCGTGTCTGACTCTTTGCAACCCCATGAACGGCAGCACGCCAGGCCTCCCTGTCCATCACCAACTCCTGGAGTCCACCCAAACCCATGTCCATTGAGTCGATGATGCCATCCAGTCATCTCATCCTCTGTCGTCCCCTTCTCCTCCTGCCCTCAATCTTTCCCAGCATCCGGGTATTTTCCAATGAGTCAGCTCTTCTCATGAGGTGGCTAAAGTACTGGAGTTTCAGCTTCAACATCAGTCCCTCCGATGAACACCCAGGACTGATCTCCTTTAGGATGGACGGGTTGGATCTCCTTGCAGTCCAAGGGACTCTCAAGAGTCTTCTCCAACACCACAGTTCAAAAGTATCAATTCTTTGGCACTCAGCTTTCTTTATAGTCCAATTCTCACATCCATACATGCCACTGGAAAAACCATAGCCTTGACTAGATGGACCTTTCTTGGCAAAGTAATGTCTCTGCTTTTCAATATGCTATCTAGGTTGGTCATAACTTTCCTTCCAAGGAGTAAGCGCCTTTTAATTTCATGGCTGCAGTCACCATCTGCAGTGATTTTGGAATCCAGAAAAATAAAGTCAGCCACTCTTTCCACTGTTTCACCATCTATCTGACATGAAGTGATGGGACTGGATGCCATGATCTTCATTTTCTGAATGTTGAGCTTTAAGTCAACTTTTTCACTCTCCTCTTTTACTTTCATCAAGAGGCTTTTGAGTTCCTCTTCACTTTCTGCCATAAGGGTGGTGTCATCTTCGTGTCTGAGGTTATTGATATTTCTCCCGGCAATCTTGATTCCAGCTTGTGCTTCTTCCAGCCCAGCGTTTCTCATGATGTACTCTGCATAGAAGTTAAATAAGCAAGGTAACAATATACAGCCTTGACGTACTCCTTTTCCTATTTGGAACCAGTCTATTGTTCCATGTCCAGTTCTGTTGTTTCCTGCTCTGCATATAGGTTTCTCAAAAGTCAGGTCAGGTGGTCTGGCATGCCCATCTCTTTCAGAATCTTCCACAATTTATTGTGATCTACACAGTCAAAGGCTTTGGCATAGTCAATAAAGCAGAAATAGATGTTTTTCTGGAACTCTCTTGCTTTTTTGATGATCCAGCGGATGTTGGCAATTTGATCTCTGGTTCTTCTGCCTTTTCTAAAACCAGCTTGAACATTTGGAAGTTCACAGTTCACGTACTGCTTAAGCCTGGTGTGGTGTCAATAAATTTGGCCTGATGATTTATGTAAGCATAATTGATCATAGGCTTTTTTTTCTTTGCCGAAGCTTTTATAGCATCTCAGACTGAACTTTTAAAATAAAACCTTTCAGAGCTAAGAAAGTCACACCGAAGGCTGATCACAGATTCCACCTTTCACCTAACAGATCTAGGTGGATTCCGCCCTTCTCAAGGTCTCCAAAATTCCTTGAGATTTCTGTAGCTGTTAGCGATATAACTTTCCTAGCTTATCTGATAAAGTTGCTAGAAGCAGAGTTTCCAGTTTCTGGAGGGGTCAGATAGAGAGAAAAGATAAATGTTTCAATTTGTTTCTAAAGTATAATTTTAGCAAATTATTGTCATAATTAATTTGAGGGGAAGGTTTTCTTGCACCTGGAAAACACAGATTCAAACCAGTAATTTTTCATACAGAAACCATAAAAGTTATTAGCATGAAAAAAAAAAAGTTATTAGCATGTTCGCCAGTTCATTCAGTCCTTTGACTAACCTTTGTGAAGTCACCAGGTTTTCCATTAGAATCCTTTCATTATTTACCCAGTGCAGAAATTTATATTTATCCAAAAGTCCTTTTTATAAATCTTCTTGAGGAGGAAGCATTTTTGGGAAACTTGGTTAAGTGCTGTGACAACAGTTTAAGATAGTAGCTAGAATTATGACTGAGAACATTTACCAAGATATATCAGAACTTTAGGAACTCCATGTAGTTTCTAATATATCTAAATTGGTAACATTTACCATACAATATAACCCGAGATTTATTACTCACTTAGCAATACTTCCCATGTGATTCTGCATTCAATATGAATCTAGGATAACATTTGGGATGTTTCAGGGGCCCTCTGAAGCATCCCAAAGTTAGCTAGAAGCCGAAAGTTATTCATTTGAATTAGTTAGGAGGTTTTGTTGGAGAAGGCAATGGCACCCCACTCCAGTACGCTTGCCTGGAAAATCCCATGGATGTAGGAGCCTGGTGGGCTACACAGTCCATGGGGTCGCTAAGAGTCAGACACAACTGAGCGACTTCACTTTCATTTTTCACTCTCATGCATTGGAGAAGGAAATGGCAACCCACTCCAGTGTTCTTGCCTGGAGAATCCCAGGGACAGGGGAGCCTGGTGGGCTGCCGTCTATGGGGTCGCACAGAGTCGGACACGACTGAAGTGACTTAGCAGCAGGAAGTTTTGTCAACAAATATCAAAAAGGCTTAGAACATTCAGTCAGGTAGGATTATAGGTCATTGTGAAACAATAACTATTCTACAATGAAGGATTTCAGAACAGATCATTTAAGAGATAAAGAAACTTAAATCTATTACCAAGGCAGTTCAACATCTGAAGATAGAGAAAAGCCAAATTTAAGCTTTTGTACCAGCTTACTTTTAACTTCATTTAAACATAAACTTAATTAAATTTATTTTAAACTAAGTCCTAACCACCCACAAAATTCTTTTCTCAGGGTCTGCTTTCCACAAATCTTCTTATCACTTTCTGTACCCAATACTTTGTTCTCCCATCCTGAAACAGCCACCTGTAAGTCAGACCTACTTGCTTTTCCCTTCATAAAATGCAATTCCATTCCTCACACCTTCTTTGCTGAAAACACACATCCTACTTTCCTTAAGCAACCAAAAACTGACTTTTATATTAGCATTCTGTAGATTGGTGAGCATAAATACCAGTGATTATTTCCAAAAACCTTTTCTTTCTTAGAGAGAACATTTTAGGAAGGTACCAAACATTATTCATTAATAGTCCCAAATCTCTTTAGTTTTTCTTTAGGGGAAAATTAGTGTTCAGTGATAAATGCTTCAAAATCTTATTTTATTTGGAAATGACCTAGCTATTCAATAGACTCCCATCACTTAGTTTAGTATAGCCCTTAGAATTTCTTTTTTTTTTCCCCTGAGAAGTGCTTGCTTTTTATTTATTTTTTATATGATATTATACATATTTTAATGCCATTCTCCCAAATCATCCCACCCTCTCCCTCTCCCACAGAGTCCAAAAGACTGTTCTATACATATGTGTCTCTTTTGCTGTCTTGCATACAGGGTTGTTGTTACCATCTTTCTAAATTTAATATATATGCGTTAGTATACTGTATTGGTGTTTTTCTTTCTGGCTTACTTCACTCTGTATAATAGTCTCCAGTTTCATCCACCTCATTAGAACTGATTCAAATGTATTCTTTTTAATGGCTGAGTAATACTCCATTGTGTATATGTACCACAGCTTTCTTATCCATTCATCTGCTGATGGACATCTAGATTGCTTCCATGTCCTGGCTATTATAAACAGTACTGTGATGAACATTGGGGTATATGTGTCTCTTTCAATTCTGGTTTCCTCGGTGTGTATGCCCGGCAGTGGGATTGCTGGGTCATATGGCAGTTCTATTTCCAGTTTTTAAAGGAATCTCCACACTGTTCTCCATAGTTAGCCCTTAGAATTTCAAGTTACCCCAATCTACAGAGTATTTTAGGCAGACATTCCTAAAGCATAATTATTCTTAATAGAGTTTATCTAAAAGTTCACCTCATTTATATTTTTTAGAAGTTTTTTTACTTGAGGAATTTCCTTGCTGACAAAATTGTAACAGATATACTATTTAACTTATATTAAACCTAGACACAATGAAAATACTCTGCTTAATGTTAATGTTAGTGACTCTTAGACATGTATATATTAGTTAGA
Organism: Bubalus bubalis; assembly: GCF_019923935.1. Lineage (NCBI taxonomy): Eukaryota > Metazoa > Chordata > Mammalia > Artiodactyla > Bovidae > Bubalus > Bubalus bubalis. Next base: position 91,320,693 of record NC_059162.1, read on the forward strand.
TTAATAAACAAACATTAATGCCAGGTATTTAAAACTCAATATGCCAGCAAATTTGGAAAACTCAGCAGTGGCCACAGGACTGGAAAAGGTCAGTTTTCATTCCAATCCCAAAGAAAGACAATGTTAAACAATGTTCAAACTACCACACAATTGCACTCATCTCACATGCTAGCAAAGTAATGCTCAAAAGACTCCAAGCCAGGCTTCAATAATACGTGAACCATGAACTTCTAGATGTTCAAGTTGGATTTAGAAAAGGCAGAGGAACCAGAGATCAAATTGCCAACATCCATTGGATCATTGAAAAAAGCAAGAGACTTCCAGAAAAATATTTACTTCTGCTTTATTGACTACACCAAAGCCTTTGACTGTGTGAATCACAACAAACTGGAAAATTCTTAAAGAGATGAGAATACCAGACCACCTGACCTGCCTCCTGAGAAATCTGTATGCAAGTCAAGAGGCAACAGTTAGAACTATACATGGAGCAACAGACTGGTTCCAAATTGGGAAACGAGTATGTCAAGGCTGTATGTTGTTACCCTGCTTATTTAACTTATTTGCAGAGTACATCTTGTGAAATGCCAGGCTGGATGAAGCACAGGCTGGAATCAAGATTTCTGGAAGGAATATCAAAAACCTCAGATATGCAGATAACATCACCCTTATGGAAGAAAGTAAAGAAGAACTAAAGAGCCTCTTGATGAAAGTAAAAGAGGAGAGTGAAAAAGTTGGCTTAAAGTTCAACATTCAGAAAACTAAGATCATGGCATCTGGTCCCATCACTTCATGGAAAATAGATGGCAAAACAATGGAAACAGTGGTCGACTTTATTTTTGGGCTCCAAAATCACTGCAGACAGTGACTACAGCCATGAAATTAAAAGACGCTTGCTCCTTGGAAGAAAAGCTATGACTAACCTAGACAGCATATTAAAAAGCAGAGACATTACATTGTCAGCAAAGGTCCATCTAGTCAAAACTATGTTTTTTCCAATAGTCATGTATGGATATGACAGTTGGACTATAAAGAAAGCTGAGTGCCAAAGAATTGATGCTTTTGAACTGTGGTATTGGAGAAGACTCTTGAGAGTCCCTTGGACTACAAGGAGATCCAACTAGTCAATCCTAAAGGAAATCAGTCTTGAATATTCACTGGAAGAACTGATGCTGAAGCTGAAACTCCAATACTTTGGCCACCTGATGTGAAGAACTGATTCATTGAAAAAGACCCTGATGCTGGGAAAGATTGAAGGCAAGAGGAAAAGGGGATGACAGAGGATGAGATGGTTGGATAGCATCACCAACTCAACGGACATGAGTTTGAGTAAGCTCCAGGAGTTAGCGATGGACAGGGAAGCCTGGCGTACTGCAGTCCCTGGGGTCAAAAAGACTGAGTGACTGAACTGAACTGTACTGATTTAATACTGAATATTTCCCAGTTCATGTGAACTTGAAATTCTTTTAGGTTGATTTATCTCTTAATTAGAATTGCTTGATTTGTAAGCACTTACTTTTTTTAAAGTTATGACAAAGCTAGACAGTGTATTGAAAAGCAGAGACACTACTCTGCCCTTAAAGGTTCTTACAGTCAACGCTGTGGTCTTCCAGTGATCACATACAGTTGTGAGAGCTGGACCATTGAAAGGTTATTGTTGAATCACGCGAATACACCGGGATTCTTGGCCCCTGGAGGAGAAGAATTCAATCCGGGGCCAGAGACGAGGCTTGATCGCTCAGAGCTTTTGTGTAATAAAGTTTTATTAAAGTATAAAGGAGATAGAGAAAGCTTCTGACATAGGCATCAGAAGGGGGCAGAAAGAGTACCCCCTTGCTAGTCTTCAGCTGGATGTTATATAGTCACTAGCAGTCTGTTAATGAAAGAAAGGAATGTCTTAAAATTTAGAATGGCACCAAATGGTTTATCTTGGGCCATAAAATAATTAACTTGAATCTTAAAGAAGGGCAGACCACCATACAAATAGTTTCATTTACATAGATTAGGGGAACAATATCTGAGTATAACATACTGGTTTGTCAAGTAGGTTTTGGGCCCAGAGGCGGAACCGACTTGGAGACCGAGTTTGGGGTAAAGGCGTAGTACATTAGCATAGCTTAAGACAAACATTTTCATAAGAAAAAGGCATTGGTTATCTCTAGGCTCAAGAATAGCTAACTTCAGGTGAAACCAGGTGTCATTATGGCAACACAGTATTTTAAGAGAAACCTCTCTTTAAATTTGTATAGAGAAGGAAAAAAATATTGCTAGTTTGTTTCCTCCTGCCGCTTAAGAGAGATAAAAATGTCTGACACTTGCAGGCTATTTCCTCCATTTGGAGACCCCTGGCCTTCCTGCCTGTTACCCTCTCACCATGAAGAAGGCAGAGTGACAAAGAATTGATGCCTTCAGACTGTGGTGCTGGAAAAGACTCCTGAGAGTCCCTTGGACAGCAAGGAGATCAAACCAGTCAATCTTAAGGGAAATCAACCCTGAATACTCATTGGACCATGGGGTCGCAAAGACTCGGACATGACTGAGGGGCTGAACAACAAAAATGGTTTTTCCAGTAGTCATGTATGGATGTGAGAGTGGAATCATAAAGAAGGTCAAGTTTCAAAGAATTGATGCTTTTGAACTATGGTGTTGGAGAAGACTCTTGAGAGTCCCTTGGACTGCAAGGAGATCAAGCCAGTCAATCCTAAAGGAAATCAATCCTGAATATTCATTGGAAGGACTGATGCTGAAGCTCCAAAACTTTGGCCACCTGATGTGAAGAGCCAATTCATTAGAAAAGACCCTGATGCTAGGAAAGATTGGAGGCAGGAGGAGAAGGGGACAACAGAGGACAAGATGGTTGGATGGCATCACTGACTCAATGGACATGTTTGAGCAAGCTTTGGGAGATGAAGGACAGGGAAGCCTGGCATGCTGCAGTCCATGGGATTGCAAAGAGTCAGACACTAATGAACAACTGAACAATAACAGATAAGTTATCTAGAGAACTCTGGTCTCAAGGCATAGGAGGAGTTATTTCTCAGGGCAAGAATTCTTAAAGAGATTTTTTTTTTAAGCTTTCTCTGGAGTCTAAAGAATTGTGACCACACTGTCAAAAATCATCTTTATTTTTCTGTGATCATAGTTTTATAGCCAGAATTTAGACCTGATAGTGCTCAAATTATATGCAGAGTACATCATGAGAAACGCTGGGCTGGAACAAGCACAAGCTGGAATCAAGATTGCTGGGAGAAATAGCAATCACCTCACATACGCAGATGACACCACCCTTATGGCAGAAAGTGAAGAGGAACTAAAAAGCCTCTTGATGAAAGTGAAAGAGGAGAGTGAAAAAGTTGGCTTAAAGCTCAACATTCAGAAAACGAAGATCATGGCATCCGGTCCCATCACTTCATGGCAGATAGATGGGGAAACAGTGGAAACAGTGTCAAACTTTATTTTTCTGGGCTCCAAAATCACTGCAGATGGTGACTGCAGCCATGAAATTAAAAGACGCTTACTCCTTGGAAGGAAAGTTATGACCGACCTAGATAGCGTATTGAAAAGCAGAGATATTACTTTGCTAACAAAGGTCCATCTAATCAAGGCTATGGTTTTTCCAGTGGTCATGTATGGATGTGAGAGTTGGACTGTGAAGAAAGCTGAGCACCAAAGAATTGATGCTTTTGAACTGTGGTGTTGGAGAAGACTCTTGAGAGTCCCTTGGACTGCAAGGAGATCCAACCAGTCCATTCTAAAGGATATCAGTCCTGGGTGTTCATTGGAAGGACTGATGTTGAAGCTGAAACTCCAGTACTTTGGCCAACTCATGCAAAGAGTTGACTCATTGGAAAAGGCCCTGATGCTGGGAGGGATTGGGGGCAGGAGGAGAAGGGGACGACAGAGGATGAGATGGCTGGATGGCATCACCGACTCGATGGACATGAGTTTGGGTAAACTCTGGGAGTTGGTGATGGACAGGGAGGCCTGACGTGCTGCTCTTTTGGTCGCAAAGAGTCAGACACGACTGAGCGACTGAACTGAACTGAACTGAGTGCTCAAATTGGCCCTGATAACAAGGGCAGATTGGTCCCAACAGGGTTTGTTCTTCTGGGGAAGTGGGGGTCTTAGTTTGCTTAGCCCCAGGCTGTTGATTATAGGAGAAAAGTCCTGGACATAAGGGAACTTCAGTCCATTTCCCTATCCTGTGTCAATAAAGATCTGATATTTTTAGGTCACTTTTCTTGTCATTGGATCATAGCTATAGGTTGACCAGTCATTTGAAATTTTTTTCCAAGGGGTTCCCAGGTGGAGTGTAGAACCTTAGAGGAAGCACTTCCCATATAAGCTCAAGCAGTTGGTACCAGATGCCTGCGTGCTCAAACCAAACCAGAACCTCACCAGCCGGGAATCACACTCCAAATAAAATAACAAGGCAAAAGGATGCCCAGAAATCAAGAGCCAAGTGGTAAGAGTGCTCCCAAAAGATGGCAAAGTGGTTGCCCAAAAATCAAAAGTCAAATGGCATAAACGCCAAATGTGACTTCCCAGTCCCACTAGACCTGTGACCTGGCAGAGTCAGCGCTAGCAGCCTTTTTTGGTTCTGATATAGTTTCAAGCAATTTCTTGTTGGTTTCCTGCAAAGAAGTTACTCTGTAGTTTCCTTTCTTATACACTTCTAGATACCAAGCAAAGTAGTATGGCCGGCCTTTTCTAATCGTGGGCACAAAAATGCCAATTTTGGAATATCAAAAGAGCCCCAGTTTGGCCATTTTAGGTTGAGAACTCTTTTAGTATAATTTCCCCAATTAATGAGGTCCTTGCAAATACCAGTTCCATACGCATTGGACATGAATCTGGCTGGAATGTTACTCAGAGGTTGGCTTTCTGACACCCCTCTGTTTCTGCGTTTGAGATTCTGTTTTCCACTTTAAGCTAAATTTGTCAGGGATAAAAATCACTGGTGAAGTTGTGTGGCGGGCCTGTGTGCTGCCTGTGAGCTGAACTCCTCCTGGAGTCACCTCAGACTCGTTTTAGCCCCTCTCATGTGCCTTAGATTCTGCCTCCAGCACTCTAAGATGGCTGCTCAGGTCGCTGAATGGCCAGTTCTTAGGTGTGACCCCCAGATGAGCAAGTATTTTAATTAATAGGTGAGTTTCCCTATGGGACCACTGTACTGTTCGAAGACTAGACCTTCACCACTCCCATAAATCTCTCAGTTACCTGAGAAAACCATAGCTGGCCAGTAGAAGCCTTGTCCCTTTTCTTCAGAGCAAAGCTCTCATACATTCTCACTTTTACCCCAAAAAAGCCTATAAAGGCAGTCTAACTGAGGGAAAGTGTCAGATCAGCCTCTTACCTAACCACTCAGCCAAGACTGCTCAGTTCCCTACGACAGAACAACCTCGGCATCTTTCAGCTGAGCCCTGGATATTCCTCAATTTTTTTTCAATCGATGCCCTCTGCCCCAGGGCCTTTTCACTGGATGGGTATTCTCTGGCATCTTTCAGCAAGTCTCCCACCCAGTATCTTTCTACTGTGTGGAAATTTCTTAGTATTTTTCAACAGAGCCCAAGTCAGTGTCTAAATCATGAGTGGGTATACCCCGGATATTTCACCCGGTCCCTCTCCAGTATCTTTCCAGCTGGAAGTGGGCAGGTAACCTGCTCCACAACCAAATAAAACTCAGAATCTCAACCAATACGGAGATTCAAAAACCAGGAGAGGCTTACCCAAATTTGTCTGCTCTCCCCGAGGAAGCAGATGGGCTCAGAGGGCCACTCCTGGTACCAAGGCTCCGGTTCCTCATGGAGTTCAAGCGAGGAGGGACATCCACTCTGGGTCCTTAGTTGGTGGTCATCAGATCAGATCAGTTGCTCAGTCGTGTCCGACTCTTTGTGACCCCATGAATCGCAGCACGCCAGGCCTCCCTGTCCATCACCAACTCCCTGAGTTCACTCAGACTCACATCCATCGAGTCAGTGATGCCATCCAGCCATCTCATCCTCTGTCGTCCCCTTCTCCTCCTGCCCCCAATCCCTCCCAGCATCAGAGTCTTTTCCAATGAGTCAACTCTTCGCATGAGGTGGCCAAAGTATTAGAGTTTCAGCTTTAGCATCATTCCTTCCAAAGAAATCCCAGGGCTGATCTCCTTCAGAATGGACTGGTTGGATCTCCTTGCAGTCCAAGGGACTCTCAAGAGTCTTCTCCAATACCACAGTTCAAAAGCATCAATTCTTCAGCGCTCAGCCTTCTTCACAGTCCAACTCTCACATCCATACATGACCACTGGAAAAACCATAGCCTTGATTAGATGAACCTTTGTTAGCAAAGTAATATCTCTGCTTTTGAATATGCTATCTAGGTTGGTCATAACTTTCCTTCCAAGGAGTAAGCGTCTTTTAATTTCATGGCTGCAGTCACCATCTGTAGTGATTTTGGAGCCCAGAAAAATAAAGTCTGACACTGTTTCCACTGTTTCCCCATCTATTTCCCATGAAGTGATAGGACCGGATGCCATGATCTTCATTTTCTGAATGTTGAACTTTAAGCCAACTTCTCACTCTCCACTTTCACTTTCATCAAAAGGCTTTTGAGTTCCTCTTCACTTTCTGCCATAAGGGTGGTGTCATCTGCGTATCTGAGGTTATTGATATTTCTCCCGGCAATCTTGATTCCAGTTTGTGTTTCTTCCAGTCTGGCGTTTCTCATGATGTACTCTGCATAGAAGTTAAATAAACAGGGTGACAATATACAGCCTTGACGAACTCCTTTTCCTATTTGGAACCAGTCTGTTGTTCCATGTCCAGTTCTAACTGTCTACTAAAAAAGATGCACTACTTGAGAGTTGCGAGTTGTTTTATTTGGGGCAAAATGACTACCGCAGCCGAGAAAGCAGCACCTCAGATAGCTCTGAGAGACTGCTCCAAAGAGGTAGTGGGGAAAGGTCAATATATAAGATTTTGTTGAAGGCGGAGTTCAATGCTATCAAGTGCTTACTTTACAAGAGGTTTTCTCCTAGTCACAAGGATCTGATGTCATCGTGAAGGGATTTAGTGCTTTTCTAGATATGTGAAAGTGTTAGTCACTCAGTCGTGTCTGACTCTTTGCAGCCCCATGGACTGTAGCCCACCAGGCTCCTCTGTCCACAGGATTCTCCAGGCAAGAATACTGGAGTGGGTGGCCATTCCCTTCTCTAGGGGATTTACCCAACCCAGGGATCAAACCCTGGTCTCCTGCATTGCAGGCAGATGCTTTACCATCTGAGCCACCAGGGAAGCATGTCAAATTCCCCTATATGTAAGGATTGGGAACATAAAACCTGTTCCTAAAAATATTTCCCTGATAGCTCAGCTGGTAAAGAATCACCTGCAATGTGGGAGACCTGGGTTCAATCCCTGGGTTGGGAAGATCCCCTGGAGAAGGGAAAGACTACCCTCTCCAGTATTCTGGCCTGGTGAATTCCATGGACTGTTTATTCCATGGGGTCGCAAAGACTGGGCAACTTTCACTTCAAAGACTTGTCCCACCAGGTTCCCTGCAGCACAGAGTGCCTCACTCCATGTGAACTCCTTCAGGGGGTGTTGAAAGTCAACAGCTGAGCCACACACTAGCAGTCTTGGGTTCAAGGTCTGCACGCTCCTCCATGGCACCCCTCTGCCGGATGTGATGCGTAGAGCGCCTGGTGTGTGGGGGAGGGAAGGGAGGGCCTCGGAGCTTCCTGTGGGCTCCCTGTGGAGAGCAGCATTCTTCACCTGACTGTACCTCTGAGGACCAAGGCTCCTACTGTGGAAGCAGGCACCTGCTCCTGTCCTCATCTCCTCTTCCCTCATACCCCACCGCCCCCCACCGCAAGTTGGCTCCCAGATTTAGGATCTGGAAGGCCCTGAACAGGTGTGAATGGCTGTGCAGGAGGAAGCTGGGTCCAGGTGCTGATCACAGGAGGCAGGTTAGGTCCATCCATCTTTAGTCCCCCTCACCGAGCATTTGCTGGGCCCCTGCTCTGCACCCAGCTTGAGAGGAGGTGTAGAAATGAGTGAGATGCGGTCCTGAGTTCAGGGGCTACCAGCATCTCAAGGGAGGCAGCTGGTGCAGGTCAAGCAAGGCAGCAGCTTCAGAGACTCACCAGGACTGAGACCTGGGTTCCAGCCCTGGCTCCCTCCCAGTGTACCCCCACCCTCTCCAGACCGGACCTGGCCCATTTTAGATGGGGAAGGAGACCTCTCAGCATCCATTCTCTTTAGCTACCCTCTTAGCTGCCCACTACCCACCTGGGGCCTGACTTCTCTGGGCCTTGCTGGGCCCCAAACCCCTCTGGATCCCTCTCAGCATTCCTGGGTAACCAAGTTAAGACAAAAAAACATAGAAATAAAAGTTACCTTCATATAGCCCTTCACAGTTTACAACCTGTTTTTGTTTTTAATTTTTTATTTTTTAATACAACATAATTTATGTCCACGTGCTGTAGATAAAGCCCAGAGAGATTCATCCCCATCTTGTCAGTGAGGACACCAAAGATTCTGGAGCACTGGGTCAGAGATATAATATGAGGATGAAATGGGACAGTGCAAAGTGCCTGAAACAGTGCTGGGGACAGCCTGGTACTCAGCTTCCTCTCCCTTCTGGAAATCCAGACACCTAGGCTTCAGAGAAATTTGCAAAAATTCTCTGCAACTTTGTGCAAGCTCTTTTACTTTTCTGGACCTGGGCTGGTTGAACTTAACTTGTTTCTCTTTTGGCTGCACTGTGAGGCCTGTACGATATTAGTTCCTCGACAAGGAACCAAACGTATGCCATCTGCACTGGGAAGACAGAGTCTTAGCCACTGGACCACCAGGGAAGTCCCTGATCTCAGCTTTCTCTATCATTCATTTATCCAGTCTTTTACCATCCAACAAACATTTCCGAAGCTCCGTTTTTAGGCCTGGTACCATCTTGGCACTGGAAATCCAAGTGATGGGCACCACAGACCTGGAGCCTGCTCCTAGCCCTCAGGCTCAGGAAGGATGGTGCTATATGAGTAGTTATATGGGGGCTGAGCACTCAAAGGATAAGCTGTTAGCCTGACTTTGACTGAGTGTGTGGTTTAGGGATGGCCTCCTTGATATTTTAAGCCAACACCCACAAATGAGCTGGAGGTGGCCTAGTAAAACTGTGGAGGGAAGAGTGTTGCCATGGCAACAGCCAGGTATAGGAGCCCAGAGATGGGAGACAAGATATTTGAGCTTCGAGGCTCCAAGTGCGGTCTGTGGATCAGCAGTCTGGGCATCACTGGGGAGCTTGGTAGGTGTCTTGGGCCCCACCCCAGATCTACTGAGCAGAACTTGCATTTGAACAGTTCCTGGGTGGTCTGTGTGCACACTGATGTTGGAGAAACAGGAGTGGATGGAAGCTAGATATTGAGGGAGAGAGGGACTCTAGGTGAGATGGCAAAGTTTGCCAGGCCTGGTCCTATAGGACCTCACAGACTCTGCAAGCATTTGGATTGGATTCTCAGGGCTAAGGAAATTTTGATTTTTTAACAGAAGTGACAGGATCAGGTATATGGAACCGTCACTCTAGCAGCTATATGCTAAATGAACTTGGAGGGGAGCAGGGCTGCAAGTATAAAACAGAAGAGACCCCTCTGATGCCAACTGTCTTCGATGGAGCAGGAGCTCATAGCGACCCCACCCACCCTCTACACCACTCATTGATCAGAGAGCCTGGCCTGCTCTTCCCAGTCTGCTTCTCATTCAAAGTCCTTGACTCCCTTCTGGCCTGAACACTCCCAGCAGGCATCACACAGCCACTGGAGGCGTTAACTGCGTACATTTAAAAGACAAAAATAACAATTCTCAGCGCTATATGGATGCCTGGAGATGGACCAACTTATGTACTTCTGGCAGGAATATGAGTTAGATGAATTTTTCTAACAGTACTTTGATAATGTGGGCTCTAAAAATGACCCTGCAGACTTCCCTGATTAAGAATCTACCTGCCAATGCAGGGGGCATGGGTTCCATCCCCGGTTTGGGACTAAGCTGATGCACCACACTGAGCCTGCGTGCTGGAACAACTGAAGCCCATGCATCTGGAGCTTGTGCTCCACATCAAGAGAGGCATTGCAGGGAGACGCCCGTGCACAGCAGTGAAGAGTAGCCCCTGCTTTCCACAACTAGAGAAAGCCTGCGCCCAGCAATGAAGATCCAGCGCAACCAAAAATAATTCATTAATTTTTTTAAAAAAGACCCAGCATGGCCCTGACTCAGATTCCTCAAGTCATGGTAAAAAATAACCAGAAAGTCAGAATAAAATACACATCATTATCTGTTAGTAACAAAAATTCAGAGACTGCTGAGTCTTCCTAAAAATTTAGAGTCTCAGGAAAGACAGAGGAGTAGCTGACTGAGACAGGGTGACTGCTCTCAATCAGGGCTTTTGCAGGTTTTTTTCCTTTTTCATGAAAAGATTGTGAAAATGTGTCAAAATTGAAAGAAAAAGATTAAAATTATAAATGCTGAGTGGTCTCAACTATGGAAAAACTATACATAGATAAAAATGGAAGAAAATACATCAAAAAGTGAACTATGATGGAAATGTGGGTGAATATTTCTCTTTCTGCTTTTCTGTATTTTTCAAATATTCTATAATAAGTGTGTAATACTTTGATGATGAGAAAAATTGCTTTAAAAAGTTTCTCTGTCCAATGCAACAGGTAACGTCATGGCCCTGGAGGCAGACATCACAATAGAAGGGCTCGGCACAGTCAACGAGACAGGAGTCCCCATCATGGCGCACCCCCCAGCCATCTACAGCGACAACACCCTAGAGCAGTGGCTGGAGGCTGTGCTGGCCTCTTCCCAGAAGGGTAAGGACCTCTCTCAGCCCCTCCCCAGCTGCCCACCCCTCTGGTCCTCAGGCCACATGTGCAGGGGTCCCTCTGCTAGGAGACTAGTCCAATGACTGTCAGGAGTTGCTCTTGCTTTAGCTTTCCAGACCACTCTAGAGGCCTGGGCTCAGGGAAGATGGGTGAAACGAGGGATGTAAAAGTGTAGGGTAAGCTGCAAAGGGCCAAACATGAGCATTCAGGCTCTGAATCCATGGAACTGGATACAACATGCTCAAAGCCAATTCCACCTTCCCCTCTCCTGTCTCTTTGCCAGTTACTGTCAGAATCCAGGCATCACCCTAATGCCTCTCCCTCATTCCCTGCATTTACTCAGCTGCTGCATCTGCCAATTCTAACCCTGAAGGCTTCCCCCGATCCAGTCCCACGCAAATCATCTTTCTCTTGGACCTCCTTCCTCACTGGCTTCCTGCCTCCAAACTCGACAAAGCCCCTACCCGGGTGAGCTTTCCAAAATGCCAACTGTCATGTCACTCCCTGCTTTAATCCTCCATAGCTCCCTATGTTGTCAACATATTATGATCCCCTTGGCCTAGCTTTCTAAATTCTTCTCTAATTCTTCAGCCTGACTTTGTGCTATTCAGGCTTGGGTGGCTTGGGATCCTCTGAGCCTGCCTGTCCAAGGGTCACAGTCCCTTTTCATTAGATTCTTGACAATACCTCCACCTGCCCCAAGTCCCAAGCATTAGCCATCATCTGCTTCCTCCCCTTGGGGATGAGGGATGGGAGAACACTCCTACATGGGCAAGTCTTTGTCTCCAGGAGAGCTCCGCCTATTTGAAGCCTTCTTCACACCCACCCAGAATTCCGTCCCTGTCTTCCCTCCCACCCCTGACACACACACCATACCTGCTCTCTCTGTCCCAGGAAGTCATGTCTTCTGTTTCCTTCTTCCTTGAGCACAAGGGACCAATTTCCCAAGCCCTTGGCCCTCTCCCCACAGGCATCAAACTAGACTTCAAGAGCATCAAGGCTGTGGGCCCCTCCCTGGACCTCCTTCGGCGGCTGACAGAGGAGGGGAAAGTTCGAAGGCCTGTGTGGATCAATGCTGACATCCAGAGGGGTCCCAATGTGGGCCTCTCAATAGAGGTCAATGCCACACAGTGAGTGTTTGCCTCTCTGCTCCAGCTGTGCCCAGTCTGTTTCCTTCAACATCGGGTGCAGCAGGTGCTCAGGGGACCTTTGCTGAGTTTGCCTCCAGCCACACCATGTCGTCTGGCCTCTGAGCCTTCACACATGCTGTTCCCTCTGCCTTGAATGCCTTTCCACCATTTCCTGGTAAACCAGCCATTACCTGCCCCAGAAACTTCCCTGACGTCCCAGGCTGCTGAGGACCCTCCCTCACACTTTCTTCTAATAGTCCTGATTTCACTGGGTTCTCACTGGCAGATTATGGATTTGTGCCCTACTGGCACCCCACTCCAGTACTCTTGCCTGGAAAATCCCATGGACAGAGGAGCCTGGTAGGCTGAAGTCCATGGGGTTGCTACGAGTCAGACACGACTGAGCAACTTCACTTTCACTTTTCACTTTCATGCATTAGAGAAGGCAATGGCACCCTACTCCAGTACTCTTGCCTGGAAAATCCCATGGACGGAGGAGCCTGATGGTCTGCAGTCCATGGGGTCGCTAAGAGTTAGACTTCACTTTCACTTTCCACTCTCATGCATTGGAGAAGGAAATGGCAACCCACTCCAGTGTTCTTGCCTGGAGAATCCCAGGGATGGGGGAGCCTGTTGGGCTGCCGTCTATGGGGTCACACAGAGTCGGACACGACTGAAGGGACTTACCAGCAGCAGCAGCAGAGTGTTTATTCCTGGACAGCAAACAGTGCCAGGGCAACCCTTGGCCTCCTAGAAAAGTCTATAAAGCACTAACTCCTTCCCCAGCCTCCCCTCCCAGCCCACAAACAACCCCCAGGTCCCAGCACTGCCAACAGCAGCACTTACATAGCACCAGCTGCATGGGGCGCTCAAGTTTACAGAGGGCCGCATAAAAGGAGAGAATATATCTGAGTTCATCTTCCCATAGAAATGCCAGGTTGGGAGCATTTTTTCTTACCATTTTGCAGATAAGAAAGCTGACAATAATTGAGGCTCAGTCTGTTGAATGTTTATTATCTGTCACACACACTGTTTTAAGTAGTCTAGTTGTAGAGTACCATTTAACTCTTAGAATGAGAATGACGTAGGTACTATTATTTTCATTTTAGTAATACAACATATCCTACTGAGGTTAAATGACCTGCCTAAGTCTAATAATTGTCAGAGTAAACATACAAAGCCAGGTCTTTCTGACTCTAACCTCCAGCTCTTTACTGTCCATCTCCATTCATCCATCCACCCATCCATCCATCACACCATCTTTCCAACCAGTCAGCTAACAATCCTTCCACCCAATATTTATCAAGTCTCAAACTGAGGAGCATTTAGTAAGCAGCAGTTTGAAACTGTAGTCAGTGGCCCAAGATTTAAAAAATGGTTGATCTTCTTGTAGTGAGGTTACTCAATAATCTGGGGAAGGGGAGAGAGTAACATTATTTGCCTATTAACATTTGTAAGAGTTCAAAATCTGAATGAAATTTTTAAATAATATCTGAAAGTTCAGAGACTCTCACAGCTGATAGAGCCCAGATCCCACACCCAGGGCTTTGAATTGCATCTCCACATCCACATGAGGATGTTTGAGAAGCCCTGTCCTGCCTGAACGGATGCCATTTTTAAGAATCAAAGAGGTTGGGTGAACTTACCAAGGTGATAAAGTCAGGACTCAAATCCAGGCCTCCCCAGCTCCAAAGTCCATGCTCTACCATGGGACTTTGAGCAACTCGTAAGCCACCCTGTTCTTCAGGACTGTGCTCTAATATCTAGATGCAATAGACCCTGCCTCTTCCTAGCACTCTGATGAGAACCCAGGAGATGAGGAAGGGGCTCTAAATGACCAGCATCTCTGATTCTCTGCAGGTTCCTGGCCTTGGTCCAGGAGAAGTATCCTGAGGCAACCCTGTCTCCAGGCTGGACCACCTTCTACCTGTCCCTTTTCCCAAATGTGACGTACACACGGGCCATGGTGGAGAAGATGCAGGAGCTGGTGGGAGCACTGCCCCAGAGGGTGACCTTCCCCGTGCTGGCTGTCATGGCGAGGGCCGCCTGGCCCCACTTCAGCTGGCTGCTGGCCCAATCTGACAGGTGAGAACGCCCAGGCCCCTGCCACGGCCCCCACTCCCTCCAAACCCACTCCCAGTCCTGATGCCCCAGCAAGATCCCAGATGCTGATGGTTAGAAGGGTCTTCATGACCATCTGGCCCAACCTCTGCTGGTGCTCACATCCTCTACAATATCTCTGCTTTCTGCTTGTGCACCTCTGGGACAGGCAGGTCACTATACCTGAAGCAGCCTGTCCATTGGAAAGTGTTGCTTTTTTATTGTTATAATTATTATCTGCTTATTTATTTGGGACCACACTGCACAGCATGCGCCATCTTAGTTCCCCAACCAGGGATAAACAGGCATCCCCTGCAATGGAAGCACAGTCTTAGCCACTGGACCACCAGGGAAGTTCCAATAAGAGTTTATATTGAGACTCAATTTGCCTCCCACAGCCTCCTCCCCTGGGAACCACCTGTTCCCCGAGGGTGCACAGACTGAACCTAGAGACTCTGCCCCTAACAGCTCTGTGGGGTTGAGGAAGCCCAGCCTCCCCCCGGCTCTGTACTGCCCCCAGCCGCCCAGCACCACCTTCCTCGGACTTTCCCCACTGGAGGCCACTGCCTTTCCTCTTCATCCCTGACCTCTGATCCACCCCCACCACTCCCAGCTCCATGCCCACCTCTTCTGTCTTTCCTTCCTAAGAGAGGACCCACAAATAGACACTCCAAGTGAAGAGGCAGCCCAGTCCATCTCTCCTCCTTCTCAGCCTCTGCTTTCAGTTACCCAAGGCCTCTGTGGCTTCTTCTGCCCCCAGGAAGCGGGTAGTGCCCAACACCCCCAGCTCAGGTTAACTTCTGAGCATGGAAGAGGGGCTGAGGGCTGCTGGGCACAGACAGGCCCTAAGCTGACTCTCTGGACCCCAGGTACACCCTCACGATGTGGCAGTCGGCCTCGGACCCTGTGTCAGTGGATGACCTCCTCTACATCCGGGACAACACCGCCACCCACCAAGTCTACTATGACATCTTTGAGCCTTTCCTGTCACAGTTCAAGCAGCTCGCCAGTAGGGAGGGGTCTGCGGAGGGTGGGAAAAGGTGTATATGTATGCATGCTCAGTTGTGTCTGACTCTCTGGGATCCCATGGACTGTAGACCACCAGGCTCCTCTGGCCATGGGATTTTCCAGGGAAGAATACTGGAGTGGGTTGCCATTTTCTCCTTCAGGGGAAAGAAAAGGTGGTGGAGTGGAATCTGCCGACAAAAGCACTGAGCTAGGTGGGGCAGAGCATTGGAAAGGGAAAATGCTACATGAGATAAGAAGAAGGAATCATTTGAAGCATCCATTGTATGCCAGACTCCGGGATGGAACGCTAAGCTCCATAGATCCCTGAAGCAGGGATTCCATTTTACAGATACAGAAACTGAGGTTCAGAGCAGTTATATAATTTATACAAAGTTGTTCAGCTTAAATGTGGCACAGCTCCTACTGGAAACAGCCAATTCCAAACCCCAGATGCTTCCCCTTGCAGTACAGTTCCTCTGAGGGTTGCTCTAGCGTTTCAGAGAACAGCTCCTCCACTGTACCTGCTAATCAATGATGCTTGTCCCTTTGTCCAAAGCCCCTGTTCCCTTGACTCCAAACCTAGGAAAGCCTGCAATCAGGCCATCTCAAGGGGACCCATCAAACCCAACATTCCTGCTCTGGGAGCCGTCTAGGTGAGGGGGAGGAATACCAGCTTTGGGGCCTGACTGACCTGGCTCCGTCAGGCTCCAATCCCAGCAACCCTGCCCACTGGCTGTAGGACCTTGGGCAAGTCACCCGTCATCTACAAAACAGGGAACTCCAGCTCCCTGGAACTTTGCTGTGAGGCTTAGAGAGGACTCATGGTGTACAGAAGGCCTCCGTAACTGGTGGCCTCTTCATCTTGGCAATCTGACCCACAGTGAATACCTCACGGAAGCCAAGCTACTACACCGGGGGCAGCCTGATCCCTGCTCTCCAGCACCCTGGGGACGAGGGGCTGAGCGTGGAGTGGCTGGTTCCTGACATCCAGGGCAATGGAAGCACAGCAACAGTGCAGCTCCCAGGTAAGGTCTGCCTGCAGCCCCTGTGCTCCCAGCGTAACTGCAAGGGTTACCTCGGGGAAGCTACCTCAGGTCTCTGTTACCATAGCAACGCAGCTGCAAGGTTTGGGAGCAGTGTTGTCAAAAGTGTGGGGCTCCTGGCATTCGAACTTGTGAGGCTTCAGTCACATGGTGCGGTAAGAGAGGCGGGCAAAGGCCTCAGAGCTGAGCTAGCAGCTCATTGGGCCATTCTGATGAGCTCCAGGCACATTCACAAAGCAGCCCTTCCACCTGGAGCCCAGATCCCATCAACAGACCCCATTACCTCCTGCTGTCCCTGTAACTTCAGCAAGGGCCTCTGACACCCCATGATAACCCTAACCCCAGACACTGTTGCCTCCACTACCTCTTCCAGACCGAGAAGGCATGATCCTGCTGGACGTGGGCCTCCAGAAGCCTGCAGCTGGGGACCCCGTGCCCATCGTCCACACCCCAGATGGCCGTGCCCTGACGCTGGAGTCCTGCCTGCAGCAGCTGGCCACGCACCCCGGACGCTGGGGGGTCCACGTGCACATAGCAGAGCCCACCGCCCTGCGGCCGTCCCTGGCCACGCTGGCCACCCTCTCTGCCCTTGGCCGCCTGTCTAGGCCTGTGTGGGTCGGGGCCACAGTCTCCCACGGGAGTTTCATGGTCCCTGGCTACGTGACTGGCAGGGAGTTGCTTACAGCTGTGGCCGAGGTGTTCCCCCATGTGACACTGGCACCAGGCTGGCCCCAGGAAGTGCTGGGCAGTGGCTACAGGGAACAGCTCCTCACAGACATGCTGGAGCTCTGCCAGGGCCTCTGGCAACCCGTGTCCTTCCAGCTGCAGGCTGGGCCTCTGGGCCAGAGCCCCGCTGGAGTCGTGGCCCAGCTGCTGGAAGCTTCTCCCCGGGCCACGGTCACGGTGGAACACAGCCCTGGCCGGGGCCTCTATGCGTCTGTGCGGGCAGCGCTGCTGGCAGCCAGGGCCGTGAAGAAGACCCGAGTCTACTACAGGCTACCCCAGAGCTACCGCCAAGACTTGCTGGCGGATGTTGGCACACACTGAGCACCCAGGTGGCCTGGTGGACCCCAGCTTCCCACGGGGAGGCAGGAAGGAATAAATGCCTCTGCTTCCTCAGTGCACTGCACGCATGTCCTTGGGGCACGATGGAGTGGGAGTGGACGTGAGGTGGCCAGGGAGGATGCTTAGAGGGTCTGGAGGCTGGGGGCCAGGTCGTTCCGGTTGTCCAAGAGGAACTGTTCACAAGCCTTGAAGGTGGTGTAGAACTCAGAGGAGAGGCCGGTGACATTGGTGGTCACGTACTTGAGAACGCCCGGGGTGGCCTGGTTGTAGTAGGACACCTGCAGGACGGGGAGCCACACCCAGGGAGGATGGGGCGGCCTGGTGAGGTGCACTGAGTGGACGTGAGGCCGGGGGGCAGCAGCCTTGTTGCCTGCCAGGAAGGCAGCAAATGCCATTCAGCACCTGGGCCATACAGGACTGCGTTACTGGCAGGTGTGACCAGCTGGACTCCCCTGACCCGTCCTCTGGGTGCTGACAACCCTGGCTTCCCTCTGTCACCACACACTATACTCTCATCACGTGTCTCCCCTCTCAGCTGGGAGGCTGTCCCCAGACTGAGGCCCAGAGTGGAGGTGACTTACCCATCGTCACATAGTTAGGTGGGCCAGGCCCCCACCTCCAATTCCAGGCTCAGTCCCTTCCCTGAGGGCTCGGAATAACCATGACTCAGATACTCACCTAACACACAACCACAGTGCCTCCCTTCCCATCCCCCACTCCTAGCTAAAAGCAGGGGCCCAGAGCAGTGGGGGATGGCTCAGCAGGGGGAGACCCCTCGGGGCCTCCTTCCCCACCCCCACTCCCCTGTACACCCGCCCTCCGGCACCCACCGGCAGTGCTTGTCCCACTCGGGCCTCCGGAGGAGGTCAGAGAGCAGCAGGAAGGCCTGGGCTGTGTCCACGTGCACCAGCATCTCCATGTGGAAGGAGAGGAACTTGTCCTCCTCTAGAGTGTACAGGCGACCTGCACGGGACAGAGGGCAGCCTCATTCCCTCGGCTCCTCCTCAGACTATGCTGGGGACCCGGGCTGGAAGTCAGGGCCACACTGATTGCTGTGTGTCTGTGAACAAGTGACTCAACCTCTCTGAGCCTCGGTGGCAGCCCCGTGAAAAATGGGAGATTCAGCACAAGTGGATAGGAAGGTGTCTGAAGAAGCAGGGACTTCATGGATAAGCCCACTAGTCACATGGAATGGTACCTGACGTGAAACGGAACACACTCATCCCTTCACACAAGTGAATGCACTGTGCCTAAGGAAATACATCAAAGGTTACATACTGCAGGACTCCCTTTACTGGACATTCTCAAACAGACCAAACAAAGGGCACGGAAAACTGGTCTGTGGTTTCCAGGGATTGGGGTGGGAAGAGGCTTGATCACAAAGGAGACAGAAAAATTAGAGGTATTATGGAAATGCTCCGTATCTTGATTACTGTCGTGATGTAACTTCATGTGTTTTCCACACTAGCAGGATTACACACTAAAAAGGGGAAGTTTTACTGTATGTAAATCATGCCTCAATTTTTTAAAATATCAAAAATTTTCTTTTTAAAAATAAAAAGATAAAGAAGCAGTAACTAACACGAAACCAGAATGGATCCTCAGAGCCAGGCGTCCATCCAGCCACTGATGTCACTGTGGGGAGGTGACCCATCCCAGAACACAGGCCAAAGTGGCAGAGCTGAAGCCCCCCTCAGCCCACCCTCGCCCCCAGCCCCCAGCCAAGCCGCGCCAGGCCTTGAGGGGGCGGGCACGCTGCGATAACTGGGGTGGTTTCACGACTCTCGCAGGGCCTTTTAGGGAAACCCCCTCTGACCTGAGTGGTTCGAGAGGGTTTCGCGGCTCACGGTCAACACCTCTGGCTGCTCAAAGGAGAAAGGAAAGCTGGGAGGGTGGGTCCGCTACCTGGTTGCTCTCCGAGGACAGCACCCAGTTGTCCTTGGCCACGAGCATCTTCAGGGAGGAGACGTTGTTGTAGCTCAGGTACACCTGCCCAGACACAGAGCAACCTCACCCTCCCCTTCCTCTGGGGCTCATGCCAGGGCCACTCTGATGTGTGGAGAGGAAGCTGCACATGAAGGAAGGAGCCCCGGGCTTTGGGAAGGGAGGCCCAGGCTGGGCCAGACTCCTCCTTCACTTGGGACCTCAGCTCGCTCCTGCCAAGCAGGGGGACACAGGAAAGCCCCTGGCTCACCAGGCCAGCCTTGAGGCAGAGTATCCTGTCCCCTTTGGGCCTCCTCCAAGAAGGGAGGGTTGCGGGTCCCCGACAGGTCTGAAGGCTGTCCGCACAGAGCAGAAGGCCTTACCTGGTTGCTAGGATCCCAGGGGACAGAGAGGGGCATCTCCGCCTGCTTACAGGACACGATGTACTTCCTGGGAGAGAGGGAAGATGACAAATTTGGTCCCTCTGGGGCCCACCTCTTCTCAGCAGGCTTACTGGGTGCCAGGCCCTGTGCTCAGCCCAGCAGGGTGGGAGGCACCCCTAACTGGCCAGGGAGACTGGCTGGGCACACAGAAGACAGCGGCTGAGGACACGCACACTCAGAGGTGGGGACTCGCAGGGAAAGGTGTAGACCCGTAACCCTTGCCCGAGTGACTTCACCCTTGTGCCTCAGTGTCCTCATCTGTAAAATGGGATCAGTAATCACACCTGCTCCCTCATGGGGTCATCAGAAGAACAGTACTGGGCGTATGGCAAACCCTTCCTAAGCACATTTTTCTTATTAATATCAAATGGTAAACCATGGTGTGTTTACAGCACTTTCAAGCTTGTAAAGTGCTTTGACAGTGGTCATTCACACCTGGATTTGCGTCTCAAGCCATTGCTCATCTCCTCTCAGAGCCTTTGTTTCTTCATCTGCAAAAGGGGCATCAGAATCAATGGGAGAGACTCAAGATGTAAAAGAGGCCACACCTGTCCGGGTTCAAATTCTCATTCTGACAATCATTCCTATCTGTGTGCCTGTGGACACCAAATCCCTCTGTCCTCAGCATCCTCACCTGTTCAAGGGGCCAGTAAGACCACTCTGTCAAGAGGCCAAGACCAGAGACCGCCTGGATGTAAACACCCAGCCCAGGGGCAGCACCAAAGACAGGTGAGTTCCCAGGGGCAGGGAGCAGACAGGGAGTTGAGACAGAACTGAAGCCGTGTCCCTTCCCACCACCTGGCCTCCACTTGCCTGTCCAGGCGGATCTTCTTCCTGGCACAGCCAGTTTGCCCAGCCCCCATTATTGCCCTCTGTTGGGGGCCATGCCTCACGCCGGCCCTCAACAACCCTCCTTCCCCAAAGGGCCCAAGGAGACCCTCCCTGCAGTCCTAAAGCGGACTTCAGGTCGCACAGGGGCAGCCTGGACAGCACAGTGCCCGGTCACTGAGGCCCAGCCCCAGCTTCTCCTCACACCTGTGAGTGACTTTGGGAATACCACCCGCCCTCACTAAACCTGCTTCCTCCCCCAAAGGGGACTTGCTATGGGCAGGCACGCTTCTGAAGTGTTTCCCATGCCAGACTTCCACCAAGCCTCATGACAACCCTCTGTGGATAGCACTAGCGCCACCCCCATTTTATTTTATTCTGGTAGCGCCATGCAGCTCGTGGGATTTCAGTTCCAACCAGGGACTGAACCTGGGCCGAGGCAATACTTTGGCCACCTGATCGGTGGAACCGACTCATCTGAGAAGATCTGATGCTGGGAACAATTGAAGGCAAGAGGAGAAGAGGACGATAGAGGATGAGATGGTGAGTTAGCATCACCGACTCAATGGACATGAATTGAGAAAACTCAGGGATATAGTGAAGGACAAAGGAGCCTGATAAGATGCAGTTTATGGGGTCCCAAAGAGTCAGACGGGCTTCCCTCGTGTCTCAGATGGTAAAGCGTCTGCCTGCAATGTGGGAGACCTGGGTTCAATCCCTGGGTTTGGAAGATCCCCTGGAGGTGGATATGGCAACGCATTCCAGTACTCTTGCCTGGAAAATCCCATGGATGGAGGAGTCTGGTAGGTTACAGTCCATGGGGTCACAAAGAATCAGACAGGACTGAGCGACTTCACTTTCTTTTCTTTCTTTCTAAAGAGTCAGACACGATGTATCAACTCAGCAACAACAACAACATTAGATATCATTGTTTCATGCATTCAGTTTTTGTTTTGATTTAACTGTCTCACAAATAAATATTTTATCTGATCAAGTAACTGAGCAGGACTCTATGGGGCCTTCCCAGGACAGAACCACCTCCTCCTTTGCCTCCACCTGGCTCTTGTTTATAGGAAAACTTTAGCCTCCTAGGCCTTCCTGAAGTTCCAAAGAATAAATTTAATCAGAGAAATGAGAAAATGCAGAAGCAAAGGAAAACAGTCAAACAAGACAAAATAAGTTTAGCCATTAAACAAAGTCATGGACCTTTTGTTCCTCCTCAAGGGCTATAGATAATATCCTGAGCCATGTCCTTTTAGCTGTTTTGCAGAGAATGAAAGCTCCACCAGGTGAAAGAAGTTACCTGTGTGCTGTCCACAAGCGTGTAGACTCTAGTCTGCTTGGAACCCAACTACCTCACCATCAACCTATCAGAAGAATGTCTACCAGCTGATTACACACCCCACAACTCCCTCCCTCCCTCCCTAACCCTGTCTTTAAAATCCTTTCCCTAAAGCCATTGGGGAGTTTGAGTCTTTTAAGCACTAACTGCCTAAAGTCCTTGCTTGGCGCCGGGTAATAGACGCTGCACTTTCCTTCACCGCAACCCAGTGTCAGGAGATTGGCTTTACTGCACACAAGTGGGCGAGCGGACCCAAGTTTGATTCAGTAGTGATCATTTTTTAAATTCAATCACCGACCTTCCATCTGGGATCAATTTCCTTCTGCCTGAAGAATAGCCTTCATGAATTCCTCAATAAGAATTTATTAGTGATGGAGCTTCCTGTGGTTGAGAGTCTGCCTGCCAATACAGGGGACTTGGGTTCGATCCTTGGTCCAGGAATATCCTGCATGCTGTGGAGCAACTAAACCTCTGCACACCAGCTACTGAGCCTGCACTCTAGAGCCTGGGAAGCGCACCTGCTGAGCCCCGGAGCTGCAACTCCTGAAGCCCGTGGGGCCCCTGCTCAGTGACAAGAGAAGAGCCGCCCATGCGCTGCAACAGAGAGTAGCCACCAGTCGCTGCAACTAGAGAAATCCTAGTGCAGCAGCGAAGACCCAGCGCAGCCAAAAGTAAAATAAACAAAGTTTTTAGAAAATAATTTATTAGTGATACTCAGTTCTTGTTTACAAAAAAATATTTTATCCTCATTCTTGAAAATATTGTCACTGCATGCAGGACTCCAGGGTGTCTGTTATTCTGTTTTAGCACATCAGAGTGAATCTCCCACTGCCTCTGGCTCCCATTGACATATCTGGTTCATTATTCCACTGGAATCATTTCCCAGTCTCATCTCCTACCATTTCCTCTTACACAGTTTCTGCTTTAGCAACACAGTGGTTCCCCCAAACTCACAGTAATGTATCTTACCTTTATGCCTTTTCTCAGGCTGTTGCTTCCATCCAGAGTGCTTTTTTCCTCCCTTTCATCCCCATTTCATCTGCATGACTCCTGCTTATCTGTCAAAACCCAGTGGTACCTTCTCTAGGAAGTCCTCCTTGGACCCCTCCCCACAGCTCAGTAGGACTTTCTCTCTGCTCTTGCAGCATAGATCAGAACTGTATTATAGTGTGCTATGAATCTCTGGAAACTTGATTGTTTCCCTCTCTACACTGAGAATGCTTTAAGAACAGAGACCATGACTTATTCATCTTTGCACACCAGGTACCCAAGGCCTGGTACTTTACATTACATAGTACCAAATATACTTGGCAAGTATTTCAATACTTCAGGAAGTATTTCCTGAAGAAATGTTTTACTCTCACTTTGTCCTCCCAAACCTCACTCTTGCCCTGTTCTTTAACACTTAATCTGTTCTCTGCCACCTCCTCTCCATTGAGGCTCTGCCTCTGATGACATGGCTGAGTTGAAAGTCTTGTCCTCGATCTTCATTCTCTGCCTTCCCCAGAGCATCTGCTTTATGATGCTCAAACTTAGGAATTCTTCCTTGATCTTTGGAGCACTTCACTCTGCTTGTTCTCTTCCTGCCCCAGATTTTTTTTTCTCTTGTGTTGTTTTCCGTGTCCCCATTCCCTACCCCCTCTAAAAAAAAAAAAAAAAAAAAAACACCTCCTTACATCTGTGTCCCCTGGGATTCTGGGCTTGGGTCTCCCCTCTCTCACTTGGGATCTTGTCCATACTCCTTGCTTCAATTATGGTATCCATGCACATGGCTCCTGAATAAGTCAGGGTCCAAGGTGGAAAGCAAGAAACCACACTAAGTATTTCTCCCCAACCCAGGGATTGACCCGGGTCTCCTGCATTGCAAACAGATTTTTTACCATCTAAGCCAGCAGGGAAGCCTCGTTTGAAACAGAGGAAGCAGGGACTTCCCTGGCAGTCCAGTGCTTAAGACGCTTCCATTGCAGGGGACACAGGTTCAATTTCTGGTCAGAAGCGAATCTCGCATGCCTTGCAGCCAAAAAAAAGTGTAAAAAAGAAAAGAGTTTCATGATGATAGTGAGGAGCCAAATGGGCAGAAGGCAGGGATACCAGAGTGGGAGTAGGAGCCATTCATTGCTAGACACATTCCCTGAAGCAGAGGAAAAGAGATGTCAAAATACACTGCCTCTCCCACCCTCTTACTCCATCCAGCCAGTGCTTCCCATTGCCTGACGCAGCTGGAAGGCAGACAAGGGGGTAGGGTTGAACTCAGTGCAGGGCCAGGGAAGAGCCAGGAGTGGATCTGCGGACACCCTGGGCTGAGACTAACATAGCCCCATCCCTGGGCTTCCCGCCCCAACTGGTTCATCATCTACATACCGGATGTGACTCATCATGTCTTACTTGAATCTTCTTCCCACAAAACAGTTTCCTCCTCCCAGCTTTCTTATTTCTATCAGTGGTCCCTGATTCTCCAAGAGACAGGCTGAAACCTTCCAGCAAAGCCTCTGATTCCTCCATCCCTCTCCTCCTTCCTCCACGTGGTGTCAGTTTCCAGGTCCAAAAGATTCTTTGATGAAAATATGCACAGATCCTCCCCTTTCCTCACACCCAATTCAGATCTCCTCTTCTCTCACTGTTTTTTTTTCTTTTACTTTGCAGCATGTGGGCTTTCTCTAGTTGTGGCACACAGGTGTACTTGCCCCACAGCATGTGGGAGTTTAGTACCCACACCAGGAATCAAACCTCTGTGCCCCGCACTGGGAGGTGGATTCGCAACCACTGGACCACCAGGGAAGTCCCTTGTCTGGCTTCTAACAAGAGCTTCTTCGCTGGGTTCACTACTTCCGTTAACTTTTTCCTGATTCATGCTACACCACAGCCTGCCATCACCAGTGAATCAAAGATGACTTTTTCCACCCTGCAGCCTTATTGCCCCACCACAGGCTCACTCAAACCTCATGACTTAACAGCCTTCCCCCAGTTTCCCTAGGATGTCCTGTGCTCTCTCCTTCTGAGCCTTGGGTCATCCTGCCGGTTATCTGGAATGGCACTTGGTCTTTGCCTCTCCCCCCAGTGGAAACCCCACCCAACCATGCATCTCCACACTGATGTAAATCTTAGGGAATGAAATCTTTTTTTTTTTTTTAAATATGGAACACTTCAGGAATTTGCGTGCAATCCTTGCGCAGGGGCCATGCTAATCTTCTCTGTATCATTCCAATTTTAGTATATGTGCTGCCGAAGCGAGCACGGGAATGAAATCTTAACAGCAAATTCCAGAAGCCTTAAAAATGTGCAATTCTACTTCTGAGAATCAGGCCTAAAACATCATCAGGAATATGGCCAGAGAGGCTCATTGGAGCATTTGCTTATTAGTAAAAGACTGTAAACAATCCAGGTATCCAACATGGAAGGTAATGGTTCCATAAACTAGGGAAACAGTCATTGATTGAGATTTTATGCATCTATTAAAAGGGAAAATTGCAATCATATGGGGAAATGCTCATATTATGTATGTGAGGGAAAAGCAGATTACAAACTCATGTTTTATAAATTATATACATACATGAACAACAACACATCATCTTTATCAAGCATTTGGTAGGTACCAGGTACTGTCACAAATGATTTACATGTGTTTTTTTATTTAACCCTCACAACAACCCTACAAGGTAATAAGTGAGGAAACTGAGGGACCGAAAAGTGAAGTGACTGCCCCAGGTCACACAGCTAGTGAGTGTCAGGGCTAGAAGGGAGGACAGGCAGCCCAGAGCCTATGCATTTAGACATGCTGTCCCCCACAAGCAGTGGAAACCCAACCATTTTTTTAAACAGGCAAATATAAATATTCCACAGGCCAGATTATACTACTTTAACACCTAACAAATACAATAAATGTTGGGATGTGGTACAGAGCAATACCACAAGACAATTCTTTTTGAAGGTCATTCTTTATGTATGCATAGAAAAATGTATAACAATATACATCACAACTTTAATAATAACTTTCTCAGAAGGAAAATATTATTATTTTTTTCTTTTCTTTTTTACTAGCTTTGATTTTTTTTCAAAATCTGGAGTATGTATATATTACAAGTTTCCTGGTTTGGGGTTTTAAAAACAATATATGATCCAATTAGGAGAAGGCAGTGCCACCCCACTCCAGTCCTCTTGCCTGGAAAATCCCATGGACGGAGGAGCCTGGTGGGCTGCAGTCCATGGGGTGGCTAAGAGTCGGACATGACTGAGCAACTTCACTTTCACTTTTCACTTTCATGCATTGGAGGAGGAAATGGCAACGCACTCCAGTGTTCTTGCCTGGAGAATCCCAGGGACAGCGGAGCCTGGTGAGCTGCCGTCTATGGGGTCACACAGAGTCGGACACGACTGAAGTGACTTAGCAGCAGCATGATCCAATTAGGGCAGCAGCTGTGGCACATTGGTGTCTCTGTCCTCGACATCTAACACAGTAAATGGCACAGAATAGGTATTCGGTAAAAGTGAAATCGATGTCCTTTAGTTATAGATCCTGCCTCCTGCACAGTCACTCTAGAAAGGGATTGCAGGATAATGTGAATCCACAAAGCTCAAGGATATGAAACAACAGCAGGCAATTTTCACAGAAATGAGGCTAAGTATAGGAAATCATTTCAATGCTGCATTCTTAGGACTCGGTAACCACTTTTCTCTTTGAAACTAAGTATTTTCAGTGGTTTATTATAAATGTACAATGAAAGTTGTGAACATCAGTTAATTTTGGCAGGGTGGGGGCGGAAGCTTGAGAACTGAGTATGTTGGTTGCCTTGCTACTTAAAATAAAATGGGCTTCCCTGGTAGCTCAGCTGGTAAAGAATCCACCTGCAAAGCAGGAGACCCCTCTTCCATTCCTGAGTCAGGAAGATCTGCTGAAGAAGGGATAGGCTACCCACTCCAATATTTTTGGGCTTCCTTGGTGGCTCACCTGCAATATGAGAGACCTGGGTTCGAGCCCTGGGTTGGGAAGATCCCCTGGAGAAGGGAATCTGTACCAGTATTCTGGCCTGGAGAATCCCATGGACTATATAGAGTCAGACAGGACTGAACAACTTTCACTTCATACTTTATACTTCCTTAAATAAAATGGCCACAGTGCTTGCCCTTGAACAGGTCTCAGTAATCAACAATCTTAAAGGAAGTAAGGGAGTGTAAGAACAAAGGAAAAGCCCTCAAGAAACAATAGTTCAGATAAAACAGAGTCCTAGTTCTTCCTTAAGGGGTATGTGTAAACAATCTGACAGGGAGTTCTGCCAGAACTAAGGCTTCCACCCAGGTGGAGGATGGGATGTTGACCTTTCCTGAGCTTCATGATTTCAATCAACTAAAACTTGGACTCCATCATCATTTGCCTCAATTCTATGGTGAATTCTCCTCTGCTCAAGCCCCTTCATAAACATACATGTACAACTGCTCCTATTTTGCTGTTCCTGGAGACGTTGCTTTGGGAAAGTAATAAATCCTTCTCTGGATCTTTGGCTTGGTTGTGTCTTTTGACTTGGCACCGAAAAGACAGTTTTCAAGTAAGGGTGTGGGTAATTGAAGTAACCCAGGAAAGAGAAGCTGGGTCTTGCTGGACCTGTGGTTGTTCTGAGTGGAATGGCCTGGGAGGTTACGTGGCTCTGTGGCAGGGAATGGGGGGATAAGAGGTGTGGAGGGGGGCCCCCTCCAGCCATTCCTCAATAGCAGCTTCCAGAATCATTCTCCAAAATGTGAAGCTGAGCATGTCCCTCTCCTGCTTATCCCACAGACGAAGGCTCCTTATGCCCTCCTGGTTGGAGTCAAGCTCTTTATCAGGGCGACCCAGCCCTGCTAGCCTCCCCAGCCTTCTCCCCTGAGCATCCCTGTCTCTCACCTGGCAGGGTCCAGCCCCACTGCACAGCTGCCCTCCTGGGCAAGCCCTTCTCCCACATGCTCTGCTCCCTCCACACACGCTGCCCCCTCATCTAGAACAACCTTTCCTAGCCCTGGTCCCACATGGCTCTCTAAGTCCTCTGCATCTCCCCTGAAAGTCACATGGCCCGCCCAGGAGGCTGGGGTTCCCAGTTCCCCTGTGCTCATCAGGGATCCATCAGGTCCCACCTCGGAGGCCATGCTATTAACCCATCTTACAGGCTGTAACCCCATTCCCGCAGCATCAGCTCTAGAACAGTGGCTCCACCTAAGAGATGCTGGAGCCCCTGACAGCCCCCATGTTCTCCTCTCCTACCATATGTCACAGGGGGGCTGATGGGTCCCCAGAGCTAGCATGGTACTGGGCACAGAGTGGGGCTCAGTACCGTCATCAGTTTTCTGTATCATGAGGAGTGTCATGGGCAATGGGGTCCTGTGGCCTGGAGACCAACCCAGAAGTCTTCCTCCTGCCAAAAGCCAGAGCTGAATAAAGACCCTCTTCCTCAAAGGCAGCCTGCAGAGGCCACAGAGCTGAGAGAGGCTGCTATGCTGAGTGCCTCAGAATCCACCAGCATCCTTCCCAGGGGTGGACAACACACAGCCTGCTGGGTGGAAAGACCCAGGCTTATACCTCCGCTCTGCTGCTGACCGACTCCCACTCCCTTATCTGAGATGCAGGAGTTATACTTCCCCACAAGAATGTCACAAAGACTAAATAAGCACACAGTTCTAAAGCGGACGCCAAGCAGGGCCCTGTGGGGTACCTGGGCACTGAGGTCTCTTTGTCATTTCTTATAGGCCAAACTCCAGGCTCCATGACCTCTTGGTTCCAACTGGCAGAACAGTTGCTGATCAAGAGAGGAACAGCAACATAAATACCTGAGGCAAGATTAAAGGGGCCATAGAGGCTCATCAAGATAAGAGACTACATCACCTGAGACCCTGCAAACGCCCTAATCTTGCCAGCAATCCCTCCCTTTAGAAACTGCAGAAGAAGGAATGAAGACCTGCCCTGATCCTTATCACATACTCCTGCCTGACCAGGTAACCTCTCCCTGGTCACCAGAGAGTGGGGCACACTTCTTGAGCAGCTTGCCTGCTGTGTTTCTCCTTTGCCTGGCAAAGTAATAAAGCTACTTTTTCCTTCTCCCCCATAACTGTCTCCGTATTTCTGTTTGAAATTGGTGCACAGACAGCCAAGATTTTGGCAACAAAACAAGGGCTGTTTGTATGTGGAAAGCCTAGTCGATTGTAAGAGCTAAGTTCTAGACTGTCTCCAACATCACCCTTACTCTTACTGTCAAGTCTGGCAGCACCTTGCTGTCTTTATGGGCCTCCATCTCCAGGCACAGATGACCACCCTTTCTCCTCTAAGTGACCCTTCTATTGGCTCCCTGGTCCCTCCCCACCTCTTGTCATTCTATCCCACAACACTTAACCAATTTCTCTTCCCCCACCATCCCTAAAGTCTGTGGTCCCCAAAAGTCTGCCTCCACCCCCTTCTCTCTTTGCCTTAAGCAGGAAAAGATGCTCATAGCTTCATGCTTGGTCCAGAGTCCTAGACTTCTACATCCAATTCCTTCCTGGGCAGCTGCTGTTCAGGGACACCCGGAGCCCCCATGACCTGAGGATACCTGAACCAAACTCCCTCCCGACCTTCTCCTTAGGTCCCAGATTCCCTGGATCTGCCCACCTGGGCATCCTTCTAATCACTCTTACACACACACACAGACATGCACACACTCACTCGAGTAATCAAGGCCCCTGCTGGATTTCTCTGCACACTTCTGCCCCAATTCCCCATGCACATGACCGTTGGCTCTTGGATTGATTTAAACTCCAGCGTCTCTGAAATAGGGACAGTCTCTGTTTTCCCACACCGGGAACCATAGAACACCCTCTGAGCCAGGCAGTGACCAGTCCCTCCCCTGTGGACTCAGAAGTGGCCTGCAGCAGCCCAGGTCAGCATGCCAGTTCTATCAATTCTATCCATCTATCTTCACTTCTATCTGAAAGTGAAGTTGCTCAGTCGTATCCGACTCTTTGCAACCCAACAGACTGTCCTACCAGGCTCCTCTGTCCATGGGATTTTCCAGGCAAGAGTACTAGAGTGGGGTGCCATTTCCTTCTCCAGGGGATCTTCCCAACCCGGGAATTGAACCCGTGTCTCCTGCATTGTATGCAGACGCTTTACCATCTGAGCCACCAGGGAAGTCCAAAGTAGGGCTCATCTGGGATTTGAACCCAGGACCTCTCTCACCCTAAGCGAGAATCATACCCCTAGACCAACGAGCCACTAATCTATCTGGGATAGAAGGAAAATTCACGTTCCTCTGGCAGATCTAATCTGTTCTTGTCACTCACCCTTGCCTGACCTTCCAGACTCCCTGGGGCAGGGCAGAAAGAAGGAAGGCCTCCTTCTATGCAGGGGAAGAAAAACTCCAGGTCTTCAGGAAAGCAAGGTCAAGCTGGGTCCAGATCCCTGACCCCCTAACTCTCAGGCTGGAGCAGACAGGCAGCAGGTTGCTGGTGGGGGAGGGCAGCTGTGGGCTCCATCTAACATTTGCTGCTGTCTCTTAGTGTGCTCAAAGGTCATTTTGGAGGTGGCAGGGTTTTCTGCTTGACCTGTTAAGATCATGGAAGAGACGGAGGAGGAGGAGGAGAAGGAGGAGGTTGGGAGGTAGGCGGGGCCTCCAAAGCTGCCTTTTGGGACATTCCAGGCCTGCAGGAGCTGTTCTGCCAGAAGGAGATTTAAGCGCTGTCAAGGCTCCATCCTCCCTCTGGATCCCAGCTCTCAGAGCCTCAGGAGACTCTGCCCTTTGAGGGGTATTCCCCTCAGAGGGTCATCATGGCAAACAAGGGGTGCTGGAAGTGGGCCACTCTCGGTGGTGTCATTGCGGTTCTGGTGTTCGCCACTGCGATGATCGTGGGCTTCTTGCTGCAGAAACACACCATCCTGCCAGGTAGGAGCCCCCAGCCGTGCTATCTGGTTGTCTTCCCCATCCCTCACTCTTTGCCCCCATAAGGTTGCATCCTCATCGACAGCCCTGTTGGCCTCTGCTCTCCTCCCCAATGTTGCTGCTGTTCAGTCGCTAAGTCGTCTCTGACTCTTTGAGACCCCATGGACTGCAGCACACCAGGCTTCCCTGGCCTTTACTCTCTCCCAGAGCTTGGTCAAAGTCATGTCCTTTGAGTCCATGGTTCTATCCAACCATCTCATTCTCTGTCGTCCCCTTCTCCTCCTGCCTTCCATCTTTCCCCTCATCAGAGTCTTTTTCAGTGACTCCCTCTTCTCATCAGGTGGCCAAAGTACAGGCATTTCAGCTTCAGCATCAGTCCTTCCAATGAGTGTTCAGAGTTGGTTTCCTTTCGAATTGACTACCAAGACATCCTCCATCCACAGCTCTACTTGCCTCTCCCATCACCAAGCCCACCAAGATTTGATCTCCAAAAAACAGTCTCATTAACTTTGTTTCCCTTCCTCTTTTACCAGGCTTCAGCTATCCTTCCATGCTCCCAGATGAACTCTCCATGGAGGTCACTCAGGCATCACAAGCTCAGTGGACTGGGCTGAACTTACCCTCACAGCCCTGCACCCTCTCCTGATGAAGGGCCTTCCATCCACATGGGCACCTGGGAGCAGCCTCCTCTTCTTCTGCCTCATGCCTGTATCTTCAGTCCTGTGCCTCGAGGCTTCTTCCTTCCCATCCTCTATCTCCATTCCCTGCTCACCCTAACCTCTCAGCTCCACCTCTCCTGCTGGGCGCCTGCCTCAGCCTACCCCTCCCACACAATCTCTGCCACCAGCCTGCTCTCGCCAATCCGTGCTCGCCCTGCCACTAAGGAGCACTTTCTAAACACAAACTTGTTTGCTATCTCCAGCACATACCCCATTTTTTTTTGCTGGCGCCCAGGGTCCTTTACAACCAGATCACAGCCCTCTTTTCCAATCTTGTCCTATCTCACTTCTCTGTATCTATACCAGAGCAATGGCCATCCTTTTAAGCAACCACATTTCCTATGGCCAACCCTTTTTCTTATACTTTCCTCTCTGTCTGGAATAACCTAGTCCCTTCTCTTACACACCCATCCTTCTGTGTCTCCCTCAAATATCCCCTTATGAGTGAACTTTCCAATGTCCCCAGGCTGGCCCAGAGCATGCTTGTGCTCAGGACCCCACATGTTTCTCTCTCACAGCACTGACGACTCTGGGGTCCACTGTCTGCTAGATGGCAGGCTGGACATGGCCCCAGGGCCCAGAGAGGGTTAGTAGGATGTACAGACAAGAGCCTTGGGCTTGGGCAAGAACTGATGCTAACGGCCTCCTTGGCCTTGATTCCAGGCTGTGAACAGGATGGGACCTGCCGCTCTGATGCAGACATGCTGGACTACCTGCTAAGCTTGGGTCAGATCAGCCAAAGGGATGGCCTGCTGGTCACCTGGTACCACGCTGCCAACAGCAAGGAGCAGATGAAAGCTGCCCTCAGCAGTAAGTCCAGTTGCCAGGATGGGGCGGGCTGGGGCAGAGGCGGAGAAGATGGAGGGAGGGTGGAGGCAGGGCTAAGACAGCATTACCTGTGAGGGAGCATTAGGATGGGTATGGCCGCGTTCTTGCCATCATCCACTTGAGAAAGTGAGGCCTCACTGGTTATGTGACTGGCTCAGGTTGTAGGGAGATGTCTGGGTCCAAGGTCATATCTTGTTGTCATCTTTTCAAGGTGAAAGGAAGGGGCCCCAAATTTGTGCACTCTTCAGAAGTTTCAGGTTCACTGGCTCTGGTGTGGGACCTGAGAATTTGCATTGCCAGTAAGTTTCCAGGTGGCGCTAATGTTGTGAGCCCAGGATTGCACTTTGAGAAGCACTGCTGTACCCCAAACCCTCAATTTTAGGGAAGTTAGATCCTGAGTGGGAAAGGGTCTTGTCCACAGTCACGCAGTAGGTCTGAAGCAGAACAAGACCCAGGCTCAAGGCCCCTGCTCTTACCTCCTGCAGAGTCACCAAGGGGGCCCAGGAGTAAGAGACAGGGAAAGGTTTGCTGAATGAATGAATGAGTCCTTAGAGAGGCTTCCTGGAGGAGGCAGGCTTGGTGGTCAGCAGCGGGGAGGGCATCGCAGGCTGGGTGGAGCCAGTCTGCTGCTGCTTCAGGATTCCGAGGCTAATGGTCAGACTTGGGTGAGAAGGAGGAGCTAGAGAACTCCCTGGCAAGAGTGAGGACTCTTATCTGGGAGATAAGGCCTGAGGAGAGGCAAAGAGGCTCTGCTAGCCCCAGGCT
Organism: Bubalus bubalis; assembly: GCF_019923935.1. NCBI lineage: Eukaryota > Metazoa > Chordata > Mammalia > Artiodactyla > Bovidae > Bubalus > Bubalus bubalis. The sequence goes on from NC_059162.1 coordinate 91,353,612, forward strand.
CATCTCAGGTAGGTCCTGGGGCAGCAGATAGGGATCAGGCCCCACCAAGTTGTGACCTTGGCCAAGAAGAAAGCTAAGGGCCCCAAATAGGTGGTGCCCAATAACGTGGAGCATGCAGAGTAACCAGTCAGTATAGCCACAGGGGTGGGAAGGACCTGAGGCCTTCCATAGGTCTATGGGAGGAGGGTAGCTCCACAGCTGGGGTAGGGATCCTGAGGGGAAGCAATGGGAGGCCAGAGTTAGACTGGTGAAGTCACACCGGACATCTATGTGGATGGGAGGGGCCAGAGCAAAGGCTTGGGAGGCAGACAGAAGTGGGCTCAAATTCTACATTTCACCATTTACCAAAGGAGTGGTTTGGGACAAGTGACTTCACCCATCTGCAGCTCAAACCACTTCCTCTGCCAAATATGGACTGGTAGGATGAAACCAGGGCACTTTGGGTCATGAAAGAGGTCATTATTAGTAATTATGCTGAAACAAAAGGAATACCCCAGACTAATGGAGTGATTTACTCCATGTAGATGATAATTAAAACACAGTGAATGCAATACAACGGATATTTTATTATTTACCTCTAGTAAATGAGGGAAATGGGGCACAGAGAAGTCAAGTAACCTGTCCAAGGTCACACAGCTTGCAAGTGTTAAAGCGGGGACTGGAAGCTGACAGTCTTGGGTTCAGGGTCTGCACAAGGAGCCATGGTGCTCCTCCTCCAGGATGTGATATGTAGAGCTCATGGGTGGGAAGGGAGGGAGGGCCTGGGAACTTCCTGTGGGCTCCCTGTGGAGAGCAGCACTTCTCACTTGTCTGCATCCCTTAGGACCAGGGCTCCTACTGTAGCTCCAGGAACATGCATCTTCCCTCATCTCCTCTTCCCTCATGCCCACCCCCCTAAACAAGTTGTCTCCCAGATTTAGGATCTGGAAGGCCCTGAACAGGTGTGAATGGCTGTGCAGGAGGAAGCTGGGTCCAGGTGCTGATCACAAGGAGGTCGGTTAGGTCCATCCGTCTTTAGTCCCCCTCACTGAGCATTCGCTGGGCCCCTGCTCTGCACCCAGCTTGAGAGGAGGTGTAGAAACGAGTGAGATGCGGTCCTGAGTTCAGGGGCTACCAGCATCTCAAGGGAGGCAGCTGGTGCAGGTCAAGCAAGGCAGCAGCTTCAGAGACTCACCAGGACTGAGACCTGGGTTCCAGCCCTGGCTCCCTCCCAGTGTACCCCCACCCTCCCCAGACCGGACCTGGCCCATTTTAGATGGGGAAGGAGACCTCTCAGCATCCATTCTCTTTAGCTACCCTCTTAGCTGCCCACTACCCACCTGGGGCCTGACTTCTCTGGGCCTTGCTGGGCCCCAAACCCCTCTGGATCCCTCTCAGCATTCCTGGGTAACCAAGTTAAGACAAAAAAACATAGAAATAAAAGTTACCTTCATATAGCCCTTCACAGTTTACAACCTGTTTTTGTTTTTAATTTTTATTTTTTAATACAACATAATTTATGTCCATGTGCTGTAGTTGAAGCCCAGAGAGATTCATCCCCATCTTGTCAGTGAGGACACCAAGGATTCTGGAGCACTGGGTCAGAGATATAATATGAGGATGAAATGGGACAGTGCAAAGTGCCTGAAACAGTGCTGGGGACAGCCTGGCACTCAGCTTCCTCTCCCTTCTGGAAATCCAGACACCTAGGCTTCAGAGAAATTTGCAAAAATTCTCTGCAACTTTGTGCAAGCTCTTTTACTTTTCTGAACCTGGGCTGGTAGAACTTAACTTGTTTCTCTTTTGGCTACACTGTGAGGCCTGTGCGATATTAGGTCCTCGACAAGGAACCAAACCTATGCCATCTGCACTGGGAAGACAGAGTCTTAGCCACTGGACCACCAAGGAAGTCCCTGATCTCAGCTTTCTCTATCATTCATTTATCCAGTCTTTTACCATCCAACAAACATTTCTGAAGCTCCTTTTTTAGGCCTGGTACCATCTTGGCACTGGAAATCCAAGTGATGGGCACCATAGACCTGGAGCCTGCTCCTAGCCCTCAGGCTCGGCAAGGATGGTGCTATATGAGTAGTTACATGGGGGCTGAGCGCTCAAAGGATCAGCTGTCAGCCTGACTTTGACTGTGTGGTTTAGGGATGACCTCCTTGATATTTTAAGCCAACACCCACAAATGAGCTGGAGGTGGCCTAGTAAAACTGTGGAGGGAAGAGTGTTGCCATGGAAACAGCCAGGTGTAGGAGCCCAGAGATGGGAGACAAGATATCTGAGCTTCGAGGCTCAAAGTGTGGTCTGTGGACCAGCAGTCTGGGCATCACTGGGGAGCTTGGTAGGTGTCTTGGGCCCGACCCCAGATCTACTGAGCAGAACTTGCATTTGAACAGTTCCTGGGTGGTCTGTGTGCACACTGATGTTGGAGAAACAGGAGTGGATGGAAGCTAGATATTGAGGGAGAGAGGTGAGATGGCAAAGTTTGCCAGGCCTGGTCCTACAGGACCTCACAGACTATGGGCAGGCATTCGGATTGGATTCTCAGGACTAAAGCCAGAGCTGTTGAATTTTTAATAGAAGTAATGCAATCAGGTATAGGTGAGTGGACTTTGAGGGTAGCAGGGCTGCAAGTATAAAACAGAAGAGGCCCCTCTGATGCCAACTATCTGTGATGGACCAGGCACTCATAGTGACTCCACCCAGGCTTCACTCCACTCCTTGGTCAGCAGGTCAACTGACCTGCTCTTGCCAGCCTGCTTCGCACTCAAAGTCCTTGACTCCCTCCTGGACTGAACTCTCCCAGTGGGTATAACACAGCCACCTAAGGAGTTGACTGTATGCATTCAAAAGACAAAAATAATAACACTCAGTGCCCTTAAGGGTGCCCAGAGATGGACCAGCTTATGTACTTCTGGCAGGCATATGAGTCACAAGAATGTTTCTAGACAGTAATTTGATAATATGGGCTTTAAAAATGATACTGCAGCCTTCCCTGGTGATATACAGAAGGCTGAAGGTAGAAGAATTTATGCTTCCAAACTGTGGTGCTGGAGAAGACTCTTGAGAGACCCTTGGACTGCAGGGAAATCAAACCAGACAATCCTAAAGGAAATCAACCCTGAAATTCACTGGAAGGACCGAAGCTGAAGCTCCAAAACTTTGGCCACCAGATGAGAGAGCCTGCTTATTGGAAAAGACCCTGGTGCTAGGAAAGATTGAGGGCCAGAGGAGAAAGAGGCGACAGAGGATGAGATGGTTAGATGGTATCACTGACTCAATGGACATGAGTTTAAGCAAACTCTGGGAGATATTGAAGGAGAGGAAATCTTGGCATGCTGCAGTCCATGGAGCCACAACGATCCACACACGACTTAGTGACTGAACAACGACAGTGGATAAGAATCCACTGGATCCAGGGTTTAGGAAGGAAGATCCCACATGCTTCGGAGCAACTAAGGCCATGTGCTACAACTACTGAGCCTGCGAGTTTTTGGACTCACGAGCCGGGACTACTGAGGCTGCAGCTGGAACAACTGAAGCCAGTGCGCCTGGAGCCCGTGCTCCCCAAGAGAAGGCACTGCAATGAGAACCCTGGGCACAGCAATGAAGAGCAGCCCCTGCTTGCCAAAACTAGAGAAAGTCTGCTCCCAGCAACCAGAAATAATTAACTAAAAAAACAACCAAAGAAACGACCCTGCATGGTCCTGACTACAGTTCCTCAAGTCAGGGTAGAAAATAATCAGAAAAATCAGAAAAAAAATATGCATCCTTATTTGTTAGTAGCAAAAGTTTAGAGACTACTGAAATGTCTCAGGAAAGGTGGGGGAGTAGCTAACTGAAACAGGGTGACCACCCTCAATCAGGGCTTTTGCAGCTTTTTTTTTTTTTTAAGTAACACATAGAAAAGATTAAAATGATAAATACTGAGTGGTCTCAACTGTGTAAAAATTATAAAAATGGATGGGAATGTGGGTTAATATTTCCCTTTCTGCTTTTCTATATTTTCCAAATGTTCTATAATAAATGAGTAACACTTTGATGAAGAAAATAGATTTAAAAAAGGAACTGATCGAGTTTGTCCTCATTCACAGGCAACGTCATGGTCCTGGAGGCAGACATCACAACAGAAGGGCTCGGCACAGTCAACGAGACAGGAGTCCCCATCATGGCGCACCCCCCGGCCATCTACAGCGACAACACCCTAGAGCAGTGGCTGGAGGCTGTGCTGGCCTCTTCCCAGAAGGGTAAGGACCTCTCTCAGCTCCTCGCCAGCTGCCAAGCCCTCCAGTACTCAGACCACATGTGCAAGGGTTGCTCCACTAGGAGACCAGTCCAATCCCTATTAAGAGTTGCTCTTTGCCTCAGTTTTCCAGACCACTCTCGAGGCCTGGGCTCAGGGAAGATGGGTGAAACGAGGGATGTACAAGTGTAGGGTAAGCTGCAAAGGGCCAAACATGAGCATTCAGTCCCCCTGAATCCACGGAACTGGACACAACATGCTCAAAGCCAATTCCACCTTCCCCTCCCATGTCTCTTTGCCAGTTACCAAAAGAATCCAGGCATCACCCTAATGCCTCTCCCTCATCCCCTGCAGCTACTCAGCTGCTGCATCTGCCAATTCTAACCCTGAACCCTACCCCCGATCCAGTCCCACTCACATCATCTTTCTCCCAGACCTCCTTCCTCACTGGCTTCCTACCTCCAAAGTCTACCAAACCCCTACCTGGGTGAGCTTTCCAAAATGCCAACTGTCAAGTCACTCCCTGCTTTAACCCTCCATGGCTCCCCATTGTCCTCAGGACAAATTATGATCTCCTTGGCCTGGCTTTCAACATCCTTCTCTAACTGGTAAACAATCTGCCTGAAATGCAGGAGACCTGGGTTGAATCCTTTGGTGGGGAAGATCCCCTGGAGAAGGTAATGGCAACCCACTCCAGTATTCTTGCCTGGGAAATCCCATGGACAGAGGAATCTGGGCTACAGTCCATGGGGTCGCAAAGAGTCAGACACGACTGAGCAACTGACTCTAATTCCTCAGCCTCATCTCCTGCTCTTTAGGCTTGTGTGGCTTTGGACCCTCTAAGTCTGCCTGTCCAAGAATCACAGTCCCTTTTCATCAGATGCTTGACATCTGCACCAGCCCCAAGTCCCAAGCCCTTAGCCATCATTTGCTTCTTCCCCTTGGGGATGAGGGATGGAAGATCACTCCTACATGGGCAAGACCTTTCTCTCGTTGAAGCCTTCTTCACACCCACCCAGAATTCCATCCCTGTCTTCCCTCCCACCCCTGACACACACACCATACCTGCTCTCTCTGTCCCAGGAAGTCATGTCTTCTGTTTCCTTCTTCCTTGAGCAATTTCCCAAGCCCTTGGCCCTCTCCCCACAGGCATCAAACTAGACTTCAAGAGCATCAAGGCTGTGGGCCCCTCCCTGGACCTCCTTCGGCGGCTGACAGAGGAGGGGAAAGTTCGAAGGCCTGTGTGGATCAATGCTGACATCCAGAGGGGTCCCAATGTGGGCCTCTCAATAGAGGTCAATGCCACACAGTGAGTGTTTGCCTCTCTGCTCCAGCTGTGTCCAGTCTGTTTCCTTCAACATCGGGTGCAGCAGGTGCTCAGGGGACCTTTGCTGAGTTTGCCTCCAGCCACACCATGTCGTCTGGCCTCTGAGCCTTCACACATGCTGTTCCCTCTGCCTTGAATGCCTTTCCACCATTTCCTGGTAAACCAGCCATTACCTGCCCCAGAAACTTCCCTGACGTCCCAGGCTGCTGAGGACCCTCCCTCACACTTTCTCCTAACAGTCCTGATTTCACAACGCTATCTCTGTTGGATTATGGGTCTGTCCCCTTACTATAATGTTTATTCCTGGATGGCAAACAGTGACCAGGGCAACCCTTGGCCTGCTAGAAAAGTCTAAAGCACTAACTCCTTCCCCAGCCTCCCCTCCCACCCGCCAGCCGCCCCCCCAGGTCCCAGCACTGCCAACAGCAGCACTTACATAGCACCAGCTGCATGGGGCGCTCAAGTTTACAGAGGGCCGCATAAAAGGAGAATATATCTGAGTTCATCTTCCCATAGAAATGCCAGGTTAGGAGCATTTTTTTCTCACCGTTTTGCAGATAAGAAAACAGACAATTGAGGCTCAATCTGTTGAATGTTTATTATCTGTCACACGCACTGTTTTAAGTAGTCTAGTTGTAGAGTACCATTTAACTCTTACAATGAGAATGAGGTAGGTACTATTATTTTTATTTTGTAATATAGGAATTATCTCACTGAAGTTAAATGACCTGCCTACATCTATTGGCAGAGCAAACATACAAAGCCAGGTCTTTCTGACTCTAACTTCCAGCTCTCTACTGTCCATCTCCATTCATCCATCCACCCATCCATCATTAAACCATCTTTCCAACCAGTCAGCTAATGATACATCCACCCAGTATTTATCTAGTCTTTAACGTGGTGCATTTGGAAAGCAGCAGTTTGAAAATGTAGTCAGTGGCCCAAGATTTTAAAAAATGGATGATCTTCTTGGAGTGAATGTTGGAGTCAATCTGCGAGGTGGAGAGGGTAGTATTATTTGCCTATTCAAATTTGTAAGAGTTCAAAATTTGAATGACATTTTTAAATATCTGAAAATTCAGAGACTCTCACAGCTGGCAGCACAGATCCCACACCTGGGGATTGGATGCACCTCCTCATCCACATGGGGATGTTTGAGAAGCCCTGTCCTGCCTGAAAGGATGCCACTTTTTGAGAATCAACGAGGTTGGGTGAGCTGCCCAAGGTCATAGTCAGGACTCAAACCCAGGCCTCACTGGCTCCAGTGTCCATGCCCTAACATCGGACTTTGAGCAAGCCAACATGTGCTTCAGGACTGTGCTCTAATATCTAGATGTGATAGATCCTGCCTTTTCCAAGCACTCTGATGGGAACCCAGATGAGGAAGGGGCTCTAAAGACCAGCATCTCTGATTCTCTGCAGGTTCCTGGCCTTGGTCCAGGAGAAGTATCCTGAGGCAACCCTGTCTCCAGGCTGGACTACCCTGTACCTGCCCTTGTTCCCAAATGGGACATATACCCGGCCCATGGTGGAGAAGATGCAGAAGCTGGTGGGAGCAGTGCCCCAGAAGGTGACCTTCCCTGTACGGGCTGTCATGGTCAGGGCTGCCTGGCCCCACTTCAGCTGGCTGCTTGGCCAATCTGACAGGTGAGAACGCCCAGGCCCTTGCCCTGGCCCCTTCTCCCTCCAAACTCACTCCCGGGCCTTGAATTCCCAGCAAGATCCCAGATGCTGATGGTTAGAAGGGTCTTCATGATCATCTGGCCCAACCTCTGCTGGTGCTCACATTCTCTAGTGTCCCTGCTTTCTGCTTGTACACCTCTGGTAATGGGTAGCTATCACTTGAGGCAGCCTGTCCAGGGGAAAGTGTTTATTTTTTTCTGCTCATTTGTTTTGGGCCGCACTACACACCATGTGGGATCTTAGTTCCCCACCAGGGATCAAACCAGCAACCCCCGCAGTGGAAGCACAGTCTTTCCCACTGGACCACTAGGGAAGTTCCAGAAAGTGTTTACACTGAGAGGCAATTTGCCTCCCACAGCTTCCTCTCTTGGGAGCCAGCTATTCTCTGAGGGTATACAGACTGCACCTATAGCCTCTGCCCCAGTAGCCCTGTGGGACTGGGGGAGCCCACCCTCTGCCCTCCCCACCCCCAACTCTGCACTGGTCCCAGCTGCCCAGCACCACCTTCCTCAGCTTCTCCCCACTGGAGGCCACTCCCTTCCCCCTTCATACCTGACCTCTAATCCAAGCTGCACCCCCTCCCCTGTGCCCATCTCTTCTGTCCTTATCTCTTTCCTAAGTTGTTGTCTCTGAGTCTTGTCTGACTCTTTGTGACCCTATGAAATGCACCACGCTAGGCTTCCCTGTCCTTCACCACCTCCCAAAGCTTTCTCAAACTCATGTCCATTCAGTCATTGATGCCATCCAATCACCTCATCATCTGTTTTCCCCTTTTCCTCTGCCTTCAATCTTTCCCACTATCAGGGTCTTCTCCAATGAGTCGGCTCTTCGCATCAGGTGGCCAAAGCATTGGAACTTCAGCTTTTCAGCATGTCCTTCCAATGAATATTCAGGACTGATTTCCTTTAGGATTGACTGATTGGATCTCCTTGCTCTCCATGGGACTCTCAAGAGTCTTCTCCAGCACCACAGTTCAAAAGCATCCATTCTTCAGCACTCAGCCTTCTTGATGGTCCAACTCTCACATCCGTACATGACTAGTGATAAAACCATAGCTTTGACTATCTGGACTTTTGTCAACAAAATAATGTCTCTGCCTTTTAATATGCTCTCTAGGTTTGTGAAAGCATTTCTTCCAAGGAGCAAGTGTTTTTTAATTTCATGGCTGCATTGCCCTTCTTTGGGACTTGAATGAAAACTGACCTTTTCCAGTCCTGTGGCTACTGCTGAGTTTTCCAATTTTGCTGGTATACTGAGTGCACCACTTTAACAGCATTTTTTAGGATTTAAAATTGCTCTACTGGGATTCCATCACATCACCTCCATTAACTTTGTTCATAGTGATGCTTCCTAAGGTCCACTTGACTTCACACTCCAGAATGCCTGGATCTAGGTGAGTGATCACACTATCGTGGTTATCCAGGTCATTGAGTTTTTTTTTTGTATAGTTTTTCTGTGTATTCTTTTTTTTCTCTCTGTATTCTTGCCACCTCTTTTTAATATCTTCTGCTTCTGTTAGGTCCATACCATTTCTGTCCTCAATTGTGCCCAATCGTATGAAATGGTCCCTTGGTGTCTCTAATTTTCTTGATCTCTAGTCTTTCCCATTCTATTGTTTTCCTCTATTTCTTTGCATTATTCACTTAGAAAGGTTTTATTTCTCCTTGTTATTTTCTAGAGCTCTGCATTCAAATGGATATATCTTTCTTAATCTCCTTTGCCTTCACTTCTTTTCTCAGCTATTTGTAAGGTCTCCTCAAACAACCACTTTGCCTTTTTTTGCATTTTTCTTGGGGATGGTTTTGATCACTGCCTACTGTACAATATTACGAACCTCCATCCATATTTCTTCAGGCACTCTATCAGATCTAATCCCTTGAATTTATTTGTTATTTTCACTGTATAATCATAAGGGATTTAAGTCTTACTTGAATGGCCTAGTGGTTTCCCCTACTTTCTTCAATTTAAGTCTGAATTTGGCAATGAGTTCATGATCTGAGCAACAGTCAGTGTGTTTTTGCTGACTGTATAGAGCTTCTCCATCTTTGGCTACAAAGAATATAATCAATCTGATTTCGGTATTGACCATCTGGTGATGTATGTGTGTAGAGTATCTCTTGTGTTGTTGGAAGAGGATGTTTGCTATGACCAGTGCATACTCTTGGCAAAACTCTGTTAGCCTTTGCCTGTCTCACTTTGTAATTGCCTGTTATTCCAGGTATTTCTTGACTTCCTACTTTCGCATCCAGTCCCCTATGATGAAAAGGACATCTTTTTTCATTCAATTTAGCTTCTTCAGCACCAGAGGTTGGGGCATAGGCTTGGATTACTGTGATATTGAATGGCTTTCCCTGGAAACAAACATTCTGCCATTTTTGAGACTGCACCCAAGTACTGCATTTCGGACTCTTTTGTTGACTGTTAGGGCTATTCCATTTCTTCTAAGGGATTCTTGCCCACAGTGTAGATATAATGGTCATCTGAATTAAATTCGCCCATTCCCATCCATTTTAGTTCACTGATTCCTAAAATGTGTCTTTGTGGGTCCTCTTTCCTAACAGAGGGCCCACAAATAGACACTCTGAGTGGGGAGGCAGGCCAGTCCATCTCCCCTCCTTCTTAGCTTCTGCCCTCAGTCAGGGTTCCCAAGGCCTCCCCTCCAAGCTCAGGTTCACTTCTGAGCATGGGAGAGGGGCTGAGGGCTGCTGGGCCCAGGCAGGCTCTGAGCTGGCTCTCTGGACCCCAGGTACAGCCTGACAATGTGGCAGTCCGCCTTGGACCCCGTGACAGTGGACGACCTCCTCTATATCCGAGACAACACCGCCACCCACCAAGTCTACTATGACCTCTTTGAGCCTCTCCTGTCTCAGTTCAAGCAGCGTGCCAGTAGGGAGGGGTCTCGGGAGGGTGGGAAAGGGTGGTGGGGTTGATTCTGCATGGGGCAGCACCTAGTAGATACGGGAGCAGAGCTCGGTGGGGAAGGCCCATGAAAGGGGAAAATCCTACGTGAGATAGGAGAATAGGAATCATTTGAAGCATCCATTGTATGCCAGACCCTGGGATGGAATGCTAAGCTCCATAGATCCATGAAGCAGAGATTCCATTTTACAGATAGAGAAACTGAGGTTCAGAGCAGTTATATAATTAATACAAAGTTGTTCAGCTTAAACATGACACAGCTCCTACTGGAAACAGCCAATTCCAAACCCCAGATGCTTCCCCTTGCGGTACAGTTCCTCTGAGGGTTGCTCTAGCGTTCCAGAGAACAGCTCCTCCACTGTACCTGCTAATCATTGATGCTTGTTCTTTGTCCAAAGCCCCTGTTCCCTTGACTCCAAACCTAGGAAAGCCTGCAATCAGGCCATCTCAAGGGGACCCATCAAACCCAACATTCCTGCTCTGGGAGCCGTCTAGGTGAGGGGGAGGAATACCAGCTTTGGGGCCTGACTGACCTGGCTCCGTCAGGCTCCAATCCCAGCAACCCTGCCCACTGGCTGTAGGACCTTGGGCAAGTCACCCGTCATCTACAAAACAGGGAACTCCAGCTCCCTGGAACTTTGCTATGAGGCGTAGAGAGGATTCATGGTGTACAGAAGGCCTCCGTAACTGGTGGCCTCTTCATCTTGGCAATCTGACCCACAGTGAATACCTCACGGAAGCCAAGCTACTACACCGGGGGCAGCCTGATCCCTGCTCTCCAGCACCCTGGGGACGAGGGGCTGAGCGTGGAGTGGCTGGTTCCTGACATCCAGGGCAATGGAAGCACAGCAACAGTGCAGCTCCCAGGTAAGGTCTGCCTGCAGCCCCTGTGCTCCCAGCGTAACTGCAAGGGTTACCTCGGGGAAGCTACCTCAGGTCTCTGTTACCATAGCAACGCAGCTACAAGATGGGGGAGCAATGTTGTCAAAAGTGCGGGGCTCCTGGCCTTTGGACCAGCACTTGTGAGGCTTCAGTCACATGGTGCTGTAAGAGAGGCGGGCAAAGGCCTCAGAGCTGAGCTAGCAGCTCATTGGGCCATTCTGATGAGCTCCAGGCACATTCACAAAGCAGCCCTTCCACCTGGAGCCCAGATCCCATCAACAGACCCCATTACCTCCTGCTGTCCCTGTAACTTCAGCAAGGGCCTCTGACACCCCATGATAACCCTAACCCCAGACACTGTTGCCTCCACTACCTCTTCCAGACCGAGAAGGCATGATCCTGCTGGACGTGGGCCTCCAGAAGCCTGCAGCTGGGGACCCTGTGCCCATCGTCCGCACCCCAGATGGCCGGGCCCTGACGCTGGAGTCCTGCCTGCAGCAGCTGGCCACACACCCCGGACGCTGGGGGGTCCACGTGCACATAGCAGAGCCCACCGCCCTGCGGCCGTCCCTGGCCACGCTGGCCACCCTCTCTGCCCTTGGCCGCCTGTCTAGGCCTGTGTGGGTCGGGGCCACAGTCTCCCACGGGAGTTTCATGGTCCCCGGCTACGTGACTGGCAGGGAGTTGCTTACAGCTGTGGCCGAGGTGTTCCCCCATGTGACACTGGCACCAGGCTGGCCCCAGGAAGTGCTGGGCAGTGGCTACAGGGAACAGCTCCTCACAGACATGCTGGAGCTCTGCCAGGGCCTCTGGCAACCCGTGTCCTTCCAGCTGCAGGCTGGGCCTCTGGGCCAGAGCCCCGCTGGAGTCGTGGCCCAGCTGCTGGAAGCTTCTCCCCGGGCCACGGTCACGGTGGAACACAGCCCTGGCCGGGGCCTCTATGCGTCTGTGCGGGCAGCGCTGCTGGCAGCCAGGGCCGTGAAGAAGACCCGAGTCTACTACAGGCTACCCCAGAGCTACCGCCAAGACTTGCTGGCGGATGTTGGCACACACTGAGCACCCAGGTGGCCTGGTGGACCCCAGCTTCCCACGGGGAGGCAGGAAGGAATAAATGCCTCTGCTTCCTCAGTGCACTGCACGCATGTCCTTGGGGCACGATGGAGTGGGAGTGGACGTGAGGTGGCCAGGGAGGATGCTTAGAGGGTCTGGAGGCTGGGGGCCAGGTCGTTCCGGTTGTCCAAGAGGAACTGTTCACAAGCCTTGAAGGTGGTGTAGAACTCAGAGGAGAGGCCGGTGACATTGGTGGTCACGTACTTGAGAACGCCCGGGGTGGCCTGGTTGTAGTAGGACACCTGCAGGACGGGGAGCCACACCCAGGGAGGATGGGGCGGGGGCAGTAGAGGGTACTGAGTGGACATGAAACAGGCAGTTGGCATCTTTGTGTGTTAGTCCCTCAGTCATGTCAAATCTTTGGGACCACATGAACTTGTAGCCCTCCAGGCTCCTCTGTCCATGGCCTTCTCCAGGCAAGAATACTGGGGTGGGTTGCCATTTCCTTCCCTGGAGGATCGTCCTGACCCAGGGATAGAACTGGGGTTTCCGCATTGCAGACAATTTACTGTCTTTAGCCACCATGGAAGCCCAGTCACCTGCTAGGAAGGCAGCAAATACCAGCAGCACCTGGGGCCTTTGAGGACTGCATGATTGGCGGGTGTGACCTCCTGTAGCTGGACTCTCCTGACCCCTCCTCTGGGGCTGACAACCCTGGCTTCCCTCTGTCACCACACACTATACTGTCATCATGTCTCCCCTCTCTAGCCCGGAAGCTCTGGAAGGCTAGGTCTCCAGAGCCAAGCATAAAACTCCTCTAAATGAAGGTGCTACTGTTAGATTATGGCTTCCCAGGTGGCAATAGTGGTCAAGAATCTACCTGCCAATGCAGCAGACACAAGAGACCAGGGTTTGATATCAGGGCTGTGAAGATCCCCTAGAGAAGGAAATGGCAACCCACTCCAATATTCTTGCCTGGAAATATCCCATGGACAGGGGAGCCTGGCACGCTGGAGTCCATGGTGTGGCAGAATAGGACACGACTAAGCCCTTGTCAGCAAATCTGCAGCAAGCAGTTAGAATAACCCCAGGCAACACTAAGTTACCAAATGTCCAAGTCTCTACATGGGGTGTCTCAGGTACCTAACAGCCGCTGTGGTCCGAGGAAGAGGCACTGAGTTTCCCAGCTAGCCCACTTTCAGCCAGCCAGGTAACACTGACTGCCCTGATGAGTTTCATGGGCCCTGACGGCCTTCCTAGACATGAAAGGGGTACATAAGAAGATGGAGGTTTAGCTCAAATAGTAAAGAATCTGCTCGCAATGCGGGAAACCAGGGTTCGATCCTTGGGTTGGGAAGATCCTCTGGAGAAGGGAACGGCAATCCACTCCAGTATTCTTGCCTGGAGAATCCCATAGACAGAGGAGCCTGGCGGGCTACAGTCCACGGGATTGCAAAAAGTCGGATACGACTGAGCAACTAACACACAGGCCTGGTTCAACTGTGTCCTCGGACTTGTCTCTGCACAGATTAGGTTTTAATGAAGGCTCCTTTCTAGGCCCTGATACTCTTAGGCTCCCTACAGCTGAAAGAGAGCGCTTACTGGGCAGTGGGACTGCTGAGGTCTGGACAGTGCTGAGCTCTGGACACAAGTGTGGCTTTGGGGTGAATCTGGGTGGGAAGGGAAAGGAGACACTAGGCCTCACCTTGGTTAACTGGTCCCCCTCGCGCCAGAAGCAGAAGCCTGAGCAGACAGTCTCCCCACGCCGGTACTCTGGGGTCTCGTGGTGTGTGGGCAGCGTAACTGACCTCAGCGCAATGACATAAGGTTCCCTGTATGGAAGAAGTGTGTAGAGTGGGCACGGGAAAGAGTGAGGGCAGCTTCCAGAAGCCCCCTCCAGCACTGACCAGGCCCCGCTACAGGGATGCCCTCACCAGAGTCTAAGGCACACAGCCTGGCTCCAGGTGAAGCTGCAAAGGAGGTTCTAGACAGGAGGTTTCTGTGGGTGAGCAGTTCTGAACTCACCAGATACCAGGGTGACTGTACTGTGGACCTTCTGGAAACATTCCCTGCCTCCCTCTCCCCCGCCCCGGGGAAGCAGTGCTGCACTTTGGATTTCCTTGCTTCATCTTTTTGCTTGTCTCTAGCACAAGTGATGCCATTTCTCCAGCATCCTCACCATGGTGCAGCCGGGAGCCTTACCACCCTTCAGGCAACATGGGGCTTTCAGAGGCTGGAGGCCAAGGAATGGGCCATTTGAGAGTTGGCCTGTCCGTGACCTGGGGCAAGGCACCCCCACCACACCAAGGACAGAGACCATCCTGCTTTAGAGCATGAGTGACCGGAAAGGGCAGTATGTCCTCTTGTTCTCCATTCTACCCACAGTAAGACCACAGCCACCGATTTTACGCTGAGGTCCTGAGGCCATTGGAAAGAGGGCTGACTGTACACGGATGTCCCCTCCCTGGGGAGGAAGATGAACCTGCCCACCTCCCAGCCCGGCAGGCAGGCACGCACCCGATGTCACAAGGCTTCCGTCGAGAGGCCAGGATGATGAAGTCCTGGGGCTTGGGGTCACCACCGAGGGCAGGGCTGATGACATGGTAGATGGCATCATCCTCATCCACCTGCTGCACTAGCTCCACGCTCCTGCGCAGAGTCCACGGGGGTCACAGAGGCTCCGTGTGTGACAGCAGGCTTGACCCAGCCGCTCCCCCGCCCCCATGCTTCAGCCACCCTGAGCACATGCTTGGGGATGTATCACCCCCAGACTGCTCAACAGGGACCACAGGAGGGCAGAAAAGCCTGGCCAAAGGGGACATACACACCTGGGCTTGCAGACACGTACACAAGCAATAAGCCCCACTTGTGGGCACACGTGCAGAAACACGTGGACACCCACTGATGCACACACAGTACTACAGATGTCTGTCTGTGTCTGTGCAAATGCAATACACAGATGTGTGATGATTTAGTAACCGTCCTGAGTATTCAGTGAGTGCCCACTGTGCCAGGCACTGTTCTAAGAGCTTACAGGTATTATGTCCTTTAACCCCACATCAGCCCATGCAGTTGGTATTCTGAGTATCCCCATTTAATAGATGAAGGGGCTAGGACTCAGAAATAACTCACCCACGGCCACAGAGCTAATAAGGAAGCAGGTCTGGGATGTGCACAGGTTGGGTGCCAGAACTGTGCCCCTCAGACGCGGGTACACTACACACATGTGCCCAGGTAGACACACCCTGGCTTATATCAACACACACTCACAAGGACATCCTCGCAGAGACACAACATGTCCAAACCTGCCACTTTCCCTTCACATATCCATATTAAGAATTGGCAAGCTTGGCAAATTGAGCAAACTGGACATTCTCTGAGCTACCCTGAGTCCGGGAGGAGTTCCCACCCACCCCCTCCACTTCCCAACCACCTCCCCAAGTAGTCCCCAAGCCCCCTCTCAGAAGGCAGAACTCAGTTTGAAAACCACTGATCTACCCCTATGTGCAAATACACCCACACCTCAAGTACCCATTTTAAGAAGAGGGAAACTGAGGCCAAGAAAGGACATGACTGGCCCATGGTCACATAGTTGGGCC
Source organism: Bubalus bubalis (assembly GCF_019923935.1). Taxonomy (NCBI): domain Eukaryota; kingdom Metazoa; phylum Chordata; class Mammalia; order Artiodactyla; family Bovidae; genus Bubalus; species Bubalus bubalis. The sequence goes on from NC_059162.1 coordinate 91,369,300, forward strand.
AGGCCCCCACCTCCAATTCCAGGCTCAGTCCCTTCCCTGAGGGCTTGGAATAACCATGACTCATTACTCACATAACCATAGCACCTGCCCGCCCATAACCCATCCCTAGATAAAAGCCAGCAAGGGGCCCAGAGCAGTGGGGGATGGCTCAGCGGGGGGGAGACCCCTCGGGGCCTCCTTCCCCACCCCCACTCCCCTGTACACCCGCCCTCCGGCACCCACCGGCAGTGCTTGTCCCACTCGGGCCTCCGGAGGAGGTCAGAGAGCAGCAGGAAGGCCTGGACTGTGTCCACGTGCACCAGCATCTCCATGTGGAAGGAGAGGAACTTGTCCTCCTCTAGAGTGTACAGGCGGACCTGTACGAGACAGAGGGCAGCCTCATTCCCTCGGCTCCTCCTCAGACTATGCTGGGGACCCGGGCTGGAAGTCAGGGCCACACTGATTGCTGTGTGTCTGTGAACAAGTGACTCAACCTCTCTGAGCCTCGGTGGCAGCCCCGTGAAAAATGGGAGATTCAGCACAAGTGGATAGGAAGGTGTCTGAAGAAGCAGGGACTTCATGGATAAGCCCACTAGTCACATGGAATGGTACCTGACGTGAAACGGAACACACTCATCCCTTCACACAAGTGAATGCACTGTGCCTAAGGAAATACGTCAGAGTCAAAGGTTACATGCTGCACGACTCCCTTTACTGGACATTCTCAAACAGACCAAACAAAGGGCACGGAAAACTGGTCTGTGGTTTCCAGGGATTGGGGTGGGAAGACGCTTTATCACAAAGGAGCCAGAAAAATTGGGGGTTTATGGAAATGCTCCATATCTTGATTACTGTCGTGATGATGTAACTTCATGTGTTTTCCACACTAGCAGGATTACACACTAAAAAGGGGAAGTTTTACTGTATGTAAATTATGCCTCAATTTTTTAAATATCAAAAATTTTCTTTTTAAAAATAAAAAGATAAAGAAGCAGTAACTAACACGAAACCAGAATGGATCCTCAGAGCCAGGCGTCCATCCAGCCACTGATGTCACTGTGGGGAGGTGACCCATCCCAGAACACAGGCCAAAGTGGCAGAGCTGAAGCCCCCCTCAGCCCACCCTCGCCCCCAGCCCCCAGCCAAGCCGCGCCAGGCCTTGAGGGGGCGGGCACGCTGCGATAACTGGGGTGGTTTCACGACTCTCGCAGGGCCTTTTAGGGAAACCCCCTCTGACCTGAGTGGTTCGAGAGGGTTTCGCGGCTCACGGTCAACACCTCTGGCTGCTCAAAGGAGAAAGGAAAGCTGGGAGGGTGGGTCCGCTACCTGGTTGCTCTCCGAGGACAGCACCCAGTTGTCCTTGGCCACGAGCATCTTCAGGGAGGAGACGTTGTTGTAGCTCAGGTACACCTGCCCAGACACAGAGCAACCTCACCCTCCCCTTCCTCGGGGGCTCGTACCAGGGCCACTCTGATGTGTGGAGAGGAAGCTGCACGTGAAGAAAGGAGCCCCGGGCTTTGGGAAGGGAGGCCCGGGTTGGGCCAGACTCCTCCTCCCCTTGGGGCCTCAGCTCGCTCCTGCCAAGCAGGGGGACACAGGAAAGCCCCTGGCTCACCAGGCCAGCCTTGAGGCAGAGTATCCTGTCCCCTTTAGGCCTCCTCCAAGAAGGGAGGGTTAGGGGTCCCCGACGGGTCTGAAGGCTGTCCGCACAGAGCAGAAGGCCTTACCTGGTTGCTAGGATCCCAGGGGACAGAGAGGGGCATCTCCGCCTGCTTACAGGACACGATGTACTTCCTGGGAGAGAGGGAAGATGACAAATTTGGTCCCTCTGGGGCCCACCTCTTCTCAGCAGGCTTACTGGGAACCAGGCCCTGTGCTCAGCCCAGCAGGGTGGGAGGCACCCCTATCTGGCCAGGAAGACTGGGTGCGCACACAGAAAACACCAGCTGAGGACACGCACACTCAGAGGTGGGGACTCGCAGGGAAAGGTGTAGACCCGTAACCCTTGCCCGAGTGACTTCACCCTTGTGCCTCAGTGTCCTCATCTGTAAAATGGGATCAGTAATCACACCTGCTCCCTCATGGGGTCATCAGGAGGAGAACAGCATTTGGCATATGGTGTGTTAGTGGCTCAGTTGTGTCTGACTCTTTGCAACCCTATGGACTGTAGCCCGCCAGGCTCCTCTGTCCATGGGATTCTCCAGGCAAGAGTACTGAAGTGGGTTGCCAAACCCCTCCCTAAATGCACATTTTTCTTATTAACAGTAGATGGTAAACCCTGGTGCATTTACAGTACTTTCAGGCATGTAAAGTGCTTTGGTAGCAATCATTCACACCTGGATTTGCATCACAAACAATTGTTCACCTCCTCTCAGAGTCTTTCTTCATCTCCAAAATGGGCATCATCGGAATCAATGGGAGGGACACAAGATGTAAAACTGACCACACCTGCCTGGGTTCAAATTCTCATTCTGCCAATCATTCCTGTCTGTATGCCCATGGACACCTAATCCCTCTGTCCTCAGCATCCTCACCTGTATAAGGGACCGGTAAGACCACTGTGTCATGAAGCCAAGACGAGAGACTGTCTGGATGTAAACGCCCAGCCCAGGGGCAGCACCAAAGACAGGTGAGTTCCCAGGGGCAGGGAGCAGACAGGGAGTTGAGACAGAACTGAAGCCGTGTCCCCTCCCACCTCCTGGCCTCCACTTGCCTGTCCAGGCGGATCTTCTTCCTGGCACTGGCCTCTCGGTACCGCCGCTCGCCATCCTGGGGAGAGGAGCCCAGACAGATTGTGGTGGGGGCAGGACCACCAGCTCATCCAGTCCCCATTACCGCCTGCCCTCCTTCCCCAGAGGGCCCAAGAAGACCCTCCCTGCAGTCCTAAAGCAGACTTCAGGTCACACAGGGGCAGCCTGGACAGCACAGTGCCCGGTCACTGAGGCCCAGCCCCAGCTTCCCCTCACACCCGTGAGTGACTTTGGGAACACCACCCGCCCTCACTAAACCTGCTTCCTCCTCCAAAGGGGGCTTGCTGTGGGCAGGCACGCTTCTCAAGTGTTTTCCACACAAAACTTCACCTAAGTCTGTAACAACCCTCTGTGTTTGGTACTACTACTACACCCATTTTATTTTATTTTGGCCACGCCATGCAGCTTGCAGCTACTCAGTTCCCCCACCAGGCATTGAACCTGGGTCCTGGCAATACTTTGGCCACCTGATGTGATGAGTCAACTCACTGGAAAAGACCCTGATGCTGGGAAAGACTGAAGGCAAAAGAAGAAGAGGGTGCCAGAGGACAGATGGTTAGATGGCACTTCCGACTCAATGGACATGACCTTGAGCAAACTCCAGGAGATGGTGGAGGACAGGGAAGCCTGGCATGCTATCGTCCATGGGGTCACAAAGAGACAGACACAACTTAGCGACTGAACAACAGCAACAGCATGGCAATGAAATCCTGGGATTCTAAACACTAGGCCATCAGGGAACTCCCAGTACTATCCCCATTTTACAGAGGAGGAAACTGAGGCACAGAAAGGCTAAGTGACTCACCCAAGGTCACGGGGCTAAGGAGTGTGGCCAGGAACAGAACACAGATGTCCTAGCCCGGAGCCCACCTCTGAACTAGTGCCTCTAACTAACGTCTCCTCACTCATGGACGTTTATTGGCAAAGACCTGAAAGGCCATCACAGACTGTCTCCTGCCCCACTGTCTTCAGGCTGCCCGCTCCTTTGCCCACCACCCGTCTTGACTGCCAAACACTGGGCTCTAGAGCAGAGGTTTCACAGTACATGCTCAGCCTTGTGCGGTGGGCAGGGCAGGGGACCTTCTGGGAGAGAAGAGGCAACCTCACCAAGGTCACTCCCTGGCCCCTGGAAGCAAGCCCGAGCCTGGCCCTCAGGAGGCACAAGGGAACCTTTTTTAGAGCCAGCCTGGACCCCTGGTCTCTGACTCTCATCTCTACCCTTTTTGCTCCCCTGTCACCATGGTCAGAGCAGTTGCCACTCAGTCAGGCACAGGATCAGTGTCTCACCAGCAGTCCTACAAGGCAGGAACTGCAGATATGCCCTCTTTAAAGGTGGGACTGAAGCTCAAAGAGGGCACCCATTAGAACGTGGTCAAGGTGCGGTCCGACCCACATCTGACCCCAAAGCCAGCGCTTTTACAGCTCTGCAGGCTCAGGAGTGCCGGTTAACATTAGCCCAGCAATGAGGGAGGCCCACACACACGGTTCAAGTTCTTCCAAAAGCACAAGGAGCAGCCCTGGGGGTCACAGCAGGGCACTCAGGGCCAAGCTGTGCCCCAGCAGAAGGAAAGAGCTGGGCCTGTGCTCCCCAGTCCTGTCACCCCTGGGCAGAGGGGGAAGGGGGCTGGTAGTAGGGCACTCACCCCAGGCTGGGGCCGAATCCAGGGCAGCATCTGAGGCTGGTCATCTGCACCCAGGACCACGAAGGTCATGAAGGCGCTGTTGATGTGCCGCCGATGGGTCTCGGCCTCCTGGCGGTAGGCCTCCACGCACACGCCCACCTCCATGCTGAGGGGGAAGGAGGGATGCTGTCAGCTGGACAGACCTTCCCAAGGCCACCCCTCCCCAACACACATGTGCGCACATGAACACACACACACACACACACACACACACACACACACGTACTCCTGCCATTCCTCCCACAGCCTGGATCAGAGACCGCTGGGCGGGAAACTCAGAAGTGTTCTCTTTCAACAATGTTTACACAGCACCCGCTGCACCCCTGGCCCATGCTCGTCTCTGGGGGTCACAGAAATGAATAAACCTGTGCAGTCCAGGTTCTCATGCACTAACAGCTAGGGGATAGGGAAACAAATATCTCTATAAAATATGTTTATGTAAAAATAAAGGGTTATGGAAAGACATAAAGGAGGTGGAGGGGCAGGGCCTAATTAGAGAAAATGCTCATTATAAACATATTCACCAGTGCTCTCACAGCTGTGCTCCCGACAGCTCAGTTGCTGCTGTCTCTGTATCTCCGACTGTCTCGATGAATTATAAAATAGCAGCTGCCTCCATTCCCCTCACTTAGGAATGCAGACTTTATGCAGATGGGGAAATCAATACCTTGAACAGGGCACTAACTCGCCCAAGGTCACACAACAGTCAGGAAGAGACTCTGCACTAGAAACCAGGCCTCACAGATCCTAGTTCAGGACTTTTTGCTCTGCACAACAGCAGAATGTGTGCTTATCAGACGGAATAGTAAAATGATAATAATAATAAAAAAAATAATAGCAGCAGCAATGGCCAACCTTCAGTGAACGTTCTCTCTGTCATTATACTATTAAACAGTAACTCCGCATTTAATCCTCACAGTTATGAGGTAGCTGTGGTGAACCCCAGTTCTCGAAAGAACTGAGGCTCAGAGGGTTAAGTAACTCGCCCAGAGTTACACAGATGCTAAGAGGTAAGCCACATTTGAGCCCAGGCAGCCTGGCTCTTGATCCCTCCCTGTTAATGACTACATATTACTGAAAATCACCACATCTTTGAAATCATCAAAAGAGATGCATACTCTAAGTAAGCTTTCATGGGGGTATCAGAATCCATTACAAAGATAAGGGCTCTGGGAACTATTTGCGGTTTTAGGAAAAGGGTCAGGAAGGGTTCGATAAACAACAGAACACTGGCAAGAGATGCCCCGTGACCCAAGCATCCACAGTGTGGCAGGGTCAGAGGCAGGAGCCAGGGAGAGAGACCAAGACACAGAGCACATGGTGTGACGCAGGATGGGGAGCCCAGGGGAGGAACATCAGAGTGAATCCTAGCAATGGTGCAGGGACCCAGCAGCCAGACTTCAGACCCCGTAGACCTCGTCTACAGGGGAAACGGTTCCTGGCGCTTTGAGGTAATATCCCTTCTCAGGTCAGGAAGAGGCCTCAGTCCCAGGGGGCCCCGTCTCACCCATCCCAGCCCCTCACCTGTGCTTGAAGGCGTTGTTCACGATGGCCTTGAGCACCAGACGGTCCCCAACCTGGGATGGACCCCGGAAGTGGAACATCTCAATGGCCTTCAGGGTAGGGTGGGCACGGCAGAGCCGGCTGGAGGAAGCCGGGGGTCAGGGGACAGGACAAAGCACCCTCCAGTGCTTCTCCCTGCCCACATCCCCAGACCCTGCCCTGAGCCACACGCACCACCCTCTGGCCCACCCACTCCCACCCAACCCAGTGACAGCTGTACCCAGAGGAAGAAAACTAAAGTCCCATCTCACAGCTTAGAATACTGAGGTCTACATGCGTAGCTGGAAAAAAAGCTGAAGTTGAGGTGACAAAGAGCAGGGCTTGCGATAAACCTTTTCCTCTCAATGTTTATATCCTAGCACCTGCTGTTCCTACTACCTGGAAGCCCTCCCCTTACCCAGAGCTACTTGTCATTCAAGGCCCAGCTGATCTACTCCTCCTCTAGGAAGCCCTCCCTGACTATCTACACTCTGACTCTCCTCTGAGATCTTATTGCGCTCATAGCCTGGGCTGCCCAAAATGGCATTGCTTATGTACTATATCCACAAGGTAAACACAGAGGAAGGGCCATTGGAGCTAGGCTCCAAAAGGTGAAGAATTCGCCTGGCTGAGGAGGATAAGGGTTAGGGAAGGCACTCCTATCAGAGGGAACAGCAAGTACAAAGTCGTGGAGGTATGACAGTGTCAATTAATGAATGTCGGCCGTCATAACTACAAAAATATGCTCCAATACTTGGGGCAGAACAAGTGCAAGACAGGTACAGAGGTTATAGGAGAGGGAAGGAATTCTTTCCACCTTTAGGGAGAAGGGGACAGTTAGAGAGGCTTCTTAGAGGATAGACAGGATTTTAGCAAAGAATAGTGGGGCTACAAGGTGGAAGGTCAGCCAGGAGGGGAAACAAGGGCTGGGAGCATGGTGGGGAAGGTGGGAAGGAGAAGGGCAAATGGCTTGCTTTGCAAAGAGTATAAAATCCAGGAAGTGAGTGGGCAGAGCCAGGGCAAGGGGAGGCCCTGGTGCTAGCTGAGGGCTTAACATTTCCCCTGGCGAGCTCACAGAAAATCATTCCTCTCTGGTTCCCAGGGTCTGGAGGCCCCAGCTTACTCTATAAGAACAGTCGAGCTTCTGAAGCCTTGAATGCCAGCACCAAGTCAGGGTTTCTGCCCCAGAGAGAACTGGCCAAGGGAAAGAGGGGAAGAAAGAAGAGGAAGCACCTGGCTGCAATGGTGGCCACATTCTCCATCCAGGCCATGATCTGGCCCCCAAAAGTATTGCCCTGGTGATTGGCGTGGGGGGGCAGGACCAGCTCCACACTCTCCACCCGGGTCTTCTCGGCTGGCACCATGTGGCTACAGTCTCTGCTCTCCAGATCTGACCAAGGAGGGATAAAGCAAGGGAGGTGAGAAGATTCCCAAGGGCAGACCCTGCCATGGGCAGCCCAGGACCCCCTCCCCCACCACCACCACCACTCCACACAGCTTCTCTTATTCACTCAGCATCAAGGAGGTGTCATGTATCTCCCATCTCCCAGGGGGAGAGAGCTTGTTGGGTGAGGCCTGTGAAAGAGGAGGTCTTTCGCTTGGTGTGCAGGCTACTCAGCGATGACACAGGCAGGGAGGAGAGCAGTTGAAGCCCTAAGCCAAGGTCTGGAAACCAGACAGGCAGGACAGTCATAGGGAGCAACGAGACCCTGGCTTAGCTGGAGCTGAGGACAAGTAAAGGGACAGCACAAGATAAGGCTCAAACAAGGGCCCAGACGCCAGTCTAAGGCATCTAGACTGACCCTTGGGTAGAAGGGCTGTCGTGACAGGAGGGATCCACAGGGGCTGCAGTGGATGAATGGTGCCAGGGGCCTTGACGACCATAGGAAGAGCTGGGCCTGCCATGGCCCCCAGGCCCCGCATAAATAGGGCACATGGAATCTAGAGCACAGCTCACTGCCTTCACTGGGGTTCGCTACTTCTGCCTGCTCTCTCTCCACTCTGGGCGGCTGAACTATCCTTGATGGGTCTTAAAATTGCCTCCTTTAAGTTTCCAGTGAGACTCTGCATTCTCACTGTCTGGAGATCAGAGAACAAAACCAAGGTTACCCTCTAGACCTTTGCCCCCAGCCTGTGTCCTCTGTCAGAAAAACCTTGCTTCATCTCTCCACCTGTCAAAATCTTCCCAGTCCAAAGTAGATCTTGTGTGCCGGCACAGGACAATCTGCAGGATATGCTTTTAAGGGGAAAGGAGCAAGATATGGGACAGGAGGTACCGTTCCCCTATGGGGAAAGAAGAGAGGGTTGAAATGAGAGGTAGTATGCATTAATATGCCTTCCCTGGTGGCTCAGACAGTAAAGACTCGGCCTGCAGTGCAGGAGACCCAGGTTTGATCCCTGGGTCAGGAAGATCCCCTGGAGAAGGGAATGGCTACCCACTCCAGTATTCTTGCCTGGAAAATTTCATGGACAGAGGAGCCTGATGGGTTACAGTCCATGGAGTTGCAAAGAGTCGGACACAGCTGAGGGACTAACACTTTCACTTTGTTTTTTATGCATAAATTGCAGGAAATACTTCTGGAAAGATGGCCCCCAAATGAGTAACAGTAGCTGCCTTTTTGGAGGAGCCTGGGTTCTGGGGTAGAAGAGAGTCTTGCTGTTTATTCTATCTCTATCTTTTTATCCCTAGAGCTATCTCAATCTAGCTACCTATCTAGCTACCTGTCTACTGAGTTGGCCAAAAGAGGGAACATCCTACAGAAAAACCCAAATGAACTTCTTGGCCAACCCAATATATGCTTTTTTTTTATTATTTTAAGTCCTAAAAAGATCTTCATGACCAAGATAATCATGATGATGTGATCACTCACCTAGAGCCAGACATCCTGGAATGTGAAATCAAGTAGGCCTTAGAAAGCATCACTATGAACAAAGCTAGTGGAGGTGATGGAATTCCAGCTGAACTATTTCAAATCCTGGAAGATAATGATGCTGTGAAAGTGCTGCACTCAATATGCCAGCAAATTTGGAAAACCCAGCAGTGGCCACAGGACTGGAAAAGGTCAGTTTTCATTCCAATCCCAAAGAAAGGCAATGCCAAAGAATGCTCAAACTATCGCACAATTGCACTCATCTCACACGCTAGTAAAGTAATGCTCAAAATTCTCCAAGCCAGGCTTCAGCAATACGTGAACCGTGAACTTCCAGATGTTCAAACTGGTTTTAGAAAAGGCAGAGGAACCAGAGATCAAATTGCCAACATTCACTGGATCATGGAAAAAGCAAGAGAGTTCCAGAAAAACATCTATTTCTGCTTTATTGACTATGCCAAAGCCTTTGGCTGTGTGGATTACAATAAACTGTGGAAAATTCTGAAAGAGATGGGAATACCAGACCACCTGACCTGCTTCTTGAGAAACCTATATGCAGGTCAGGAAGCAACAGTTAGAACTGGACATGGAACAACAGACTGGTTCCAAATAGGAAAAGGAGTACATCAAGGCTGCATATCGTCACCCTGCTTATTTAACTTCTATGCAGAGTACATCATGAGAAACGCTGGGCTGGAGGAAGCACAAGCTGGAATCAAGATTGCCGGGAGAAATATCAATAACCTCAGATATGCTGATGACACCACCCTTATGGCAGAAAGTGAAGAGGAACTAAAAAGCCTCTTGATGATGGTGAAAGACGAGAGTGAAAAAGTTGGCTTAAAGCTCAACATTCAGAAAACTAAGATCATGGCATCTGGTCCCATCACTTCATAGCAAATAGATGGGGAAACAGCGGAAACAGTGTCAGACTTTATTTTTTGGGGCTCCAAAATCACTGCAGATGGTGATTGCAGCCATGAAATTAAAAGATTCTTACTCCTTGGAAGGAAAGTTATGACCAACCTATATAGCATATTCAAAAGCAGAGACATTACTTTGCCAACAAAGGTCCGTCTAGTCAAGGGTACTGTTTTTCCAGTGGTCACGTATGGATGTGAGAGTTGGACTGTGAAGAAAGCTGAGCACCGAAGAATTGGTGCTTTTGAACTGTGGTGTTGGAGAAGACTCTTGAGAGTCCCTTGGACTGCAAGGAGATCCAACCAGTCCCTTCTGAAGGAGATCAGTCCTGGGTGTTCTTTGGAAGGACTGATGCTAAAGCTGAAACTCTAATACTTTGGCCACCTCATGCGAAGAGTTGACTCATTGGAAAAGACTCTGATGCTGGGAGAGATTAGGGGCAGGAGGAGAAGGGGATGACAGAGGATGAGATGGCTGGATGGCATCACCAACTCGATGGACATGAGTTTGGGGGAACTCCAGGAGCCAGGGAGGCCTGGCATGCTGCAATTCATGGGGTCGCAAAGAGTCGGACATGACTGAGCGACTGAACTGAGGGTCCTCAAGGCCAAGATCAATACTACCTTCCCAAATACCTTGACTCCTAGAAACCCAAATGCATTTAGTGGATGACGAACTGTTTTCTATGTGTCCCAGCTTCATCTTCACGGCTCCTGGGAGCTGGGCAAGAGGTCCAAATGCTCCCTTTTCCCCACTAAGGGACCTTGAGGCAAGAGGGTTATCCAGGCCTGAGGCCATCACTGGGTGGATATCCCAGGGAGACTTCCTTCCTTTCTCTGCCCAGTAGGAGCCCCAGACAGAGGGGAGCATGTAGGACACGAGCTGCCCTCCCTACCCATGACACTCACCATCCTGAATGACGCAGTTGGCGAGGAGGTCCTTAATGGTGTCTGCGTAGACCAGTCGCATGCGCCGGCGCTCGGCAGCCACGCTGTGCTCCGTCTTTTCCTCTTCGGTCCGCGGCACGGTTGGCTTCAGCTTCACCTGTGGCGGGGGTGGAGTGGGGGTTTTCAGGACAAATTCCCTGAAATAGCATGAGGGCCTGGCCTCCTAGGATTGCAAGGAGATCAAACCAGTCAATCCTAGAGGAAATCAACACTGAACATTCATTGGAAGTACTGATGCTGAAGCTGAAGCTCCGACTCTTTGGAAAAGATCCTGTTACTGGGAAAAGTTGAGGGCAGGAGGAGAAGGGGACAACAGAGGATTAGATGGTTGGATGGCATCACCGACTCAATGGACATGAATCTGAGCAAATTCCAGGAGACAGTGAAGGATGGAGAGCCTGGCGTGCTATGGTCCATGGGGTCACAAAGAGCTGGACACGACTTAGTGACTGAACAACAACAACTGTCCCCCAGTAATCATCTCGCACCTGGGGCTCCTGGATGGTTACAAGTCTTGTCCCCTCTTTGTCCCCATCTTCCATCTCCATGTTGACTGATATATCATTTTCATCCTCCAGTGTCCCCTGAGCCCATTCTTGGGCAAAGGAACCGTGGATGAAGAATGTCAAGGCAGGACATGGAAGGCAATGGAAAGATCTGGAGAATCCTGCAGTGAGGTACACAGGGAGAGAAGGGGAAAAGCAGAGCAGGAAGGCACTTGGGGTTCAACCACAGCGGGGGATGGGCCTTCTTCTGGAAGCTATGGATTCCCTGCTGCACCTTCATCTCTACCACTCTACCAACCCCCAGAATCACTGCCCTAGAAAGGCACCCAGGTGGCCTGGCAGCATAGAGTGCCATGCTACCTTCACCCACCTTGGAGAGCTCCCTGTGGGCCACAAAGGTGGCTAAGGCCTTGCACACACACCACTGCTTCTCAGAGCACAGGTCCTCAGAGGCCACCTGGATGCCCACCTGGAAAGGAAGAGCAAGGTGGACAAGTGAGGAGGGAGGAACTAGAATCCTACAGCTTGAGATGGGAAGCATCACCAGGCCTGGCTTCTGGTATTCCTGTATCACCTACCAAGTCCAGGGGGCTAGAGATGTGGGATAGGTTCTGATTCTGGCCCTGGCTCCCTGGGGAACCTTGGGCATGTCAATTCCTTTCTCTGGATCTCAGTTTCCTCATCTGTAAAATGGGAATGATTGTACCTACCCTCACAGGGTTATTGAGAGGATCAAAATGAGACTGTTATGAAAGGGCTTGAAGTAAGTAATTTAAGTGTTGGCTAAATTGGAAGGACAGACAGCTTGGGGGTCCATAGGGGGACCCTGAGCCCTTATGGGGTGTCCAGAGCTACAGTCAAGATTCTGCTATCCAAGCCTCAGTGTGCCTCAGTAACCACTGGCCCAGCTGGGTAAAGTTGTCTGGGCCTGACGTCCATAAGTGGGAAGTAGAGGCCCTCCACCCTGCATCACCAAAGAGTTCTCTCATTAAACCTTCCACAATCCTGCAGCATAGGAATCATGTTCCCATTTTACAGATGTGAAGACAGAGGCTGTGGGAGGTAAGCTAATGGACCAAAGTCTACCACTCTCACTGCTTCAGCCCACTGATGTCAGGGCTAAGCACAGTGGCTGTCCTCCCTGCATTCACCTGGCTGCTGAACAGAGTGTCTGACACTAGGTATGAAGACCCAGGAAGCTGGAAGTCAAGGCCCACAGTGGAATCCACATCACTCGGAGACCTGAAGCACGTCCCTTCCCCTCCCTGGCCTCAGTTTCCCCTTCTGTGTTACGGCCATTAGACAATTAGATCCCTAGATCCTCCCAAACTTGCCAGCTATTTCAGAACTCTGTATCCTCAGCCAAGACGCTGTGAGTATGAGCACGTGTGCACTCAGGCTGGCGGCTGAGAACAAAGAGAAAGTGGAAACCACCCACCCAGTGGCTCACCTCCATGCTAGAGTTGAAGGCCCGGTTCACCTTGGCCTTGATATTCACCACTTGTCCAACACTGAAGAGGGAAAAGCAAGAGATGAGCCATCCAGAGGGACAAAAAGAGAGAACAGGGGCTTCAGATACTTGTGGGGCCTCTGCTGAGGGGAATTAGCCAAAAACTGTTACAGCATACAGAGCATACTCACATCTATGACGCTACCAAAGCAAGCTGGCAAGGCGGTGTTAGCCCCATTTTACAGGTGGGGAAGCTGAGGCAAGAGAAGTGGCATGATGTCACTCATCTCCTGCTTCCCCCTGCTCCCCCTAGTCCAATGAACGCTCAAGATTCTCTTTGCTCTCAACAGTCCCTCCTAAGCAAAGCTCCCCCACCCCCTACCTTCTTGTAGCCCGCCAAAATTTACTCCTAATACAGATCTCCATAAATAATATAATAATAATGAAAAAGTTTAAAATATTGCAAGAATTACTAAAGTGTGACAGAGACACTATATGAGCCAATGTTGTTGGAAAAATGAGGTCAATAGATTTGCTCAACACAGGGTTGCTACAAAACTTCAAGTTGTAAAAAATGCAAGATCTGCAAAGTGCAGTAAAATAAGGTATACCTGTATTTATCTACATACAGATAAAGCAAATTTAGCAAAGTGTTAAGTATTGACTCTCAGTGGTAATGATCACACCACTATTCAACTTTTCTATAATTTTGAAAGTTTTCATGATAAAATATTAGAAAAAGAACTTCCCTGACCCACCAATAAAAAGAAAATCTATTTTTGGCAGTGCTAAAATATGACCCTTCCCCTTCCTCCTCCTCCCCTCTCCTCTTCCTCTCTAGCCTCCCCTACAGCCAAGCAGTCACCCATTTGAACTCCCAAGCTTCTCTTCCTTCCTGTCTTCCATCTCACAGCTCAGGTCAAAATTGGCTCTATCCCCAGAGTCACTGCCCAGCCTCCTTGGGGGCCCCTTCAAGCCCCTAGTTTCCCAAAACCCCTCCAGAGGCAGCACCTATAGACAAATCTGACCTTTTCAGCCAGTTGTAAGAGAGCCCTTCCCCAGGACCAATACTCTTGGCAGACAGAGAAACATGTTAAATGATACCACAGTGATACCAACAGTAAAACCCAGATGACGGGGAACCCTAGAAAGCAAATGACCAAGGTTCTTCAACAAACAAACTTCAAGGAAAAACAGAGAGAGACAGGGAGTGGGAGGAGGAAGGAGAGGGTGCAGGGAGAGGGTGATGGGGGAGATGTAGGGCCTACAGGTTAAAAAAAAGACTTGAGGCAATTCCCTGGCAGTCCGGTAGTTAGGACTCAGTGCTTTCACTGCTGGGGACCAGGTTCCATCCCCGGTCAGGGAACTAGGATCCCATGAGGCATGAAGCATTGCCAAAGGGAAAACAAAAGACTTAAGAGACCAAGTAACCAAATGCAACCTTATTTGCATCATGACTTGAACAAAATAAAGCAAAAAACTATAAAGCAAAGCAAATAAATTCAGGAGACACTGTGGTCAGCTGAACACTGGATATTTGATGGTGGTGAGAAACGGTTCATTTTGTTTAGCGGTAGTAGTGGTACTGAAGTTACGTTTTTTAAAAGTTATTCCTTAGAGATGCATTTTGAGGCATTTTTAAATGGCTAAAGCAAAAACAAGCAAACAAAAAAACCTTTCCCAGCTTTCCTCAGGTATGGCCAGGACTTTCCAGGTCGCCAACCATGCTCCAGGCCCCTCTCCAGCTTGCCCTCACACCCACACCCTCCTCTGCCCAGACTCACCTCCACTCTCCTGGGTCCTATGGCAGGCCCATCCAACACTACATGCCCCACCCCAGCCTTCTCTATCGTTGCTCCTCAGGTGTCAGATCCTGTTTTGGCAGCAGAGACTCAGAGTTGACCCAGACACAGCTCCACTGGCCTACACATTCTCACGGCATGCAGTACTGGAGCCAGCTCAAATACCTCCTCCAGGAAGCCACCCGTGACTACCCTCTGTGGCCCTATGTGCTGTGCTCAGTCACTCAGTCGTGTCCAACTCTTTGTGACCCCATGAACTGTAGCCCACCAGGCTCCTTATCCATGGGATTCTCCAGGTAAAAATACTGGAGCGGGTAGCCTATCCCTTCTTCAGGGGAACTTCCCGACCCAGGACTCGAACCAGGGCCTCCTGCACTGCAGACAGATTCTTTACCGGCTGAGTTACCAGGGAAGCCCCTGTGCCACTATGCACGCATACGTTCAGTCGTGCCCAGCTCTTTGCAACCCTATGGACTATAACCCGCCAGACCCCTTTGTCCATGGAGATTCTCCAGGCAAGAATACTAGAGTGGGTTGTCACTTCCTTTTCCAGTGCCTCTATCAGTTCAGTCACTCAGTCGTGTCCAACTTTTCGCAACCCCATGGACCGCAGCACGCTAGGCCTCCCTGTCCATCACCAACTCCCGGAGTTCACCCAAACTCATGTCCATTGAGTTGGTGATGCCATCCAACCATCTCATCCTCTGTTGTTCCCTGCTCCTCCTGCCTTCAATCTTTCCCAGCATCAGGGTCTTTTCAAATGAGTCAGTTCTTTGCATCAGGTGTCCAAAGTATTGGAATTTCAGCTTCAGCATCAGTCCTTTCAGTGAATATTCAGGACTGATCTCCTTTAGGATGGACTGGTTGGATCTCTTTGCTGTCCAAGGGACTCTCAAGAGTCTTCTCCAGCACCACACAGTGCCTTTATACCCACCCTCAAAAACAGAGGCAACGTAGCCCATTGGTTGGGCTTCCCAGGTGCCCCAGTGGAAGAAGAATCCACCTGCAATGCAGAAGGCACAGGAGACACAGGTTTGATCCCTGAGTTGGGAAGATCCCTGGAGAAGGGCATGGCAACCACTCCAGTATTCTTGCCTGGAAAATTCCATGGACAGAGGAGCCAGGTGGGCAGTAGTCCTTAGGGTCACAAAAAGTTGGACACAACTGAAATACTGGCCATGCCTGCACACAGAGCCTACTAGTTAAGAGCAAGCTCTCCAGGGCCAGACTGCCTTGCTTGTAGTATATCCTGAGGTCTCCACCAGCTGTAAGCCCTTAAGTAAGTTACTTTACTTCTCTGTGCCTCAGTTTCCTCACCTGTAAAAGGAGGATACTAATAGCCAGGGTCTCACAGTGTTGTTCTGAGGACTTAGTAAGTTAATTATCAATAGTAAAAAGACATTACAGTTATTATAAAATATTGAATATAGTTTCTCGTGTTATACAGTAGCGCCTTCTCCCCCCATTTTTTTTAAACTGGAGTATAACTGCTTTACAACGGTGTACACCTGAAACCAACAGAATATTGTAAATGAACCACACTCCATGTAAAAAATTGTTTACATGTTTTTAAAAAGGCTTACAAATAACTCATCAGTATGGGTTCATTAGGGCTTCCCTGGTAGTTCAGCTGGTAAAGAATCGGCTTGCAATGCAGGAGACCTGGGTTTGATCCCTGGGTTGGGAAGATCCCTCAGAGGTTGGCATGGCAACCCACTCCAGTATTCTTGCCTGGAGAATCCCCATGGACAGGAGAACCTGGCGGACTGTAGCCCATGGGGTCACACAGAGTTGGACACGACAGAGCAACTATGCACAGCACATGGGTTCATTAACTGTGACAAAGGTACCGTATGAATGTGAGATGTTATAGCAACTCTGTGCCATCTACAGTGTTTTTGCAAATCAAAAACTATTCTAAAATAAGATATTCAAAAATGAGTACTACAAAGCACCCATATGTCAAAGATCATTATTTGCCTGGAATTTACCCCTTTGAATTGAAATTATATTTCTATATCTGTCTCCCTGAAGACTGGGAGCTCCTGGGGCACAGAGACTATGTTCCAGTTGACTTTGTGGACTCCAAACCCTGCATGGGCCCTGGTCCAAAAAAGGCACAGGTAGTGATGAACGACTGAATAAGTAAGTACAGGGACTGCCCAAACTTCCTCCTTAACCACGACTCATGGGGCACCAGGAAGTCCTGGATAAGTCCTTGGCACTTGATGTCCCAGGCACTGAGAGTTCAGAAGCAGGCCTGGAGGCCGGAGCACTGCATGCAGCCCCTGCAGCCTGCCCTGGGCTGAGGGCTTGGCATGCTCCTTGGGTCCTAGCAAAACTGTGTGAAGACCAAGCTCAGTGTAGTGTAATGAAAACCTTTCTAACCAGTACAGACTTCAAACAAACAAAACTAGTAGGTAATGAGCTCCCCATTCCTGCTTTTACTTCACATTCCTGGAGGTATGTGAGCAGAGGCTGAATGGTCCAAACTTCTGGCTCAGGCTCTGCCAAGGCACCTTGTCTAGGGACCTCCCCACAGTCTGATGACCAATGACCCACACAGAAGAGCCAAGCCCCAAAAGGCATTCCCTGATTAAGTCTAACCAGCAACCCTGAATATTCATTGGAAAGATTGATGCTGAAGCTGAAACTCCAATAATTTGGCCACCAGATTTGAAGAGCTGACTCATTGGAAAAGACCCTGATGCTGGAAAAGCTTGAGGGCAGGAGGAAAAGGGGGTGACAGAGGATGAGATGTTTGGATGGCATTACCAACTCAATGGACCTGAGTTAGAGCAAACTCCGGGAGATAGTGAAGGACAGAGAAGCCTGGCGTGCTGCAGTCCATGGGATTGCAAAGAGTTGGACATGACTTAGTGACTGAACAACAACTTCCATTTTGAAGATAAGAAAATTGAGGACCAGAGAAAGAAATTGACTTCCCCAAAGTCACACAACACCCCATGCTGCAGCTTGAGCAACATCCAACTCCAAAGCTGGCTGAGGAAGCCCACCCCACGGCACCTGGCCGCAGGGGCAGCTCCTAGCTCACTGCTGTCCCAGAGACCTTGCAGATGGGTCATGGCTCCAGAAAGGCTGCCCCCTGTCCATCTGCAAAGGCCCTCAGCTGAGGCAGGTGCCAGGCAGCACAAAGGCTGATAAGGCGGGAGATGGGGGAAGGTCTCTGGGCTCGTGATGGGGAGACCAGAAAGAGAGGCAGGAGGCCACTTACCTAATGGTGTGCTCAAAATAGATGTCATCCATGGAGGCTGTGACACAGGGGCACCCTGCATGCCTCTCCGCTGGCATCAGGAGAAGAAAGCCATCCGTTAGCAGCCTCCCCGTGGCCCAGGCCTCTGATCAATATCAGGCCTCTGATCAATATCAGCAGGCCCTCCTAGCTAAGGCCTGCCTCCTCGCTCACACCCCCACCATTCTTTACTTTCCTCACCGTGATTATGACACCCTGACCCTGTCTTACTTATCTGGGTTTTGTCTGTCTAGTGCCTCTCCCTTCTGCTAGACCACAAGTTACTCGAGGGCAAGGAATTTCGCCTATATTGTTCACTGCTGTGCCCAGTCCTGGAGCAGTGCCTGGCATGCAGTATTCAATAAGCAGCCATTGAATGAATGATCACGCCATGCTTATTCCACTTCCTGACTTCCTCGAGTGCCCAGGCAACCTCACCCACCTTTGTCTGCTTGCCTGAGTCACTCTCATCCTGAGGACTCTGCTCCCAGGCCTGAGTCCTTCTAGAATTCCTTCTCTACTTCCGGGGATGGGTCAGGGTCGTCCCGGGTCTGTTCTCCTAGAGCCCCAGTTCCGCCTCCCTTTCCCAACCCCTATCAGACAGTGCAGGGGGACAGTTAGGTCTCCTGTATGCTCCCCTGCTACCATCAGTCTGTGACTCCCTGTGGGCTGGAGAATACTGGGGCATCGAAGGCAACAAAATGAGCTCCATCCAACCTCCACTCAACTCTGCCCAATGCCATGGGTTTTGCTACTGCCAGCCTCAGAGCAACCACATCTAACGCTACGCTGCATCAGAGCAGGGACCCTAGGGTCCAGGACCAGCACTCAGAGCCCTGGGGGTTTGCAGGCAAGAGGGTGGGCCCAAGCTGAGCATGTGAAACTTGAAGAGGGCATCACAGGCAGGTGGAGCAGCCTGAGTGAAGGCAGGGATGAGAGAAGAGAGCGGCTCTCAGGAACGGCCTCTCCCCTGGTGTGTGTGGCCAGGGCTGGGAGGGCAGCCATGCCGGGTTCAGCCTCACCAGACAGGCAGGCGGTGGCGTCGATCCACTTGAGCAGCTGCCCGACACTCAGCTCGCCACGCTGGTTGGTGTGGCAGGGCAGCACCAGCTGGCTCATCTGCACCTCCGTGGGGTTCCGGTAGCCCTCGCCATCTGCCATGTTGTCGCTGTCAGTGCGTGAGGCTGACTTCCGGGACGTGCGGTTGGAGAACACGGAGGCCAGGCCCTGGGGAGCAGGTGGGACAGTCAGCTCACAGCAGAGTCTCCGGGTCTGCCAGCCCCTGAGATCCCCAAGACCACCTGGCAAGAAAACCCAACTCCAAGAGTGGCCAGCACCCTCCAGCCCAGGGTCTCAGACCCCAGGGGCTCTCTGGATGCCCCTATTATGCCCAGCTTCCTTTTGGCCACAAATTCCATGTTAACATATCCTTGGACCTGAGGGAGGGGGTGAGGAGAAAGGGATGGAGCAGAGTATTAATTCAGCTGTAGGCCAGCTTTTTCAAGTTTTGCCTCAGATTCACCTTCGTTCTGGTAAGATTTCCTGTCTCTATTCAGGGAGGCCTAATAAGCCCTACGGGCTTCTCTGGTAGCTCAGCTGGTAAAAAAACCCGCCTGCAATACAGGAGACCCCGGTTCGATTCTTGGGTTGGGAAGATCCCCTAGAGAAGGGATAGGCTACTCACTTCAGTATTCTTGGGCTTCCCTGGTGGCCCAGATGGTAAAGAATCCGCCTGCAATACGGGAGACCTGGGTTCAATCCCTGTGTTGAAAAGATCCCCTGGAGGGAGGGCATGGCAACCCACTACAGTATTCTTGCCTGGAGAATCCCCAAGGACAGAGAAGCCTGGCGGGCTACAGTCCATGGGGTCACAAAGAGTCTGACATGACTGAGTGACTAAGCACCACACAGCACAGTGAGCCCTACAATAGTCAAGCCCAGGGATCTGCTCCTATTTCATCCCATAAGGACCCCTTCCTCAGGCTCTTCATGTTACGGATGACATCGGAAGCAGCACCTCGGCTGGTGCTCCTCCGTTGTCAGCACTTGGCTCTACTGACAGGGAAGGCTCCAGCCAGTCACTGACCAGCTGTCTGATCCAGACCAGGGCTGGAACAGCTGCCAGCTGGAGAACCAGCAGAGAAAATCCTAGAACTCATGAATAAGAGGAGGAGTCTCTGCCCAGGGTCCAGCTTGTGAGTCTCACTTGCCAGGCAACAGAGGTAGACGTGCCTGGCAGTCCCCTGGATGGGGTGGGATAAGAAGGGGAGCTGACCTGCCATCCTGTCTCTCTGGTCAGCTTTCCCTCATCACACTGTGAACAGAGCTGGGGACACCTGCCTGTGTGAGAAAATGACAAGTAGGGATAGGCACATGGGTTCCAGGTTTCATGCATGCGTGCAGGCTAAGTTGCTTCAGTCGTATCCGACTCCTTACGACCCTGTGGACGGTAGACCCCCAGGCTCCTCTGTCCATGGGATTCTCCAGGCAAGAATACTGGAGTGGATTGCCATGCCCTCCTCCAGGGGATATTCCCAACCCAGGAATCAAACCTGCAACTCTTACATCTCCTGCTTTGGCAAGAGGGTTCTTTACCACTAGCGCCAAATGGTAAGCCCTCCAATTTTCATGGCCATTGCCACTTGTGGTGATAAGTCCCTGCTAATACTTATAAAGTGCTTATAAAGTATCAGATACTCTTCTAAGCACTTTACAAGTCCTAATTCAAATTTTATCCATACAACAAACCTCTGAAAGAGGTACATTATTATATTCATTTTAAAGATTAGGAAACTGAAGCTCAAGTGCGTGCCAAGCCCAGCTGTGACTCCAGAGGTCTAGCCACTGCGACTGAGGTCCTAATCACCACACTACACTGCCTGCAGGGCTTCCAGGGGCCCAGGATGAGGAATCCAGGGCCCTGGATGTGGATTCAGCAGCAAAAGTGCTATGACCTATGCTGACCCTGCTACCGCTACAGGCTGGGGGCAGTGATGGCTCAGGGAAAGGATGGGCCTCATTCTGGGGGCTATACTCTCTGCATAGCTCCTCTCACAAGGATTCCATAGCTAATGCAGTAAATTCAAAACATACCAAGTTGACTTGCTTAAGGTCACTGACCCCTAAGAGGTAGCCCTGGGATTTGAACCAAGCTAGTCTGACCCAGAACAACTTGTGGGTTCCTTGGAGAGGCAGCTCCTTGCCAAGGGCCCCTAAATACCAAGTGCAGCGCTGGGGACCAAAATGAGAGAGAAGAGGGCAGTTGCCCCAGGAGCTCGCAGCCTGGGTGGGGACCTGCGGGCACCAGGCTGCCAGGCTGTTGCAAGCAGCTTCCAGACCACTGCGATCCAAACAGCAGGAGCCGTCACCATGGTAACCATTGCCAAGGCATTTCCAGCCTGGTATGTGCTGGGGGCTGCCTGGATGTGGATGTGGGTGGCTGACTTTCTAGGTGTGGGAGACGGTAGAGGGAGGAAGCAGGCAGACTGTGTTTACCCACACTCTTCCCAAGCCCCTCCCACAGCTAGTTCTGGGACAAGCATTCCAGAAAGAAGTCCTGGAGAAAAGCAAGGTGGAAGCAAGACGCAGAGAGTAAGGGGGAAGAAGAAAAGCAGAGTATGTGGAGTTTCTGGGCAGTTCCAGATGTGCACACAGGGAAGAGGCCCCCCACCCCAACACAATGTCCCTGCTGTTCAAGCCTGTTCTCACCCACTGCCTCACTGAATCGTCACAAGGCAGGCAGAGGGTAAAGACCATTTACCCCATTTTATAGATGAGGAAAGTGAGGATGGCAAAAAAGTCATAGAACAGCAGTCAGGACACCTGAGTTCTAATCCTCTCTGCTTCCCACCTAGCCAATCCCCACTCGTCAGTTGAGTTCAGTTGCTCAGTCGTGTACAATTCTTTACGACCCCATGGACTGCAGCACGCCAGGCTTCCCTGTCCATCACCAACTCCCAGAGCTTACTCAAACTCATGTCCACTGAGTTGGTGATGCCATCCAACCATCTCATCTTCTGTCATCCCCACTCCTACCAGCCTCCTATTTCCTGTTTTGTGAAACAGAAGTCCCATTCATTGTTGTCTACGTGCCTGGAGGCAGGATCTTTGCCTTGTCATTCTGTTCATTCATTCACTCACTCATTCATTCTCCAAGCACTTCCTCTGTATTAAAGTGAAAGTCGCTCAGTAGCGTCTGACTCTTTGCAACCCCATGGACTACATAGTCCATGGAATTCTTCAGACCAGAATTCTGGAGTGGATAGCCTTTCCCTTCTCCAGGGGATCTTCCCAACCCAGGAATCAAACCGGAAAGTCTCCTGCATTGCAGGTGGATTCTTTACCAGCTGAACTGCCAGAGAAGCCCCTCTCTCTGTATTGGACCCTCTCAAACACTGAGCTTATAAGAAAAACTGGGCCAGTCCTTTGAGAAGCTCCTACTCTAGTTCTCATGCTTAGAAGTACCTGGCACCCAGTAGGACCACATCAAAGATGTATAAAGGGATGTCTAGAGGCAGACTTGAGTTCAAATCCTAGCCCTGGCCCTCAGAGCGCTATGTGATCCTAAGCAAGTCCCCTTTCCTCTGAGCCCCTTCTCCTCCAGCCCAGGGGAGACTGTCAGTCTCCAAGGTATCTCAGCCCTGGTTCCAGGATTCTGGTGTCTAATCTTGCAGGGCTCTGGCATGGCCAGCTGAGCTTTCTAACAAGGAAGCTAAGGAGCTCTGTCACTTGTCAGGCAGGAAATACTGTGCTCTGAGAAGGACGGAGCTCCCACCCTGGGGCTGGCAGAGGAACCAGCCCCACTGTGCTGTGGCCCCACGTCCCTCAGAGACAGGAGCGCTGAGCCCCTGGAGCATGGGCCGAGGGGAAAAGCAGCACAGCCTCCAGACTCCAACTGCTTCCTGGGGCTCCAAGGCAGTCTGCCACAACAGGGCAGGCCAGGCCAGGCAGCCTCCCAACCCCCTGGTGGGCAGGCAGCCAGACAGGGAGGACGGGGCATGTGGGGGCCCAGCAGGATTTGGCCAATGAGGCCCCAGGGCCCAGCCACTCCTCTCAGGGCCAGTCACGGGGAAAGCAGAAGCCCTGGACAGAATCAGGGCCTGGGGCAGCCAGGAAGGCTGAGCCAGGACAGCTGACAGGGAGGACAGAGCCCGCATGAAGGTGGGGAGGGCATCTAAGGGGCAAAGACGTGCACTCTCAGACAGCAGCCATGCCAGGCACTGGCACTCGGCCGCAACAGTCCTGGCCAGATTGAGTAAGCCCAGATGAGGCCCCAGCCGGCTACACTATGGGCTCTGTGTCCCTTCTCCTCAGCCAGAGTCATGTGACAGACCAGCTGGGTCAGAGCAAGAAAGGCCACCTTGTCCAACCTTTTCATGGCTGGGGACACTAGGGGAAAGGCTAAAGTAAAGGGGAAAGCCTCTTAGGCCACAGGGCTCCTTCTGGGCAACTGGACAACCGGCCCACACAACAGATTTAACCTGGACTTCTTCTGTCCCCCAAGTAGCCAAGCTCCAGGGATTCAACTTCCTCGAACTCTTGGTCTGCCCCCCACCCCTCAGACCCCACACTCTGATGCGCTCAGGCCCCTGCACTGCTCACTCACTGGGTTGCCTCCACAGCCAGTTCACAGGCCTCCAGTCTCTCCACCTCCTTCCAGGTCTCTACACAACACTGAAGGGCTCTTTCCAAAACCCAAATCACCAACTTAACAACCATAACCTACCACGTCCTGCCTTCCGGGGAAGCTAGACCCAATCCATACAACTGGGACCTTCCAGGGCCACACAGACTCTCCTGAAGGGCAAGCCTGAGGAGGCAACTCTCCTGCTCAAGATTTCTCAGTGGCTCGCCATGGCTCTTAGCGTCAAGGCCCTACTCTGTAGCTCCTGCCACTGCCCCCGCAGCTGCTCTCCCAGCTCCAGAGCACACCTGGTTTCTCAGAGCACGCTCTCACGACCGCTGCCTAGGACCCCTCCATCTGTTCTACCTGCCAAGTGAGTCCTTCCTCCTACCCCCTCTTCAGCGCCCCTTCCCCATGCCTGCCTCCTCCCCAGGGAGAGTCAGGGCCTCCCCGGACCCTGCAGCCTCACTATCTCCATCACAGCCCTGACCGAGGCATGCAGCCAATGCTCTCACAGCCACCTGCCCCAGCAGACAGGCACTCCCGCAGGGCAGGGATGGACACAGGCCTGGCACAGAGCAGGTGCCAAATTAATGCCCACAGGAGAGGAAAAGAGTGGTGGCAAGGGCAGGCTTGGAGCTGAGACTTGAGGAAGAGGACAGTCTGAGGTACAGGAAGGACTGGAGAAGAGTAGAAAACAAAAGCAGGAACAGCAGGGGCTCTGGCGACGGAGTGGCTAGGGCAAAGGGCAACAGGTGGGAAAGTACTAGGCACCTGTGTGGGTGGAGACAGAGGCGGGGGTGGGGTGTGGGGCAAAGAGTCCCCAGAAACCAAAGAAAACCCCGGGAGAAAGGTGTGCCCTACAGGGATCAGCAGGAAAACGTGGAGACCAGCCAGCAGAGAGAACATCTCAGGGACTTCCCTGCCAATCCAGTGGTTAAGACTCTGCATTCCCAATGCAGGGGGCATAGGTTCAATCCCTGGTCAAGGAACTAAGGTTTCCCATGTCACTAACCCCCACATGTCACAACTAGGAGCCCGTGCTCCACAAGAGCAGCTCACACACACCACAACTAGAGAAAAAGCCCACGTGCTGCAAAGAAGACCCAGCCCAGCAAAAATATAAATAAACCAAAGAACCACCTCAAAGAGCAGGCCTGGAACAGAGGAGGCCCACCAGCCCTGGAGGGAAGGAGCTAGCCTGGGTAACCCCTCAGCTCACTCGCCATGCCACAGGGCCGTGCACAGCCCCTGGAGATCAGCCTGGCCTGGACTCAAGTCAACTAACTCAGGTGACTTCAGGCAGGCTGCTCAGCCTACCTCTGTGGGCCTCCGCTTCCATAACTGCAAGAAATGGGATCATAATACCTACATCCAGGGTCATCATGGGGATGAAATTAAAGATCAAGTGTTCACAGCTCCTAGTATGCACCTGCCACGTGGCTAACATTTACTGAGCACTGAGGTTAGCATTATAAAGCTGAGTTTGGGCTTCCTACCAAAATATAGCTGGGAGACTCCTAAACAGAGTTCAAACCAGACTGTTTACACAGTACTTTCTCACGCATGAGTTCACCAGAACTTCGTGGCAACCCCGTGAGGAGGCAAGACTGGTAGCCAGTTTGAGAGGTTCTGTGAGAATTCAAAGAACCAGTGACAGAGAAGCAGGGATTCAACTGCAGGGCAGGAGACCCTACATGGCCCTGCTCATCCCACTCTCCCTCCCAGGCCTCTCTCCAAGGGCTGGGGACTGGAAGGAGGGCCGGGGGGTTGGGGGTTGGGGAGAAGCACCTTGGCCCACTGCCAGCCAGGCCCCCAGAGAGCCAGGCCCTCCCAGAGTGTGAGGGAGCTGCCCAACTTGGTTCCCTGTCCCCACAAACGTGGCTCCAGGCTCTCAGCGCCACCAGTCACCTCCCAGCAGTTTTCCCACTGGCAACACAGAAGCATCTGTCAACCTCCTAAACACCCTTCATTCCTATTCCCTGTCTTCTTCCCCGAAAAGGCTCTGAGGCAGCCTGCACACGCATACACCCTGAGTATGTACAGAGGCCCAAAATGTAAACAGCTAAGGAGCCAAATAAGGGAGGAGCAATTACGTCAGGAATGCGTGTGTTGTGCTAAGTCACTTCAGTCGTGTTTGACTCTTTGCAACCCCATGGACTGCAGAGTGCCAGGCTCTTCTGTTCATGGGATTCTCCAGGCAAGAATACTGGAGTGGGTAGCCCTTTCCTTCTCCAGGGGGATCTTCCTGACCCAGGGATCGAACCCGGGTCTTCTGCATTGCAGGCAGATTCTTTACCCTCTGACCCACTAGGGAAGCCACGTGAGGAAACCAGTCGCACAAAGATGCTGCCATAAAGAATTTCATTTGGCCTTGAGATTCCCAGTAGACGAGGGTAAAAAGGGTAGTAGTGGGTACCAAGCTCTGAGATGAAAAGTGGGTGCACTTGTGTGTGAAGCCAGCACGAGGGCTGGGAGGACATCGATGTTCCATAGGCTGCTGATGGCCTTATGTCATCAGATGACACCTTCATTCTAGAAGATAATTAATGGTCTCCAGTGCCCTGTACGCACATCCTCATTTTACTTCTAGCTACAGGGTGTATTGGCACTTGACATTTTTCAAGATTTGGGGGTGAGGAAAGTAGAGAATTAAACCATTATTTCTTACTAAGAACCTCCTAGATGCCATTCATTTGGTTAGCACTTATTGAACATCTACTATATACCAAGTTGTACGCTAGGAGCTTTCACATGTCTTCTCTCAGTAATTCTCATATAGATCCTACAACACACTGTTATTCTACCCATTTCACTATGAACAAACCAAGGCTGTGAGAGCCAGTGTATTGCTTCTGAGCACCTCAGACGTGACAGACAGAATTTAAGACAATCCCAGAAGATGGAACTTCCCTGGGGATCCAGTGGTTAAGACTCCATGCTTTCACTGCAGGGGGCGCAGGTTTGATCCCTGGTGAGGGAATTAAGATCCTGCATGCTTGCTGTACAGCAAAAAAACAAAATAAAATAAAAAATTTTATTTTACAATTCCAGGGAAGTTTCCTGGTGGCCTAGTGTTAGGATTCTAGGCTTTCACTGCTGTTACTTGGGTTCAATCCCTGGTGGGGGAAACAGATCCTGTAAGCTGTGTGGTGTGACAAAAAAAAAAAAAAAATGCAATCCCAGACCTACCAGCCAAAGCCCACACTCATATCTCCACAGGCCTTGGAGATGAAGAGACTCTTCCATCTGAAACTCAAGAGAGGGAAGGCAAACCAACCCATGTCACACAGCCAGTCAGTGACCAAGGAGAGAAAAGAGGCCAGTACCCTGAGTCCCTGCCCAGACCCCACAGCCTAGGGCAGTCTGGTCAGCTTTTGTGCTCTCCCAGTGAGGACAGAGGGGGATGGGAGGGCCTTCAACCTGTTCATCCTGCCCCTGACCCTAAATCTGACAAGAAAGGAAGTGGGGTAGCGGATATAATTGAAAGTGTGAGCTAAGCCCACCTCTTTTGGAGGTAGAGCTTCACGAGGCATTTCCAGTTTAGTGCCTTCCTATAAAACTCAATATAAGTGGAACTTATATCCATCAACTTATCATCTTCAGGAGACCTTGGATAGTTTATTTTGCCTCTCTGTGCCTCAGTTTCCTCATCTGTCAAATGGAGCATTTAACTAGAGAGTCTCCAAGAACTCTTTTCAAACCATGAAATTGTTTGGCTTATGGGAGGACCTCCTTGACAAGACTCAATACTTTGGCCACCTGATGCAAACAGCCGACTCATTGGAAAAGACCCTGATGCTGGGAAAGATAGAAGGCAAGAGAAGGGGACCACAGATGATGAGATGGTTGGATGGCATCACCGACTCAATGGACATGAGTTTGAGCAAGCTCCAGGAGTTGGTGAAGGACAGGGAAGCCTGGTGTGCTGCGGTCCGTGGGGTCACAAAGAGGTGGACATGACTGAGTGACTGAACAACAAAGGACTTCCTTGACAAGACCCACAAGGCCCTCCAGCCACACCCCCAGTCTTGCTCACACCATATACCCCCAGACAACTGACCGTCTCTCAGTTCCTCATACCCCTCAGGCCGCTGCTTACTCCCTGTCTGGAGCACTCATCCTCTCCTCTCCACCTCCATAATGACTACCGGTCCCTCGGCTCCATTATCTCTCCCTCTATCCTCAGGCTCCTGGCCCCAGGAACCTCCACTCTGCAATGTTCTCCACTGTGACAACATTCATTTAACTGTGGGAGTATTTGGTGGACACTGGACACAAAGATCCATCGGCAGGAGCCCTCTTTACTCCTGGTGTCCACGGGGCCCAGCACAGAGCCTGGCTCACTGTGGACCAAATGAATGAGTTGGTTCAGAGGGTCTCCAATTCTCAGTGTCACCCCATGTGGCAGAGAGAATGTAGGCCATGAAATCAAGAGAAGTTCCCCACTAGAAGTGCTGACCTCTCACCCCATCCTAGAACAGTCGGAACATCATCTGTCTGCCTCCACCCCCAAGGGTAAAAATAGCTTGTCTGAAAT
This sequence comes from Bubalus bubalis, assembly GCF_019923935.1. Lineage (NCBI taxonomy): Eukaryota > Metazoa > Chordata > Mammalia > Artiodactyla > Bovidae > Bubalus > Bubalus bubalis. Next base: position 91,397,165 of record NC_059162.1, read on the forward strand.
CTGACACCTGCGTCATCTGGAGAATTCCTCCTGCCCCATTAAGGAGTCAGCCAAGGGCCAGAGAGGGCAGGGAGGGCATTTCCTGAATGCTTACCCATTCCTATCTCATCCGATCCATAAGAAACATTTGAGGTGTTATCACAGGCAAGGTACACAGGCGATCCAGAGAAGTCCCAAATCCAAGGTCGCCCAGAGCTGAACCACAGAGCAGGGATTAAGTGAGGCCCCCTGCCTCTATCTACAGGGCAACCCTTGCCTCTGCACCAAGAGTGAAAAGGGTTTGGAGATAGAGAACGACTGCCCGCTGGTATGGATGGGGAAATGGAGGCTCACGGGCTGTCTGCCCAAGGCAAAAGGGCCTGAACTCCGGCAGTCCTTAGGTAAATTAATGAGAAGTAGAGGACAATCCCCACCCCATCTTCATCCAAGACTAGTAAGGGTTAAAGGAGATGCCAGGGACTTCCCTGGTGGTCCAGTGGTCAAGAATCCACCTTCCAATGCAGAGAACACGAATTCGATCCTAGTTTGGGGAACTAAGATCCCACGTGCCACAGGGCAATGAAACCCCCATGTCATAAATACTGAGCCTACTACACACCACAACTAAGACCCGATAGAACCAAATATATACATGTTTTTAGAAACAAATAAAGGAGATCCCGAAACTAAAGCACCCAGTTAGCTGTGAGGTGTGGTGCACGTATGAGGGAGGCTGGAGAAGATGGAGCAGTTGGGCAGGACCAGACTTGTCCTTCCTCCAGCAGGCTTATCACTGCTGGGAAACGAAATGCGGAGATGGAAGGCGGCGTTTGGAACGTGCCTTGTAAACCTCAGTGGCTCAGCTCTCCTTTCATTTCAGCACTTCTTGAGTCTGAGTAGGGCCTGCCCGCAGGGACAGGACAGCCCGCACAGAGCAAGACAGGGGTTACTTGGGAAATGCTGCTACACGGAGGGGTAGCAGGGGCCTGGCAACCAGGCAGAACCTGCAGGGACTGGCTGTGTGGGGCCAGGATTCAAATTAGCCTCAGCCAACATCCTCAGTTCTGCTTCTCTACACTGTTTGGGCACTGTTCCTGCAGCATTTCGCAGAACAACAGATGGCACATGAGCAAGTTTTTAAATCTCTCTGGCCCCAACTTTCTTGCTTATAAAATGGAAAGGGATGCAGGGGAGACTGACAACAATCACGCTCCCTTGTTTAATTACTTGATATGTGCAGGTGGGGCGCCAGGCATTTTCTGCGCCTTCTCTCTCAATCCCCACACAGCCCTAATAGTTAAATGTTGTTATTATTCCTATCTTACAGATGAGAAAACAGGGGCTCAAAAAGGGTAAGTGTCATGCACATACACACACACACACACAATCATTAGAGCCAATAAAGGGCAGTCAGGACTTGGACCCAAGTCTATTTAACTCAAGGGCTAAGGCTAGCTGGGCGCTTCGCTGTAATTGCCTCTCTCTCGTCTGACACAGCAGAATGTTTACTGCTGTGTCCCCAGCATTCAGGCCCTTTCTCACCCACACATGCCAGGCGGGACCCCTAGGGAAGCTTCCTCCCCATGGACCTTCACACCCTCTGCAGGAAACAGTGATGGCATCATGACCTCCTCCCAGCATAGTCCAGCGTCCAGGCACTTGTCCTGCTGCTGCTGCTGCTGCGACCCCATAGACAGCAGCCCATCAGGCTCCCCCGTCCCTGGGATTCTCCAGGCAAGAACACTGGAGTGGGTTGCCGTTTCCTTCTCCAATGCGTGAAAGTGAAAAGTGAAAGTGAAGTCGCTCAGTTGTGTCCGACCCTCAGCGACCCCATGGACTGCAGCCTACCTACCAGGCTCCTCTGTCCATGGGATTTTCCAGGCAAGAGTACTGGAGTAGGGTGCCATTGCCTTTTCTGGGCACTTGTCCTACTAGACGCTCAAAGTCAGCAGCCTGTGAAGGAGAGAGGTGGCTATCGCCAGAGTGGAAACTGCAAGCTCTCTGTCAGCCAAAAACTGCTTTGTAAATCCTCAACTCTCTGGAGTAGGAAAAAACCTCATGGACGGCTACATATGCCCTCTCAGACACAGATATCTCAGTTACCACCACCACCCTGCCCAGTGACTGTCCAACATGAGCTTGCTTGCTCTCTGAGACAGGAGGCTCACTCCCTGCTGATGTAGACACTTCCCCTGTGTCTGCATCCCCTTCTGCTGACAGCAGGTCTGCCTGTCAGAGTTCTTCTATCTACCCGTCCCCAACTGACAGCTGCCTCCCTGCAGCTTTCTTCCTTGGAGCTGTTTGCCACCTCCTACCCCCTACCTCCAGCAGACCCCAGAAAGGTGCAGGAAGGGTCTGCACACAGGCAGTCTGACCCCAAGTGTGACTGGTCCCCACTTTGCAGCCTCTCAGGCAACCCTCTCCAATAGTACCCAGCTTGGAGCCCACATTCACAGGCAATACCCCTCCATGGGAGCCCCTGACAGTGGGGTGGGCCCTTCAGGATTGGTGAAGAGGAGGGCAAGCCTTTCTCCTTCATCAGAGCCCTTCATGCTCCCCCTGCTAAACAGCCAAGACTCCTGCCTGACACCGCCTCCAAGTCACCATGGCAACGGGTAGCCAGGCGATGGGCCAGGTCCAGCCATCCTGCAAACAAGCCCATTTACCTTGGAGCTGGAAACACCAGTTACAGGGACCAGAAGTCCTCTCCAGAAGGACAAAGTTGGGAGGGAGAGAGAAGGAGAAGAGGAATGGAGGGGAGGAGAGATGGGTTACAAAGAGAAAGAGGGAAAGAAGGGAAAGAAAGAGAGGAAATAGAAAAAACAAGAGGTCAAAGAATGGATGCTGGTAGGGAACAAAGCAAGTGGAAGACACACACACACACACACACCAGAGAGAAAAGTGAAGAAGGCAGGAAAGGGGCCCCCTCCCAACCTCCCCCACTGCTCACATTCCTCAAGCCTGAGCTGCTCTCAGCCCTTTGGGATTCTGGCCACAGCTGGGACTTCCTGCCCCAGGAAGCTAACAGCCCCGTGGCCCCTTGGAGGCCCCAGTTGCTGCCCTGGGCCCTGCAGTCCCCTCCGCTGAGGGATAGCGTCTGCCCTCCCCAGCAGGTGGGGCCCCTGTCCCAACCCCAAGCAGCACTTACAGGCTCAGTCTCCTGCTCGGGTCCCCATAGTTCCCCTGAGGCCCAGCCTGTCTCTGATCACCAGATCTCCTGCCCCTCCCCTCATACTCCAACTTCTTGCCCTGAGAGTGTTCAAGAAATCAGTCCCAAGCAGAGCAGAGTGGCAATAATAGGTGTGACTTCATCCACAGAACACACTTCCTTATACTGTGAGAGGAATGGGTCACAGAAGGAGGTCTACCAAAAGGACACCAACCCTCCAGGGGCTGCTTCTAAGGCCCGAAGTCTGGAGGTGGAAGGGTGGGAGTGAGAACTGGGCCTGGCCTGCTTCCTGGTGGATCTGCTGAGCTGAAGCAGACGGCCCAGTGGCTCTCTGCTGGGCACTTACCATGTTCCAGGGCCTTCCTCAGCCTCAAGCTCTTTGGCTGTAAGACGGCCTTATCATTCTTGGCCTAGTCTCATCCCCACCCCCACGTGCCCTGAACTGTCTCAGAGGAATCTGAGCCCACAAGAAAGGCTTGTTAAAGAGGGATGATCAGGGCAGAGAGAGAAAAAGGAAAAACAGGAAGGCACAGGGGGCTGGCAAGAGGAAAACAGACTGTGCTGGAATCTTGGCCCAGCCTCTGTGTCCCTGTATAATTAGTTAAGCCACTCTAAACCTCACTTTGCACATCTGTAAAGTGGGAATAATAATATCATAGTGAGGATTGAAGAGTGCTTAAAAAGTACCAGCTTTCCATATTATTAAAAAGTCAAGGCATTTGTATCATTTTTTTAGATTCCATACAAAACAGAAATAGACCCATAGTCATAGAAAACAAATTTATAGTTACCAAAGGGGAAAGGGCTGGGGAGGAGGGTAAGTTAGAAATTTGGGGTGAACAAATATACACTAATATTAATATAGAGTCCCTTAGACAGCAAGGAGATCAAACCAGTCAATCCTAAAGGAAATTAACCCTGAATAGTCATTGGAAGGACTGATGCTGAAGCTGAAGCTCCAGTCCTTTGGCCATCTGGTATGAAGAGCCGACTCACTGGAAAAGACCCTAAGGCTGGGAAAGATTGAAAGCAAAACGAGAAGGAAATGACAGAGTATGTAATAGTTGGATGGCATCACCGATTCAACGGACATAAGTTTGAGCAAACTCTGGGATATAGTGAAAGACAGGGAAGCCTGGCGTGCTGCAGTCCATGGGGTTGTAAAGAGTCAGACACAAGTTAGCGACTGAACAGCAACAATTAATATATGTAAAATGGATAAATGACAGGGACTTAACTGTATAACACAGGGAACTATATTCAATATCTTGCTAACCTATAATGGAAAAGAATCTAAAAGTATAGAGGCATTGTCGAAGGACACAGGAAATCATCCTAACCGAAGAGCCTGTACTGGTCCCTAGGATAAGAGATGCCCACTAAAAGTGGCTAGGCAGCCTTGGCAGAGCCCACAGAAAGCTTCGGGGCAAGGACCCAGGCTTCGGGTGGAGTGGAGAGCTGCAGGAAGCTCCCGGCAACGGTGGGGATCAGATGGGCCTTTCAGCCCCACCCCGGGACAGTCACTTCCAAATAAAACATGCCATCTGTCTACCATCAGGGCTTCATTTCAGCCGTGGATCAAGATGTTGAACAGGATGGTGTCTGTGGCACTCCATAGGGGCCTCCCCCAGATGACCACTCACAGTTTAACCAGTCTCAACAAATTCTCATCTCCCAGGCCCCTGAAAGGCTCAAGATGCCTCACTAAGGAAATGGTTTCTTGGAATAGAAGGCAGTGATCACTAGAAACCAGCTTGGGTTTATGGGGAACAAGGCATTCCAGGCACAAGGGAAGAATTCACCAGGGCAGGAATAGACATATTTTTGCGTTCGCACAGACCCAGAATATTGTGAGTGTTCAGTAGACGTGAGTTAAATTGAACCTGGGAGCCATCTCCCACATTTGTGTGCTGTGTTCAACATTTGGTTAAAGGACTGAATGAAGACACACTTGGTCACACATGGCCACCTGAAAGGTTGTAACTTTTAGATAGAAAACCAAACAGATGAAAATGAATGAGAGTCATGCTATCAACCTGCACTTAAGTTTTTCTGTTGCTGTCACTTTGCTCTAGGATGTATGTGTGCTTGGGCTTTCCAAGAGGCTCAGTGGTAAAGAATCCGCCTGCCAATGCAGGAGACGCAAGAGATGCAGATTTGGTCCCTGAGTCGGGAAGATCCCCTGGAGCAGGAAATGGCAACCCACTCCACTATTTTTGCCTAGAAAATTCCATAGGCAGAGGAGCCTGGGGGGCTACAGTCCATAGAGGGTTGCACAGAGTCAGACACAACTGAACACAGATCACATATATGTGTGCTGGGGTGGCGCCAGCTTCATGGTTGTTTCTGCAAAAATGGCCTCATGGTTTCCTCCATCCACAAGCTCAACAGTGACAAGTCCTGCTGCATCCAAACGGGGCCCAAGGGCTGCTGGAGGCCTCTTTGGAGGTGAGAGGCAGGAACGTGTTCAAGACAGGAGTGACTGGGTGGCAGGGAAGAGACAGCCTCTCGCTGGGGTACGGCAGGCAGTGTGAGGCCCAGCCCAGCGAGGGGGGAACAGAAGGGACAGCGGGTGGCACAGGGTGGACAGTCAGGCAACAGGAGGGACAGCGAGAGGGCCGGGCTGCATATGGCCTGGGTGCCAGGCCTCTGGCTACAGATGTGAGGGCTGGCTGAGTCAGGACAGGGGGGTCCTGGTAAGGAATAAAACCCAGACTAAACAGGAGTGGACGAGGTTAGAAAGAGGCTAATTCTGGCTGGGGATCAACAGCAATCTTTTTTAAAACTCCATTCCTTCCTTCAAGAAGATACTGGGAGTACAGCACTGAACACCAACCCAGACTCTCCACTCACGAACAGACAATAAACAAAGGAACAAGATCATTTTAGAGTGAAAAGTGATATAAGAAGGAAAATAGCGAGGAGCACTATTTACAATAGCCAAGTCATGGAAGCAACTAAGCGTTCATCAACAGAGGAATGGATAAAGAAGACATGGAACATGCATACATGGAATATTAGTCATAAAAAAGAGTGAAATAATGCCATTTTCAGCAACATGGACAGACCTAGAGATTATACTAAGCGAAGTCAGGCAGAGAAAGATAAATATCATATATCATTTATATGTGCAATCTAAAAAAGTGATATAAAGGAACTTATGTACAAAACAAATAGACTCACAGACATAGAAAACAAACCTAAAGTTACCAAAGGGGATGGGGGTGGGGTGGGGATAAACTAGGAGTTCGGAATGAACAAAAACACACTACTATATATGAACTAGATAAACAAGGCCCTACTGTATAGCACAGAGAACTATACTCCATGTCTTGTAATAACTTATAATTAGAAAAGAATTTGAAAAAGAATATATATGTATAACCCAATCACTTTCCTATACACATGAAACTAATGCAACATTATATATAAACTATATTTCAATTCTTTTTGTTTTTTAAATATTTCAATTTTTAAAAAGAAGAAGAGGGCTTCCCTGGTGGTGCACCTGCCAAGGGACATGGGTCTGATCCCTAGTTGGGGGGGATTCCACACGCCGCATGCAGAGCAACTAAGCCCGTACTCCACGGCTGCTGAGTCCTCACTCTAGAACCCGCAAGCTACAACTGCCGAGCCCACGTGCCTAGATCCCATGTTCTGCAACAAGAGAAGCCACTACAGTTGAAAGCCCACACACTGCAAGGAAGAGTAGCCCCTGCTCACTGCAACCAGAGAAAGCCCACGCAAAGCAAGGAAGACCCAGTGTAGCCAAATAAACAAAAATTTTAATAATAACTAAAAAGAAGAAAAACAGCAGATGTGAAAGAGAGACAAGGTGGTGGACCAGAAGGGGCTAATTTAGATTGGGTGATCAAGGAGGGTCATGGCCAAGATCTGAATGAGACAAGCAAGAATGACTGAGCAAGGCTCTGGGGGCACAGGGTCCCAGGCAGGGGAGCAGAGTGTGTAAAGAGCCCAAAGAGGAACAGGGACAAGCTTGGCTGCCAGAGGAGCAGTATAGTGGGCAGTGAGGCTGGAGCAGTGTCAGGGAGAAGGGAACAAACTAGTCCCACACTGCCCAAAGCCTAAAGTTCCAGTGGAATTTGGATTCTACTCCACGTGGGATGGGAAGAACTGGAGGCTGTGAATGGGGAGAGAGTTGATCTGACCTGCATTTTAATATCACTTCGCTGTCGTATGGGGCTTCCCACGTGGCTCAGTGGTAAAAAAAAAAAAACCCCACCTGACAATGCAGGAGACACTGGTTCAATCCCTGGGTTAGGAAAATCTCCTGGAGGAGGAAACGGCAACCCACTCCAGTATTCTTGCCTGGAAAAAATCCCATGGACAGAAGAGCTTGGCAGGCTACAGTCCATGGGGTCAAAGAGTTGGACACGGCTGAGCACCCACACATGCTGTTGTGTGGGGGCAGATTACAGGGTGAGAGAAGAAGCAGGGAGACTCCTCCGTGGGCAACTGCAGTCTAAAGAGAGATGATGGACCCAGGTGTATTTGGGAGGTGGAATCATCATGACTTGCTGATAGCATCCATGTGTGAGAAGGACAGAACAGGAGGATGCAGGGAGGACACGACTGAGTGGCTGAACAACAACAAGGACAAAGCTGGTAAGAGACGGGTCTCCATGTGCAGAGAGCCACCTGTGTATGGCCCAGGGGCTGTCCCAAAATTGCTCTCCCAGAAGCTCAAAGACTTGATACTTACTGTGTACCTTCTGCGTGCCAGGCCTAGTCCTTGGGGGTCCTTTAATTCTCCAGTGCACCCTGAATCAGGAGTCCTCCTTTTACCATCAAGGAAAAGGAAACTCAGGGAACGTGGAAAGATCCACACAAGGACACATGACCAGTAAAAGGCAGAGCAGAGACTGGACGTGGGTTCTTCTGGCTCCAGACCCTGGCAGGGGTGCTGCCCCAGGGGATGCCAGCCCTGGAGGGGGATCAGATCACTCAGCCCACACAACTTTTCAGAAAAAGCCTGGCACTTGGGAGACCCTCCATAGGTTGCCTCCTGGCTCTCCTGCCTTCCAGGTGATATGGAGAAAGCTGGAGAGGGAGTGGTCCCTGGCCAGTCCATCCCCCATGGGCTGTGGGAATCACCATTTCCCCCTACCATGGCCTCTTCAGAGAGCCTACCGGGCTCAGAAGTCCCTCCCAGTCTCGCTGAGAACCAGTCTAAGCAGGAGTGAGACATACCTCCTCTTAGTCTGGCAGCCTGGAAGCTCCACTTATATCTTCCAAAGCAAGGGCAGGTGGGTGGGGACCAGTTACTCTTAGCTTCAGGGTGGGGGTGGAGGAAGCGCTTGCCCTTTCCCTCGACCCAAAGTTATTCAGTCTTTGGGTCCCTTCCTCTCCCCGGGCCCATATGTCCCACATACTCCACCACTCTCAAAGCCTGTAAGCAGGCCATCCAGTCTCTATGCATCATGGAGCTACACTCCTTGACACAAAGCAGGCTCAAATGACAGGGACCATTATTACCTCCAAGTCCATGTGTTACCGATGAGAAAACTAAGGCTGGGAAAAGGTAGCCACTAGCCGCTTGAACCAGCCAGAGCCTTCTGACTCCAGACCACCATCCCTCCCACAGCTCTGAGGAGCAGTATCACCAGAGAAGGAGAGGAGCTGGGTCTCTCCACAGCCCCTCCAAGGGATCAAATGGAAATTGAGACCCACCTGGTTTGGCTCAGCCCTGAAGTGTGCTGTAAATCTGAGGCTGCTTTAGGAAGACTTGAAAGCCACTCCCTTCCTGACCTCTGACCTGGATTCCGGGCCTGGCAGCAGGGCCACACCCCAGGGCGGATCAGAGCCGGTTTTAGAGATGGAGAGGCCAGGGTTCACATCCTGAAGGATGGGCCTCCAGGGGCCACCTCAAGGGTGCTGCCATAAGACATTATTATTATTAACTACAGTCACCATGCTGTACTTCAGGTTTCCAGAACTTATTCATCTTACAACTGAAAGTTTGTACCCTCTGACCAACATTTTCCCTCCTCCCCCCACCACCAGTCTACTATACTTTTTTTTTTTTTTTTTTCGTTTGGCTGCACGGTGAAGCATACAGGATCTTAGTTCCCGGACCAGGGATCAAACCCACAGCCCCTGCAGTGGAAGCTCAGAGTCTTAACCACTGGACCACCAAGGAAGTCATCTACTATACTTTTTTGAGCACCTACTATGTTCCAGGCATTTATATACATTATGTAATGGCTTTGTATCCACAAGCCATTTAATGCCGGAGATGGTGAAGGATAAGGAGGCCTGGAGTGCTGTAGTCCATGGGGTCGCAAACAGCTGGACAAGACTGAGCGACGGAACAACGACTGGACCCTGAGAGGGATGACACTCCCTCTTGTACAGACGAGGGAACTGAAGCCAGGCCACCTGAGGCCACTCAGCTCTGGGTGGTGGGGCTGGGACTTTGCTTTTCTCACTAACAGAACTCTTTCTACTCATTCACTAGGCTTCCTCTCCAAAAGAGAGGCTTAACACTTAATGTCTACTCACATTAATTACTATTAATTAGTCTGATTTGCTGAGAGCAGATTATTACTACCAAAGAAGGCCCAGGCACGATACATATTATATAGGCAAGGGGGCCAGGGAGGGAGGGACTCCTCAAGGGGTCAGTGCCAAATGCTCTCCCTATTCCTTTGGAAAGACTTTTTCCCACATTTTATAAACCTCCGCCTGGACCGTGCTTTCTAACCTGGAAAAGTTTTCAAAGCTGAGCTACCCCATCATCCTCTCCAGGGAGACCACCCTGTCCTATAGGCTGTGAGTGGCCACCTCTGCACTTCCCTCTGTCACAGCCCAGCCACACCCTGCTGTCATCATAGGTTTGAACCTCAGTCTTTCAGTTAGGGGACACCTGAGGACAGGTCCAGTCTGACTCATCCCTGTGTCCCCCAAATGCTGGACTCTGGTCCTTTCCATCACTGCTCGATGCCACCTCCTACCCACAAGGAGGCTGCTTCTGGGAATGGCAGGAACATGCAGGCCCACAGCCAGGGAGCTGGCAGAGGACCCAGCCAGCAGCACCCTCTGTCCCTGGAGCCACAGGACACAAGAGGCACAAGGCAGAGGTGTCAGTCCCTCGGCTCAGCCAGGTCAGCCCGGGACAAGGAGAAGAGCCACAACACCGGGGCCCCTGCCCAGCTGCAGCTTAGCATCAGACAAGACTTCGAATTCTGTAACTCACTCAAAGTGACTCGGGGCCAGAGCTTTGGTTTTCTCAGCTGTAAAGCTAGATGAAAACCAGCAGCCTTGCAGAGCTGTTGGGAAGTTTAACTAAGCCTGACACTCAGTAGGTGTTCAACAAAAGGTAGCATGTACCATATCACCCAACCCACTGACCCTGACATTGACCCACTAAGGAAACTGAAGTCCAGAGGAGACAGAAAGAAAAGAACCAATATTTACTATAGTCAATTATGTGTCAAGTTCTACACTCCTCCAATGCCTTTACTCTTGCCAACAATCTAACAAGATCTGCAGGAACAGACCTGCTTCACAGGAAAAGGCCTACAAAGATGAAGTGAGTGAGCATCGCAAAGGCAGTTAACACTTAGCACTGTCCAGCTTGGCCCCAGGCTCCTGGACCCGGCACAGATGAAGGGCAGAGGTGTAGCCTCTCCAGGCCACGGTATGTATGAGGTTGAAGCAGGCGGTCAGCTCTGAATCTGCATTGTCAGTGTGTGAAGGTAGGCAGAGGAGGTTGGCATGGCTGAGTCTGGGTGGGAGAGTGAGGCTACTTACTGAGTGGCCAAGACAAAGGCTGGGAAAGGGGTCCCACTTAGCAGGTAGGGGTTCTGAGTCTCTTGCCAGCGATACAAGCCCTGCACTTCCCCTTACTTCTCTGTGCCTTGCCTGCATCAGGGTGCTGATCCCACCATCCCTAACCTCCCAATTGTGAGCGGTCGGGGTGGATGGGAAGCAGTGGGGACCTTCACAGCACAGGCCATTCAGAGAGGAACTCCTTTGATGTGTCTCCCTGGGCTGCTGAGCTCAGCGTGCAGGGACTACACACCTTGGCACCAAGGCTCTAGAGTGCCCCAAGGAGTGCACAGCCTGGTGGGCACAGCACTCCAAACCCCAAACCCTGCTCACGGGGCCCAGGCCCCCAGCCTGCAGCTCATCGTAGCCTTGCCTCAGACCCTTCCAGCTGCTCTGCCCTCACTCACTCCCAGCCACGTCAGCCTCCCTTCAGCAGCTTGCCAAGCTCCCCACCACCTTGGAGCCTGCAAATGAATGCTATTCCCGCTGCCTGGAATGCTCTCCCCCCAACTCCTCCCACGGCTGAAGGCTGCCTCCTTTTCAGCCGCTGGGTCTCAGTTGTCACCTGGTCAGAGAACTCTCTTCTGACCTCTCTCATTATTCTCTAACAGTTCTCTGTTCCCCAAACAACCTGAGTTTAATCTCGGCAGTGCCACTTACTAGCTGTGTGACCTTGGGCAAGTTACTTAACCTCTCTGTCTCAGTTTCATCTTTAATATGGGCACAGCACCACTATCTACTCCACAGACTTGTTATAAGGAATATACGAACTAATGCAAGCTTGTCACCTAGCTCGCATTTATGACATTTATTATTACTATTCACAGCTCTTATCACAGATTTCCATTGTATATTTCTTTGACTACCTTTTCACTGTGTCTCCCTCATTAGTTGTCAGCTCACAACAGCCTGGGTTCATCACAGAATACTCAGCCCTGACACAGGCTAATCACTGTAGAGGAAACACCTGAGGCCAACACACCATCCCAAGGAAACACCATTAATTCTGGGAGCAGAAGGATGGAGGTTTGAAGGGGAATGATGGCTGAGTCAGGTTTTGAAGGATGAAGATGAGTCCTCCAAACAGACTAAGAACACCAGGTCTATCCACCCATGGTGGAGACTGGGGTTCAGATGTGGCTCCCAAATAGGCTGAAGTTAAGTGTCTGAGTTTCCTCTCCTCTGGGAAGACTTCTGGGAACCCTTCAGCCCCCTCTGAGCCGTCATGGCGGCCCATTTGTTCACAAGTTTTTGTGTTCCTGCTACATGAGAGACACATTATTTTATGTCTAGAGTTTTCTCTTCCCCCACCACTCAGTGGGGTAGTTGAGGAAGCCAGGCCCCTGCTTTTCACTGTCAGGACCAATCTCAAAGTGGTGCACAAACCCTTCGCAAACATCCAGACCCCCAGGATGTCAAGGCTGATGGAGACCTCAGAGAACAACCAGAAAAGGGGAGCACCTGGCCTAAGGTTAAGCATGAACAATGGGTTGAAGATGAGATATTAATCCAGAGGTGGCCAAATACTGTGTCCTAAACCTCCCCACACTTTGAACTAGACCCCAGTTGAGGCTGGGGGTGGGGCTGGGGAGCGGTTCCAACAGCTGTCCTCAGGTTCGAGGTGAAGCAGGGGGTTACCACAGGGGGTCGGAAGCAGCAGGCAGGTCTGTGGGCTCGTGAACACGTGCACAGATGCCCACAGCTGTATCTGGTCTTCTACCACCCTGTCAGCAGCACCACCAGGTGCAGGGCAACCCCATCCTCATTCCCAGGGTAAGTGAAGTCCTGTTAGGGGAATTGCCTAGACAGGACTAGAACCCAGGTCTAATAGAGGTTCACAACCTCCCACAAGGTGCCTGCAGGTCCCTGCCAACCCAGGAAGACAGGACTCAGTACCCAGTACAGACTGACCACTTGCATGGGGAAGAAGGGTCTCCACTGAGAGAAACAGGAAAAGCGACCCTTTCAGCACCGCCATACAGGCATCAGCACTCCTCCAGCCTCGTCCCCCTAGGCTGGCATCAGACTTGCAACCTCATTTACTCACTCACTCACACGTGCCAGTGCTCACTGGGTACCCAGGAACGGGTGAGAGCCAGAGCCGACTCCAAAATGCTCACTGTTTGCAGTGCCATGTGATCCTGACAAGGGCCCTGGAACCCTGTGAAGCAGGGCTTGTGGGTTATCTGAGGACTGCGTTTAACCCAGTTCTCTTTGTCCCCAGGGAAGAGTTTGGTGGAGTTTTTTGGTTTGCTTGCTTTTTATTGAAAACCGCTTTGGTAACAAACTCGGGGTCACAAAGAGTCGGACATGACTGAGCGACTGAACTGAACTGAACAAACTCAGAGAATGGTCTCCTCCTGTATTCCGAGAGAACTTGGAGAACTCAGGAGGAAACAAGGGGAGTGCAAGGAGAGCTGCCATTCAGGCAGCAATCCAAAGGTGGTGATCAAGGGCACAGTGTTCTCAGCCAGTACGAGGTCACCTATGCCACCCTGTGAGCCCAACTTCCATGCCCACCCCCACCTCTACTCCCAGACTCAGGGTGCAGGCGGGGGCAAATGTGGGGAAGCAGAATGCCAGCTGGGCTCCAAGCTGGGACACGTGGGTGGGAATCCCATTCTGAGCTTTCATCGGGCCTAGCCTTAAGTTCTCTAAGAGCTCAAACTCTAGAGCCAGACTGCCCAAGTTCAAATCTGCGCTCTGCCACTTTCTTCCAGTGTGATACTGGGCAAGTCTTCAACCTCTCTGAGTCTCATGAGGAGACTCAGTTTCCTCATGAAGGACGTGGAGATGATAACTGCACCTATCTCACAAAGAACTGGAGGAGTTATAAACACAAAGCATCTGATATGATGCCTAGCATGCTCAGCTGTATAAGGATTTGCTACTACGGTCATCTTTGTGATAAAGACATGTTGCTCCTCCACTGCCTTCTCCCCAGTTCCTGATGAGGATCAATGGGCAAAGAGTCATGAAGGGTTAAAGACAACAGGGTCAAGAGAAGACACAGACAGCCCTACCCACCCGGAAGAGGCTCTCTGCCTTGCACTCAGGGATGGGACCAAGAAGCCCTGATGCTCAGATCCCATCCTTGGTCTCACTGAGAAGCTGCCTGTGCCCACTGGTTCATTAAGCATTCCCAGGCCTGGCCACATCCAACCCGGTGCTGGGAACACCAAGAGCTGCCTTGGGTGGTGGGAGAGATGGACATGCAAATTCCACACACAATCCATGGTGGGAAGGAGCTAGCACAGGGGCTTGTCATGTCAAGAGAAATCTGGGAAAGCTTTCCAGAGGAGGCAGCATCTGAGCAGATTGGAGGGCTCAGAAGAAACTTATCATGGAGACAAGTTCGCAGGAAGCTGGTGGGGAGTCTGGTGGCGGGGTGGGGGTGGGGGGTCACTTAGCAGAGAGCACTCTTACAGAGGAGGGAACAAGCGTGGTGCACTGAGGCAGCGGCAAGCTGTTCGGTATGGCTGCCACACTGAACGCAGAGGCATGGGGAAGGGGGAATGAGGAGGGAAAGGGAGGCAGAGGCAGATTACCAAGATCCCTTTATATAAGGTAAGGAATGTGAGCATGATACCCAAGGCAGCCTTCTGAACAGGTGAGGAATAATTACATTTGCCTTTTAGAAGCACCTCTGTAGTGGAGGGTGAGTAGGAGGGGGTGGACCTGCGACAGGGAAGCAGGGAAGGAAAGGTGCGGGGGCCAGTTGAGGATGGTGAGGTCTGGGCTGAGTGGTAGTGTGCAGATAGAGGAAGGGAGTGGAGAAGAGATGTCTTTATTTACCCCTTTTTAAAGGCTTTCCCCCAAAATGTCTTCAGAGGACACTCACTCTACGTCCAGCATAGCACGTCTGCCAGTCTGTCCTGAACCTTTTTCCATTTACCAAATCAAAGGCCCCCACCAGGGACCGCTGAGCACTTGGGTCTGTCTGGTGCCTTAGCATCCAATCTCAGCTCTGAAGTCCCTGTTAAGAGGTTTCAAGGAAATGTTCTCTGCAAGGTTACCTTGCAGAACACCTTCCCAACAGCCCTCACTTGGTCCTGCACGTGCTCTCCCAAAGAGGTCACTGTCCCCAAAAACCCTTCGGTTTCAGTCTGCCATACTCGCTCACCCACACGCACACCCCTAGCCTGTAACTTCTAGCGCTCCAAGCCCTTCGAGCCCTGAACCCTGAGAGTTAAACACCACAGAACCACAGAGCTCAGTCATCCGGCAGAAACAAGCACGGAACTCCATGGGGAGACACACGCACCCCCAGAATAGAATCCCATATGCAAAGAACTTGCCGAAGATGATTCTACGCAACCCAGCTAGTCGGCCTAATGGCCCCTGGGGCTTATTTGGTGATTGTTGCTTATAATGAACCAGCCCAGGAGTTCTGAAATTTCTCCTTGCAGAGAGAGCTAGAAAATGGCCAGTGGAAAGGGAGAGAGAAGATGTAGGACTTCTGACTTCAAATGGAAACTTCCGTTCTCTTTTGGGATCCCCAGACTCCAGTCCCCTCCCGTCTGCCTCCAAACCTCCCTCCCCCGCCCACCCTCCATACCCTTCGCAGGTGATTTCCGACAGTCTGGATCATTGCTGCGGAGGCCGGTTAGCTGGTCGCACCCTCCTCGGAGAGACACTGGTCAGAGACTCTGACAGCCGGCTCCAACTCCGAACGCAGCGATCGCCTCGCCTCCCACTCCTCCTCCCCCTCCCAGCTCCAGCCCTCTGAGCCAGCCCTTATCACCGAGCCCGGGCCCTTTCTCAGACTGCCCTCCTCCCCTAGAGCCCCGCACAGAGGCTCCTGTGCCCGCCGCTCAGCGCAGAGGAAGGAGAGAGCCTGCCAGCTGGGCCACAGCCATGTCAGGGGCCCTGTGCCCGCCCACTGGCAGCCAGCCGGACACTCACTACACCTCCAGCCACCGCCAAACTTGGTCACCCCCACTGCTAGCCCCTGCCCTCCTCCCCACAGGGTCTCTGCTGTGGGATCACTCCTGGTCCCAGCCAGGAAAACTGACAGAACGGGCACCAGGTTTCCATCCGTCCACGAAGGGTCAGGCCAGAAGGTGGCAGGAAGCCAGGGAGCTGCCAGCAGCCTCCCAGAGAGATACCAGAGCCACCTGCTAGGACTCTTCACCCTTGGGGTGCCACCTCACGCTCTGGCCTGCCAGCATCAAGCAGCTGCTGGCCAGGACCAGGGCTCACCCCCTCACTTCCTTAAAATAGGCAGTGTGACTTTTCTAAAAGTGACACCTACCTAATTCCACCCACGGGCACCACAGAGTTCAGCCCCCGGGCACACACCCACCCCAGCCCCTCTCTAGCCACTAGTGACTAAAAGACAACCAGGATTTTCCCTTCTCCCTCTCACTTCTGCAAGAGACATGGTGAGGCAGACTTGACACACACATGGGATTTCTCATGGCAGGCCAACAGAATCAAGTGCTCGGTGCTTAGGGAAAGAAGGAGGGGAGCGGAATGCAGGCCGGGATGGACAAGTGCATGGTGCGCAACAGAGAGCACCTTGCAGCAACCTTCACCCACTGTGTGCTGGGCCTCACCACGTCCTCATTTCAACCCCCCGCACAGTCACTTAGGGCAGGTGAGGTGTCCCAGGTGGCACAGCTGTTGAGTACAGAGCTGTACTGCAACAGAGGTCAGTCTGATTCTGAGGGCTCTGCCTCTCATTGCCTCTAGTTCACTTACCACGTGCCTAACGTCTCCCCCTGTGCCTAAGACAACTGGGTTCCGGCCTTTTTTTTTTCCCCACTAATGTGCTGTGTGACTCTGGGCAAGTTTCCGGCTTTCTCTGCGCCCTCTTGTTCTAGGAGTCAAGGACTCTAACGTCCATCACTATGAGCTCAGGCCTTCCCTTCAAAGAGTTTACGTCTGTCAGAAGGCTTCAATGTCGACAAATGAAAAATTAAAGTCAAGCCTTAAAAATGGCAAGATGGGGACTTCCCTGGTAGTCCAGTGGCTAAGACTCTGAGCTTAATGCAGGGAACCTGGGTTCAATCCCTGGTCAGGAAACTAGATCCCACATACTGAGACTAAGATCAGGGGCAGCCAAACAAATAATTTTTTTTTTTTTAATGGCAAGATGGTCCAAGGATGGCACTGAGGGTTGGGGTAATCTGGGAGGCTTCGTGGAGGAGGCAGTGCTAGAGCTGGACCGGAGAGTCAATCAGCTGAGAAGAGGGATGAGGTGGGAGGCCTTAAGGGAACAGAACAGGATGCAGTCATAGGCAGTAACCATCCTAAAGCTGGAAATCTATCACTGAGCAGCCTGAATGCCAGGAAACAGGGTTCAGGCATCAAGAAGCCTCTGAGTTGAAGTTTGTGCTCAACATGATAAAAAGCCATGCGAGGTGAAGAGGACAGGTGTCATGAGAACTTTCTGGACAGGTAAGAAAAACAGCTCAGAAAGAGGACAGTTCATCTGACTAGATAAAGCAGGCAGGAGGACAATTTCAGGCTCTTCATCATGCAGATGAGGGGAAGTTCAGTCTCTCAGTCGTGTCCGACTCTTTACAACCCCATGAATTGCAGCACGCCAGGCCTCCCTGTCCATCACCAACTCCCGGAGTTCACTCAGACTCACATCCATCGAGTCAGTGATGCCATCCAGCCATCTCATCCTCTGTCGTCCCCTTCTCCTCCTGCCCCCAAACCCTCCCAGCATCAGAGTCTTTTCCAATGAGTCAACTCTTCGCATGAGGTGGCCAGAGTACTGGAGTTTCAACTTTATCATCATTCCTTCCAAAGAAATCCCAGGTCTGATCTCCTTCAGAATGGACTGGTTGGATCTCCTTGCAGTCCAAGGGACTCTCAAGAGTCTTCTCCAACACCACAGTTCAAAAGCATCAATTCTTTGGCGCTCAGCCTTCTTCACAGTCCAACTCTCACATCCATACATGACCACAGGAAAAATCATAGCCTTGACCAGATGGACCTTTGTTGGCAAAGTAATGTCTCTGCTTTTGAATATGCTATCGAGGTTGGTGATACCTTTCCTTCCAAGGATTAAGCGTCTTTTAATTTCATGGCTGCAGCCATCATCTGCAGTGATTTTGGAGCCCAGAAAAATAAAGTCTGACACTGTTTCCACTGTCTCTCTATCTATTTCCCATGAAGTGATGGGACTGGATGCCATGATCTTTGTTTTCTGTATGTTGAGCTTTAAGCCAACTTTTTCACTCTTCTCTTTTACTTTCATCAAGAGGCTTTTGAGTTCCTCTTCACTTTCTGCCATAAGGGTGGTGTCATCTGCATATCTGAAGTTATTGATATTTCTCCCGGCAATCTTGATTCCAGCTTGTGCTTCTTCCAGTCCAGCATTTCTCATGATGTCCTCTGCATATAAGTTAAATAAGCAGGGTGACAATATACAGCCTTGACGTACTCCTTTTCCTATTTGGAACCAGTCTGTTGTTCCATGTCCAGTTCTAACTGTTGCTTCCTGACCTGCATACAGATTTCTCAAGAGGCAGGTCAGGTGGTCTGGTATTCCCATCTCTTTCAGAATTTTCCACAGTTTATTGTGATCCACACAGTCAAAGGCTTTGGCATAGTCAATAAAGCAGAAATAGATGTTTTTCTGGAACTCTCTTGCTTTTTCCATGATCCATCGGATGTTGGCAATTTGATCTCTGGTTCCTCTGTCTTTTCTAAAACTAGCTTGAATATCAGGAAGTTCACGGTTCATGTATTGCTGAAGCCTGGCTTGGAGAATTTTGAGCATTACTTTGCTAGCAGGTGAGATGAGTACAATTGTGCAGTAGTTTGAGCATTCTTTGGCATTGCCTTTCTTTGGGATTGGAATGAAAACTGACCTTTTCCAGTCCTGTGGCCACTGCTGAGTTTTCCAAATTTGCTGGCATATTGAGTGCAGCACTTTCACAGCATCATCTTTCAGGATTTGAAATAGCTCAACTGGAATTCCATCACCTCCACTAGCTTTGTTCGTAGTGATGCTTTCTAAGGCCCACTTGACTTCACATTCCAGGATGTCTGGCTCTAGGTCAGTGATCACACCATCGTGATTATCTGGGTCATGAAAATCTTTTTGTACAGTTCTTCTGTGTATTCTTGCCACCTCTTCTTAATATCTTCTGCTTCTGTTAGGTCCATACCATTTCTGTCCTTTATTGAGCCCATCTTTGCATGAAATGTTCCCTTGGTATCTCTAATTTTTTTGAAGAGATCCCTGTCTTTCCCATTCTGTTGTTTTCCTCTATTTCTTTGCATTGATCGCTGAGGAAGGCTTTCTTATCTCTTCTTGCTATTGTTTGGAACTCTGCATTCAGATGTTTATATCTTTCCTTTTCTCCTTTGCTTTTTGCTTCTCTTCTTTTCACAGCTATTTGTAAGATGAGGGGAAGGAAACCCAGAAGGTCTCTGGGCCCCAAGCCTACCCTCTCTCCAGAGATGTCTGGACTCAGACTCACTGGACTCAGTCAAGTCCCCTCCTCTTACAGATGAGCACAGTGAGACCCCGGGATGAAAAGTGAGCCAACCAGAGTCACACAGTTAGGAAGCTGTCTAGAATCACCACTCCTGACGTCAAACCTAGAGTCCTGGCCACCAACACGACAGCAAGGCATAAAATACGAAAGGCTGCGTTCAGTTAGACTTATGAGAAGACTTCCAGCAAGGCTGAATCAACGTACTATCAAGAACTAGATCTTTCCACAGAGGCCCCAGCAGCCCATGAAGGTCTCCCCCTTTGCTATTTATTACAGAACTGACCCTTGTGTCTCTTCAGCAGCTCTGTTTGGTCTATTACTCCAGTGAATATTTCCATGGGTGTCTGTCTCCCCTTTCCAACTTGGGAGCCCCCTGATGGCTGAGATCCCATCTTACTGATCTTTGTGCCTCTCCCACAAGCCCCCAGACCAGGGCCCTAAATGCAGAAGGCATGAGATACACCTGATGAATCATAGTCCTGGAAAGGCTAATTGAGATGAGATCTTCAGTGATAGCTAGTCAAGGGTTCTCCAACCTCAGCCTGCATCAGAATCAGCCAGAGGACTTTTTTATTTTTGGCCACAATGAGAGACATGTGGAATCTTAGTTCCCTAACCAGGGTTTGAACCTGCATTCACTGGCTATTCAGGAGACTCAGGTTCAGGAAGATCCCCTGGAGAAGGAAATGGCAACCTGCTCCAGTTTTCTTGCTTGGGAAATCCCATGGACAGAGGAGCCTGGCAGGCTAGTTTATGGGGTTGCAAACAGTTGGACAAGACTTACATGACAGAGCACTAAGCATGCATGCACTGCAGCGGAAATGCAAAGTCTTAACCACTGGACCACCAGGGAAGTCCTCAGAGGGCTTACTGAAATACAGATCACTGGGACCCACCTTCAGCAGAGCTGCAACAGAGCCCAAGAATTTGCATGTCTAACAAGATCCCAGATAACCAAGATGGTGTGATCACTCACCTAGAGCCAGACATTCTGGAATGTGAAGTCAAGTGGGCCTTAGGAAGCATCACTACGAACAAAGCTAGTGGAGGTGATGGAATTCCGGTTGAGCTATTCCAAATCCTGAAAGATGATGCTGTGAAAGTGCTGCACTCAATATGCCAGCAAATTTGGAAAACTCAGCAGTGGCCACAGGACTGGAAAAGGTCAGTTTTCATTCCAATCCCAAAGAAAGGCAATGCCAAAGAATGTTCAAACTACCGCACAATTGCACTCATCTCACATGCTAGTAAAGTAATGCTCAAAATTCTCCCTGAGGTTTTAAAGGCAAATGCTGACAGTGTATCACTATCGTCATCATCACAATCATCAGCAGCAGCATCACTGTCATTTTTCCCTTCATTATAGCCCTTCTCACCTGCCCAGCACTGGGTAAGCACTTCATGTTTGCTACCGTCCCTGGGCCTCACCTTAACAGGAAAGTACTATGCTTATTTTTTCCTGCAGAGGAAATGACAGAGGCAGAGTCTAAAGTCACACAGTTGATAATAGCCAGCACCACAACTTGCACACTGATCTAGGTCCAGAGCCCAGAAGTTTAACCCCCACTCTACACAACGTGCTTACAGCTTATGCTGACCAGGAATTCTCTAGAGGTTCCCAAATCCAGCGGGCTCATTTCCAGTGAGGGATGAGCTTGTGGCACCCTCAGCCCAAAGGCTTGGTCCTTGAGTGATCCATGTCTAGAGGAAGACTGCCTCTTAAGTCTTGTGAACCCAGAGTATTTTCTACCTCAGACACTTCTTTTCCACAATTATATCCTTCTTCTGACCCCACTGATGGGGGCTTCCTGGCTAGAGGATGAAAGTCTGCATTAATTCTTCAGGTTCAAGTACCAGCTCTACCCCCACTCAGCAACAAAATAAACGAAACAGTCTCTATTCCTACTCCATGACGACACTGGGTTGTCACTGTCAGTCGTGGGTCTGCTCCCCCATCAGACTGGGAGCTCATCTGTGTCAGCTGAGTCCTCAGTACAGGATCTGCCCAGACCAGGATTTAGTAACTAAGTGATGAATTAATGAATGAGTGATTGAGTGTAGGGGCAAATTAGGGAATGAATGAGTGAATAAATGACCAAACTCCCAGGAATCCCCTCTGCTGGACCCTCTGGCCTTCCCAGATAGGACGACGGACTCTTTAGGTGGGAGGGGACCTCTGACGTCATCACTCCAACTAATTTTCGGCATTGTCCTAGCCGAACCCCACCAGCGGCCAGAGCCTGCAGCTCTCCCTTCTCCACACACACATCTAGTGTCCTAGCCTCCATTTACACACCCTCAAGATTGAAGAACTCACTCCATCTAAGGCTGCCTATAATATTAAAGAGCTCTAGTATCAACAAGGATGTTACCATTACTCTTAGCATGAGGAAAAGGCCATTACCTTTTTACCAAGGCTCTATATCACCCAGAACAAGGTTGCTCCCATGGCCTGTGACAGCTGGCAAAGACAAGGGAGCGCATGGCTTGTCCTCTGCCCACCCTAGTCTACCTGTCCAGACTTCTTTCTTTTTGGCTGTGCCAAGTGGCATGTAGGATCTTAATTCTCTGACCAGGGATCAACCCTGCACTCCCGACAGTGGAAGCATGGAGTCCTAACCACTGGACCACCAGGGAAATCCCAGACTTATCTCTTCTAATTCCCTCAAGCCATGAACAGAGCTTCCCACTGTTCCCTTACACATCTGGGCCTTCCTTTGTTCCTGCTGTTCCATCCACCCTGCTGCTGCTGCTGCTAAGTCACTTCAGTTGTGTCCGACTCTGTGTGACTCCATACACGGCAGCCCACCAGGCTCCACCGTCCCTGGGATTCTCCAGGCAAGAACACTGGAGTGGGTTGCCATTTCCTTCTCCAATGCATGAAAGGGAAAAGTGAAAGTGAAGTCGCTCAGTCGTGTCCGATTCTTTGCCACCCCGTGGACTGCAGCCCACCAGGCTCCTCTGTCCAGGATGCCCTCTAATAATGCAACATCCAAACCCTCCCCTCACAGTCAAGGCCTGGCTCAAATGGCACCACCTCCAGGAAGACTTCTGGGCTCTTCCTAAGTGGAAATTACATTTTTCCCTTCCTCTGTATCTTCACTGCCCACACATAAACACACAGCCCCACTTCAAACCTTTATTTCCCTCTCACACTGCTTTTTCTCTTAAATTGGGCTGACTTGTGTTCATTTCTCCTACTTCACCTTGAACAAACAGGTAGAACCAACAATGTTGATTCATCAGACTACCTTTCCCTCCTCCCACCAAACACGCAGGTACTGGAATACAGTAGATGCTCAGTAAGTGTCTAAAGAATGGGGGAGTAAGTGATGGAATGGGAAAGAAAAGGGATGAGTGAACGGAAGTAAGTGCATGTGTGAATGAATGATCAAATGAGTGAGTGAAAGAATGTCCTGTTCTCAGAGCTAAGACTCCCGGTTCTTTCTGGGGACCCATTGGGCTTGCATGGCAGAATAAAGGAAGTTGTGAGATAACTGCAGAGAGGGGAACAAAGGACGGCGGTAGTGACGGCATCAAGATAGGAAGTGGAGGTGACTGCGTTGTTGCTTCGAGACCAGGCCCCCTCTTAGAACCACAGCCATTGTGGAGAAGCTGGGCCAGGACAGCAGTTGAGAAGCCCACTGAAAGGTCCAAAGGGGAGGAGATACAGCATGCTGGGGATGGAGGGGAGGGAATGCCTACAGTCCTTTAGGCCAGATTCAGTTTTGTGTGAGCAGAGTACCGGACCTGCTCAGCCAGCCCTGAAATCTCTCCTGCCCAGCGGCTCAAACATGCCCTCCCTCTCTCTCTCTCTCATCATCTCCTCCTTCTTGGCCCAGCTGCTGGGAGTCCAGACGCAGCCTAACTTCCAGGATTGAGCCCTTGCCAGTGACTGGCTCCCCGATCCCACCCCTGGGCCCCAGTGAGCAGCAGTGGCTGCACCTTGTGGGCTCTTTTTTGAGTTTTGTGCCTTCAGTCACCTCCACGGGCCCAGGCTACATCGTCTTAGTGAGAGGCCCCGCCCATCCCAGCTCCTGTCCCAGAATGCCTGGTGCCCCAGCCTGCCCAAGCGGGAGTGCTACCGGGCACCACCTGCCCCATCTGGAGCGCTCCCGTAGGGTAGAGGCAGACAGGCCTGGAGAGGGTGCTGGAGTCGAGGAGGAGCCAGCAACAGAAGGATCCCAGGGAAAGCGGCCCTTCCGGAGAGAGGGGACGGGGGAGGGGCTGCGGGCCGCCGGGGTCTTACCCAAGTGGTAGAACACTGGGGACCCAACACCTTGCAGGGCGCAGGCCCGGGAGTCTCCTGGGGACGTCGTTGATGTGGGGGCGTGGGGGAGGTCCCAGAGCAGACTCCGATGGGGAGGCTGCGGGAGGCTGGAGGGAGGCGCAGGAAGCGGGTAGAGGCACAGGCGGGGGCGGCCCAGACCGGTTCCTGGAGCAGTCTGGTCCCCTCCCCTTCCCTCACCAGCGCCGGTGAGGTGGCCCCTGGGCTGCCGAGCCTGCGGATCAGAAAGGGCCGAGGCACCCGGACTGGAGCCAGACACTCCGCCCCTCTAGGCGTCAATCCCGGGGCGCCAGGCAGAGGCGGAAACGCTGGGGACCTGGCTGGGCCGAGGTGGAGCCGGGCGGCCTGCGGGATGCAAACACGTTCTCCCAGTCATTGTTAAACCAGCCCCTCACAGCCTTGAAAAGTAATACCTGCTAGTCATTCACACCTTATTGAGCACCTATCAGGTGCTAAACGCGGTGCTGGGTGCTGGGGTGCGGTTTTGAGCAGGACACACTGGCCTTGCCCTTATGGGTATTGATAGAAAAAAATTTTAATGGGCAGTTCAGAAGAGATGAAAGAAAATAAATACCACCCAGGGATCCCTTCACTGAGAGAGAATCACTTACTGTTTTCCTGGTATGTGCGTCCAGCTACACTAGAGCTGAAAGAGGTAAACATGCTGGCCAGGAGAGATGGAGGCTTCCCTCTCTCTCCAAGTGTAAGTGCATATGTTATGTTATATAATATGAAATGTGTGATGTGATTGTAGACATGAAGGAGCCGCCTAGAAGAATCTCCATCAGTGTTCACGTTTGGGATACAGGCTCATCTGGCAAATTTGACAGAAACTTGACAGAGATGTCGTGGTCCGGGCGCGAGTTGGAAAAGAATTTCCAGACATGAGGCAGAATGAGAGGGAAATAAAGTTTATTTAGAGTGGGAGACGCTGTTAGAACAGCGGGCCAGCTCAAGGGAGAACCGACGTTGAACACGAGTCCTTAGTCCACTTTTACACCCCAGGTACAAGGAGTGGGATAGGGGTCTTGCGGGTCATTTGCTGATTGGATGAGGCACATATACTGGGTGGGGGGAAGAGTAAGGCAAATACCTTCTCCCTATGGGGTAAGAGGGGAGACAGGTTCTACTGCTCAAGAGGACATAAATCCGTTAATAGTTACAACACGGGGGAGGGAAGGACAATAAGGGTCTGGTTTTTCCATTCCTGCATTCCAAGACCCTCCTTGGTTTTATCTGCTCTTCCGTCCTTGGGTCACCACAGGAGGATGCTGGTGGTCCCTGAAAGATAACTATCACAGGAAGAGGAACTTGGCAGTGGGAGTGCATTCCATACCAGGGCCAGAGATGGGGAGGGAACAGTCATTCCAGGCACTTCACAGGGGCTGATGGTTGAACTCACCTGCCCAGACCCTCTCAGTGAAGAGTTGCCATGCTGAGCGCACCACACTTGGGGCCCAAGCAGCCCTCCTATGGGGACCCCTGGCTGGGTAACAAGATGGGGGACTTCCCTCACCCCATGCGTGGGGCTTTGGCAGCAGCCTAGGTGATAACATAAGCCAACCTCTGGCACAGACAGTGGCGTTAATGCAGGAGCCTCAGCTCAGCAGAGGCCCCAGGCATCTGCACCCAGACATCCTACATTGCTTTCCAAGTACAGTGAGATGCATTTGGGAACACCCAGAAACATATGGGACAGGTGTTCTTTGCAGGGAAAGGGAATTCCCACACAGGCAATGGCGCTGGGCTGACATAAACTGTGGCTTAATTTTAATAACACATTGTTCACAATCAGATGGTGAATCCTAGAGATAGTCAGGTTATCCATAGAAAAGTGGCCATATTGGATATACTGTTTTGTAATCTGTTTTTTTTTTCTTTTTACAATTATCATAAATACCTTTCCATAATTTTTATTGCTACATAGCATTTCTTTCCATATAGATCTACTCAAATGTATTTAATTTCTTTCTGCTTGCTTTTGTAAGCTTTAATGAAATATCATTACATACAATAAACTGCACATATTTGAAGTATACAACTTAATGAGTTTTGTCATATATACATATATATTCATGACCGCATAACTACAATCAAGGTAATGAACATATTCTTCACCCCCAAAGTTTCCTGATGGCCCTTTATAATCTCTCCCTTCTGTCTTCCACTGCCCCTTGCCCCACATTTCCAGGCACAGAATAATCTGCCTCTGTCACTCCAGATTAGTTTGCATTTTCTAGAATTCTGCATAAATGGAAACATACACAATGTATTGTGTTTTGTCTGGCTTCATTCACTGGGCAGAATTATTTTGCAGTTCATATACACTATTGAACACATCAGTAATTTGGTTTTTTTTAATTGTTGAGTAGAATGTCATCTTATGGATATATCACAATTTGGTTATTCATTTACTTCTTGATGGACTTTGAGTTGTCTCTAAGTACTATTATACCAATAAAGGTGGTATGGACATTCATGCTCAAATCTATGTGTGCACATGTACTTTCATTTCTCCTAGGGAAATACCTAGGAGTGGATTCGCTGGGTCACATGATAGATGTAGGTTTAACATTTTTTTAGTATTTATTTATTTGGCTGCACCAAGTCTTAGTTGTAGCATGCAGGATTTTTAGCTGAGGCATGTGGGATCCAGTTCCCTGAACAAGGATCAAGCCCGGGCACTCTGCATTGGGACTTCCAAGTCTTAGCCACCAGACTACCAGGGAAGACCCTTAACATTTTTCACAGTATCAAAATTTTTCCAAAAAGCTGGTATCATTTCACATTCCCACCAGGAGTGTATGAGAATTCTAGTTCCTTCGTACCTTCACGAGCACTTATTTGATCTATCAGTTTAATCTTACTCATTTCAGTGAATTCATAGCAGTATATCCCTGTCGATTTGAGTTCTATTCTCCTGTTCATTAATGTTGCTAAGCATCTTTTTGTATCCGTATTTGCCACAATCTGTGTATCTTCTTTAGTTTTAAAAAATTGGATTATCTTATTATTGAGTTATAAGAGTTGTTTGTATATCCAAAAGAATTGAAAGCAGACTCTCCAAAAGATATTTGTACACCTATGTTCACAGCAGCATTATTCACAATGAGCAAAATGGGGAAGCAACCCAAACATCCATCAACTGATGAATGGATAAACAAGAAGTGGTATATACATACAATGAAATATTAATCGGCCTTAAAAAGGAAGGAAATTCTGACACAGGCTACAACATGGATGAATCTTGAAGACATTATGATAAGTGAGATGTCAGACAGACAAATACTGTATGATTCCACTGTATGATGTATCTAGAAGTAGTCAAATCCATAGGAACAAAGTAGAATGGTAATTGCCAAGGGCTGGGGAAGAGGGAAATGAGGAGTTGTTCTAATGAATGTACTGTTTCAGTTTTGCAAGAAGAAAAGTTCTGGAGATTAGTTGCAAAATAATGTGAATATACTTAACACTATCAAACTGAACAGTTAAAAATCGGAAAGTTGAGGAATTCCCTGGCATTCCAGTAGTTAGGGCTCTGCACTTTTCACTGCTGAGGGTGTGGGTTCAATCCCTGGGCTGGGAATTAAGAGTCTACAAACAGCATGGTGCAGCTAAAAAAAAAAAAATCATGAGTTTGGTAAATTTTGTTATGTATATTTTACCACAATTTTAAAAAAACTTAAATAAAAGAGTTCTTGACATATCTAAATACAGTCAGCTGCTCCATATCTCCAAATTTTGCACCCGAAGAACCAACTCCAGATCAAAAATATTCCAAAAAAAAAAATAAATTCCAGAAAGCTCCAAAAAGCAAAGCTTGAATTTGCTGCCTGCTGGCAACTATTTACATAGCATTTATATCATATTAGGCATTATAAGTAATCTAGAGATGATTTAAAGTATACAAGGGGATGTGCCAAGGCTATATACAAATATTACACCATATATATATATATATATATATATATATATATATATATATACACACACACACACACACACACATATATAAGGGACTTCAGGATCCACAGATCTTGGTATCCTCAGGAGTCCTGGAGCCAATCTTTGGAGGATACTGAGAAAGATTCTATTGTCAATTATCTT
Organism: Bubalus bubalis; assembly: GCF_019923935.1. Taxonomy (NCBI): domain Eukaryota; kingdom Metazoa; phylum Chordata; class Mammalia; order Artiodactyla; family Bovidae; genus Bubalus; species Bubalus bubalis. The sequence goes on from NC_059162.1 coordinate 91,424,961, forward strand.
TTATACTGGTCTATTGCTAAAATTTCATAAGTGCTGATGCTCCTCCTTTTCAGTTTCTTCATTATTGGGAGTTTGTACCTTTTTATTTCCTTTACTGTCATTTTAATGGATTCTTGTTAAATTTTTTTAATAAATAAAAATATTCAGGCTACTATCTCAAACCCTGAGTTAGTAATAATTATTAAAACATCTTAAGATAATGCTTTTTGTTGTCTTAAAAAAATGGCATTACACTTTTGTGCCTTAGTAGGATGTCATATAGTTGGAACTCAGCCTTTACAGATTGTTCTTTCACTTAGTAATATGCATTTAAGTTTCCTCCATTTTTTTTTAAATTTTATTTTATTTTTAAACTTTACAATATTGTATTAGTTTTGCCAAACATCGAAATGAATCCGCCACAGGTATACCCGTGCTCCCCATCCTGAACCCTCCTCCCTCCTCCCTCCCCATACCCTCCCTCTGGGTCGTCCCAGTGCACCAGCTCCAAGCAACCAGTATCGTGCATCGAACCTGGACTGGCGACTCGTTTCATACATGATATTATACATGTTTCAATGTCATTCTCCCAAATCTCCCCACCCTCTCCCTCTCCCACAGAGTCCATAAGACTGATCTATACATCAGTGTCTCTTTTATGTTTTCCATTACTTGATAGCTCATTTCTTTCTTTTGCTGTGCCCAGTTTTCATTGTGGTATGCAGGATCTAGTTCCCTAACCAAGGATCAAACCTAGGCCCACTGCATTGGAAGCGGGGAGTCTTAACCGCTGGATTACCAGGGAAGTCTTAATAGCTCGTTTCTTTTTAGCACTAAGTAATATTCCATTGTCTGGATGTACCAGTTTATTTATCTCTTTGCCTACTGAAGGGCATCTTGGTTTCTTCCAAGTTTTGGCACTTATGCATAAAGCTGCTGTAAATATCAATTGCAGGTTTTTGTGTGAAGATAAGTTTTCCACTCTTTTGAGTAAATAGCAAGAAGCATGATTGCTGCATCATACAGTGGGAGTACGTTTAGTAAGGTAAGAAGCCAAACTCTGCTGCACAGTGGCTGTAGCATTTTACATTCCCACAAGCAAGGATGAGAGTCTCTATTGCTCCTCATCCATCCCGGTATTTGGTGTTGTCAGTGTTTTTGGATTTTGCCAAATCCAAGAGTTTTACTTCTAATGGGCATGCAGTAGTATCTTGCTGTTTTAATTTGCATTTCCTTGATGATATATGATGTGGAGGTTCTTTTCATGTGCTTATTTGCCATCTGTCTATCTTCTTTGGTGAGGTCTCTGTTTTCTCCCAGTCTGTGGCTTGTCTTCTAATTCTCATCAACCTATTTTTTTCTTACTTTTTAAAAATGTATTTATTTATGGCTATGCTGGGTCTTCATTGCTGCACACTGGCTTTTTCTAGTTGCAGCGAGCAGGGGCTACTCTCTAGATGTGTGGGGCTTCTCATTGAGGTGGCTTCTCTTGTTGCAACTCTCGGGCTCTAGAACACAGGCTTAGTTGACTGGTGACATGTGGGTTTTTCTCGAACCAGAGATTGAACTTACATCCCCTGCATTGGCAGGCAGATTCTCAACCACTGAACCACTAGGCAACTCCCTCATCAGTTTGTTTTTGATAATAGAATGAAGACCTGTGAACTACCCAAATTTTAGAGTATCCGTGGTAACTCTCATCTACCTGTATTGTCCTCACAATCCTGTGACCCTCCCCAACTCAGGGAATCATCATCTTGAACTTTGTATTTACCATTCCTTTGCATGGAGGAGGTTGTTTGTCATTGTTTTTCTAATACAAATTGCTACTATGAACATTCTCGTATCTGACTCCTGTTGGGGTATAAGGAGTATATACCTAGGAGTGGGGGCTTCCCTGATGGCTCAGCAGCAAAGGATCTGCCGGCTGATGCAAGAGATGAGGGTTCAATCCCTGGGTTGGGAAGATTCCCTAGAGTAGGAAAAGAGTTGGACATAACTTAGCGTCTGAGCACACGCATGCATACTTAGGAGTGGGTATATACCTGGTAAAATTGCAGGGGTGTAGTGTATGAAAATGTCCAACGTTACAAAATAATAACTTGTTTTTCAAAGTGGTCGTATCAGTTTGCACACCCACAAACACATGTAAGCAGTCTCTTGATTCACACTCACTCCAATTGTCAGGCTTCTGATTTTGGACACTCAAATGTTGTAAAATGACATTTGATTGTTGTCTTGACTTTTGTTTCCATGATTACTAATAAGTTGAACATCTCTTCAGATGTTTATTGACCACCTGTTTCCTTCTCTAAGAAATGCTGCTGCTGTTTAGTTGCAAAGTCGTGTCCAACTCTTTGTGACCCCATGGACTGTAACCCTCCAGGGTCCTCTGTCCATGGAATTCTCCAGGCAAGAATACTGAAGTAGGTTGCCATGTCCTTCTCCAGAGGATCTTCCCAGCCCAGAGATCTAACCCACATCTCCTGCTTGGCAGGCGGATTCTTTACCACTGAGTCCCCAAGGAAGCACTCTCTTAAGAAATGCCTGGTAGCCTCCAATTAAAATAAATAAATTTATATTTAAAAAAAGAAAGAAATGCCTTGCCATATATTTCTTTCCTATTTTTAGTTTGGGCTTATTTTCCTTATTAACCAGTTTTGCATGTTCTTGATATATATCTTTTAGCTACTATATGCATTGAAAATATGTTCTTGTACTTGTAGTACTTTACTTTCTTTAAGATTTTCTTTTTAGGAAAAGGAGTTCTGGGTTTTAATATAGTCAAAGTTTTATAGTTAGTACTTTTAGGTCTTTTTAAAGAACTACCCTAAAATCAGAATGATGTTCATTTACATTTTATTCTCAAAATTTCAGAGTGTTGCCTTGGACATTTAAGTACTTAACCCATTTGAAATTGCTTTTTGGAAAGAAGTTGGGTGTGAATTCAAATTCATTTTTCCATATCTGCAATTAAGTTGTCCACTTCTATTTATTGAATAGCCGTTCTTTCCCCCTGGGGAAACTGAGACCAGAGAGATTCAGCTACTTCCCCAAGATCACACAGTTTTGTTGTTGTTTAGTCGCTAAGTTGTGTCTGACTTTTTGTGACCCCATGAACTGCAGCATGCCAGGCTTCCCTGTCTTTCACTATTTCCTGGAGTTTGCTCAGATCCATGTCCATTGAGTCAGTGATGCTATCTAACCATCTCATCCTCTGCTGCCCCCTTCTCCTTTTGCCCTCAATCTTTCCCAGTATCAGTCTTTTCCAATCATGCAGTTAATAAGTGTCAAAGCCAGGATTCGAAGCCAGGCAGTCCAGCTCTGGAAGCTGCCATAGCTTGAACCACCTGCCTTTTGCTTCTATCTTGCAAATTAAATGCAGAGTTCTACGCCGGGCTCTCAATTCTATTTCACTGGTCAATTTATCCATTCCTGAGCCAGACCACATTGTTTTAACTATTGGGGTTTTATAATAAATACTGATATCTGGTAAAGCAAATCTACCTTATTCTTCAGAAAGGGCTTGGTTATTTTTTTGATCTTTATTCTTATATATATATATATATATATATATATGCATTGGAGAAGGAAATGGCAACCCACTCCAGTGTTCTTGCCTTGAGAATCCCAGGGACGGGGGAGCCTGATGGGCTGCTGTCTATGGGGTCGCACAGAGTTGGACATGACTGAAGCAACTTAGCAGCATATATATATCTCAGAATCAATACATCAAATTTCATAGAAATCCTTGTTAGAATATTAGATTGGAGTTACACTAAATATACATATATATTAATATATTATTCAGGGACAATTTTATACCTTATCAATGTTAAGTCTTTGCATTTAAGTTTTCTTTAATATCCCTTGATTAAGTGTTAAAATATTTTCCATGCTAGTCTTACACATCTTTTGTTCTTTAGACACTGTATTCCATAGATATCTCTTTTGCTGTTGGGGTCTTTCTTATTACATTTTCTTAACTCGGGGTCCATTGTCACCAAGGCATCCCTGACTGAGCTCCAGGAGTCCTGCAAACCTTCTGAAACTATACATGCATTTTGTGGAGTCTGTGCATAACTTCCATCAGATTCCCAAACTATTGCCAAGAGCAATGAATGTTTCTTATGTGCCAGGCACTCCCCCTGAGCACTTTATAAGTCCCACACCACCTTGGGAAATAGATGCAGTTATTCCCCCGTTTTATGGATAAGGACACTGCTTCTCAGAGGTGAAGTGCTTTGCCTGAAGTCACAGAGCTAAGAAATTAACAGCCAGCATTCAAACCCAGCCTGTCTGACCCCGAAGCTACACACTGAACTTCTGTAACTTGTTACCTCCAGAGAGCTTGGTCCCCCTGTGCTACTCCTGTTTACTCATCTGTAAAATGGGTGGATGAAGGTTACTGCTCCACCTCCCTCTCAGGGCTGTTTGGAGAGACAACTGAGGCCATGGATGGGAAAGAGGCTCTGCAAACTGCCCAGTGCAGCACACAAGGCAGGGGTGGCAGAGGAAGCAGGGGCTCGGGCATCTCTCCCACCACTGCTGTCAGCTTCCCAAGCGGCCTCTTCCCAGGAGATGGAGGACACGCCGGCTGAGCTGGGGAGGAGCTGTCCTACCCGAGCACCCACTCTGCAGCAGGCGCTGTGTGAGGTGGGGACGCAGAATCAGACGTGCTTCCGTGATGATGAGGTCCGACAGTAATAGGTGGTGACAAGGGGTGATAGTGCCGTGGCAGTTAGAGCTGGGGGGTGGCATACGCACAGAGAGGTTCCTGGTCTAGCCTGGGGAGCCATGATCTCTCCTTGCACTACACTAGCCAGGTGACCTCCTCTAGGTGACCAGCTTCCAGCTTCCCTTAGGATCCCCTCCACTGGCCCTTCGGAGCAGCCATGCAGCTTTGAAGATGCTCGCTCATGGTACCACACCTCTGCTGAGGCCCCCTCAGTCACCTCCACCACTCTTACCACAAATCCATAGTCCTCCCCTTGGCCTCTCCATCAGGCCCCTGCCCCTCATTTCCTGGCCTCATCCTAACACTTATCACACCCAACACGGAAGACTCACCAGCTCTTGCCAGCCTCCTGACCTCAGTGCCTAGAGCACCCTTCCCCCACTCTCTTCCTGAAGGGTTCACCTTGGGTCTCAGCTTGAATGACACCTCCTCAGAAACACCTTTACTGGTGGCCCAGATGGTAAAGAATCTGCCTGAAGTGAGACCCAAGGTCGATTCCTGGGTCAGGAAGATCTCCTGGAGGAGGAAATGGCTACTCACTCCAGTGTTCTTGCCTGGAAAATCCCATGGACAGAGGATCCCAGCAGTCCACAGTCCATGGGGTCTCAAAGAGTCAGACACGACTGAGCGACTAACACTCATCTAAAGAAAGTCTTCCCTGGGCTTTTTATTCTCTGTCTCAGCCCCTCGTTGGTTTCTTTCATAGCTCTAATTTCTTCCAATGATTTGTGCATTCGTTTTTCTCTCTTCTCCCTCCTATCTTCTCCCATTACAAATGTTTCATGAGGGCGGGGGTCACACCTGCCTATTCTTGGTGGTCTCTTAGCCACAGGGGGCACTCAATAAATATTTGTTTGATGAATGAATGAATTAGTAAACAAATAAATTAATGAACTGGATCTTAAAGAATCTAGAGCTATGCTGTCCGATAGCCACGAACCACAGGTGGCGATTTAAATGTAAAGAAATTAAAAGGAAATAAATTTAAAACCCAGCTCCTCAGTTGCAGTAGTCACATTTCAATCTCTGTATGTGGCTAGTGGCTACTGCATGGGACATTTCTGTCATTTCAGAAAGTTCTACTGGGCATGCTGCTCTGAATGACCTTAAAGGCCGAGAAGGCAGACAAGGGCATTTGGAGCAGAGGGCCCAGCATGTACCCAAAGCTGCAGGTGTGAAAGAGCAGCATGGTGATGCTATGCTCTGGAACAAGGAAGGGGACACGTCGCTCTACCTTTGCACTGCCCTGTTTGCATTAGAAAGTTTGGCTTAAGGTCAGGAAGAATGTCAGAACAGGGAGACGCCTAAGAGACAGCTGGTTCCATCCATTTCTCTTGGAAGTGGAGAATGTGGCCCAGAGAAGACACCCAAGATCAAAGAGAAAGTAACATGAATAGGGCAGGAACCCAGGCCTCCTGACTCCCAGTGCCTTAGGAGTCAGTTTCCCCCTACCAGGTTCATGGATACTTCTTCCCTCCTTCCTGGCCCCTCTCCCCACCCACAGCCAGGCCACCAAGCCTGGCAAGGCACCCAGGCCCATCCTTGTCCTCCACACTCACACTGGCCACTTTTATTTACTCCTTAGAACGTCACAAACCCTCCCTCCCCAGTGTCTGACCCCTAGAAATTTTAGACATCCCAAGGAGAATAGCTGCTTATAACCATTTGCTAATTACACGTATGGATGTCAATTAATTCATTTAGCTAATTACCCACTCGATGAGCACCACGCACCAAAGAACTGTAAAAGACAGACATATGGTGAGAGAGGGGGGTATCCGGGTGCTCAAGTGGCATGCAGGGGTGGGGGAGGGAGGGCGCCATGGCTGCAGCCACTCCCCACCACCGGATGAGTGGGGGGAGGCAGCTTAATGGCTGGGGGGACAGAGCTGCTGCTGCTGCTGCTGCCATAAAGCATAATTACGGCTTTCCACTAATAGTGCTGGGAAAACACACAGGCACTCATGCGTGCAGATAACCGCACATATGTATATGCACATCTCTGTTTATACACACACTTATGTGCTTACAGACACAGCATGCACATAACCATAAGCACAGTATACGTGCACACGTGGACACACACACACACATGAACACGTGAGGTCATGTGGCATCAATGCACAGACATTTTCTTCAAGTCCTACCTTTGGTGGAGGCTGAAGGGTGGGAATTCTCTCTTTTTGCACCCGACTTTATGCCAAGCACTGTGCTCAGCCCTTCCACATAAGTTATTTCATTTAATCTTCACATAACCCCACAAAGAATGAGTTATCTCCACTTCACTGATCAGGGAACTGAGGCTCAGAGAAGCCAAGACACTTGTCCAAGGCCACACAGCTGGTAAGTGGCAGAGGTGGGGCTAATCCCAGCACCTCCATAGCCACAAGCAGCAAGGGGCAGGGGAAGGGAAAGGGAGTTTTCATCTGCTTGCAACTGGTGGGATCTTGGGAAAATAACCTCTTTTAGGGGAGACTCTACCACAAATGTCATTCTCCCTGGAAAAGGGATCTCCTGTCAGCTTTGGCCTCATCCCATGAGTCTGCTCTGAGGTCATCTCTGTGCCGGGCCTGGCGCTCAGGACACAGGGTAAAGATCTGAACTCACAGCCTGGTAAGGCAGATGGAGAACACAGGCTGTCATCAGAAAAGCAAGTATTGGATCTGGCTGTCTGGGTTGAGAGCCCAGGTTTTTCCCATGTTCCACACTTTCTCTTTCTTCCTACCCTGGAGGGGCTGGGTCCAGAAGCCTAAGATGAACCCCTTGAGCTCCCTGCAAATGACACACATCTCCTCTCTGGGAGCTTCTGCCTGGGGTCCTGCCCTGGCCCTTCACACCTTTCCTCATCTTCATAAGGACAGCAGCGTTGGTCTACCCTGGCAAACAAGAATGAAAGTTTCTCCAGTTTTAGGGAAAAACAAGAAAACTCTCCAACACCCCTCTTCCAGCCTCTCCATTTACCAACCCTCATGTCCGTTCACCAAAGTAAACAGGATTCATCCCTCTGCTCAATAAAATACTCCAGAGAATTCCTCTGGTCTAAGAATGGATGGTCTCAAACATTCTTTCAGGCCAGCAAACAAGCAAAAATTAGCAGCTCTGCAGATTCTATCAGTTAAAAATCTTTCTGTTGCAAGTGAGAAAGAATCCAACACAAATAAGTTTCAACAGAGGGAGCATACTGGCTCAGATACAGAGACGACAAGGGGTATGGCAGTTTCAGGAATAGCTTGATTCAGGGGTTCAAGCAGAGTCATTAGGACCTGCCTCTGTCTGTCTCTTATTCTTACTCTCTCCCATGCATGGGTTCATTCTAAAGCTCCACTTGGAGATAAGCTTCTCTTGTGCTCAGACTCTAGCCCACCAGAGATAGGAGCTTTTCCAAGAGCTCCTACACAAGCCCTGGGATTCGCTGTGGCAGGATGGGCTCCAGCACATGCCCACCTCTGAGCCAGTCTCCACAGCCAGTGGGATGCCATGCTCAGATTGGCTGGATCCAAGGGTGGAGTTCCAGCCAAACCTCCTGAACAGAGTGGGAACAGTTGGAGCCCCAAATGTTGTCAGAAGAAGGGGAAATTGATAAAGGACTAGGAGGCAAGGTACCGATCCCCACTACAATGTTCTTTTTTTTAATTTCATTAATTTTGTTTATTTTTGGCCATGCTGGGTGTTCGTTGCTGCACGCGGGCTTTTCTCTATTTGCGGCAAGTGGGGGCTACTCCCAAGTTGTGGTGCATGATCTTCTCTTGTTGTGAAACACGGGTTTTAGGGCATGTGCTCAGTAACTGTGGTACATGGAGTTAGCTGCCCTGTGGCATGTGGAATCTTCCTGGAGCAGGGATCGAATCCGTGTCCCCTGCATTGGCAGGTGGATTCTTAAGCACTGGACACCAGGAAAGTCCTACATTGTTCTAAACATTCTAGATCAGAAGGGTAGGGAGCATCAGCCCCGCCTTGGATCTAAGGAAACCGAGGCTGAGAAAGGAGATAAGCCTAATAAAAATTATCCAGTGAGTAAGGGACTGAGTCAGGATTTGAACCAATTTCCTCTCATGTCCTCCTTGAGCCCTTCCCTCACAAACAGGCTCCCAGGAGCACTCTCCAGGCATCCAAGCTACAACGAATCACTTTCCTCAGTTCTGCTGTCCACTGCAGATCAGAAGTCTGAGCCAGCAGGGCCTCCTGATTGCCTGGGAAAGGCCTCCCAGGCCGGGAACTCTGTGAGGGCCAGCCTGCTCCATCCACGGGTATCCCACTCCTAGCCCTCTGAGCTCACTCAAGGGCAGGTGGAAAGCCTGCCACGCCACTCTCCCAGACATCTCTCTGGCCAGGTGTGGTGAAGAACAGTCCAGAAGGGCCTGGGAGCAGCCCCAGACAAGGACCAATGGGAGCTGGAGGATACATGCCAGCTCCCTGGCCCCATGGTGGCATGACAAGGTGGGGCCTGCTCCACCCAGGTGCCCACAGTGGTGACTGACCTGATAACACACCCTTTCCCAGCTGCCTTCCCTGCCCTGTCTCACTCCCCCACTCCCCTCCTTGATTCCCGCAGTCACCTCTCAAACAGGCTTGCCTTCCAAATATTCTCTCAGGATCTGCTTATGGGAAAACACAACTTAAGGTACCTCCCATTTTCCTATAAAATTAGGGTACGGGAAGCCTGAGGAGGGTTCAGCTAAATCAATGATTGTCAAATATTTTTTTAGTAGAATGCTTTTACAAATGCTTTTCTGTTTGGTTTTCACCCCCTCTCCTTCCTAAAATCCAGGCCTCTCCATTACCTGCCCTGCCCCTTGCCCCACTGAGTCTCAGGTGTCCCACAACCCTTTCTTTTCACGTGGGATCTTAGTTCCCAGACCAGGGATCAACCCTGCCCCACCCCGTCCCCACTCCCCCAAGCCCCACACCTCAGCCCCCTGCAGTGAAAGGGCAGAGTCCCAACCACAGGACCACCAGAAAAGCCCCTCCCACAACCCCTGAGTCTTGTGCATTCCTCAGCCCCCCGGCGTCTTCTCAGTCAAGGGCATTTTCTTCCCTGCCAGGTCCTGTGCTGAGGGGAGGCAGGAACTTTGGATCCCTTGGTGACAGAGGGCAGGAGGGAGGTCATAGAAATAGTTACAATTCACTCCCTCCCCTAACAGCTAAAAAATCACACAGATTGCACATCTCAAAGACTAGCTTCCTGTAGAAAACCCTTACTGTGTCTGTATATTCTCTCTGATAACGTAACTCTGGCCTAAGTACACTACAAGAACTCTAGCCCCACTCACTGTGGAAAACTGTACAAAACCCTCTTACATTAACCTGACATCAGAGAGTGCCAGGTCGCAGGGTCCAGACTGGTCTCTCCCCCAGCTTCCTGAGGGGATGGGAGAGCTATGTCCATCTTTCTGTCTGCTTTTATCTGCCTCCCAGTCTCTCAAGGACCGTCGTGCTGTCCTCCTCTGGAACGTATGATGTAGAAGGTAACCGTTATCAGATGCTGTGTAGCAAATCACACCAAACTTAGTGACCCTACACAATAACCTATTATGCTCCCAAATTCACTGGGTTAAGGTTTCAGGACGCTGGGCCATTCTCACTTGGGTCTCCCACGCAGCTGCAGACACATAAAGGCTTGATGGGGCCTGACGACCCACCTCAGAGGTGACCCACTCCCTTGGCTTGCGACGGTTCTGGCTGTTGGCCCAGGCCCTCAGCTCCGCCCCATGTGGGTTTCTCCAGGCTGCTGAGTGTTCTCACAGCCTGGCAGCTGGCTTTCCTGTAGCAGGAGAACCAAGAACCCAAGGTAGACGCTGCAGTGCCTGTTGTGAACCAGTCCCTGGAGCCACATCGTCACTTTCATCTTATTCTGTTGGTCACGTAGGGCCAGCCCTGATCTGGCATGGAGAGAACCACACGGGAGGTGTGGGGCAGTGGGCCATCTTGGAAGCTGCCTACTATGGGAAGTTTAACCGGAACCCTGGCCACCCCCAGGCAGTCTGTGCTGCCTGCTCCCTGAGTTCCTGTCAGCCCCGACACACCCCACCCTGAGCTCCCCCACACCATGAGATCGTGGTGTCTAGCAGTGCGTACAAGAATCAGGCAGCAGAGGCACCGGGACCAGACCAGGAAATGTCTCAAAGCCCTCATCAGCCATTACTGTCTTGAAGTTCATCAGTCGCTGCGCTTTCGGGCCAAGCTCCTCTTACAAGCCCACCAGGCTCCTGCGGGCACAGAGGGGAGCCCTCATGACTTGCCACCCTGGGGGACCAGGAGCTCCAGGAGGGCCCAAGGGAAGACTCGGTTTATTGCTGGTGAGGTGAGACTGGAGAAGGGGGTTGGAAGGTGGGAGTGTCTTCTACCTACCTCTACTTGTTGGCAAGATGATACTCCCCATTCCTGCCAAAAAAGAGAGAGAGAATCTGCCCCAGATTGTCACCCTGCACTCCACTGAGGAGACCCCAAACAAGAAGTGCCCAGAATGTGATCCACAGAATCTCTGAGTGGAATACAGGGTTGCTTTATGCCACTTAGTTACGGGACAGTTTGATATAGAGTATTAAACAATCCAACACCCTCTGTCTCCAAAGACATAGAGGTTCTGCCCCAGGCTAACCTGGTCCATGGATGTCAGGCTCCGTGTGGTCCCATCAGTCAGATGGGTCACTCCCCCAGCCCTGGAGGTGAAGAGTGTTAATTCCAACACACTGCAGACAGGAGAAGACCTTCCTGCAGCTCACATCCACACACCTGGGCCTTGTTTTTCTCCACCCTTGTGTGCAGATGCCTGTGCACAACCCCAATTCCTATTGCTTTTTCTAACAGCTTAAGCCTTCATCCTCTCCCCTTCCCCTCCCACCCCAAGGCCTCAAGCCAGCTTCTGTACAGATGCAGGGCCTGGCTAAATAGGAGCCTTCTAGGCAGCTTCTTTCCTTGGCAACACAAGAAACCAGCAGAAGCTGGGACATTACAGCTTGTTCCTGAGTTTACTGAATGAAAGTGACCAGCTACCCTAGGAACCAGCCTGGCCATGGGAGAGTGAGGGGGATAGGTTGGGGGGAGGGCAGGTTGGCAGGGAGGGAGTGGGAATTTTCTATTCCTTGAGTTTGCCCACACCTGGAAGGAATAGCATCAGGCTACTTTTAAGTCAAAAGGGGGATTTCTTGGGAGATCACCAGGGTAGCCCACGGAGCAGGTGGAATCTTGGCAGAGACCTTGAGAACCAGAAGAGAAACTCAACTTCTAACAATGATGATGTCTAGGGAGGGCTTCCCAGATGGTACTGGTGGTAAAGAACCTGCCTGCCACTGCAGGAGACGTAAGGCTAAGCAGGTTCTGATCCCTGGTTCGAGAAGATCCCCTGGAGGAGGGCATGGCAACCCACTCCAATATTCTTGCCTGGAGAATCCCATGGACAGAGGAGCCTGGCGGGGTATAGTCCATGGGGTCACAAAGAGTCAGACACAACTGAAGCAATTTAGCACCCATGCACACACGATGTGTAGGGAACGGGATCGTGGAGAACATGCTTCCTCCACACTGTTAGAATTTCTTTCTCAATAATCATGTATAATCAACAAAAAAAAAAAAAAAAATTTCCTTTTGGAGAGAAAAGATCTGAAGCAAGGTGGGGGATGCCCAGAGCCCCACAACCTCTGCCCCCACTCAGCCCCCAATACAGGGCCTTGGACACCTCCACTGGTTGGCTGCTCAAGACCCCCCAGCTCAGACCTATTGTCAAACACTAGAGTCTGAACAAGTTCAGGGTCTGGGCCCAGCTTCACCTGTCCTGATCCGCCCCAGGATGGCAGCCAGCACCTCGGGAGCCCAGCAGTACCTCATGTGTACAGACCTGGGCCCCCACTGCTGATCTTCTGCCTGCTGACAAATGATCCTGCCTTCCCCACGAGCTGTGACTCCTGGGCCCATCCATCAGCTACCCAGCCAGTGCAATCGGAGTTTAATGATGTCATGACAGGAGTGATTACAATTGTTAATTACCTTCCAGCCATCAGCAGCTTCTGCAGGTCTTCAGCCACGTGGCAGCTGCCATGGCCACCCTGTGCTTGTACAAACCTCTCCTGGCCTCATCGGCCACCTTGCTATATTCCCAAAGGCCCTGGGATATGGGGGTGGGCATTTCAAAGGAGGATTTCTAGGCACCAGTATGTCCCCAAGATCCTGGTACTCTGAAGGTCTGAATGCCTTTCTCCCTGGTTTAATTTATAGAACCCCTGCTATCAGGGTCCTGAAGGAAAACACCAACCACATCACTATCTGCTCACGGTCAGTGGTGTGGAGTCAAGGTGACAGGTGCAAGGCCTTGTACCAAGGCCGTACGTAGATGCGGAGCCAGGACCAAGGTCACCTCTGGAACTGACTGAGCCTCATTGAGAACCATTGCCAAAAGCCCCTCTGATGCGGAGCCAGGACCAAGGTCACCTCTGGAACTGACTGAGCCTCATTGAGAACCATTGCCAAAAGCCCCTCTGATCCTTACAGGCCAGCTCCCTGACCCCATATCAGGTAAAAATGACCCCCGGCACTCACCCTATAGTGCCCTAACCAATCACCTAATGCCACCTTTCCAGCAGGAATCCTCAGTTAAAATTGGCTTCTAACTCACAAAAAGACTCTCCCTGGTGTGTCAGGAAGTCAGCCCGCTGTATCTGCAGTGTCCCTCACCTTCTATTCTCCCTTCAGTCGGCTTTCCCTGGTCTGTCAGGAGGGCAGCCCACGGTGCTCACAGCGCTCAAATTATCTCTACTCTCTGTTCTTAATAAACTCTCCCTTTATGCAATGTTCTGTGTCTGGAAATTCTTTCTCAACCCATATTTGGACTGGACTTCCATAAGCGGATCCTCCCTGCCACCGCATAAAGTCTAAATCCCTTAGCTTGGCACTTAAGATGTCCCACGAAGGACAGTGCCTGCCTTTCTCTAGTTGCACCTCCCATTGCTCAGCTCCACACACCTCGCTGATAACAACAGAACTTCCAGCCACGCCTCCTACTTTCCCACCAGGCCTCTGCCCACACCATCCCTCCCACCCGGAAAGCCCTTCACCCATGGCTCCATACATTCAACTTCTACCTATTCTTCCATGCCTGCCTCACACTAACTCCGTAGGATATGGCCTAGAGCCACCCTCCTACCCCACGCTCCAATCCCAAGTAATTTTGGCCTCCCAGGATCTTCAGAAGCCCTTCACCTGACCCTCCTTTCTCACACATCCACTCCCCGATTTAACAGGTTTGTGTCCATGTCCTCTCTCTCCCACAGCAGTGAACTCCTAAGGGTAGGGCCTTAGTACCCAGCACAGGGCCTGGAGTGGAGTAAGGGGTCGGAATCAATGGACAAGTCTTGAGCTGGCCCAGGAGGGAGGAAGTAAAAGTGGCCCTGAGAAGGAGACAGCATGTGCCATCGCTTCCTTCTTAAGGGACTGTGCCCACATCCAGGCCCTCACCAGCTATGCAGGAGTAACAGGCTCCTCACTGGTCTCCCTGCAACCCACCTCCACCTCCACAGCCAAAGCAAGCTTTCAATTGTGAATCAGATTCTGCTACTCCTTGGCTTAAAACCCTTAAATTGCCCCGGAGGTAAGTCTGTTAGTCTAGCCTTCAAGGACCACCATGGCCACAACAGGTACTTTCAGTGCCTGTCTGCAGTTCACTGCCACCCCTCCCCTGAAGGCTGCACCCCCACACCCAGGCCAAGGCCATGACCGCCATGTTTGTACCCCATACCCTCTCCCAGTCACAGGTGACAGGGCCTCACTGGACCTACCCGGTCTAAGCTCAGCCAACTAGATTTTCTCTCTTCCCTGGGAACTGAAAGGTATATAAGTGCTTCAGAGCCATGAGGAGGTTATTGTCCACTTGGAGCCCAGAGAGGATGAATGAAGAGGAGGAGTATGAGGAAGGGGAAGAAGAGGGGCTCAGACAGACAAAAAGATACCAGGAGACTTTGGAGGTCACACCCGTCCCTCCCCGAGACGCAGTTCTGTTGGGCTCCAGGAGTGGCTCCCATCTCTTTGTAAACATTGTCCTTTTTTTCATGGTGGTTTCTGTCAAATGTGTCAAAGATGGAGGAAGGTTTGCTCATCCAGACATGTACAGCTCAAAACAATCATATATCTTTGAATGAAATACTCTGAAAAGCTGTCTGGGGGAGCAGTAGGGATGTGGAGGTGCAAGTTCCAAGGACTTGTCCACATTTCACAAGGTGGTGGGGAGGCTGCCCCCTAAACAGCAGGTGAGAGCGCCATGCTGCTTCTAGAAGCGGTAGGGCTTCCAGAGGACCAACCATCTCCATTTAACCCCAGCCCTGCCACCCACTCATGGTGTAAGACTGGACCAGTTCTCTCTGGCTTCCCTTTCCTCATCTGTTAAACAGCCCTGCTCATAATAACAGTGCCTACCTCAAGGGGTTTTTTGTGTGTGTGGGGGGGTTTCTTTTCTTTTCTTTTTTTTAATTGGATTAAACAAGTTAATACATGGAAAGCACACAGTAGTGTCTGTTAAGGGCAAACACCAAGTGTTAGCAAAGTGGGAAAAGCTAAGGCTGTAAAGGGCCTGGAAGTTGTGAGATAAACTCTGATATGCAAATTTAAGCCAGGATCCAGGGCACAGGTGAATTTAAGAAAAAAAAGAACTTAAAGTAGATTATTCACCACTGCGTTCCCAGGAGAGTCCTGGACACAAAGCAGCCCAAGTCCCTGCTCTCACAGAGCTTCCATTCTACAAAGAGACGGGCAATCAATAAGGCCCTACAGACGATAGCTACAAAGACAAGAGAAGTATGGTATGAGGAGACGGATGACTAGAGAGCTTCTCTGGACCAGGTGAGGACTGAGAAAGGACCAACAGCTCCAGGCACCACCCGCGGAGGGAAGCCAGCAAGGAGGGAACGGCAGTACCTAGGCGGGCGAAGGTGAGCGAGCTGTCCATGGAGGGCAGGAAGGGCGGATCCCTGAGCAGACAGCTTTGAGCACAGATTCTGCCAGGCTCTCTGCTATAAAGCATGAATAGAAACAGCCTCGTCCATCTCTGCCTTCATCTTTTGTCCCTCCCACGTGCTCATGAACACCTTTGGGTGGTTCAGTTCTCTTTCAGGGAACAGGGGAGGTTCTGAATTCAGCGAGGAACAGATACTGAGACAACAGGGGTGGGTACTCCTCGGGGCAGGCCCCTCCAAGACTCTTCCTCAAAACTTAACCCTTCCTAAAAAGAGTCCACAAAACCCCACATTTACCCAGAGCCCAACTCTGGTTAACCTCCCGCAGTGGGGAAGCTGAGAGAACTCGCCTTTGTCTTGTCCTCAGCAGGTCTGCTCCCTCAGTGACCTCTAGTGAGGAGAGGCAGGAGCACTGGCCTGGGAGTCCAGCAGACCGGGTATCGCTGTGCTCTGTTGCTTGTGCACAAGAAGCCTGGGCAAGTCTCAACCGCCCTGCTCCATAAAATCGGGGAGACGGCTCCTGGGGAAGATGAGCAGGCCTTCCACATGTTGCCAGAAGGTATCAATCTCAAGAGACCCATGCTAGTCATCCCATTTTCCGTCCAAGGGGACAGGGTCAGTGGGACAGCATCTTCTCCAATGTGAAGACCAATGATAGCTATGCCTTGATGAGTGCCTTCCGGAGGCCAGACACATGTAAAAGAAAAAAACAGCAATAAGGGCTTTAAAATAAAAAAACAAACACCTAGCGGAACAGTTTTACCACCGAGCAGGTCACAAATCTGGCACAAGCTCTGGGGAACTGCAACTTTGACGAGACAGAAAGGAATTTGACTTTTTAAAGCCAAATACCAAGCACTGTCGGAGAAGGCAATGGCACCCTACTCCAGTACTCTTGCCTGGAAAATGCCATGGATGGAGGAGCCTGGTAGACTGCAGTCCATGGGGTCACTAAGAGTCGGACACGACTGAGCGACTTCACTTTCACTTTTCACTTTCATGCTTTGGAGAAGGAAATAGCAACCCACTCCAGTATTCTTGCCTGGAGAATCCCAGGGACAGAGGAGCCTGGTGGGCTGCCATCTGTGGGGTCGCACAGACTCAGACACAACTGACGCAACTTAGCATCAGTAGCAGCAGCAACCAAGCACTGTAGGCTTCCCAGGTGGCTCTAGTTGTAAAGAACCCACCTGCCAATGCAGGAGATGCTGGAGACACAGGTTTGATCCCTGGCTTGAGAAGATCCCCTGGAGAAGGGAATGGCTACCCACTCCAGTATTCTTGCCTGGAGAATTCCATGGACAAAGGAGCCTGACAGGCTACAGTCCATGGGGCCGCAGAGTCGGACATGATTGAGCGACTAACACACACCCCCCACCCCAAGCATTGCCTGCCCCGAGTGAGGAAAGCAAAGCCTCTGAGCTGCCAGGGGCACCAGACTCGTCAGCAGGCATTTGCTGCCTTAGGAGCCTGGCGTCTGATGTGCATGTGGCATGCCAGGTCTGGGTTATGTGGCCTAACAGGTCTGCCCCAGCGTCAGCAGGCCAGGGGGTCGAGGCAGGGTGTACCACCTGGTACCCAGCTCTTCCTCCATTACCACTGCTCCAAGTGACCCCACAAAATACAGCTCCTTAGGGTTCAGGATGGGGAACACAGATATACCTGTGGCGGATTCATTTCGATATTTGGCAAAACTAATACAATATTGTAAAGTTTAAAAATAAAATAAAATTAAAAAAAAAAATACAGCTCCTTATCCCCATTTTAAAATAAGAAACTGAGGCCCAGAGAGTTTAGGGATTCCCCTGTCAAGGTCACTCAAGCCCAGCTCAGATTGGAACCTAGATCTGTCTGGTTGCAAAGGATGTAACTGTCACATCAAACCACAGAAATGCCAGCTGGGGCACAATAAGCAGACTGTAGTCAGACTAAGCTCAGAATCCTCAGAACTTGGAGGAAGAGGGGCAGGCCAGAGGAACCAGGCCAGAATGCTGGAGCCCGGGTTCCCTCCCAGACCCCTGCGGTTGCAGAGAGGCTGGGCCAGGGTGGTCCAGGGAGAAGTGTGGGATTACTCCCAGGCTGCACCGGCCTCCCGCCTCCCCTCAGCACGTCCCCCACTAGGGGGTGATTTTTCAAACCAGACTTTTCAGCATCACCCTTCCCTGGGCAGCCAGACACCCGGCCCCCCACAGCCCACCGCCAGCCAGCCCTGCCTCCCTCCTGGAGCGGCAGGAAGCCCGCAGCCGTTCTGCATACACCCCCTGGTGGAAACAGCTCATTACGAGATGGGGGAAATGTGCTAGAACATTAGCTTAATAAATCAAGCGTTCCCAGAGCCCTGCAGCCGCCGAGGCTCTGCAAGGCGGGGCCACAGCGCCCACCCCCGAGCTGGGCCTGGGGGTAGGGGCGGGGCCATCGTGCGGCCTTCACCCGGCTGCCCCCTCCCCTGCGGAACCGAAAAGTCGGTGTGTGCAGCGGGCTTGGGAGACCAGGCCGCCCGGGGTTTGAGTCCAGGGGCTGCCACTTGCTAACCTACAGCCCAGAACCAGGGAGGGCCTCCTGAAGCCTCTGTCTTCATCTAAACAATGAGGCAGTGACGAGCTCTATCCATGGAGGGCCTCTCAGAGTGGTACCCTCCACAACTCACTGCAGCTGCGTGAGATCCAAGAGGCCATTTCATTTTTCAGAATGGTGAGATTCAGAGCCTGTGGCTGGTTTATATCCAGTCCTGCCAACCCTCTGCCCAAGGTCACTCCCAACCCCCTGGCGCCCACCTCTGCCCAGAGCAGATACTCTGCAGTGAGGAGACCTGCAAGGTAACCAGCTCCTGCAGGTGGCTGGACTGCTGCAGAGCAGCAGGCCTCACCTCCTGGGTGCCCAGCAGGCCAGCCACCTCCCAGCTCCTCCTGATCCCAGACAAGGAAGCCCCAGGGAGCCCCAGGTTTTTTCCTGCAGCCTGCTGCCCCTGTGTCCCTGATACACGCCCAAAGCCTTCTCTGCTGACCCCCACCATCCTGGCTGGCTCCAGCTAACTTCCCTCCCAGTCCTAGCTCAGACATTAACCCACTTAGGGCCTGAAGAGAATCCCTCCCCTCCCTGGACCTCAGTTTCCCTCTCTGTGTGAGACTTAGCCTAGAGGATCCTAAGAAGGCTCCTGCTTGCCACCCCACCTCTCCTCCCTGCTGGTCTAGGCAGGAAAGGGGCTGCAACACCAGAGCTCCTTAGCAGAGAAAACCACTGTCTAGAGAGCTAATCCCTCCTGCTCTCTGGGGGGTGGAGAGAGGACTAGAGAAAAAAAAAATTAAATTACTAGACCATCTATTTGTCAACTTCTCCCTCCCCATTGACTTAATTTTCTCCAGCCAGAGGTAGAGTCAGAGGAGGCAGGAGTGAGTCTGTAGCCCAACCAGAGAGGGAGAAAGGGGAACTGCAACGGGGAGTGAGAAGAAGAAGCCCCAAATGGACACAAGGATGGACCTCTTGGATGCACATCAAGCCAGGAAGCCTCATCTAGGCCAAGAACAAACAAATACCAAAAATGAGGAATAGATATTCCTCTCTGCCTAGCTCTGCCCAGGGACTTGGAGCAGCATCACTTCCTCCAGGAAACCTTCCCAGATCTCCCAGTATGGGTTAGGAGCCTTCTCTGTGTTCCCACAACCTCTTTGGTTCCCCCATAACACCATGCCGATAATGAATGGTGTGTTAACTTTCATTCATTTATACAATGAATATCTCTGGAGCATAGTATGTTCCAAGCTAACTGCTGGGAATAGAGCTAAAAACAAAAACTGTAGTCTACCAGGAAAGACTGATAAGAAGTATAAACCCATTTGGATTATCTACTGCTATGTAACAAATCATATCAAACCTTCCTGGCTTAAAATAACAGCAATCATTATCTTCCCTCTCGTAATTTCTGTGGACAAGGAATTTGGAAAGGGCACAGCTGGGCTGTTCTGGCTCAGGGTCCCCCGTGTGCTATAGTTAGACAGCAACTGGAGATGGAACAGCAGAGGGCTGAGCAGCTGGGGAGTGGCCAAGCAACCTCTCATTTAGCCTCAGGACTTCACATGATCTCTCCACATAGAGAGTTTGGGCTTCCTCACAGCATGGCAGTTTTAGGGCAGTCATGGCAGCTGGCTTGCACCACAATGAATTCTCCAAGAGAACCAAGCAGAGATGTTTCACATTTTTTTAACCTAGCCTCAGTCATAAAAATAGTGTCACTTCTGCCACACTCTTGGTCAAGGCAGTCATCAAGGTCTACCAAGTTTCAAAGAAAGGGCACACAGACCCTATCTCTTGATTTGGTAGAAGGAGGGTCAAAGTCATATTAAAAGAGGAGCATATGAGAAGGGGTTATATTAGTGGGACACTTTTGGAAAACACAATCTGCTACAAAACCCAATTTGATTTAAATAAGATCACCTCACACCCTCCACTGGGCTTCCCAGGTGGTGCAGTGGTAAAAAAAAATCTGCCTGCCAATGCAGAAGACATGGGTTCAATCCCTGGGTTGGAAAGATCCCCTGGAGTAGGAAATGGCAACCCACTCCTGTATTCTTGCCTGGAGAATTCCATGAACGAGGGAGCCTGGTGGGCTATGGTCCATGAGGTCACAAAGAGTCAGACGCCACTGGGTGACTGAGCTGAGGTGACACCCTCCATCCCCCCGGGAAGTTAACCCCTCCACATCTCACATTTTTGCACGTTCCCCAGAGGCTGACTTACGTTTCACTTATGTTTCATGATCACCTCTGACTCCAAACTCCTGCTTCTGCTGTATTTTCTCAGTTTTCAGACTATCTTACTGGTCTGTGGGTGCAGACTTTTGTCATAAGCATGAGATTTGGACAGAAACTCAATCCCTTGCCTGCATTTCCACAAAACACTCAGCTAATGGCAAATGAGGATGTGGTGGGCTCTGCTAAGAATTTAAGGAGAAGGAGGAGCAGCTCCAGTGTCTTGAAATTGAATATTAGACATCCCTTCTCATAACTGAGATTTATGCTTGGTCTTCACTCTACAGACCTCACCCTATCTCTTATCTCCTCTCCCCTCCCCACTGCACCCCCCACCACCACCAACCACTGCACTGAGCTGCTTTTGGGATCTTAGTTCCCCAAGCAGGGATTGAACCCGGGTCACAGCAGTGAAAGCCCTGAACCCTAACTAGGCCACCAGGGAACTCCCATCTCCTCTCCCCTCTTTCACTTTACTCTCTCTTTCCCAGCCCTTTCTCACAACTCTACCCCCTTCCCAAATTTTCCCCAGGTAAGCCAAGCAGTTTTCCAAGACTCCTTGCCCTAAACTTACCCCCCTGGCATCCTTTTGGAGGCTCAAAGGGCTTTCCAATTTCAGAGTCATCTTCCCTAGAAGGTAGGTGTGGATTCCATGATGCAATGACGAATTTTTCCTCCATTACCCAAGCCAGGACCATCAAGTGGAACAGAGTCTCTAGTGGGGAGGGACTTTGTATGGACCATCGCATGTAATCTTTGGAATAACTCTCTTCTGCCTAGTCTGCCTGGAAAATCCCGTGGACGGAGGAGCCTGGTAGGCTGCAGTGCATGGGGTCACCAAGAGTCGGATACAACTGAGCGTCTTCACTTTCACTTTTCACTTTCATGCATTGGAGAAGGAAATGGCAACCCACTCTAGTGTTCTTGCCTGGAGAATCCCAGGGACAGTGGAGCGTGATGGGCTGCCGTCTATGGAGTCACACAGAGTCGGACACGACTGAAGCGACTTAGCAGCAGCAGCAGCAGCAGCCTAGTCTGCCTCCCTCCCTGCACCATGAGCCCTTAGAAATCAGAGGCATGAGCTGTCTGGTTCCTCGGAGCCCAGTCAGGATAAGCACTCAGGAAAGACATGAAATGACAGCAGTTCAAAGGCGATTCCATCAGGGACCGAGGGCAATGGTGTGCCAGAGCTCAGACCCTTGAAGCCAACCTGCTTCCCCATCCCCAGAGGTCAGACCTGCTCTGAGGCAGGTGCTGTAGGTGGTCCTCTGCGCCGACTGTGGACAGGAAGGCAGACCAGGAAACCCAGCAGAAAAATGTGCAAAGGACACAAGCAATCCCCAGAAGGAGAAGCCCCAGATGGCCAACAAGCGAAAGTGCATGAAGAGCTGCTTATATTCACTAACAATCTAAGAAACACAAAGAGTTGGCACCTTACATTCATCATAGTGGCAAAAATTAGAACGATGGGTAATATCAAGTGCTGGCAGGCACGCGGGAGGCAAACGCTCTCACGTGCTGCTGGCGGGTGCAAAGCGGTTCAGTCATCCTAGGAAGCAGGCTAACGAGAGTTAGTAACATTAAGCAGGTGTGTGTCCCATAAGGTAGCAGGAGTATCCTGGTGCACCCCTGGATATGACAGGGAAATTCTCACACAAGCCCGCAAGGGGACCCGTCCAGGATATGTACAAGGGTGCACGTCAAGAAATTATTTGTAAGAGGAAGAAATTCAAGGCAGGAAACTTCCCTGGTGGTCCAGTGGTTAAGAACCCCCCTCCCAAGTCAGGGGACACAGGCTCGATCCCTGGTCAGGAAACTAAGACCTTGTATGCTGTGAGGCAACTACATCTGAGCTTCACAATGAAAACCTGTGCATGCGTGCCGCATTGCTTCAGTCGGGTCCGACTCTGTGCAACCCTATGGACCATAGCCTGCCAGGCTCCTCTGTCCATGGGGACTCTTCAGGCAAGAATACTGGAGTGGGTTGCCATGCCCCCCTCCAAGGGATCTTCCTGACCCAGGGATGGAACCGGCGTCTCTTATATCTCCTGCATTAGCTAGTGGGCTCTTTACCTCTATCAACATCTGGGAAGCCCAGTGAAGACCCAGCACAGCCAAAAAATAATAATAATAATAAAAAAGTTTTTTAACAATTTACTACACAAAAGAAATTCAAGGCAGTGTAGGTGTCCATCACTGGGGGAATAAATGAGCAAAATGGGGTGGATTGCGCTCAGAAATCCATAGCATAAGAAGAGGAAACAAAGAGGCCTTCAAACATGTATTTCTGAGTTTGTGTGGTGATGTGGGAGCAGGGGGGGAAATGAAAAATGCAGAACGAGATCTCTAGCACCCAAGACACCTCTACAAAGTTTACAAAGATACATGCATATTTTACAAAGATACATGCATATTTAGGGTCATATATGGAATTCACTAGAGTGGGTCCTCATGGAAAGAAGAGACTGGGAGAGGGGACTAAAAATAGGTGGGTAGTAAGAAGGGAAAAACCCTACACGTGTAAGCCAGGCCTGGTATCCAGAGCTGTGTATGTATCATCTCATTTCATCTTTGGAATATTCTATGAGGTAGGTACTATTAATAGCACCGTTTTTTTCAGATGAGAAAACCAAGGCTTAGAGAGATCACTCTGTCCATGGGATTCTCCAGGCAAGAATACTGGAGTGGGTTGCCATGCCCTCCTCCAGGGGATCTTCCTGACCCAGGAATCGAACCCGTATCTCTTAAGTCCCCCAGCTCTGGCCCCTCCAAATCCAGCCTCACATGAACCAGCAACAAACACCCCTCACCCTCTTCCCCCAGGAATGGATTCATTCCTCCAAGAGAAGCTCATTTAGCATTCGCTAGAAGCCAATGGCTCGCAATGCCCATAACTGAGTCCAGCTCTATCCAGGTGTTTGAAGCTCTCCACAGTTGGACTCTGCTCACCTAGGAGTCTCATCATCATTTCCCACTGATGCTGCCTCCACATCAGACCAAGCTTCTAGCATTGATGTGCCGTGGCCTTCCACGCCCACCTCGTGTGCCTTCCCTCAGCTCCTTTCAGTCCATTCAGACATAAGGAGTATATACTGTAGTAGCTTTCCAGTCTTTTTTATTTTTAAAAATTGATGTATAACTTACATGTAAAGATCTTAACTTCAAAAAATTCATTGAGTTTTGACAAATGCCTTCATCAGCTTGATAGTCATTTCTCCTCCCTGAGTCAGTTTCCCATCTACAGAATGAGGTAATGTCAACCTTATAGGGCTGTGGTAGGAGGTAAAAGTAATATGACAAGTGGCCAGCACAGTGCCTGGCACACAGCAGGCAAGCAGTTAACTATTCTTCACAAGTAGCCTGTCTCCAGTTTTCAATCACAAAAACTTAAATGAGCATCTACTCAGTGCCCTGTGTACGTATGGCCTGGAGACTCAGGGGAAACCAAAACTGGAGGCTGCTAGCTTCCTACTGGGGCTTTCCAGGCGGTTTAGTGGTAAAAAATCCACCTGCCAATGCAGGAGATGCAGGTTCCATCCCTAGGTTGGGAAGATCCCCTGGAGGAGGAAATGGCAACGCACTCCAGTATTCTTGCCTGGAGAATCCCCATGAACAAAGGAGCCTGGCGTGCTGCAGTCCAGGGGGTTGCAAAGAGTTGGACCCAACTGAAGACCCATGCACACAGCCTCTTATGGATTTTTTTTTTTTTTTTTTTTTTTGGCTGCACAGCATATAGGATCTTAGTTCCTCAACCAGAGATTGAACCTGCATTGGAAGTGTGGTGTCTTAATCACTGGGCCACTGGGGAAGTCCCTCTTCTAAGGATTATTAAACTACACTGAGACAGGTGCTGTGACAAAAGAAAGCACAAGGAACGATGGAGTTTGAAAGGAGGAACCCAGGTCAGCTTTGGGGATAAAAGAGGGCTTCCCAGAGGGAGTAATGCCTGAGAGGCATCTTGAAAGAGTTAACAGTTGGATTTCCCTGGTGGTAGTGGTTAAGACTCCGCATTTCCACTGCATGGGACACAGGTTCGATACCTGATCAGGGAACTAGAATCCCAAATGCTGCGCAGTCAAAACAAAAAATTAACAGGTGAACAACAATAGGATTCCAGGCAGAGCAAATGGTGTGGGTACTGCTCTGACGGTTGGCGGGAACACAGTGTATCAGGGGAGCTGCAGAGAACTCAGTTGGCTGGAGTAATGGGAGTGTGAGGGCTCTGCTGTGATGAGCTGGAGAGGCCAGCAAGGGCCTTGAATGCCATGCAAATGAGAGGGCTTGCCCCTCAGGACAGCAAGGAGCCAATGAAGATGTTGAGAGCAGGAATTAACAGGTGTGTATTTTAGAACATCCTCACCGGGACTTCTTCATTCTGCTTTGACCTGGTTTATTCTTTATCTACCTTAGTCTGCAAGCTCCTTGCAGTCCAGCCCAGGGCTCAGAAACCTCTCCAGGCTCCCTAGGGACTGTGACCATCACAGCTCCTTAGGCCAGCACACAAGGACCACCTGGATCTGACTCCCTCTCCAGCCACATCTCTTCCCACTGTCCTCTCCCCTTACATTTCAGCTACACCATCTTCGGTTTCATTAAAGGTGATGCTCCCTCGTGTCTTGTGCTTGCCCATGCTGTTGCCTATTCCTGTCATTCCTTCTCCCTGAAGGAACTGTCTCCCCTTTAGCTCTGTTTATCTGGCTAATTCCTACTTCTCTCTTGGGACTCAGCACAAGCACCACCTCCTTCAGGGAGCCTTCCCTGATTTTTCCCCAGGCTGGGTGACAGTTCTCTTAAGAAACCATTCTGCTAACCATCATTATACTACTATGCTTTCTGCAGGGAAGGCTGGTCCTGTTCACCTCAGTATCTCCAAGCCCTGGCAGGACCTGACAGTGACAGCCTGTGCAAGTCAAAGGGGCAGGGCAGGCTCTGGAGGTCACATGTAGTATTTGTGACCCCAAGGACTCCTTTGTCTATGGGGATTCTCCAGGCAAGAATACTGGAGTAGATTGCCATGCCTTTCTCCAGGGGATCTTCCCAACCCTGGGATCGAACCCAGGTCTCCCACATTGCAGGTGGATTCTTTATCATCTGAGCCACCAGGGAAGCCCACATGCATGCATCACTAAGACACAAAAGATGCAACTGAGAAAAATAAAATGAGACGGTCACGGTGGGAAGGCCTAGATCATGGAGGGTCTCACCAGCCTGCAGTTGATCCACAGGGCAGGGAAACAGAGGGCGCAGACAGAAGCAGCGGGGGAATGTGTGCTTTGTGGTTCAGAAGGCTTGGTGGAGGGGACAGTGTGGAGGAAGGCTCGGAGGGGCCAGTTTCAAGCCCCCCGGATACCAGCAGGCTGGCAGATTAAGATGGTGGTTAAGAGATGTGGAGAAGGGAACAACTGGAGAGAGATTTAAGGGGAGAAAGGACCAGACTTGGTGCCTGATTGTTCGTGGGCGGCAAGAGAGAGGGAGGAGTGGAAACGACTCCCTGTGCAGCTCCTCGAATCTCTAGGGAGAGAGGAAGGAGGCCAGCAGCCAGCTCGGACACCAGTCACCTTGGACACAAATAACCTTTAGGGACTCTGCCCCTGCTGAGCCGAGCTGCTACCTCTGACAGTGCCTCCCCAACACACACACACACACACACACACACACACACACACACACACACACACACCCTGTTTTCCCAAGGGGTTGACTGGACGCTCTGCTGGCTCCTTGCCCACTGCTCCCTCCCGCAGTCTGCTCCGCGCCAGCCAGGAGGGGAGGGAAGTGGAGGGGCGGCCGCAGAAGCCCTGCCGGAAGGGAGGAAGGGCGGGCTCAAGAAGCCAGCCCAGCCAGCCGACCCCCAACTGAGGAGCAAGGGAGAACCGGGGAGAGAGGGTGAGACAGACAAAAGACAAGGAGAAGCAGTACAGCAGCACCGCACACTGGAGATACAAGATGCCTTTCTGTTCCTCTTGCTTGCCCACTCCCCATTTTAGAGATGGGGAAACTGAGGCCTAGAGATAGCAACAGTTTAGGAGCCTACAACTCAGGTTTCAGCAGACCCACACTCTTCTGGTGGAGCCCCTCGGCCTGGAGCAGCCACTTCCACTCTGGTCTGGTAGGAATGGGTGTTGAGCACCACAGCCATCCCCCAAATGAAGGGCTGGCCAGCTAGTTGAGTCTATGGTTCAAGTCCCTCCAAGTCCCCATAGTATAAAGAGCTGGACTGAAAGACAGGGGACTTGAGTTCTCACCCCGCTGTAGGACTGATTTTTCATCTGTAAAATGTCCTATACTGCCTCTGATAAACCTCTCTACAAGGTTTACAAGAGCCACTAAAGGATGAAGGAAGACTTTGTGAATTCAAAAACGCCACAGGACCCCAGAAGGATTGAGTGCAAAGCCATGTCCCTGAGCAAATCGCTCCCCTCTCTGGGACTCAGTTTCCTCAACTGCACAAAAAGGGTACCAGATTCATTGATCTTAAAAGGCCCATTCCACCACCGGAAGCCTGTAGGATGCACCCAGTCTGCCAAAGTTTTAGATTCTA
Source organism: Bubalus bubalis (assembly GCF_019923935.1). Classification (NCBI taxonomy): domain Eukaryota; kingdom Metazoa; phylum Chordata; class Mammalia; order Artiodactyla; family Bovidae; genus Bubalus; species Bubalus bubalis. Next base: position 91,451,901 of record NC_059162.1, read on the forward strand.
GAGCAAACACAAAACCTCACCATCGCAACCTCCCCGCCGCCAGAACGGGCGCTTGGAAGCCCTCTTCAGGCCTGTCACCGGTCACCGGGGGAGTTATTGCCACCCCTGCCCAGGTACCACTGGCTCCGTCCTTAGGGTCCCTCGCCGCCCCGGCTGTAAACTTACTGCGGTGGCCCCTAGGGGGCAGTGTTGCCCCGAACTTGGGCCGCCGCAGCTGCTGCCCCCGCCCCAACGGGCGCCGGGAGAATACTTGAGTTCTGGGAATGTTTGACACCCCCCGGCACACACACCGCCCCCCGCGGCCAGCCCCAGTCCCGGGGGCTCCCGCGCTGCTCACAGCCCGGGTGCGGACTTACTGCTAGCGCTCCCCCCCACGCCTCCACCTCTCCCAGCAAAATATATTTCGCAAGGACAAGGCTTCTATTTTTGTTTTTTCGCAGGAGTAGGGAACAGGTATTGGTCTCAGGCTGCTCGCGCGGACTAGGATGTCTCTGTGTTCTGAGATCCGAGGGAGAAATCTGAGGGAAGAGGAGGCTTGTTTTCCCAAGAACCTGTCAGCTGTTTCCCCCGTCACTCCCGCATCCCTTTGATAAGGGGTTGGCGGGCATGCACCCCCGCACCGCCTCCCCCACGGGTCCCCCAACCCCGCCAGGAAGCGCCCCGGGGTAGAGGGTGTGGGCTGCAGGGTCCGACCTCGCCTTCTCCAGCTCAAGCCCAGGCCCAGGGACCGGGGCACAGGCCGAGTTTGAGGGGCTGGGTTTGGGGGGTGACTTCTGCTGTCTCCCCAGCCTCAGATGTGAGCAGCAAAGTCAGGGTGAAGACGGTAAAGGGGAAACGGAGGGAAAATCCCATTCAAGTTTGGTCCAACGGTTTAATGGAAGTGGGGGGAGTAGGAAGAATTTAAAAGCCCCGAACCCACAAAGCAGACTTTTTTTTAAAAAATTATAATTGAAAACATCTCGGAGTAAGGGCCGCCAGGAACCGGCCAGCTCCCCCCGCCCCATCCCCCTCTCCTGCTCCCCGGAGTCCGATGAAGTCATGATAAGTAGGCTGCAAAAAAAAAAAAAAAAAAGTGGGGGGGTGGTTTGCAAGGGCTGGGGGCACAGGGGTCCCAGGCTGGGGCCCCGCGCGGACACAGTTTGGATACTATGGTTACGCGATCCGACCCAAACAGCGAAGGCGGACAACAATAGCGGCCGCCAGAGGAGGAAATTCCTTCCGGGGTGGACGGCGCGGGGGGAGGGGCGCCTGGCTGGAACGCCGAGGCGGCGGCTCGGCCAATCAGCGCTCGGCCGCCGGCGGTTTCAAGGTGCCCCGCGCCGCGCGCCCCCGCCCCCCCGCGCGCTCCGCTTGGGCGCTGGAATTGCTGAGACGTTTCCCTGCACGCGCCCGGGTAACCCTGCGGGGGCTGCTGCTCAAGCCGATCCCCTTCCTAGCCCTTCTCCCCGCCCCCCGCCGGAGCCCACCGCCCCGGGAAGACTGAGTGTTCTGCTGCCTGAGTTGCTTGCACTTGAGGGAGATTGGGGGAAAAAACATCCCTCCAAACTACCCCTTTCTGTGGGGTTGGTTACTGCACAAGCCTGTTTTCTATTTTAAAGCATGTCTCAAGAAAAAATGAGAGAGGGGAGGGAGAGCGAAGATCCACCCCAACTCAAGAAGCCTGGGAGGCTCTGACCCCTGCCTGCCTGGCCGCAGGGGCTGTTACATAATAAGTTGGGTTATTGATATTGGCGGCCCTGGCCGGGCATCTGGCATGCAGAGATCCAAGGGCAGAGCTGGCATTTAGAAAAGCTCCCCCCTTCCCCCTTTCAGTGACCGTTACCTGCTTTATAAAGGACCAGCGGAACCAGGGGCTCGCCTCAGCCGGTATCTGGGCAATTTAGGTGGTGCCCATGGTGTGACCGTGCCCACTGCTACCCTCACCTACCAGGGATTCTGTGCCTAAGTCCCCCTCCTTCAGAATCCCCGGACTGGCTCTTTCCCTGTCGCCAGGCCCTCCACGGTGCCTCCTGCTTTCCTGCCAACTACCCAAAGCCGGCATCCTGGGCACTCAGAGCACCGAGCTGGTCCCGTTCCTTTTTTAAGCGGAACCAGGTTTCTGCTCTCTGGTGTCTCCTGAGCTCGGAACACCACTCTGACGAGGAGTAGATACCTTCTCTTATTCATTGCCTACTGAGAGATTCACTTCTCTGGAAAGCTCTAACATTCAAAAAGTATTAGCCTCTCTCTCCCATTCTTTCTCTCCCTCTCTTCATATATAATGGGGATAGCCCTAATTCTCCAGTTCCTCGTGTGACTCTATAAATAAATAATGAGATTTTATTAATTATGCACGTATAGTATCTGCAAGCAGATTGCTCTGTCTCTTGATGCCTAATAATATTTTTTAAAAAAAAGGAAAAAAACTTCCACACCGAAGCTGGGTATTTGGGGTTTTTTCCCCTCCCTTCAAGCAAACAAAAACTTCAAGGGGCCATATGTCCTCCAAGGAGAGGCGAGAAAGGCAGAAAGTTGGGGAGTGCAAGAAAGGGAGGGATTAAAGGGGGTCTCTCTGCAGATTTTCAAGGCAGCCAGGCAAATTTCGAGTAGCCTGCTTCATGTTTGTGATTGAGCTGCTGGTCTGAAAACATACCAAGGTTCAGTTGGGCGTTTGTGTGTTAGGCGGGATGGGCAGCTGTTAATAGTAAACAGGAAACCAGCAAGAAGAGAGCTGGCCGCAGCCCAGGCCCTCTCTCAATTCCGCGCCCCTTCTCAGAGCCCCCAAACCCTTGAGCTCTCGAAACACACTTGGTTTCTGGGACTTGTGCATCAGTTAACTTCTGGGTGCCCAACACAACTCCTGGCACATAGTAAGGGTTCAAAAAACATTTGCACATTGAACAAATGGAGCATGGAGAACATATCCAGGGTTGGGGAGTGGTTGCACAGTGGCCTGGTCTAGGTCTTGGGGCAGTATGCCTAGAAGGCATGACAGTTGGGGCTTCAGTCCTCAGACAATGGGGGAGGGACTCTCCCCTCCAATTTTGTAGTCCAGGAAGTGACAGAGCAGAGCTGAGCATTAAAAAACTAATCTGAGTGAGGGAAACCAGAGAGAGGTGCAGATACAGGAACCATCAGGCAGAGTAGGTATGGCCAGAGAGAAAAGGATACAGAGGTAGCCTCCTACCTTTAGCATGCGGAAATGAGGCAGTGGGAGGGGTCAGAGGTGAGCTTCGATTCAAAAGGTTTTGGTTCCTGATCTGAATAGCAAGCCTATGGAAATAGAGATTTAAAGGGTGCAGACATAAAGGGTAAGGACTCCTATAGAACAGCCTTCCCTCGTAGCTAGCTCAGTTGGTAAAGAATCTGCCTGCAGTGCAGGACACCGGGGTTCAATTCCTGGGTTGGGAAGATCCCCTGGAGAAGAAAATGGCAACCCACTCTGGTATTCTTGCCTAGAGAATCCCATGGACAGAGAAACCTGGAGGGCTATAGTCCATGGGGTCACAAGGGTCGGACACGACTTAGCGTCTAAACCACCACCACCAGAACAGGTACCTTAGACTGAAATTTTAAAAGCAGACAAAAAAGAGATCCCAGAGGAGGCACACATCATTAATTGTCCATTAGATTGTCCAGGGAATTATCCTTTGGGACCCAGAGATCCCAAGAGGATCAGGGGCTAATAGCGGGCGGAGGGGTGGTCAGTTTCCACAGCAGGACCAGTTGCTAGCACACCACCCCACATCTTTTGCCTCCTTCTCAAGTTATTTGCACAATACCCACCTCACAGGAGAGAAACAATTTCCTCACCCAGCCCAAAGCAGACCAAGCCTTCTGACAAAAGGGTTAATTAAACTGGGTATGTGTTACGCAAGTTGAAAAAATTTTTGTTTTCAAGGGAGAAGTTCTGGATGCCATTTCTTCTGCCTGTGAAAGGGAGGTCTATATATCACCAAGGAGTTAAAACATAAAAATAAAATTGTGCTGGCTGAGGTTACCACAAAGCTATCAAGCTGGGTCTTGTTGCTGGAGTCCTGGCATCTGCTGTGTAATTTGGGGAGCACTTACTCTCCCAACCATGGGTGGGGGCGGCTGTCTGACTTCTCTCTTTGTATCCTCCTAATTAAAAGGGACCAGGATCCCTTACCACATGTGTTAAAGGACATCTCTTGCGCCAAGGAAAGGCAAGGAGATGAAGATGCTATGGGTACTCGGGATGCAGGGAGAGGGTACCAGGATCCAACATGAACCCTCCCTGCCACCCTCACCCCGACCCATACCTGATGTGTCATGACCTTCTCTGTGACCTTGGGCAAAGTCCTCAGTTTTCCCAAAAATCAAAATGAGGGAGAGGAGGATGGTTGAAGGTCAAGGATCCTTCTCACTCTCTGGTTCTAAGAAATGGGTCCAGCTGGACTTCAGGCTATCTTCCCTCATGGTCTGTTGGGATGGAACCTCTGTCCCCCCTCCAGCAGCCAACATGCCTGTTGCATGCCCCCCAGTTCCAGTTGTGGGGCCAAGGTCCCAAAACACAAACCACCTTTGGACCACAAAGGTCCCCAGTTGTAGATATGCCCAAGCTCCGACAGTGCCTCCTACACACAAATGCAGCAAAACCCTAGGCTCAGACACCATCTAGGCTGACAGGCCAGCAGGCCCAGCTCACCTGGGATGCACGTAAGCTCTCTACAACATCCCAGGCTCGTGTCTGTCCAGCCCCTGCTTGAATACCTCACATGACCACATGACCTCACTATCACTTATATACCCTGGCACAGGTACCCTTACCACTTAACTGCTCCTGTCCACCAAGGTATCCTGCTAATAGTTCAAACCCAGCACGTACCAGGATGGAACTCTTGATGTCCTCGACAAACCTCCCATGCATCCTGGCTCAGACACTGACACCACAGGCGAAAAATTTAGGCCTTCTTCCTGCTTTCTCACTCCCTCTCCAGTGGGTCCCCAAGTCCTGACATTCCATCTTCTCACTGCCTCTCCAGTTGGGCCCACCTCCTCGTCCCCCTCCCTCATCGCTTGCCTGTGCAGTACATCTGCTTCTAGCTGGTCTCCCTGTCTCCTGATTAGTCCCATCCACATGACCCTCCAGGCTGCCTACCAGAGGGCTCTTTCTAAACCCTTAACCTGAATATCACACTCCTCTGCTTATAAATAAACGATGATGCAAGTGGCCCACAGGACCACACTCCAAAATTTCTTACCACAGTATTCAAGGCTTTCCTCAATCTGGTACAGACACAAAGCAATCCCATCGCCCACCTTCCTGGTAGACGTACTTCACCTTGCAGCCCCACAGAATGGCGTGCTGGTCCCTGAACATACTTTGTTCTTTGATGCCTGTATCTTTGTCCGTGCAGTCCCTCCACCTAGGACACCCCTCTCAGCACTGAAGAAAGAGGTGAAAAGTTCAGGGTCTCTGCCCTAGAGGAACCCACATTCTAGAGCTGTACTATCCCCTAGGGGAACCACTCATCACACAGGCCGATCGAGCCCATGAAATGTAGCTAATTCAGACTGAGGTGTGCAGTAAGTGCAAAATACACACCAGAATTCAAAAACTTAGTACAAACATAATAATGTAAATTAGCTTGTTAATAATTTGTTTCTGTTGATTCCACGTTTATCATAATTTTGGTATCTTGGGTTTAATAAAATATATTAGTAAAAGTAATTCCATCTGTTTCTTTCTACTTCTTACAACCTGGCTATTAAAGAATGTAGAAAAGTACAGGTGTGGTCTCGTTCGTGACTCGCTGGGTATGTCTGTGAGACAACGCAGACAGGAGCACAGATGCGGAAACCAAACTGGTGGTTAGAGCGATGATGTGGGGAACAGACAACGGTGGGGAGACACAGAGTGCTAGAGGCCAAGGTGAAGGCAGCGCCCCCTCGCCCCCATCTGAAGGTGGTGAGTTTAGGCTTGCCAGCGTGGCCATGTCCTCAGACAGCACCTGGACCAGCTGGCACACAAGGGCAAGTGCTGGCGGAAGTAAGTGCAAACAGGGAGATAAGGCATGCATTCAGAGCGCTCTCAGCTCCCCCCAGACACTTTTCTCTGGAAGCCATCCTTGACCACCCATTCCTGGGTCCCAGCCGGGGTGAGTCCTCCTGGGGGCTCCTAGAGCCCCTCGTCTTCCCGGTCACAGTACACAGCAGTTGGTGCTGTTATCACCTTTGATGGTTGTGACCACCAACCCACCCCTTCCACCCCACCCCACCCCACCCCTTCCATCCCACCCCACCCCATCCCACCCCAACCCAGCCCTACTCTGGGCCTGAGGGCTGGGGGTGGTCCCTCACTTCCTCACAGTGGTGTCCCGGGGCTTGGCGCAGGGGGGACCTCACGGAATGTTTGTTGAAAGTTGAATGAATTCCTTCATTCAACAAACATTCATTGACCCTAAGCGACCTTTCCAACTACATCCTTTGACAACCCCACACATGCTCAGAGGTGCCTTCCACCAGCCAACCAACTGTAGGAACCCATATTGCTGCCCAGAACAGCTATCGTGCTGGGTTTTACTGAGCCCTGGCCATAGTTACAGTACTTATGTAGGTTATCCCATTTCATTTTCTCCATAATCCTGTGAGATAGGTTCCACAGATCCCCATTTGTATACAGGCGAGGAACTTGAATCTTGGAGAGATGAAGTGACTTGTCCAAGGTCAAGGTCACAAGGTAGGTCTGGATGGAGCTGACTTTCACAAATCCGTCCTCTAGTTGCCAGGCCTTTGGCCTAAGACAGGGCTCCTGCAGGGTTTTCCCAGGGACCATCCCAATTGAGTGTTCTTCACGCTCTCCCTTCTCTTGCTTCCTCCTCCTTCTCCCTCTGTACCTCCAGCTGTGAGAGAGTTGAGTTTAATTCAGACGCTAGCAGTGGGGAGGGCCCCTACCCCATACCCTTTGCAGGGGAAGTGCCTCCCCCCAAAGGCTGCCCAGGGCTGAACACCCCGCCCCCAGCTGAGGAAGGGAGGAGGGAGGGAAAGAGAAACCCACCGGGGCCTCTGGGGCACAGCCCTGAGGAGCCCCGGTGTTTGGTTTCAATTAGGAGGACAAATTCCAGGAAGCCAGGCCAGTGCTAGGGGGGTGGAGGGTGCACAGAGCAGGGCTCAGAATGAGGAGGCTTCTGGAATCTGGCCTTGGGAAGAGCCTCCCGTAGGGTGAGGGGCCCACTGGGGAAGAAGCCTGGCCCCCAGGGCCCGGTTTGGGTCCCAGGTCATGTTTACCAACTTCCTATAGTGTGCTGTCAGGGGCACGGAGAGCATGGGCCAGGTGCCTGGCACCCAGTAGGCTCTCGTGGGCCCAGGAAGTGGGAACAACAGTGCTTCTATTCGTGATTATGCTTAAACTGCTCTACAAATCCCAGCTCTGGGGGTGGGGAAGGGTGCCCGGTGGTTGACGACACAATCTGCTGTGTGGCAAGCTGGGGGCTGGGTCCTGGGGCCCCAAGATGACTGACATTGAGAGCTCGCGCACAGTCCAGGAGCGACAGGTACAAATAACTGCTATGCCACGTGGCCAACGTCAGAACAGCACCAAAAGCCAGGCTCTGGAGGCTCAGAGGAAAAGGAAAGATCCAAGAGGGAACGAGCTTCATGTGTCTTGGTGCTGGTGTGCCCAGCCCCGAGCTTCATGCCTGCCACAGAGCTAGCACTGAATTCATGGGTGATGAGCTCTTCTGGGAAATGTCAGGGAAAGGGTCTTAAAAGAGGAGAGTGTCTAAGCAGGGTTTTTAGGAAATGAATCAAAGCTTGGAGAAAAAAGGGCATTCCAAGCAGAGGAAACAGCTGATGCAGAGATGAGGCAGCACGGAGCGCGTGGCAGTGTTCGTTGATTCACTCATTCAACAAACATTGATGGCGTGTCTGTGACGGTCCGGGCACTGCGCTCCACAGATGGCTGTGGCTGGACTGGAAGGGGGTGAGTGGGAGGAGGAGGCAGGGGCCAGGCTTCTGGGTGGGAGGAGGGGTGGGCTTGTGCGTTTTGCAAGGGAGTCAGGACTCTGCACTGTCAGGTATGGGTAGGGGGGACTGAAGGAGTTGTCTGGAAGAAATCATGGTAATATAGGACTAGAGTGTGGGAAGGGAGGGGTCCTACCATGTAAATGAGGAGCCTGAGGCTTCGAGTGATGTTGGCGCTTGCTCAGGCACAGCCAGGTACACAGCAGCAGAGGTGGGCTCTGGGCTCCCACGGGCCAGGGCTCAGATCCTGTAGCCGTCTGGTCTCTCAGCTCTCCCCCAGTCCAGCCCCACCCTGGGTCAAAATCCTGGGTCTTGGGCTCCAGGTGGCTACCTCGCTTTCTAAATGATCTTGGATACCTCTCCTCCTCTCTCTGGACCAAAGAGCTTGGATGAAGGCAGAATCTTCCAAGGTGTGGGTCAAGTCCACCTCATGGGATGAGGGAATGAGGCCGGAGAGGGCACAGACACGGCCACAGACCATGGAACCTCAGCTCATCTTGGAAAATTTACTCCTTTTTGATTCTTGCTCCTGGCTAAGTCAAGGTGAAAGCAAAAGGCCCATTTTGAGGTTGGAATGTCTTTAAGGCCTTTCTGATGCTTGCTCATCTCCCTTCATAGCAAAGAGAGAGGCCACTTAGCAAGCAAAACTTATCTAAGCAGAATTGCTTTGTTTTCACTGAATTAACTCTTGTATTTACCTCTTGTTTTTGGAAAGCCAAAACAGAGTACAGTTTCTTTTGTTCAAGTTTTTTAAAAGTGAGTTAACTTAAAGAAAAACACTAAACAGATAAGGTTCGAGCAAAAATCATGGAGGAAGTACAGATGACCAGGCTTTAAGGACTTCCTGGCTAGAGACCTCTTACTTCACTTCTAACATCAGCCATTTTTCTAGGAAACTAACTTGGAATTTAGGTGCTGCAGCACGTAGGATCCCCAACCAGGAATCAAACCAGAGCACCCTGCAGTGGAAACACGGAATCTTAACCACTGGACCACCAGGGAAGGCCCCTGTTTTTTAAAAACGGGGAAAATGAAACTTCCTTGGTAGTCCAGTGGTCAAGACTTGGAGCTCTCAATGCAGGGGCCACTGGTTCACTCCCTTTCTCAGTTCCTGTAGTCTCCCCCAGTCTGAATCAGGGCCTCTTGTGGAAATCAGTTTCCTTAGCCTCTCAGGCACCTGAAGGCATCATTGCCTGTATGTATGTGCGCCTGCTGTCCCCATAGATGGGGAGGCAGTGCCTCTGTTATCTCCATCTAGTCCAGGCTATGGCTTTTCCAGTAGTCATGGATGGATGTGAGAGTTGGACCATGAAGGCTGAGCGCTGAAGAATTGATGCTTTCAAACTGTGGTGCTGGAGAAGGCTCTTGAGAGTCCCTTGGACAGCAAGGAGATCAAACCAGTCAATTCTTAGGGAAATCAACCCTGAATATTCATTGGACGGACTGATGCTGGAGCTGAAACTCCAATACTTTGGCCACCTGATGCAAAGAGCTAACTCATTGGAAAAGACCCTGATGTTAGGAAAGACTGAAGGCAGGAGGAGAAGGAGATGACAGAGGATGAGATGGTTGGATGGCATCACTGACTCAATGGACATGAATTTGAGCAAACTCTGGGAGACAGTGAAGGACAGGGAAGCCTGGTGTGCTGGGGTAACAAAGAATTGGACATGACTTAGCGACTGAACAACAACAGCCTAGCACCCAGCACAAGGTCTGTACAGACAGATGCTCAATAAACCTTTGTTGAATTGAAGAGGGTACTTTTCAGTGTGCATGACGCTGACATTAGTTCCAGTCTCTCTGGGACTTTTTATGAGATCACTTTTCCTCTGTTGAGTCTCCTGAAGGGAAAGTTGCCTGTGAAGAGTAGTGAGAAATGGGGGAAAGGCCAAGATGTGACATCAGACAGATGTGGGTTCAAATTCTGCTTTGCTGTTCAACCGATTGAGCTGAACCAGAGTACTGTTAAAGGGGATCCTATCCCGACCACAGAAGAAGACAGGGCGTGATAAATAACGGAGACAATGTGAGAAGAGCTACATCCACACTTGGGGTCAGGGACACACTTGCTTATTAAAACATGGAAGCGTTAGAACTGTAGAAAGTACAGAAAGCCCAGATGCTAGAGGAAAGAGGAACTCATACTACCCAAGGGACTGAAGCAGGGAAAGTTCTCTACTTGAGGGTCCTTTTGAGTCGGGCTTTGAAGGATGAACAGGAGTTACCCATAAACACTCAGAGGAAATTGAGATGAAAAGGTGGAAATTCATATAGGTAGAGAACTCCCAGCCTCTACATGGAACTACAGCAAGAAGAATTTTAGTTAAGAAGGAAGGACTTCTCCACCCACAGAGCTTGGGCACAATTCTAGTCTAGATTTGACTAAAGGTGTAACACGGCCCAAGAAGGGTCAAGAGCCCCTTTATCATAAGTCAAAGGCCAACTTGTCCATCGGCCTGTGGCAAAGCCACCTAATAACTTTGTCACTAAACCTGCTTCCTCTGTGCTAGAAGGCAGTCCCTCCTTGAGTGAGGACGGGAAGGAGCAGGAGGCTCCCCTCTGATTACTGGGTCTGCAGCCAAAAGGCTGGGCCCGGGGCCAAGCAGCCCCCTCCCTTCACTCTCCCAGAGCCTGATCCCCACCCCGCCTGGCTCCTTCATTTCTCCCTGCAGCCTTGACCCAGGGCAGTGATACCAAACTGGAACATCGGCCCCTCTCCTGGGCTGGGGAGGGACAAATGGAGGCAGGGCCCGTTTTCTAGGACAGAACTCCTTGCCCTCGCCCTTCCTCCCCTAGCCCATGTTGTTCCAAACTAGACCTTGGGGAGAGAGGGGGACTGGAGTGTGTGGATGCTTTTGTGTGTGTGACTGAGTGTGTATGTCTGTGTGGAGAGAGGGAGAGAGAGGGAAAGAGAATAGAGCCTGTGAGTGTGTGACTGTATGTGTGTGTGTGTGTGTGTGAGCGTGTGTGTTATGCATGTGTGTGTTATGCGTGTGTGGAGAGAGAGTGACATAGAGAAAGGGGGGAGAGAGAACAGAGCCTGGGACTGTATGAGTGTGTGTGTGTATGTGTGTGTGAGTGTGTGTGTGTTATGCGTGTGTGGAGAGAGAGTGACATAGAGAAAGGGGGGAGAGAAAACAGAGCCTGGGAGTGTATGAGTGTGTGTGTGTATGTGTGTGTGTGTGTGTGCGCGCGCGCGCGCAGAGAGAGAGAATGACAGAGACGGGGTAGAGAACAGATCCTGGGAATGTGTGTGTGGCTGTATGACTGCGTGACTATGTGCAAGAGACTGGTGTGTGTGTGTGTGTGTGTGTGACTCCAGCAGTAAGCTGTACCTTAAAGGCACAGACCCTGCCTCTGCCCAGCTCCCCTCCACCTCCACCCCTAGCCAGAACCACCCCCCACCACCATCAGCTGGGAACCAGAGCCAGTCAGTCCCCAGTGACTCTTGCCTGAGGGAAGAGAAGCAAGCCAGCCCTCTAAACAGCCCCACTCTAGGCCGAGGCTTTGAGACCTCAGAAAGGGGTGCAAGGAAGGAGAGAGGGGCTTTATCCCTAAGGAAAGTAGGGCCCCTCAGAGGACTGGGGGCTGGTGTGGGCAGGAGGCCCAGCTCTGGGCCAAGACTGCCTGGTCCAGGGTCCCAGCTCTTCCCTTACTTAGGGCGGGGTGGGTGGAAGAAAGCCACAACCTCCACACCTCCTTCGCAGGGCGGGGACTCAGAACAGAGCTGTGCAGCAGTCCCGGATGGAGGCCATGGGGGTACGGGTCGTGGCAGGACACCGTGAGGTCTCTGGCGCAGATAAGAAGGCTGGCTCTCGGGTCAGGCTGTCTTCCCGCCGCCGTCTTAGCAGCTGGAGCCTGCAGAAGGGAGAGCAGGGGTGTTCGTTTTCTTCCCACAGTAACCTGCCCCTCCCCCCATTCGTACACCCGATTTGGGCTCCCAGGCAGGAGGTGATGGGTGGAGCACCGAGAGGCTAAGACCAGGTTTCTCGTTCTGCCTCGGTCTTCAACTCGCTGTGTGACCCTGGACAGGTCGCCTACCCTCTCTGGGCAGCTGCTGCCCGTTCTGTATAATGCAGACACTGGGTTCACAGACTACCAGCTCTTCTAGCTCTGACATTCCCGCATGATGGGCGTCATGATGCTGAGAACGTGCCTCCAGTGGAAGAGGAGGAGAAATTACCCAGCCCTGAATCCTCCTGGCCCTATCCCCAGAGTCACAAAAAATGTAGTGTGTGCTGATGTGTCCAGGAAGGTCTTCCTGGTCCATCTCTGCCGTGTCACAGGCGAGGAAACTGAGGCTGAGAGATGGAGGATGAACGTAATTGATTTGCTTGAGCGAGATACAGAGGGACTGAGAGCCGAAGCCAGAACGGGAGCCTGGTCCTCTGGTCAAACGGTGTTCTTCTAGCTATTCGTAGAGCCCGAGTCGCCAAAGGAGCAGCAGGAGCTGGGAGGCCAGGAGGAGGAGGACATGCTGGGGGCGCGCCCAGCGGCCCCGGCTCCCGCGGGCCCCTTCCGGCCCCTCCCCCAGTCCGCGCACCGTCCCGCCACCTGCTCCCCCGCCCGCCGGGGCGGGGCCGCCGCCCCCCGTCGCCATGGCAACGCGCGCCCCGGCCGGCCGCCCTGGCCTCCTTGCCTCGGCGCAGCCCATCTGGCCCCAAGCCCTCCCCAGCTGTGCCGCCCGAGGCCCGGGCCGCCAGGGGCCCCTCACGGTTCCCCAGGGGCGGGAGACCAGGGTTGGAGCACCAGGCTTCGCCACCTACCCGTCCCAGCACATGGGTTGGCTGCTGGGTTCATCTTCCTGGGTCAGAAGCCACCCTGCCCTCCGGGATCTCACATTCTAGAAAGAACCCGCCCCCAAAGGTGCACCCAGTGCGTAGGAGACAGCCATAGGATTAGGACAGCTTTCTGCATGCAGCCAGCCACCCTGGGCTCAAATCCCCAAGTAGCGTGACCCTAGTCAGTTTACTTAGCCTTTTCCCCATCTGAAAAATGGAAGTGATCATAGAACCTGCTTCATAGGGTGCTGTGAGGGTTAAATGGGTCAATAAAGAAAAATACACGGAGTCAGCACTCAATAAGGATAAGCTGTTATTATTACCGCAGGTAGCAAGCACAGCAAGAAAGAGCCGAAACCCAGAGTAAAGGGCCTAACCCAGCCTGGAGGGCAGCAGGGGCAGCTTCCCAGAGGAGGCCATGCTGGTTGGAATCTTAGGAAGTAGCAGTTAGCCAGGAAGCAAAAGGGAAGAGAGAAGAACAGCATCTAAGACAGAGAGGTGAAAAAATAGCAAGGAGTTTGGGGGAAGGGAACATTATGAAGCCCCTCAGTGTTGCTGGAGAGTATAGAAGAGCTTGGCATACTTTCCTGGTGGTCCAGTGGTAAAGAATCCACTGGCCAATGGAGGGGACCTGGGTTTAACCCTTGGTCTGGGAAGATCCAACATGCCTCAGGGCAACTAAGCCCATGAGTGAAAGTAGTGAGCCCAACTGCCCTAGAGCCTATACTCTGCAACAAGAGAAGCCGCTGCAATGAGTAGCCCCAACTCCGGGCAACTGGAGAAAGTCTGAGCACAGAAACAAAGACCCAGCACAGCCAAAAATAAATACATAAATTTTAAAGCATAAAAGTAAAATTGTTTTAAAAAAAAAAAGAGAAGAACTTGGCTTTTAGTCTAAGGGCACTGAGACAGGAACCACTGAAGAGTTTGAACAGAGGCAGGACATGTCCCTTATTTTCCTAGACATCATTTTGGCTGCCATACATCCAATGGCTTGGAGGGGTTAGTGGTCTTTTTGAGAGATAGTGAGGTCTGAACAAGAGGAGATGTAAGGTCAGTGGAAGGTGGGGACCGATTCATGGCTATTAGGAAGCAGATGGGACAGGACAGTGACCTGTGCATCAGAAGTGGCTGGAGAGGGCAGAGTTAAGGATGGCCATGAACATGCAGGTGGTTGCTTTGGGTACTGGAAGGGCAGCAGGGCCAGAAGAGGGACAGATGTGGGGTTGGGGCGGGAAGAGGATGGGCTGTGAGTGTGGAGCAAGGTTGAAGGAGGTGCTGCCCAGCTTGGGAACACTTGACTTTGGAACCTAGACACCAGGCTACAGAGACCAGCATGGGAGACATTGGTGCCTGGATGATAACTAATCCTACCGAGGCCTGAGAGAAGCCCCAGAATCTTCTGGGCTAGGGACCCTCACCAGGCCACATCCTCTCACACAGAGAAGAGGACTTTTGTTCCATGATTGAATTCTAAGCTTTGTTTCCCAGGGCCAAGCAGAATCTGTCCAAAAGAAATTCAAGAATTTTGACCCAAATGCTAGAGTGCCATTATCTCTTTCTGAGGCTGTGGGGTTTGTGAGGGACTGGAGAGTCCAAGGAGATAGTCCCAGCTCTGTCGTATAGCAGCTGTGAGGTCAAGCAAGTCTCCTTGCCAGCCTCAGTTTCCTCCTTGCTATCTCCCTTGCAGGGTGACTGTGAGAATTAAACAGGTTTCTGGACACAAAGCTCCCAACACGGCCTCTGGCCATCTTTGTTAAATATGCACACTCTAGGATCTTCGCCAAGACCCAGGACTATGAATGTTCACGGTGGGGTGTCTGGGGGTGGTCTGGGAATCTGCAGGCGAAACTGACCCATCATTGAATCAGAGTTACTACCACTAGGGACTTCCCTGGCAATGGTCGTGCCATAGGCAAGTCCACCCCCAACATTTGTGGCCTGGGGCAAGAGCTCAAATGGCAGGCCACCTGCCAGGTTCCTCCTCTCCCCACCTGCTTCCTCCCTACAGCAAGAGTCCCTGTTTGCAGACGTGGAGACTCAGCCCTATGTCCCAAATTCCCAGGTGTACCTCCCCTCCACCCCCCCACCAAACAGTTTCCTTGTCTACCCATCAGGTCTAGGGTTGCACACACCTGCAGCAGAGTCCACTGGGAGGACAGACCTGGGTCCTGAGAGTGGGCCCAGGACCCTTTGAGCAGGGAATTCCAGATTCCATTGCCTGGAGTGTGATCTAGAATAAGCTTGGGCTCCAGAGGGGCATGTCTCCTTGGCCTCATGTACACCTTACCTTGTAGGGGGGGCGTGGGGCTGGAGGCGGGCAGAGGGGACCCGTACATAACAGAATTCAGGGCAGAGACCCAGCTGCCCAGGTCTTTGGTTCCCCTGCTTCAATTTCTATCAGCCTTTCCCACCAAGGCCCTCTGACCATCCCAGTGGATCCTAATAGCCATATCATGGAGGCTGCAGTCATTTGTCCATCTGCCTGCTCCCTGCCCAGCTGAGGCCATCTCAGACTTTACCTCCAGCCTCTGCTGGCCCTGAGAAGTACAGGGTTCTGAAACCTCCCACAAAGCTACCCCGTGGGTCATCACAGCTCATGCGTGACCAGTCCTGGGCTTGTCTTGGGAGGTTCTATTATTGTTCTTTAAAAATGAGGAAACAGAGGCTCAGAGAAGGCAAAGGAGGAACTGATATTACAGAGCATCTACTGAATGCCAAGCATGAGGTAGGTGTTTTAAAGACGTGACCACCTAATACCTCTGTCAGGATTATCCCCAATTTACAAGTGAGGACACTGTGACTCAGGGAAAGAGAAGTAACTGGCCCCTGGGTCATCCATTTGGTAGGAGGCAAAGTCAGAATTCAGATTCAGCTGGTCAGACCCCCAAGCCCAGACCTCCTTGATGCATAGTAGATGGTGGTGGTTTAGTCACTAAGTCGTGTCCGACTCTTGCGACCCCGTGGACTGTAGCCCGCCAGGCTCCTCTGTCCATGGGATTTCCCAGGCAAGAATAATGGAGTGGGTTGCCATTTCCTTCTCTAGGTGATCTTCCTGACCCAGGGATCAAACCTGGGTCTCCTGCATTGCAGGCCAGTTCTTTACGGACTGAGCCACCAGGGAAGCCCGTGATGCACAGTAGGCCTTCAGTAAACCTTGCCAAAAGGAGCTAAGGTTGAAACCTGGGGCCTACAGTCTCCTGTGAGGACCACGGAATGTGAGGAATGTCCACCCCCAGGGCCGGGCCCTGGGCAAGGTGACCTTTGGGGAGATAAAGTCGAATTCCGATGCTCAGAAGGAGACTAGCAGGGGCAGAGCTCGGGTGGTACTGCCAGGGACTGGGGCCAGCTGCAGCCAGGCACCGGCTCCCAGAGCCAGCCCTTACAACTAGGCCATGTGACGGGGACAGCACCCCACCCCGCCCTACCCCTGTTGTTTCCTCAGTAGGAATCTCCTTTCCCCCACTTTGCAAATGACACCTCAGCTGCTGCGCCGCTATGCCTCTAACCCTGTCCCCAGCTGTCACCTGAGCACTTCTCCTTGGAAGGCCCTGGAGAATCTCAGCCATAACTGTTCATAACTAAACTCACCATGCTCCCCCACTGCGTCCTACCATCCTCCCTGGGAATGCCAGCTCCATGCCCCAACGTGGTTGCCAGGGCAGAGCTGCCAGATATAGCAAATAAAAATACAGGACTCAGGTATAGATACACAATGGAATATTACTCAGCCATAAAAAGGAACGTATTTGAGTCAGTTCTAATAAGGTGGATGAACCTAGAACCTATTATACAGAGTGAAGTGAGTCAGAAAGGACAAGATAAATACCATATTCATGGCACTCCACTCCAATATTCTTGCCCGGAAAATCCCACAGACAGAGGAGCCTGGTAGGCTGCAGTCCATGGGGTCACTAAGAGTCAGACACGACTGAGAGACTTCACTTTCACTTTCACTTTTCACTTTCATGCATTGGAGAAGGAAATGGCAACCCGCTCCAGTGTTCTTACCTGGAGAATCCCAGGGACGGGGAAGCCTGGTGGGCTGCCGTCTATGGGGTCGCACAGAGTCGGACATGACTGAAGTGACTTAGCAGCAGCAACACATATATACAGAATCTAGAAAAATGGTACTGAAGAATTTATTTACAGGGCAGCACTGGAGAAACAGACATAGAGAATAGACTTATGGACATGGGGAGAGGGGAGGAGAGGGTGAGATGTATGGAAAGAGTAACATGGAAACTTACATTACCATATGTAAAATAGATAGCCAACAGGAATTTGCTGTATGGCTCAGGAAACTCAAACAGGGGCTCTGTATCAACCTAGAGGGATGGGATGGGGGTGGGGATGGGAGGGAGGTTCAAAAGGGAAGGGATATATGTATACCTATGGCTGATTCATGTGAGGTTTGACGGAAAACAGCAAAATTCTGTAAAGCAATTATCCTTCAATAAAAAATAAATGAAAAATACAGGACTCAGTTAAATTAGAATTTCAGATAAACAATGTATAATCTTTTTCGTGTATGTCCCAAATATTGCATGGGACATACCTATACTAGAAACAAATTATTTGTTTTTTATCTGAAGTTTTAAGATTACCAGGCATCTTGTATTTTACCTGGCAGCCCTAAGTCCGCGTGTAGTTCACCACTTAAAACTCTTCAGTAGTATCCTGGGGTCAGAGAATGGAGAAAACTCCCCTGTTTGAAGCACTCTTCCCTCACCAGTCCTTGAAATCACCTCCTCCAGGGAGCCTTCCAAAGAGCCATAGTCTGTGTTAGGGACTGCTCTGTGCAATTAAAGGCCATCCATACTTCCTTATCAGAACTTTAAGTGCCCTGCTGTCTCCCATCAGTAAAAGGTCCACGAGACCAGCATCTGTCCTTACATTCACTCTGTTCCCAGCCCTTAGCACCATGCACAGTGCCTAGAAGAACTGCTCTGGAACCCTGGCTAAGCCCCTTGCCTTCTCTGTCTCTCCGTTCAGAAGAGACAGGTTCATCTACAATGGCCTGTGAGGCTCCTCCCAGCTCTGATGCTGGCCTGTTTCAGCCAGATCCTGCACTTTGACCCTGGAGATCACTGGCAGGGGTGGTGCAGGGGAGAACTCTGAACTCAGCTTGGAAGACATGAAGACCAGCCCCAGCTCTGCCAGTCTGTGACCTCAGGCAAGTTCCCCACCCTCTCTCAGCCTGACTTTTCTCCTCTGCCAGGCTCTGTACAGGGGAGGGGAGGGATCACGCGGCTTGCTCAAAAGGTTGTTGGGAGGTTGAAGTCAGAGAGGTAAAGCCTGCATCAGGGAGCCGAGCTGGCACTTTGGAGGCCCTCAAAGAACACTAGATTCCTCCCTGCTCTTCCCATTCAACTGGAAGACCTAAATGCCCAGGAGGGACTCAGGCAGTGGGGGCTGAAAGAGCTCCAGGGGGAGGAGGGAGGGAGAAGCTGGGCTGGGAGCATTCAGGCAAGACTTTAAATCTGGTCTTCAATTTATTTATTTATTTATTTTTAAAGGGCCTGAGCATCTTCCCTGAGAGACTTAAGACTCAATCCAGCCTGAGCAGAGGGGGACAACCTGAAGTCAATCATCTCCCACTCCTTTGTAGCGGGGTAATTTTTCAGCCTAAGTGGAGGGCAGGGAACATGTGGATGTAGGGGGAACACATTTGAGAGACCTGGGTCCAAGGAGACAGACACCAAGGTGGGGGGCTTGTGCAGCCTTAGAGCTCCCATAATCTCCTCCAGATTCCCCAGCCCACCCCAAATAAATATGCAGCTTCAGTGAGAACAGAATACTCACTGGCTTCAAGACAAGCTCATCCCCCACCCTCATTCCAGTCCCCTTTCCAGAGGCAGCAGGCCCATGAGGTGGGGAATTCCTGGCAGGCCCCGGGGCCACCCACCCAACTCTGACCCGTTCTTCCAGTGCTTGGACAGGGCCGTCCCAAGGACAGTGGGGCAAGGAGGTGGACACTCCTTTCCCAGACAGTCTGGGGTTCCTGGCGGGGTGGGTGGTGGGTGGGTGGGTGAGACAGCAGTGAGTAATTCAAGAGCTATGAGCCCCCAGGAAATGAATTCTTGCCTGTGAAAAGGAATCTTAAGACAAGGCTCTCTCAAACCACCTCCTTCTCCTCCTGCTGCTCCTCTCTGTCCCCTCTCCTGCCTCCTTCCTCCTCTAGCTACCCTGCCTGGCTCTCCCAGCCTCTGCTGAACTAGCTTCCTGTGGTCCATCAATCAGGTCCGATCTGATCTCAAGACCAAAGAGGCAAGAGGAGGCAGGGAGAGAGGAAGAAAGGAAAGGAAGGAGGGAGTTCGCCTTCAGTGAGCCCCCGGGTCTGCACAGCTCACCGAAGCTTCCGAGGTCTCTAGGGCCACAGCCATCCCGCAGGGCAGAATCTACTTTTCAGGGGACCAAACTCAGCCTTAAAGAGTATAGACTCCGTGACAGACACACAGGCGATACAGAGTCAACTCTCACCCTAGGGCTCCAAGGTACAATCCCGGGGCTTCAGCTGGCCCCGAGTAAGCAAGGCTGCCACATTCTGAGGTTGGGAGCCTTAGTTCTTCGGGGTCTGAAGCCAGTCAGAGCAGGTCGGAGGATGAGGCTACCAGTCCCTGTCCCAGGCAGGCTCAGTCACCTGAGGCAAGTCCCTTCACCTTTCAGACGATCCCTTTGTCCAGTTAAAATCTGTCCTGGAGTGACCTTTGCCCTCAAGGGAAAGGGGACAGGTTCCAGGGCTTGCTTTCAAATCCTGGTGCTGCTCTTCCCTACAGCGAGCGGGACAGTCACTGCCCTCCTTGAGGGTCACTTCCCGCCCCTGTGAGATGGGGTGATGAGGCCCTTGCAGGGGGTTTGGGGAAGACTGGGAGTGCACAGTGCTCTGCACCGTTGAGGGCTCTGCAGCTGGTGAGTGAGGGGAGAACCCACTGAGAAAGCCTCGAGACCATGATCCGTGCGTGGGACCCAGACCTACCAGGTTCTTGCCTCTCTGCTGTGTGACCAGGCAAGTGACTTTCCTGCAACAGCAGGCCAAGGCACTCTTGGACCTGGGAGGGCAGACTAGACTCATTTATCTGACCTAGAGAGGAGACCCCTGTCTACCCAGTCCTGACCTGGACAGGTCCATCCAGCTCTGTTTTTCCCCATGCCTGCCAGGCACTAGCCCCACCCTGCCCCAGAACAAAAGGGACATTTGACATTCTTTGTCCTGAGCAGACTCATTCTCTGAGTGTTGGACCTATCAAGCCTTGCAGCTAGGACCTGCCACCAACCCCTACTGCAGGTCCCCCACCTCCACCCCCGCCCCCACCACGTCCTGGCCCAGCTCTCCCACTAGCCTGGAAGAGAGCGAGGGAGGCGTCTTAAAGGAGCAGTCTGCTCTCAGAAAATATTCCCCACCCCCACCATCGGAACTAGCAGGAAGGAAACCAGGTGGGGGAGGGGGACGGGAGAGGTGTCCACGGAGATTACAGGCGTGTGACTTGTTTGGGACTGGAGGGGCGTCAAAGTGAGGCTAAAACTTACTCTTCTCCTGGCTCCCACCTAAGGGCTCTTTTCAGTTTTTTTAGTGTCCTTTAAAGGAAAGGTCCCAACCCTGCCTTGATTTGCTGTGTGACCTCGGGTGAGTTCCTTTCCCTCTCTGTGCATTGGTCTCCCTTGTATAAAAGAAGAGGAGAAACAGGTATGAGCCAAACCCTGGTGAGGTGCTGGGATACCAGAGATGTCCTGCCCCTAGAATCTAGTCCTAGGTTTCCATGAAGATTCCACCAACAAAAAGCCACGAAATGACTCTCAAGGTAAAAGGAAGATGTTTCTGTGAAAGTAGGACCCCTAAGTGGTGGAGGAGAACCAGCCTCTCTTCCCTCCAATTGATCTTATACAATGTCCAAAGCTTCCCCCTCTTCACCCATTGATAGGCTTGTGAGACAAACAAATTGAATGGTGTTCTTCTTGTACAGAAAATAAGGCTACAGGCACACCGAGGACAGGCCCCAGCCCGCCCTGGGAGCTGGTGTCTGGAAAGTGATGCCTAAGCACTGAGCCAAACGGGGAAAGATGGGCGATGGGTCATTTGGTCGAGGGACCCAACAAGCAAGGGAAAAGCACTGATACGTCCTTGTGCTCTGGTTCCTTTGGCTGGAGCTTGGGGTATGCTGGAGGGGAGCAGAGAGGGGAGGCCGGAGGGTCTTGGTTGCCTGACGGAGGAGTTTGTCCTCTGGGTGCCAAGTAGCTAAGGGGAGATTTTACACCAGGCAGTATTCCTTCACTACTGCTGTACTGAAGGGAATGAATGGTGGGGGCCCAGACAGAGACCAAGGGCCAGCTGTACACATAGGTACCTTCTGACAAAGGGGCCCGTGGAGCCATGGGGGAGGGGCAACAGAGCAATTCCTCCCGGGAAAGAGGGGAAGTGAGCGGGGAGATGAAGCAGGGGAGAGGAAATGAAAGATTAAGTGCATAAAGGCCATAAAGCTCAGAACCGTCCAGGCTGGATGGATTCCCAGTTTATAGATACATTTATGTTCAAGGATGCCCAGCCAGGCCCGATACGCCCGCAAGAGCAGCCACCCAGGGAGGCCAGGGGACCCTGGGCTAGAGGAGACCCTTCTTGCCACTGCACCCCTCTCTTGCCCACTCCC
This sequence comes from Bubalus bubalis, assembly GCF_019923935.1. Classification (NCBI taxonomy): domain Eukaryota; kingdom Metazoa; phylum Chordata; class Mammalia; order Artiodactyla; family Bovidae; genus Bubalus; species Bubalus bubalis. The sequence goes on from NC_059162.1 coordinate 91,473,295, forward strand.
CTTCACCTACCCCCAAATCCTCAGGGCTGGCTGACAGCCCAGCTGGAAGCAATTGTGGGAGTCTCCAGCCTGGAGAGCTGCATCCCACAAAGGGCCCTGGTAAATAGCAACCCGCACCCCAGACGGCCTGCAGCCCCCTCCCCCTCTGCAGCCCCCTGCCCGGAAATTTAAAACAACTGCTCTACACAGTCTTAAATCCTCCAGGAAGGAGCAGGAAGGGGTTGGCAGGCGGGAAACATGAGGCTGGCCAGGGTCCTGCCTGGAACTCCCTCTTTCCCTTCTCCCACCCTGAAGTCCCCTGAAAGACTTCCTCCCACCTGCTCCCCCTAAAGTCTTGCCGTGGGTTCCCCAGCTCCCTGGCTTCCTATGCCGGTGTTCACTGCAAGGCATCACAGCTGCAGTCTGTTGGAAACATCAAGTGGGCGGTGAGCACCCAGAGCGCAGAACAGTCCTATGCTTGCTTGGCCCGGGGAACCGGGTCTGCCACAGAGCAAATGCAGAATGTATACATGAAGAATGAATAGATGAAGCCACATGTGACCCTGAACCACTGCTTGGCTCTTTTGAACTCAGTTTCCTCATCTATTAAATGGGCGCAATAACTTTTTCACCTAGTCTACTGTGCAAGTATTTTATGAACTGCGAAGCTGATAAGTCACAATGATTCAATTTCTGCCTTCCTGGTCTCAGCTTGCTCACCTGTAAAATGAGGGCCTGAGTTAAGTCCTAGCTAGGGGCTGTTCTTTGATATGATATTCCGAGACTTTAGCCAGTGGCGAGGATGTCCCTTAAATATCACCCAGCTGGTAGGGGGACGGCAGAAGGTGAGTTAACAGGGAAAGAGCCCTGACTAGGGTTTGCTGCTGCTGTGCTGTGCTCAGTCGTGTCTGACTCTGTGGCCCCATGGATTGTAGCCCGCCAGGCTCCTCTGTTGGTGAGATTCTCCAGGCAAGAATACTGGAGTGGGTTGCCATTTCCTCCTCCAAGGGATCTTCCCATCCCAGGGATCGAACCCACGTCTTCTGCATCTCTTCTGCCTAGAGTTTAGAAGGCCACTATTTTAGTTCCAGCTTGGCCCCTGACTTGCTGTGTGATCTTCTCTGGGCCTTTGTTTACTTCTCTGTAAAATAGGAGTGGGTGGACACAGGATGCCTGAAGGGACCTCTTGCATTCAAGTTCTATGTTGACAGGATGTTATCCAGAGGACAGTGAGGAGCCACTGATGGGCTTTCAGTAGGAAAGTGGCATATGCTAAGAGTTGCATTTCAGGACACTCTGGCAGTGGTATGGCTTGTGGGTAGAAGGGTGAAGAGTCTGGAGACAGGAGAGCCAGAAGGGGGCTGCTGTCTTTGCAAAGGCAGCTGAAGATAGCAGCTTCCACATCTTTCTTCACGCCACACCTAACCCTGGGATACCCTGCTTCTTCCCAATATCTCCTGCTTTTTAAAACTCACCCATCTTTAAGACACAGTTCAAAGACCACCTTGTCTACGAGGGCTTCTCAGGTTATTGCTGATGCAGATAATGAGCTCTTCCCCTGTCATCCAGTTTCCTAGCTCTGTGTACCTTCATCACGGTACCAGTTTGAATTACGGGTTTGTGTGTGTGTGTGTGTGTGTGCATGCATGTGTGTGTACTCTCACCTGGGCTGTGAACTCCTGAGGTCAGGGTGGGTGCCCCACTCCTCCCCATGCCGTAATCTCTTATACCCATCACATGGCCTGGCCCGGAGGAGGTGCTCAATACACGCATGCAGAGGGCTGATGCCAGAGCATCCTACTCCTTGAGTGCACTTACACTGGGCTCCAGCCTCAGTTTAACTACTAAGAGCCCTGTGACCACGGGCCAGTCACTTCTCTCTGAATAAAGGTCCCTTTCGGCCTCATGGGAAGTATCTCCATTATTCATTCTCAAGTCAGCACTCCCTTCACTCAGCATTTTTTCCCTTCCTGTGGCCTGGGTCACAGTGAGCTGCTACGAGTATGACTCCCATTGGAACGTGAGCTCACCGAGAACCTCACTCCTGGGTCTTGCCCAGTGCTGTCTGCCCAAGCGGTGCTTGACTAATCTGTATAGATGTCCACTCCTTGGTCCTTAGAGAGGGCGCGTATAGGATCCCCATAAACAGTGATGTAAGATCAAATGTGCACCTTTGCAAGAGGCCAGGAGCCTTCACTGCCTAAGCCCTGCCATAGTCCTGCCTCTGTCCGCCCCCCAACCCTCCTGACCCGCCATCCTTCTGGGGCTATTCCGGCCTCCCCTGAGAAGTGTGGGGAAGAGGTGCTGTCAGCAGATGGGTCTCTAGCCAGCACTGCTCTGCCCCAGGCAAGCCCTGCTCGAATCTCAGCCAGAGTCCCCCTCCCACTCCCCCGCCCCCATGGGCTGGGACAGACCTCAGCCAGCAGGCCTCCCAGCTTTGATCAATACAGGGCAAGCAGCCAAGGCGGCTGCAGGCTCCATCCTCCCAGGAGGCCCCAGCTCAGCCCGGGTCACATGGGGGAGGGGGCTGCAGCCTGGCTCAGGGACTCTGGGGGTGGGGCAGGGCACGGGAGAGTAGGAAAGGCAGGCATCACTCACAGAGTCATTCATTCCTTCACCCGCTCACTTCTCTGCCCACAGATGTTCCATCCACAAATATTTAGTGAGTATCAACTACGCACTGGGCACTGCCATCAGCTCTGGGGACAATGTGAGGAAAACACAGCAGCTTTTGTGGAAATGAGTGTTCTCATGGGGAAGAGGATGAACAAAAATTAGAAGTTTCAAAATGTGATAAAAATAAAATATGATAGGGTGACAGATTGGGGCAGCATTCCTCAGGCTGGCCAGTGTGTGTGTTCAGTCACTAAGTCGTATCTGACTCTTTGCAACCCCATGGACTACAGTAGGCCAGGCTGCTCTGTCCTTCACTATCTCCAGGAGTTTGCTCAAATTCATGTCCATTGTGTCAGTGATGCCATCCAACCATCTCATCCTCTGCTGCTCCCTTCTTCTTTTGCCTTCAATCTTTCCCAGCATCAGGGTCTTTTCTAATGAGTCGGCTCTTCGCATCAGGTGGCCAGAATATTGGAGCTTCAGCATCAGTCCTTCCAGTGAATATTCAGGGTTGATTTCCTTTAGGATTGACTGGTTTGATCTCCTTACAGTCCAAGGGACTCTCAAGAGTTTTCTCCAGCACCAGAACTCAAAAGCATCAATTCTTCGGTGCTCAGCCTTTATTATGGTCCAGCTCTCACATCCAGGGAGGGTGCTTATTTAAGACCCAGAATGATGATGAGATCCCACCAGGTGGCTCAGATCAGGAAGCAGATGCTGAGATGGAAATTTGTATGCAGGCAGCTTGTTGGGTTGCTCACGGTCTCACGGGACACCTGTGGGCCAGGGAGAGAGGCAGCCTAGAGTAGAAGGAGAAGTGGGGTTATGCTACACTCACAGCAGAGGCCTCAGCTCACCCCCACCAATCAAGAAGTTAGCCTTTAAGAGTTATCCCAGGGCCTCCCTGGTGGTCCAGTGGTTAAGAATTCAACTTGTGCAACCCACTCCAGTATTCTTGCCTGGAAAAGTCCATGGAGAGAGGAGCCTGGCAGGCTGCAGTCCATGCGGTTACATGACTGAGCATGCATGCATGAGGGTGGAGGGAGATGGGTTGGTAGCAATAAACTGGTAGAACTAACCAAAAAAAAAAAAAAGAAGAAGAATTCAACTTGCAAAGCAAGGGACACCTGGTCCAGGAATATCCCACATACCACAGAGCAACTGAGCCCATGCGCCACAACTACTGATCCCACTTGCTGCGACTACTGAGCCCACACTCCCTACAGCCCGTGCTCTGCAGCAAGAGAAGCCACTGCAACAAGAAGACCTTGCTTCACAACAAAGAGTAGTCCCCACTTGCCACAACTATAGGAAGCCCATGCACACCAGCGAAGTCCCAGCACTGCCAAAAATAAATACATCTTTTTATAAAAAAAGAGTTGTCCCAGCACCAGGCAGGCCTTTGTACCCCTATACTGACCAGCCACTGGGTAGGTGCCCCCAGGAAGGAGCAAGCCAGCTGCCTTCAGTTAGAGGCATTCCCACAGTCTCAACTGCTAGCTGCTGCCAGCAACACTCAGCAGCTGGGAGAATGAGGACCTCAGCCCAGAAGGGGGCCGTGGGGGCACACCTCAGTATCCACAAGGCAGGCCAAGATCTGGAGGAAGAACGTTCCAGACAGAGGGAATAGCAATGCAAATTCCCTGAGGCAGAAGCGAGCTTAGCCTGACGGAGGCACTGAGAGAAGTCCAGCATGGTCAGAGTGTGCCCGGGGGGAAAAGGGAGTCACAGGACAGCAGTCAGAGGCAGGCACAGACCAGTCCAGAAGGGCCTTGTGAACCCTGGGATTTTTTTCTAAGTGTAAAGGATCACCTCGGGAGGGCTTTAAAAAGAGAGTGATCTGATAATTACCTATTAACACTATCCAGGCTTCTGGGTGGAGAAGGGGAGGGGAGGGAAGTGGGAGGGAGAGCATTTGGGAAGCGGTGGAAGGGTCCAGGTGAGAGCCCCTGGTGCTTTAACTAGGATGGGCAGGAGTAAGCTGCTGTCCAGTACTGGACAGTGCTGGGAAACTTCCAGAAACCTCGGGGGGGGGGGGGGCGGGGAGTTGGCTGAGGGGTGGAACTCAGAAGTGTCGCTACTGGAACAAGATAAAGCACTACTCGTCCATTAATTTACCTAAAATATATACTGACTGGGCATCTGCTCTTTGCCAGGGACTGTGCGAGGCGTTGGGGTTAGAGCAGTGGAAGGTGTAGCCGTGGTCCTGACCTCATGGAGGTTATAGTCTGGTGGGTATTGAGTAGGAGCCAAACAACGTACCAATTGCCATTGAGATCAGTGGTCTGAAAAAAAACTCTGGATTTCCTCCTGTAAGCAATGGGGAGACATTTTTTTTAATTAAGGTATATCTTATAAACAGAAGATTGTCCAATCTAAAGTACCCCTTTTAATGAATTATAAGCATTACTCAATCAAGATTCAGAACATTTCCTGTGCCCAGAAGGCTGTTTCATGTACTCTCCCAACCAAGTCACCTACAGAGCAACCACTGTTTTGATCTCTATCATCACATGTTCATTTTGTCTGTTTTTGAACTCCATTTAAATGTATGTATGTACTTGATTGTGCCTGGTTTCTTTTGCCCAACATTATGTTCAAGGGATTCATATGTGTTGCCATATGTAGCAATTGCCTGTTCTTTCTCATGGCTATACAACATTTCACCATGAAGGTGAAAGTGTTAGTCACTCAGTCATGTCCAACTCTTTGCAACCCCGTGGACTATAGCCCACTAGGCTCCTCTGTCCATGGAATTCTCCAGGCAAGAACATTGGAGTGGGTAGACATTCCCTGAGCTTCCCAGGTGGCTCAGTGGGTAAAGAGTTGGCCTGCAGTGCAGGAGACACAGGCAGATGTGAGTTTGATCCCCGGATTGGGACGATCCTCTGAAGGAGGGCATGGCAACCCACTCCAGTATTCTTGTCTGGAGAATCCCATGAACAGAGGAGCCTGGTGGGCTACAGTCCATAGGGTCGCAAAAGAGTCAGACAATACTGAAGTGACTGAGCCTGCATACAGCCGTTTCCTTCTCCAAGGGATCTTCTCAACCCAGGGATCAAATCCAGGTCTCTTGCATTGCAGGCAGATTCTTTACCATCTGAGCCACCAGGGAAGCACAATATTTCACTATATATGTATATATATATATATATATATATATATATATATACACACACACACACACAATATTTTATTTATCTATCCTACTGTTTTTTAAATTAATCACTTTATTTTACTTTTTTGTCCATGCCACATGGCTTGTAGGATCTTAGATCCCTGACTAGGGAAGGAATGCATTGCTTCCTACAATGGAAACATGGAGTCCTAACCACTGGACTGCCAGGGAATTTCCTGGCAGTTTCTACTGTTAATGGACATTTGGGTCATTTCCAATTCTTGGCTATTATAAATAATGCTATGAATATTTCGGTATATTTCCTTTGGTGGATATACATGTGCTCGTTTCTGTTGAGTATATATCCAGGAGTGGAATTCCTGAGACAGAATTATATATATATATATATATATACATATATATATATATCTTTAGCTTTGGAAATACTACCAGTTTTCTAAAGTATTGCATCAATATATATTCCTATTAACAATGTATGAGAGTTCCAGTTACTCCATATTTTTGCAAACACTTGAAAATGTTGGTCCTTTTCATTTTAGCCATACTGGAAGGTATATAACATTAACAGTATCTCATTGTGGTTCATATTTGCATTTCACTGATGACTAATGATGTGGAGCAACTTTTCATATGCTTGTTGATTTACGAAGTGTCTGTTCAAGTCTCTTGCCTGTTTTTTGCTTTTAATGCATTGTCTAGTTTTCTCGATATATGAGTTCTTTAAATTTTCTAGGTATGAGTCCCTTGTTTGACATATGTATTGCAATTATGTCCTACCAGTTTGTAGCTTATATTTTCACTCTCTTAGTGATACCTTTTGATGAATAGTTATTAATTTTAATGATGTTCATTTCCTTTATCTTTTCAACCTTTTCCTTTATGGTTGATTTTTTTCAGCATATATGTGATATGCTTAAACAATCTTTGCCTACCTCAAGGTCATAAGAGATTCTCTTATATTTTCTTCCAGAAGTTTTTTTTTTTTTCAGAAGTTTTTTTTGGCTGCACTGCACAGCATGTGGAATCTTTGTTTCCCCACCAGGGATTGAAGCCATGCCCGCCATAGTGGAAGCATGGAGCCTTAACCACTGGACCACCAGGGAAGTCCCAAGGACCCTGACCCACGTGAATCAACATTTCTGTATGGTGTGAGGTAGAAGTCAAGGCTCATTCAGCACCCATTTCTAACCAAGCTCCATTTAAATTTCTAGCACCAGTTTTTTGAAAATACTTTTTTTTTTTCTTCTAGTGAACTGCAGTGGCCATTTTCTTATAAATCAAGTGCTCATATATGTACAAGCCTACTTCTGAGTTCTCTGTTCTGTATAGTTGGTCTACTTGACTACTTTGTGCCAGTACTATGTGTTAATTATTAAAGTTTTATAATGAGTTTCCACATATGATAGTCTAAGTCCTCAAGCTTTATTCTTCTCCAAAATCACACTGTCTTTTTCTCTGCATTTTCATATAAGCTTTAGAATCAGAGTGTTAACTTTTAAAAAGCTATTAGATTTTTTATTGGAATTGCACTGAGTCTAGAGGTCAATTTTAAAAGAATTAGCACCTTAACAAATACTGGCCTAACAACTCTCTATCCCTTAAAACTCCATCTGACCATCAGGCCAACTTAGATGCTGCTCCTTCTGAACTTTCATTGTACTTCCTATGTACTTAGGTATGTTTATATTGTGTATAGACTGAGCAGACTGCATAGAAACTGATTAGATGTCTGTATCTTCCTTAAGAGGTGATCTCTTGGGCTACCAAGCCATCCTTGTATCCTAATTCTTAGTAAAATGCATAGTATATAGTAAGTGTTTAATATAAGTTTGATGAATGAATGAATAAAACCCAAGTCACTTTGTACTCAGAGGTTTTCACTTTGATATCTGGCAATGCCTTCACTCCTAATTCTGCAATCTGACCAGTTTGTTAGAGTAAGGAAAGAAGATGGAGACAGAGCAGGTAGACAGTTCAACCATTCAATGCCACAACTAAAGATAGAACTCAAACTGTATACCCTATTGTCCTTGAGTTAGTGAGAGTATCTCCATATAAGAACCTCATATGAAAGTGGGGTGATCCCCTGGCACTTTCCATGGCATTTCTTAGCAATAAAGCTGCTATCACAGATACGAGAATTATTCTTATTTGAATGCCTCATAGGAATAGGAACCAAATATTCACTGTCCCCTTGCTTAGCCCTGTCATCACACACACACACACACAAAATACCAAATCTTCCAATCCATGAACATGGTATATCCCTCCGTTTATTTAGGTCTTCTTTTACTTTCTGAAGCACTAATTTAAAGTTTCAGAGTGAAGGTTTTGCACACATTTTATTGCATTTATTCTTAGGTATTTGATGTTTTTGATGCCATTATAAATAGTATTATTTTCAAATTTCATTTTCTAATTGTCTGTTGCTACTATAGAAAAAATAATTATTTTTGTATATTGTCCTGCATCTCAAAACTTTGCTAAATTAATTCTAATACTTTATAGATTTTTTGTAATTCTTACATCCACAATGATGTCATCAGAAACTAATGGCAGTTTTACTTCTTTTTCAATCTTTATAGTTTTTATTACTTTTCTTCCCTTATTGTCCCAGCTAGACATTTAGTATAATGATTGAACAAAAACAGTGTGATGGTATATTCTCACCTTGTTCTTGGGATAAAGTGTTCAACATTTCACATTAAATATGATGGTTTCCCTGGTGGCTCAGAGGTAAAGAATCCACCTGCAATGCAGGAGCCACACAAGATGCAGGTTAGATCCCCGGGTCGGGAAGATCCCCTGGAGGAGGAAATGGCAACCCACTCCAGTGTTCTTGCCTGGGAAATCCCATAGACAGAGGAGCCTGGTGGGCTACAGTCCATGGGGCCTCAAAGAGTCAGATACGATTGAACACACACACACATGGGATTTTTGTGGATATCTGTTCTCAGATTAAAGGAACTCCCTGCTATTCTTAGTTCATTGAGAGCTTTATTATGAACTGATATTAAATTTTATCAATTTCTTTCTTTCTTTCTCTACTGAAATGATCATGTTTCTCTTTTATTCTCTGACTATGATAAAATTATATTGATCTAATATAGGACATTAAACTAAACTTGCACTTCTGGAATAAGCCCCACGTGATCATAACATATACCATCATATAGCATGGATCAGGGTGAGCAAGGCTGGATGTAGTGAAACCATTGAGAAGGGTGGTGCAAAAGTCCTCATGAAAGAAGAGGAGGGCCTGGACTAGTGTATAGACTGTGATGAATGAAGAAGATACTCTGAAAGGGTGGAGTGGGCAGGACGTGGTGGCAAATGAGATACGAGGCCTATTGAGAACAAGGGCTTCTGGTCTGGGCATCTAAGTTGGATAATAGTGGTGCCATCCTCCAGGAAGGTGGCTGTAAGTCTGGGCTGGCAGAGAATAATGAGTTCTCTTTTAGATGTATTACAGATACCCACTGGAGTTGTGCAGGAGACAGGTGGCCATGCTGCACTGGAGCTCAGGGGAAGGATCTGGGTGAAGATGTGACGTGAATGTTTTCTACTTAGAGAAAGTGGTGGAAGCCTTGAGAACTGAAGACATGGACTGGGGACAAAGTACAGAATGAAGAGAGAGGAGAGGCCTAGGACATACCCCTGAGAAAGGCCCATATTTAAGAGAGAGGTTGAGGATGAGAAACTGGGAAGAAGATGGAGAAAAGAGCAGCCAGAAAGGATGAAGGAAATCCAGGAGTCCAGGATATCAAGGGGCCACGAAGGACCATGTTCCAGGGAAGGAGGGATCAGCTATTTCAAACAGGAAGTCAAGGGATGAAAGGTTCCTGATTGGACTTAACTCTAGGTGCCTCTGGGGGCTGAGGCAGAGGCAGGGCTGAGAGGTCAGAGAGAAGAGCTGGCGTCTCACATGGGAGCAAGATCAGAGGTCCGGTACTCACATTTCATACATCAGAGATGGAGGCACATCACAGCTGTAGCAAAACGAGGACCAGAAACCTGTCACCCTAAATCCCTGGCCCAAGCACTTTTGGTACTGCTCCCAACAATAATAGCTAATTACTAAATGCCAGGCGCTGTTCTGAGCATTTTACAATTTAACTGATTTAATCCTTAAGATATGAGATAAGTAAATTTATTCCCCATTTTGAAGATAAGGAAACTGAGGCACAGAGCGTTCTTAACCACTTCTCACGCTTTCAAACCTTAAAAACTACACTTTCCGTCGATCTGAAAATACGGATCCAATCCTCCAACCTCATGACTTTTGAGTCTGTATTATCTGTGTTCCCCTTGGCCTCCAGAAAGTGATGCCCAGTCATTGCCCCTAGTCAGCTCTGATCCTTCTATAGATCCCTACTGCCTTCATCCTAACCTCTAGCCTGGCGCTCGTCCTCCTCGGGCTGGCCCAGGTATACCTCATCAGCTACCACAGCAACTGACCTCCCTGTGTGTATCAGTCAGGGCTGTCAGTAACAGAATCCATTTGAGCATGTGAAAGCAGAAATTGGGTTTGTTGCAGGTGTTAGGAGTTCAGAGAATCATCAGGAGAATGAGAGGAACAGACTCAATAATAAAATCACTTCTAGGAACAAACTGCAGAACTGGCCATCTCAGAACCTTCTGTCTCTGCCATCACTCTAGCAAATACCAAGTGCTAGGAAGGACCTCAGCTTCAGTGAAAACTGCTATAGCTGCTGCCACAATACCAACGCCACATCTGTGTCAGGGCCTCAGCCTAGCAACCTGTGCTACTTTCCAAACCAGCTCCACCAGCAAAGTGCCATCTCACTGCGGTTCTCTTTCTTTATGCTGCTGTTTCTTGAAGCAAGTCCTGACTGAGCGGCAGAGCTAGGTCACATGACTGTTTCCTAGCTGCAAGGGAAGCTGGGAATTGATGCTCTCTCTTCTATTTTGGGAAGGTGGAAACCATTAGGGAGAATCACACAAATATAGAAAGACTGTTCAGACGAAGATGGACAATGATGGATAGGACAAATGTCCTAGACACACATACTCTCCTTTAGCCTGGAATGCCCTTTTCTGTACCTGATGAATGACATCTCATTTTTAAAATAAATTTATTGCACTGTGTCAGGTCTTAGCTGCAGCACATGGGACCTTCATTGCATCATACAGACTCTCTAGTTGTAGCACATAGGCTCAGTAGTTACGGTTTATGGGCTTAGTTTTTCTGTGGCATGCAGGGTCTAGTTCCATGACCAGGGATCAGACCTAATTTCCCTGTCTTCCAAGGTGAATTCTCAACCCCTGGACCACCAGGGACACCCCAACATCTCATTTTTTAAGGATTCCTCAAGTGTCACCTCTTTCAGGAAGCCTATCTTGACTGCCCACCGCCATCCCACCCCTGCCTGGGTATAGTTAGGTGCCACCCTAGTACCCTATAGACCTCATAGCACTGATCACAACAGGCCAAGTGCTGTGATTAGCCTCCCCTGCCCCCACTAGATTATGAACTTCCTGAAAGGCAGGGGCTCCCTCATCAAGCTCTTGCCATAGGCCTGACATCAATGGAAACTTAGTGAGGGTTTTCTGAATAAATAAATAGATAAATGAATGAAGAGAGTGAGTTCTCCTCTACCTAGACTTTGGCAGAAACAGGAGTCTCTCCAGGGAAACTGAGGCCCAGAAGAAGGGATATAGGCATGGGGGTGGTAGGTGCAAACAGAAATGAGCAAGGGAAAGAAGAGGCTGCTAATCTGTTAGACTAGTTACAGCAAATCGTTTACATGGTTGGCTTCCCTGTTGGCTCCATCTGTTGTGAAAGAAATGTTCAGGGAGACACCTGGGACTAGGGACAGAGTTTGGGGATGCTTATGGAACCAGCTAGGGTGGCTGTGAGTTCCTAAGGCAAGAAGATGGAGCAGAAGGGAAAGAAGGACAAGAGATCTGGCTTTGAATCCCTTTTCTGCTACTGGTTCCCTGAGAGGCTTCGGCAAGTGTTTCTATCTTCCCTGTGCCTCAGTTCCCTCATTTATAAAATGGGGATATGAATGCCTCACTCCTCCCAGGTGTGTGAGGAGAAAGTGAAGTATGTCTGAAGAAGTGGCTGGCACATGGTTGGCACTCAGAAAATGCGTCCTCCTGCTCTGAGCTGGGGCTTCCCAGGTGGCGCTAGTGGTAAAGAACACGCCTGCCAATGCATAAGAGATGTGAGTTTGATCCTTGGTCAGGAAGATCCCCTGGAGGAGGGCACGGCAACCCATTTCAGTATTCTTGCCTGGAGAATCCCATGGACAGAGAAGCCTGGCGAGTTGCAGTCCATAGGGTCGCAAAGAGTCAGACACAACTGAAAAGACTTAGCACGCACGCGAGTGCTCTGAGCCAGGAGCCAGTCTTTCCTTCTCTCCCTCTAATCCTCCCCGAAAGCCTCCTACCCTGCCCAGCCCAGTCCTCCTTCCCCTTGATGTCACACAAATCTTTCTGGTGCTTTATATTTTTTTTTTAATTAAATTAAATTAATTTATTTACTTTTGGCGGCTTGCAGGGATCTCAGCACCCCTCCCGGGCCTTGGCAGTGAGAGCATAGAATCCTAACCATCAGATCACCAGAAACTCCCTTTTGGTGCTTTTAAAATGCTTACTGAGGGACTTCTCTGGTGGTCCAGTGGTTAAGACTCTGTACTTTCAATGCAGCAGTCACGCCTTCAATCCCTGGTCAAGAAACTAATCCCACATGCTGCCCAAAATAAACAAAATAAAAATGAAAGGTTTTAATTTAACAGACAGCTTGTTATTCATGATAACACAAATAAATACTTTAATTAAAAAAAATAAAATGCTATTGAATTCATTGAAATACAAAAAGTACCTTAAGAAGCTAACTCCCTAGGATGAAGGGACGTCAGTGTGAGTAGCTGGGCAGAAAGTTAGTAACACCCAGGCCTCTCTGGGACAGTCAGACCAGGCACACGTGAAGCCATTGGCAGGAACCCAGACTCCTCACTTTTTACATGGATCTCTGAGAAGGAGAGGCTAACTCACTTAGCAAGCAGACTATCCTTCTAAAAGCGCTAGGATAGAACGGTGGCCACCTAGCTTCCTCTGCCTGTCCAGCTTTCGTTCCCCTTCTTTGGTAGCAAAGCCCACTCTTCCTGTCAGCAACTTGCTGTGTGTTACTCTCGGTCCTGTGAGGCTGACCTCAGGCTGCCTGGCTGCTCAGAGCACTCTCTGGTCTTGAGCACAGGGATGGGGCTTGAGGTGGTCACGTGATCCATGTCAGGTCAATAAGAGGAAAAACCTGGGGTTCTCGGCAGAGCTACCAGAAGGGAAATGCTGCTCATTCACAGGACTTACTATGCGGATAGAGCGTACACCTGAACCCAGCAGTGACCATCTTTGACCATCTTTTTAGGGAGAGCCTGTCTAATGATGCAGAGAAGGCAATGACACCCCACTCCAGTACTCTTGCCTGGAAAATCCCATGGACGGAGGAGCCTGGTAGGCTGCAGTCATAGGGTCGCTAAGAGTCGGACATGACTGAGCGACTTCACTTTCCCTTATCACTTTTATGCATTGGAGAAAGAAATGGCAACCCGCTCCAGTGTTCTTGCCTGGAGAATCCCAGGAACGGGGGAGCCTGGTGGGCTGCCCTCTGTGGGGTCACACAGAGTCGGATACGACTGAAGTGACTTAGCACAGCAGCAGCAGTCTAACGATGAAGTTGACACCAAAGAAAGCAAAGCCGAGAGTTAGAAACACGTGCTAATGGTGGTGTTTGAGTGCTTGAACCCAGCCAACCTGCTGCCAGAGCCTCCCCTGTGCTTTTCAGCTACGTGAGTGAATTCCCTGTTTTGCTTAAGCTACTTGAGGTTAGGTTCCTGTCGGGTCTAGATTAAGTCACTAGGTGTGGGAATCTTTTGTCTCTCAAAAGTCACAGGAAAAAGCAATTAACGAACCGGTAATAGTGGGAGTCACCACAGAGAGGCCCTTGGTGCCTTTGGGACGGGGCTGAAGAAGATTCGCTTTCCCTGTATCTGTCCGGTTTTATGCCTTTAATTGTTTTTTCCCCTGCTGCAGGTGGGATCTTGTTTCCCTGACCAGGGATCGAGCCTGGGCCCCTGGTAGTGGAAGCACAGAATCCTAACCCCTGGATCACTAGCGAATCCCCTGTATTTTCTGTTTAAAAAATTCAGTTGTTTACACTCAAGCCATAGAGCTTGCTGTTGAAAGAACAACAGAACAGTTTTCTCACCTACCTAAACACATTTCCTTCCAAATTATATTATGCCATTTTAGAAAATTTGAAAATACCAAAATATTGTAAAGAAGACTCAAAGTATCTGTAACTGTGCCATGGTTGACATTTTAAGATATTTATTTCTGGCCTTTAATTACTTTTCATGTTTTGTTGTTATTCAGTCTTATTTAATCCCCACAGCAACCCCATGAGGTAAGACCCACTGGTGTCCCATTTTGCAGAGGATAAAACTGACCCTTAGAGAGGATAAGGGACTTGCTCACATTCAAAGGTACTAATTAGCAGATACAGAACACACAGACTCACACTTCATACATATATGATTTGGGGGAAAAAATGTCTCATACTTTATAAGTAGTTTATATTCTTATGTTTTTCACTTAAAATTATATCATAAACTTTCTCTATGATATTGACTATTTCTTTAAAACATGATTGTTAATGGCTGTAAAATATTCTCTGATATGGCTGAAGCATTATTACTTTATCTCATCATAACCTCTGGCTATTACAACTGTTTTAATGTTTCTTTCTTATTCATTTTGTTGTGATAAACTCTTTAGTATGTGAAAGCTGGGCTTCTCTGGCTATCAGTTCACATTAACCCCTAGAAGCAGACTTGCTGGGTCAAGAACAGGCAGAGTGTGTCACTCTGCCCTCCAGAAGGCTGCTCCCAGGGACAGTTCCTGAAGCATCTGTGAGTGTGCCCCAGCCATCACACACTCAACAGCACCAGTCACTACTTTACACACTTACTTGCCCACCCCTCACCCCATTCCCGTGACATAACAAGTGTCCACATTCGCATTGATCCTTCTTATGTAGAATGTGAAAGGTCTTGGGTACCAACAGGATAGAAGGCTCCGAAATCTCCTTCTTCCTTTTGTCTTTATCACCTGCAATGTGGGCACAGGCTCTCACTCCAAGCCTCAATCCTAAATTGGAAACGGAAGACTCCTCTTGGTTAAGAAAATCCGAACATGATTAAACAAATGGAAGAAGTAGTTGGGAGTATACACGACCATGAAGAGAGCAAGTTGCTAGCAAAGAAGAACACATCTAAATTATATTCCAGATAGAATCAAGGTTTTAACATACATGATGAAATAAAAAATGTGCTAGAGGAAAACACAGATGAATTATTTCATAACCTAGGAATGGGCAAAGACTATAAGGAGTGACATTAACCTAGAAGCTATTAAAGACAAAAATTACAAATTTGAGAACATAAAAAACTTGAAATTTCCATATAGCAAAAACTCTGTAAACAGAGTCAAAAGATAATTGTTATGTATTTATATACACTATTATAACTTATTTATAAATAAGAGTCTGCTGCTGCTGCTAAGTCGCTTCAGTCATGTCCGACTCTGTGCCAGCCCATAGACGGCAGCCCTCCAGGCTCAGCCATCCCTGGGATTCTCCAGGCAAGAACACCAGAATGGGTTGCCATTTCCTCCTCCAATGCATGAAAGTGAAAGGTGAAAGTGAAGTCGCTCAGTCGTGTCTGACTCTTAGCGACCCTATGGACTGCAGCCTACCAGGCTCCTCCATCCATGGGATTTTCCAAGCAAGAGTACTGGAGTGGGGTGCCATTGCTTTCTCCGAAATAAGAGTCTAACTTCATCAAAATATAATTTTTAATAAATTAATGACTAACAGATATAAAAGTAAATAAATGATATGAGCAAGATGCTTGCATAAAAACAAAACAGTTAATAAACAGAATAAAAAGATGAGCACCTTACTTATAATTCAATTAATGCAAATTAAAACAATGAGATACCAGATTGTCAAGACTGTCAGTAAGATCCCAATGAGATGTTAGATCGTCAAGATGATAAAGATGGGTAGAATACTGACAAAGAGGAAAGCTAACTGGAACATTCATACACGCTTAGTGACTACATAAACGGGCATAATAATTTTGGAGGGTAATCTGTTCCCCTATGTTGTTAAGAATGAGGTGCCCTAATATGTAATATGAAAAGATGTCTAGGATATATTGCTAAGAGAAAACAAGCAAGCTACAGATAGTATATATCACTATAACATGAATTCATTTGTTAAAAATAGAAGGGATATACAAATAAATTGTATTTAGAGGTTATAGAAATATTTGGAAGGATACACAAGAAACTGCTACCTGTTAGTTATGGTTAACTGAGGGGGTTTAGGTGGGAGAAAAAGACAACGAGGGCTTTTACTTTTCACTTTTTTTCTGTACTATTTGAACTTGTTTCTACATCATACATATGTTTTATTTTTTTTTATTTTTTATTTTTTTTATACATATGTTTTATTTAAAATATGTAAAACATGCATACAGGAATATTATTTCCCAAATTAAATCCTCCATGGCTTCCTTTTTCTTGTAGCATCAAGTATGACCCTCTTAGGCAATGGCACCCTACTCCAGTACTCTTGCTTGGAAAATCCCATGGACAGAGGAGCCTGGTAGGCTGCAGTCCATGGGGTTGCTAAGAGTCGGACACGACTGAGCGACTTCACTTTCACTTTTCACTTTCATGCATTGGAGGAGGAAATGGCAACCCCCTCCAATGTTCTTGCCTGGAGAATCCCAGGGACGGCGGGGCCTGGTGGGCTGCCGTCTATGGGGTTGCACAGAGTCGGACACAACTGAAGCAACTTAGCAGCAGAAGCAGCAGCGATGTCCCACTATAGTGGCCTTTGACGGAGTGCCTTCTGAGCCACACTGCTTCACACCTCTGTGATTGTACTGTGCTGATTGCTCATCTCCCAGTCCTGTCCCGCCATCATCTGCCTGGAAACTCCTCCCCATCCTTTAAGACCCACTCAAGCACTTCCTTCTCTGGGCAGTCTTTCTAGATTTCCCATAATAAATTTCTCATTCCCTGTGATACCTTACACATCCTTTTAACTCTTACTATTTCCTATTAAGCTTTATATTTGTCAGCTTTATTAGACATAGAGCACGGGTTCAGTTCAGTTCAGTTCAGTCGCTCAGTTGTGTCTGACTCTGCGACCCCATGAATCGCAGCACGCCAGGCCTCCCTGTCCATCACCAACTCCCGGAGTTTACCCAAACTCTTGTCCATCGAGTTGGTGATGCCATCCAGCCATCTCGTCCTCTATCGTCCCCTTCTCCTCCTGCCCCCAATCCCTCCCAGCATCAGGGTCTTTTTAGCCAGTACCTAGGATTATTAGTTCATGTCTCTAGAATGAGGAAATGAACCCACCACCCTATTCCAAGACTCCAAGTCTTTGCTTATATTTCTCTCCCTGCCTTTTCTTCATGATTCCCTAAAAGCAATACCTGGTCAGCATCATTACTATCTCTACTGAAGAAAGTTGGCTCAATGTGTATCCAAAGCACATACACACACAAAGAGAAATTCATATATTTTAATTACACTGTAATTCCATCTTGTGTCCATAAACTCATGAAGCCACCCCCCCACTCCCTTCCCCCTGCCCCCTGCCCCCGCCCAGGCCAACACCTTGGTCTAAACAGGCCCACTCTCAGTTGCAGTCCGCTGAGGATCCTCTTTGAGCCTGGGAGCACACCCAGCCGGGACTGTTGATGGGTTACAGGTATGTTCTTGCTGTTCTCAGACAGGAGCATGGGTGAGAAGGGCAAGAGTAGGTGGCCCCTTCCCTTTAAGAGTCCAAGTGCTCTCATGGATTCAGGCAGGACAATGCCAGGGGCGGGGGGCACACCCTCAGAAGACACACCTCAGCCCTCCAGCTTTACCAAGGGACATTTCAAGAAACACCACGGGAAAATGTTTTCTTATTTGCTCTATAGCGGTGTTTGAGTTTGCGCTCTGTGATGTCACACGCTGCAACCATTAACATTTTTTATCTTACGTGACAGAAGTAGACGAATGTGAGATGGAGAGGAGCGCACTGAAAGGCTCTGACGCGGCGTGCAGGTGGCCCGTCAGGCCTGGAGTGGACACCGTGGGCGTGGTGCTGGAGACTGACAGCAGGAGCCAGCAGACTGCCTTCCGAGGTGTGTATCAGGCCTCTCTGTGCCTGGCTCACACTCTCTGACTCCCTTCTCTGCCTGGGTTTTGACCCGATTTGCACTGACAATCCGTCTCAAAATGGGACACGCCTCAGCCTCTCACATCCTGCTCCAAGCTTCTCTCGGGCTGCCACCTGTGGTGCCTGTGGGAACTTGCTCAGCGTGCATTCAGGGGTCACCCAGGGACGCAGTGGTGAACTTCTCTACCCAGTAAGGCCAGGAGCCAATGGATATGGTACTCTTCCCTTTACCCCCTCCAGACTGTTCTAAGACTCCTGCTCCAATCCTCAGAAAGTCCTTGTGGACTTTAGCATACAATGGGATAACCTTTGGCTTAGATTTCTCTTCCCAGTTTTTCTCTCCTGCTCCCTGGAATCCCTTCCCAAATATACTTCTTGCACAAAAGCTCTGCTCGGGCTCTAAGTTCCTGGGAGCACAGATGATGACAAAAACCTCATCTTGGGGGATGGATGACTGATTACTTTGTTTGAGACAGGTCAAGGTTCAGATTCCAAAGAAAACATTTAATTGTTCAGGCTTAGATCATGGTCCACCCTTTGAGCACAATGATGGCAAGCCCCCAGGACTCTATCCTGGGGTGGAGGGATACTTCCCCATAGCCAATCAAGATAGTTATCAGGGACTTGCCT
Source organism: Bubalus bubalis (assembly GCF_019923935.1). Lineage (NCBI taxonomy): Eukaryota > Metazoa > Chordata > Mammalia > Artiodactyla > Bovidae > Bubalus > Bubalus bubalis. The sequence continues at coordinate 91,491,930 of NC_059162.1, forward strand.
GATGGCTCAGTGGCTAAGGGCTCTCAACGCAGGTTCAACCTCTGATGAGGGAACTAAATCCCGCATGCCGCAAGTAAGAGCCCACATGCTGCAACAAAAGATCTCACATGCCTCAGTGAAGATTCTGAGTGATGCAACTAAGACCCAGCACAGCCAAATAATTTTTATTTTTTAAAGATGGTTATCAGAAGAAAGGTGAGAGATGACCTTTAGCAAGCTTCCTTACATTACAAGTACCTTGAGGCAGCGTGTACATATCATGCTCTTAACAACCAAGCTCTTAACAAAGCTTGGAAACACCCACACAAACCTTCTTCTGGCATTGCCTTCTCAGGACACGGCACCACCATTCTCCCAGATGCCCAAGCCTGAGTCCTGGGAGGCTGCCTCTTCCCCTCTCTTCTCCACCACAGCCAGATCATCACCCAGCCTGGCACCCACCTCTGACTCCTTAATGTGTCCTGACTTTCTCCCGCTCTCCCTCTCACCGCCATTGCCCAAAGTCTTCCAAATGATCTCCCTACCCTAACACACACACCCCCTCTCTCTGTCTCTCCTGCAAACTGTTCTTATCTATTAGAGCGATTTTCCTAAGATACAGATTTGAACACATCTCTTCACTGTTGATAAGTCTTGGCTGTCTCCCCATTGCCCTCAGGATGAAGTCTTGGAAACCTCGGTGGCATAATCTTGTCAAGACCAGGCCCTGATAGCCTCTCTGTCAACAGCCCTTGACATTCCTCCTTCCTATACAACTTCCCCTGCTGCCACACTGAACTACAAGCCAGTCTCTCTCACCCTGGTGCCTAGAATGCTCTTCTGCAATAGTTACCATTCTCAGTGCCAAGTAACAGAACACTTTGTCTCAAACTGGCTCACACAATCAGGAAATCCCTTCTTTCACTTAGCATGGAGGTATGATGGGTGCTAGGCGCTATACAATAAGCAGCTCAAAAACATGGAGTCAGCTGTTTTTGGTCTCTTTTCTCTGCAACCCTTGGGATCAGATTCATTCTAACATAGAATCCTCTCCAGGTTGGAAGAAGGTGATAGTAGACTCATACTTCACTCCTAGACATGACAACATCCACCAGAAGAAAAAGAGACCATGCCGAGGACTTCCCTGGTGGTTCAGCCATGAAGAATTTGATCCCTGGTGTGGGAAGATTCCACATGCCTTAGAACAATTAAGGCTGTGCACCACAACGACTGAGCCCACGTGCCTGGAGCCCGTGCTCCACAATAAGAGAAGCCATTTCGATGAGAAGCCCGAGCATCACAACAAAGAGTAGCCCCCACTCACCGCAACTAGAGAAAGCCCGTGCAGAGCAACAAAGACTCAGAGCAACCAGTAAGTAAATAATTAAATAAAAAGAGAGACCATGCCAAGTGTCTCTTTATTATGCACTTGGTAACTCTTCTTAGAAGCCCCCTAGCAGACCTTCCCTCACCTCACATTGGCCAGGATCGCATACATGCCCATTTCTAAATCAGTCACCAACAATAGAAAAGAGGTTATTATTGGTGGAAGAGATGTCAGGGTAGGGGTCAATCTCCATGACTACGCCACCTCCCCTCTTAATTTGTCTGGCCAATTTATTTCAAAACTCAACTGAAGTGTCATCTCCTCTGGAAAGTCACCAAATAGAAACCTCCTTCCTCTTATGTATCTGTCTCTACTACTGCTACTAACCTTACCCTCAGACTCTAAGTTCTTCCATAGCAAGGAGCTAGCTCTTGTTTACTCTGTATACACAGTGCCTAACTCGGGCTGGCACAGAAAAAATTTGTTTGTTGAATATTTCTGTAATTTAGAAAAACCTTATTCTTTCTTTGTTGGCCATGTTACCCAGCTTGTGGGATCTTAGTTCCCTGACCAGGGATTGAACCTGGGCCCACAGCAGTGAAAGAGCCAAGTCCTAAACACTGGACCACCAGGGAACTTCCCCAAACTCTGTTATTTAAATCAAAAAGTATTTTACTATATATTCGCTCTACAACCACATTTTTCAATTTCGCAACATATTCCGTCATATTATATCATCTTTTATGACAGTTAAATGGTATTTCATAGTATTGACACTCTGTACCACAAATTATTTAACCAACCCCTGAGTCTTTGGTCATTTAGATTGTTTCCAGTTTTTCTGTATTAGAAACAATGTTGCGGCAAACTTCCTTTCTCATAGATCTCCAGCACTTGGATTAGTTCCCTATGATAAATTCCTACAAGTGGCGCATGGTGTTTAAAAAAACAGAGGGCTGCAAAGTCTTTGATATTCATCCCATCAAGTTCTCCCATGTGAAATCTGGGAGAAACTGTGAAGCTTTGACCACTGGAGTATACAGCAAGAATGATGATATGTGACTTCTGAGGCCAGATCATAAAGATTCCTGCAGCTTCTACTGCGGATTTTCGGAAAGCACCCTCTCAAGATTCTCCCATTTGAAACACAGCAAAGTCACACGGAGAGGCCACAGTAATCCTGGCCCAACCCAACTTTTGAGTCATCCTAGCCTAGGCACCAGATGTGTGAGAGAAGGAACCTCTGGAAGATCCCAGCCCCAGCAGTTGGAATCTTGTTAGCTGAGTCCTCAGACACTGTGCGACAGAGGATGGCATCCTTGCCCTGCCCTGTCCAATGCCCATGGAATCCCTGAACATGAGAAAACAGCTGTTGTTCCCATTAAGTGTGGGCTTGTTGGTTATGCAGCAAAGTGTGTGTGTGCTCAGTTGCGTTTGATTCTTTGCAACCTCAGGAACTGTAGCTCCTCTGTCTGTGGACTTTTTTCAGACAAGAATACTGGAGTGGGTTAGCATTTCCTCCTCCAGGGAATCTTCCCTAACAGGGAGTTGAACCTGTTTCCTCTGTCTCCTGCATTGGCAGGTGGATTCTTTACCACTGAGCCACTTGGGAAGCCCTATGCAACAACAGTACCTGTAAAACTGGGATTCCTCTTATAAAGAGTATATACATATTAAACCTTTTGAGCCTTTAATAAATATTTAATAAAATTTTACAACTCAATGGAAAAACACCTTTGCTTCCTTTGAGAAACTGCCTCCATGGCACAGTGGGGCAGAGGTACATCTGAACTGATAGCTTGAGCAAGTTTACCAACATGCTTTTGATTGAGTTCTCTGGAAACTGACTGTCCCTGACTGAGACCCAGTGGTGGCCCAAGGTTTATTGGGAAGTGTGCCTTCCCAATGGAAGACGTGCCTGTAAGGAAGGTGGGAAGGCAGGATTGGTCACAGGTATGAGTTGGTTTGCAATGTAGCTGTAATTGAGGCCTCAGCTGATTCTAGATAAAGCCCTGGAGCTGGGATGGTCTTTCAAAGGTGTCCCAAATTGAAGCGAGGTATCTGGGCACTGCAGCTCCACATTAGCTGCCCGTTGAAGTGGGGAGAACACTGGAGGAGGATCCCTGCAGTTATATTCCAAGCAGCTGAGGATGGTGGATCAGCCTTAAAGAAGAGATCTAAATGGGGGACCAGAGTGTCCACTACAGTCCACCCCTTGCATGGCCCTGATCCATTTGCTTCTGTGAGGTTTGACCCATGTGGGAATCATCTCTCCAAAATTCCAGCTGGGTTTGTTCCCTGGGAATCTTGCAAGAGAAGGGCTAGTAGGGTGAACCACAGCACCAGTTGTGGAAGTTGATCTCAAGACTACAACTGATACTAGTGATCACTGTCCTGTTACCTGATCTGGATTCCCCTCACCTTCCGCCAACATCTTTTCCGGTCTAGGCAACTTTCCTGGTGGAAACCCAGACCCTCAACCATGAAGGGTCTGAAGCCTACCTTACTACTCATTGCTTGACTTGTTCATGTACCATGAAAGCAAGGCATGTAGTACACAGGACACCCCCGTGGACCACCTGAGCATGACAGATTCTCCTCTGCTTCTCCCAACGACCAGGGTCAACCACCTCTGCGAGGATGGAAATTCCTCTCCTTGCTGATGATTTGTTAGCTCAAGGAGCTCAAAATAATGGGGCAGCAGCCATATTTGAAGCTTACTGGAACTCTTATTACTGTGTCCCCTGATGAAAACATCTGGAACTTCTAGCCCCTCAGCAGTTCTAGGAAGCTCTACTTGAAAGCGAAGCAGGGTGTCACTTCAGGTGAACTAGTTCCTTGCAACCAAAGGCAATTCCCAGGGCGGAATGCTGTTGCGAGGTGTCAGCAGCCCAGATTCCCTGTAGCTGAGGGCTGAGTGCACTGGTCCTGGGAGGACATCCCAGTGAAGCACCATCAGAGTATCCACCACAACATCTGAGATTCATTCTTCTTCCCAGAAAATGGGAATTACAATGGCTTGTTGGCATAAGCATTGGGAAGGAAATGAGATTATATATGTTAAAAATACCAGATGGTACTCAACAAATATAGTTTGTATTCCACAAATGTAGTTTTTATCTCCTTTGCGTCAAGAGCTCCGTAAGTGAGTCTGTTTCCCTTTTTGCCTTGGCTAGTGAGGAGCTTATAGCTTCACCTGGTGCTCAGTCCCGGTAGATGTGTTGCTTATTTTCATTCTCTTTCATTTCCCTGGTCCTGCTTTCTTTTAACTCATCAATGAATCTCACACACAATCCCTCTGTTGCAAGCTTTTGGAACTGGAATCATGTCTGCAAAGCGGCAGAGGATCAGTAAATACCTAGCAGAGAAATTAGCTGCTCTGAAGACAGTTCATTTCCCAAGAAGCAATGGTGCCACACCTGCAATGCCTGCCACCCAGCGCCTCGCTCAAACCTAGCCAAGCACTTCGCTCCTGGGTCTTTGATTTGTTTTGGCACCTACCAGCCAACCAGCACCTAGGCGTGGGAATCCCTTCATTTAGACGGTGACTCACAGCTCTGACAAGTTGGAAAAATAAAAAAATGGTGTGGGGGGCGGATTAGTGTTATCAGGCACTTCCATCAGTCAGAGACTCTGCTGCTAATCTCTATTCCCACTGTCTTCCCAGAAGGACCCCTCCATGCACCCACAGACAGCTCAGTTAGCATCCTGCTCTCGGAATTGAAGTATGTAGGGAACAGAATGGGGCTTCCCAGATAATGCTAGTGGTAAAGAATCTGCCTACCAATGCGGGAGATGTGGGTTCAATCCCTGGATCGGGAAGATCCCCTAGAGGAGGGCACAGCAACCCACTCCAGTATTCTTGCCTGGAGAATCCCTTGGACAGAGGAGCCTGGTGAGATCCAGTCCATAGCGTTGCAAAGAGTCAGACATGACTGAAGCAAATTAGCACAGCACAGGGAACAGAATGGGGCATATATGCTCAAGATGTCATGACTGAGCTAGGTCCTCCCCTCCAGGCTACCCTTTGGATTTGATCCCAGACCCAAGGCATTTGGGAGACTTGGTCCTGAAGTCAGCAGGCTCCAGGTGTGCCCAGCCTTGTTTGCTGCCTTGACATTCTTTCACTGTCTCCAGGATAATTCCTGGAAGCCAACACCTCCGTCTCTTCCCTCCCGCCCTCCCTCCTTAGGAGGCCTCGGGGTGCCAGTGGGGTGCCACAGCCAGCATCCTTGCTTCCATGTCGCTGTACATGATGAGCCACATTCATGAGCAACACATCCTTGGAACTCGTGTCAGCAGACACCCTGTTGCTAAAGGACTTCACACATCCTATTGCTGGTGGCTCCTGGCTCTCCACACTCCTCTCCCACCAGTCATGGCTCTACACCAAATTTAAGAGCTTGGGGTGTCCTGGATAAGCCCGGGTGTTTAGCCTCCCAGAGGAGGGGTCTTGCTTCCACAACACGCTTCGTCTTGCAGTCACATCATTGCCTAGATAGTGAGCACCTGAGCTTCTTCAGCGACGGCATAGTGCTAGGGCTCAGGTTCCTAATTCTGGGAAACTCTGGAGGGGCGAGAAGTTAAATCAGTGATGATGCCAAGAAATAGGCTGGAGTCAGGATGCCCAGATTCCAGTCCTCACCCTGCCTCCTTCTAGCTGGATAACGTGGTAAATCACCCCTCTTCTCCAACTCCAGCTTCCTCCCCTGGAAAATGGGTGAAATGATACCCACTTTTAGAATAGCTGTGACAGCCAATAGGCTTACATTTGGAAAACTAGAACCATCTCCGAGTTCCTGATCACAAGGCAGGCCAGGTACTTGGCCAAGCACTTGCAGCTGTTATTTAATCCTCCCAAAATCTGAAGAGTTGGTGTGATGGTCTCTGTTCTACAGATGAGGAAATCCAGGTTTATGGAGGGTCAATGGTACAGAAGTACGGGGCAGAACCATGCCTCACCCTTAGGTCTCTCTGACCCCGAAGCTAGAGCTCTTAACCACATGAGACTGGCCTTCAGTGCCAGAACAGCACGTATTTCATCCAACCTTACTCTATTTTTCCTGTCATATCCTGTGTCCCGAAAGAAGTTTAAATGATATTCACTGGGCATGTACTATATGTTAAGTACTTGAAGTACTTTATTCTAGATTTTACCCAAAAGGATGGTATCCTGACTCCCATTCTCCAAATGAGGAAATAGACTCAGAGAGGTCAAGTAGCTTTGTTGGCAAAGTAATGTCTCTGCTTTTGAATATGCTATCTAGGTTGGTCATAACTTTCCTTCCAAAGAGTAAACGTCTTTTTAATTTCATGGCTGCAGTCACCATCTGCAGTGATTTTGGAGCCCCCAAAAATAAAGTCTGACACTGTTTCCACTGTTTCCCCATCTATCTGCCATGAAGTGATGGGACCGGATGCCATGATCTTAGTTTTCTGAATGTTGAGCTTTAAGCCAACTTTTTCACTCTCCACTTTCACTTTCATCAAGAGGCTTTTGAGTTCCTCTTCACTTTCTGCCATAAGGGTGGTGTCATCTGCATATCTGAGGTGATTGATATTTCTCCGGGCAATCTTGATTCCAGCTTGTGTTTCTTCCAGTCCAGCATTTCTCATGATGTACTCTGCATATAAGTTAAATAAGCAGGGTGACAATGTACAGCCTTGACGTACTCCTTTTCCTATTTGGAACTAGTCTGTTGTTCCATGTCCAGTTCTAACTGTTGCTTCCTGACCAGCATAAAGGTTTCTCAAGAGGCAGGTCAGGTGGTCTGGTATTCCCATCTCTTTCAGAATTTTCCAGTTTATTGTGATCCACACAGTCAAAGGCTTTGACCTAGTCAATAAAGCAGAAACAGATGTTTTCCTGGAACTCTGTTGCTTTATACAGCCTCTTTTTCTGAACCTGCCACACATTGCGCCCTCATGCTTCTAAAATGCCTCTTCTGGGGCAAAACCTTCATCTTCCCCCATACCCCTAAGAAGAAACTTTCAGACAAGCCTCTGAAGAGGCTAGTGGTGACTAGGGCCCCACAAGGCAGTTAGGGGCTGCCTTAGAACCTTCCCCTACAGCAGAACTGGGAGCAGCAGTCTTTTGGCCCTGGGTGGGGGGACGGGAGATCTACTGTTCAGGAAGGGCACTGGGCAGGGGAAAGCAGTGACTCAGGAGCCAGCTGAAGACATTAGAAACAAATCGCTGACTTCCCAGTTTTGCTGTGAGCTGCCCCAGTGCCTGGTCCTGTTTATAATGGTAATTGGGGGAGGGGGGAATGTGTGTAGGCGGCTGTCTGAGGGTTGAGGCTGAAGGCTTAAAGTTAGACTTCCTAAACCCACATCAACCTAGGAAACATTTACAGGAAAGAATGCCACAGATGGTTTTGTGTGTGTGTGTGTGAGAGAGAGAGAGAGGAGGCAGCAATTACAAGGAAGAACAGTGAGAGAGGGAGAGAGAAAATAAGAGAGACTGAGCAAAAGAGATAGACAAAGACAGAAAAGAGAGAGAAGCAGAAGTCAAAAGAAATACAATAGCAGCAGGCTTCCCAGGTGCGCTAGTGGTAAAGAACTCAGGATCCTGCCAGTGCAGGAGACATAAGAGACCTGGGTTCGATCCCTGGGTCAGGAAGATCCCTTGGAGGAGGGCATGGCAACTCACTCCAGTATTCTTTCCTAGAGAATCCCATGGACAGAGGAGCCTGGTGGGCTACAGTCAGGGCTATAGGGTCGCAAAGAGTCAGACATGACTCAAGAGACTTGACACACACGGACAAGGCCAAAAGAGGACAAAGAGAGGGGCAAAAGGTATGAAGAAAAGAAGACAGAGAGAAGAAAAACTTGAAAGACTTACAAAGAGAATTCATTTGGCAAATGTTTGCCAAGCACCTACTATGTGCCAGGTACTGTCTTGGGCACTGTGAATTCAACAATGGATGACACAAAACCCCTGTCCTCATGGGTCTCTCTAGTGGGAAAGCAGAGAAACCCAGAGAGACAGGTAAAAACCCTGACAAGCTCACAAAATGACCAAAAGGGGACTCTATGGAGAGAGGCAGAAGCGGTAGAGAGGCTGGAAGTGCAGAGATGCAGTGAGCGGTGGACCACGGGATAGGGATAGAGCAGAGGAACCTGAAGGTAGAGGCTGGAGGCCGGGTGGACAGACCGCATTCCAGGGCTGAAGAGGCACAGAGCCCGGCAGACAGTGCTGAGAAGCATTTTTCCCGAGCCTGCTCTGTGCCCCCATCCCCTCCCTGCTCCAGCGTGCAGGGGGCAAGTCCCCAGCCTTTAGTGACCAGGAAGCTGACCTCGAGTTCTGGCAACATCAGCGTTGGAGACTACAGGCTGTGCTAGGATCAGGCTCCCAGGCTGCCCCTGACCACGTGTGAACTTCAGGTACTGTGCCCCCATTATCTGGATGGATGGGTGAACTGAGGCCCAGGCGAATGAGGCAGGAGGGCTCTGGGCTTCTTGGGTTGAGGGCAGCGCTAGACAAAGGACAGAGCACTGACCTGGGAGCCAGGACCCCATGTATGAGTTTGGCTCTGCCCACGATGCCCGCCTCTCCTCCTCACAGAGTGGTGGAGGGTGGGTTGCTACCGTTGTAGAGTCGATGAATCATGTGAGAGTAAGTTTTGGAAGAGACCTGTGTTTGAAAGCGGGGACTTTGACGGTTGCTGATGTCTGTTTCCGTGGAAACGGAGCTCAGAATGGGAGAATGAGCCGGTGAGCTCGGCTCTGAGAGTGCCCCAGATAGCTGAGGGGGAGTGTCGCTGCTGTACCCTCCTTCATCTGCGGGCTTTCTAGTCCTTGGCCCCCCAGGGGCCGACCCCATGGGAGGGGTGTGTCCCAGGGACGTGCTCAGTGGGTACCCCAGCCCAGTGCAATGAATGACTCGGATGAGAAACGCCTGCAGTCTTCACATCAGTCACCCTCAGGGTGGACGTATTCTGTCAGAGCACAGATTCTTCATTCACTCAGCACACCTGTCAACCAGGTCGTGGGTGGCACAGAAGTAAACAGGACACAGTCCCTGGCTTCCTTTGGGGTCCACAGGTGCCCATTATGTTGGGTCCCGAATTCCCAGTTACTCACAAAGTCAACGCAGAAGGTGCCAAAGCTCGCCAGTGCCCCTCTTGCATCACGTCACCCCCAGAACCCCCTGAGCCAACCGTGGACTCTCACCGGTTAGCTGTCCCAGGTGTCATGATGCTGTCTTGCCTAGAATCCCTTTGTCCCTGCTGGGTTGCCTAGCAAACTCCTGCTCAACCTGCAAAGCCCCAGCTCCAGGCTTATCTCCTTGGCGAAGGTCCCCGCCCCCCACTCACCCCCTGTAGACAGTGAGTACCTCGAGGGCGCAGACCCAGTCTCCTTGTCTTATTCCCAGAGAGGTTCTCATTGGTGTTGGCTCCTACCTTCTCACCTTCTTAGGCACTTTGCTGTTACATCGTGTTGCACATCTACTTAGGACCTCCAGCCTCTTCCTCACTACTCCCTCCTTCTAATGAGCATTTACACAGATCTAGTCTCTCCTGTCTTCAACCCAAACAAAGCAAAGTTCCTTACCCCAGGGGGCTGGTCTGTCTCTTACTTGCTCACAGCCAAACTTCTTTTTATTTTACTTTTTTTAACACCAAAGATATTTATTTCAAATCCTGAAAGATGATGCTGTGAAAGTGCTGCACTCAATATGCCAGCAAATCTGGAAAACTCAGCAGTGGCCACAGGACTGGAAAAGGTCAGTTTTCATTCCAATCCCAAAGAAAGACAATGCCAAAGAATGCTCAAACTACTGCACAATTGCACTCATCTCACGTGCTAGTAAAGTAATGCTCAAAATTCTCCAAGCCAGGCTTTAGCAATATGTGAACTGTGAACTTCCTGATGTTCAAGCTGGTTTTAGAAAAAGGCAGAGGAACTAGAGATCAAATTGCCAACATCTGCTGGATCTTGGAAAAAGCAAGAGCGTTCCAGAGAAACATCTATTTCTGCTTTATTGACTATGCCAAAGCCTTTGACTGTGTGGATCACAATAAACTGTGGAAAATTCTGAAAGAGATGGGAATACCAGACCACCTGACCTGCCTCTTGAGAAACCTTTATGCTGGTCAGGAAGCAACAGTTAGAACTGGACATGGAACAACAGACTAGTTCCAAATAGGAAAAGGAGTACGTCAAGGCTGTACATTGTCACCCTGCTTATTTAACTTATATGCAGAGTACATCATGAGAAATGCTGGACTGGAAGAAACACAAGCTGGAATCAAGATTGCCGGGAGAAATATCAATCACCTCAGATATGCAGATGACACCACCCTTATGGCAGAAAGTGAAGAGGAACTCAAAAGCCTCTTGATGAAAGTGAAAGTGGAGAGTGAAAAAGTTGGCTTAAAGCTCAACATTCAGAAAACTAAGATCATGGCATCCGGTCCCATCACTTCATGGCAGATAGATGGGGAAACAGTGGAAACAGTGTCAGACTTTATTTTTGGGGGCTCCAAAATCACTGCAGATGGTGACTGCAGCCATGAAATTAAAAAGATGCTTACTCCTTGGAAGGAAAGTTATGACCGACCTAGATAGCATATTCAAAAGCAGAGACATTACTTTGCCAACAAAGGTTCATCTAGTCAAGGCTATGGTTTTTCCTGTAGTCATGTATGGATGTGAGAGTTGGACTGTGAAGAAGGCTGAGTGCTGAAGAATTGATGCTTTTGAACTGTGGTGTTGGAGAAGACTCTTGAGAGTCCCTTGGACTGCAAGGAGATCCAACCAGTCCATTCTGAAGGAGATCAGCCCTGGGATTTCTTTGGAAGGAATGATGCTAAAGCTGAAACTCCAGTACTTTGGCCACCTCATGTGAAGAGTTGACTCATTGGAAAAGACTCTGATGCTGGGAGGGATTGGGGGCAGGAGGAGAAGGGGATGACAGAAGATGAAATGGCTGGATGGCATCACTGACTTGATGGACGTGAGTCTGAGTGAACTCCGGGAGTTGGTGATGGACAGGGAGGCCTGGCATGCTGCGATTCATGGAGTCGCAAAGAGTCGGACACGACTGAGCAACTGAACTGAACTGAACTGATAGCCGATTAACAATGTTGCGACAGTTTCAGGTGAACATGGAAGGGACTCAGCCATACATATACATGTAACCATTCTCCCCCACAACCCCTCCTGTCTAGGCTTCAGCCAAACTTCTACTTTTTAAAAAAATTTTACCTATTTATTGTTGGCTGTGCTGAGTCTTAGTTGCTGTGTGGGCTTTTCTCTACTAGCGGAGAATGTAACTCTAAAGTTGCAATGCACAGGCTTCTCACTGCAGTGGCTTCTCTAGCTGTGGAGCACTGGATCTAAGGCACAGGCTTCAGTTGCAGCTCCCCGGCTCTAGAGCGCAGGTTCAATAGTTGTGGTGCACAGGCTTCCTTACTGCACAGCATGTGGGATCTTCCCGGATCAGGGATCAATTCCATGTCTCCTGTGTTGGCAGGCGGATTCTTGACCTCTGAGCCACCAGGAAAGCCCCTCAGCCAAACTTCTTGAAAGAGTAGGCTTCACGGACTGTCTCCATATGGCTCTCCTACCACATGTCCAAGCCACCAGGAAAGCCCCTCAGCCAAACTTCTTGAAAGAGTAGGCTTCACGGACTGTCTCCATATGGCTCTCCTACCACATGTCCAAGCCACCAGGAAAGCCCCTCAGCCAAACTTCTTGAAAGAGTAGGCTTCACGGACTGTCTCTATATGGCTCCCCTACCACATGTCCATCACCACAATCAGCCTCCATCCCCATCACTCCCCTAAAACTGCTCTCACCGGCTATCTGAAGGCCTTGTTTGTGCACGCTGCTGCTCAGCCACCACTGGGCATTCAGCATCCTCCTTGCAGCCCTGTCTTCCCTGGCACCCCTCCCCAGGTTCCTCCCCACTGGCCCCTCTGGACAGTCCTCCTCGGTCTCCTTCTCTAGCTTCTCTTCCAACAGACCTGCTGGTGCTCCTCAGAGCTCCATCTTCACCTTCTTTCTGAGAAGGCCTGTCCACTCGCATTATGGTCCAAGGAAGACCACCTTCTCCAGGCCACCTTCCCTGACCCCCTGCACCAGCTTAGCACCACTGCAATATGTAAAACACCTTTATACTCCAACATGACACTTGTCACATGTATCATAAGTACCGGTGGAGTTGTCTGCTTCCTCTGTGGACTGCAAAGTCCTGGGCATCATCACATCCACCCCTGCTGCTCAGGACATTGGGGAGCAACGGGCTGCAGAGAGAGACAGAAGCCAGACTGTGAAGGACCTTGAACTTTTTTGCTGAGGACCATGAGATGCAGAGTTTTAAGAGAACCAGTTTTAAGCATTGAAGCAGGAGCATGCCATGGTCACATCTGTGCCTTAATGCATCCCTCTATCTGGCAAGGGATAGTGGGGGAGAGGCTGAAGGCAGGGAGATCCATTAGGGGTTGGAATCTAGGACTGGAATGCAGCGATGACGGTGCAGAGAGAGACTGTGGGGAATTTACTAGATCCAACTGATCAACCCTGGTGCTGGCTGGAGGTGAGGAAGAAAAGGAATGGAGATCTCTGCTCAGGTTTCTGGCCCAAGTAACTGGCTAGGTGCTGATGTGGTATATAGAAATAGGGACTGAATAGGAATCAGATAGGGAGAAAGGAAGAGTGCAGTTCTGGACACTTGAGCTCTGACGTGCTCGAGGAATATCCAGATGGGACTGCCTTGTAATGACACAGATATAATGCTGAGAGAAAACTCTGGGTCAGTGGGATAGATTCAAATCATCACGAAGGTCAGGTGTGGTCTATGCCAAGTGCATGGCTTAACTTGCCCAATAAGAAAGAGAAGGTCACACACACAGCCTGAGAGATGCTCATCTGTGGTAGACTGTGTTACTGTTCAGCAAATATCCACCCCCTTCCTGTGAGAGGCATAGTCTTCTCTGCCCCACTGAGGCTGAGGTTGACTGTGTGACTTGTGAGCAGATGCAACGCTTGCATGGCTGGCTTGGCCCCTGGTGCTCTTTTCTCCCACTCTAAAAAAAACATGCCAGAGGAAAAAAAATTAAAAACATGCCAGACAGCTTCTGCCTCTCAGCCTGAGCCCCGGCAGGGGAGACCCACAGAGCAGGTTCAAACTACACTCTGAAGCAGAACTGTCCAGTTGACTGTGGACATGTGAGTGAGAAAGAAACAGCTTTTATTATAAACCACTGAAACATGGGGGCTCTTTGTTATGTAACATTGAATCAGCAATAGCCTGACTAATACAATTTTAAGAGGAGGCTGGAGAAAAAGGAATCTTCAAAAGATAACAGAAGAGTCAGAGGGAAAGGAAGGAAATCAGGCGAGAGCTGGGGTCCTGAAACTGTGGTAGGAGCGGGTTTCAGGAGCATTAGCATCGCTGATGCCCTGAGGTCCACACTGCGGGCACCAAGCCCTCATGTCTTCTTCCTCACAGGCTATGCTTGGGGCACCTAAGCTACCCTTTCTGCTTGAATCTAAATTCTAGATGTTGATGGTTCTCCAGGCTGCATCTTTGGGGCAGACTGGTCTCCTGGACTCCAGACTCATTATCTACCCGTCTCCTGGATATCTCCATCTGAACAGACGATAGGCTTTTCAAACTTATCACATGACCTCTTCACACTCCCCACCCACAGACCTGCTCCACCTCAGGGGGCTCCCAGACTGGCAGACCCGTCACCCACACCAGAAGCTGGGGAGTCCTCTTAGCGTCCTTACATCCTTTCAGCTACCGAGCCCCGGAAATTCTCACCCTTCAGCTTCTCCCCACCTAGCCAGCTCTAGCACCCTTCACTGCAGCTGCTGCTGGCCCATCACTGAACTCCACCCTTGGTTTTTCCACAATGGCCCCCTGAGTGCTCTTTCTGAAGCACCAATAGGTCATCCCCTGGTTAAAACTCCTACCGGCAGACAAAGACCAAACTTCTTATCATGACACCCAAGGCCCTGAAGGGTCCAGCCTCAGTGGAGTGAATTAATTAATTATGCTGTCCCTTCTGTCGGAAACACGTCCCACACCTGCCCCTCACCGCCTAACTCCTACTTAAACTTGGCCTCCTCCGGACAGCTTTCCCTGACCACCTCCCACTCCATTCCATCCCACCACCACTGGGTTAGTTTAAAACCTTCCCCCTTTTTCAGTGCCTCTCTGAAGCCTCATGATATCCTGCATTGTACCCCTCTTGTGACTCATCAGTCTCACCCTAGTTTTTTTTTCCTCTTTTTTTTTTATTGTGGCAAATATACATAATTTTCGGAGAAGGCAATGGCACCCCACTCCAGTACTCTTGCCTGGAAAATCCCATGCACGGAGGAGCCTGGTGGGCTGCAGTCCATGGGGTCATTAAGAGTTGGACATGACTGAGCGACTTCACTTTCATTTTTCACTTTCATGCATTGGAGAAGGAAATGACAACCCACTCCAGTGTTCTTGCCTGGAGAATCCCAGGGACGGCGGAGCCTGGTGGCCTGCCGTCTCTGGGGTCACACAGAGTCGGACACGACTGAAGCGACTTAGCAGCAGCAGCAGCAGCATACATAATTTTTACCAATTTTAAGCGTACAGTTTAGTGGCATTAAGTGTATTCATATTGTAGTGTAACCATCAGCACCAAAACTTTTTCATCTTCCCCAAACAAAACGCTGTACCCATTAGACACTAACTCCCCATCTCTCCTCCATCAACTCTGGCAACCACTGTTCTAATTTCCATCTCTCTGAATTTGACTATTCCAGGTACCTCATATGAGCGGATTCATATGACATTTTGTGTCCTTTTGTGTTTGCTTATTTCACATAGCATAGCATAATGCCTTTAAGGTTCATCCATGTTGCAGACATGTCAGATTTTTGCATTCCTTTTTCAAGGCTGAATAATATTCCATTGGTTGGATATATCATAGTTTGTTTTTCCATTCATCTGTTGATGGACATTTGAGTTGTTTCCATCTTTTAGCTATTCGGAATAATGCTGCTATGATCATCAGTATACAAATATCTGTTTGAATCCAACTTTCAGTTTTTTGGGGTCTATACCTAGAGATGGAATTGGTGGGTTACATGGTAATTCTAGGTGCAACTTTTTGAGTAATCACCATCCTGTTTTCCATAGTGGCTGCACAGCTTTACATTCCCACCAATGGTGCCCAGGAGTTCCAATTTCTCTGTATGCTTGCCAATACTTGCTCTTTTCTTTCTTTCTTTCTTATTCCATAGCTGCCATCATGATGAGTGTGAACGTGGTCAGCCCATTTTCACTCCAGCCATTGCTACAGGCATGGCAACCCACTCCAGTTTTCTAGCCTGGAGAATCCCATGGACAGAGAAGCCTGGCGGGCTACAGTCCATAGGGTCGCAAAGAATCAGATGATGACCTAAGTGAGTTAGCTCAGACGCATTGCTATGGTAACACCCTATCTGAAGCATTACCCTGCAGTACCTCTCCTTAGCTGTGGGAAAGAGCTCTTGTTTTCTGCTCTGGGGATTCTCTGATATCATGGCAAGGGACACCTGCAGAATGGCTAGGCATTCTGCTCCTGCCATGAGGACCAGCTAGCAATAACTCCACCTGGTAGCTTCCGCCCTGCTGAAGAGACTTGCCTTCCCAGCCTGGAACATTCTCCCTTTAGGAGTTCACTCTCACACATCCTTTAGAATTCAAACATCACCTCCACAGAGAAGGCCTCCTTGACCACCACACCTTCCCCTATGGGGTCATCCTCTCCTTGGCCCAGTTCATCAGAACATGTTTACCTGTGTGCCTACAGAATTAACCTCAGCTTTCCTGCTGGGCTGTAAACTTCACACAGAAGGAGATTATCTATATTCTTAGCAACTACTGTGATGCCCAGTCCATGCCAGATGTTCAGGAAGCCTTTGCTAAGTGAATTATTTTATTCAACATTTAACACATTTTTATTGAGTACCAGCTCTAAAAGTGAGGATAAAACTCCCACCCACAGTGCTTAAATTCTAATGAGGGAAATAGGTAAGAAAAAAATAAACAAACATATGTCAGGTGGTAATGGTTGCTATGGAGAAAAATAGAACAGGATAAGGGGGGAGCAGGTGCCATTCCATAGAGGTCCATTAGGGAGGGTTCTGGTGATGTCTGATCAGAGACCTGGGGGGAGTGAAGCAATAAGGGGAAGCCTTTATTTGGAATAAAGTGTTTCAGGCAAAGGGAATAGCAGGAGCAAAGATGTGGCAGGTGAATGAAAACAGAGGCATGTTGGCCCAAGGCAGGATGGAGGAGGCAAGAGGGGAACACTCTCCTGGGACTGGACACAGCAGAAAGCTTTATGGAGCCTTCGCCTTGAGTTCACGGGACTGAACTCCAGGCCAGGCACTCTGGACAGGAGGTGGGGTAGGTGCAGCAGGAACTGAGGAAGGACCAGAATGTCACCATCCTGGCCCCAGCCCGCCCTGGCATGACCTTGCTTTGTATATTCTTGTACTTCCAAGTGTCCCTGGCTAAAGGCTCAAGGCTCAGCACATAGTAGGTACTTTCCAGACAGAACTAAACCTATCCAAAAAATTGCCTAAAACCCATTTTGCTACAGGTTGACTCAGGACAAGTTTATGTCCTTCAGAAGATGTTGTAAAAACACATTTGATTTTTAAACTTAAATCCTTTTCCTTCTTCCTGAGCACCTCTTTGTTTGCTGGCTCTGCTAGGCTAATAACATCAGGAGTAATCATCATTTTCCATTTACAAAATGTTTCCCCAATTACTGTCTCTGAGGAGCCTCCACACAACCATCAGAGTAGTGGCTCTCCATTGTCCAAAGGTGTCAGAACTGTGGGCTCTGCCAATGTTGACTGACAGCCCAGCAAGTGACTCCCCATCAGTTCCCTCATTTAACATCCTCATTTCACATACAGATTCAGAGAGGGGACAATCACCTGCCCAAAGTCTATCAGCAAAGCCCTGAGCCAGGTCCCTTGGACCTGGAGTTTGCACTGCTCCAATGGAGGCCCCCAAAGCCCTTGGGGAAACTTCTGCTAAAAACTTGGGGTGGATCAGTCTGGGCAGCAGCCTCACTGGGCAGAGTAGTCCAAGGAATAGACCAGAGGTGCCTCCTCGAAATTCCAGGACCCAGTGAGCAGGAGGGGGATGGGCTGCATGCCCAGCATCCATTTAAACATCCCTGAGTAGCGGGGGTTGGAGGAACAGCGGGGCAGCCCCCAGCCTCTCAGCAGTTGTGGGGAACACAGATATAGAGCTGCAAACCTCTGGCATCTTTGGCAAGCACAACCACCAGGGTTGAGCCCACGGGCCTGAAGTCTCTTTCCTTTAAGTGCCAACTTCTGGAGGCCTGGCTCCCACCAACCTGATCCTAGAGCCCAGAATTTCTGCCCTCTAGTTTCTGGCAGCTGAGTAAAGGAGTGGCCATCCTAGCCTAAGCTGGGAATCCACCTCTCCTTCCCCTCTTCCACCCCACCTGCTTGTTCTTCCACATTCTGGTCACTCAGCTACTCACTTGTCCCATTCTTTTCACCACTGTGGCTGGGTACTGGAGGTCCACAGGGGAATGAAGATCATTCTCTGACCGTGAGGAGAGGTAATCACTTTCCTGTGGGGCCAATGCACATTGACCACACTCATGCACAGTGGCCAACCAAAGGTCATGGTCAGAGAGAAGCAGAGGGGCGGCCAACCAAAGGTCATGGTTAAGGAGAGGCAGAGGGGCTTCCAGGGGACCTCTGGCCCAGACCAGGAGCTCCTAGAGGGCATCCTGGGAAGGCTTTCCAAGGCGGAATTTTAGAATATTAGGAGTCTGTAACAGGAAGATGCTTGGGGGCAGAGGATTTCACAGCACTGTAAGCTCCATGGAATTTTGCCTGGTTTATTACCCACTGCCTAGAACAGTGCTCAGTACATAGTAGATGCTCAATAAATATGTCCTAAATGAAAAGAAAGAAGGGAAAGAAAGAGGGAAGAAAGGAGGGAGGGAGGAATAGAGAGCGAGGAAGAAAGAACAAGCCTAGGGTGAATGTGTAAAATAGCTCAGTGTATTCTGGGAACCGAAAGTACAGTACTTCCAAGCTGTTGTAGTTTAGGTGGTGGGGCGAAGCTGGAGGTGTGGTCCTATCTAATCTTACCGTTGGTGGCGTCCATTTCTTACTTCCTTACCTACCCCGGAGTGACTTTGGGGAATGGGATCACTTTTTCATCTCTTGCTCCCTGTAGCCCCTGGTGTGTGCACGGAGTGTTAACTGCACACAGGTATGCACCTGGGCTGGGTGCTGGAGCCACAGATGACTCAGAGTTGGTTCCTTCCCACTCCCCCACCACCACCTCCGGCTGGGGAGACAGACAGCAAACAAAAGGCTACAACAATGGGCAGAATGAACAGAGAGCTACTGGAGGTTAAGCAAAAAACTAGACCAAGCAGAGGGTTAAAGGGATGGGTTTTACTCTGGGAGTGAAAAACAGGGAAGTTTTCATGGAGGAGGCACTGGAGGGGATGTAAGCCTTAAAGAATGATCAAAGAAGAGGGGTGGGGTCGGAGACACTCCAGGCAGAGAGACCAGGCCAGAGGAGGTGGTGGAAGATGGTGGTGGGGAAGGTCCATTGGGAGATATTAGGAGATCCAACAGAGAAAAGTAGCCTGGGGGAATGGGATGGAGGACCTAAGTGAAGAGAGCCATTGCTTCCAAATTTCCAAGTTCTGCCCACCTGTCATGTTAGTCCCTCAGCTGCTCTACAGAGACAGTGCCATTCCTGGGTAGAGTGTTTGCTTCTGATCTGACTGCATTCTGGGTCATTGTGCTGGGTCTGCTGAGTGGTCCTGCTTCCTGCAAACCCATCAGTTCCCCTCTCTCCAGCAGGCTGGGAGGCTATGGCACCCGCCTTTCTCTATTTGCCTGGGCCCACCTACTATCTCTTTTAGCTTCACCACCAACCTACCAACATTCTCTGTCAAGTTCCAGGGAAGGGCAGACCACAGGGACAGAGAGCCTGGCACAGGTTCCTCAAACGCATGCCGCACTTGTTCTGGAAGGAGGTACTCGTCCTTTTTTTCAGCGTGGGGTATGAGGAAAGAAAACTATAGAAAGGAAATTTTAGCGTCATAGAACATCAGACTCTAAAGAGATATTAAAGATCCCCCTTTCCCATTTTTGACAGATGAGGAAAATGATACACAGATATACCTGTGTTGCAACCCTGACTCTGACGAAGCATGGCCAACTTGATAGAGACAGGGCCAAAGAAGGGCAGTATTTTCCTTGAGCCAGGACCTAACCCACACTCATGATACTCATAATTTGTGGGCCTTGCAGACCCAAGATGAGTCAGGCTTCTTGTGAGTCAGTCTGTTGACAAGCCATTCCTGGCCATTCCTAGCCCATCAAAAATAGAAGTTCAGGGGAAGGGTATGAGCAGGACAATTTAATTAGTGTGGGCTCTAAGGTACCTTAAGTTAGCCCTATTAAATTAAACCGCCTGGGGGAAAAATAACTGTAATTATTTCCTTCTCTCCCCTATCGTTGTATTTCAACTCCCTCCCAACCTCCATGCTTCCCTCATTCACAAAACAACCTTTAAACTAGGACCTAGCACGCAGACAACCAGAGACTAGGAGTGTTTCCCTTTTTCTACCTCCTTTTCCTGCAAGCTCTATGTCCCAGCAGAGAACAGAGTGCGTCCAGAGGCATTGGTAGGGCCTGGCTGTATTCTAATTTAAGGAAGCTGTTACACTGAGTAGAACATTATTCCAAAAATGCACCCAGAGTCTCCTTCCTGAACCAATGCCGTCTGTTTGCTGCAGGGGCATTTCTTTTTAAAGCCCCTTCTTCTCTCGTCGACAAATCAAAATAAGCAAACTTTAATGGTAGTGAATTATCCCTTATTTTGTTGAATCTAGTTCTGAGTTTTCCTACTTGAAACGTGTTTTCCCCAGGACACTGACCTATCCTTTAATTGTTTGGTGCGAGGCATGTTAGGGGGAGGGGCGTTACTTGTTTATTGGAACAGCGCAGTTAAAAAAAAAAAAAAATCAACCTAGGCTAACAGTTTCAAGGCTCCCCTAAAGATGTATCCAAACAGGCAGCCAATCAGCGCTTACACAGCTTTTTCTGCTTGACTCTTTTAAAGAGACAGTGTTTTATCACATTTAAAGAGAACCGCGCTCTAAAAACAGTCTGAAAATGGGGGAGTCTTGCCCTGTTTGGTTGGTTTCTC
This sequence comes from Bubalus bubalis, assembly GCF_019923935.1. Classification (NCBI taxonomy): domain Eukaryota; kingdom Metazoa; phylum Chordata; class Mammalia; order Artiodactyla; family Bovidae; genus Bubalus; species Bubalus bubalis. Next base: position 91,512,449 of record NC_059162.1, read on the forward strand.
GTCATAAGAGTGTCTAATGAGGGACACTCAGTGTGTCCTCGGGTTCTCGGCGTGGGCAAAAAGGAGTCAGGAGCAAATAGCTGGGTCACTCTGCCAGCCCCCCTCAATTTCCCATTGTACACCTGGGTCACTGACAATGGAAGCTTCCCCTCCCCCCACGCCTGGCTCTCGTACCCGACTCCCCAATTTAGCTCCATTTATTTGAAGTTTGCAGATTTCTGTGGCGCGCATTCCGCGCAGCGGGGCGCCCAGGTGACAACCCCATCTACCCTGGAATGGCACCATCTCTCCCGGAGAAGCCGAGGGGCTAACTTGCTAGGGCGGGCAGACCTTGGAAATTTGGGGGCAATCACTCTCCCTTCTCTTAGCCCAAGTCCTCAGTCCCTTCCCAGGTTCCCCAAAGCAGGACAAGGGCCATTTTCGCGCAACTCCACTTTGGGGTTTTCCAAAGTATTTTAATGATCTAGTAAAGGAGCAGCCGCGCGCCTCGGCGCCGGCTCCAGCCGCCCAGCTCTCAGCGTGGAGCCCCGGGCTCGGCGCTCCGAAGCCAGACTAGGCGAGAGGGAGGACCACGGGCGGGGCGGCCAAGGGTGGGGGCGAGTGGGAGTCTGGGGAGGGGGTCGGGGTCGGAGCCCACGGGAAGGGCAGGCGAGGGGGAGGGGGAGATCAGGGCTGGGCTGGCGCGGGCTGAGGCAGGGGGAGGTGAGGGGCAGATAAGGGAGAGAAACGTGGCGGGAGGGAGCCGGCGGTGCTCGGCTCAGGGGTCCGCGCCCCCTCCCCTCCGACTATGCCGCAGCGCCCCCCGCCCCCCACCCGCTCCCCAGCGGTCCACGCCGCGGAGACCGCGGGTCGGACCCCCTCTTCGCGGGTGCCAGGAGACTAGAGCTCCCCCGTCTCGATTCGCGTCCTCTCCCTACATCTAGAGAAAACAGAGGCTCGCGCCCCCGGACACCCCCAGTTCGCCCGCAGGAGCAGGGACAGCGGCTCCTCGGTGGCGGCCTCAGCGGGGACTGCCGCGGCCGAGCGCTGACAGGGCGTCCCTCCCGGGCCGCCCTGGGCCCGCCTCCGCGCGCAGATTGGCCGAGGCGCCAATCAATCGCGGGACGTTGACGCCCGCCTCGATCCCTCGCCGGGGTAGCCACGTTCGGTTGAGCTCCAAGTAGACCAGCGGCAGCGGCGGCGGCGGCGGCAGCGGTGCAGGAGGCGCAGAGGGCGGCGCAGGCGGAGCCGGGCGGGCGGGCGCGCGAGCGAGCCAGCGGGCAGCCGGGCCGGCGGGCGAGCGGCGGCGGCGGCGGCACCGGCACTCCAGGCCGAGCCGGCGCGGGAGGAGTTCCAGGGCGATGGGGCCGCGGCCGGGGCTGACGCTTTGACAGCTGGAAAGAGCGCGGAGCCAGCGCCTGGGGGGGAGGGAGGGGAGCGCGGCGAGGAGAGCGCGAGCGAGTGTGCGAGCGAGCGCCTGGGAGGGGGCCGGGAGCGAGGGGGCAGCTCGGGAGCAGCCGGAGCGGTAGCGGCGGCGGCGGCGGTGAGGAGGCTCGGCGTCCTCTTCTCTGCAAACCATGTTTGCCAAAGGCAAAGGCTCGGCGGTGCCCTCGGACGGGCAGGCTCGGGAAAAGTAAGCCCTATTTTCCAAGTGGCGGCCGCGCTGCCGCCGGGCTGCGGGCGGGTGGTGGGAGGCAGGTGGGCGGGCGGGGGCTGCTGCGCTCCGGGCCCCGGCGCCGCCAGCCTGGCCCCTTCCCGAGAACGCGGCGGGCGGCGTGGGAGAGCCCATTGTTGGGAGCCGGCTGAGGTTGGGGCGTCGGGGGGCGCCGCCGGGGAGGGGACACTTGGTGGCCCCGGGGCGTGCCGGGCGCGGGGGCCCGCAGAGAGGGGTGGGCGAGGTCCTGCGAGCCGGCCGGGGCATCCGCCCCGGCCGGGGAGCTCGCGGTGGTGACCGCACTTTGCCCACCGGGCGCGAGCAGGGGGCGCGTGGCTTCTGCAGCCCCGAAGGCTCCTTTTGTCCGCCCGCGGCTTGAGGAGTGCGTGCCGGGGGCTTTGTTCAGCCGGGAGTGCTCTGCCTTCCCTGCCCTCGGCCTCACCGCCGGCCCCGCGCCCTCCGGGGCGCCGGGCTGGGCAGGGACGGCGGCGCCGGCTTGGCCCTAGCTTGGGGGACAGTTGTTTTTGGGGGAGGTGGTGAGGGCGGCCCTTTGGTGCCCTCGCCAGAGGGCGCGGAGCACCCCAGAGTCCAGGACTGAGTCTCCCCGGACCCTCAAAACTGGGGAGAGGGTGAGTCGGTGGCAAGGAGTAGGTCGGGAAAAGAAGCGAGGCTCTGGGGTCGGGCGGTTTGCGAGTTTGAGAGACCTAGGTGGGTTTGGTCCCGACGCTACTTGGAAGTTCAAGTTCGGGGGCTGCTCTGCAGCCCCCGCGGCTTAAAGTAAACGCGTCTCCTGGTACCCACCCCCTAACTGCTCGCACCCTTGGCCCCAGGCAGGACCGAGCTAGCTGCTCACCTCTGGTCGGGGCCACAATGGGACAGCACGGACAGGGTTGGAAGCCGGCTGGCACGGTCCAGGAGCGAGCACCCAGTGTGATCTGACGCCTTCCCTCTCTCTCTGTGCCCCCTGCCCACTTTCCAGGTTAGCTTTATATGTCTACGAATATTTACTGCATGTAGGAGCACAGAAATCTGCACAGACCTTCTTATCGGAGGTGAGTGGAACTCCCCCAATCATCCAGTTTCTTGACACCCCCTCCTCCCCATCGTTCTTAAAGCCTTTGTTTTCTGGAGCAGCCACTGTGGCCACCATTTTGAATTTTTATCACCTTTTGGCATTTATTGTTAGTTGGTCTTCACAGCCTTTTGGCTCCGGGAAGCCCCCAGCCCACCCCTTCCTTCTGCTGCCCTGAGCTGTCTCTGTTCCCTCTATTCTAGATTCGATGGGAAAAAAACATCACGTTGGGAGAACCGCCTGGGTTTTTGCACTCGTGGTGGTGGTAAGTTTGTGATAGTTTTGTGTGTGTGTTTGTTTTCTTCTGAGCCCCCCGGGGTCCAAGTGAACAAAGACAGGGGGTCTGGAACAGGCTCCCTGTGCTTTAGTCCTCAGCATTGTAGAGAGCAGGACGCCTCTGGGCCCTCAGACCAGGACTGGCAAGGAAGGGAAAGGGCAGAAGAGGTCGATGCCTAAAGTTTCTGCCTCCTCTTTTCCCACTGGTGAGAACCTACTAATCATGCCTAGTGTTGCAATAGAACTGCCTTACTTTTACATCTCACTCTGAAGCAGTAAGCATGGACTTGGAAAAAACCTGGAAGGATTTTTGTCAATTCTGCATGCTGCTTTAATTAGAGGGAGTGGGGGTGGGGCAGGACCCGTGGCGGGGATACCAGGTCTGTTTTACAACTGGCCTGTCCCTTCCTTTTTGTCCTATAAGCTCGAAACTTTGAGAGAAAGATCCCTGGGGACCTTTTCCAGGCACCCTGAGAAAGAGCAAGACGAGGCTGCCACTTCCTTTAAAGATACTGATTCAGACTGACTGAATGTTCCCGCCCCCAAACCCCCACCCCTCTAAATAGCCCTAAAACCTCCAGGTTTCATTTTATTGCGACCTGGCAAATGCCTGTCCTTGGTAGTTGGGGGCTGTTTCTGTGACCCTCTCCCAGGCCCCTGGGTCTGCCTGCCTGGGACCACCAGAGATCTGCTCCTGGTTTGCAGTCCCCCAGGAGGGAGGCTTAGGTTTAGCTGGAGCAGTTGCTTTGAGTGTAAGACTTGGGTGTTTTGTGGGACCGATTCGTGGAGTCTTTGACATCTTTTTCAAAAGGAAAAGAGAGCAGAGTGGCTTTTGATATTTTGCTGGAGTTCAGTGCCCCATCTTGGGATCTTAGCACATTTACCTGACCGCCAGCTCGGGTTACTGTTTCAAGTGTCTTTGAGATGCAGGGGGATGAAGTGTCTGTTCTAACTTGCTGCAGAGAAGATGAGTTTTTAATTACTTCTGCCAACCTCGCAACTGCAGAGTTGGAGGCGTTTGGTATGGTGTAAGGATTCTACCTGTAGGAGTAGGTGGCCGGTCTTCTGTGCTTTTGTTTTCCGAGAGGAGTTGTGTGGTTGGGACTGGCCGGTCCGGCCACCACGGACTTTACAGAAACTTAGGCTTATGAATAAAAATTACTCAGAAGGGGCCAGGGAGTTTGTCGTGTTAGAAATGTAGCATGTAGAGGAAGTTAATCAAATGTGTGCAGCCTCAAAGCACAGAAAGGAATGTTCTGCTGTTAGTAGGAGTAGAATGTCCTCCCTCTGCAGTTAGTAAAAGTTCCCGATTATCCTGTTCTGTGCTTAATCACTGCCTCCCCCCCTCAGCCCCCCCCACCCCCACCCCACACACATACACAACTTCTCCAGCCTTATCTCTGCCCTGGGAAGTAGAGTGTGTCGTGCAGGGCTCCGGCAGCGGGGACTCTGTGATTTGACACCGAGCAGATGACCGCAGCCTTTGGAGTGGGAGGAAGCGGTGGAGCGGATCTGAAGAGGGCCAGGCTGCGTTCCTCGCGCACCTGGAGTGAGATGCTTGTCCGCTGACAGACAAAACTGGCAGTTGAGATGGTTTCTTCTGGGCTGGCTGTTTGTGATGACGACAGGAGCGCTGGTCCCGGAGTCAGACCTCTGCTCTGGTGCACACTTTACCCTTCAAGCGGGTTCCCATCCCTGGGCCTCGGGCTCTTGACCTGGGAGGGTTTCTAAGGCTGCTTGTTGATACCACTGACGACCTCATGTTTGTATAGGGTTTTATTGGTTGACAAAGGATTTGTCTGTCTGTTTTCACATAATGCAAAGCGTTGGGGTGACCATACAGAAATCACAGAGGGGAGTTAGGCAGGGAAATCTGCCCCCAACCCTGCTTTTGCTGGACAAGTGGCTGTCTGGGGTGGGGGGTGGGCTTTATATCAATGTGGAAAAACAAGATACTTGGTCATCCATAACCTCACCTTTGGGTGATGGATTTATGTTCTTTGATGTGCAGGGGAACAATGGTTTTTATATAGGAATGCCTTGGGGGAGGGCCTAGGTGAGAGTGCCGGTGAGCTGGCAGGGGTCCGTGGTGGCCAGACCGGCCAGCCCCAACCACACAACTCCTCTCAGAAAACAAGCTCAGAAGACCCACCACCCACTCCTACAGGTAGAATCCTTACACCACACCAAACGCCTCCAGGGTATGGGCTCTCGGTTAAGAACCTGGAGGTTCTTTTTATTCCCAGAGTCACCCAGGCTTCTGTGTATATGAATCATAGTCGTGACTTTGACAATTTAATCTTTTAATGAAATGCAGCCATTTTGGGTGGAGGTGGGGGTGTTAATAGGAGCACAGATGAGACGGGCATGGATTTTCATCCGGATCCCTCCCTGTCCTCCCTGGGCATCCGTGGGTGTGTTGCACTAATGGGCTTGAGCCTTTGTTGCCCTGTGTATAAAGTGGGAATAAAATCACCCACTTTACAGCTCTTGGGGGTTACAAGCAGTGTCATGGGCATGCACATAGTAGGTGCCTGAAGGGTGAGAACTATTGCTCTTACTACAAATGCCAGGCTGTCAGAAGAGGTTGGGTCCATTTTGTTTTGTAGACTGAGTTTGCCCAATGAAGGCTGAAAAGGTGGGACTGAGCCTTGGGGAGACCTGGTGCTGTTAGTACCATGCATTGAACACTTGCCATTGGGCACCCAAGTAATAATTAGTAACTTGATCTTATTTTATTTTTCGACTTGCAGCGTATTTTGGGACCTTTACTGTGCAGCTCCTGAAAGGCGAGACACTTGTGAACATTCAAGTGAAGCAAAAGCCTTTCATGATTACGTGAGTAACAAATTTTTAATCCTGGCAATAATTACAGGGTTGGATAGCTTGAACTTCTTTAGTACCAAAAGCAAATACACAGCCGGTTGGCAGTGGTCTTTGTTTTCTCCTTGCCTTTCTTTCTGTCCTGCCCACCTCCCTGCTGCCCTCGCCCCGTACCCTCCTCCAGCAGCTGTCTAACTTGGTAAACGGTATTTCATAATGTTGTAATTATGCAAAAGAGCATAGACACCTATCTGGAGCATTAAATGGCCTTGTGCAGGGCTCAGCCCTGTGTGGTTTATGTTCTGATTGAGCAGTCTGCTGGGGGATGGGGGTGACCAACCCTCTTTGGTGCGGGTTTGTGAAAAAGTTGACCACAGTCAAGAAAAAGAAAAAGCAGATATGAAACTTGTGTTTTGGAGTAGAAGGTGTGTTTTGAGTGGGATTTTGGTGAAATAGATTCTTAGGTTACTTTCCACAGAGTGATCTTTCAGATTATGTTTTTGGGGGGGTGGTGTGTGTGTGTGTGCACATTCAGAGATGCAATGCAACCCACTCCAGTGTTCTTGCCCGGAGAATCCCAGGGATGGGGGAACCTGGTGGGCTGCTGTCTATGGGGTCGCACAGAGTCGAACACAACTTAGCAGCAGCAGTGTGTGCACGTTGTGTGTGTGTGAGTGGGGGCCTTGTGTTGTGTCCACCAAGACATATACTTTGAGGTCCTTGGCCGGTGCATAATACTGTGTTCAAAATGTTCTTGTGAAGAAAATTTGATCACATTGTATAGTGCTTTCTACTCTATCAATCCCTCTCCCTGGGTAAGTTTCTTAAGAGTTATGCATATAAGAGAGAGATCTACTGCCTGTCCATTTCCCACTGAGCCCCCCCTTAAAAAAAATTGGACTCCAATTGGGGTGGAGTCAGATTTTCGACTGTTTCGGGTGAAGCAGGTTAGGATCTTCTGGAGGTGGGTGGGATGGAAGGGGAAGGGTCTGAAGATCTTCCCAGCCTCCTTTGCTTCTTGTTGGTCTTGTAGAAAGTTAAGTGTTTGTGTGTGTGTGTGTGTCTAATGTGTGTGCACACATGTGCACTCAAGAGGTGGGTTATTTGATTTTCCACTTGTGCTTGAGGTGGGGAGGAATGATCCCTTGAGCTCCAGGACACAGAAGTTGGTTTTTTGAATGTCATCAGGGACCACCCACTTGGCCAGGCCATGTTCATTCCCTGCGTGCAGTTTGAAACTGGCCTGGGAGGCCAGAACCTGTTTGGTTGAGTTTCACAAGTGGTTAAGTCCCATGCCCTGAGTATCTTTGTGGTGAAAATGTCTCCGTGTAGTATGAGGACTTAGAGACGCTGCTGGAGGCTCCCTGATTTTGAGAATATTCAATGTGATGAAATTTTGCTGACTGTGAAGTTAATACTCCTGGGTGTGGGATGCTGAGGAGATTGACCAGTTCTTGTGCCCTCCTCAGGGCTGAAGGAGAGAAGCTGGCAAATGGTACTTATGGCCTGGTGAACCTTTAGTAATAAAAGGTGAGAGGGCTGGTTCACTTGTGATGTGGTTCTTCTGGGAAAATTGGTGGTGGTGATCATAGGGTTTCATGAGCTGGAGGCTGGAGGATGGGGGCGGAGGCCAAGAGTTACATTAGCCATATAAAAATACTTGGGGAATTTGACCTTTCTACTTAGTAAAAATCGTGTGTGTGTGTGTGTGTGTGTGTGTGGTGTGTGTTTAAACCTTTGGACAGCCAGTTTCTCTGTGGCCTGTATTTAACTGCTATGCAGATGGTTCCATCTTAGAGTAGGGATTGGTGGAGATTCCTATTTCAAGTTACTCTCTTGATGTAGGATGTCTGTGCTGTCTTTTAGAGAAGTTAGTGATTTTTAACTAAGTTTAGCTCCCTAGTAAATAACGTAAGATCCTTTAGCAGTTTGTGGTTTGGTCTGCTGTCTTAAAACTGTATGGTGGCAGTGAAAGTTTGCATGGGTAATTTGTTGAGGGAGGGCAGCAGAATTGTGTAGAGATTGCTGAAGTTGGTGTAGACCTTTAGAAAATGCTAGCAAGAACTAAAGTCACAGGGGTTGAGGCCCAGCATTCACAGATCTTGGGATCCTTTCTTCTGGATTGGGATCCACTTGGTGTGATGTGACCTGAGAGTCAGGTCATGTGAGAGGAGGGCTGGAGTGATGAATGGGAACGGACGGACCATCTTTATTGTGAAAGAGTTAAGGGAGGGTGGGCATTGAGTTGCAGAGATGGCAGAGAAGCAATGGGAATTTTAAAAAATATTTAAGAAACTGACGAAAAGGAACCCTCCCTCTTTTCTGTGTCCTTCTCAGATCTTCATGTGGTCTCTCCAGTCCCACAGCTACCATCTTACTTTGCCCTAACTCCTTCCAGCTAGAGTTACTGCTGTAAGCTCTTCCTGGGCTCCCTTCCTCTTAGCTGGAGTGAGTGCCTCTCTTATCCATCATATCACTTTTTAGCTTCTTTGTGGAGGTCTTCGGTGGTAGTTTGCTGCATGCACACTCTGATCACTTCTTTGTCTCAGTGTCTGTACAAACCACCTGTCCAAAGCCTTTGTTGATGGCTTTCGACATGCTGGGCCCCTGTGCTGAGTGCTCTAGGTTCAAGCTCTCGTTTCAAGCTGCCAGTGGCCCTGGGAGAGAAGGCATGTTGTTAACTCTGTTTTGCAGATAAAGAAACTGAGGCACAGAATGGTTATTATAGCTGTAACAGTTAGGATCCAAACACAGGTCATAAGTGACTCCAGAATCTGTGTTCCTAATGCTGCCAAGACTTGGCCCCAAAGGTCCACAGCAGATGTATTTGCACCTATTCCGGCCAACTTCCCATTCAGGTTTGTCTTTCTAACCACAGCTTATTAATTTTTTCCATGCTAGAGCCTATTTCTACAGTACTATTCATTTCTATAGCTCCCACAATACCTTGCACATAGTAGGCATGCATACTAAATAGATGAAGGGATTAAGGAACTGGGGGTAAGAAAAAACACCCATTTTGGGGTATTTTGGTAATCTGGGGTCAGTGAGTAACCTGGTTTGGAATAGCTGGTAGAATATTGGAAGATGGTCTTTCAATGACTGGTTTTTGGTGGGTCATCTTGAATTAGGTGATTTTAATGTGTTAATGTGTGTTATCTTAAATCCTTTTTAGAAGATAAAGTAAATAAGAGTGTGTGGTAACTGGCCTTCTTGTTTTCAACCAAGGAAATTCAGAGGTTTTCATGGTTTGTCCGTGAGGCTCAGGTACCTGCCTGGGCCTCAGAGGTAGTGAGTATGTGTGGGGCGCGGGTGAGAAGGGACTCCCATGGGACTGGGAAGGACCTCATCGCGGAAGATCCTGCTCTTGGCTCTCCTAGGGAAGTGAATCTGTGTTCCTGGCAGGTGGTCTCTGCTTCCTGGTGGTGGGTTAGGGTGTGGTGACTTCAAAGGTACATCTCTCTGGTCCAAGCCAGGCTACAGGGCTGGGAATGAACCAGGTGACTCAGTGGAGAGGAGATTGAAATTTTCTTTGAACTGGTGAGTTTTTATTTGAGTCATAGTCTGTTTCCGCCCCTCCACACCTGGCAGCTTCAGTTTGCTTGCCTCATTGTGTATAAGCCAGAGTGCCCTGACGTTGACCACACATAACTCAGAGGGATGCGGGTTCAGTCCCTGGAATGGACTTTTCTGAGATATTGGTTTACCTGAAGTCAGCAGAGCCCTGAGGCCACGGGAGGAGTCTCGCAGGGACCCAGCCTGCGGTTTCTTTGCTGTTCCCCTCTGGCCAGAGCAGAGGTTCTCAGATGCTGATGAAGCCTTTGGGTTCTCTTAGACACCAATGTCTGTCTGGTCCTGGCCTTTCTTGGAGTGGACACTCCCACCCACCAGCTCAGTGTTGTCTGAGTTGAAGGTGTTGGAGAGCAGTGACACTCAGGTTGGTCTACTTTACATAACTCTTTATCATTGTATGGTTGTAGTTTGACTTCATAGCTGCCAGGTGATCAGGTTTTATTATTAAATCTGACCCCCACTTTACAGATGAAGAAACTGAGGCCTGGAGTTGAGATGGCTTGTCTCAGGGCATACAGCCAGGAGGTGGCAGAGCTGGGACCAGTTCCCAGTTTTTCAGATTCTACCTTCTAGCTTTTGACAACCTTCATTTGATACAGAATTCCTACAAAACAGAGGGAAGGTATGTGCATTTGACCCAAAGCGTGCCTGTGTATAGTCACTGAAGAAATAATTCAGGGGAGAATTAAAGTAAAGCCCCTGTGAGGTGAATTGCAGAGTCACTGGCAGAGATGGGACCCAGGCTCTGGGAAGGGAGTTTGTTATGTTGCAGTGGCTGTCTTGGCAGGAAAAATCTGAGAAAAGCTATGGCCTTCCCTTCCAGAAAACGCATGTATCCCCACAGAGGAGACTTTGTGCATGATTTCAGTAGGCTCGTGGTTGCTGTCCCAAGCCCCATCCATCATCCCCAATGAAGAACGTAGGGTTCAGAGTGGATATGGAGTCCATGACCTTGGCAGGTATTGAGCCTCGGTTTCCCTTTTCTGAAGACTTTTGACCCCTTTCAGGTCAGCCTCGGTGGAGCTGGCTCTCCTACCCTTATGCACACCCCAGCAGGACTCAGCTGACCCCCACACCCTGCACCCCCCGCTGTGAGCCTGTCTCTCCAGGTGGGTTGGTTAAAGTCAAAAAGCGCCCCAGAATCCTAGGTGTGGACGGGAGCTAAGGTATTTGTGGCTCTGTGGCAGGGGTCCAGTGTCCTTGGTGGGTTTGAAATAGCAAAGTGATATTTGAGAGGGCTCTCCTTGAATGTGCTGAGCTGAGGTTCCTGCCAGGCGAGGAGTGTCCACGCCTGCCAGAACCCTTTGGGAGCAGGGGCGTGAGAGGGTGGCGTAGTGGCAGGGGCAGCTCCGAGGAGCTGGGGGCGTGCTCTCCCCCGCGATAAGCCAGCCTAGCTATCTGCCCAGAAGTCCTGGCAAGTTCACGGCCTTGCGTTTGGCTCTGACCCTTGGCACCCTTGTGTGGCAGATTATAAAAACAAAACATACACACAGTTGTTTCTCTCCCTGCTCCGCTTGGAGCTCAGACCGTGTTGTGGCCTTTCTTCGGGCTCCCGCCCTGTTTGTTGCAGCTCCTCTTAACCCCAGAGGCTGCCAGACTCCTCCATCGGTAGCTAATTAAACACTAAATGAGTAACTGGAATGCTTTTTGCCAGAATCCGGGCAGTGTGGCCACCTTAATGGGTTTCAAGTGGCAGCAAGACCCCAAATTGCAAATCCTTGCCCTTTATTTCAAGGCGGGAGGTGGGGCGGGGGGAGTGGTGGGGACCCAAACAAAGTTTTTGGCAGTGGTCACTTCATTTGAACTCCAAGACCAGCCATGCGCTCCAGTCTGTGCATAATGCCATCTTTGTTAGCTAAGCCTTTGCAGACTTGGACCAAGAGTTAACTGAGTGCCAGCCACCGCTCCAAGGGAGCTGGGAGACACCCAGCTCTCCCTGCTGCATCCCTTAGGCCATTTAGATTTTCCAAGGGAAGCGGGTTCTCCAGTAGGGACCTCTGGCCAAAGCTGCCTTGCCCCTTCCCTCGACCTTCCCACCTCTGTGGGTGAGTGTGTGTGTGTGTGTGTGAGCGTGAGCTTAAGCCAGAGCGCCAAAGGGGAGGCGTGTGTGTTTGAGGGCCTGTCAGCCAAGATAACAGAAATGTTACACTAGCTGTCGCCTTTAAAATAGTGTCTAGGGTTTAGAGTATTTAGAAAAATTAATCTTTTTTAGCTTGGTAATAATTCTGACCACGGCACAACTGCATTAGACGATTCACATAAACTTCTTTAATACATGTTGCTGGAAGCTTACAGCAAATAGACAATAATGATTGTTTTTGATTTGCCAGGGTAATGGGGTTTTCTGTAGTCTTGCTGAGATGAGTTTTAGCAATGTTTCTCTCCGGTGTTAGGATTCCTGCGCCCCGCCCCCGCCCCCCTGCTCCCCGACCTTGGACCCTGAATCCTCTGGATTTTGAAGGGTTTGGGTTCTGACTGGTGGCTGGGATGGACACCTGAGTTCTCATTCCTACTTTGTCATTTCCTGGCAGGGCGGACTTTTGAAGCCTTGGTGTCCCCATCTGTAGAATGGGGAAATGGTGATTCCTGGATGGGTTCGTTTGAGGGTTCAGTATGATTGTATATGTAAAATGGTTGTCTCTCAGTGGCCAGTGCTTGATGAGTTAGTTTCCTTTCTCTTTAAAGCCCTAAAGTTTTCCCCCAGAACCTTTTAATACGATGGTGATAGCAGCATATTTTTCTGGGAGAGCAAGTTGACGCTAGTGAACTGGACGCTTAAACTACCCGCTGATGCCCTCTGGTGCCCGGGCTCCTCTGGTGTGTCTTGGAGCCCTCCCTTCAATACCAGTGTCTTGTCTTCCCCCAACACCCCTGTCGGGGGCAGAACAGGCGGTCCTGGCATGGGCTGGCACTGATAAATGGTCCCCTGAGGCATCTGTGCCCCTTATCTGTGTTGGACAGAGCGGTCTTGTTCCACTCCCGTGTGTGGCTGCTGAGTTGTTAGATGGGAAAAGCTTGCAACTTGACAGGAACAGAAACCTGAATGGAAATTTGTTTCACACGCCTTGTTAGCTGGAGGGGTCTTTACTTTTCAAAGTCCATTCTCTTGATTGTGAGGTGGGTACATGGGTCATCCTTGCTCAGGCCGCCATGAGGGTGGCTGTGAAAAGGCATGGAAAACCATCCAGAAAAGGTTAACTGCGGGGGTGGTGCTGGTGGTGGTTTTGTCGCTAAGTCGTGTCCGACTCTTGCAACCCCATGGACTGTAGTCTGCCAGGCTCCTCTGTCCATGGGATTTTCCAGGCAAGAATAGTGGATTGGGTTGCCATTTCCTTCTCCAGGGGATCTACCCCACCCAGCGATCAAACCCACATCTCCTGCATTGCAGACAGTCTTTTCTGCTGAGCCACCAGGGACGCCCAGCTGTAAGGGGCCTGCTTGTAAATGCTTGTGAGGGTGACCAGACTCGAAAGCCCAGCAGTCTTTGTCCTCTTTGGTATGTATGTTGCTCTGGCCAGCCTCGGGCCTCACTTGACTTTTGGATTGAGTGAGGAGTCCCTACGAAGGGCCTTAGGGAGAAGGCGAGGAAGGCATGTGTCAGCCTTTGTAGGTCCACCGGAACCTAGTTCTGGGCACGTGGACTGCCATCTCTGTCAACTTCCTGGGAGGAGCCTGAGGTCTTGGTCAGCTGGCCCCCAGACCAGGAGCAGAAGACACATGCCAAGTTTTGAGGTGTTGAGTCAGTCCAATTACTGAGTGCCTGATGTGCTCAGTGTCTAGTGGAAGAGACATGCTGCTCAGGATGCGATAAGTGCTTAAAAAGACTTGCCCTTTGGAGAGAGCAGAGGCAAAGCATCCGGACTGGTAGTGGGAGTAGGAAAACGGTCCCATTTCTGTATGGTGGTCAGGAAGCATACTTCATGTGATGTGTGTAGATAGGAGGGTTGCAGGTGGGAGGACTGGGGGTCCCATCTTACAAGGAGGTATCCTGAGGCCCAGAGAGGAAGGATGCCCCACCTGAAGTCACCAGTAGGACTCAAACCTGTGAACTGTATCAGATTCCGTGACTCTTTGCTCTGCCCTGTGCTGCCTTGCTGCACTTCCAAGCGGTGTGAACCTGGGCACCTTAATTAACCTCTCTGTGCTTCAGTTTCCCAAGTGTGAAACGGAGTTAATAAAGTCGTACCTACCTCATGAAGTTGTTCCGAGGATTGGATGAGCTTGTGCATGCGCACACATTAAACACACACACATGCATACATGATGTGTATAGTGCCTGGCACCGAGTAAGTGCCACACAAGCGTGTACAGTCATTCTTTTTTTAAATTTTGGCCATGCCATGCAGCTTCCGGGGTCTCAGTTCCCGCAGCCGGGACTGAGCCTGGGCCGTGGCCGGTGGAAGCATCAGGCCCTGACCAGGCAGCTCCTGGTGCCGTCACTCTTATTATCTCACTGAGGCCTGGCACGAGTTCTGGCTTTCCGATGGCCTAAAGGGAGGCAGCAGCAGGATGACGCTCGTGTGAGAGGGGTGCTCCTGGCATGCACGAACTACCTGTTGGTTGATTAGCACTCTGGGTCCCTAGGTTGGAATCCACCTTCTTCAAGCAACCACAAGGGACTGGGAGAGGGGGTTCACACATGCAGCCTCCAAACCAGCCCTGCTGCTTGTGTGGATGAACTGCTGACTCGACGCTCCTGGCCAGCACTGGCCTGGGATGTGTAGTCAGTGCCTGTTTCTTCCTCTTGTAGCTGCTTTCCTTGCTAGACCTATCTGGAACTTCCCCTGCCCGCTCTGATCCAGGCCTGGTTTTTCTATTTGGTACCTGAGATGGGATTTTTGCCCCCCCTGCCAACCAGCCCTGCCATAGAGCAGATGCCAGCCTGGAATGTGGCTGCCTTCCCCAGCCTGCCAAGACCACCCCCAGGGGAACACTTACCTCCCCCCACCCCCTGGAATTCTGTGAGTTTTACTCATTTGCTATTTGTTGTCTGGAAATAGAGTGACGGGGTCCCTATTTTAGATGGAAAGCTCCTGAGGCCAGGAGCCCTTATCTTCATCCCCTTTCTGCTGCCCCTGCTCTTGGGGCCTATGGCAGTTTTGAGTAAATCCTGAGGGTGGTGAGCTAGGTTCCAGGCCTTGAGAAGAGAGAAGGGTTTATCCCTTTCGTAGGGATCAAGCGTGTTAAATAAATATGCACTTTAATGGAGATGGACAAGTAGTGAATGTTAACTGTGAGTCGTGACCCATTAGTGCCTGGTGAAATCAACTTAGTAGGTCATGAACCTGCAATTAAAAGAAAAGACACTGGAGCTTCCCTGGCAGTCTGGTGGTTAAGACTCCGTGCTTCTGCTGCAGGGGGCAGAGGGGGAACAGGCTTGATCCCTCGTTGGGGAACTAAGATCCTGCACGCTGCAGCAGTGCAGAAAAACAAAACACTGAAACAAAAAATGAAACTCCATGTCGCGAAGAGTTACCATAAGCATTGTTTCAGGAAGCTTCTCTTTTTCAGCAGTTTATGGATGCCTGTAAATAAACAGGTGCCCTGGATTTTCCATGTAAAATTTGCCTTATTGTGAGTCTCAGTCTAAACTTTGAAAAGTTGAACCTTGGGTGCTGTAGGTTGTGTGACTTTGGCCAAGTGGCAAGTGATGGCCGACCTCAGTGTCCTGATGGGTGATAAAGAGAGTCATTCCCGCCTCCGAGGGTCCCTGGGCAAACTGATTGCCTGCCTTGCTTCTCCCTGCCAGGAGAGGTGCCTGGTGGTTCCTGGGGACCTCTGCCTTTGGTATCTGCTGCTGTGTTCTTAGTGCCTGGAGCCTGTGAGAGGTGACCAGCAGATACCTGCAGAGTGCTGAATAAGCAGTGATTCCTACTTGAAGTCTGTCACTTGTCCCTGCCGAGTGGCAGCTCCTCCTGCCTGTCTGCGGTTGAGGTGGGGGGGGGGGGCTGATGGTCCCCGGCCCCCTGTGGAGGGTGTTGTCTGAACATCTGCGGGGCTCAGGCTCTGGTCGCAGCAAGAATCTGGAGAATAGGTCTCAGGGCATCCTGTCTGACCCAGGTTGGCCCAGCCTTCCAAATTCCCCGTCCCCTCCCGGTGACAGCTGTTTGCACAGCTCCGAGGCGGGCTTTGTGTCCCCTGTTCTTTGTGTATTTGGGTGAATCGCCTGACATTTCACTTCTGTTTTACAGTCCTCTGACCTTAAGAAGCGCAGCTGCTCCCTGAGGCCCCTGTCTGAGGCTTTCCTCTGATCCTTCTCTCCCAGTCACAAAAGGCTGTTTGGAGAGCAGACTCTGGTGTGGCAAACCTCTCCCCAGCCCAGGATGCTGGCTTCAGCTTCATGAGTTCTTGGAATGGACAGAGTGTGGCTTTAGCCACGCTGGCCGAGGGTCGCAGTTGGCTGGTGGGCGATTATTCCTGTATGCCTGCTGCATGCCTGGCCCCGTGCTGGTTGGTGATGGGACTAAAGCAGTGTCATGATAGCACACAGGATTTGGACTTCGGTAACCAGGGATCAGTTTCTGATCAGGTTCTTTCAGGTGGCCTTGGCTAAGTCATTTGGCCTCTGTGAGCCTTGGTTTATTTGTGATAAGAAATGATGTGAAATGAGGCTTGTCTTTTTTTCTGCCTCTCAAGGTTTTTCTTTTTTTTGAAGCCATGTGAGAGTGAAAGTCACTCATTCGTGTCCAGCTCTTTGTGGTCCCATGGACTGTATAGTCCGTGGAGTTCTCTAGGCCAGAATACTGGAGTGGGTAGCCTTTCCCTTCTCCAGAGGATCTTCTCAACCCAGGGATCAATCCCAGGTCTCCCGCATTGCAGGCGGATTCTTTATCAGCTGAGCCGCAAGGGAAGCCCAGGAATACTGGAGTGGGTAGCCCATCCCTTCTCCAGCAGATCTTCCTGACCCAGGAATCGAACCAGATTCTCCTGCATTGCAGGCGGATTCTTTATCAACTGAGCTATCAGGGAAGCTCGGAAGCCAGGTGAGACTATATATTAATAAAAATAGTTTCTAAATTGTGGTCTATTTTAGATGTAAACAAATCATCAAATCATAGAATGTATATCAAGAAAGAACCTCTCAATTTACAGAGAGGGAACTGAGACCTGGGATAAGGTGGTTGGTCAAAAGTCTGTGGCCGGATGAGCCCCTGATTCCCGTGGCTGCCCCTGACTTTAGAAACCTCCACTGGGGAGGTTGGCACCCGCGTCTGCGTCTGTGCCATTCAGTAGGAGTTCACAAGCCGCCTCTGGAAGATGCTGTGGGCTTGCCTTGGCTTTGGCCGTGCGGCCTGTGCTGAGGGGGCAGACAGCCCAGTGGGCAGGCCTGGTGCCGGGCGTGCGCAGGCGGCCGCTCTTTTCTGCTGTCTTTTAGAAGGCTTCCAGGAGAAAATGTTATCCTCTCTCTGGAGGCTCTTCCTCTTGGCAGCGCCCACTGGTGTTACACGAGGTGGTTCTGGCCACAGCTCTGGGCGCAAGTTTCCCTGCGGGTCTCGGGGCTGCCGAGCCGCTTCAAAAGGGGATTTTACAGCATGACAGGGAATTTCAGCTACCGGGTTATCTCCGAATTGGCCAATTGATGGTTTCAGCAGAGCATTTCAGCGTCGGGGAAGCCAATACAATTTGAGTTAGTCGTGATGGCTGCCACTTTAAATACCGCGGTGAGTGTCCGTCAGCGACTAATGTGCCGCACAGGGCCTCGCAGAAAACCTGATCACCCCAGCGCTTCAGTCGATTCTGACCCCGAGCTACGGAAAATAAACTTAAATCTAGTGGGCTGTCGCCATGTACTTTCTTTGGCATTATTTTGCTAGCAGCATCTTTGTCAGAGGGAACTGGAAGAGAAGAGAGCCGGCACAGGTCACAGTGTGTGGCTGTGCACCTCCCCCGCCCACATTTCTTGGGGGTAGGGGTCTTCCATGGGGAGTGAGCTGCTGGGGCCTGGGGTTCTTGGTGAGGGATGTGCTACTGATCTGTAGCGTTGTAGTTTAATAATGACGACTCTCTAACGAAGGAAACTAGTGTTTATTGAGCACTTACTATGTGCCCCCCCCCCCTTTTTTTTAAATGTTCTTATTCAGTTCCCACCTTGTTCAGGCTGGGTAAGGGGCAGGATATTCTTCCCATTTCATGAAGGAGGAACTCATAACAGCAAGCAATGATTGCGTGCTAACTGTGTGGTCAGGCACCTTTCTAAGTGCTTTGGGTCTTCCTCAAGGCAGCCCCCCGGGCTAAGTTCTGTTTTTATTCCTCTTTTGTAGAAGAGGAAACTGAGGCACTTGGTTTCAGGAATGCTGAAAGTGAAAGTCTCTCAGTCGTGTCCGACTCTTTGTGAGCCCGTGGACTATGCAGTCCATGGACTTCTCCAGGGGCCAGAATACCGGAGTGGGTAGCCTTTCCCTTCTCCAGGGGATCTTCCTAACGCAGGGATCGAACCCAGGTCTCCTGCGTTGCGGGTGGATTCTACCAGCTGAGCCACCAGGTTGGTTTGGTTGAAGGGAGGACTTAAACTGCAGTGCTCTTCACCACTGTACCACAGTGTCGCCCTGAGAATTAACACCAGGTTTGGCTTCTTTGCTGTGTAAGTGGTTAGTGACCCATTGCCTAGCTGTGGTGGGTCCAGGTGGCAGGACTAGGTGGTCCCACAGGGGCAGCCCAGCTGAAGCGCTATTGCTGGGTCGCACAGTTCCTCACCAGTGCTGTGTATCCCAGCGACAAAGGGGCTGGGCTGGTTTTCAGTTTCACCCAGGAAGGAGACATCTTGCTTCAGGCTCATATACCTTACGGAGGAGTTGCCCCATCTCTTCACTTCTGGTCCCCTTTTTATTAATCCCCTACCACCTGATGTGGACTCTATGGTTGAAAATGTCTTATTTACAAATAGGTTGCATACATTGAGTCACCATTAATTTTCCTATGAAGAAATAGGAAAAACGAGAACTGTATAGTTACTGATTAGAGCTTCTCATCAGCTCAGAAAGCATTGGGAATGTGGGGTTTGTTTCAGTTGGGGCAGACCTGATGGTGGTGGTGAGTTAGAAAAAATTAGCAGCAATGCTCTAGAGCCCCTGAAGTTTTCCAGAGACCTGGTGAGAGCCGTTAGGCTCGGGGACCTCTGACTTAACCTCTTTGCTTCCCCCACCTACTTAGCAATGTAGATGGCTTCTTTGAGCTGTGTTCTGGCATGGCCAGAGTTGGGCTCTGGTGGAAGAAAGGCCCTCACGTTCTCCTGGAAGTCAGGAGGGTCAGAGGTCAGAGTTTGCTCTACGTCATCTACCAAAGTTCAGGCAAGGCTTGCTTGTGAGGGAAAATGCTGGCTGGAGAATGGACACCTCAGCTGTAAGTTCCTGGTTGGAGAGCTCCCATCTCTGGAGGATGCTGCAGGGCCCTCATCCCAACACCTGCAAGAACTGTCTTCCCTGTACTCCTGAGCTGACATTCCGGGAAGGAGCTGGATCACTGGACAGAAAGCATCTTTCTCAGAAACCAATCTTCCACACTTACTTGGTATAACCTTCAACTGGCCATTATCTTCTTTCTGGGTCTTGGTTTTCCCATTTGTTGCGTGGGGAAAGTGTTAGTCACTCAGTCATGTCTGACTCTTTGCGACCCTATGGACTGTAGCCTGCCAGGCTATGGTCTAATCCATGGAATTCTCCAGGCAAGAATACTGGAATGGGTAGCCATTCCCTTCTCCAGGGGATCTTCTTGACTCATGGATTGAACCCAGGTCTCCTGCATTGCAGGCTGATTCTCTGTTGTCTGAACCACCAGGTAAGCCAGGGGAGGATACAAAAGTGATTTCTGAAGCAGCCTTTATTGCACGCTTATCCCAAGTACCAGGCAGAGGCTGTTTTTATCTCACTCCTTGGGTGAAGAAACTCAAGGCTTCATGAAGTGAAGTCATTAGCCTTGGTTATGACATCATTAAATAATGGAGCAAGATTTGAACCCAGGGCCCCCCTTCCTAGCCTTTGAACCACATTATTATTTTAGTAAAACTTTAAGCTGACTTTGACAGTGAGGGACCCTGGGAGAGAAAAAAAAAGCTCTTTGAAAGAATTGGATCATTTTCATAGAAACCTGTAAACGTGTGTCTTTAAAAAAAAAAAAAAAAGATGTTAGTGACAGTTTGCTTCCCAGTGAGATGAATGCAGATAAACCTATTTTGACTGTTAACTTATTTTGTTGCTTAAAAGCCAGTGACATGTAGCATTGAATTTATTTTTCTTCACAGCGTTTAAGTGTTTGCCACTTCTTGAGTGACGTGTGTGAATTTGGGAATTGCCTGTACTTTCGGGATCGAGGCCACTGCTCGCACTTCAGGATTTTGCCTTAAGAGGGGCGACTCCTGGGAGGGTTTGTGCAGGCACAGGATGGAGCCGAGAAATGGCTTGAGAGCTGCGTGTGTACCTGAGCCTCAGGATGCTGTTGGAGCCAGAGCTTGCTCTGAAGTTGGGGTCATGGTGGAGAGCTTGATCACAGGAGTCTCTGTGACTGGAAGCCTAAATATTTATTCTGTTCTGTCCCTAATGAAAACAAATTGTCAACAGTTGTTCAGTAACTGACTAAATTAAAATCTGTAATTAGTCAATTAGATTAAAGAGTTGGCACAACCTGATTGTATCATGCTGGTTAGGTTATTAAGAGAAAGGGTGTGATTTTTAATTACTGAATGCTAATTTTGACAGTTTCAAATAGAAACAGACGTGTTTTTCCCCCCCTTTTCCTAATTCTGAATGGTTTGAAAAGTAAAGACATGCAATGTGTAAATTGTGTTTTTTTGAAGGAAAATAATCCGAGAAAGCCCTTCTGTGGAGTGGAGGGATTTTAGTTAAGAGGCCACACTGGCTTTGGTTGAAAGGGTTGGTTGGAAACCTTTCCTGTCTTGAAGGAAGGATGGCCCAGCGTTTGGCAGCTTTGCTTTTGCTGTAAATGAGAAGTTGGATTTCAAGCAATTCAGTCATTGAGTTAAAGTTCTTTCTAGGGTCTCTCCCAGTCTCTCACCTCCAGGGGGTTTTCTGACCAAGGTGAGATGCAATAGAAGGCAGGATCTGGTGAGGACACGACTGTGTGGTTGCAGCAGGGTGGGACCGCAGAGACACCAGCACTTGTGAATAATGTCAGAGTTTTTATAAAGTGTTTTTTTATATACTGAGCAACCCAATGGGAGGAGACAGGAGGAATGAAAGTTCTTTCTCCTCTACTTTAGAGCCAAGGCCGGAGGTGCCACATGTAGAGGATCCAGCTGAGAATGGGCTGGGGACTGCGAGGAGAAGAGATGCCGGCAGGCAGGAAGGGGACTCTGTTAGGTAGTGGTTGGGGACAGATTGAGGCCAGAGAGGAGAGGGGCTTCTTGCTGGGGAGGAAGGTGGAATTAGAATAGTAGGGCCCGATTGGGGGTCTAGAGGTATGGAAAGCCAGCCAGAGAGTTTGGGACCAGTTGGGTAGGCCAGTTTGAAAACAGAGCAAGTCCTTCCCGGTTTGTTTCTCTGGGGGATGCTGTGTCATTGCCTCCCCTGCAGAGGTTGGATATCGGTTGTAAGCAGCCTCAGAACTGAAAGTGAGATCTGAACTGCTTCCAGCCACAGACCCCAATGGATAGCCTGGATCTCCCTCATCTGCAGAGAGCCCCTCCTCTCTCCCTCTCCCCCTCCAGCTCCTGGGAGTTCATGAAGTGGTCTGCTTTAGGTGCTAAAAGGGGCTAGGCATGTGGGTTGTTTTAATTGGAGAACCCCAAGCCACAGGAAGGATCCAGGGGCCACTTCAGGAAGACCACCCATTGTTTGCTTCTCTTTCCCCAAGTTATGGGGGCAGCGGGAGGTTAACCTCAATCACTAGTGTGCCAGTTCCATGTAGCACCTTGGGCATCCTCCCTGAATGGGGGAAGGCTGCCGCAGACCCTGTGCCTCCAGAACCACGTGGGTGGGATCACTGGTGTTGAAGCACAGGTTCGACTTTGTGCTGGCTGGGTTTTCTATGATCCTTTTTGGAAGCTCCAGTTAAAATGGCCTTTTTCAAGCACTAGTTTTCAACATTTAATATTAGAGCTGCTGGTGATCTAAAATGAGTCATCTTTTCTTTTTGTTTTTAAAGGAAGCAATTTTGCTTTTTGTGTCTGGCTCTAGGGGAGGGATGCTGGGAACCAGGGTGCAGAGAATTGGGTGAAGTAACCTGGGTTTGAATCCCCCACTAGAGCCGTTACCACAGTGTAACCTGTGCCCATTGCTTCACCTCTGAACCTCAGGATCCTCATTGTAAAATGCAGATTGCACTCAACTTGCAGGACTGCTTTGAGGCAGTGGTGCAGAGCGCCCTAGAAGATGCCCACTGAATATTTCTGGAATGCTGGAATGAGAGGTTGAAAGGTAGCTAGGTACCTGTTCTTGAGCAGGTATCCCTGCTTAGGGAACTGGGTACATTTAGACATAGGAGTAAATGAGAAGAAGAGAATAAAAAGCAGGAAGTATTTATAAGTGGTGGATTGGTGTGTGTTCTGAATTTAGAGTTTCAAACTCAGGATCCACAGCCAAGGTTAAAGAGGTGGTGTGTGTGTGTGTGTGTGTGTGTGTGTGGTGGCAAACAGAAGAAAGGAAGTAACAGTGCTGGAAGAGAGTTTATTTTAAAAGCTTCCCCAGTGATAGATTTGTAGCTCTGGGTAAATAGAGAAGCTTGTAAAACTTGATTAATTTTCTTCCTGAAGTCTGTTTTTGGTGGGGACTGGGGGTGAGGACAGAGCTTCCAAATGCTTTTAAGTTAGAAGTCTTTGTGTCCTGGGTTCGATCCCTGGGGTTGGGAAGATCCCCTGGAGAAGGGAAAGGCTACTTACTCCAGTATTCTGGCGTGGAGAATTCCACGGAGTGTATAGTCCATGGGGTCGCAAAGAGTTGTACATGAATGAGTGACTTTCACTTCACATTGTGTCCCCAGCACACACCATGTTCAGGGCCAGGGCCGAGTTCTCACCCCCTCTCCCTGCCCCTGATCATCGCTCCCATCGTTCTCTTCCCGGAACGGAGTGCCTGTTGCTGCGCTGTGCTCTGGTCTCACCTAGGGATGAGCAAGGGCTTTCTGCACTTGCGATGACTTCCTACTTCGTTCCTGGCCTATGCCTCGGTCCAGAGTGGATCCGATTTGCTCTTTCTTTGGATTAGGAAGCCCCCACCCCCACCCCCCAGCCTGCCCCTACCCCTATCCCTATCCCTGCCTAGGTCTGCTCTGGAGACTTGGACGGGCAGCTGGCGTGACCACTGGCCAGTGAGGAGCTAAGGTTTGTCCTGATCTGTAGGTCCATATGAGCTGTTCGGTAATGAGAGGTTCCTGTTCCCAGGAAGCCACTGCAGAAATGGAAAGGTGGACAGCAGGGAGGGCTGAAGAGATGGTGGACCTTGTATGTTGGGAAAGAAAAAAATTGAGTAAGTTTTGGAATGCTTTTATGTTTGGAAATAAAGTTTATGACTGTGTATTTCTGTCATTAGGGTGGCGTGTGAACCCTGAGACTTAGATACCACATGTTGCCAGGCAGTGCCAGGCTTCGTACCTCAGGGCCTTTGCACAGACATTCTCCCTGCTTGGAGCACCTCCCTTTGTTCTCTCTCTCTATGGGGAATCCCTAATCATTGCTCGTGTCTTGTTTTTGTCTATTTCATGCCCCTGACCGTCATTCCTTTCCCAGAATGGAGTGCCTATTGCTGGGCTGTGCTTCAGTCTCATCTAGGGATGAGCGAGAACTTTGTGCACTTGTGATGACTTCCTCCTTTCTTCCTGGCCTACTGGGCTGGCATTCGGGATCTTAGTTCCTTGACTAGGGATGAAACCCATGACTCCTGCAGTGGAGGTGAGGAGTCTTAACCACTGGACCACCGGGAAAGTCCCATGTCTCAATTTTAGATGTCATCTAATTATAAGAAAAGTCTCACAATCATCTTTGAGGCCATAGGATAGGGCCCATAAACTTGGGGGCTTGACACCTAGTTCAGATCTGTGGACAGAGTGATCGAGGACCCCCACCTCCTAGGGCTCTGTTCTCTGTGAACGGCTCCCTAAAGCCTCAGTGTCCTCAGGACATGTCCACGTGTGGCTACCTGTTTTGAGCCCTGGTTTTGGTGTTTGCCTTTCTTTTGTGAAATAGGTTTCTGATGTTGATGGAGCCTCGGACCTGAAGTGTCCTCAGAGATGTGTACAAAAATGTCCAGTACTCAATTAGTCCAGCTTACGTCTACTGCTGAGGCCTCTAGGCTGGGTGCCCTGTGACTCTTCTCTTGCCAGGTTTTTCTGTTTTGTGACAGGGATTGAGAAGTGGGTGTGCAAGGTCGGGAGTCCTGCAGTGTCACTCAGCTGGAGTCTTGTTTAGTTGCTAAGTTGTGTCTGACTTTTGTGATCCCATGGACTATAGCCCACCAGGCTCCTGTGTCCATGGGATTTCCCATTCAAGAGTACAGGACTGTTGCCATTTCCTTCTCCAGGGGATCTTCCCGAGCCAGGGATTGAACCCGCATCTCCTGCTCAGCAGACGGAATTCTTCACCGCTGAGCCACCTGGGAAGCCCAGGGGATGTTAACCTAGGATGATGGGAAGCAGCTGGTTCTGATTCCTCTAACTCTCCCTGCTTATCCGTGCAGGAATATTTTATGATGTGACCCCCTGTAATTCAGAGTTGGTGGCGATTTTATCAGCTCACACAAATCTACAGTTGACCTTTGCATTATCTGAGAAGACTTGTGTTTGCTTAGCCGCGGAGGATAAACAGGATTCCAGGGGGGTGGTTCAGGACTCTGGGCTGTGGATTTTTGTGCAGCAGCCGTGGCTTCTCATTGTGAGTGGCTCTTATCTGTGCTTCCTGGAAGATCTGGCCACACCTGGCGGCAGTGGTGGGGGGTTTCTTTGGTTCCAAGCTGGCCATTCAGGGTTTTCCTGGGACTTGAAATGCTCACTCCCTTTAAATCACCACTTTCTAGTCAGGCTGTCCTAATGCTATCAGCTCAGGAGAATACTCCAGAATCCGCTGAGGAGTCAGAGCAGATACTTGTTTTTCACCCTGATAGTCAGTCTAGTCTTTTCTTCTTCAAATAGTTGATGCCCCTGAGGTGTGGCTCCTGACAAAAGGACATGGGCAAATGCTTTGTCCTCACAGAACTTACAGACATTCTTTCCCTGTATCGGGGGCTTGTGTGTTTTAAGATGCTAACCGCACATATTTAAACAGAAGGCACATCCTACAGGTTCAGATGGGCTTTTCCTCCAAGAAGTTACCTGAATGTATTATTCTAGGCTCTCCTTGGCTCCCCTTGACCGGAAAATAGCTAGGTCACACTTGCCTCCGCCTCAGTCCTCTGGCCGTCATGCTGGCTGGGTCTGTGATTTTTGGACTTAGTCACTTGAAGATAACGGAGTGTTTGCTCCTTTGTCTGTAAAGCGATGGTAAAGGATACATCTGTGGTCCCAGCGTCTGGTGTGCGGCTTCACGGAGCCGAGCCATCCCGCACCCTGTCAAGGTATGACTGAGAGTTTGGAGAAAGTGATGATTTGATTGTACCTTGGAGACAAGAGAAGAGTTGGAACAAAAAAGTCCTTGTACAGCTGTTATTCTAGTGAAAAATTTTTAAGAATTGGTTACTGGAAGCACAGATCCACAAGGACAGAAAAGAGTGAGGGGAACGCTGATTTTAAGGAAGCTTTCAGCCAACCTGAGTTAAGTTTCCTAGGCTTTACCAGAAACACAATCCCCCTCCTTGGGGGCCCCCCTTGGGGGCTGGGCATGCAGTCGGGCCCAGGCCACCTCGGAGAGGCGCAGGTGCCCGCCATAACACCACCCTTTCCGGTGAGTCAGCGAGTTTGTCCTGGAATATCCTGCCCCGGGGGTGGGCCAGGGTCACGGGCTGGGGGCCACTCTGGCCCTCTGCTTCTCAGGAAGCCCCATCCAGACATGGCTTTTTTCCTGCTCCCTATTCTTTTCAAAAATGTTTTTAACATAGATGTGTCACCATGGAGTTCTTTTCATGAGGACAAAAGCTGGTTCTGATCCAGAACCCATTGTGGCCTGATCCTTGGTCTTCATTATTTGGTGGGGCAGTTGCTGGGGCCTGACCAGGGCTGGTGGGTGGGGTGAGGTGAGGAGGAACCATGAGGAGGAGCTGCCCTGATAATGAAGGGAAGAGGTGGGGGGGAGGTGTGATTTCACTGTCCCGGCCACAGACAGGACCACGCCCCTCTGAAACAGCAGCATCTGTGCTCTGGGGGAGGGTCTGCCCCTGACCTGGTGCGGGAGCCATGGCCACCACCAGCTTGGCCATCCAGCCCGGCCCAGCCCACACAGGAGGGAGGAGCCTGAAACAGCTCTCCCAGCCTCTCTCTGGCCGATTGGCCCTGATCCCTTCTCCCTCTTTTGAGTGCAGGCTCTCCCCACTCCTCAAACCCGCCTTGTCCCCACTGCCCGGGTATGTGTGAGCCCCCAGTGCCTGCCGCGCTGTTGGTGCTCGTAACAGTCTAGATTTTAAAACTGTGGGCATGAAGGACTTGACGGGCTGTGAGGGATGCTGTTGTGGGAGTGCAGGGGCCATAGTGCCCTGTGTCGTGCTTGGCACGTTGTAGGTCTTCTGCCCTTTGGGTGAATGGAGCGGTGCCCAGAGAAGCAGGACTCTGGCATGGGCGGCAGCCCCCAGAGGGAAGGAGCTGAGGTGGTTTTGCGTAGGAGGGCTGTGGTCTATGCAGGAGGGCTACTCCTGTGGCTCCTGCCTTCTCCTGCTGTCCCTCCTGCTTTCCCAGGAGACAGACAGCCTCCTGGCCTTACCCTTAAACTGCCCCTTGGTTGGTTTGGCCTCCATGGGGACGGCTGGCTTGCCTTTTTAATGCAAGGCATCCTGTCTCTCCCTTACTAAAATCAAAATCAAACCCAAATTGAAGTAAATCACGAGCTGCAATGAAGACAACCCAAAGGTTCCCTTGACTGTGGGACTGAGAGCCAGATATTGAGGGTCTTTTGGGTCTGACCTTGCCCACGTTTCAGATTTTGCCATCTTTATAGCAGACCTCATCCCAGTGTTTGGCATGCTCCACTTCACTGTAGATTAATCATTACAGCCTCCCGCTGAGATAGACAGTGGTCTTAAGGGGAAAACCCCAAAGGGCCACCAGGTCTGTGGGATATTAGAGAGCGGCTGAGGGTGCAGAGGGGACCCGGGGAGGGAGGGGGTAGTGTGTTGCTGGCGAAAGCCCCCGAGGACTAGAAAACCCAGCACCTTGCACCTGCTGCCTCGCTCCTGTAGAGAGGGTGTCATGTCTGTCACTGGCTGACACTTGCAGGGTTTTTCTTTTCTCCAAATAAATAATTCTTTGTCTCTCTTCAGGGTGGCAGATCAGGGCTGGAGAGAGGCAGCCGATCAAAGGCAGCCTCGCTGACTTTGAACAAGTGGGCTGAGGAGGCGTCCTGGACAGGCGTGGGGTGGGGGAAGGAGAGGGGACCGAGGAAAACCAGAGCGCTGCAGAGACAGTCGGGGTGACACCTGAAGCCACCACCTCCTAAAACCGGTGATCCTGCGTTTCTTGCCTGGGAATGTGTGAGTGAAATATTAGGCTCGGTGGAGAGTTCCTTCCTCAGAGGAGAAAGCGGGCTCCCTTTTCCTGTCCCTTTGTCTCTGGTCCCCTTTGTCCCAGCCCTCCAGCTCTGCGGCCTCCCCTCCCCCCACGGTTCCTTCCTTTGTCCCCCGCCACTCACCAGCGAAACTCACCAGCGAAACTTAACTCGAGCCTCCAGCCGCCCGAGGCCCCCCGTCTCCTCTGCTCCCCATGAAACAAAAGTAGCTGGTAGGTCCTGGCCTGGCTGTCAGCACACGGACTCAAAGGAGCCAGACAGGGCCCCGGCCCCCAAAGGTGGTGGCTGGTTAGTTTTGAAGTTAGGTGCTCGCTGTTGGCAGCCTCCTCAGAGGGAGCTGTGTTAATTGAGGGGACCTGCTGCCCTAGTTACAGAGGTCTGGGGCTGCAAATGTAGCTGGGGGACTCTTTTCTCTGGTGAAGCCCCTCTTTCTCCTGCTCTAAGTGGTCCTGGGTCTTCTTACTCATGAGTTCTGTATGCAGAACTTATCCCTAAAAATAAGGATGTGCCAAACTCTAAAAGAGCCAAACCCACACTTCTGGGTACTGAAACACCTACTTTTGTTTTAAGATTGTCTTAATCATCTTTAAGCAAGCGTTAGCAGTCACCTGGGGGATTAAGCAAAGATCAGGGGAGAAAAACTGAAAGTTGAAAAAATCTGTCTGTTAACTTAGTTTGTTAAGAGTATGGGAAAGGATGGACTTGATTCCGTTTTTTCATGGTGAAAATGGGAACTCCAGTGCCTGAGTTCTAACCTGAGGGCTTCCTGGGTGTGTGGCCCAGGGCGCTGGAGAGAGAGAGGGACCTGAGGCCCACAGAGAGGGTCACAGGAGCCTGTGTGCGTCTGTGAGGCAGAGCAGAACTGTGGTTGTTTGGAGAGGCTTCATCATTGCTGGAGTGGGTTTCCCTACTGAAAATGTTTAAGTTCCTAATTTAATTACTTGCGTTTAGAAGATAACATGTAAATTTTGAAATATTGTATTCAAAATGCACAAAAAAATGCTATTATAGGTTTTCCCATGCGTTTTTGGCATCAGTGTTCTAAATGCTGTCGCCAGAGCCACTTTTAATCTTCTGACCCACCTTTCGTACACGTGTCACCCGTACTCCATCTCAGTTGTTTGAGATACGGTTTTTCAAACTTACGTATGATTCTGTCTCTAAGAATGTTATCCGAAGCCACAGGGACCCATGATAACGTTAAGACAGTTGAATACGTAAGATTTGTCTCCTAAGTTTCTCTTGCTAGAAATGCTGCAGCAGATAGCAGACCCCGGTTCTGATGCTAGAGAGTGGGGAGGGCACCCTTCCTGAGTGTCCCTGCATGACCCTGATGTTTCTCTGAGCCTCAGAGTCTTCATCTGTCAAAATCAGAGGATAACAGTGCCTAAGGGTTGCTTCTCAGGGTTAAGTATGTGAGGAACGCAGGACCGTGCCCTGTATACAGCAAGCACTCAGCAAATGCAGCGTTGGAGGTTGGACTGGTTGGAGCACTCTGGCCATTCTGGTTTGTAGAGTGACTTTGAGGGCTTGTCAGATGACACCTGGGGGCAGCCCTTGTGGGGAAAGACAAGACCCTCGTGCGCTTTGGGATTGGGGGAACTTTCCAGAGGAAAAGGAAAGAGGTTGCAGTTTTAGCTGTTGAGAACACAGTAATGGGGTGAGGTGAGGTCTGTGAAACCCCCCCAACCCTCCCAGTAGTCGCTGTGGTCCATCCGCTGGCATTCCCAGAGCGGAATGTTTTAAAAGTCCTTGGTTTAGGGCCCCTGTACCCGGCTGGTAAGGGTAACCAGTCTATAGATAGGACTCAGAAAACATTGAGGTTTTGTCTTTTAATGATCTTTATTTCAAAGCTGGCAAAAGCTTAACTGGAGATGTAGCAGGTGCTGGGTTCTGTGTGTGCCCACAGATGTCTGTTGTCATCGTGGTCATTGTTTGCCATCCCAGAGCTGCGGGTGACAGATGACACTCACATCCCCTGCTTCTTGGTTCGGCTGGAAGCTCCTGGGGTGGACAGTGGCCTTGGTGTATGTGTCATATGTGCACAGGTTTACGGGACAGATTTGCATCGCCGTTTGTCAATAAGTCCTGCTTTGAATATCCACCTCTGGTGTGCCGGTGGTGGGGGAGCTGGGATTCCCAATTTAGACGCTGACGATAATCTGAAACTGAAACAATCAGAAGAGTGTGTCTCATGAAAAAGAGAGCAGGGGGGATAACAGCTCGGCCGGAAGTTCTCACCTGGCTGCAGGGGTCCAGACTGACCTCGTGTGGAGGGCGCCACCTTGAAGCCAGTTTTTCCTCTTCAGATGACTGTAGTCCATTTGGGAGAATTAGCGAAACAAAATGGAAACGGGCGGTGTGTTCAGTTACTTTGTGAGGCTTTGAGTGGTGGATCCCTTCTTGCACTTGTGAACTCTGTCCCAAGTTAGGTGTCCCTGGCCCCAAAGTGAGAAAGTCTGATGGAGAAAGAGGTTGGCGGGGGTAAAACCAGGTAAAATTAATTTCGAAAGACTAAAGGTCTTAACCCGAGTGAGTAGAGGGCAGGGGTCAGGGGCATGTTTCTTTTCTGAATAGGTAAGGCCTCAAAGCTCCCCGCCGCATGCATGCGCACATGTGCGTGTGTGAGTGTGTCAGTCACAGCAGAAACAAAACAGAGAACTGCCCCACCCCCGCCCCCCCCTCCGTGTGTGTGTGTGTGTGTGTGTGTGTGTGTGTGTGTGTGAGTCACACAGTGGAGGCAAACCTACTCTGTGTGTGTGTGTAACTTGTGTGTGTTTAGAGACCCAGAGGGAGGGGGCAGGGCCTAGGAGCGGTGGAAGGCTCAGGCTGGGGGAGGGGTTACTATTTGCATAACTGATTGTTGCCCTTGGGGATTGTGGTGGAGGATGGGAGGCTAGCACAAAGGCTCTTTCCTCCCCCTCTCCTTCCTGACCCCTCCTCCTTTCTCCTTTCTTCCCCTTCCCATGCCAGGGCCCTGAGTCTGGTCCGCACCACCTGTGCCCCCTCTAATGGCCCAGGGGTGGCCTTGCTCTTGGTGCCCTGTGGATGAGGTTTTTACCGCCTGGTCCCCAACTGCAGGCAGGGCCACCGCAGCCGTCTGTCAAGTCAAGATAAAGTCCAAAAGGAAGGGCTGTGTGTCACTCTTTAAAAGCTGGTACTTAATAAAAAACGGTTTCTGCCTGAGCTCTCAAGTTCTTGCCTTCACCATCTTTTCCGTCTAGAGACTGGAGGTTTCTGGAGGGAGACCATGGCTGGTGTCCCCTCACATAAGCTGGTTTTCCGGGGCCTATTTCCTGTGACCCACAGCTTGACACTTGCTGGAAAGCAGAAGCGACTGGTAGCTGGGCTGTCCCATAACAGTTTCAACCAAGCCTTTGGGAATCCCACAGAGAGAAGGCCGAGGCCCGTGTTCTGGCATGGGCTTGAGACTCACTCTTGCAGACCCTAAACAGTAATACCTGGTGGGTCTACCATGTGTCTTTGCTAAACCAGTAAATGAATGAGTACGTGTGCTGTGACCCCAAACCAAAGTAAATGCCACCCAGAGGTCTGTCATCCACTTCTGGGCTTTTCTGTCTAGCATGTCTGTGTATTGAGTGCCCCCCAGGAGGCCTGTCTCCCTGCCTGAGCCTCAGTTTCCCCATCAGGAAAATGGTGGTAACAGTTCTTGGTCAGGCTGTCGTGAGACTCAAGTGAAGTTCCCCAGAGGGTGCTGCCCATCATTGGGGAACTTGGGGACAGAGCAGGCCTTGAACAAGTGGAGAACCACCTGTCAGAAGGCTCCTGGGCCATGTGAAATGACCTGAAGGGGCAGGCCTGGTCAGCATCGTCTGCCCCTCTGTTTGTTTTGCCACAGAACAAGGTTATCTGTGACGTTAGACTCCTAGGTTGTGCTGAGGAGGTAGGGTACCAAATTGCTATTGACATCTCCCTGGGGGGGGGATCCCTCCCCCACCCCACCCTGCATACCCAAGGTTGATCTTTGTATTTAAGATCAGGCTACGGTTCTTTCACAAAATGAAGACTGAAAACGTTTTTAAAGCAAGTTCATGCCCTGGAGGCCAGTTAGCTCCCTGGCACTCTGAATTGGGTTGGGCGGGGTCAGTATTTGAGCCATCAGCTGCAAATCCCTCTGGGTTCCTGAGGGGCTGGAGTTGTGTGCTTGCTATTCCTGGCAGGTCCCCTGCGGGGAGTGTGGGGTTGTTCTGGTAGGCTAGAGGATGGAGGAGAGGGATGCAGAAGCTTGCTTCACTTGGTACAGCTTCACTGACTGCTTGGTTTCTCTGAGCCACGGATTCTTCCCCTGTGAAATGTGGGCATCCATCACACGATGGGTAAGGGTGCTTGGTGACCAGATCTTACTTTGGAAAATGTTAGGTATTGGGCATGGATAAGGGCTTCCCTAGTGGTTCAGCGGTAAAGAATCTGCCTGCAGTGTAGGACATGTGGATTCGATCCCTGGGTTGGGAAGATTCCCTGGAGAAGACAATGGCTACTTACTCCAGTATTCTTGCAGGGAGAATTCCATGGACAGAGGAGCCTGGTGGGCTATAATCCATGGGGTCGCAAAGAGTTGGACAGGATTTAGTGACTAAACAACAACAATCCCGGAAAGGCTTGGACAGTTCAAGAACTGGGGGGTGGGAGGGACCCGACCAGAGGTGCCTGGAAGGATCGATGACTCTGCCCTTTGTGGCTTGCCGAGGGGATTAATAACAAAGGTCAGTGGGATGAGGCAGCTTTCCCAGGGTGTTTGCCCAGAGGGACCATCGTCTTGGAGCCCATGGTTCCTGGTGAGTAGCCATAGGAGTGAGAGCTCAGGCGTGCCAGCCACCTGGCTACTCTGGCCTCGGACTCCAGACACCACTGGACGCCTGCACACATTCCTGTTCCCCTGCCTCTTAGCTGCTTCCAGAAGGCTGCTCGGATGGCCTGGCACCCCCCCAAAGGTGGGCTCACAGCCCCGTGCCCATTGCCTTTTTGAGCCCTTCAGGCAGCTTTTCTTGGAAACTTCCTGAGTGCTCTTAGGGGAGGCATCAGTAGTAGCCTGTCTTTCCTGTTGAGGACGCTTATAGTTGGGCTTCCCTGGTGGCTCAGACAGTAGAGAATATGCTTGCAATACAGGAGACCTGAGTTTGATCCCTGAGTCGGGAAGATCCCCTGGAGAAGGGAATGGCTACCCACTCCAGTATTCTTGCCTGGAGAATTCCATGGACAGAGGAGCCTGGCAGGCTACAGTTCGTGGGGTTGTAAGAGTTGGACGCAACTGAGCAACGTTCACACGCAGGCTTACGGTCTAGTAGAGATGACATCTCTAGTGGAGATGAAAATAATTAGTGGTCACTCCAGCTCCAGTTGGAGAAGGAAATGGCAGCCCACTCCAGTATTCCTGCCTGAAGAATCCCGTGGACAGAGGAGCCGCTTTCCCTGTCTCCAGCTCCAGCGGTCTTCCCTGGAACAGGCTCAGCCCATGGTACTCAGCTTAGATACCTAGATGTGCAGCCTCTGGGTATAAGTAGGCTGGTGGAGGAGGGTCTGCTGTGGTTTTTTTTTTTTTTTTTTTGCTGCACCAGGTCTTAGCTGTGGCATGTGGGATATAATTCTCTGACCAGAGATCAAACCCAGGTCTCCTGCATTGGGAGCACAGGGACTTAGCCAGTGGACCACCAGGGAAGTCCCTCTTGTTTTTTTAAAAACACTTGCTGAAAACAAAAACCCCAAACACTTGCCGGCCCGTCTAAACCATCCAGACCACCCCAGAGGCCTGATTGACTGGATTCCTGTAACCCCCCAGCTCTGTAACCAGAGTCAGGGAGAGTAGCATCTGCTTTTTATAGAAGTGGAAACTGAGGCCCAGGCAGGGAAGAGGCTGCCTTGATTGATGGAAAGGGGCCCCAGAGGCTGTTAAAAATTTCCCTCCAGCCCTTAAAAGTGGGCTGGTAGGTCTCATCTTGCTCCCTAGGCCGTTGCCATATTGGTTCTGGGGGCCCTTGAGGGGAAGAGGGAAGAAGGTGGAAGCCAGGCTGTCGGTCAGTCAGGTGGCATTTGGGTGTCAGTGTCGGGGGTTAGTGCCGGTGACACTCGGAGGAGGGCCGGGGCCCCTCAGAGTCATCCGGTGCACAGGCCCAGATCTTGCTACGAATTGTTCCCAGTACTGGGGAAATTCTATGCAGGGATGCCTCACTTTGTGCAAAAAGATGCCTTCCTACCCCTCCTCCCTCCACCTTATACACACAAAGGAAATTTGAAGAGAAGCAAAGACCGCGTAGAGACAGACTAGGCTAACGTTAAGGTCTGCTTGGTTCAGGTAGCCTTAGCTCCTGTCCCGGCCCAGCTGTTCTCCAGCCCTGTGGCCTTCTGCTAATTGCTTAGCCCTGCTGAACCTCAGTTTACTCATCTATAAAACAGGGGTCAAGGCCCTGGTGTCCACTGGCAGTGCAGGGGAGCGGTGCTTAGCCTGACACCCCTGAGCCCTCAGTAAGGGGTTGCTGTTGTAAGAAGAATTGGAACGCTGCGGTGGGTTGGTTACTGTTTATTGAGTGTCATCCTCGGTCCTGCCAGAGGCTTGGCACCCAGGGGAGGCAGAGCTGGGTGAGGATCACATTGGTTGTCGTCCAGAAGGGCGGACAGATCAATTGACGATCGAGTGGGCAGGTCACAGTCAGTGCTGGGAGGAGGACACAGGCAGAGTCTGACATCCGGAAAGGGGTGTTGCCTGCTGCGTCAGGGGCTGGGAGGGCTTCCTGGAAAGGGGGTGTGGCAGCGGAGCCTCAAAGAAGACAAGAGAGAGAAAGTGGACGGAGGGCATCCCAGGCAGATGCAGAGTTTCATGCTGGAAGATGTGGACAGTGGATGTTGATGACAATTGACCTTTCTTGGGCTCTTAGTCTGTGCCGGGCCCTGGAGTGCTTTAATTCCCATAACCAACCCTGGGAAGTGGGTATGATCCCATTTTGTAGTTCCAAAACTGGGCCATAGGGAAGTTAGAAAACTTTTCCAGGCTCACACAGCGTGGAAGACGAGTGTTCAGCCTCTGAGACCCAGACTTTGGAGACCACACACACTGGCGGCTGCTTGAGCCGCTGCCTTGCCCGATGGGACCCAGGACTAGTTGTTGGCAGATAGATGCTTGTTAACTAATGGGACGGCCCACTAGTTGGGCAGGTTGAGGAGTCCCCCTGCCCACCTGAGTTTCTTCATCTGTAAAATGAGAATAACCCATGTCCATGAAATAAGATGAGGTCTTTGGGCAGAGTGTGCACTGTGGGTGTATTCAGAGAGTGTCTACCCCAGTTCCTTGACCAGGCCGTGGTTGTTGGGTAGACGATATTCAGTCTTAAGGCAGCCCCCTCCACAGCCCCTGCCAACTGTCCTTGTTCAAGAGTCCGTGGGACTTGAGCTGGATTAGATAGAATGTGGGCAGAGTGCCCAGCACAGCACTGGGAGGCGCATAGCTCCTGTACACAGTAGTCGTTTTCATGATGCTGTCTTATCTCTTGATATTAGTAATTATTACTGATGGTCCTCTCATCAGTCCAGTGGGGGTGATTTTAGCCGCACTTTATAGAAAACGGCTTGGTGGGTGAATAATGCCTCCAAAGTCACAGTGCTTGACGAGACACTGAGATTCTGAATTGGGTATGTTGCACCCCTGACCCTGTGCTACGTCATGGGAAGGCTCTGGCAAAACAGGCCTTCTTGGGATTTCCCTAGTGGTCCAGTGGTTAAGACTCCATGCTTCCAGGGTAAGCGGTGCAGGTTCGATCCCTGGTCGAGGACTAAGATTCCATATGCCCTGTGGTATGGCCAAAAAAAAAAAAAAAACCCAACAAACCCAAGGCTTTCTCAGAGACATCCTTCTAAAGCACACCCATTGTGTAAGGTGCAGCATGCTCGCGGCACATGGTGTGCACACACACTTTCTCTCACTTGGACACTTCAGCTCGTGATAGCATCTCTGCTCCACCAGCAGGGCATGTACCCTGGGTGCGTGAGCATGCCCTAAACCTAGTCCAGACCCTGGGCTACTCTGTCTTCCAAGAACACAACAGCTCCAGCCCAGAGAAAGCAGTGTTACCCGCAGCTCGACCCAGTGCGGTTATAACAACAACACAGTGGGAGAAATGTCCATAGCTTTGGGGTCGCCTGCTACCCAACCCCGCTCCCTGGGGCACCCCTGCAGGGGTAGTCTTCTGGCAGACACATCACTGCTGTTCTCCCTCTCAGCCCTGCTGAGAGGAGGTGGTTGGCTCCCTCAATTGGTAAACTGGGCCCTGTGGCCTTGAGTGTTTCGGTCTCTGGGCCGTATGTGCCCATGGCCCTGTGCCAAGCACCACTGGGAATAATCAGCGAGGACACAGGGATCCCAGCGGCGCTCTGTCCCCTGGGGCGTGGGAGCAGAGAGCCAGGCCCTGAGCATGTCCCCAGTTGAGATTGGAGGCTCGTCTCCTGGAGGGCTGGCCCCACTT
The DNA here is from genome assembly GCF_019923935.1 of Bubalus bubalis. Taxonomy (NCBI): domain Eukaryota; kingdom Metazoa; phylum Chordata; class Mammalia; order Artiodactyla; family Bovidae; genus Bubalus; species Bubalus bubalis. Next base: position 91,547,887 of record NC_059162.1, read on the forward strand.
GCAGCCACCACGCTCGTGCTAATTCTTTGTTGATTTAGAAGCCTCTTCAGGATCGTGTAGTGCCTTAGGGCCACTCTTGTGGAGAGGAACTGTAATCCCTTAAATATAATAATCCCCCTCGCTGGACACGTTAAAGAACAGCTTCCTGTACATGAGCCCATTGGCACCCTCCAGCAGTCCTGCAGGGGCGAAGGCCCAGGCTTATCATCCCCGGTTGTTCATGAAAAGCAGGTAGGTGGCTTTTGTGACTTTCCAGAGTCCCATGTCCAGTACCTTATGAAGCTAAGAGTCAGAATCCAACTTGAAGGCTAGTCCTGGTGTCTGGGACAGACGGCAGATGCTTGGCATACATGTGGGTGCTCCCCACTCATGTCAGGCATTACAAGTAGGTCATGGTAACTCTTTCCTCCTGACCCAGGTTCAGAGTTTCTTTTCGATACAGCATTTTAGTCATTGTCAGTCAAACGACATTGGCATGTGAGATGAGTTCCTTGTTATTGGTGTCGCACTTCAGACTGGAAGTCGGCCAGTGATGTTGTGTGAGTTTCCTGGCTCTTTGGATTTCCAGGTAAGTGAAAGTTGGAGCCATGGCGTCACTGTATTCCAGTTGGAAGCCCTGTACCTGTCTGACGGAGCCAAGCGCCAGCTTCCAGGAGGGCCCTGGCACATCTCATCGGGTGTGTGGTGTCTGCCTGAAGAAGAGCCGCTTGAATCGGAGTGCCTACTGGCCAGCCAGAAGGGGATGGACGGCGGGGACCAGCCAACTGCCGAAATGTGATTGAACCCGCCTCGTTGGAAGACGCGCGAGCAGCCTTCTCTTCCAGATGCTGTGAATTCCACTCCACATGTTGATTTCTCTTCGGAGGTCCCCAGGATGACCTTTTGCACCATGCACGACCCTCCTAGGATGTGGGGATGCTGAGCGGTGGAGGGATGAGGAAGTTGGGGGGGGTGTGTGTGTGTGTGGCTGGCATGGCATTGCAGGCACCATCCTTGGAAATCCTGTCTTGGTCAAAATGACACGGTCAGGTACTCAGACTGCTGGGCGAGTCTGAGTTCTAATCCCATCCTGAGCGTCCTCATGTACCAGGTTTGAGCTGAAGGTTGAGTTGGAAGTCCTCGTTCAAGCTGAACCTTGGATTCTGCAGCTGCCCTCATAGAGCTGGACGGTGAGCGCAGGGGACCGCAGAGCCTGTCCTGCTCAGCCCTTCTTCCACGCTGAGCCACAGAATCCGAGCGCCGCAGTCACCTAACGAGGGGCTCTCTTGTTTTGATCGCGTAACTCTTCAAACATCAGCCGATTTCTTGCTGTCAGCCACCACGTGGATGTTCTTGACCTTGGTTTTCAAGATGCCTTTTCATCCGTCCACTTAGTTGCACAGTCCGTCTCATCTCCCCTAGCAGCGTCACCCCTGCCCCCCGCCTTCCTGCCCACAGGCAGGCTCCCTGGTTCATCCCCAACCCTAAACCCGCAGAGCCTTTTTTTCAGTAAGTTCAGCTCAAACCCTCGCCTTTTCCTGACTCTACTCGGCCCCTCCGTTTGAGAGGACTTTTTCCCACATGAAATACAGATTTAAAGAAAGTCAGCTGTAATGGTTAGAGGGACCTTACAGGACATAGACTTCAGTGGGTTTTTTTTAACTTACTTTTTTTTTTTCCCCCCTTTTTAGCAGGAGATCCCTTTCTTTAAATGAAGTCTTAGGTGGAAGGCCAAATAGTGTAACAGAAAGACAGAGCCATCTACCAGTTTAAGGGGTGTGGGATGCCCAAGGTCACACCTGCTAAGCTTCCGACCGTTAGGCCTCCTCCTGTGGCCCCCATGGTCACTCTCTGGTTTAGTCCAACTCCCGGATGGAGAGGTTGTGCCCAGGATAAGGAGATGACTTGGCTGAAGATTCTTCAGGAAGTTAGAGGCACGGGGGTCCCCAGGTCCCCCAGCCACATCCTGGGTGCTGTCAAGCGATCAGGCTTCACCAGCTCTTCAGTGAGATGTTTGGACATGTTTCAGTAAAGGATCTGCTGGATCCTTGTGGGAAATGCAGGGTTCAGCAGTTTCTCTAGAGTAGGACTTCTCAAGAGTTTCCAGTGCATTAAGATGCATTGCAGATCTTAGAAGTGGGATAACATATATGAGGTGGATAAACAGTGTGAAATGCAGCATGTCTGACGTTTATTTGACCACGGGACCTCATCTGGTTGAGGAATCCTAAAACTTTAATCAAAAGTACAGGCTAGGAGATGACTGGGTTGTCTGTTGGTCCCCAGTTTTTTTGAGATACGGACAGCTGTGGGTCCAGGTGGCACTCACCGTTTCCTGGGCTGTGTCTCCATCCTTTGGAGCCGTCTGTCTTTCTTCACTAAGCATCTGTTTTGTTGCGTAACGGGCTCCTGTAAGCCTCTGCCCTTCCGTGTCATTAGATAGTATCCATCTTTTTCAGTGATCACAAAGTATTCTGCTTCTTGGATGTGACAATTTATCAGTCCCTCGCTGTGGAGCATTAAGATTCTTTCCAGTTTTCTCATACTGTAAACAAACTCTGATGAGCATGTTGTTGTTATTGTTCAGTTGCTAAAAGTTGTGTCCGACTCTGTGATCCCATGGCCTTTAGCCTACCGGGCTCCTCTGCTTATGGGATCTCTCAGGCAAGAATACTGGAGTGGGTTGCTATTTCTTTTTCCAGAGTATCATCCCGACCCAGGGATTGAACCCACGTCTCTTGCATTGCAGGCAGATCCTTTACCACTGAGCCACCAGGCAAACTGTGATGAACATCTTCGTGGCAAAATGTTTGTGCACGTGTACTTGATGATATTCTTAGATGTGGAATGCTTGGGGCGTATGGTATACACAACACTCTAAAAACAAAAGGCTGTCAGAACTGCCAGCACATTGCTTCACAAGCTGGGTGCTGCTTCCCAACTTTGTCCCTGGCAGAGCTACTCACGAGTGCCTTTGGAAGGGGCTGACTGTCAAAGCGCCTTAGGCCCTTGAGAAGTCAGAACTGGCCTTGTGTCCTTGGCTGTGCCACCTCTCTGGCCTGTCTGGCCCTGGAGGGCTCCTTGTTCTTTGTGCTCTCACCCTCCTGATGTTCGTCTCCAGGGGAGGGCTCTGTGGGGACCTTCCCCATGTTAATCGATTTAGATGCTTTTCCTTGTGTAAGAGCTTGGTAGTGGAGACGCATTTATCTGGATGCTTTTTACATCCCAGAAACCTTGCGTGAGAGGCACAGATTGGACTACAGAGACAATGGGGCATCGGGGACCTTGTCCACAAGGTTTCTGTCGCCACTTTTATTGCCTGGCTCTTGCCTGACTCCTCAATGATGACTGGTGTTCTCAGAAGGGGAGTCTCAGGGGTGGGGCTTTATAGGCAGAAGTGTTTGGTAGCATTCTTTTGTTTTTTCCTCTTTCTTTTGCCCAGGTAGATCATTTTGGAGAGGGAGTGCCTCATGGATGTAGATTAGGGTAGATTGGGATTAAGGCTTCACAGTCAGGAGGAGGCAGCCATACTCCTGTGTGCCCAGCACCTGATCAGGAGGACTTCAAGTGGAGCCTTGTGGGAACCTCAGGGTGAATTGAATCAGGCTCCCTTCGCCACAAGGGATCAAAGCTCCGAGAGGTTTAGAAACCTGAACAAGGTTTCTCCGCCGTAAGGCACGTGTGTGCGCTGAGTCACTTCAGTTGTGTTTGACTCTTTGCGACCCCATGGACTGTAGCCAGCCAGGCTCCTCTGTCCATGGGGATTCTCCAGGCAAGAATACTGGAGTGGGCTTCTGTGCCGTCCTCCAGGAGAGCTTCCTGACCCAGGGATTGAACCCATGTCTCCTACGTCGCCTGCATTGCCAGGCAGGTTCCTTACCACTCGTGCCACCTGGGAAGCCCTCACTGTAAGGGGAGCCATGGTGTTGGGACTGGAAGCCAAGTTTGTCTGAATCCAAGTTTCTGGTTCTTTTTTTAAATTTTTTTGGAGTGGGGGGTACACTGCGTGGCTTACGGGATCCTAGCTCCCTAATTCCCTGACCAGGGGTCGAACCTGGGCCCTCAGCAGTGAAAGTTCGGAGTCCTCAACACCAGGCCTCTAGGAAATTCCCCAAAGCTGGTTCTTACCTGCTTTCTGTCTGGAAAAACTGAACACCTCTCAAGTTTTCTTAGAGTTTAATGTGAGTGGTTTCAAGGTCTTTTGTGGGAGGTGAGTTTAACATGACTCTTGTTATTTTTAATTACATAAGTAATATCCAAGTACTTCTTGTGTTAATTATTGCTAAATTATAGAGGTCTATGAAATAAGAAGTAAAGAGAACCCCCTACTCTCTTGCCCCTTGCTGTCCTCTTCCTTCTGGTAATCAGGTTTAACCAGTTGGAGGGCCTCCTTCTAGACCTTTTTCTGTGTATTTGCATGCATTAATATCTGTCTTGATGGAGCCCTAAAAACCATTCAGTTCTGACTGGAGGCCCCATTATTTACCTGCTCGATTTCTTTAATTTCAGCAAACCTGAATTGAATAGTAGCCTACTAACTAACTGTAACTTGGGTTAACTCACCCATCCTGGGAGATGAAGCATGAGTTTCATCTGTGTACTTAGGATAACAGCCCGGAGTATCGCAGCATTGTTGGCAGGATTATAAGAAAACCATGTAGCAGTCCAGTGTAAGGTATGAATGAGAAGGTTCCAGAAAGTTACCTGAGTTTGTGCTCCATGTTGCAGGATATGAGAATGGATATAGTTAGTACTCTAACTCAGAGTTGTGTGGACAACAACTATATAAATATCCATGAATACGAAATTAGCTGTAAATAAGCTATACATGCCATCAGAAAGATGTTAGCGACAGTTGGAGCTCCAGGCTCCAGGAAAGAACAGTTAGCCCACAGAGGGATTTAGAGAAGGCCTTTTTGGAGGAAGTACCCTTCAAGAAGTGGGGTGGGGGCATTAGCAGTGTTATTTAACTCTTGCTTTGTTCCATGCAGTGTTCTAAGTTCTCTACGTAAACTAACTCACCTAAACCTATACCATAACTATGAGGTCAGAGTTAGAATTAATTTTATAGATGAGAAAACTGAGGCAGAGAGAGGTTAAGTAACCTGCCCAAGGTTACACAACAGTATATGTCTGAGCCAGGATTTGAGCACTGGCGTTCCATGCTCCTAGACCCTGGCTGGAGCAGTGCAGGAACAGTGGGAACATGGCTGGGGTGGGAGACAGCTGTTGGCAGATCTGGGAAACAGCAGGGTGTGCAGGCGAATGGGGGGTGGTGGTTCATGATGTGGTTGGATGGGGTGATCGCAGGCAGATCAGGGAGCCTAATACCAGAGTCCCTAATACCTGTGATTGATCACTGGGCCTCATCCCACCCTAGCTCTGGCACTTGTGTGGAGGGCGCCTGGCCTCCCTGGCATCCTCCATGAGAGTGGCCGCTCCCGATGCCTGGCTTCCTCCCCCAGGCCACTTGGGGAGCTCGTAGGCAAGCTTTGGGCTGTGCAGTTCCTTAGCTGTTGTTTTCACTCTAAGTTCTCAGATAGAGTAGTTATGATCGGCATTTTGGTTATTAGTTTTTTGAAAGTAATTTAAGAAAATCTTAACTCCAGACCTCACTCCAGACCTCCAGACCTCCACTCACCATTGTGCGTGCGCACGCATACACACACATGTACAAAAGCATGCCTGCATTCACTTAGGGCACCATGTCGCTGACACGACAGAGCGTGTCCTCACCTCTTGTACCCTGGCTGCCAGGTGCCTCTCGACATGTGTGTGCGATGCCCTTTGATTGCCTCACTGTGCGGCACAATGGAGCCTCTGTTGACATGCCAGCTAATTAATTTTAACTTTGCAATGTTGCTCCATCTACTTGTGCTGTCCAGGTTGTCCAGTGTTTTCTGGGTGCGGATTCGAAGAAAGGTCTGGAAACGGATGGAGGATATGGATTCTGACCCTCCCTCTGGGCCCCTCCTCCCTCCTGCCCCTTCTGTGAGCTGGAGGGGACCCAGGCGGACCCTTTTCCTCTTTGCCTGATTTTTCCACAGCTGTTCAGGGGGGAAATGCTGGGCTCTCCTTTTGAGAGAGGTCTTAATTACTAGGGTGTTAAAATTGAGCACAAACCTCACTAACACGGTCTCCTCCAGGGCTGAGTTGTGTGAGAACCAGAAAAAACTGAAATTGCAGACAACTGGTTAAAAAAAAACAAAACTGTTGGGGTTTGGCACTGCCGAGTTCACTCTGCAGAGAGGAGGGGTGCCTGGACAGGATCTGTAATTAGCACGTGTGCTTTGGATGTGTAGACGGGGTATTTCTAAAAGTCTTAGAATAGTCTGTCCTTTTGGATATTAATTTGCTTAGTGCATCCCATGTTGTCCTCTGCCCCTCCCCATTTTTCACATTTCTGATGTTAAGCTTGGCTCAGGCATTAATATTTGTTTGTAAGGTTTGATTTTCTATTTATATTTTCCCCTGCTGCTGGTGTTGCGTTGTGAGAAGCCTCATCCCTTACTTTGTGTTTGGTGGAGTCTGGTTGAAGGACAGGGGGGACCTCAGTCTTTCCAGCCGTTGGACCCTGGCAAGTACCTCCCTCTCTCCAGGCCTCAGTTTCCCCATCTATAAAGTGGGGATGCTGGATTAGCTGTCTTCATGCTTGGAAGCCTGTCTGTTATCACATCCTTTATAATGGAGTAGGGTTCAGCAAACTGTTTCTATAAACGGCCAGATAGTAGATATTGTTGGCTTTGTAGGTTGTATGGTCTCTGGCACCACTCCTCAGCTCAGCGTTGTAGCACAAAAGTAGGCACAGTCACTGCAGAAGTGAATGGGTTGTGGCTGTGTTCCAGTAAAACTTTATTTACAGATATAGGTGGGGGGCCAGGTTTGGCTTATGGATCTTAACTTGCCTTCCACAGCTCTAACACATTCTCTTCTCACACACCAGGCTAGTCTGAAGGAAAGAAGTATTTGAATTAAGGACCAACTGCCGAGCCTTCCCGAGGGCTTACCTTGCCAGGACCCTGGTCCGTCCCCTGTGTTCCACCTCTGGTAGCTGGGGAGGTTGCCCATCCAGACACCTGTAAAGAGAGGTGTGCCTGCCTCTGTGCAAATCACCATTTCCTGAAAAACTGTAAGATTTGGTAAATCCCGGGTTAAGTCTGATTAAGGGAACTCTACCAAAAAATAATCTGCCTTTTCCTGTGATATACCTTTCCAGTGGGAGAAAAAAAATCAAACTTTGCTTTTTGCTCTTGTCAGTGTAGTGGTTTTATTGACATTAAAAAAAATTCTTGGTATACAAGGTAGTTTCCTGGACAATTGTATTGTGCTTCTCTCACCCCCTGACACAAAACTTCTTGGTTTTTTAAGAGGCTGTTTCTCGGAGAGCCAGAGAAGACTGGCTAGTGGGGGTAAAGTCGTCTGAATAAGGGTTATCCCTCTTCTTTGTAACTGTCCAATGTAATATCACATGGCAGATTTGGTAGCAGAATTTCCTCGCATTTTCTTGAGTTGTGCTAAATACTTTTCTTCCAGGTGAAGACGCATTATTTACATTATTGCTGAAGGCTCTGTGTGTCCTCCTTTGTGCTGGGGAGAAGGAACACTTATCCCCATTTCCCAGATTGGTAAAACAAGGCAGCAGACAGTTCAGAGGTTTGCAGTTCGGGATTGAAAATCTCATTGTGATAAGTCAGGTGTCTTTATCATTCACCCTGTGAAAACAGAATTGTGACTCAGCAAACAGTATCTGGGCATTCAGGGGTGCTGTGCTTTTGGGGGCTTCTTAAGGCCTGGTGCCTCCCTTCCCAGGAATGCCCTCCAGAGAGTGGTGATCCTGAAGGTGGAGGCTGGGAGGGTTATGCCAAGTTCCTCTTTCCAACCCATGTAAATAAGCAGTCTAAGGAGAACAATAGTATGCTCTGCAAACCCACTTTGAGATAATTCCCTCCATCGCACCAACCCCATCCAATAAGATTAAGACCCCTGGGAAGTGCACTGCTTGTAAATGCAGGCTTTGCTGTTATCTAGGGGAGAGAATGAAGGAAAAAAAATTCACCACTAAAAGCAGAACTAACCCTGGGGGCAGCCTAGCTTGTGGCTGAGATGCTCTGACAAATGTTTGGACAGCTTAAGAAGATAAACTAGAACTTAAATAAATAAAACCAACTACCTGGTCTATGAAAAATTAGATTTGAGGCCCTGTTGTTTTCTGAAGCTTTCAAGACCAGGAGCTTATGGGGTAGGAAACATACCATTCCTGATGGAATAACTTCTTCCCCGGGTCTCGGGAACCCTTTGCCTGGGCAGGGGCCTCCTGGAGGAGCAGGGGTGGGGTGGAGCATCCACTTGTTGCGTCCTCACTCACCAGTGGACTGCCACTGTGATCGGAGAGGGGGCGGTAAGTCTGAGCCCAGATGCCCCTCTACCACTCATTAGCTAAGTCACTCTTTGCACAGAGCAACCCCTGGTGACCCCCACTCTTTGCCAGATTGTTTTGGGGATGTGAGGACTGTTGATGTAGTTGAGTCTGCACTCCCTGGGCTCTTCATCGAGCACCTACTTGGTGCTGGGATTGTTCAGTCTGTGCAGTGCTGGCAGCAAACCCTCAGTGTGCTCCAGGGGCTTCCTGGTGCAGAGTGAGGGAATGAGTGATGAGCGACAGTGGGAGGTTTTTTCCTCGCTAGGGTGTTTTTGTGGCTGTGTGTATTTGTGGTCTCCTCTGCTTGTCCTTACCATGGAGGTGAAGACCTGCATGTGGATGATTAAATAAGATGCCCACCTGTGAATGAAAAGATGTGAAATTCTAAAGTTTGCTTTAAGCCACCCAGGAAACCTTTGCCAGGCCTTGAACCCCTTGCTTTTGTGAACTCTTTAAGGTATTTCCCCCATTTCCCTAAGTCTCTATCCAGGAGAACTTCTGGTTGCACCCTCTTTCAAGTGTGAAAGGGAGGACTGAAGCCACGGGGTGGGGGAAGATGGTAACACCTCCCACTCAGGGAGAGTTAAAAATGAGGCCTTTCGCCTTTTAACGATAACGCACATTGCCCGGCAGCATCACTGCGGCGTGGGGGGCCTGAAGGCATCCGGTGTGTCCAGAAGGGTCACTTATCTTGATTTTGGCTGTCACTTCTGTTGCTCATAGATGCTGTGTTGATATATACCACTGATTAGGGCCTGGCTTGTTTTGCTGGCTGCTGGGCCATGAGGAGGAGGGTGGGGCGGCCCCTGCTCCGTGAGAATAGGTTCTGTATCTCCTCTCTGAGGCCCTGCTGGGACTAGCTATCCCAGAGGCTCTTCCTAAATGCCGTGCCTCCGGGGAGGGCCCAGCTCTACCAGGGGCAGCCACCAGTCTCTGCTTATGCCTTGTCGGCCACCAGTGTGGGTTGACTTGCAGCTTCAGAAGGTCTCTTGTCTTCTTTTTAGGGGTGTTCAGTTTTCCAAATATTTCCTCTTCTCTGCTTTAAACTTCTTTCCAGTCTTCTGAGAAGGGAGCAGAAAGCTTGAGATGAACTGTTACGTAGAATGTATGTCTTCGTTGTTAGGGCAGGTCAAGTTACAGATCACCAGTCTTTCAGTAATGTTGTTTTGTGGACTGTTTCTGATCATCCTTTGACCCCAATTGGCTTCTCCAATTGAGGGTAGAAGTAATTGTAAAGTTTAGAGCTGGACGTGACATGGGCGCCTCTTTTCAGGAGGGTTTGTAGAGCCTGGCTCTCTGCTAACCTTAAGCCTTTCAAAGTGCTTTTATGAACATTATCATCTTGTAATCCAGGCTGAGCCTCTGTAGAGATAGGTAGGTGTGGCTCTTGTTTCACAGAGGTGGAAGTTGAGGCTCAGGGAAGTTCATTGGCATCCCTAAGATCCTGCATCCCAGACTGAGCTGGGACTTGAAATGCCTGTGCTGAAAAGCCTGTGCCTTTTCTGTGGCACCACACTGCCTCCTAGCTTCCTCCCTTGTGGAAACACCTGGGGGGACCCAGGCAGGCTTTCTCGGATCCAAGCCGTCCCTAGGCTAGCTCACCTGGATCACAGGCTTCCAAGCACATTACACCCGGCTGGGGATCCCCAAACCCCTCCAGTGCTTTTATGGTTGAGAAGAGATGGCCTGGAGAGAAAGTGAGTTGCCAGGATCATACAGTGGATGTATCTGTTGATTCTTTTGGAGACTTGTTGAGCATACCGAGCGCCAGTGTTGTGCCACATCCTTGAGGATAAAACAGTAAACAAAAGGCAAAATTTCCTACTCTTGTGGAGCTCAAGACTGAGGGTCTCATACTCCCACAACTTTTCTCCCTAAGTTTCTAAAGGATAAACCCTTTATCCCACCATGGGCTCGGGGAAGGCAAAGTAATTTTAGTGTAATATTTTGAGCTGAATGCAAGGAGATGGGTGAATCAGCTGGAGAGAAGAAGTTATATAATTGATTTCTCAAGAGAAGAAGAGGCACTGGGATTGCCTCTTCAAGTACAGGACACAGGTTGTGTGCTGGGCCCTGTTCTGGTTCCTGAGAACTCAGCAAGCGAACAAAACTCTGAAGGAGTTGGCATTTATGATGACATACTTACTTCTCTCGGAAACCTGGTAGTGGCTGGACGTCCTGCTTTGCCCGCGTGGTGATCACTGATTTGTGATCTGAACATTTCCCCAGGGTAGGTGGTGAGTGCCTGCTGTGGTCTGCCGCCCCGTGTCAGCAGGCCGGGCTGGGATGAGAGGACTAGAGGGCAGCTCGTCCTTCTAAGATGATGAATGCTGACCCGCGACGTTTCTTACGCAGGGTCCACTCCCCAAACTTGTTTTCTGATCTGATTCTCTGCTCCACAGAAATGCCGTAAACATTGGAGTTTTTACATAATAGAGCTTTTCTTATTTCTCCAGCATGTCCGTCACCACCTGCAGCTTTTGCCACAAGAACACAGTGACCTCTGCAGCCAGGAAGGAGGGTGGGTGGAGTTTGACCAAGGATATCGGGAAACCTTCTGTTTATAAAAAGCCCTCCTGCAGGTTGGTGAGAGGCAGGCAGAACATTCCATATCCCCTTAGGAGTTCTGTACCTTTTTTTTTTTTTTTTAAAGGAAAAGCTACTTTAAAATATGAGGGACTTGAATGATCTCCTTTGTGTTTTTCTCCCATCAGCATTTTATCAGTTGATAACCTCTAGAGTCGCTTTTTCATTTTATCACTTGATAACCTCTAGAGTTCCTTTGGCTCATTTCCTCTACAGTCTTTGCTTCACCTCCAGTGACGGGGAGCTCATTACCTGACAGGACAGCACATTTCAGTTTTAGACAGTTAGAGTGGTTAGAAGTCTGTGTTCTTGGTATTATCGCCATCAGATGGAAAGACTTCCTCTTCCTTATGACAGCTTTTTTTTGGGGGGGGGTGGGGGTTAATTTTAGCAACTCATTCATGTTCTCTGTTCTTCTCATAAAACTCCTCCGCCTCCACCAGTGGGTTTCCATTTAAAATAGCTCCTGTTCTGTTTTGGAAGGCATCTCGCTGGCTTCTGCTGTGCCAATGTTCTGAAAGTGTAGCTTCCAAAACTGACCTCGAGCCCCCACGCTTTGGCTCGGCACCCTCCAAGTGTCTGGAGTTGGCAGGAGGGAGACACGTGGAGGGGCCGAAGACGCTCTTGAGTTGGGAACTGGCTGTGATCCGCTTTACTCTGTGGTAGGTATTAAGTACGTTCCAAGGCCTGTTTCCTGCTCCCAAATGCCAACATCCCTGCCTCTTATGTGAGGTTTAGTTTAATCCCCAACCTTACCTAAATGTTACTTCTATTATTATTCCAAGCCGTGGGTAGAATTTCCCCATGTCGTTGAGCGCGTGGGTGGGGACACAGCAACGGGATGCCGGCTCTGCCTGGAACCCTGCTCCTGCATGCTTTGTTCCCAGAGTTTTGTCCAGCTGGGATGGTATTGCTCATCTTAGGATGTCTTTGGAGATCAGACTGGACGAGCTCCTCAGTTTACCGGCAGGGGAAAATGAGACCCAGAGAGGTGAAATCCACCTGTTCCCCTTCTTTCACACAGCAGGTTGGCCTTCGTGGCTGGAAGCCAGGCTTGTATTCTGCCCTGGAGTGAGGCCCCAGCAGGACTCCCTGAAAATGAGAGGTTTTTGTTTAGCAGCTGTGGAACTGCTTAGGAAGCTTCTGGTTGGTTAGCTGCAGTCTTGGGGTTTACACCGAAGCACTAAACCTGCCCTTGCTCTTCTCTCCACCGGTGCTGGGTGTGCTGCCTCTAAGGGGACACACCCGATGAAAATCCAAGAGTTCAGTGTAGCCATTACATACTAAGTGCACGGCAGGCATGGAGGGCTGTCAGAGCACGGCTGTGAGCTGCTGGATGCGAGGGCCGACTGGTGTGTGAGTCTTCATTTTCGAATGCACCGTGCCCGCACATAGTAAGTGCTCAATAAGGATTTATTGAATGAACCAAAGGATTTGGATAAACAAGACCAAACAATGGATAAGCTTGGTGGCAGCCTGCCCATCTGGTGGGTTAAATGGAAAAACCGGATTCCTTTTTATCTTGCAAATATTCTTAGAGCTCACGGCCCTTCCTTAATGCTATAGCGGGTTATAAAGGTGCTGTCACAGGTTAGGAAAGGAGACCCTAAGATAAGGACACTTGCGTGCACAGATGGTATAGGAGGTCTGCTTTAAGCGCTGGCTGCCCACTTGCCTTGGCCATGGGGTGGTCCTCCTTTGAGGGGTCTCTCCCCAATCGCTTCTATCAATATTGCTCAATGGTGCTCAGGTGCTTGTTAAGTGTGCAGCCTGGTTTCACTCCGGTTGAAGCTGCGCCCTCCTTCTCCCCAGGGGCCGGGCCTGCCCTCACCATCACCCCATGGCCTTGCCTCAGTGCCTCTTTAACCCGGCTGACCCCTCGGCACTCAGAGGGGCTGGGTGACCGGTGAACATGCTAATAAAAGTCATCACCCCTCTGCAGGCGCCGGGCCGTTTGTGGTACGTCTCATTAATTTCTTGGCAGAGAGAACATTAGGACTTTTAATTCGCTGGACTGGCCTTCCTCTCAGGTGTCCCCCTACATGGGTGACAGGTGGAGATGGCCAGGCTGGCCGGCAGTGGAGGGCTGAGGTGGTCGGGGGTGGGGGTGGGGGGTGGGCAGTGGTATGCAGGGTTGAATTTTCTCCTTTTTCTCTGCTAATAGTGTCAGCAGTCCCCCTGCCCCCCTCCCCCAGCCTAACAGCAGCATTGCCCATCCACATTATACATCCTGCCCTGTGTCCCCAGCCCCACCCTCTGTGAACCGGAGCCTTCTGTTGAGAGGGGGGCTATGGCCTGTGTGCAGTCCTTTAGCCTCATTTATCAAGGGCCTGCTGGGGGTGGGGGGCTGCTGGGCACCCTGGTGAGACGCTGGCAGGCTGCCCCCCTGCCACCATGGCCAGGGCTTTCCTTACAGTCCCCATTGCCTGTGAACCTTCCTGGCTCCCTGGCTGCTGCCTCCCTTTCCTCCTCTCCTGCCCTCTTCTGACTCCTCTTTCCTCTGAGCGGGCTCAGTCCCCTCTCCTCTCCTCTCCTTTCCTCTCCTTCCTTCCCAGGGGTCTTTTCTTGGTCCTCCGCTAGCGGTGCAGACCTCCCGCTGGTCTGTCCCTAGGCCAGTCAGTCAGGAGTCTCTGTTCCCACAGGGAGGCCCATTCACTACCCCCGCCAACACCCCCTGCCCATCACGAAGATGAGATGTGAGGTGGGAGGCTTCACCCCTGTTTTTCCGCCTCTGGGTAGGGTTATCAAGTCTCCTTGTCAAATCCGAGAGGCCGAGGAAAGTCGTTTTAAAGATTTATTCTTGAAAGACCCCAAGAACTCTGAGCACAAAGAGAGCTGAGTGGTTGGGGTGGGAGGAGGAAGACTTCGTGTGAGAAATGGAGAGGGGGCACAGGACAGTTCAGGGGTGGGCCCCGCCGGGAGGTACCAACCAGGGCTTTCAAATGTGGGTCGGCAGATTAGGGTGGGAGAAGCCGGCTCCCCGGAACCCCGGTGTTTGGCCTGGTGTCCCTGTCCATCAGAGCCAGCCCCGCATCCCAGAGCCGTGTGTGGGATTGAGGGGCTGGGGGTTGGGGCTTGTTTGGCAGCAGGTGCCTATCAGACAACTGGAAAGTGCCAGCGCTTGCCCGGCCATCTGTCCCCGTCCGCCTGGCTCCTGGCCGCCTTCTGCCTACCCCAGAAGGCCTGCAGCGTCTGCAGTGAGGCCGCGGAGCCTGGCCAGGAGGGGCAGGCGGAGGCCCGTCTTGCCTTTGTTTATTCCCATCTCATTTTCGGCTCTTGCGCTTTGGACGAGTTGCCAGGTGCATGAAGTTTGCTGTGCAGCCTCGTCGCGGTGGTTTTGTGGTGTGGCGGTGGGCAGGAAAGGTGCATGTGTGTGGCGCTTCCTTTCCACGGTTAGTCTGTTTGCTTCACTGGGGACCTTGGTCCCCCCACCCTCTCCCTTTCCACTCCCACCGCTGTTTTTCTTCCTTTTCTTGCTTTAATTTGTAAAAGCGCCACCAGAGCGAGCCAACTCTCCCGCAGTTTGGGTTCATCCGCGCACCACCCTCTCCAAGCTAGTTAAAGGGTTAAAAATTATGGGGAAGTTCAGCCGGCACTTGCAAGATATGGTTGCCGTAGCAACAGGCCTTCTAATCTGGTAGGTGACCTGAGAGACTGGAGAAGATGTAGGGGTTGGTTTGGCATTTCATTATTTCATGAGGCTGCCTCTCCAGCTGGTTTCTCTACTGAGCTTAAAGCTTGCTGTTCCTGCCGCTAGAATTACTGGCACATTCCAAAACAACAGTGTTGATGGCACGAGCAGTGCGCTAATGGGGGTCTGGCCAGGCAGGGTGGGTAGAGGAGAGGGAGCTGGGCTCCAGGAGCCCTAACGTGGGTCTGTGTCCCTCGCATAAAGACGGGGGCGCGGGTAGAAGGGTGTGCACTCAGGTTTGCTTTCCGCACACAATAGCTGCCTTCTTAAAACACCACCATGTAAACTGAATCCTGTTTTTTAGTGAACTAAGAGGGACAGACTTTTTAGGCGGATTTAAGGAGAACTTCTTTAGTTTGCCAGGAATCTTCCTTAGATTTGAGTAAGGGGTGGAGAAACTCTGTTGCAGTATCTACACTTGATGCCCTCTTCTTCTATTTACCTTCAGCTGGATGTTGTCCAGAAATTTGCTTTAGTTCAGCACATTAGCTGCATGTCTGCTGTGGACTCAGCTCCATACCTGCAGCAGAAAGGCGCAGGACGAATATCTACTTTCATTCATTCACTTGGCAAACGTTGATCGGATGCTGCACGTGCCAGGCCCTGCAGAGAAGGGGAGGCTCAGATCACTCTCCTGGCCTGAGGGCTCCCCGTGTGTGAGGGCCCATTGCCTACCTCTCCCCTTACTTTTAGAGGCACCTTGTATGGAGGACAGGAAGGGTTTTTTTTGGCTTGGAAAGGCAGAGACAGTCACATTCCTCAGCCCACCTTTCTCACAGGGGTCCTCTCTGTTTGTCCTTCTTTCCTCTTGGCTGTAATTACCTGGAAATCTATGGGCTCAGTAATTGGAACGTGTAGATGGTGTGTTCAGAAGTCCAAACCTTTCTAAACATGGTTCCCTATGCAGTGTTCTGTGTTAGCTCATGCCCAGGTTCACAGGGATTGGCAGTTGGTGGCTCCCTGGGTGTCTTACTTTTCCGGATTTCTTCCCTCTGGAGAGATTGAGGGTTCCTGGAATTGGTGAGGGAATTTTGTATGGCTCACTCTCTTTCCTTGTCACAGTCGTGGGCTCTCCGAAGAGACGTCTGTGGGTTAAAGGCCCAGTGGGTAGTTTGAAGAACCACTGCTTCTCCTTCATAGATGCAGAAGCAGAGGACCAGAGAGGCAGGAGTGTCTTTCTGCAGGGCTCTGGGGCCCCAGGTGAGGCCTTGCCCCACTGTACCATCCCATTCAGTGGGCTGTCCACTCCAGCGTGTGGCAGGTGCATGGGAAAGGTTGGGCCGGAATGTGGTTCTTGATGGGTGGGAGTGTGGGGAATTAGGAGGTGCATCTTCACTGCAGATGGCAAAGGGACATGCCTCCTTTTCAGACCAGAGTGTCGACGCACAGCAAGACACGCTGACTGCAGGCTTCAGCTTTCTGGGTTCAGAGGATGGGGTTGGGGGCAGTGGGATAGGAGACTTGCCCCTTGCTGGTCAGCTCTTCCTGGTGTTGTGACACATGAGTGTTCTTGGGATGGCACGTGGTCTGCCACCTGCAGCCAAGGGACAGGGTCCAGCCCAGCTCTGGTCCCCTTTGCACCACAGTCTCCCATCTGTAAAACACAGGAATCAACCTCATCATCCTCAGCACCTCAGGTCCCCTGGCCCATGGCCATGGATAGAAGAAGCATCTTGGCCAAGTCTTTCTGCTCTGCTGAGCCTCAGACTGGCTTCTCAGTACAGAATGTGGCTTCTCAGTATAGAATGTGGCTTCAGAGTTTTGCCTAGTCGTTGTCTGTAGTTTTGTGTGATTTCATGCATTTCAGCGAGGGTGTGTTGAGCGCTACCTCCTTTGTCTTTGAACTGCAGCTTTGAGGAGACAGGGGTCCAGCCACACCCTGGGGGCAGCCTTGGGACCCTGCCTGTTTTTGTTGACTTTCATGGAACCTGAGAAAGTGGTTGTAATTGGGTTGTTACTCTGCATGTAATTTACTTGGGTACTCCAAACTCTAATTTTCCTATCGAGAGAGATCCTGACTTAGGGGTGAGTTTGAACATAGTGAGTGCAGAGGGCCTTTGCAAGTGAAAGCATCTCAGAACCAGCTAAAAGGAAAGGTCTTCAAGATCAGAGCTGCTGGGGTTGGGCTAACTGTGTGTGTGTGTGTGTGTAGTGGTGAAGTGAGGAGAGGCGGGTTGAACTGAAGATTTCTGAGACCTTTAGGATGTAAAACAGTAGGGGTGCTCAGTACTTTATGCCAAGCTGATTTTGAGGCCCATAAGATTCTCAGGGAGTCTGGGTATGCTGGGAAAACCAGCCAAATGCCTGTGATCTTGACACCTTTACATTTTGATTGGGACCCACTTCAAAAGTAGCCTTCATGCCAGAGATCTGTGGTTATTCGAACTGTTATTACTAGTGATTTCATGACTGGTGTATCTGCAGCCCCTGGCCATGAGATCCCTGTAGAGGTGATGTTAAAGATGGTGTCTAGGGTTAAGAAGATATCTGGTATTTCTTGATCATGTATGACTTAACATCAAAGCCCCCAGAAACTACTGAGTGGGAATAATAAACTTCTTGTTCTACTTTAAAAAAAAAAAAAAAATTAGAGGTGACCATCTTTCCCACTTTGGCTTAGATTTTGGCCCAGAGGTCTTCCTCTCAACAATAGGCCTAAAAAAAAAAAACAAACAATAGGCCTGATTTTGATAGAAAGAATGGATCGTCCCTATTCCAATTAGAGAGCCGAGGCCTCATTAGATGCAAAATAGATAAAACAAACTGTGTTCATCTCCAAAGTTGGCCGAGGCCCTCAGAGAACTGCATTTCCCATTGCGGGGGTGTGGAGGGATCCTTAGTGGATTCTTTACAGGTGAAGAAACCCAGGGCTGCACGGGATGGTTGACCACCTGGGGGCACATTACCTGCAGGGCTGCCACCAAAACCTGGAGCTCCTGAGGGTCGGCTCATCCCCCCTCCCCTAAAGTTTCCCCTGCATTCTAGGGTTCACCATTCAAGGAGTACCCCACAGAGCCTGCTTATGTGTTTTGGGGGTGGATGGATTTTCTGTTCTACTGTGGTGCCTCCTGGTTGAGTTTCATGGACCTTGTTGAGGTTCTTCGATTAGTCATCCTCTGTTTTAGAGTAGGAAAAATCAACAAAGAATTTACCACCATACAGCGATTTCAGAGCAGTTGCACTGTCCACACATTTCTGCTCACAATAATAATAATAATAATACAGTGCTGAGTACAGTGCTGATCATGGTAGAGGATCGAATGGTGAAAAAGATGAGTGAGATGCAGCTGCTTCCTGCTGCAGATCCCGGCGCAGGGAGACTCATCAGATGGTAGCCACCCACCCACATTTATGTTTGCCTTGTTGTGTTAACGTTGCCATAGTAAGACACGACACGGGTGACTTTATGCTCTGAAAAGTGGGAGGTGAGGGGAAAGGAGGAAGGGGTTTGGAGATGAGATGAAGCCTCATAGGAAGCTGGGGAGACCTGGTAGAACAGTTTTTGACAAAGTTTCCCTTGGTATGTTTTGTGGAAGTTTGACGTTTTTTCACGATGTCAGTTGAAGAAGCCACCTTACTTACCAGCCAAGAAACTTGGATCCATTTGGGTTTTCTGGAGAAGGTCACTTCCTAGGGTAACACGTTAATTCCTCGCTAGGGGAAGTAGGGCTTGAATCAGTTTCCTTCAGGCTTCCTAAGGTGTCCTGCTCTAGTTCTGAAGCTTTGCTCTGATGAGCAGAGTCAGGTCTGTAGGCCTTCGGTCCTTTTATGTACCTTGAGCCCTGTCTAGCCCAAGGCTGTGTAGACTGAGGCTACTTGATGTGTTTTGTCTTTCCTAATAAGGAAGACTGTTGAATTGCTGAGTTCCTACTGCTTCTTGGCTCACCCAGGAGTTCCTTATGGAGAATAAACTTGATGTTCAGATGGATAGATAGGTCGGGTGGGTGAACAGATGAATGGATGGATGGGTGGGCATCTGGCTGGCTAGGTAGAGGAGAGCGCTCTTTCAGGCTCGGTTGAGTCAGGAGTCCTTCCAAAATGCCTTGTGTTGTTTGAGGACTTTTCTACAGCTGGGTGTACAGGCGGCAAACAGGTCCGGGATCCCGTGATGGTCAAGTGCCATCTTTGATCATTTCTGTAGACTATCTGCTGGAGGCTCCTTCCTAGTACTGCCTTGGCCCATTGAGGAATCCTGTCTTATGTGAATATCCCACATGCCAAAGGAGTATGGAACGATGAAGGAAGACTGTTTTTAAAGCTTAATTTATATTTAAATTATTACAGCATTACTCTTGAGATCTGTGAATTTCAGCATTTGTAGCTTCAACAATTCACAGGTGACAGGAGTAATTTATAACCTCCCTGAGCATAACTTTGATTTTTGGCCTGAGAGTGGCTGACGGGAAAGCCTGGTGCTCTGTCCGGAGCCCGCAGCTCGTGGGTTCTGGTTGTTTCATTCATGATCTGATTTCATCCTTATAGTAACCCTGGGAATTGGGCATAATTGCCATGGCTTTACACCTGAGAAAACAAGAAATTATGTGTGCCATACATGGTCATTTTGAAAAGGAGAAAGAAGAAAAAGTCACTCCTTCTTTCCACCATCAAGACTAACTGTGCTGACTAATGTGGGGGGGGACTACTTCTTTTCAGGGTGTTTTCCTCCTCTTTTACTTTCCATTTTTGCACAATCATGTTCCAGTCAGAAAATTCTCATTACAAACAGTCACATTTCAGAAGCTGTGTAGGCTCTGTTTCTAGTCTCTGAGTTGCTTTCGGTGTTGGTTGCGGTTTTTAGAGGGTCTCTGTGTAGGGCTGTCTCCGCACCCCTGGGCTGAGCTAACCGGGAGCTGGAGTGTTTCTTTCAGCTCAGCGTCCTGCGCTCAGGCATTTGAGACCTAAGCAAGGCCCTTGTGTCTACAGTGGTAGTTGATTGGAGTGCTAATGAATCAATTAGAAAATTACTTGCTGCTGAGATCCTTAGCCAAAGGAGGGTTGTGCACAGTCTTAGAAAACCATCCGAAGGCCATACGCTTATAAATCTCTCTTGGCTGTGGCCCTCGTAAATCGCACCCCAGCCTTTCTTGGACCTGTTAATCACTTGAGAAAAACGGGAGCACTTCTGCTTTGCAGGACTGTTTGTGCTTGGCACGGTTTTCTAGCTTGTACTTCTGTCCATTCTTCCACGGGCGAGAAAGAGAAGACTAAGAGTTTCTAGGAATAGCGTTTGTACCACGCTTAAAATAAAAAAAAAAGAAACCGTTTTGGGGCCGTTCTTGTGTTCTTACCTGGAGTCCCCTACTCCAGCCGCATTGGGAGGTACTGTTGCTATAACATATATGCCCATTTTTAGGAATGGCAGAACCAGAGCTCGGAGAGGCTAAAGCCCCTGATCCCCCAGTCACACACTGGGGAAGGCAGTGGCTCAGCCTGTAAGCTGCCCCTCTGTCACAAAGCCTTTTCACATGGCCGCCCCCTGAGTCCTACATCTGAGTGGGTCTTAATCGTCCCAGGGTAGGAGTGGCAGCTGGGGCACAGCGAGGAGGGATGGAAATGGTAAAGGCCTTCTCAGTGAAGTACCCTGGGTTGGGGTTTGGTGAAGTTTAATCTTGGGCAGAAGAGTTGGCGTGACAGCCAGCAGCTTCGGTGGAAGAGCCCCTGGGGGGATGGGATACTGGGGGGCGGGGCTCCAGACGGCAGCTGATTGTGTTCTGCGGTCCAGGGTGTTCTCCAGGTATGTTTGAACCTGACGCGGAAATGGGTAGAGGAGAGAGAAGTTAAAGTGGGTGACAAATCCTCAGTGAACTGAGAGCCATCTCTTGAAAAGATAGCTGCAAAGTAATGCTGATGTGTTTTTCTGGCCCTTCCACACCTGGTTCCTCGTGCACCTTCTTAGCCCTCATTTTATGAATACGATGAGGACCCCACTGGTCTTTACCTGGTTTCTCTGAGAGGAGCCGGTTTGCTTCTCCAGAAGCAGATCACTGCTCAGCTCCCCTTTGAACTTGGCTTCACTGGGAGGGAACCAGTGGGCACTCAGGCCTTGTATTCCTGGCTGGGCGGGCAGGACTGTTTGTTTATAATCTCGTCTTCTGTCCTTTCATCCCCAGGATGTTTTATGTGTCATGGCAGTTTTGATGCATCCACTGTTGGGTGCCTTGGATATCCAGCAGTTTTTCATTCATATCACAAACATCTGAGCTCCTGCCCTGAGCCAGGCACTGTTGTAAATGCCACGAGTACAGGGGGGAGCAGTGCAGACGATAACCCTGCCTGTCCTCATGGGGCTGACATTCTCGTGACTGATGGGGAATCCGCTGTTGACCTTAAGCTGATTTGGAAAATAGGACCATAATAATTCTGATCTCTCCTTTGTAGCGGCTATTTTTAAAAATACCCACTGTTGGCTAAGCATCTTAGGTTTGCCATCATGTCCCTTCCTCTGATGAGCTGTGTTAAGGTAGGTGTGGTCACCCCGTTTTACAGACAAGGGCTCTAGAGCACATTGCAGGTGCTCAGTAAATCTTTGTTGGCCAGCTCAGTGGCATACAGTTTGCAGGGAGTGGAGCTGGGTCTCTGGCCCAGCCCAGGTTCTCAACAAGATACCAGGCTGCCTCTCCAGTGCTGCACTTGTCCCTTGAAGCTGGCTTTATTTTGTGGACTTGATTTGAGTGTGAGTGTCAGAGCCCAAGAAGATTGTGGTACGAGGGCTTGGTGTGGTCTCTGACCAACTGTAATAGATCAGTATTAACCATCATCGCTGCCACTGCTGGAGGCTGCTTTGTTTCTGATGGTTTCTGGAAGTGGAGGTGAGATTTAGAGGCCACTTGCTTCCCCAGTGACTGCTGTCAGTCTCCCGGCCTCCCACCATCTGAGCTGTGAGTGTAGTAGGGGAGTGAGGCTGGGATGTGCCCACCCTGATGCCCCAGGACCCCAGGTGACTCTGCCCCTTAAGCTGCCACAGGTGAAGCAGCATGGGGAACCTCAAGCGGCATCCATCCACCAGCCAGCTTGTTGACCATCTGATGTTGACTCGGCCCCCTCAAGTTCCAGGTAGTGAAAACCCAAAACAAATAAAGTACAGCCTCTGGATGGAAGTGGGTTGGCTTTCTCTTTGCAGAAGCTCAAAGTGCAACAGCTGTGTGGGTAGACTGCTCTCCGGGTGTTAACCTGCTTGGCAGGCTGTTGGAGTAAAAAGTTCCAGCAGGCATCAAGCGAGTGGGGGAGGGAGTGAGAAGTGTGTGGCTGGCCATGGGGGGCAGGGGGACGGGCTGCTTTCTTTGCCTCTTGTCTTTGCCTTTGGCCTTCAGGCTCTGTTCTGAACTTTATCCTTCTCTCTCCCCCTTTCTGCTGACTCTCCTTATTTCCACCCACTTTCCACTCCCTCCTCACCTCTTCTCTGTATTTTGTAACATCTCGTGCACTGTCTCACACTGTCCTTGGCGGTTAGTTGGTAGGGAAAGGGGCAGAACCCACCACCCAGTAAAGGTCACCTGTGTCGCTGTGACACAGACGGGGAATGGGGACTCTAACGTGTCCCACACGGTATTGGTGGGAGGTCAAGGGTGGCTGCACAAATGTCAAGGTGGGTCACAGAACCCTGAGTTGGGAGCAGTGCAGAGGAGGAGGAGAGGGGTGGGGCAGGGTGTAGGTGGAGGTTGGCGAGTTGGAAATAATTCAGGCTGTATCCGTTTCCTAGGCTGCAGTAACAGGCTGTCACAAATGGGGTGGCTTTAAACAACAAATGTATCCCCTCGCAGGTCTGGAGGCTAGAAGTCAGGAATTAAGGTGTTGGCAGGGCCATGTTGCCTCTCAACAATGGAGTATTACTCAGCCATTAAAAAGAATACATTTGAATCAGTTCTAATGAGGTGGATGAAACTGGAGCCTATTATACCGAGTGAAGTAAGCCAGAAGAAAAAACACCAATACAGTATACTAACGCATATATATGGAATTTAGAAAGATGGTAACAATACCCCTGTGTACGAGACAGCAAAAGAGACACTGATGTATAGAACAGTCTTATGGACTCTGTGGGAGAGGGAGAGGGTGGGAAGATTTGGGAGAATGGCATTGAAACATGTAAAATATCATGTATGAAATGAGATGCCAATCCAGGTTCGATGCATGATACTGGATGCTTGGGGCTGGTGCACTGGGATGACCCAGAGGGATGGTATGGGGAGGGAGGAGAGAGGAGGGTTCAGGATGGGGAACACATGTATACCTGTGGCAGATTCATTTTGATATTTGGCAAAACTAATACAATTATGTAAAGTAAAAATAAAAATTAAAAAAATAAATAAAAATAAAAAGCGGGGGAAAAAAAAAAAAAGTCCCCGGGGAGGAGCCTGTTCCATACCTTTCTCTTATTTTTTGGTGTTGCTGGCACTCCTCAGCGTTTCTTGGCTCGCGTCTCTCCAGTCTCTGCCTCTGTCATCCCATGGCCTCCCCGTGTGTCTGTGTGCCTAAATTTCCCTTATTTTATAAGGATCCCCGTCATTGGATTAGGGTCCATCCTAACCCAGGATGATCTTGTCCTAACTTGACTACACGTACAAAGGATTTACAGACTTGACAGACTGGTTGCTGGTTTGACTTACAATTTTTTTTTGACTTTACGACTTTGGGAAAGTAATATGAAATAAGTGAAAACCCATACTTTAGATGTTGAATTTTGAACTTTTCCCCGGACTAGTGACACGAGGTAGATCTTCTCTTGTGATGCTGGGTTAGCGGCAGTGGCTGCAGCCCGCAGCCAGCCTGACAGTCACAAGGGTGAGCAAGGTACACAGACCACCACTGTGTTTTTCGCTTTCAATAGTGTTGACTATGTTACACGAATTAGCTTTTCAACCCTTCATTATAAACTAGGCTTTGTGTGCAATGATTTTGCCCAGCTGTGGGCTCATGTAGGTGTTCTGAACACGTTTAAGATAGATGGGGAGGTTACGCTCTGATGTTCATGAGGTTTGGTGTACTAAGTGTATTTTCTTAATATGATCTTTAATTATATTTTCATAACCCCATCGTAAGTCAGGGAAGATCTGTACTTCCAAATAGGGTCACGTTCATAGATAGAGACTGGGGGTGATGACTTGTACAGATTCTTCATATGGACACAATTTAACCCACAATACAGGGTGACAAAGCCAGCCCCGAATCCAGAGGGCGTGTCCAAATTCCTGTTATAAGGGGCCATAAAGATCCTAATCGACTGGGTAATTTCAGCCAGTCTAGTAAACTGTGTAAGGAATCCGCTCTCTGCCAGGTTCCGGTCTTGGCTCTGCACAGAGGTGAGATGCCTCCTGGCTTTTATGGTGAGAAGCTACTCCTGTGGAAACCAAGGTTTTAAAAAGAAAGCTTAAAGGAAACATTCACGCAGGTGCTTCGGGGATGACCTTAGAAGCACCGACAAGCTTTTCCTTCCTGCCCTATTAATTTTGAAGCCAACTTGATCAAGCCAGGACTTACTCTCCCTGTCCTCTGGCAGAAGGAGATGGGGCCAGGTGGCTGGGAACCCCTGGATCTGGAGGCTGTTTTGGTGCTTCTTCCCTGTCAGGGTGGGTGGGACTTACAAGGTCTTTGAAGTGTGCTTCTTGGCGTTGTCTGTGCAGGCAGCCTTGGGAGCTAGAACCGTTTCATTGAAAGGGCAAATCCTGGGTGGGGTCAGTAAGGAAGTTTTTTACTGGGGCTCCTGTGTTTCTGCTGTGGATGCACATGGGTCAGCATCTGATGGCTTGGCCCAGCACCCTGTCTTCCCTCACAGAAGTTTCCCAATCAAGAAGGATCTGACCCTGAGTCTGAGCATTCTTCCCATGACTTTACAGTCTCCCTGGTCTGAGAAGCATTTCCACACGGGGACAGAAGTGGAGCAGAAAGCATTTGTAGCTATTGTGTTGGTAAAAACCAATGTAATATAATTAGGAAGTCTGGATCACACGTATCCCTAAGATGCAGGGACTGAAAACCACATGCCCGAAGGAAATTTACAGACATTCACATTTCAGAGAGCTGTTTACCACTGAGGGCTTCAGTGCTGGGGCACTTCTGTTCTCCATCTCTCTCTTCCTTGTCCTGCCGCCCCCCACAAAAGAGACAAAAATTAATTAGGCATTGCCCTCAATTCTTTCCCTGATGACTTAGACAGTAAAGAATATGTCTGCAGTGCGAGAGACCTGGGTTTGATCCCTGGGTTAGGAAGATCCCCTGGAGAAGGGAATGGCAACCCACTCTAGTATTGTTGCCTGGAGAATTCCATGGATAGAGGAGTCTGATGGGCTACAGTCCATGGGGTCGCAAAGAGCTGGACATGACTGAGTGACTAACTTTCACTCTTTCCAAATTTGGGGGGCTCTTTCCACGACCTTAACTGCTCAGAACATGTGAGGTCAACTGGGTCTGCCATTCTTTCTGTCCATCATCACAGGAGGCAGAGCTCTTTCTGCATCCCACCTCAGAGGACCCAAGGAACTGTCTGAAGTGTGCTTTGGTTTCCTCAGAACGATACCTTCCCTGAGATGGAAGACTTTCCATTCCCAGAAGGGTCCTCCAGGAATCTGCCCTGGGCAACAGCATAAGTATTCATGATATTACGCCAAGTTGATTGTGTGCTTTACCTAGGTAGCTTTGTAAGTAGATTAGTTCCAGGTCTTATTTCCCAAAAACTCCATGGATGTGTTCATTGTGAAGGGAATTAGACAGTAAACATAAAACTCTGGCACTTCTCTTCTGCAAAGATTAAAGTTAATGCCCTGACTTATGTCTTGTTGTTGTGGCTTATTTCCTAAACATGTCCCTGCCCCCAGGAGGTCAAGTCGAGGAGAGTAATATCTGTTCACTTGGCTGACTCAGCCCATCACCTGACCAAAGATACCTACTCCTGAGGTTCTAGATGGTCCATCTTGAGATCTTCGGGCCTGTGTGGCCTGTAGCTTCCCTTCCAGGAGGCTTGTTCACACATCTGCCTGCCTGTGGTTCTCTGACTCTTTCCTCTAGTTGGGAGCTCTTGTAACTGCTTTTGCCAAGAACTACTTTCTTTCCCTTGGGGAGAGGGAAATGGGGTGTAATCCTTACTCCAAATGCTAGAGTCTAGGATGGCACTGCCAGGGGAACCGGGCGTGTGTGGAGCAGACAAGTGTGTGTAGAGCTATGGTTTTTAACCTTTATGGGCCTGTAGAGCCCCCTGAGGCTGATAAAATCTGGTGCCCTTGCCAGCCCTGCACATTCACACGTATGGACAGCTGTGCGTGATAAGCCCAGGGGTTTGCAGACCCTTTGAAGCCCATCCCTGAGGCCCTTCAGAGGCAGGCGTGTGCCCTGCCCTTCCCTCTGCCGCCGCACGCTGCTGCGGCCCTGCCGAGTCCATTTTCCCTTCTGTAGGACAGCCACAGCGGTAGTGACCTGACACTCAGGCTGTCATGACCAGGACCGTGGTGGTTCTAGTTGCCCACGTACGGTTGTTTCCGGAGTCCTCACCCTGACCTAGTGAGGGACGTCCTGCCAGCCCCATTTCAGAGGTGAGAAAACTGAGGCTTAGAGAAGTGAAGCTCGTGCCCAGGGCCATAGAGTGAGGGTCAGCGTTGGAACCCAGGCTCTGTGACTTTAGAACAAGTGCCAAGTGGCTGATTCGCGTCCAGGTACGTAGTAGTAGGTGCTCAATAAATGGTAGTAAGAGTGTTAAAAACAACCGAGGGTAAGGGCACAGGGCATGGCCAACCTGTTGGTTGTGGGGGATTCCCCTCCCTCACAGCCCCCATGTGTCCTGAGTATCCTCTCGGTGCAGGATCCCAAGCTCCGGGGTTTACAGGTGGGCGGGCAGCGGAGGCGAGCGCAGATCCGCCAATCCTGGGAAACGTGTAAAATCCTGTTCCTGAAAACCGGCCGGGTTCTCCGAGTGTCCCGGCTGGCATGTTTTGCTAGTCACGAAACATGATCCATACGCTGTATTTTAGGACTCTCCATCTGTCGGCATTGTGGCGGGGGGGTGGGGGGTTCACTTGAGAGAGCTCAAAGCCTGCCACTCAGCTGGGGTCGAGGGTTGGTGGGGAGAGATGGGCAAGAAGGATCTGTGACAGCAAGTAGATCTGCTCCTCCACAGAGGGTGCTGTCTACTGGGTTGGGGGGCCAGGAGCCCAAGAAATGGGGTAGATGCTGATGTGTTATTGGTCAGCAGCATCACAGATCCCTTTTCTCATCACATCACTCCTTTTTCAGACAGATCTCCACCTGTTACTTAAGCAGACTGGGGTACAGGGAGGTTAAGTCTCTTGTTCAAGCGTTTAAAGCTGCTAAGAGGCTAAGCTGAGATTTGAACTTAAGGCTTTAGGCTCTGTCTGATGCTCTATCTGACCTGAGCCTGTCTTCCTGTGTCCTGGGCTCTCCCGCTGGAGATGGTGCGGGGCGGGTCGGAGATGCTGCCTGGGAGTGGGAGGCGGTGAAAGGAGGGAGGGGGTGAGCCTTGCTCTCAGACCCACTTTGCAGGGCACGCCCCAGGCTGGCCCCGGTGCCCCCACCGCTCTGGTCTGCTGGTGGGAGAGGAAGACCACTAAGAGAGCTATTGATCCACCCTCTCCTCTCAGCGAGGGCCAAGGCACATTCAAGCTCTCTTTTTAAAAATGCATTAACCTGACCGTAAGCAGGCCCCAGTTTAAAAATAAATAAAAATCAGACAAGAAGCAAAACAAGTGGGAGTGAAGGCAGGGCTGGGGCAAATCCTTAGAAAAACAAAAAGACTGTTGGAGGGGGTTCCTTTTCCCCATTGGTGCCGGGTCCAGACCAGGATGCCATGCCTGTTTGGAACTCCGTCCGCATTGTCTCGCTTTGCCATGCGGTGGGCCATCTGCATCTCTCCTGGGGCAGTCTGTGCAGAGGAAAGTTACCCAAATCCAGAGGTTCCCCTTGCGGGGGTTTCCCCAGGAAACCCCTTGTGGGGTGGGGGCAGAGGTGGGTTAGAACATGGTAGCAGTCTGCCTTGCCAGCCCCAACCTGGGCAGTCTGGTTTCTGCTTTTGCCCTTGGGCCACACCGGCTTTCCTTTGGTTTCTCAGAAGTGCCTCTGCATGTGCTGTTCCCACTGCCTGCTGCATGGAAGGGGCGTCCATCCCTTCCGTAACCCCTGCCCTCATCTTTCAGAGCTCAGCCTAAAGGGCTCTTCCTGACCCTGGTGGGTCAGGGCTCCTGTGATATACCCCTGAGTCTCCCAGTACTTCTTCTTGTAGCTCTTACCCACAAGCATCATAAAAGATTAGCTCTCATTTTACAGCATTTAGTAATGAAGCTTGGGGAAAGCAGGGACTGGTCTATCCTGTTTGCTAAATATTCACTGCCCAGCTTGGCCCCATGAAGGGATAGTAAATCCTCATGGGTTGGGTGGATGGTGGATCAGGGTCTATTCCGTTTGGCCTGTCGATACGGTTTGGGTGAGAGTGTGGGGGATAACCATTGTAATCAGAATTCATTGTGATTTTCTAATGTTCCTCGAGGTGTGGGCCCACTTTGAGGTCAGGATATGGTTTCAGAGAGGGGCCCCCAACCCTCCAAAAGACGGAGACTTCTGCTGATAGAGCAGTAGGTTAGGGTACGGCGTCCCAGAGCTGGTGTCCCTCAAAAGTTGCCCATTGGTGAGTGGAAAGACATGGAGCCAGAGAACAGAAGGCACCTGGCCAGGATCACACAGCAGACAGAGCCTGTGAAGGCTTTTACTTGGGTCCCAGTTTAATTGTTAAACGGTGATTAATTAGGCCCCAGGTACCTACTGGGCGGGCATCCTTTTGCTGCCCCGGTGGTGGTGCCAGTTCGTGGAGGAGGAAATGGAGGCTCAATGAACTTTGGTACCTGCTGTAGAACATGGCAGAGGAGGCGCGGGAACTCAGAAATCTCTCATTCCATAGCCCAGTGTGCCTCCGAGTGAGGGGGCGTTGGTGACAGCCTTGGGTCTCGGACTGGCCCTGGTGGGGAGCCCCTGCCTCCTCCTAGCCACGGGAGTTGTTGCCACTTGTAGGAGCCTCTGTTGCTTCCAGCCATCTGGGCTTGGGGGACCCATGACTCCCAGAGAACCCCCTCTGTCCCCCACCCGGCTCACCTCCTTTTTCTGTGTCCTCTTCTCTCTCCTTCCCAATCGCTATTTTCCTGGGGATCCTGGGAAGGTTCTGAGGGTGATGAAGCAGAATTTGCTCCATTCTGGGAGTAACTTTCCATCATCTGTGGCTAAAAATAAAGCGTGTCCTTGCTCCTCACTGCCTGTAGGCTTTCTTTTTGGGGTTTCGGTGGGAGCCCCTTTTCCACTTGGCCCCTCTCCCCATTGACTCTCAGCAGGTGTGGGGATTCCCACAGCTGGGGGACATGGGTGGGCTGGATGCTACTCATCTCCCCCTGAGAGCACAGCTCCCCTGGGGCCTTTCCAAGGAAGTGCTCTGCTTCTCTGTAGCAGCAGACAGCCACGTGGTCGGCCAGCCGCTCTGGCAAGTGGGCTGCCCAGGGAGGCTGACTCCCTTTGCAAATATTACCGTAGCTGAAGAGACAAGCCACCTTTAGAGGACTTTCTTTATGCAGCCTGCTTCTTTTTGATATCTGGAATGCACAGCAGCAGGAGAGATAAATTAATTTGTTCAATTAATTTTGTAAATATTGACCGAGTGGAAGTTTTATGCCAGTCACATGTCAGGGAGCTGAGGGCTTCCCAACAAGCAACATGACACAGTCCTTTACTTGAAGGCACTTACCTTCAGAGTAGGGGGAAGAAAGATGTGAACTTTCAGACAGAACTAGAGCAGGGGGGCCACAGAGTCCTGCTCCCCACACCACCCTTCCTTCTAGAATTCACTGACAATGTCTGTCCAAGTGTGGGGAGCTAAGAGCTGAACCCTACACTGTGCCTTTCCCTTTAAGGCACTTGCAATTCTCTTCTCTCCCGGTAAATATATACATATATGTACAGTGCTTGCTGTGCGCTTGGGCTGAGCATCCTGCTAGAGCTTCACTTGTTTTTATTTCCTGGGACTCAGTGTACCTCTGTAACTGCTGTTCTTGTCCTTATTCTTCAGTTGGTGAAACTAAGGCCCAGAAAGGTTAATTAACTTGCCTAGGATCCCACAGCTAAAATGTTGCGGAGCCCGGATTCAAATGTAAGCAGATTAATTCTAGAGCTCACTCTCTTAACCGCTAACTATATAGACCTGTCCACACTGAGAATATGGATCTGTTAAGCATCCACTATCTGCCCAGCATGAATTACCCTAAAGAGATGCTTTCTCTTTAAAAATCTTCACCATGTCTTCCACTTGGTGTTTAATACTCCTAGTAACCCTGTGGGATTGAAAAAGCCCACCCTCACCCCAATCTGTATTCCCCCCGCCCTCGCCCACCTCCCCGCTTTAATGCAAGGTCTCTGTGGAGGGCAGTGTACTGCAGAGGCTGGAATCCATGTTGTCTTAATCCAGAGCCTCTTGGGGAGAAAGGGATCCTGAAAGCACTCTGCAAACTGTAAAGTGCCCCTGAATCGAAGGGCGCAGGAGATAAAGGGCCCGCGCAGAGCACCAACTTATAGCCCCGAGCTCATGCATCATGCCTGAGGATTTCTTGCACGGGTGTCACAGTCTGGTTTCAGGTACCTGTGAAAAATTATGGTAATTAAAATGTAATTTGGAATCCCCTGTTGGTTCTCAGCAGCTGGCCCAGATGCAGGAGGCTGGGGCTGTCCACGCTGGAACAGGCTGAAGCTTGTTAGGGGTGTCGCTTCGTTCTGCCCTTTGTGTTGCTGGGTGGGGGCACGAGATACAGGAGCTATTTTTACATCATTCACGTCATGTTCAGCATTACTGGATGTTTGTGGTTGGGTCCCTGTTTAGCCTCAGCTGGGAAGCGAGAACTCCCTTGGCTGCCTGAGTCTGTATGGAAACTCAAGCTCATGCCCCTTGGGTGTATATGTGTGTGTGTGTGTGTGTGTGTGTGTGTCTAAAGGCGGGGGGATCCAGTGGATGTGCCGTCTCCCAGAGTTGTTTAGATTTGTTTTTTTAAGGCCTAGGTTTTCTAGGACTCCTCAGGTTCCTTCCTGGGGTGGAGGGGGCAGCGTAGGTGAGAGGCCGTGGATTCATCCATCCCCTTATTAATTCAACAGATGGTTTTCCAGTTTGAGATATGTGCTAGGTCTGTTCCAGGTACTTGCAAAGTGAAGTCGAATAAAGTATTATCCCTCAAGGGTTTTATAGTCTAGTTGGGGAAACGGAAAATAAACGTTTGCTTTAGCATATGCAAGCCAGGCTTCTGTGCCAGGCTCTGTTGGTGGTATTGGGGATCCAGTACTGTCGTAGTAAGGGGCTTAGGAACATAGTAAGGGGCTGTGGGAACACAGAAGAGGGGCGCCTGGATCACGCGCGTGGCCAGACGAGGCTTCCTGGAGGAGGTAGTGAGTTGCAGGAGTGGACCTAGTGAAATGGGGGATAAGAGGTTTCAAGTATGTACTTTGGGTTTATTTGCTGTTGAGCTTTTTTTTCTTTTTTAAAAGATTTAATTAATTAATTATTTTTTAGCTGTGCTGCATCTCCGCTGCTGCATACAGGCTTTCTCTAGTTGCGGTAAACAGGGGCTAGTCTTTGTCGCAGTGGGTGAGCTTCTCATTGCAGTAGCTTCTCTTGTTTCGAAGCACAGCCTCCAGGCATGGGAGCTTCAGTAATTGTGGCTCTTGCGCCCTAGAGCACGGGCTTAGTAGTGGTGGCACGTGGGCTTAGTTGCTCCACAGCATGTGGATCTTCCCTGACCAGGGATCAGACCTATGTCCCCTGCATTGCCAGGTGAACTCTTAACCACTGGACCACCAGGGACACCCCTGCTGTTGAGCTTTATTTGTACAGTCATCCCTGTGTATCTGCGAGGATAGGTTGCAGGACTCCCCTGTGGATACCAGCATCCACAAATGCTCAAGTTCCTTATATAAAAGGGCCTAGTGCAGTTGGCCTTTCCTTATCCGCAGATTCAGCCAACCTGCGTACTGCAAGGATGAGGATCCTGTGGCTCTGGAGGGCCAAGTATATACATATGTGACATTATGGGTGGTGATAGACATTATACCTTACTCAGTGGAGGTCCTGGGATTTTGTTTTTATACCCAAATGCTCACTGTTTTTGAAAAGTTTGAGAAAAAACACTGTATGTCAGCTAAGCCTTTGTTGCTTCAGAGGTTGGAGACTGGCGGCCAGTCTCGGCCACGCAGAGCCTGCCCTTGAAACCTCTGCCTCCTCTGGCCTCTTGGCACTTCCTGCCCTCTTCCTCTTAAGGCAGGCCAGAGTGAGGATTGCACAGCAGGGGTCAAGGCACCCAGGTCCCCAAACCCGGGGTCGTGACCTGGCTGATGTACAGGGCCTTGAGTGTGTGTGCCAGGGATGGGCATGGGGTCCTACCTGCAAATCCTCCTGACGGGTGTGTGGCCCTGGGGGAGGAGGGTGGTTGTCAGAGCCTCTGTTCAGACCAGCTGTGGGGTCTGTTGCGAAGTGGAAGTATAGAGAAGCAGAGTGCTCACCTGAGGCTGCTTCAGAGCAGGGCTCACACCTGGTGTTTGGCAGAATCATCCTGATTCAGTGTGCTTTCCTCTTCGCTCTTTGTAGGCGTTCGTTCATCCAGCATAGGTTCATCCCACCTTGCATCTCTCCTCTGCCACGCCCAGGGTGGGGTGTTGAGGAAGCCAGTGAATTGGGTACAGCCCTGCCCCTAGGGTAGCTCCCAGTTCTGGGTGGTCCTTGCCCAGGTGGCCACGGGCCTAACCTGACATGTGCCTTCTGGGACCTTCTGCAAATAGCCGTTATGTCTGGAGCATCCCCACCATCCTTGTGAGCCACATGCCGACACTGCAGCACGCCAGGCCCTGTCCTTGGCGCGGGATTATTTGCAGTTAGTATTCCAAATGTCAAGTTCCCCTTGACTTGAGCTGAGCAGACGAAACAAAATGGCAGGCAGATTAGAAGGGACTTGAGAAGCCTTTCAGGATTTGAAAACCTTTCTTTGTTGATTTTGAAAAGCTGCTGCACCCGGCTGCTCTTTAGAGGCAGGGGCATCTGTTAGGTGCCCACTGGCTTCCTGGGCCTGGGAGCGCCTAGCCAGTGCTGCAGGTACTTGGGAGCTTAGGGAGTCCACTGAGCTTGCTCAGGAATTGAATCCAGTCCCTTCTCCTGGGGCGCTAGTAGTAAAGAACCTGCCTGCCAATGCAGGAGACATGGGTTTGATCTCTGGGTCGGGAAGATCCCGTAAAGGAGGGCATGGCAAACCACTCCAGTATTCTTGCCTGGAGAATCCCCATGGACAGAGGAGCCTGGCGGGCTACAGTCCATGGGATTGCAAAGAGTTGGACACAACTGAAACGACTTAGCACGCATGCACCCTGCTCCTTGGAGCAGAGGGAAGGTATGTGGGGGCCGAGGAGCTGAAGTCTCTGGGGTTTCAGGAGGGGTTTGAGTGGGTCACCCAAGGTAGGGGAATGCCATGTCAATCAGTATCTGTTTAATCTCAACTCATGTTTGCCTTGCCTGCTGCTAAGACTGGTAGGTAAAAGGAAGGTAGATGGCCTACCATATTATAGTCCCTCTGATTGAATGGTGAGAGGTTTAAAAAGCTAGTCCTCACAGAGGTGTGGAAGTACCTGGCTAGAACCAGGAGTGTCATTGCCTTCTTTCTACCGCATGTGGTAGCTGAAGCTCAGAGAGGTTAAGTGGTCTGTGCAGAGCCACACAGGAAGTGGTAAAGCTGGAATTTGAGTAGTTTCTGTGGCTCCAGTGCCCGTGCTTGTCTCATGACATCACATTGGCTGCTGCTTGGGGTCCTCCCTTCTGGTGAGACTCATTTTGCCTAACCCTTCCCCCAACTGCTTCCTTTTCCTGCCTGCATTCTCCAGGAATCCCTCTGTGGGTGCTGCCTCATCCAGCCTGGGAGAAGAAGTAAGAGCTGAGAGTCTGAGACAGAACCCAGCCCCCATTTGCTTCTCTGTTACTTTCCAGGGGACAGAGTGCATGTCTCACTGGATCTTACATGCAGACTTGTTTCCTGGAGCAGGCAGAGGTGGGACTAATGCCTCGCTGGGCCGCTCAGGGTCCCAGTTTGTGAGTTGTTGTGTCTGAAATCAGGGGAAATAGACTTTTAAATGGCATGAAGCTCTGCAGTCTGCATGGGCAAAAACTTGGGTGGGCAAGTTTTAAGGCTGGCCTTGAACCCCAATTTTTTTGAACCTGCATTTTAAATTGGCCTCTGTCTCCCACAGCCCCTGCAGGATGATTGCATAAAGGTTCTTGTGTGGCTCACAGTCACCTGGCCCCAGAGTCTGAAAGGTGGTTTTTGCCTTTTGTCTCCTTTCTCTTTGCACACTTATGGGCAAGTGTCTTTTATTCCCGGGGAACGTTGCTTTCTCAGTCCCCATCCTGGAAATATTGCTGGAATGTAATAAATCTGATTGTGTTTATGTTGAAGAAATGAAACACATTACTGTGTGGGGAGGAATGCAGGAGAGGCTTTGCGAGGGGGCTGTGTTTATGACAACAGTTTGCACATGTGGCTTTATTTTTGAAATCATGATCTCCTCCCCGCCCACTTCCTTGATGGAGCTCTGGTAATAAATGCTGTCTCTTGCATCCGGGTGTTAGACAAACAGAGGGCAGAACTGGCCAAAGTCCTCTCAGCTGTGGCCGGCACATTCTTAGTTCTGAGAGCCTGGCTTCTCTGGACTCTGCCATTTCTCAGGGTTTGTAGCTCTTCTGGGGACAGCGCCTCTGTGCTGGTTGAGTCAGAACTGATTAGTGAATCCTTCTGCTCCCATTCAGGTTGGAAACAACAGGATGAAATTTAATAGGCATCAATGTAAAGTCCCATATGTGGGTTCAAAAAAAAAAAAAGCCCCAACTTCACAAGCACAGGATGAGGAAGCTTTGTTTGAAACAGTGAGCAAGAAACTGACCCTCAAATGTACCCGACAGTCGGTTCTGTGTGCCAGTGGTTGGCCATCAGTGAAAGAAAGTGATGCAGGCTCGCTGAACGAGGAGTGTGTCCATAAGGAGAGAGGGATGATGTTGTTCTTGTTAATAATTCATAATAACAGCTAGGTGCTTTACATGCATTATCATTCTATCTTTAAGTTCATCCTTTGAGGTAAGTCAGAGGATCTTCTTTTTTTTTTCGAAGAGGAAACCCAGGCGTGAGAGGTTAAGTTACTTGCCCAGCATTTTCACTGCAAGAGGATGGCAGAACCAACTGGAACCCAGAGCACGTGCTGTTTGGAGTGAAGGGAGGGTCAGTAGAGGGTGGAGGTTTCAGTGAAGGAA
Source organism: Bubalus bubalis (assembly GCF_019923935.1). Taxonomy (NCBI): domain Eukaryota; kingdom Metazoa; phylum Chordata; class Mammalia; order Artiodactyla; family Bovidae; genus Bubalus; species Bubalus bubalis. Next base: position 91,582,861 of record NC_059162.1, read on the forward strand.
CGTTGAAGGAAATGATGGCATTTATCTTGAAAGCAGTTTTAATAATGTCTGACTTTTATATGATCCTCGCTGTGTGGCAGGCATCATTCTAAGCTGTCATATATATATATTTATATATACACACACACATATATATATATACACATATATATTATATATATGTATCTCAACTTCATTATTATTTCTGCTTTATGGATTAGGAAACTGAGACACGAGAAGTTAAATGAGTTGTCCAAGATGATTCAGCTTCTCAGTGGCTGGGAATCACACCCCAGTAGCATGGCTTAGTGTTCTTACTTTTAGCCCATTGCAGCCTTGGGGAGATGGGTGGGGATAGTGGTAGAGGGGAGAGCTGACTGTGCTCTTTGGGGCAGACTGTCTGCAGGACGCTGGCTGCTGTGTTTGGATCCAGGGCAGAACCTGGGCCTGCGAGTGGGTGTGTGCATGGGAGAGGGTCAGCTCTCCTAAATCTGGACACCAGGTGCCTGTGGAGGAGCCCTTTAAGGGGAGGCAGGGAGCTCCCTGCTGCTGGGTGACAGCTCACCCACCAGGACTGCCTGTAGAGGCGAGGATGCAGGAGACCACCTGTGTGGGGTATGAGAGGACCCCGCCCCCACGAACCACCCGTGTAGCTGGCCGGCTCCCAGCCTTTTGTTGAGGACAAGCCCAGCTTTCCGGGCACATCCCCCACCCCAGGCAGCCGTATGTCCCCGTGGACCGCTGGAGGGGAAGTGACCGAGTGTCCACCAGGTCCAGCCTGCCCTGTTTAGGAAGCCCTGGCTGTCAAGCCCACAGAACTGCTGACGGAAGCACCAGGAGCAATGCTGCGGGGGAGGAGGCGTGTGCATGCGTTTGCTCCCCCCCTGGCCTGAGTGCCAGCAGCAGTACACTTTTATTTTTCTCCTTGGGTCGCCTGCGGGCACCCAGAATCACTTTCTGATCCTTTTGACTACCACTTGGGCCCTTCATCCAGCCGCGCTTTGGCTGCAGGCAGGGGAGTCAGTCAACTGGCTCTGGTCCCTCCTGATGCCAGGGCGAGTTGGGGGCATCCTTGTGGCTTACACGGCCCCCAGAGCACTTGCCATGCATCCCCAGGAGCCTGGCACCTCCTCGTCTCAGGTCAGGAAATTGAGGCACGGAGAGGTGATACGGGACCTACTGCAGGCCACGTAACCAGCGAGTATGGCTGAAGCTGTAATCAGGTCCTGGTGACTTGAAACAGTGATCATCTTGTCCAGCCCTTTGATTTTACTGATGAGGAAATAAGGCCCAGATTTGCAGCTTGACATGGCCAAGGCACGGGCAGAGCAAGAGCTAGAACCCAGCTCTCCTGGCTCCAGATACTGTGTCCTCCCCTCCTCTGCAGCCCGCTCCTCCACTTGGTTTCCTGGCCTCTCATTTCTGCTGCTGCCTCTCTTGCAGGGCTGGTGCAGTGACTGTGCCTGTCACACAGGCTTCCTTTCCCCCTGCTGCTCCCACCAGCCTCCTTGACCACCTGTGTCTGATTATCCCAGTTGTCACTTCCTTTGCCAGGACTGGTAGCCACAGCTGGCTTAAAGGAATTTAGATGAGTGGAAGGAGCGTAGTCTTAACCAGGCAGCTTTGGGATCCAATCCCAACCCTTCTACTTGTGAGCTGTGTGACCTTAGGCAAGTTGCTTAACCTTTCTGAGCCCCCTGGTTTCGCATCTGGGAGATAAGATGATTTGGACAAGATAACCTCCAGTCGCCTTCCAGTCCTGTAGGTCTTTGACTAGTGGTTTTCATGACACTGAGTGTGACCCACATGGATGTGTAGTTAGAAGCTCTTGGGAGGGGCAGGTGACATGGACCAGCAGGATAAGGCCCGTGATGACAGGTGCAGGGCTTGTATCTGTTTAAAGTTTTGGCTTCGCTGAAGGAGGGCTGTTGCCCTTGGCTTTAGGTGCTGATGGGTGATTGAGGCAAGGACCCTGCCAATTTTCACCCCTTCTCTACCACTTCTTCCTCCGCACCCGTGCTGTGGGTGTGGACACTGTTTGTTCTTGGTGGTGACCACTCAGGGTAGAGAGGTTGCTGGAGCTGCTGATTTGCTTGGCCTTGGGTCAGCCAGGCACAGGTGGGTGTCACATAGCCTTTCACCTGGATGGGATGCCACTTGACTTTTGTCATGGGGGGAACTCGGACCCTGTTATTAGGCCTGAGGGATAGCTCCTCTGCGTTGGCTCACAGGTGTGAGGTGCAGGGGAGGTGTGTCAGAGTAAAACCAGGAGCCTTTGGCTTTTTGTCTCTGTATTCAGTCTTGCAATTGTGTTGGCTGTGTACATGGTTTTCATTCTTTGGTTTTTGCCTTGGCTGTGAAGTTGTACTATTTTCTGAAGTAATCCTGTTTCATGTAACCTGAACCCAAGTATCTGGCCATGAAGGGCAAGCTTTTTTTCTCTTCTTCCTTAACAAAGGATATCCTAGACTGCAGCATCTGGAAATGATTTGGCATCTGGTTTAAGTTTGTGTGCGTGCCTGCACACACTTCTGTAACATAACATGTCCCTACCCAGATGAGATGCCTTTGTCTCTCCGTATACCTGTGTTTCTTTCTATATAGAGGACTTTACATAGGGAGGTTATTATATCGGGACATATGCTTATGGGTGTATAAGCCTTTATTTCCAGTTAGAATGAGGAAGTGTTCAAGGGCTTGATGTATAGAAAAAGCACTTGCATTGATGGATGTATTTTTCTTTGCAAAGTTTAATAAACCATTTAACAGTGCCTTCAGAGACTGTAATGAGCTGTTTCCTCATTATTCCCAGGCTCTGCCTTAACAGGCATTCCAAGACCCCTGTCCCCACCGTAGCTTGGTGGCCCCCCACCCAGAGTTGGGTGCTCTAGAGCAGGGGTCTCCAACCACCGGACTGCAGACCAGTACCTCCTGTCAGGTCAACAGCAGCATTAGTTTAGAAATCAAGTGCACAATGAATGTATTGCACTTGAATCATCCCAAAACCATCCTCCCTGTACCCGGTCCAGGAAAAATTGTCTTCCATGAAACCAGTCCCTGGTGTCAAAAGACTGGGGACCGCTGCTCTCAAGAGATGGCATGGTTCGAGTTGCCCTTTGTTGGCCATCTTTTAATGGTGTCTCTTCTCTGCCTGGTGTTGGTGTGAATGGGGGCCTGTCCTGAGGGATTTCTGGGCCCGTGTTTCCTTCAGATTTGGGCTCTGGGAAGGAATGTTTTGACCGCACAGGGTTGGCACTCTTGGTTGTATTGAGATTGGGCTGCGTCAGCAGGTAGAGTTCGTGTCCTCACCTTGAGGGTGCTAGGCCTGGTGGAGGATGGCCAGTGAAGGTGAGTGAGATGACCCATGATGGTGGGATGGTAGGAAAAGAGGACACCACACATCCCCTCCATGAACCAGGGTTTGCCCTTGCTCCCCTTTGCCCAAGGGACTGCTGGTAGGCTGATTTATAGTAATATCTGAGACTCAGTGCCAGGAAGATTTTGGTAACCACAAGGATGAGTAAAACAAGAACGGGCCTTGGAGAAGCGGCGCGTGGAGCTGAGCAAGGCTGGGCAGAGGACTCCTGGGGCGTGTTATTAACTCCTCTGATCTGCAGGTTAAGGTGGGGATGAAAGGTAAGTGGGGGATGGGTAACATTCCCTCGTGGTCACCTCTAATCCTCACTCACCTGGCACCAGTGCCCCCCTGGGGTAGCTTCCCTCCATGGTGGCAGCAGTTATATTTATTGATTTTTCTTTTTTTCTGTTGACAGTGGAGTTTGGCTCACGTCTTCCTCTGGCTCAGGTCTGATGAGGGCTCTTGAGAGCACTTTCTCATAGTCTTTTCAGCCTGCCCTCTCTGCTTTGGGGACTGCCTGAGAGGGGGATGATTCCGGCCCTCTTCCTCCTCTGGCTCAAGGCTCTGGGGGTGGGGGCTGGGGTGTTAGGGACCAAATGATGATGCTTAAGCCAGGATACTTTTATAACCAGACCGTGCCCTCCATCAGTATGTCAGGGCAGCAGGTGTCAACCCGGGTAGTTTGGGATGTACAGCCCTTTAGTGTATGTCGAAGCCTGTCCCCCCAGTTTGTAGAACATTTGACCAAAATCCACCTGAAAAGCAATCCACGGTTTCTCTCCCCTGCTCACCCCAGCCTGAGCGGCCTAATGGGGACTGCAAGGTGAGGAGGACAGTCCACTAGGGCCGTCCTCCCCCAGGTCCCAGGGAGAGGGGCTGCTGTTTTGTGGAGTGTCTGCTCCAGATTCTTAGAAGCAGGGGGCTCTCTGCTTGGGCTTGGGCCTTGGAACAATCAACAGGGGGCTGGGTGCCTGCAGTGGGTTGAGAAAATATCCATTTCTGGTATACTCTCAGAGCTGTGGTTTCCTTGAGGCTTTGTTCAGCTCCCCTGTAGTGTGGGGCCTGGGCTGAGCCTTGGGGCCCCCGGTGAGGTAGAGGCCCTTGACAATGTGGATGTAGGCCCCAGCTTGGCCGGCTGGCCTGCCACCTCCAAAACATAATTCAGTATTGATTGTGCGGGAAGCCCAGCCTCGGTCACATGCAGTGATCCTCACTCCTTTAAGGGAGAAAGAAAACGGATTTGTCCCTGGTACAACATGCCTTGAAAAATGCATCTTGATTTAAGATTCAGCTTTTTGCAGCATATTTTAAAATGTCAGAGAGATAAATATGCAGCCTTCCTAATACATCTGCCTTGAACAGCCTTTAAAAAAAGTCTGTTGTTCATCCTCAGGGTCACAGGTGTGTTCAAACCGCCCCCCGCCCCAACCCTCCTGCCTTTGATGATGTGGTGTATCTGTCTCTCTTCCGCAAGCAGAGTTTTGTTGGAAACTCAAAAGCCCTCTCCTCCAGAAGTCCGGCAGGTACATTTGTTTCCCTAGTTTTGAGGCTGGTAAAGATGTACAGAGAGTTTCCAAACAATTTTTTGGAACTTTCTGTTGGACTTGGGAAGCAGGCACTGGCTTCTAGCTGCTTCGATCAGGGGACCCTTTTCACTTCTCGCCAAAGGAGCAAAAGAGGGAAAACACATGCTCCGGCCACAGCCCTCTGAGACGGGCGTGCATGCGCTCCTGAGGGTGTAGAGCTGAGGAAGCTGGGCCTGGGGTGAGGGGAGCCCTGTTCTTGTGGGGGTGCCTTGGGCCAGCACTTCACTTCCATGATCGGGGTAATGGCGCCTTTCTAAGCTCAGTTCAGGTTTGGAAGGGGGCCAGAACACAGCTGAGGGAGAAGCTTCTGAAGGGTTAAATGGTCTGTGGGGTTTGTAGCCCGCTGTCATTGTGTGGGGCTTTTATCAAATACCCGGGCAACCCAGCTGGTGAAGGGATTGGAAGAACTCTAGGGTTTTTCAAGATGTGACTGAGGATGTCAAGACATTGTTATGCCGGTTGAGAAATTTAGACACCTCAGTGGCCAAAGCAACCGTCTGCCTGGGAGAGAGCTGCCAGGGGAACTTCTGGTTAGATGGGTAGTTGTGCAGGGTTAGGCCTGGAAGGGACCTGGAGGCGTCCCTCTACCCTGGCTTCTGCCATTTTGTAGATGAGGAAATGGAGGCCCAGAGAGGGAAAGTGACTTGGCCAGGGTCACACAGAAGATCAGCGGCCATGCCAGCACTAGAGTCTCCCCCCACCCCCGCCCCCCGCCAACCTGGCCTGATGCATTTCACCGCCTAGATCTGCTGTCTCAGGTGGGCTGTGCTGGTGACTCAGAGGTCCTGACCATGCCCAGTGAGCGGGGCTCTGCCAGACGCTGGGCTTCTGCAGGGCCACCTGCCCTGTTCTGGGCCAGTGGGTTAGAGCTCTGGGGACCGTCCCTTTGGCATTGGGGACCTTGGCTGTGCTCATTGTTCCTCTGCTGGGTCTCCAGCATGTTGCTGTCAGGATGCAGAGAGAGGATGGGAGGGCGGGAGGCCTCTCCCCGCATGGAATCTGCCTGGGTCTGAGGTCTGGGATGTTATGTGCCTGTGGAGCAGAAGGGGGAGACCCCGGGGTGAAAGCCCCCATTCTTCTCTCAGCCCCTCTGGTTGCTCTTCCTCTTCCCCTAAAAACCATTTTGAGGATCACAACATTCATCATGAGCTTTATTATGGGAGACTCTTCTTCATGTTTAAAAATAAATGCTGGCATCCAGAACTATATTTGGTATATGGAAGTCTTTTGCATATAAATGTGCTTAAAGGACAACTGCTTTATTGAAGAAGCAGAGTGAGCCCCAGCTAAAGGGACAAGATGGGGTGGGTTTCGAAGGGACCCTGCGGTCTGCCTTGCTCAGGACAGTTGAGTAGTAGCCTTCAGTCCTGTTGAATTGGCCATCCTTTCCCCGGGGACAATTGTAAAACAAGATAACTGGTACTTAAAAATTCATAGAAAATGTTCTTATCACAACGTCATAATTGTTATGACTCAGAAAAGTAGAATTGCCATTCCTCTGTGCCTGTCTGCCCTCACTTTTGCTGCCTACCGAGTCCCCAGCAGCAGCTGCAGAATCATAAAGAGAGAGGAGAGAGGGAGAGAGAGAAAGGGAGAGAGAGAGAAATCCAGGGCAATGCTTTATTTATGTTAACGGCTACATTTGACTTGAAAATTCTGTCCCCAGAGCCTTGAGGTCAGCACATTACAGAGTGATTGATGGCTGTCAGGGGCGGGCAGGGCGGCAGATTGCGGAGGGGAGGTGGACAGATGATGTCGTAGCTTTCGAGGGCTTAGCAGAACCCGGGCCTTGAAAGGAACTTGGTGGAAAACAAAGCAGATGGAGAACTGCTGGGGCCCCTGCCTTTCTCTTTATTCTCTTCTTCCTTCTCCTTTCCCTTTTCTGCTGAACGTAGGAAGTGGGGATGGGGGACACTCCACTCCCATCAGCATGCCCCAGCAAGTATGGCTTTTGGATGGGACGCTGGGTAAAATCCTAGAGAGGCCAGACTCCAGAGGGTGCCTCCATCACAGGTGTCTGCTTAGAAAACATCATGTCACCTGTTGGTAAAAGCCCCATAGTCACCCCCATCTTCTCCTTGGGCCCTGTCTCCTGAATCTGAAACCAAACAGGGAGGACCAACTCTTGGGGCAAACCATTCCCACCATCCGACCTGGGCTACTTCGGATTACATTTCCAGAGGGCTTCCCAGCTAACTCTTGTGTATTTTCGCTGGTGGGAACAAATGGTATCGGACTCCCAGGCTTGTTTACAGATGGGGAGACACGGGAGTGATGGAGGAGCTTTGAATTTTAAACATTAGCTAATGAAATCGCAGACGGGGGCACTGGGTGGAACGGCCTGGGTATTCCCATGAAACACTTTGCCGTCAGCTGTGAGGGAGAAGCCGGCCGGGCTCACTCATGTGCTCCACAAACATTTATGGAGCCCCATCCCTGTGCCAAGAGCTGCGTGAAGTCAGAGGTCTCGGAGTCCTGCCCCCGGGTGTCCCAGCCCCGTTAAATAGAGAGTTCGACCTCTGTGATGCCAGCTGCGGGAGCACTGACGGAGCCGGATGGCGGGGACATTGTGCAGGGAGCAGGGCTCGGCTGACACTTCACTGAGGAGGAGGGCAGAGAGCCTGACCTGGCTAAAAAAGGGAAGGCGCTGGGGAGGGGGGGCATTCCAGGCAGATCCTGGGGTGGGGCAGGGCGCTGGGAGGCCGGAGGTGGGCCTGGAGCTCTGTGTCTCCCGCTCCAGAGGCTCGAGCAGGATGGCGGGAGGCTGGAGTTCGTCATTTCCCCTGCCTCTGCCTCCCCCTCTCATGGCTGCTCCTGTGCAGTTGTGTCAGAGACAGGACTGGCTGTTCATTCATCCGCTAATTGTTTTGATAAGAGACTCTAATTATCCACTGCGATCATCAGATCACCCTGAGCTCCAGGAGGGAGATTTGAGTTTGAGCTGCCGTGGCAGCCAGCAGCAGCACTCTCTCCGCCGAAAGGGACCCAGCGGTAGTGCCTGGCCCACTGTACCTGGTTCCCAGTCGGTGCTCACAAAGCCTTCTCATGAAGGAGTCACAGGGGCCCCACCCGAAAGTGCAGCCCCTGATGTCAAGCAGGAATTTCCCTTGGATTATCTTTGCCACTGTGTTGAGTCCACAGATGAGAGGTTTGGTTCGGGGAATTTCAAAGCAAGATGAGGAGTGTGGAGAAAACCAGAGAAGAAGCAGTAAATGTCTCTAATGAATTGACATCAGCAGTCAAGACAAAGTCAAATACCTTTTTGGACCGTTTGATTAAGTTCTACTTATATGTGATTTTGGTGTAAAGAGAGCAATAGGCAAAAAACAACCAGGAAGGCAGATTATAAATTAATCCAATCATCCAATCCTCCAGCAAAGGTAATGGGGGATGATGGCATCATAATTGATCTGATACGGGCTTTTACAGCATTGGGAGCCTCACAGTAAGGGAGCTTTGAGTCTCTCGGGAGGAGTGACTGTGGCCAGCCCGTAGAAAGATTTGATATGTTGTGTGTGACCTTGCCCCGAAGGGCTTGTCAGAGGAGAGGACCCACCCTCAGCTCCTGTGTTCAGGCAATGTCTATAGATCCGATGGAGCAGGAAAGCCTGTGATACTTGATCTAGAAAAACATGTTTCCGTCCTGCCTTCTCTCCATGGGATCAGAAACTCTCCGGGAAAAGGGCAGGCTGGGCTGTGGGGTCTGGCTGGGATTTGGAGGGGTGGGCAGGGTGCCATTGCCCGCATAACATCAGGTCCTGGTCGAGACACTGGCTGCCACGTGTACTGATGTCTGAGGCGCTGTCTTCCCGCTGATTCAGTGGAGACTCAGTAGTGATCTCTCAGTTTCCTTTGGCCCTACACTCTGAAGCTCCTTTATTCTTTTTTTTTTTACTTTATTTTTTAATTGAAATATAATTGCTTTATAATGTTGAGTTAGTTTCTGCTGTACAATAGCGTGAATCAGCTATAAGTATACATATATCCCCTCCCTCTGGTGCCTCCTTCCCGTCACACCCTCCATCCCTGAAGCTCCTTTATTCTTGAACCGTTTCTCCCACCTAAGCAGAAAGCCAAGAGAGCCTCAGCCCAGTTCTGCCTGGTTCCCCAGTGCCGCCTGCTCCACCGTACTCTCCTCCCTCTCTGAGGAGTGGGGCCGACTTCCCGCCTGGCGTGCTCCTTTGTCTTCACATTTGGGGCTCAGCTAGCTGGGAAGTTTGGCAACATGTCAGGCCATATATCTTGAAAACCGCCCTCCAGAAACGACCTCGTTTAGCAGATTTACTGACGTATCGGGCCTGCCTGTTCTCAGGGGCCGCCATCCTAAATCACAGCAGGTCCACTGGACTTGGACGCCTCAACGCAGAACTTTTCAAAAAATTTCAGGCAGGATATATCACTGCCCCATTAACTCCCTACCATTAATCTACTCCTCCTAAAAACCTGGAGTTTTCCCAAAAGGACTGGAACGTGGTGAAAAACGGACCCATTTGGTAAATTCTGTAAATCAGGCCGGTTTTCTCCTCTCCACGCAGAGGGCCTGCCTCCATCGCCGTGGTGATAGGATGCCTGCGTGCCATGTGGGCAGGTGCGGTCTTTCAGGGTTTCTGGGAAGCGTCCTGGGGATGGACAGTACTCTGCAGGGATGGCTGCCTACCCCAACCCGTGGGATCCCTGGGTGAAGTGTTCTCTGGATGAGGGTTGGGGCCCACATCAGGAGCAGTTAGAGACCTTGCAGCAGAAACCTAGCAGGGGAGTAGAGGCTGAGCTGGGCTCCAGTCTTGCTGAGCTGATGGGACCCTGCCAAGGACTGTCTGGGGGGACACATTCCTTCCTTGATTCTTCCCTGATCGCTGAAGAGGCTCTTTGTTGTGATGAGGCTTATCCACAGCCCCAGAGACTAGTGAGAGTCCACCTACACTTCTTTTTTTAAGCCTATACACGTGCTATTCTTTTTCAGGTTCTTTTCTCATTTGGATTATTACAGAATACTGAGCAGAGTTCCCTGTGCTATACAGTAGATCCTTGTTGGTCCAGCCATACTTCTGGTTCCTACGACTAGAGACTTCTTCGTTTTGGAAGAAGATGATATCCATGAGCTGGGGACTTTGGAGCCCATAGACCTGGGTTTGAACTCCAGTTTTCTTGGTTGGTAACCTCAGGAATTCAGGGGCATTTGAAAAAGGAAAGATACATGATTTGGAAGAGAGGGGCCCTGGGTTGAGCTAAAGGAAGACGAGAAGGAACAACAATGGTCCCCAAGTCCCCAGTCTCTCTGTCCTCCACTCTGTATCTGTATGGGGATGAAGATCATTCTGCAGGCATGCTTGAGGATGAAATGAGTTAATTCTTGTAAAATGTTTAAGATAGTCCCTGGTACAACACTGACTTTCTGTGAATGGTGCTCCATAAATCTGGTGGGGACACATTGCATACCTACTGCACCCCACTTGCTTATCCTGCTCGGATGGGCCCATGCCAGCCTGAAGGAGGAGCTCCTCTTTTTCACTGAATCCCCACTGCCCTCCCCCTAGGCTTTGCAGCCTCACTGGTAGAAGCCTCAGAGCTGGAAACTCTGTGTAGGTCAGGGCCTTCCCCTGCTCCTTCCAGAGTCCATCCTTTCCCACTCAAGAACAGGTGAGAATTCTGTTAATTCAGTGCACGTCCCCACTGTCCCTGGAATCCTGGCTTCTGGAATCTAAGATGAGCTTTCCCCGTGCAAGCACCTACCGCCTCTGCAGGCCTTTACCCTTCCCTCTGCTTGCCTGAAGGCAGAAAGCACGGCTGTAAGGCCAGGAGCAGTCCTCTCCTGCCTGTTGGGACAGGGTCTGGAAAGCAGGCCGAGACAGGAGACTGGAGCACCCCCTTCTGCAGGGAAGAGAGGGAGCCTGGTTCCAGCAGCACACCTTGGCATCCCGCCCTGCTGGAGGAACTGGTTTCCAGGGCCTGACTCCCAGCCCCACCTGCTGGAGGGGTTCTGGGGGCTGGGCCCGAGGATCTGGTCTGTGTTTCTTGGAGTAGTTTACTTTTTCCTCCGCCTTTGGCGTAAGTACCTATTATCTGTGCATCTCCTGGCCTTTTACAAAGCTAATTAAGCCCTGGAGGCAGAGTTTTGGGGCCTAGATTTCTTTCCCAACCAAAGAGTTGTTTTTAGGTGCTCTGGGAGCTTAATTGACTTGCTCGAGGGGTGCCCATTGGTTCTGGGGGCTGAGGTGAGGGAGCGTGAAGGACCCTGAACCTCTTCCCTCTTGCAGCTACCCTCCCACCTCCTAAATGTCCTAATAATTCAAAGATCCTTGCCATCTCTTGGTTCTAGAAGCCTGAAATCTCCTCCTGAGTTTCTTGAAATTCATAGGTGAGGGTTCAACGAACAGACTGTGGAGTGTAAGTCCTTATTTATCAGTATTGTCCCAGAAGGCAGAGATGTTATGTTTTTATTCCTAGCGCCCCAGTAGCATATCTGGTATAGTTCTGGAGGAACCCAGTGATTGTATGGGGTGCCTGCCCTTAGGTGCTGTGTTGGACTTTCAGAGCTACGAGATAATGCCAGTTGATCTGGAGGTATAAGTGGATTGTTGGAACTTGGCAGAGTTGATTGGGATGGAGTATGGTTGCTGACTTCCTCCTTGGAGCCTGTCGACTTTAAAAGATAGTCGCAATGAAAAAGTTGAGAGTTATGTTTTATTCAGGGGAAATTTCTAGGACTTAAGCTTGGGAAGCAGCATCTCAAGTAATCCTGAGAGAACTGCTTGAGGAGGTGGGGGGAAGAGGCAGATTATATAGAAGTTTGCAACAGAGGGCAGGTGGTCTGAACATCAAAAGTATTTTTGTGAATTAAAACCAAATATCTCACATTGAAGAATTTAGTGCTTTTCTACATGTGGGAAGATTCAAGAGTCTGGGCTCACTGAGGTCATTCCTTTCCTGTGCTTCTCAGCTATCTGGGGCGAGTATCCTGAAGAACACATCCCGAGTTCTTTGGGGCTCCCTGTAGGGAGTGGCTGCAACCTGATGGCTGCACAGGTATTCTCCTTCCTGAGTGCCCTGGAGGGCTGGGATTGCTGATGACTGTGGCATCCTTGGTTATTGATATGGCAGGAAATACTCCTTTTCTCAAGTCCAAAGCTTTTTCCTTCTGTCCTTCCTAGGAGAAAGGGCCTTCGTCTTCTGCATCTGTTCAGTGGACACCTAACTTGACTTGGCCTGGCTGTTAGTTTGGTATTAGGTCGGTATCTTACATTTATGTGCCAGATACATTATTAGGTGGTAGTGATAAGACCAAATTACTTTGTGGGCCCTTGAGGGCCCCGCCTCCTGGCCCAGGGAGGTGGGGGCGGGCAGTGCCTTAGTGTAGGCCTGGATCAGAGTGGGGTGTCCCCTGTCTACGCTGGTGAGTGCGTGCACGTCCACCTCAACCCACTGATGCATTCCACTTGCCTCGTGCCACATGAAACCTCAAGTCCACGAGATTCTTTAGTCCTTGTCAGTTCTGTTAACCACCTGTTAGTGTCAGAACTGTATGTTAACTCTTTCTTGCCTGGTCAACCTGTCCTGACAGCCAGGGGCAGGGGTAGAGCAGAGACATGTGACCAGACCAGAGCCTTCCTGTGCAGTGATCTTAAAAACCGCCCCTTGGGAAGGCTGCAGCGAGGACCACACCTATGGATCTGTGCCCTCTCTCTTCCCCACCTGCAGCCTTGGATGTCAGGTAGACCTGCTAAGTTTTGAGTCCCCAGGGCTTTGGAAGGGGCACAGTAGAGCAGTTGGCATTCCATTTTTCCAGCCTCTTTCCCAGCCAGCTTTCTGTTTTTATGTCTTAAGCCATCAAGCAATGCAGAAAACTTTATGGTTTTACTCTCTTCCTTGCTTACCTGTCTCCCTCACTGTATAAATCAAAGGACTCAGATTCCCCCCTTCTTCCAGTCCTTTACTGTGAGGGCCAGTCTTTCTATTTGTACCTTGATGGACTCCAGCTCCCTTTAATTTGTCCTCCCCTGACTGATTAGAACAGCGCATCGTGGACACTCAAGGATGTTTGAATGAATGAAGGCATCTTGTCTGCTCTCCTCGTAGGAGCTCATTGTGTGTAAGCACGTCATCTTGCTGAGTGATACACATCCTTCATTTGATGTGCTAAGCACCTCTCGAGGGTCGACATCAATGCCCCTACTTTTCACAGGAGGAAGAGTCTGGGGCCCAGGCACGTGAAGACCCTCGCAGGCCCCTAGCCGTCGGGCTACCCTGCAGCATCTGTGGGATACTTAGGTAATGTGGTGAGAGCTTTCAGGATGGGAGCCCTGGGACAGAAGCCAGGGATGGACACCATCCAGTCACTTGACCTCAGGCAAGAGATTGCCCAACTTGAGTCCTCAGTTTCCTCATCTGGAAACAGGGTATGTGTGTCGGGGGGCGGGGGTGCTGGGATGCATAGAAACTGCCAGGTGCTGCCAGAGTTTCCTCTGAAATGCTCATAGGGCCCTACTGCACCCATGTCTGTGTATCTCAAGGAGTCTGTTTCTTCTCTGCTTCAGGATGAAGCAGACTGTCCTTTGCCCACAGCCTCCTCATCCCTCAGGCATGACCAGAAGGGCTCCTTCTGGTCATGCCACATTCCCTTGTACCACCGTGCCTTTGCACATGCTGTCCCCTCTGCCCAGAATGTGGACGCTCCTTTTGCTTGCTTGGAGGTCAGGTGTCCCTTGACGACTGGGCTTTCAGTTCTTTTCCCAGCACATCTTCCCTGACCCCCTGCAAGGCAGAATAAACTGCTCCTCCTTCCTGCTTTCCCTCCCTCCCCCCACCTCCTCCCTCCCTTTCCCAAATTCACTGGTTGAATGCCTCCTACATGCCAGGCATCCAACAGGTTGCTTTGGTTCCCGAGACAGCCTCTGGAGCTTACCTCTGTGGATTGAAGATATTTATCTGCTTGTCTCCCCCGCCCAGTCTCTGCCCCAGCTTCCTAGCACCTGGATGATGCTCAGGATCCTGACTGACTGCCCAGCAGCTTGGGTATTAACTTTAAAACCTGTTTGGTGTTGTCTTTGACTTCTTTAAAGTTGGGCCTCTCCCCTCCTTGGTTTTTGTGGGGTTTTTTTGGCGGTGTCAGCATTTCTCATCTCAGAAATTGTCTTTTCTTCCACATAACTTTTATTTGGTGCTTTCCAACCCCTCCGGAAGTCACCTATATTTGTGTTGAATCTCCTTTCCCTTGGACTGGAAGCCCCTGGAGAGAGCTTGAAGTCCTATTCTCTCCCACCTGCCTGGAATGAGTCAGGTTCCCGTATGGGAGTGGGTGGCAGGAGGCAGGGGTCGTTGCATTTCAGAGGTCTGGGAACTGACGGAGCCCCTCTTCTATGAAAGCCTGAAAAATAGTGAGGTCTGTCCAGACTGTGAGTTTGAGACCAGTCTCCTCAGCACTAATCTTTGTGGTTGGCTCTTTCCTTGGACGTCCCAGACCACCTGCCTTCTTCAAAGAGAAGGGCCAACAAAAGAACAATAAAAATACCGGAAACACCATGTCTTAGCTGTCCCCGCTTTCTTCAGGACCCTGTTTTACAGCCTAATAAATTGATGCAGAACCTGCTTTGGGCCATTTTTCCTGGAGGTGGTCATTGTCCCTTTGGAAAGCTGGCGCCTGCCTGGAGGATTGATCATTAACAAACTCAGGCATGGTCTGGGAACCCAGGGAGTTAAAGGCAAGTAACCCAGGGAGTGGGCTTGCACTGGGACGTTAAGGGCCTTTCCAGTAGTTGGACTAAGGGTGGGTTCTGTAGCAGGAAGCTGAGCTATGAGGCAGTGCCCTCCTTTCCAGGAGAATTCCTGTTATGGGGGAGTCCTCAAGGGTTCCCCTTCCCTGGTTTTTGTCTCCCTTTCTTTCCAACAAAAGCACGTCTGAGTACCTACATGGTGGCTGGTGCAGCCTGGCTGGGAGCTACACAGGGGTTTACAGTCCCATTCCTGGGATTTAATTTTGACAATTAAACAGTTGCCACTCATGGGGACGTGGGCCTTGGTTCTGATTTAGTCCCATGACCTGGACTCAAGTCCTGCTCATTACTTGAAAGCTGTGTAAGATTTAAGTTGGCTCATCTCTGAGCCTGTGTCCCCTTCCAGAGGTTGGCGATGAGGAGGTAGTCTCTGCTTCTGCTTGTTATAAGGATTAGAAGGAGTGCATATAGAAGCACTTGATACTTACTTGGTGCTTATAGTGGTCGGTCCCCAGCTCTTTCCATTGAGCATGATCTGCAGCAACCAGTGTGGCGCTGAAAACCTAGAATTTGGCCACAGAATTGCAGTGTTTGCGAGCCTCGGTTTGCTCATCTATAAAATGGGCATACTCACTCATCAGGTTGCTGAGTGTAGAAAATGAAATCATAGGAGGGAGGTGCTGGGTATATCCTGGGACAGGATATACTTATTTCCCATCACTCACTCAATAAGCTTTAAGGAGATATTAACTGGTATAGATCAGGTTAGTGCACGTAGTATAATAATCTAGAAATTTTTTACAGTGGGAGAGCAGAGGAGTGGGGAAGATTCCACACTTGGGTTTGGGGATCTGGAGAGGTTTCTGGGAGGCAGTGTCATCTGCTTCATCAGAAGGAGACCTGGGGGGTGGGGGAAGGCTGGAGACGTGGTCCTTCCCCAGCATCCTGTTCCTTTAAGCCTGGGCTTCCAGCTTCTCCACCAGGAGGTGAGACTCTGCAGAGAGCTGCTTGGAAAGCTTCATCTTCCCCCTCCCCCAAACTCTGGGGGTGTGAAGATGAACTGGTGTAACTATAGCTTGGTGTTTTGGTGTCTGTGAGAAAAGCAGAATTGGCTCAAGCTGCTTTCTCAGTTAAGGGGATTTAAGAAGGAAAAAAAAAAATTAATCCAACCCTGGTGATCAATCTGACACCTTCCCTTTGAGCCCCAGATGGCTGATTGGGGTGGAAAGTTGGCCACTGCTGCTGTTGGAGAATGGAATGGTGTCTCTGTCTCTCTCTCTACTGAAAATGATGGCTTTCTGTACACGCATGCACACTATTTATAAAGCCTGCCTGCCTGGTTTGGTTTTTTGGAGGATATTTCAATATTCCCAGAAGGTTCCTGTTGGTTAAATGTCATTCTTGGAGGTGTCGTGTTAACAGGGCTGGAAACCAGGTCTGTCTGCCGTGGTTCCGTCTTCCCTTCCTCTTCTCCCCTTGCTGAAGTCCCTGGCCTGGAGACTTTGAGGTAGACATCTCAAAGCAGGTTGGAGACCCAGGTTTTTGTCTCCGCCTGCCTTGAGTCTGGTGCCCTTTGTCTTTTAAAGACAACTTAAGGGGAAGTTTGGAAAGTGAAAGGAAAACATTCACTCTACCATTATCTTATCACAACTTCTAGACTTGGACAAAATGCTGTCCGGGTCTGAGCATGTGTTTGTGGTCTGCCGCTTTTTCTTTTGATAAGCGTGTTTCCACTTACTCCTAATTATCCTCTAATGGCTGGCTTTATTTAACTATTCTTCTATTACTGGATATTCCTTCCTGCCCTCCCCATCCGCACCCCGCCATCGTATATAACACTGCAGCGAACATCTTTGCATTTCATTTTGGATGGTTTCCTTGGAATAAATTCCCAGAAGTGAAATTACTAGGTCAGAAAGTATGAACCTCTCCTTTCAAGATCCTTGTGTCCCTTTGCCAAATTATTTTCCAAAGGATCATCTTGATGTGTACTGATGCTCTAATAGACATGGCTATTGTAACTGCATTTTAACTTGGACTAGGGATTATAAAACAAGTATGTAAAGGGAGTTCTTTCTTTGCCCTAGATGAAAAATTTTATAACTCAGACTTTCCTACTTTTTGTACTAACTACCAAGTCCAACTGCGATGTGCTTGCTCGCCAAGGGGAGCGTGGTGAGTCCTTTCTGTCCCCTGACTGCCAGGGACTCTCAGCTGCCCAGGAGAGAGGAGAGACCAGGAGAGAGGAGAGACGGGGGCTGGAGGGAACAGAAGTAGAGCGGGCGCACCCTTGTGTTGCTGCCTGAGTTGCCCATGCTCTCGGAGATGGAGGAAGACCAGGAGAGCTGCGACGCCGAGAGTGGGCACAGCCAGTGCTTCCTCTGTACAAGAAGGCTCTGGGAGTGCCCTGGTTCATCTTTCTGTTCAACAGTGTGTATGGGGCCTCCTGGGCACCAGGCTCAGTGGGGATAGGGAGATGGATGGGAGCCAGCAGTCTCTCCAGGCAGACAGAATCACACAGGGAGTTTCTATATGATGTGACAGATGGCTGGAGACGGTGCCATGGATGATCAGGGCTGGAGTGACAAGCTCTGCCGTTCTTTTGTTCTTCGGATTTTCGACTCCCTTCTCCCTTCCCTGTGCGATGGGGGCTTCCCTTACCAAGCAGGAAGGTTGGTCAAATCAACAAGTATCCCTGCCTTGCCCAGTGTTTGTTCTCAGCCGGCTTGTGACTGCATGGAATTTCCATGCTGGGAAGGGATGTTGGAAGCCAGCACCCCAGTCCCTACTGGGATACAGCCAGTGACGGGGTGCTCACTACCTAATGAGGCGCTACTACTCCAGAGTAGCCTCTACTACTCCAGAGACTTTCTCTCTAGAGCCTTTGGAGGTCCTTTTTATGAAGGATCTAAAGAAAAATGTAAGGTTATAGAATATTTGTCCAGGGAAGCAGGCTTAGAGGTTTCAGGCCCCAAGTCCCATCGATTTAACAATCTGCTTAACAAATCTTTTAGTTTTTTGAGGACCTCAGCTCTTGGTCACACTGTGACATATATAGAAGGGTTCTTACACCCGTGGGTCTGCAAAGTGGAAAGTCCTTTTTATTCACTGCTTCTCCTCGGAGTTTGTGCTACATGGTATGTCCTCAGAAAAGCTTTTTTGGGTGTGTCACACACATTGGGTTGGTGTGGTTTGTCATGGTGTGGTCACCTACCCCCACCCCCACCAGAGAACCAAGTGATCCTGTCGCCCCTTGGAGACTGGGTCTAGGGTTACATGTTGGGCTGGGTGCTCTTTCCCTTCTATTTGAGAACTGGGAAGAGCCCTCAAATAGGAGGGGAAATTTGGGTGCTGGCCCTAACTCTGCTCCTTATTAACTGGCTGGCAGGGCCCCTCCCAGCCCCTATATTCCATCTTGGCCCCTCTGGTACCTTCCAGGCCTAGAAAGTGAAAATCCCAGAGTTCATGCTTGCTTGCTGCCCTGAGGTTCAGGGAAACTTAGTTATCTCGACCCTAAGGAGCATCCGCTTAAGACCTCTGCACAGAGGCAGTGGGCAGCCTGCAGCCATTGGGGAAGGGGGCAATCTGGGCCTTCGCACTTTGGCACAGGACCCCAGGGGACTTGATTTTGGCGGTCAGAAACCAGCACACAGCAGGCTTTGGTGTGGTCATCTCCCCCACCCCCAACCTCTTCCTGGCTGTGGAGCAGAGAAGCCCTGAGTCAGGAGAGAACTGTGCAACCTGCAGACCGTGCAGGCAGGAGGGAGGGTCACAGGACCCTGCTCCCAGCTGCCTTCCATTGTCTGATCCGCAGTGACCGCAGCCCCCACCCCCAGGTCGTCTTTTTGAGAATAAACATATCAACAGGATTGATTACCCGATCGGCCCCTGGGCAGCTGGCTCTGGCCTGCATCTGGAGCCGATTTCTCTGCAGTCACACACCCATTGTCTTGGATTGTTCACTTCCACAAATCAGAGGTTGGCTTCACCGCCCTAACCCTACCACGACCCCCAGATGCTTGTTTGTCGGTCGAATGAACACTTCCTGCTCAATGAAGGGAAAAAAAAAAAAAGAGCCTGAAGCACACGTGGGCAGCCCTCAGTCCCTACTCTGCTCTGTTGTAGACAGGATGTTCCCATCCCAGCCCCTCCCTGGCCTCCGCCCGCCCTGGGCCTGCCTTTCCAAAGTGGATTCAGAGTGGAGGAGATGTTTCCAGGAAGCTGGACTGTCACCCCCTCTCCTCCCAATGGAAGGGACACCCAGGGGCTTCAGCTGTACACTGTCCCCAAGTGGGACCAGCAGGTTGTGAGCCCTGGCACCCCGGGCATGGGGATTGGTCTGGTCTGAACGCTGGGCTCAGGATCTGTGATGTCCTGATGGGACAGCCTTAGGGGCACAGGGACGGTCGACTCTTGCTTTGCTTGGGGTAGGGGCTGTGAAGGAGTGAATGGAAAGGGTTCTCAGTTTCTGTATGAAATCCTGCCTGTTCTTCCAGGTGCACTGTGAGCTTCACCCTCCTTGGAAAAAGAAGCCCCCTCTGACCACTTGCCCCAGACACTCTCCCTTTCCTTTGAAATACTGCAAAGTTCAGAGCTGGCGGTGTGTGCTGAAGCCCTTTTTCCTGTGGGCTGCCGCTTTGTTGCACAAGAATGAGGAAGGCCGATTGGCCAGTGAGAGCTGGAGAGAAGCAGTTGGGTTTAGGCTAAGACAGATGTGTCCCAGAGCCTCCACCAGCTGCAGGGGGAGGCCTGGCTGCTGTAGGTGTGAGGCTGCAGAACATGGGCTGTGGGAGAATGACACCGGGACTCTGTGCTGTCTTATTGCTTTTTCCTAGTGACGGTAACTTGGCCCGTCCTCTAGCTGCAGACCTGTGTATGCACCAGACATGGGAGTAGGGGTGGAGGTGGCTGGTGGAAGGGTTCAGGGTAGTTGGGCTGCTTTGCATAGCCCACTGATTTGTAGCTCCCTCCCTGAGCAGTTGTGGTGATGGTGGGCATGACACGGCAGTCTTGTCTTACCCTTGTGGCTATGTGTCTGGCTTGTGTGTTCCTGATGAGAGTTCTTCAGAATAGCCTCAATTTGGGGCTCGTGTTGGTACAGTCCTTTTAGTTTTCCAAGCCCTTGGCCTCTCCTGTCCTTCATGAGCCCTACAACAGCCCCACAGATTAGGCAGGGTGCTTATCTTCCTTCACTTGGCCCCTATGCCCTCCAGGTTCTCCACACCACCTTGCTGCTTTCTGGCTTTTGTTCATAAACAGAGCGTGTTCCCAGCTCAGCCCTTCCCACCCCTTTGCGTGAATATTTCCAGCCTCAGAGGACCTTGGTTCTCATTCAGAGCTGTTGGTGGGTTTCTGCCTTGAGGCCGGGCTGCCCAGGGCCAGGCTGTCCCTCTGCTGCCCCCTTCTGGGGTGGCCCGTTCTCTCCCCGTGCCTGTCCCCTCCTTGCTTTCCCGGCAGTCTCGGCCTTGGTGTTGTCACTAGTGGTCGTCGGGGGAAGTAGACCCTAGCACATGTGACTTGGGAGACCTGTGAAGCTGCTCGAGGGCCTGGAGAGATGAGGGTGGGGACCTGGCTCCTTCTAGCTGCCACCAGCCCTCAGTGCAGAGACCCAGTCTCACAGGCAGACAGGCTCACCTTGCCCTGCCTGTCACACGTTATAGGCATTTCAGTTGTCTGGCGGAGCAGCCTGTGAAAATACCATAAGCGGGGGAATGCTCCTCTTCCCAGGAGTGGAACAGGCAGGACCCGGTACCCGGCCTTCCTTCCGACTCCCATCAGGGATGCTGCCCGCCCCAGCCCCGCTTTTCCACTTAGCTCTTGTTCTCCCCAAGGTCTGGACTAGTACTTTGTAGATGGCATCAGGGAACCACTTACCCCAATTAAAAGAGCCAGAGCGGGGTGGGAGGAAATGGGCTGGGGTGTACTGGGACTGTGTTAGCTAATGCAAGGAGTGCTTTTTAAAAGGCAGGTAGAAAACTTATTTTTCTCTTTGTAGATTAATTAAAGCCCCTTCTTCAAATGAACCTCTGGAAGGTGTGTCAATGGGCCCTGTTTCCCTGTGGATACCCAACTCTGTGCAAACTAACCCCCCTCCACCAGAAAAAAAACCTCCATACTCTCAATGCCTTTCGAAATTTCTGTGAAAGGTGACCAAGTGTTTTTTAAAAGAGCTCCCCCTCTGTGATAAATGCCAGGTAGTGACTGAGCCTGCAGCCCCCCAGGGAGCGTGAAGAAAGCCGGGCTAAGCATTGAAGAATGGGCGGAGAGAGGGTAGGAGGCTGGCTGTACCTCCCCGAAGTCCCCGCGGCATGCTGGCACAGAGCTGGGCATCTCGTCAGAGCCGGGCAGATGGCGTTCACCTGCTCGGGACGCGCTCCCTCGTGCTGGGGCCCTTGGAGTTGCAGGGATAATAACAGACAGCTGCCAGCTCCGGGCCGAGGTCTGCGGGCATTCAAAGGCTTGGAAGTGTGCGGGGAGAAGAAGCCTCCCTTGCTAGCTCGCTCAGGGCCTCCCCTCTCGCCTCGCCTCGCCTTTTGTTTTGAGATTTGTGCCCCCCTCCCTCACGCACCAACATCCGAGCAACAAGAGCATTTTAATAGAGGACAGTTCTGTTTTGGAAACGACAAGAAAGCGCCTCGTCGAGTGTGACCTGGCCTCTCCTTTGTCCGGCCTACCCTGCTTTGTGTGCGCCTGCAATGGGTTTTGTTCCAAGGGGCAAAGGAGTTGGACATGGATTTGGTGTGTTCCTGGGGTTTTCTTTCTTTTTCCTTTTCTTGGCAGCGGCTAAAGCTTTGGGTTATTTCTGAGCACAGGGCATTTGGGGATCTGGGGATTTTCGGGACCACTCCAGGGTCTTTGAGTGACCGTGTGGTGTCAGAAAACAGTGAGCAGCAGAGAAGGCAACTTTCCATCTGCCTGGCGTTTTCTCAGCCCATTGTGTACATGTGGAAGGGACAGATAATTTCTCAGAGTGCGATGGGCCTCGCATCCTAGTAGGAACGTTTCCCAAGGTATCAATGAAACTCAAGGCTGACTGTTTTGAGAACCAGCTTCATTTCCTTTCTCTATCTGTAGCAAAAGGGTGCTGGTGCTTCCTTGGTTATCTGGTTACCACATCGTGGCTAAAGTCTGTGCAGGCCAGTGTTGAGTCCCCCTGGCCTGTCTCAGCAGCAGAATCTGCTCTCATTAGGCTACTTGCAAAAAAATGTATCTTGTTTGGAGGCAGCTCAGTTTGATGGGGTCTGGTAGAAATTTTATAACCTCCCTCCATACAGAACTCATGCCTCACTCGTTCAGGCCAAGCTTGGGAGGCAGGTTTGCCCAGCAAAGTAGAGTGTCAATAAGATGAGGAAGTCTATTTGATGATCTACGCTGCTGGAAGTTGGCATGCTTCATGGGCTCACATGCACTGTGTGTGCCTCGTACAGCCCATCAGAGGGTGGTATAACTTTGTTACAGTGGTAATCAGACTAGCTTTTTATCTCTTATCCCTAATCATTCCAAACCAGTGGGATTTTTCTATACAGCCACCCGCAGAGATTGCCTTTTCCTTAGGGGGAATGGCCATTTTTCGGCTGTGCCACACAGCTTGTGGGATCTTAGTTCCTCCACCAGGGATTGAACCTGGGCCCCGTGAATGAAAGCATGGAGTGCAAACCACTGGACTGCCAGGAAATTTGCTTTCTTTGGTATTCTTAATTTTCAGAGCAGACCTAACAGTGAATTCCTGCCCTTCTGATCAGTGACCTGTCCTGCTCTTCTGTTGTTTTAACTACTGATGAGCAGCTCTGGGGAGGGAGATGTGCTTTAAAATATTGCTTAGCTCATTCTATGAACACTAGAGATTCAGAGATAAACGAAGGCAGGGTCTCTGTCCTCGAGGAGCCCACCAAGGAGACAAATGGCCCTGAGCACAGTACAGTGGGGTGGGTCCCAGGCAGGGTCCAGCCAGGCTGCATCAGGCGTGGAGGACGGGGAAGACTGGTTGGTTCCGCAGGGCCGAGGAGATGCAGGGTGAGTATAAAAATTGGTCGAAGAGGTGATGACTTAGGAGTGGAGAGTGGGTATTTGCTGCAAAGCCAGGAGGGTGGGGAAGCGATTATCCTCAAAGGAGGCCATGTGCCCTCGGGTTCTAGGGCCGAAAAAGCAGAAGGAGAAGGATGTGATGGGGGCGTAGGGTACCCCAAGTTAGCGGGGCCAGAATGGCCTCTTGAAACCTGAATTTCTCTCGTCCTGGGGGCTGTGGGGACAGGGAGCGACTGGAATCCTATCTGAGTCTTTCACCATTAGAGTCCTCAGGTTGAGTGTCAAGGTCAGTAACGGTGGTGGGCCGCAGTGGAAGAGCCTGTGGGTGTCAGGTAGATACCAGCTCTGCCAGCTACTGCTGTGTGACCCTCGGTAAGCTAAGCCTCAGTTTCCCGCACTGTGAAATGGATCTTCTAAAGTATTTACGTCTTGGGGTTGGTGTGAGACGTGATCATAGTAAGTGCTCGGCACGTGGAAGCACCCAATAACAGTGCACCGTGGTTATCATCTGTGTAACGATACTCCCAGCAACAGTTCTTAAGCAATGTCAGGGGGCTGGTCTCACTCTGCCCTGCCCCTGTCTTTCCCATTCATCTCAGGGATCACCCAGGTTAGGGGTGAAGCTGGTCAGTGAGGTCTCACTGTGGCCATGGCACTTTCCCTCTGTTACACAGCCTGGTTTCAAATAACCCGATGTTTGCCGATAATGAGCTTGGTGTCTTGGCCTGAAACTCTATGCCTGTTTGGACCTGTAGCTTTCCCTGGGTCCTCCAGTGGATTCGTCTGTGACACACGGCCGGCACCAGGCTAGAGCTTATCACACACCCGGGTGTGCTTTATCGTGTTCCTCCCATTCTCTCCCTGAGCTCTGCCTCCCTGGGGAGGCTCCTGGGGTTCCGTGCAGGCAAGACTTGGTCCAGCCCTGGGAGGGCGTCCCATCCAGAAGAAGGAATAAGAAAGGAACCCAGGAGCTGCCAGCCTGGATAGTAGGGGGCGTCTGGGAAGGGCTCCTGAGGAACATGGCATTTCCGTGGGACCCTGAGGTTAGGGAGTTTGCACACATGAGAAGGATGCAAGGGTGTCTTGGTGGAAGATGAGATATAAATAGATGACAGAGAGGAAACAGCTAGCAGGCAAGAGTGACTGGCCTTGGGACAAAACCGGGAGAGAAGGGTCTTCCTGGGCAGTTCATGGGTTAAGATTTCAGTGCAGGAGGCGCAGGTTCGATCCCTGGTTAGGGAACTAAGGTCTCACATGCCACATGGTGCAGGCCAAAAAGGATAAAGCTGGGAGAGAAAAGTCCGCTGGATGGAAAACCAGATAGTAATGACCCTCTTTGAACCTTGAAACCAAGAGAGAATTTCCTTCTGCCTATGGCCCATCCTTCATAAAAACATCCAAACTTGAGGCCTCTTGCTGCTTCTCTGTGACTCCCAGTTGCCCAGCCTGCAAAGGAAGCCAGTGGCTTCCAGCTTGAAGCTTTTTTTATGTGTCTAGGAACATTCCATGGGCCCGTGACTGCTCACCAAAGTAACTTTCTGCTCTCCTAACTGGATCTAATTTGCCGTTCCTCGGCCGTGACATCTGATAATAGGAAATTTACTATTTATTAAATGCTTATAGTGTGCTGCCTGCCGTGTTAGGCAGGTGCTGTGACCCCATTGACTAGGGAAGGGAGGCACTGGGGGACCAGTGACATTGCCAAGGGGAGGGCTTGGGTCTGCACCGGGTAGTTCACATCTCCTGAATCTCTTGATTCCTTATAAGGACCCTGGGGAGTAAGGTAGCAGTTTCCTTCTTACCCAGTTGACAGCCTGATGTCTTTCAGCGTGCGGATGTAATCAGAACTGGGATTTGTTACCTCTAGCCGTGCGCCCCCTGCTGCACCTCCCGCTAGACGTGGTTGGCCCAGACTTTCTCCTGTCTCTTGTGGTACATGTACTGGCCCGCGAGTGCTCCTCGGAGAGTTGCACCAGGTCCCAGGCATCCTCGCCCCTCCATGGGGGTGGCGGTATGGGTTTTCTGTATCACCTTCTCTGCAGTTATAGCGGATCAAGGCTCACCTCAGCCTTCAGTCCAGGGCCAGGGCTTGTTCTGATGCGTGAGGACCAGTCTTTTCTCTGAGAGCGTCCCCAAAGCTCAGCTTTCAACGTTGTATCAACAGTGTTCTCTGTGTAGAACATCCTGGGGCCTGGCTCCGGCGACCCCTCTGGGACTCTGCTCTTCCGCCTCTGCCTCTGGCTGCCTGCTATTCACATGGCCTCTGCACACACTGGCCTTCCGCGTGGAATGACCTGGCTTTCTGGAGCACCCACCCCCCACCCCCCACACCTGCTGAACCCTTTTCCCACCCTGCTTCCTAAGCCCTCATTCAGCCCTTTTCCTTGGAAAGGCCTCTTCAGCTCCTCTATGTGAGAGTAGCTAGCCCTGGGCCCCTGTGTCTGGTGCCCATTTGGAATGTGTGTTTCCTGCTTCTCAGAGGAAACCTACTCTAGAACTCTCTAATTCCTCAAACTCAGGAAATTGAGGCACTGCTTCTGGTTTCTGGAAGGCAGGTGGGTGGGGGTGACTGGTTCAAGGTCCCTGAAGTCGCCTGGAGTCATTGTTCCTGGCTCCCAGCCCCACACAGCAGTTTTACTGCCTGTTCTTCTTACCAGAAGCTGCAGGTCAGAGCCCTGCCCGCTTTCCATGCCTTCTGTCACCTGGCTCCCGCACACCTGACCACGCCCTCGCCTGGTTATATTCAGATCTCAGCCCTGCCTGGGCATCCTGTACAGGCTCAGGGCTGCCCCCTCCCTCCCTCAGCTGCCCTTTCTGGGCTTCCCCTTGCCTGAGATGCCATCTTTTTTCTCCTTTGCTCTTGTCTACATCGTCATTCATGGAGCAAACGTCTTGGAGGCAGTGCTGTCTGATAGGAATACAATGGGAACCAGACATGTCATCTTAAATGTTCTGATAGGCACATGAAAAAGGTATAAATAAACAGGTGAAATTAATTTTAAGAATATACTTTATTTAGTCATACGAATGTATGTCTGAAATACTGTCATTTTAAGACGTAATCAGCGTAAAAATCATTACAGTTATTTAACGTTCTTACTTCTCATACCAAGTCTGTGAGATCTAGTCCGTATTTTACGCATCTCAGTTTGAATTGCCTGTGCTTCAAGTACTCAGCACCCTTTGCAGCTGGGGCTTCCATGTTAGACCTGTGGGTGTGGGGAGTTAAGAGCATGAGGTCTGTAGAGGGGTGGGCTTGTCTTATGTTGTCTCTTGACTGTGCCATTTTATTAGCATGGGCCTTGGGGAGGGTGATGTCCCCTGTCTGAGCTGGTTATCTGCAAAAGCGTGCATCCTCACTTCATGGGGGTTGTCAGAAGAACTGAATGAAGGGCTCATGTAGGGACTCAGCACAGCATCCAGCACATAGCATCCGTCATTGTTTATATTGAAACAGTGACTCCTTGAGTGACTACCAGGGGCCGGCTTGGTGCCAGGACCTACCCCCCGGCCCCTGGGCTGACCTTCAAGGTAGTCCACCTCGTAGGCCCTGCCTACACAAGGGCTGTGAGGGACAGGGAGATGGGCCCGCTCAGGACAGGGGCTCTGGCAGGAGCACAGAGGAGGGGGTGGTAATCAGGAGAGGCTTCCTGGTGGAGTCCCCCCAGCCCCACCCACCGCCTCAAGCTCACCTTGGGTCCCTCGGCCTCCAGAGCCCTCTGTGACAACCCTGGCGCCCCTGTGACTCCCGTTTGCTAGCTCTTTGTCCTGTGTAATTAGTGCGGTGTGCCTCCCTCTTTTCTCTAATTGTGTTGTACAGCATGTACTTTATTATATCAGGGTATAATACCGTGAGGCTGGCAGTTATCTTGCTCACTAATTGTTTCGTGTGTCTGTCTCGTCTGCCCCGCCAGATTACCCACTCCTTCTGAGCAGCCAGCGCTGTCTCCGTAGCTTTCTGTTCCCCCAGCCAGGGAGGGCTGGGCATCAGGGCCCAGGTTCGAGTCCTGCATTCCCTACACTGATTTGGTCTGGCTGCAGACAAGTCACTCTCCTTCCTCTTGTGAACAAGCAGAGTGACCCAGGGACATTTAAGCCCCATTCTGCCCTAACATCCTCTGAAGTAGTGGATTTCTCTCCATAGGTTGAGCTTCAGTGTGCCCAAGGGGGTGCACGGTCCTTCTTGGCCTACCAAGTAAACATGGAGCATCCATGAAGTGCCAGCTGTTGGGAAGATCCTGGTGAATGAGAAGATTTCTACCCTCAGGGTGCTTACAGTTTAGAGAAGGGAACGGATTTAAAGGAGTAAAACTGTCAATATTGTATTTAATCAGACTTGTGATCTGCATTCATTTAGTGGGTCTGAATACGTCGTGTGCAGCCTTGCCTTGTACTGAGCAGTAGAGGGGTGCCCTCACGCTTAGCAGGTGGAGGACACAGACCCACAGACACCCTCACAGGAAGACGTTGTCATGCCCGTGGGGAGGGTTGGGGGCCCTCCAGGGGGGTGTTTTACACCTCCTGCCCAGAGTCCTCTCAGAATCCAGAGAGCAAAGTACAGAGTTGGAACCCCCTTCCCTCCCGCGCTGCCTGGTAAGGCTGGGGTGTTTGTGCTGCTGCCTGGCACATGATTTGGGGGAGGACACTAAACACAAGCCAGATGAAGGCGCTGCCCGCGGGTGCCTGGGAGCAGGGGGCGGCCCTGGGAGCGTGCGGCTGGGGCACCCTTTATAATCACAACACTGCGGCAAAGGCTCCGGATCCCGGGGTGGCGACGGGCGGGGAGGCCGGCTTCCCATCTGCTCGGCCTCCTTTGGCTCTGAATGGATTAGTTCTGTTTGGGTTGGAGCTTACCGTTGTGTGTGTTTTTCATCCCCCTCCCGTTTGTTCTCTCTCCCTGGCCTGAGCGCCCGCTCAGAGCGGCGAGGGTCCCGGCGCAGGCAGGGAGAATTGTGAAGTGGCCATTATTCAAGCAAGAAAGGGAATAATTGGAGTTTGCGTTCTTCTGGGCTTCTATGGAAACTCGGCTGGGGCTGGGGGTGGGTGGGGGTGAGGCCTCGGGAGAGCGAGAAGGTGGGTGTCATTTTAGAAACTGAGGTATAGCGTGGTGTGTGTGTGTGCGTGACCCCACCTGGTGTGGGGTGCCCCTTAGCTGAGTTGGTGCTGGGAAACCACAGTTGATCTGGTGGTGGTGGTGGCGGTTCTCACAGATGGGGCGTCTGAGCGGCTCCGATTCATACCAGAGGATTCTGGTGAGGCTTCTGTCGCAAGCCACTGTTGGCGGGGAATGGGTATTACGGGCTGTGTGATGTGGGAAAGGACTCCGTGTGGGCCTGCCGCTGACCTCACCAAGGGCCCTCTGTCTGAGCCTGTTTTCCCAGTCTATCAAGTGGGGGTGGTGATTGCTATCATGCAGGCTTGCCGAGGGGGCAGAAGGTACGTGTGTAGGAGAGCTGGTGCCACCCAGCAGACACGGGAAGTGTACAGTAGAGCCTAGGAGGACCCAGGTCTTCATGACACTCTGGGGACTCTGGGTACGTGGGGCGTTGGCAACACCCGTGGACCCTGCTGGATTTCTTGTTGGGCTCAGGGAGCTTTTGCAGGTAAAGCAGACTTACGGGGACCCAGCACTGGTTTTATACCTCCTCTTTGAAACAGAAGGTCTGTCCCTCCCATCGGTGGTCCCTCAGTCTCCACTGGGAGCCCTGCTGTGGAATGGATGTTTGGGGAGAGAGGGGTCAGGGGAGGCAGGGGAAGCGACCACAGTCTTGGCCTTTCAGAGTCCACATTCTAGCTTAGAATCAGAATTTCACACATGTGGAACAATTAGAGAAAAATAACAGATGGTGTCTGATCAGATGTCAGCGCCCCAGACGGCCCCACCCCCCAGCAGAAATAATCCTCCTTTCTCTGGGATCCCGGAGCCGGGCGCAGACTTGTGTGCTCCCCTGCGTGCATTGGTGTGTAATTGGTCGTTAGTGCCATTAGTTGTGCAATAGCGCATGTGGTTGAGTGCCCCACACGCTGGGTCCTCTCCTCAGTCCGTCCGTCCTGTGTTGGTCCAGCCGTCTCCCCTCGGGGCCTCCAGGCTGGCCTGTGCGTCCCCTGCTGCTGCGCTCTGGAGCCCTCGAGCAGCTCTTCTTGTGCTGCCTCTAGACCTCTGTGACTCCCCACTTTCTTGGATGCTTGGTCCTGGTGGCCGTCTCCTGAGTTGGGTCTTGCTGTAGGAGCTTTTGGCTGACCTAGAGGATGAAGATGAAGAGCCTAGCCAGCCACAGGTCCAGTGCTGCTAACCAGTGGTGTGATGTCGACACTCCCCTATCCTTCCTGAGCCTCCCTTTTCTTGACTTTAAAAAGCTGGGATTGGAGTAAGCAGTGTTTCTGGTGTTGGTTCTGAGATTTCAGGTTTCTTTTGGAGGTTGTGTTGGCCTGAAAATGCCTTTGGTTTGCTGGACCTTTAGCTGGGCCTGGAGATGCCTCATAGACCATTTGCCTTCTAGAATCTGATGGTCTAGTGAGAAAAACGGACGTAAGCAGATGCTCATGGTGCTGCAAAGGGTCCCGTCACTGGATGTCCCAAGAGAAGGCCCTCCTGGCTCGACCCAGAGGGCTTCCTGCATGCGGTGGCTTTTTTGTGGTGGTCCCCAAGAGAAAAAAAGAGGCAGAAGATGGTGACTGAAAGGGAAGAGTGTGACAAGAGCATTGCAGGGTAGGGGCTCCCTGGCGATACAGTGGTAAGTCTCCATACTTCCAGTGCAGGGGGCACAGGTTTGAACCTGGTCGAAGAACTAAGATCCCATGTGCTGCGTGACACCACCGCGCCCCCCCGCCCCAACACACACACACACAAAAGAGAGAGAGCATTCCAGGGAAAGGGAAGAGCCTGTATAAACACTTGGAAGCTTAAAAGACTTGCCATGTTCAGGAAGGAGGGCCTATGGGGGTGGAGCTGAGACTGAAGGGCCCAGGGCAGCATGCAGCCTGGAGCAAAGTCCTCTTGGGTTGTGAGTCTGCCCATGAGATCTGCCTGGGGACAGGAAGGAGGACAAGAGGACGAGTAGTCAGATCCATGAACAAAGGAGGCTGGTGCACTGGTCCAGGAGCGAGTCCAGTGGAATGATGGGGAAGACATGGTGTGGGGTGTTGTATGGAAGCTGGGAATAAGCCTGGCCTATGGAGACCTGGCACAATTGGGAGGATTGCCCAGACCCCCTTGACTGTCACACATTTTCCTAGTAATTTGGTGCCCTTGTACCCAAGAGGGTGGGCTTAGGGGTGATTTGCCTCAGCCTGGATTTGCTGAGGACATTGCAGGGGAAAAAAACCAACCTCCATCCAAATTATCCAAAGAGTGAAAGCATGGTGGCATGTGGAGCACCCCGGCCTGGTCCTGGGCGTGTCTGTCTCTTGCTGTGAGCCTGCGTTTCCCTTTGGTGAAGATGGCAGGGGCGGGGGTGGCAGGACTGGTGCCTGCGGTGTGCTAGCCCGCCCCCATGACTGCCGCCTTTGTTTCAGGGGTTGGAGGATCACGCAGGGCAGGGTGGCTCATTCTTGGCAAGTGGAGTGGAAAATGCCAGTGTCTTAAAGCGAGTCCCAGAGGGGTGGGGATGGGTGTGTGTGTACTTGGCTGGGTGTGCCCCCGAGCATCTCCCTTGAACAGGGCATCTGTGCTCTCCCAGCCTGGAAACTGCATGGAGCTCCTTCCCTTCTAAGATCTCATCTCATCTTCCTATTAAACATTAATAATAACTGATGACTAACCCTCAGCAGGACCGAACCCCCAATACACATTGGGCAGATATTGCCTGTGTGTGTGGTCTCCGTGCATGTCCTTGACCCAGCGTGGCACCTACAACAGAGCAAAGCGTGTGTGTGTGTGTGTGTGTGTGTGTGTGTTTTGTTGTTGCTACTTTGGAGCCACTGCAGAATTTCTCATCACTGCCAAGTTACTTCCTCGGGATATATTTAGATAGTGCGAGATGAGCGAGAAGTGGGCGACGTGTATTTGCACAGGGATGTTTGCACACGTTGACCGTGGTGTTTTTGGAGCCGATGTCCAAGAGCTGGCTCCTTGCTCAGCCCTTGTCACACTCTTGTCGGGGAAGGGCTGTGAGTAGCTCCTCTCGGGGATGGGGTGGGTGGGAAAGCATGGTGGCAGGACAAGTCTTCTGCTGCCCTCTGCCTTCTCCCTCCCATTGAGAATGAAGTCAGGGTCGGGGGCTTCAGGAAGAGTTCAAGGAGGCAGCTGGGAAGCCCACACTCTGCCCAGAGGGGCTGCTGTCTCCTGCTGTGGGGTGGACACTGTTATTGCACCCTGATAAGATGAATATAATTACTTGGTTGTTTATCTTTATTGGAAGTCATGGAGACTGTGTTGGCTCCCCAGGGTGGGGTAGGCAGGTCTGGCCCTGCACCCCTGCTCTAAGCACTTTCTCCCACTTCCTTCCTTCCTGCCCTCTGTTTTAGTGTGCCCCTCTCCTCTGTTTGAGTGTGTGTCATCCATATGGCAGCGTGGCGTGATAGGGTCCAGAGTGGTCTGACTGCAGCCAGGGGGCCTCGGGTCCAGAGCGGTCTTCTGTGGCCTCCCCAGACCTAATCAGCTTACAGTGGGGCAGGGCAATGCTCTTCTGTTATTAAATTCAGAGCCCTGGTCTGCATGATGGAGGCAGCTTTAATGAGATTAGAAAGCTTAACCGAGAGGCCAATTAAATCTGGGCCCGTACCTGTTTGGGCGGCTGTCTAAGCCCCGACCTGCATCCGGAGGCTTTCTACAGGCCTCCTGGGAGCTTGGCTGGGGAGGGTGAGGGGTAAAAGATGCCTGCCCATCTAACCACCCCTGGACCTGGGGCTGCTCAGGGCAGAGGCAGAACCCAGGAGGAGTTTTCTGGGACATCTGATCCTGGAGTTCCCCAAAACTGGATCCCTAGAGGCTTCCTGCAGCCTGGGGAGGGTGGTGACTGGGCGGCTGGCAGAGCCCCCAGGTGATTCTGATGTGCAGCGAGGTTTGGGAACCAAGAATTGAATCCACCCCTGTTTTTCTTTAATAGACGAGGGAAAGGGACTCATGGGGGGCAGCCTGCCAGGGCCTGGCACCCAGCCCCATGCCTTTATCACTGTAGTGCCCTCCTTCCTTCCCAGCCCCTTGGGTTGTCATGAGACAGGGGATGCAGTTGCTCTTCTGTTCACACCCAGTTTTCTATTTGTTTCTTCAAACTCCTGTGTAAGGTAGGCCAGGCAAAGAATAGTGACTTCCCATTTCACAGATGGGCAAGTTAAGGTTGAAGAGATCTGCCTCACACTGGTACCATCACTGGAAGGCCTGTTTGTAAGATTAAAGTCTTTCCCTTCCATGACTGGAGTCTTCCTTTTGGTTCCCACTGGAGGGGATGCAGTGTGTTGGTGTGTGATGAATGGACCCAGCCAGGAAGAACTGTGACCTTGTAAAGACACTTAACCATCGTGGTCTTCGTTGGCAAGGTAGGTCAGATACAAAACAAAGGAGCAGGCTATTGAGAGGGCTAAGTGAGATCAGCTTCCTTTCCATGTCTGCATGATGTGTTATTTCTGTTCCTGGAATGCGGAACCAGCCAGCTTTGGGGGACAGTGATGGGAGTGCTGAGAGGCTCTACAGGTGACCGGTGCCCCACCGCCCCACCTAGCCCACACAGGGCACGGAACTTCCTTGGTGGATAAAAAGTGGAGAGAAGGGTATAGAAGAAATGTCTATTCAACAAAGTAATTATTGTCCACCTGATGGTAGGCTGAGCACTGTTTCTGGGGGAAGCAGAAACCTTACTTTCATAAACTCTGGGAAGCAAGGCAAATCATTGCCATTTTCTAGATAAGACTGCCAAGGCACGATGTCTTGGAGGACTCGGGTCTCAGACCTTTCCTGCCCTCCCACTAGGATTGTGAGGCTGCGGCTAGGTCTGTTAGCAGAGAAGCTGGGGGACTCCTTCGTGTTCTAAGGTTCTAGGTTCAGGTTTTCTGGAGGCCTGTGGATTAAAAAACTCCTATCTGCAGTGGAGAAAACCAGGCCACAGCCTCAAATGCAATTAGACAAAAATAAAAGAAAACCAGAGTGCTTTAGACCAGATTTGCAGCAGAGTGGGGAGTTTGGTCATCATCCTTCAAGAATGGTCCTGTGATGTCTATGTGGCTTACACGTTTCAAGCTAGGAATAGAACTAAGATTCAAATTCAGGTCTTTTCCAAGGTTTCCATGTTTCTCTTCTCCAATGATTGCTTGAGAAGAGGAACATGGAGACTTTGGGAAGATAAGGCCTCTCTTTGTCCCTTTTGACATTTGGATTTATGAGAGTATGTTCTGTTCTTTAAAGTTACATCTATAAAGAAGAAAAATAAAAGACATTTCCCAGAAGAGCCGGGCCTAGCTTTGTGCAAAAGCTCTCTCACAGCCCCCAGTCATTCAGTGGTTACTGATTTTATTGGACATATTTGGATACTACTATTGAATATTTGGATTCTACTTTTTGGAACCAGTAGTCCTGCAGGGAGATAGCTTTGTCCATATGATAAGGCCAGGTAGAAAGTCTTGTAGGGGTTACAGAGTTTTATGTTGACTTGGAAGAGGAAAAAAATCATCCTGCCCAGTGCCCAGGGCAACCTGAGGAATGGATGGGTAGATGGACTAGAATGGCAAAAGCCAGCAGGGAGGTGGGCATTCTGGGTGGAGGGATGGCATGTGCAGAGGCTGGGGACCAGCATGTGCTTCTCAAGGTTGAAGCTTGATGTCCATGAGAAGAGGGAGGTGAGAATGGGAGGAGGAGAGAGGCTGAGATGAGATCCCAGCCCTCCCGTTATCTCCTTGTTTGCATTAACTCATGCCAGCTCCAGGAACGTGTTGTCTTATATTGGTTGGGGCATGGGGCAGGGGAGCATCTCAAGATAGAGTGAATTGCCTGCCTCTGAATTAGCCAGGGAGCTGGGGAGTCGAAGCTCCTCCCCTCTGTCCAGTGCTCTGTCTGCTTTACCATGGCAGCCCTTGGTTAGGAGTTTATTGGAACTCCTAACGTTCCATCTCAGCCATCTCAGCCCTTGTTGAGAGGGTTACGGGTAGAAGCAGTTATCTTCTAAAATTGAGTTCTAGCTCATGAACCTACTCAGGGCCTTCCATGCTTGTTCTGTGCTGGGAAGCAGGGACATAGAGGTGGGCGTAGGTGGAGGACTAGGAGTTCTATAGGTAGATAAAGGGAAGGTGGCAGGGGAGCTTGTTGAGCAGAGAGAGTAAAAGTAGCATGAACAGTGTCCTGGGGGGCCTGAGACTTGCTTGCTGAAGGGCTGGAGCTGTCCTCGCCACGTGGTAGACAGAACAGGGGTGTGGCCAGAGGTTCCTGCAGGCTCAGAGAGCCTGTTCATTGCCCACCCTCCCCCTTTTCTCAGCATCTTATCTTTCTCTTCTCTCTGCCTCTCTCATGTTCTTTCAAGTCAAGTGAGGAGTTGAATCAGGGAGGAAGAGTAGGATGCATTCTGACTGAGTGAGCTCAAGGCTTGCTCTGTGCCATGTCTCTTGATTCCAAGAACCATGTCTTTTTTAATCTATGATTTGGAGGGTCCAGCTGCAAAGGGCAGTTGTCAGATTGGCAGTGGATTCCTCCATCTATGGGGCACATTTTCTGGGGTGCAGGAAGGCATCTTAGGGGGAGACCTCTGCCTTGATGTCTTTGTCAGCTTCTGCCCAGGCTCAGGAGCACCACCCCCCCCCCCCACCTCTGCCTGTCCCCAAGCCCTGGAGGTAGTAGGCATGTTCTCTGGCCCCTCTAAAAAGTGTATGGAAAAAGTTGCTCCTTGGGCCAGCGGAGCAGACATCTACCTGCAGGGAGGCTGAGAACCAGAGCATTCAACCTGTCTTGAGAGTGAACAGCAGGCTCTGCTTTGGAAATGGAAGGGAGGCTTGACCACCAGGGCTGGGAGAGGCAGCTAGGTCTTAGCATCTCATAAAGACTCCTCAACTCATACATGATCCTTTCACTGCACCCAGCCCCCTGGCCCTAGGCTTGACTTCCATCCAGTTGGGAGTGAGACACAGTAGCAGTTTAACTCTAGAGACCACCCTACTCCCTTGCATTTTTTTGTCTTTCTTGGAACTAAAGATGCTTTGTCTAGGTGTTAGCTTAAGCTGTCTCCACAGCTGTCTTGGGAAAGGAGGTGTAACCATGATCTCATTTTGCTGACCTGACCATTGACTCCAGAAGAGGCCACCCAAGTCATCTGCCAGGAGGGCGGAGCCGCATCAGTGCCTAGGTTTTCTGAACACCCAAAGCTTGGGTTTCACAGGCAGAGGAAACAGCCTGTTCTAAGACGTGTGTGGGCATAGTGGGGTGTGCGTGCATGTGTGTGTGGCGGAGGTGCTGTTTTTCGAGGGGAGAGGGTAATTGTATGAGTTAGCTAGTCTTGCAATTTGACCTTGTAGACATGGTGACTATTCTTGATAAGCAGAATTTCTGCAAGAACTTTATTCATCCAAAAAATATTTACTGAGCCAGCACCTTCTCTATGCTGTGCACACTATTCCTGCCCCCATCCCTGTGAAGGCAGCTGGCTAATTTAATAAGAAATTAACAGTCAGATGTGACAAGTGCTGTGATGAGGAACACATGGAAGATGAAGAGGTTTTGCCCAGGAGGAGAAAGTGAATGAGAAGTTCCAGAGAGATGGACCAGCCTCCGCAGAAGGATAGTTGGGCATGTTCATCAAGTAAATTTGGGTGAAAGAAAGGCCTTGTAAGCCAGAGAGTACTGCTGCTGCTGCTAAGTCGCTTCAGTCATGTCTGACTCTCTGCGACCCCATAGACGGCAGCCCACAAGGCTCCCCCGTCCCTGGGATTCTCCAGGCAAGAACACTGGAGTGGGTTGCCATTTCCTTCTCCAATGCATGAAAGTGAAAAGTGAAAGTGAAGTTACTCAGTCGTGTCCGACTCTTGGCGACCCCATGGACTACAGCCCACCAGGCCTTCCATCCATGGGATTTTCCAGGCAAGAGTACTGGAGTGGGGTGCCATTGCCTTCTCCGCAGAGAGTACTAAACAATAATAATAGGTTATTCCTTTTCTGATAGACTTAAAGAATCTAATTTGTTGAACCCTGATGAAGGTCTCTAGAAAAGACCTTCCTTTGTGCTTTCAATACCATATGGATTGATGGGGAGAGTAGGGGTGGACCACTGAGAAGTCCCGTGTATGGGTCAGAAGTCTCAGCAGATAGGTCCTCTGGTCCCTCGGAAGGCTTTGACCAGTCAGGTCATCTCTGGTTCTTCCAGGCTGGGCTCCTGACCCCGTCCCCCAGCAGGTTTCTCACTAGGATCCTAAAGGCCGAGTGTGTCCTTGGGTGCTCTGGAACCATTGTGGCAGGATGCTAACAAGAAAGCCCTGCTTGTGTGCCTGGCAGACCCCCAGCAAGCATCTGTGGCCTCCCTGTGATGACCTCCAAAGGGCAGCCCTGCCTCGCCCTGCAGTGGCTCTGGCAAGACCTCAACAGGCTGTGGAACGAGCGTGCAGACTGGGCTGTGTCAAGGACGGAAGCAGCCTGGGTCTTAGTCCATGCCTGACCTACATCTTCAGCCCCTCCGCATCACTCTTGGAGCAAACTGAAGAGCCTGCCACCCTGAAAGGGCCTCCTGCATGCCTGCAGGGTGGGCCCTGTTCTAGAATGGTGCCAGGCAGCGAGGGGTGTGGTGTGTCTTTGAGGGGCTGATTGCTGTGATCACAGAATTTGAGTCAACCAGACTGGCTGGGTTGGGTTCCTTAGGGACCCTGGGTACCAGAGCTGTTATCGTTCCCACCTCAGAGACATAGATATGTGCGCACACAGACTTGCCCAGAATCTGTGACCTCGTGAATCCTCTTGTCGAGGGTGTTAATGTTTCTTTAAAATGACTGCCCTAGTCCCCTCATGTCAACATCGCTCAGAGTCTGCTCAGCGCCCCAGGGCCTGGGAGCAGGGTGAGGCCTGGGAACTTTTCTACAGTCCCACCGAGTCTGCTCAGCGCCCCAGGGCCTGGGAGCAGGGTGAGACCTGGGAACTTTTCTACAGTCCCACCGAGTCTGCTCAGCGCCCCAGGGCCTGGGAGCAGGGTGAGACCTGGGAACTTTTCTACAGTCCCACCAAGTCTGCTCAGCGCCCCAGAGCCCGGGAGCAGGGTGAGGCCTGGGAACTTTTCTGCAGTCCCATCCAGCGCAGCAGGCCTTTGTTGTGCACCTACTGGGTGCCTGATCTAGTTCTGGGAAGGCTTCCTGCACCTGCTGCATTTAGGCTTGAAGGACAGGTCGGGCAGCAGGGGAGGCCTCAGGGAGGGCTCGCCCCCAGCAACTGGGGTCTTCCCAAGAGGAAGGATCCCTGGTAG
Organism: Bubalus bubalis; assembly: GCF_019923935.1. NCBI lineage: Eukaryota > Metazoa > Chordata > Mammalia > Artiodactyla > Bovidae > Bubalus > Bubalus bubalis. The sequence continues at coordinate 91,619,876 of NC_059162.1, forward strand.
GCAGCATCATCTCAGGGGGTCAGGGCACTGGGTGGGGCAGAAGGGACTGAATTCCGCCCACCCTGGACCCTGCTGTTTTGTAAATGAGGCACCCAGGCAGGGAGGGGATCGTCCTGTTCTCGTCACCTAGTTAGTTTTTTGGAGGTTGTCACCGAGGCTGAGCTGCAGTGCCCCTTCGTGTTACCTGAAGAATTTGGTCGAGGGGAAGGAATGTGGACTGGGAAGTCAGGTAGACCTGGGTTCAGGTCCCAGGGTGCTGCTTCCCGGCCTGTGGAACTGTGGGCAGATCAGCTCTCTGAGCTTCAGTTTTCTGTAATGTAGAGATGCTAATGCCACCCGCCGCCCTGGGGCTTTTTGAGGGGATCAGAGATAAGTAAGAAAGGGCCAGCATTAGGAGGCACCTGTCTTGTCATCTGTTGCTGTCCTGTCATTTCTGTGGGCAGCACAGGCAGAGGGGGAGGTGTGGCCAGAGCGTGCCATCTCCCCTAGCCGGAACCCTCTGCCTGATGTCATGCCTCTTCCCTGTGTCCTGGAGGGCCCAGCCGTGGGCCCAGCCACTGGTGACCTCACCTGGCAGATGCCCAGGAGCCCTCAAGACGAGCTTCTCCACCTTCTGAATGCATCTTGGGCAGCACGACGCGTGCGCTGGAGGCAGGCTGACGCCTGGGCTTCAGGCAGGAGCCAGCGGTGCAGCCCCCCGGCTGACAGCTGGGCGTGGAGGGCTGTCCGAGTGGACAGCCGTGGCTTCTAAGCGCCCGGCTGCTCATGGCGTTGTTTGGTTCAGTTTCCTTTGCGTTGTGACCTACATCATTCCTTATTTGCTAAACCCTCTGAGCAGGCAGCAGTAATAAATCAATTAATGACTCCGATGAATCGTTTAATGGCCGACAAAATAACAGTAAGGCCAACAGCTTGCATCTCTCCAGTGGTACCCAAGGACTCTGGTCGACCAGGGTGGGGGACGAAACAGAGACTGTTAGCTAAATGAGCGCAATTAATATGCGCTTTAAAGGCTTAGGCGGCATCTGTTCGTGCAGCCCATGCGCCTGCATTCCCTGCTTCTTCGTTTGCACCCCCTCCCCAGCCTAGTGTAAACTTCCCCGCTTGGATGTCAGGGGACCCAGATGAGATTTTCAGGCTGTGCACCTCATCCCGTCATGACGGGGGCTGAGCTGAGGGAAGGTGACTCTGTACCCCCTGAATCTGGTGCTGGTAAGCAAAGTGTGTGCCCCCTTTCTTGAAAGGTGTTCTGGGGGCCATCCCTTTAATGATTTCTCTTAAACTTAAAAAAACGGAAGTTTCTAAAGCGGGTGGGTTTTTTGTTCTGTGCACACCTCAGTCCTGGCAGGATTAAGTTGTCATTGGAACTGAGTGTGTGTGCAGGCCCATGCCAGGGAATTTTCCACTTTGCAGAAGCAACTGCCAGTGTTCTTGTTAAGGAACTGTCACTGGCCTACTATGAGATGTTTGCGGTTGTAAGAGGCTCCTTTAAGACAGTGGGGGGTGTGTGTGTGTGTGTGTGTGTGTGTGTGTGTGTGTGTGTTGCTAATGGTGTAAACCAGGGTCTGAAGCTCATCTCTCTTTAAGAAGAAAATCAGCGTTGTACAAACAGCATGCTGTTGATCCACTCCACACTGTTCATTTGCAGGGGGGACCTCTCGCCTTTAATCTCCCTTGTCTCACGTGTACATGCCTAGGACCCGTGCCCTCTGCTGTGCGGCTCTGCTGGGGAGATGTTTGCACACAGGGAAGGGCACCCTGCCTGGCATCTACAGTATAACCAGGTATTAATTACATGGGGCTCCACCTCTTACCCAGATGATGCCCTTTGATCCAGTTCCCAGAAGAAGCGAGTGCTTCCTGGGTTGGATGGGCAGGGCCTGGTGGGATGGTGGCCGTGACCGTCTCAGCACAGCCAGTTCCTCTTCTTCTTGAAAATGATTTGAGTGGGGTGACTTTCTTTGATTGTTTTTTAAAAATGAGAGAGGCCGCTCCTCAGAAGACTGGGTTCTGCCCCACCAGGGATGCTGTCTTCTACTGGCCCCCACCCTTCCCACGCCCTGGCCTGCCCTGTGTTCACAGAATCATAGAAAGCAAACGCGCATGTCTTCCACCTGGTGCTGTGTTGCTGGCTCAGGAGTTTGAGTCCCTTATCTGAGGGGTCATATTTGGGTTCCCCATACCCCTGTTGAGGGTAGAGGCCTCCCCGTAATAGACGATGATGAAGGGCTGAGGAAGGTAAAGTGAGGTGCCCTTGTACTCCAGCTGCTGGAGAACAGAGGGGCTGGGCATAGAGCCAGGACCTCTTTACCCTCCGGCAGCATCTTTAAACGTCAGTTTCAAAGCTTTGACCGGAGAAGCCAGAACACAGCCAGAAGGTCTGGGCTTGACTTCCAGTTCTGCCTGTTCTGAGCTGAATGACCTTGGACAAGTCCCTGAGCCCCTGTTTTCTCATCTATAGTCCCTGCCCAGTCATCCAGGAGGATGGGGAGAGAAGCTGGTTGAGCTGCGCCTAGGTTAGCTGGTGAGCTGGGTGGGCAGCCTCCTCCCCCTTCTAGGGGAGGGGACGTGGGTAAGCCCCATGCCCACCCCGTCAGTGAGATGGAGTGGCTGGGGAGGGCAGAGGCCTGACAGGATTTATGCTCTGAAGGAGAAGCTGTCAGAAGGCCTGGTTCCAGGGGAGGGCTAAGATGACAGCAGTAATCTCTCACCTCCCTATCACCTCCTGCATCTCCGAGGCTCGCTGTCCTTTAAGGCCCTGGCTTGAGTGCCACCTCTTCCATAAAGCCTCCCTGATCCCTCTAATCCCCACCTCACGGCGCCCGCCTGGAGCACCTTCCCACATCCCTCAGTTCTCCTGTGGAGACTTCATTTCATCCCCTGGACCTCATGGGCAGAGCTGAGCCTCTGTCGTCTCCCACCCCAGTGGGCACAGCACAGCATCCCTGGCGGCCTAGGAGCCAGCATTTGCTGAACACATGGCCGTGTCAAAAGTGCTCCTAACCTTTTTAAGCTCCTCGCCTGCCTTGTTTCTCCTTCTCTTCCCAGGGTAATTTACCAGTTAGATCCAACAGACTCTTTAGTGAGATCTTACATTCCCACACACAGGCACACACAAGCATGCACGCACCCTAAGTGGAGACCAACTCAGTGAAATACTTGCCGGAAGGAGCAGTTAGAAGGCCAGTCTACTCTGGGAAGAGAAAAACATGTGGATGATCTCAGATGTAGAGAATGCCTTGTGCTTACCTTATGTTACTATGAGCTGTTGTTTCTTTTCATAAGCAACAAAAAGCACCCAGAACTCTCTTTTGTAGGGACTGGTGGCAGGATGGAGAGGGGTGCATTATTTAGGTTTCTTGGACCGAAATCAGAGGTGGAGGGACAGAGAGACTGAAGTTAGAACACTTAGGATAATGCACTTCTCTGGGCCTGATTTCTTACCAGTAAACAGCAGTGACACCTTCGCAGGGATGTTGAGAAGTAAATCGTACCTTTGAGAAGTAAATCGTACCCCCTTCCCCAGGGGTTTGGGATCAGGATGAAAAGGCATTTGCTACTCTCTGCCTGCTCTCTCTGCATTCCTGCATCCATCTCACTTTTCAGGAGATAGAAATGAGACGGGGGTGTTAGGGAAGAAGCTCTGGTGTCAAGACAGCCCTCTCCTGGGTCTGACGGCCTGACCGTGCGAGCTGGGGCTTTTGTCACCCTTTCTCAATTTGTGTGGCCGAGAGCTCGGTGTGATGCCCACTTGGTTCACTGTAGCAGCAGGATCTTAGCCACCTCACTTGGAATTGAGCAGAGGCCTAGGGGGCAAGAAGCTCACCCGAGTCATACAGCAGGTGGTTTATAGCCAGACCTGGAACCCTGATCCCAGGACCCTCCATCGGGGTCTCTTCTGTCTCCTAATAATCCTCAGGAAATGCCAGGTGGTGCTGGATAACATAGCTCCCCCCTTTTCAGAGGGGAGACTGAGGCAGTCCCCATGGCTCTGTTGTGGCCAAGCAGAGACGAAACTCACACCCTCTGATCCTGAGTGCGCTCGCACCCTGTCCTCCTGAGCCACCCTGAGGTGACGTGGCCCACCGCTCCTAGAGGCTCTCCACTCTAATGCTCGGATCTGGAGAAGCTTTTGGCGGCTCGGAGCATCTGCCCCTGGACCCAGGGCCATCCCTCAGCAGCGACGAGCGAGCACGTCCTTTCCTCCCCGCACGTGATGGCCCCCTGGCCGTTTGGAGGCAGGGATCCTGTGTTGCTCACTCCCCTGTGTCATCCAAACCTATTTTTAACGCCAGCCAGTTCTGTCTCTTCACGTAGCAACAGCTCTGTGTGTTTTTCCAAGCTGGAGAATTAGAACCTCTGTTCTCCAAATGGATTCTCTTCTGTGGTCTGCACATAAAACCGAGAGGCCTCTTCCAGTACCTTCCACTTTTGCCACCCTGCTTCTCTGTCTTGGCCTTTCTGTTTGGGTGATGAGATTCTCTCCATTCCCTTAGCTATATCTTCAGTCTATTGATGCTGCTAAAATTCCCTCTAGGAAACTTGGGGGGAGAAAGCAGCGACATTACATTGCCAACAAAGGTCCATCTAGGCAAGGCTATGGTTTTTCCAGTGGTTATGCATGGATGTGAGAGTTGGACTATAAAGAAAGCTGAGTGCCAAAAAATTGATGCTTTTGAACTGTGGTGTTGGAGAAGACTCTTGAGAGTCCCTTGGACTGCAAGGAGATCCAACCAGTCCATCCTAAAGGAAATCAGTCCTGAATATTCATTGGAAGGACTGAAGCTGAAGCTGAAACTCCAATACTTTGGCCACCTGACGGGAAGAGCTGACTCATTGGAAAAGACCCTGATGCTGGGAAAGATTGAAGGCAGTAGGAGAAGGGGACGACAGAGGATGAGATGGTTGGATGGCATCACCGACTCAATGGACAGGGAAGCCCGGTGTGCTGCAATCCATGGGGTCGCAAAGAGTTGGACATGACTGAGCAACTGAACTGAACTGAGGAAGCTTGGCCCAGAGGGTCCCAGGTCACTCCTATATTTTGCAGAGCATGTTGTATTTTGAATTGTGAATTCTGTATTTTGCACAGAATGCTGAACCCTCTGACCTGATGACACCTGTGTAAACATACCTCCCTCCCTGGAATATGAACTTCTCTCACAGGCCTTCATTTCTCAGAGCTGGAGTGCCCCTGTCTCCCCCTTCCCCAACCCCCCAAGTGTCCTCTGCTGCCGAGCTGTGAGCACACCGCCATACACCACGTACCCCTAGTGTCCTGGGTGCTTGGCCACATGGCCTGTGTTGAGTTTCAGTCAAGGAAGGCTGTACTTGGTGGTTTCACATGTGGGCCCCGTGCTGCTACACGCCTGAGTATTGGGGTGGGGCAAGGAAGGAGGGGATTTGCAGAACAAAGTTCCATTTTGCAGCCTTGTAAATCAGTCAGGAGGGGTTGGGTGACCTGGCAGGAGTCCCGCCGTTCACTCTGAGCGTGTTTTTATTCTGTTTTCCAGGAGCTTCCTGTGCACAGAATAATTTTTTTTAAAGAGAGTAAAAAATGGGTGGGGGATTCCATGCTAGTTTGTGGGTGAGGCTAACTGGGGGTCTCAGGGTAAGGCTGGAAGGTCCTGTCTTGTAGGGAACACATACCCCACCCTGCCCTCACCAGGCTCTGCTTCTTGAAGGAAGTATGAATGTCACCTACCACAGGATATACAAGATGTGAAGTGGCAAGCTCCGGGGAGCTTGTCTCTTGGTCCCTCTTGACTGACCCTGTTCCTTGAGTCGCATGGGACTCCTTGCTATGGATTGAGGAAAGGGCCCAAATCCAGAACTTGCCAAGTCTGTTCATCTGTGGAGCCTTGGGTACTCTGGTGGTGTTGGGTGAGTTTGTCAGGCGTGCACTGGGATGTCTGGCACGGGCTAAGAGGTGTCAGATAGGATTCTCAACTGTCCTGAGCTACTTGCTCTTCTGCTGAGATCTCTTCCCTGTTGCCTTGAGTGGCAAGCCCAGGTTCCCTCACACGGCTTTCAAGGCTTCTCGCTGTGGCTCAGATCCCAAGGCTGCAGGTTTGAACCCTGCATCTCTACCAGGGGTAAGAGTGGGGGGTAGAATGTGCTTACTCTGGGACGGGGTAGTGTCCCGGTCTCTCCTCGCTGTTGACAGCGGGGTTTGGTGGAGTGGCATCCGGAACACATGAACAGAGCTGAGGGGCTGCAGTGAGCCCCTAAGCCCCGGTGGCTGTGTAGCCATTCTGGGGTCATAAAGAAACCCTACTCTTGAGGGTGAACGTTGTAGAATGAGCCCTCCTTGGAAGGCTCCCTGGCTGTGAACAAAAATAAAATACTTTGCAGGGAGGGGAACTTTTACAGCTTCAGGCAGATGTCTGAAGGCACCTCAGGCTGTCCAAGTGGACTAGATCCCGGAGGCTTGGAGGAGGCAGCTGGCTGCAGTGGGCCACACCACTCAGTGCAAGGCCTGTTTTCTATTTGGAAAAGAATTTTTAGTTAGTTTAAAAAAAAAAAAAAAGCATGAGTTGCCAAACTGCATGCCCAATTTGATTCTGCCTTTTTTAGTCCATGTGTGCATGTATGCGTATATGGATAAAGGTTGCTGAAGAGGGGCTGTTGGGGGTTGCGGTTGGTACAGGGGAGAGCCCAGATGTCATGAGCTAGCTGTTATCTCCAGGCTTTGATAATCAATAGGTTTGTAGGTGGTGGTTAAGTTTTGACCTCTTAAGGGTTCTTTTTTTGATCTGATTCTTTGTTTTTAAATACTTATTTAGTCTTAGGTGGGTCTTCTTCGTTGCGCACAGGCTTTCTCTAGTTGCAGCGAGTGGAGGCTGCTCTCCAGTTGCTTCTCGTTGTGATGGCTTCTCTTGTTGAGGAGCACAGGCTTAGAGCTTGGACTTGGATGCTTGGGGCACAGGCTTCGTTGCCCGCGGCTCGTGGTATCTTCCCAGACCAGGGATGAAACCCGTGCTCCCAGCGTTGGCAGGCGGATGCTTAACCACTGTACCACCACTGCCCTGCAAGCCCTAAGAATTCTGTAATGAATGGGAAAAGGTAAAATCTGGGCTCTGCCTTCCTAAAATTTAGGAGCTGCTGTTTCTAATCCCTGCTCCTGCTAGGTGTATGGACTGGGTTGGGAGAGTACGTTGGAAGAAGAGCTCCAGAAGTCATCTTCTCTTAACTCCATCATTTGACACTTGGCGCAACAGAGGCCCAGGGCAGGCAGGGCCTTACCCAAGCCCATGTGGGAGGTCTCTGGCTCCTGACTCCTTCCTCCCCTACTCCGGTGGAAGAGTTCCTGGGCACCTACTATAGCCCCAACATGCTGTAGGCCTCTATGAATGTCAGAGGGTTTTGGTTTTGGTTTTGTGTTTTTAGAGAAAACTCACACGAGACACTTTGCTGAGTGCTTTAATGGAGTTCTAACTCCAAGTTGGAAACCACAGGGAGAGGCCGATTCCTAGCAGTCCGGAAAGGCCTGGCTCCAGATGGCCAGATTTGAGCCGGTCTTTGAACAATAAAAGTTGTAATTGTTTACTGAACGCCTGCTGTATGCCTCTCATTGTGCTGGGTCTTAGGGATGGTAAAGGTGCTGTTGAGGTGTGGGGGTGAGGGCAGCGTCACGTCGATAGATGTGGGGTGAGGTCCCTTGGATTGGGTTTCGTGTGTAAGAATGATTTCTTAACCCTCTTGTCTCCCTGTGACACTGGTTGCTGCTTTCATTTATTTTTTGTCCTTTTCTGCCCTTTTGAAAGTTTTGTATTATAAGTTCATGTTTGCCTCAAAATCAAAGAACGGCAGTAACTGTCATACTTTAAGACACAGAGTTAAACACTGCAGAGCTACTTAATGTTGCAGCTGAAAGAGCCTATAAAGGATAAGTTATCACCCCAGCTTCCTGACACCTGAGCCACTACTAACATGGCCTTCCTTTCACTGGAGGGTAGCAAATGTCCATTTCCACCCAGATGTCAAAGAATTATACCATCCCCCTACTAGAACTGTGGATTTTCCATCCCTAACATTCAAAGGACCGTGGATTCCTGATCTTGTAGGAAAAAGAGATTTTGGTGTCAGGGGAGCCTTGTAAGTCATGCACCTGGTTCAAGTTTTCATTTAAAAGTTTTTTGTTTTTTTTTTTTTTTCTTTTAAATGATAAGATATCCATATGTTACATCCTTAATGTTTAAAGAGCTCATGTATACTACTAAGGAAAGACGTCAAATACCTAAATAGCTAACGACATGAATGATTTGTCATTTCTTTTACTAAATGGCCAGTGTAAACCATTTTAAAAGGTTAGTGATCCAAAAGATTAAGTTAAAATACCAAAGAAATCAAAGAGATACCATTTTGTAGCTACTAAGTTAGCAAACACTGATGTAATGCCCTGTTAATTAAATTAGTTGAATAATGATATTAGTCTCATTAAAAAACCATGTTTTCTTTGACCATTTAATGAGAGGAGGAGAAGTGCTTGTGATATTATTTAACAAAAAACAGTGACTAATTTTCTTTTTACTCTGCTGTGTCCTATAATAAGAAAGTGTTTTATATTAAATGAATAATGCTAATTTAAAGAACCAAGTTGCTGAAGCTTTCCAAATCTTTCTTTAAAAGCCACGTGTTGTTTCTGAGCTGAAGGCTGAGGAAGAGTAGATCTGGACTCTCTGAGGATAAGTAGGAAAAGGCACCTTCAGTCTGCTCTCCACACAGACACTTGTTTTCTCATCTGTAATGTAAGGGTGCTTGTGTCTGCCTTGGAAGGCCACCTGGGGGTTCAGGGAGAGACGGTGTGAAAGTACCTGGCTGGTTCTGAGCATCAGGCCAGACAGCCCCTGCCCTCCACCCTGCCCAGGGCTGGGCCATCGACTCAGTCTTTCTCACACTGTTGTCAGGAGCGCCATCGTTTCCATCTTCACCCTAGAACAAGTCAGTGTCACATTTGTTGAATAAAACATTTAATCAGGGCAAGAGAGGGTTTTGGTTTTCCCAAATGTATCACCTGCCCTTGCTCGCCTTTCTGATCAGCATCGTTGACCCACCCTCCTTGCTTGACTGGTGGACTTGAATGAAAATATGAGTAATTTGAGAAAGATCACCTCCTAAGAGGGTACCTCTGTTTTGGAAAGGTGTCAGTTTTCCTCCAAATTATATAAGAATTTTTTTATTTTGGTAGGAAGATGACTTGTATAAACGATAGAAGTTTGGTAGGATAAGCAGATAAAAATAAATAAGAAAACTTCCACTAAAGAATTGAAGATAATAACATTGTAAAACTCTGATCATTAGAATGGACAGAATTAGGACAGAATTTCTTAAAAGCTCAGAAACCATCTGATGCCTTTGTAAGAATTTTTGTCCCTGATTTCAAATGAGTGGAAAACTTGTATCAAGCCGGTCGACCATTTGAGGAGTAAAATCTATGTTCTTTACCAAAATAAGTTGCTGAACGATTAAAGAGTTAAGTGTAAAACCAGTCTGTGGAAGAACTTGAAGACAGCATAGGAGGGTGTTTACCTCACTCCATTTAAAATTAAAAAAAAAAAAAAAAAAAATTTTTTTTCTGCTGCTGCTGCGGAGTAATTGTTGGCTATAAATCATGAAAAGTTGCATTTTCGCAGACCAACCAACCGCAAACAAAGAGTGCAGCTGATGGATAACCGGGCATATTCCCCCAGGCAGCCCTCATCCTAGATGATACCGGGGTGGGGCGCTCAACCAGGGCTGGCTGCTCCTCCAACCTAAGGAGGTAGAAAGGGGAGAGCCTGGTATTTTGGGGTTTTTTAACACATTGCAGGATAGTTGGCAGACTCTCTTTACACCGAATCATTGTGGAATGTTGGGCCAGAGAAGCCAGCCCCATCCCATGCTATTCCCTTTTACCTGGGGTCTGTTGAAACAGCTACTGTGGGCCTCCCGAGTCCTCCTTACTTCCAGATTACCAGCTTCCCTGGGTTACAAAACACAGCCCATCCCATTGCTTAATCCTCCCCAACGCTTAGGAGCAGCTAGGCCCACCGCGACCGGAACCTAGTGCAGAAAGCTGAGTGGCTTGCCATGGCCGCCCCTCGCTAGTCCAGGCAAACAGTGTTTGAACCCCAATGTACTGGTTCCCAGGGCTGTCTGTTTTCTTGCTGCATGTGGTGTGTTTGGGGGATTCATACAGTCCCTCATTCCCTTCCCTGGGAGTTAGGAGTTCTGGGTCCTGTTTTGTGGCTGAGGAAAGGGCAGGAGAAGTGACTTAGAAGTGGTGACATCAGGCTGCAATCGTAACAGAAGAGCGTTCTGTTTCTTGACCCTGAGGGGCTCAGTGTCGTCCCAGAGGACCCATCAGAGCCCCCAGGAGGACAGTTGGCGATTGTGTCTCAGAGGCTCAGTCCTGGTGGGGTTTGGGGACCTTCGAGATTGGGTCTGGGCTTCCTGCGGGAGCAGCCCTGGGAGGTATAGAGTGTGGTGGGGAGCAGAGCACCGGCCCAGGTGGGTGGTCAGGCCCAGGGGCTTCTCTCTCAGCTTCACCCGCCCATGTGAGCACGGGGCCAGGCACAGACATGCCGGCCATGTGAACAGGTGGGACACAGATTGTCTGGAAGGAGGCCAGGCTGGGGAGAGCAACGTCTGTTCACCCCTGGGACGCATTTGTTGAGGCAGATGTACCAGGTAAATGCCGGAAGAGCAGCATTTGAAAGAAAAAGTAATGACAGTGCAGCCCACCTCCTCTGTGGCCCCCAGGACCCTGACGGGGCCAGCAACATGCCTGCCTGCCTCTCGCATTTCCCAGCTGGTCTGTCTGTAGATTCATTAAGCCGTGGACGTTCATTGATCTTCTGCTCTGTACAGCATGCCAGCGTCTTGGCGAGGGCACCCCCATTCATGAGGCACCTCGCCTGCCCTGCGGAGGCTTCTTCAGAACTAAAGCGACTGAGTGGGGAGGCGGGGCTCACTAACGGCTACTGCTGCTCGGAAGGGTGTGTGCACGCCAGGGGTGGGCATTGTCCTCCCGTTCTGGTGGTGGTGGTGGTGGTGGTCGTGGTTTAGTTGCTCAGTCATGTCCGATTCTGCAACCCTATGGACTGTAGCCACGAGGCTCCTCTGTCTGTGGGGTTTAGTGATGAGGAAGCATAAGCTCAGAGAGCTCATCTCTTACCCACTGAGTGACAGTTCTGGGAAGGTGCTGGTGTTTTGGGTGGATGGGGGGGGTCTTTGGAGGACGTGGGTGGAGAGGGTGGAGGGGGCTGGGAGTGAGAACTCCCGTCTGTCTACATGGGTGCAGCCTCTTACTTTCCACCCTCCTGTCTCCGCAGAGTGCAGCAGCCGCCCCGAGCCCCGTGCTTGGCAACATTCCCCCCAATGATGGCATGCCGGGAGGCCCCATCCCTCCGGGTTTCTTTCAGGTACGTGCTGGGCCCTCGGCCCTGTGCTTCTTTCCCTCCAGGCCAAGCCCCGGGCAGGCGGGAGGGAGGGAGAGAGAGAGAAGTCAGTAGCAGCTCAGTTTGCCATGGTCTAAATACAGTTGCTTCATGCTGGTTCAAACCCTTCCCTTCCCATCCCTCTCGCCACCTCTTCCAAAAACCAAGGAGGGGAGCAGAGAAAGCTGGAGAGCAGACACCTCCGGCGCGTGCCGTCACTTCTGCCGGAGTTTGTTTTCTTCACGCCAGCTTTGCGCTCGCGACACAGCCCGCCCCTGGTCGGGAGGCGGTGGGGCTGCTTCCAAGGCCGGTGCAGGGCTGTCTTTTAACAAAAGGCCTTTTTTTTTTTTTTTTTTAAACAAAACAAGTAAACTGTTCTTTGTTTCTGTTTTGTTGGTGCCGTCATTGTCACTGTGTACTTTGCCTGTCCAAACTACAAACCTTAGGCGTAATCTAAAAAACCAAAAAACCCCACCATCCTGGCAGGTCTGGGAGTCCTTTCCCTCTGGTTAACCGCGTGATTTTTTCCGAGTGTGATCACAGAAGGCATCCCACAAGCATCTGTGCCCATGCTCTGCCCGCCAAAGGCAGGAGCTGCCCGTGGGTTGAGAGCCGGGTCTTCTCCAAAAGACACCTTGTTGGGCTCTCGGGTGTGGGGTGTGGGGTGTTGGGGGACAGCTTTCTGGTTTGCTGGGTGAGTACACTCGCCACGCCCTCTGCACCACCTCTTGCATCTCTGTTATCCCCTCTGGGGACTCATTTGATTGAAACCATATTGAGACTGGAACAGGCCATTGGAGAGGGATTGGCCTGTGGGGGCTGGAAGGAACTTTTATGATGGAGCTCTTGGGGGTGACATGCTTTCAAACCTCTCCTCAATCGGGTTTGAGAATCTGCCTGAGGTATGCACACTTTTTGAAAGGTTGGCTGTTGTTGTTTAGTCACCATGTCCTGTCCAACTCTTTGTGACCCCAGGGACCGCAGCTCACCAGGCTTCCCCGTCCTTCCCTGTCTCCTGGAGTTCGCTCAAACTCATGTTCATTGAGTCAGTGATGCCAGCCTTTGAAAGGTTAGCTCTTCCAGATTAAGAATCTAGAAAGAGCTGTTATATAGAAAAGAAGGTGGATATTTTTCTGTGAAGCCCAAGAATTCAAAACTGGGGCCAGGGAGACACAGTCTGAAGAGACTGTGGCTTGGTGACAGCCAGAATTTCACACCGCATGCTTCCAGCAGTGGGACAGCGGTCACAGGAAGCTCCCTGGCACTGGAGGAATCTGAGCAAAAACGGGGCAGGTGCCTCTTGGGGTATTAAGGGGTTTTTCTCCCTGGGTGGGAGATGACCTAGAAGACATGTCTGCTTTGCAGTGTTTCACATTATAGTTGATGTTCACTCTTAGGAGAGGAGGGTTAGGACATGCTGCTTACCAGCCAAGAAGGGAAATCAGTGAAATTTGGCTGTTCTTAAACAGAAAACTGCAGGTTGCCCACCAAGGTGGCAGTGAGCAAAGTGATAGGGATTTGGGGATGGAAGCTTAGGGTATTGGATGGCCACACATGTGTCTTGTCTGTGTTCCTAGCATATGGTCCAAACTGGGGCCTTGTCTCAGGAATGGAAGTGGGTGTATAGGCTCCAGGTTAGACCAGACCAAGCACTGCCTGGGGTGAGGCTTGGCACAAGGCCACAGGCACTGGGAAGAGGGGCCAGACTTATGAGAAAGAGTGAGATGTTCAAAACCTTGGAAATCCGTGGACCCAAGAAAGACAGGAGCTTGAAGGACCACTGCCTGACGGGGTCGTCCATGCCAAGGGGCAGCCACCTTCCCAGCCTCCCGTGGTGTTCTCTCCAGTTGGAACTTCTCTCCCAGGCTCATGTCCTCCCCAGAGATACCGTGGCTGCCCTTCCTACAGTGCAGAAATGGCTTTCCCGTCTGGTAGACAGAGACCACCCAGATATACGCTCCATCTGTGTGCATCCCTGTTGAGGTTGCTTGCTGGCATCTGGGTGCCCAGTATAGGCCACGGTGGCAAAGAGAAGGGGACAGTAGCCGGCTGGATTTTTTTAAATAGGCCACTGACTTCTTTTTTGGCCTGAGTCTGGGGCAAGGAGAAGTCTGTTTGATATGTGGGCAGCTCCCAGCTTCCTGCTTTGATACAGTGGTCCATGGTTAAGGCCTAATTCCAGACATATATATTTCTTATGCCCTCCCCTGTGACGTTTCAGGGGTGTGTGGTCAGAAAGCCCAGACCTACTCTTGTCCTTATTTAGCCACTGCCAGGTACCATCCAGCAGAGGTAGCTGTGGACCCCCTACCCCCTACCCTTGACTTGAGGTCTTCTCTGATCCTTAATCGGGGTGAACCATCAAGAGCTTGCTGGATTGTTGAGCAGGGGGCTGTGTGCCCCGACCTCCTTGCTTCTTTGCTGACTTTGGCTACACCCCCACCCCCACCCTCACCCGAAGGGGCATGCTTTCTCCATCAGTCAGTTGAAGGCTGATGAAGTCCTTCCTGGTCAGGATGCTGAACCACTTGGGCTGAGTCACTGCTGTGGGAAAAAGGTATCTCTCTGTAAGCAGGTAGTGACTGCTCATTTCCAGAACAGGCCAACTCACAGCAGGAGTATTAGCTATTGATTGCTGGCCCTGCCCCTCGCTCATCTTGCAGGCGGTCACTCTGATATTAGAAGGGAAATAGAGATGGTATTGAAGGTTTTATCTGCTGCCAACAATTGAACTTCTTCCCCTACTTGACCACAGCCTGGCAGACAGCTCAGTGGCAGGAGGGTCTTTGCACCGAGGAGCCAGCCTAGTCTGGCTGATCATCTGTGGTCAAACCCTGTCCCAAGGTGGCCAGCCCCATTTTTTGGTCAGAATTCCAACCCTAGTTGGTGCTCAGCTTAGTTGGGGCCTCCAGGGTGGATGGAAGAGACCAGCTTTCCACCCCTATCCCTGGCCCCTTAGAAAGCAACATAAGGAACTTTCTTCCTTGGGCCTTTGACTGCTAGGCTGCAAAGCCACTCTTGGGATCAGAAGGTTTAGCCATCATCACATGAGGTCCCATCTGTTTGCTCTCCCTTACTCCGTGTTGGGGTTTCTGAGATGGACAGTTCCTATGGTCCTGGGCATGAGAGGTGTTTGGTACCAAGCTGAGGGCTGACTGGGAGATGTTTGAGACCTGACCTGACCATACCTCACTGTTCCACTACTGGGGAATATTGTGGGGTTCTCTAGGTCATGGGAGAACTTAGCAAGGATATTTTCAGTCATTGTGTTCCTTATAAAAAAAGACCTCCTTCGTCTTGGCATCCCAGCACCTCACGTGCACTGAGGACCCGGGAAATGTTTAAAGTGAGTTTGTGTCACTCTTATTTCCAGGAGTGGAGCCCAACCAGCCCCCAGCTGTAGATGCAGCAATCTAACCAGACCAGGGGGTGGTCCAGGGATGGTGGTATGGAGTGCGGAGGACACGAAAGACTGGAGTCTTAGGACACCTGTGCTCGCCCCTGCTTGTCCATGTACTTGCTGAGTGACCTCGGCCAAGTTGCTTTCCGTCTCTGGACTGCAGTTTGCTCAGCAGTAGATGAAGCAGGGGGTGGACCAGATGGTCTCTGAGGGCCCTTCTTACTGAATTTTCTGCTTTGAATCCAGATGGATTTTACATAATCAAGCAGTGGCTTTTTTTTTCCCCCTCCACGCAGCTTAAGTCAGTTGGGCTGCACATCTGGCAAACTCAGCTTGGCTTTGGCCAGGCCCACTGGTTTGGGTGGGTCCCCAGCTCCTTGGCCCTAAGGTGGTTTGAAGGGAGGCACTGTCCAATGAGGGTTTCTAGGTCCAGAGCTGGGGAATTGCAGGAGGGCAGAGGGGTCATGGAGAAGGGAGCATTGGGTACAGACTGTTTTTGTTCTTGTTTTGTTTTAAATTCCAATAATTGTTTTCAGTTATGTAGTGTTTTTGGCCATGAAGCTTACTTTCATTTTAATCACAGTGTTTCTACAGAGGAGGCGTGGCTGGTTGGGAAAGTGAGACTCAGAAAGGTGAATGACCTGCCCAGAGTTAACAACTGAGGGCTGTAACCAGAGCCTGAACTCAGCTTCCTGGTTCCTGATCCTCAAGTTCTTCCATAGCAGTCAGGGTCCTAACGTGGATACAAATCTGATTATCTAGAAGAAAGAATAGAGAACAAGAGAAAAGCGGGGAAAATAATGGAAGGAGTAAGAGAAACTCTAGCCATCTTCTCTCAGAAATAGCCAGTGTCTCCATTCAAATGCCAGCAGAGGCCACAGGCCTAAAAACTGTGCCTTCTCTGAAAAAGACAGCCCTGGCGGACCCTTTACCAAAGTCTCAGCCTGACCTGCTCTGAACACCCCCAGATACTTCCCACCACGATGGGGGGACATGTAGGTACTGAGATGTCCCCTGTTCCAGTGAGGCCTCATTTGTTCCTGCCGAGCCCAACCACCTTGGAAGGAGGTTAAGGTCTGTTCCAGAGAACCTTCCCCATGAGTTACAGGAGGAGAGAGGAGAAGCAGCACTTGATGTGTATAGCTCAGGAACCAGAGACATGATCCAGAAATAAGAGGGAGAGAGGCACACACAGCCTTGGTCCTTTCCTATCGAGAGTATCAGATACACATCTCTGCTTATCTGCCATGGGGGTAGCTGGGGTTTCTCTGGGAAACACACAGCCTCTGGAGGGCTCTGACTTGAAGTACCTGAAGCTCTGCCATGTAGAATATACTCAGCCCCGCCTCTGTGAGGTCAGCCTGTAGATCTCAGATCCTCCTCAGAAAAGAAGAGGGAGGCCACTTGATGTCTCTGCAGGAAAGGCATTGCTACCACCTGCTGATTTTACAGTGAGGTAGCGAGTTCCTTGACATTGGCTGTAACCAAGTAGAGACTAGATACCCAGCAGAGAGCCTGGGAGACTGTGAGCCTTGGGGTGGGGTGGTGTGTTTCCCGGGAAGATCAGCGTCCAGCAGATGAGAACATTGTCGGTGGCAGCAGCCCGAGCGGTTCCCTAGTTTTCAGGCTTCCTTTCCAGCAGGGAGCAGACAGCACAGAGTGAGCCGAGTCTCCTCCTGCTGGAAAGCTGCTGCCACAGGAAGGGCCACTCTGGCGAGTCGGGGACTAGGGGAGACTTGGGGGAAAATTAAACCACCTTGTTTTTAAGGTTTTCAAAGCCCACTGCTAGGGAGGAAGACTTGGTGGCTGGGGGCCCGGATCCCCATTAGACAGCTGGTGAAACTGAGGCTAGGACCACGTGAGCGTTGGTCCGGGCTCGTTGATCAACCCTTAACTCATCGACCAGACGTGGTCCCTCAGGGCACAGCGATCTCCCAGTCATTCAGCCATGAGCACTGCAAACCAAAGAGGGCACGGACCCTGCCCTCAGTGGGCTCACACGGCCTGCCTGGTGCAGGAGGCAGGACTGATTACATGGAGGGGCCAGTGTGCCTGGGCGTGATGTGAAAGGGCAAGTTTGGGATGGCAGGAGGCCTGGATGGACACACGAACTTAGAGACAAAGGGGAGACATGGAAGGTTCCTAAGAAGGGGAGTGAGGTGGTCCGAGGAAGAGCCCCAGTGGCCTGGAGGGGGTGGCCAGGTGGGGTTGGAGCCCAGGCTGTGGTCATCTCAGGAGGTGGCTAGGCCTGAGCTGGAGTGGTGACTAAATGCTGTGGTTGGTGCCCCCTCTCGACCGGGTGGCCCCTCGCTGGGTGTTGGAGCTGGGGGGTTGGAGAGCAGAGCAGGAAGAGGCAGGTGAGGGCCGAGGTCCAACTTTTCGCTGAGTCTCTCATGCCTCCTGCCCTGTGGGAGCCTCCCGTCAACAAGGGAGGGCCCCCGCACGTGGTCCCACGGCTGTCCAGACTGGCCCTGCTTGGCCTCTCCAGCTGTGCTCAGAGACCCTAAAGTGAAACTGGGTGAACCCTTCTCATGGCTGCTGGTAGAACATTCTGCAGGTTAGAGAAGGTTCTCCCTTTGTGCTCGTGTTTGCCTGTTAGGTAGGCCTGAGAGCTGACAGTGTTCCCACTTCTGGATGAGGAAACTGAGGCTCAGATTGGCCGCATTGTTGCTCAGGGAAGAGAGGCTCTGGACAGGGCGAGGGGGATTCAGAGCTTCTTGATGAGCCCTCTGTCTGCTGGTGGATTCCTCCCCTCCCTGGGCCTGCCCTCCAACCCCAGCCCCTCGCCCCTGTCTGCTCCCTGGTGAGCAGAGGGGGTCGGTGCGGGAGGACAGAGGTGCTGCGTCAGGGCTGGGAGTGCCAGGCCCTCCAGGGGACAGAAGCACTCCTCCTCCCCATCCCTTGCCCGGCTGTCTGCCTCCAGACTGACAGAAGGCAGGGTCACCCCTGCTGAGAAGGATTAGAGAGGAGGCGGGGCATCCCAAATGCTGGGCCCTGGGCCATGCTGGGAGGTGGGGCGCTGCTGCTGTTCCCACCCCCAGCTCCCACCTGTTCCAAGCCTTGGCTCCAACACCAGCAGCATCTCTTGGTTACTGAAATGAAGCCAGGGGTGCCCTTTAAGCCTGAAGAGCCCTGCCCTGGGAGTTGGACACCCTGGTTTGAGTCCAGCCCTACTTCCAAACTGCCATGTGTCCTTGGGGGGCCATCCTCCCCTCTCTGGGCCTTAGTTTGCTCATCAGTCCGGTGAGGGGTGCCCAAGAGGGCACTCTAAAGTGCTGTGGACTGGCCTGTTCCTCCCTTCCCTGCTGTGAACCCACACGCAGGCTCCCCTCACATTCACCTGGCCCATGCAGAAAGGCTAGGACAGGAGAAGGGTGGGGGAAGACTTCTTTTCAGGCCAGTACCACCTTCTCAAAGGTCGGGCTGCTCTCCCACCCTGCCCGGCAGCCAGCCTGGTGCCTAATGTCTGCCCCGGGGCAGATGACCGACCCGGGGCTCCTAGCAACAGTGGACAGGAGGTTACTCGTGATAAGTCAGGCAGCATTGCCCCCGTCACCTTCTCTTCTATACAGAAAAAAAAAAAAGTTGTGGCCGTGACCATCACGTGTGCCTGTATGCACCCGTGGGCATGTGCGTGCATTTGCACACTCGATCTGCCCCCCTCCCTGCAAATGTGAACTCCACACGGTCACACCGTAAACTCTCTCTGATGAAATGGAAAGTTGAACATAAATCAGTGTCTGCTGCCCTGTTAGCTATGCATCAGTAGTCAGTGCCTGGGTGGTTTGCTCGGTAACAAAGCACCCGGCAGCTCCACAGGCCTCGACCGCCCCCTGTCGTGGATCCGGCCCCACACCCCAGAGCCCTTGGGCTGCGGCCAGTCCTGCTGCGTGCCCGAGCCGCCCCGAACCCTCCTGGCTTCAATGCCTCTGCAGGGAGAGGCAGGGGAGTGGCTCCGGAAGGACCCTAGGGTGGAGGAGACCAGGCTGTGCTCAGCTACTGTTCCTCCCATCCCAGGAGACCCCAGTGGCCATGACTGCCTCCCCCCGACCTTCTCTTGAGCTCTGAACCAACTGCTTGAATCTCTGACTTTTACAGATCTGATGCTCAAGGATAGGTGTTAGCGCATTCTCACCTCTGGTTTATTAAGACCTTGGGCTGGTTTATCCTTTTTCTCTTTGGACCTGGGTTTCTCTTAAAACTGAGTTTCTCCCCCTGTGCTGGAGAGCTGCTCTGCCATGAGTGTTCTCACAGCACTAGGGCCACATCTGTCCCCCAGATGATGTCCTCACCTCTCGTGGGCCGGGGGCAGGATAGACCCTCCTCCGCTCATGCCCCGTTCTCTACAGATCATGCTGAGCTTTTTTTCCTTTAAAGGAAAAAAAAAAAAAGGTCAGATTCCACAGCCTAGTAGCAGAAGAGGTTTGAGGAAGGGAATTCCAGTGGAATCCTGTAATAACATGCCTTGGCATCATGTGGGTTGAGATAGACCCCCTGAGTATGAGCATGTTGCCCTGAAAGGAAGCTGCCTTTTGAGGAGTCTGGGCTGGGCCTGGGGCTCTGGGGGCAGACTAGGTGGTCACAGGGCTTTCTAGCATCTTGCTGAGGTTCTGAGAGCTGGGGAACACAGCAGGAGACAACACAGTGTGGGCTGTGAGTTCATGTTCAGTTTCTGCCTAGATTAACCCTCCAGCTGACCTTTCCCTGACAAGCTCCTTCCTTCAAATGAAGGCCTTGGAATCAATGACATCCCAGGCCCAGGCCCACCCTTGGGTTCCAGAAAGCCCCATCTCTTTCTACGACCAAAAGGGCGGGGTTAGACTTGGTAAGAGCATGAGTGGGGAGGCCACAGCCTCCATGAGGTGTCGGCTCTGTGCTGGGTGCTGGTCTCCCCAGAGTTCTCCCTGACCCGGGAGATGCCACTTCAGCTGGGCACAGTGTGGGGGAAGGGGAGCAGAGGGCACCCAGCTGTGGCAGAGGCCTCCAAAGAGGATTGGCACAGCATGCAGTGGCTGTGAGCAGGAGCAGGACAGCCCCCTGCTGCTCCTGGTGACATGTTCTGGGGAGGTTGTCCAAACTCTCTAGGCAAATTGTAATGCTTCCTTTGTGGAGCTCTGTTGAGGATTGACTATACATATACATGTATGATATGGGTTCGATCCCTGGGTCAGGAAGATCCCCTGGAGGAGGCCATGGCAACCTACTCCAGTATTCTTGCCTGGAGAATCCCATGGACAGGGGAGCCTGGGGGGCTACAGTCCATGGGGTTGCAAGGAGTTGGACCTGATTGAAGCAACTTTAACGTGTGTGCGTGCACACACACACACACACACACACACACACATACACACACACACACACACTCTTGTTCGGTGATGGTTGATTACTGCCTTGGAAATATGACCCGTTCAGGATCCAGGATGAGCAATGGTCAGAAGGCCCAGTGGCTGGGCCCCTGGAGCTCCCGTGAGCCTTTAGCTCACCTGCCCCCAGCGTGTCCCATCCCTCCCACACCCTCTCTAAACGTGCTTCCTGGTGGCCCTGGGTCATGGAGCCTGGGTTGGCACATCGGTTGCCTTGGGAAAGTCCATTCAACTGTCTGAACCTCAGCTGCTTCACCTGACAGTTGGGGGTGAATATACCCCCTGCCTCTTGGAGTGGTGGTGGGGACACCATGAAATAATGCCTGTGAAGCCCTGCCAGGCACCTGGCGTAGGTAAGCACTCTGGGTCCTGTGTTACAGACACAAGCAGGAGTGTTCTGGGCTGTTCTTCAAGCTAGAGGCCAGGGTGGAGGTAGGTCTTCCAGCTCAACCGAGAGCAAGGGCCCCCAGGAGTTTTCTCCTTTTTCCAGAAGTTTGTCTCAGGGGCTTAGCACAGCTGTGGTGGCAGTGATGTGTGGAAGAGATTCAGGGTATTCTCGAGGTGGATTGCCTTTTTAGGACTTAACCCTTTAGTTAGACTGGGGTTTATGGCACCTGCTAGCACTGAGTCTTATTTGGGTCTTTAACGTGTTACCTCACTTAATCCTGCCCACCTGGCTACCCCCTTGGGCCCTGGCATGGTGACTCCTTGTTCTCTTGTCTGCTGACAGGAGCTGGCAGGGGAGCAGGTTGTATGCCCAGTTCCTGCCAGGCTCATCAAGGTGAGCTCGCTGTTGTGAGTTAGCATCTGCTCTCCCGCCCAGGGGTCTGGGTCTTCACCCATACAGTCGTCCCTCGGTGTCCACCGGGGTTGGTTCCAGGACCCCTTGGACACCAGGATCTGCCGATGATGTTCAAGTCCCTTATATAAAATGGCTGAGTGCAGTCTGCCTCCCTACCCGCGAGTTCTGCCTCCGTGGGTACGGAGGGCTGACTGTACTCCAGAGTTCTGTCACTAGTGACTCACCCGGCTATCATTGGAGTTTCTGTTTCTCCACCTGTAAAATAGGAACAGCTCCACCTGCTTCACCAGCTCTGAGTGTGGGAATGTGTTCAGAATGAAAAGCGGTGGAGGTGTCCGTACAAGGGCTCCTTCCCAGGGGCTGGCGTCCGGCCGTCCGATCCTTCAGTGCACATCCGGGAGGGACACCTCTCTGCCTGGCCCTGCTGGGCTCCCAGGGCTGGGAGGTAGGCAGTCTCTGGCTCCAGGTGTTCCTGGTTCACGGGGTGGACTCCAGCCTGGGCTCCCTGCAGGTCACTGGAGGGGTTCATTCACTCCATCAAGTCGTCGTCTTGCCAGTGGTATCCCTTCGTTAGATACAATACAATACAATCCAAGCTGTTGGTGAGACACTCAGAGCTCTTTGTGGTCTAGCCCCGTTGATGGACCAGCTATTGATCTTTGGGACAAGGGCCAGAGCTTGTGCTCTCAGACCCAGCCCTGCCCCTCCAGCTTGTCTGCATGGCCTCTTCTACAGACTGCAGAATTCTCCCCTCCCCTTCTTGAAGACTCTTCAGTTTCAGGTCACTTTTATTCAAGAAGACTTTGACAGAGTCTTGTCCTGTCCTTGCCTCCAGGTCAAAAAAGATACACCCAAAATGTGGATCTGATTAAGTGCCTCTTTCTCAGATTAATTATAGTGTCTGACTCCACGAGACTTAACTGTGTTTATGGAAAGGGTCTAAGATTTTGGAGACTTGCAGTCTGTTCTGGGGCAATGCTTTTACCATTCTGCACCTCAGTCTGCTCATCATAAAGATACAACATTAGAAGGAGTGGACATGGGAGATATAGTGGTACATTGAAGAACCTTGTCCTCTGGGGGCATCAGGGGCAGAAGAAGTAAGTAATGGAGCACTTCAAGGGCCAGATGTCTTGTGTGGAGTTGGCTGAAGAGTTCCCCACGTCAGGTGGGGTTGGTGAGAGCCACTTGTCACATTCAGACAGGTTACATGTTAATGGGCAAGGAGTCAGCTCCCTAGGAGTGGGGTAATAGGAAGGCTTAGTCAGGAAAGAGGGGCTTCCTGAAGTATCCCACAAGGCTGGAGGATCTGAGTACAGCTCTGTGTATGGGCAGCCACCCTGTGATGAGGCTGGTCCACAGCCCCAGACAGAGTACTGGAGTCTCAGGATCTGTGACTCTCTTTGGGAAGGTGGCAGCCCTCTTTTCAGGCAAAGCTGGGGAGTTCTGAAGGGGACTGCAGACCATACCCCTGGCCCATGAATCTGGGGCCCTTCCAGCAGCACCCACCACACAGCTGCCCCTCATGTGGCCACTGAGATGTGCCAGCCCACTGTGTGACCATGGGCCAGCCTCCTTCAGCCCATCTTTCCCCTGGTTTCTGGCTCTTTCCCTCACCCCATCCTATTGCTTCTTCTAGGAAGGAAGACAAGAACCTGGTTCATTCCCTAAGCTCAGGGAGACAGAAGCAGAAGAAGCCACCCAGTTATCCAGGAAACCACAAAGCTAATGGGGAAACCTTAGCTAACTCTGCTGTTCCCTCTTCTGCCCAGTGGACAGCTGGGGTTGAATTCTGGTATCTGGATTTATAGCTCCCACAGCCTTGTGTCTCCCTGTCCTGGTCATTATGATGAATCTGTACTTTTTGGATCGTCTGTCGGGGTGTAAAGGGGTAGGGCAAGAAGGCTGTGTGCATGCATGTGCCCAGAGAGCTTAAAGTAGAGCAAGAATTCTCTGGGTGGACCAGGCAGTGCCTTATTAATATGCACCTCGCCTTCACTGTGCTGCCGTGATTAACAGCAGAGCCTGAGCGTTGGCGAGAGGTGGTGTGGAGGCTGGCAGGCAGGAGCGGGATGCGTCTTTGCAGCCCTGTCTGTTTTCAGAGCAAAAGGCAGTCTTTGGGGATGGGGGTGGGGAGGTTTGGTTCTCTAGGCAAGGTGGGCATCCTCCCTGTGTTCTGCGGGATTGGCATGGTTCTGGATCCTGGGTGTGTCTCTGCCTCTCCCACTTACCAGAGAGCCAGTCTCTACCCAGTAGACACTGGGGAGAAGAGGGTGTGCTCTCTGGATGCCTGCCAGAAACCTACATGGCCAGGACTGGGTCTTGGAAACCTTCACCAACATTGATGCGAGCTGGCTGCTCAGGGCTAGAGAGTGGCTTAGTGGGGGAGCAGGCACACACTCCATGTGTAGTCAGCAGGAGATGGGAATTAGCACCCCAGACAGCCGTGAACTCACTGTTTTCCAGGGGCCATAGGTCTTTACTTCTAACTTGAAGGAGGATATAGAAGCATCTTTGGAAAGGAATGGAACAGATGTGTGCTTCCCAAGACAGGTCTGATTGCTACCCCCTTGCACAAGCTCCCAAGGGTTAATGACCCCACTCCTTAGCCCCACTTCCAGCCCCAGGGTCGCCATCTTGTGCATGAGACCCTCCAGCACCAGGCCCTCTCCTGCCCCCGCCAGGTGCCCACCTCAGGCCAGAAGCCTCTTCCATTTCTGCTCTGCCAGGGAACTCCAGACTAGCCTTCCACCTCCTGCCTACTCAGTGTGATTGCTCTGCGATTGCTGCCCCTCATTCCCTAGTGCACCTGGTGCCTGCCTCTGTTTGAAAGCTGTTATGGTCCCAGTTGTGCCTTGGTCTCTCCGCACCACCAGGAACACTTTTGGGGGAAGGCCACAGTTCCTGCTTATTTTTGTGTCTCCAATGCTTAGCACACACTTTGCCCAGGCTGCTGGGACCCACTGGCTGGGTGCACTGCCAGGGTGAACATGGGTTTTGCCCATAAGTTCTGTGTATTAATGCTTTTTCCCGAGTCCCTGGAAAGAGTGCTCAGTTCTGTGGACACAGCACATGCAAAGAATCTTTAGCAGCGAGGCCTCAAGTGTTCAGCAGCAATGGCTGGAGGCAGAGTCGCCTCTCCTAGCCCCTCCACCACTCCACCACAGCATTTGAGGTTAGAGCCCTTTCCTGAAATGACCCTAGAGAACTACTCAGAATTTACTGCACTGGAGAAGGTCAAACAGCACAAACCTCCTGAAAGAACTCAGGGTTGGGATCAAGTCTTCAGAATGTTTTGTGCTGGCAAGCCAGGGAGGAGTGTGTTCCCCAGCGTTGCGGCAAGAATGAACATAGGGAAGATCGTTAGCAAGGAGATGCTCTGGAACCAACCAGCTGGACATGAAGGCTGTTTATTGTATTGTATTATAATAATGAAAGATCATTTTGTTTAAGACCAGTGGCCCAGAAACCTGGGGCTCAGAGATTGGTCACATGGCATGTTGGTGGGGGAACCAGAACTCAGGTTTGCTGACCCAGGTCTGGGCACAATCTCTTATCCTCAGTGGGATAAATCCTGGCTCTGGTAAATAATACTGTAACATCGCTGGACTTCATTTTTATCCTTTGTAAAATGGGGTTGATTTTTGCTTCATTTATCTTACTAGAGAGATGGTGAGGTTTAAGTTAGAAGGTATTGATAGATACTAGTACTGTTTTGCTTTTCCTTGAGAATTTAAAAAGACCCCAATTTGGGATTTCCCTGGTGATCCAGTGGCTAAGAATCCATGCTCCCAATGCAGGGGTCCCAGGTTCAATCCCTGGTCAAGGAACTAGATCCCACATGCCACAACTAAGTAAGACCCTGCATAGCCAAATAATTTTTTTTTCCTAAAAATTGTAGTGCTGAGTTAAAAAAAAAAATCCAGTTTTTTCCCTCTTAAGTCTTGAAAACCATTACTAAGCTCAAGGATCAGCAAAGTTCTTCTGTGAAGGGCCAGATAATAAATATTTCAGGCTTTGTGGACCATCTGGTCTCTGTCCTGACTGCTCAGATATGTTCAGATGTAACATGAAAGCAGATTCAAACGGTACACAAATGAACATAGCTGTATTCTGATAAAACTTTATTTACAAAAGCAGATGACAGGCCAGCCTTGGCCCCGAGCCATAGCTTGCTGACTTTTCTGGCAGCTCAGTGTTGTGGACGTGCTCTTGGTGTCCTCAAGTGGCAGCTGACCTCCAGCCTCCACTCCAGGTGTGGTGCAGGGCGCCAAGCCTGGGCCTGGGAGCACATCCCTGGGGCTCAGCTTTCCTGTCCGTGCTCAGGGCTGGGGCAGACGGGAGCAGCACGGGGCAGGGGCGGGGGGCTCTGCGTTAGGCCTTGGATGCCATGCTGCTGCCTGTACTTTCATTTACCGTGCTTCCTCCCTTTGTTTTGAAAACCGTCTCCTGCTGATTCTGCGTCTCTGTCTCCGTGGGACCTCTGGAGTACATGCTCTGAGCGCCTTCTGCGGGTGTCTGGCGGCCTGTCTCAGGAAGCCAGATTCACAAGAGAGTGGACCTCTCACCCTGGCCACCTGCCTGGCGCTGTCCTGGCTCCTCCGAGAGGCCCAGGGAGGAGGAGAGGGGAGGGGAGCCGGGGCCTTTGCTCAGCTGGAATCAGTGTGTCTGTCACTGACCTTGAACTGAGTGGACCCCGGTGGCTGTGAGGATTCCTGACGTCATGCAGAGGTGACCCGAGGGGGACGCACTGTGTACTGTCTGCCTTTCATTGATGACTTCCCACCCTGTCAGGAAGACGGGCTGCCACCACTTGCCCCCTGCTTTGCCTTGTGCCCATGGAGGATCATGATTGCTGTGGGCTCGTCTCCTAGGCAGCTGACAGCCCCCCGACTGAGCTCCCAGGGCCGAGCCGCCACCTGGTCATGGCTCCATGATTGAGTATGGCCCAGCTCAGCCCCCCGTCCCCTCGAACTGGTAATTTCAGCTCCACCTCTGACCTTTTCTGCCCATGTCCACACACGTGAAGACGTCTCTTCCTCAGAGGGGACACATAGAACCAGGATAGGACGGCAACTGTCCAAAGCCACTGCCGAGTTCGTTCCCGTGGTTTGAAATGAAGAAATAACTTTTCCTGTGATGAACTGCATGTCAGAGGGAGGGGGCAGTTCAGAGCCCCCTCTGTCACCCCGCCAGGTGGTCAGCCTCCTGCTGCAGGGAGGCTGTGGGCGGAGGTAGACTGTGGTGACGGATGTGGATGTCAGTGGCACACGGGCACACCTTGGCCCTCTCCCCAGAATGGGCTTACGGCATTTTCCATCAGCATTCGTGTCCAAGGAGCAAAATTGGATTGTCTGTTGCATGCCTGTTGCCATGTGTATAATTAATGTAATTTTATATTCACTCAATTACAGTAACACGCCCAATAGGCGGATTACACAAGGCCACCAATAATGTGGGTTGTCTGTCTCCCCCTGCCAGTCAATGAAACCCATCCCTGCAGCCTTGCCTCTCCAGTGGCCAGTGTCCCTGCCCCCCGCCCCCAGGAGTTGGGGAGGGGGACGGGGATGTGGGGAACGTTTTGTCTCTTAGCAACCTAAAATTTCAGGTCCCCTTTCCCCGAAGGCCCTCTGACTAAAGGCAGATCTGGCCAAGGTGGTGATGATGAAGCCCTCAGTGTGTGAGAGCACTCTCAGAGCTTTTCTGCAAGGAGTGTCACCTGGACTCCTTGTGCCCTTAAGGGCCTGGCTGGGGATGCCAGGCAGAACTGCAGCCCGGGTGCCTTGGGCTTTCATGGCCGAGCTCTCCCCACTGGCCAACCTCTGTACCCAGAAAACCTGGGACTCAGTCCTAGTTCTGTTTCTCTGAGAGTCCATGATTCCTAGGCAGGTTGAAGGCAGCTTCGGGGAGTGTGGGGTGGCATTTGGTGAAGGAGCCGTGAATTTGGAAATACTAAACTTAGCACATAGCTTTCATTACCTCTCTCCTTAAAAATTAATACAGATTATTTTTTTAAAAAGCAATTTTTTTAAAGTTTTATTTTTGACTCTGCTGGGGCTTTGTTACTGTGCGAAGCTTCCTGTAGTTAGGATAAGCAGGGGCTCCTCTCTAGTTGTGATGCTTGGTTTTATTGCAGTGGCTTCTCTCGTTGTGGAGCCTGGGTTCTAGGTGCGCGGGCTTCGGTAGTTGTGACCTGCGTCCTTAGTTGTCCCATGGCATTTAGGATCTTAGTTCCTGGATCCGGGATCAAACTCACATCCTCTGCATTGGCGGGTGAGTTCTTAACCACTGTACAACCAGAGAAGTCCCTATCTGGTTTTTAATTTTAAGATGTCATCCTCCCTTACTCCCAGGAGTCTTTAGCTGAAAGGACCAACTTGGTTACCCTGTTGTTACTAATGTTTCCTCCTGGTTCCTTGAACACCAAGTGTTAGATGTGTTCCCCCCAGGGCTGGCTGACTGTGGCTGTGGGGTCTGCCTGCTGGCGGAGGCTCAGCATTCTGCTCGGGCCCTGCCCTGGACATCCACGTGGGGACTGTGTCACTGCCCTGGAGGAGCTCATGTGACATCCAGAGATAAGGCGAGACGTCCATAGAGGATGTACCATATTTGGAGTGTGCTTGGCTAGGGTAGAGTAGGTCAAGCTTCACAAAGGAGGATGTGTGGCCTTTCAGCAGGCTCAGGAGGGTGCTCCTGCAGAGTATACGTCTAGTTCTTGCCTTCCATGTAGATGGGCTGTGAGTGGCTTTGGAGCGTGAGGCGTGGGGACTGTGGAAGCTTGGGGATCTAGGCCCGTCACTGTCAGCTGAACCACCTCTCTGAGGTATCTGTAGAATGTCCCATGTTCCATGTAAGGAAACTGGACCCACAGTGCGTCCTGAGGAGTTGGGCTGGATGCCAGGAAGTGTTCCCCACCCCCATCGTGCACAAGCACATTTCTCAAGAATGGCTTCGGGGAGATGCAGGGACTTGATCAAAACATGGCAATAGCTAGGCCCTGCTGACAGTTCTTTGGTGCTTTTCTTTTCTTTTTTATAAAGTTATTTATTTGGCCATACCTCGAGGCATGCAGTACTTCCTCAATCAGGGATTGAACCTGTGCCTCCTACAGTGAAAGAGCGGAGTCCTAACCACTGGACCACCGGGGAAGCCCCCTGAGGTGCTTTTCTACCGAGACCTCTGATCCGTTGTGCTCTGCTCCCCACCACATCAATGACGGCAAAGGCTCTTTCACTAAACCGTCTGCATCCAGAGTTGGAGTGGAATGGCCTGGCATTTGCCTCAGTCACACCCATAGCAGAGCCTCCTGAGGCCCTAGATGTTACTGGATGTTAGACCACTCAACGCTGAAGTGGCAGGAAAAGGCATAAGGAAGTGCGGGCTTACGTGTCATTGGTCGGAGATCTCAGGAACATCTGAGAGGAATGGCAAGTCCATTAACAGGTTCTGGGGCAGATTGAGGTCCAGACAGGATGTGGGCATGTCTCTTTCCTTTTCCCAGATTCAGTGTCAAGTCTCCTTGCTGTCGCCCCGTGGAGGCACTATGGAACAGTGTGAGAGTTCTGACCCCCCAGGGGGCCTTGTTCTCATCCCTGCTCCCATTGGCCTCCATCTGTGGCCACCCTGGGCCTCAGTTTGCCTGTCCCCTTCCCTTGGAGCCCATGGTAGTTTTAACCCGACACTGCAGCCTGTTTGTCACTGTGTCCTCATCCTTCTCCCTAGCTAGCCTGGGAGCTTCCTGGGCCAAGACGAGACGAGTCCAGTGCACCTCTGTGACCTTTCCTTACCCCAGACATGTGGGAGGTCAGCACCCAGGCTATGTATGTGGGTGAGTGGCTGGATGTACCCCCAAGTCCTTCAGCCTCTGACTGCTCAAGGGCTTGTAGGAATAGGATGGTGGACTGGCTAGGCTCCTTGGACTCTAGAATCCGCCTGGACCCACCACTAATAGTTTGTAATCCTAGGCAAGTGGCTTTGGCTTGCTGAGCCTGTTCTCCCTTCCTGCAAGGAGTTGAGTGACATGAACTGATCCAGGTGACGCCGCTAGTGCTGTGCGGCAGGTGTGGGTTCATTATTCTTACTACAGTTACTCCCGTTTCATCCTGGAGGGAAGTGCAGTCAGTGGCAGAGAGTCAGGGTTTGAATGAACCCAGTTCTTTTCAAACCCTGTTTCTTTGCAATGGATGGGGGGATGATATCATGAAGAGATCTCTTGACTGGAGTGAAGTGATGTGGCTCAGCCACCAGCTTCATCTCTGTGGCCTTGAGCAAGTCACACCTCTGTCCTGCGCCTCTCTTCTCCCCCATAAGTGAAGAACATTGGAAGAATTGATCTGTCAGAGCCACCAACAAGCAGGTGACTGCTGGGCAGGTGAGGTTCTCCCCAAGTTTCTGGTGGGACGACCCCCAGCCCGGTCCAGCCTGATACTCTGTGCACCTCAGATGTCTGCCCCTATCCACCTCCTCTCCCAGTTGACTAGGCAGCACCTGGATGGAAAGCCTCCAAGGTCCAGACCTGGATGCAGAGGCTCATCCTGGCGAAGCAGGCTTCCAGATGTACCTATTTTGGGTTCTTCTAAAGCTTTCAAGTGGAAACCAGGAAGGCCCCACTGGGGAGGGCAGTGGACCTGTGTGGGAACAACACTCACTGTTACCAACTTTAAGGCTCTTGCCCTCTCTCACCTTCTACCTCCATCCTCTCTACCTGCCTGCCAGAGCTGTGCAGGGTTTGGGGAAGAGGAAAGCCAATATCCCAACAAAGGTCAGAATCTTAAAGCAGGGTCTTTTTCTTTTTTGGTCTGCTTCCTACATAGCCTTTTGCTTGAGTGGGTAGCAAGTTGAAAAGACCAAAGGTCTGTCTTCTCTAAACTGACCTGTCAGTCTTTGGTTGAGAATGTAGACAAGAAAGAAAAGAACACTCTTTTGTGATTTAATAAAGCACAGGGCAGCAGATGCCATACAGTCTCGTGAAGATGGGCAACACAACACGTCTGTCGTCATCTACATGAGCAGACCTTTCCCCAACGTGGAGTTCCATTCTGTGCTCCTGAGAACAAGCCAAGTGTACAGTGCTGTTGCATCCAGTCTCTGGGACAGAACCTGGACATGCATGTAGAAATGGGGAGCTTTCAGGCTGAGTGGAGGTAACAGAGATGCAGAGCATGAAGATTTGGGAGGATGTTGGTTACCCATTGGGGAAGGTGGGCATCTGGCTCTGTAAAAGAGAAGCTTCCTGGCCTATAATGCTCCAGGTAGTGCTGGGGACCATGCTGGGAAGTACAGAAGCAGAGCCTGGGCAGCCTGATTGGATCTAGGAAGGTGAATGCTGAGCTGTATCTTTGCCTGTGTCCAGATTGTGGTGGCGTTTCTTTTCAGATGACCAGCTGGCCTGGGCTAGAGTTCCCATGTCCTCAGTATTCCAAACCCTGGCTCCAAGTCAGAGGAGAGACTTCAGAGCTGCTGCCTCCTCTCTGGGCTTATCAGCTGGCTTCTCATGGCTGCCCGCAGATCAGGGAAGTTGCTGGGGCCTCACTGACCAGCCACACTCCCTTACTGCTTGTCACTTGTCTTGAGGCAGCTGCATTGAGGCCAAGTTGTTCCATGTCCACTCACTGGGGTCCAGGCAGCCGAGTCCCAGAGGAAGCTTCTAGGGGGGAGGTGCAGGGGGCAGCTTGGCCCTCTGGACCTCCCAGGGCCCAGGCGGCCGGAATTCAGGGCTGAGAGGTGGCTTAGAAAAGACTCGGGTTTGAGTGTTGGCTCTTACCAAAGACTGCCATTGACCAAGGCCCCCCTGGGGGTATCTGGGGAGCTTTACTTACTTTTTCTCTGATCACTCAGAAAACCAGGCTTTCTTTACCTCCCCTGGCTGCCAGGGTGCACAGGTGTGAGAGCCCTGCCCGAGCCACACTGCTGGCCCTGAGAATTGGGATGTTACTGGAGAGGGCGGCGGAGGCTCGGGAGGGAGGAGGCACTCCTCCTGCCAAGAGCTGAGGACTGACAGAAGGCCTTTTGCTCCCTCTTGGCGACTGGACCTCACCCTTGAACCCTCCTCCTCCCTGCTTTTCATTTTCCTTTTTTGGGGGGGTTGGCTCCAAATTATCTTATTTTGTTTACATTGCACCCAAGTTTCATGGTACAAAAGACTTGCAGGTGCAAATATGTCCCGCCTTCATTAACTTCCCCTCCCTTTTTAATTTATGTGATTTCAATTTTCCTTCCCTGTGCTGTTAATTAGGGGACCCTCTAATCAGTGCCATTATCACAGTGGTATTCATGTTTAGGAAAGCCGCTAAACAAATGCTTGCAAAATTGCTAAATGGCTAATTAATGTCTGTTAATTAAGAAAATTGCTCATGGTAACAAACCATGCCGTTGCTGGCAGCCGCTAGAAAGACACACACTTGTTGAAATTAGTGTGGCAGGTAGGGGAACATCTGCTCCATGGAGCTTTCCGGAAGTGAGCAGCCCCATGCTCAGGCGAGAAGCTCCAGGCCTGTCCCGGGCACGGCCCCCTCGCCCCTCTCTGCACACCTCTCTCTGTCTCCATGCCCACTGGTCTTAGCCCACCCCACGCCCACCCCCCCACCACTCCCCCCACCCCCCCCCACAGGCTCCACTCTCTGGGCTGTGCTTGCTGAGCCAGCAACAGGCTGAGCAGCCTGGCTTCCAGGGAGGAGACTGAGGAGAAAACCATGCCCCAAGAGTCATTTTCCTTCTCTTTTTAAATGAAACCATACTCATCCTCTCTGCATATTTTGGATTTTTCTCAACTTCCAAGGGTAGTGATATAGCCCCAAAAGAGTGAATTGGGTTGTGTTTCTCACCAGCAGGCTTTCCTGGTGGCTCAGACAGTAAAGAATCTGCCTGCAGTGCAGGAGACCTGGGTTCGATCCCTGGGTTAGAAGGACCCCCTGGAGAAGGGAATGCCACCCACTCCAGTATCCTTGCCATGGACAGAGGAGCCTGGCGGGCTACAGTCCGTGGGGTCACAAAGAGACACGACAGAAGTGACTTTCACATTCTCCTTGCCAGCACCAGCATCTTGCTCTGAATATCCGAGTTGGCAGCAAGGTGCTTCCCTGACCAGATTTTCATGTTTTTTGACTGGGACCCACAGTAGAAAATACATTTGACACAGTGACCCAGTACATACACACACACACACACACACACACATATTTATAAATAGAGATTAATGAAGAGTATTTCCTTAAAACACACAAAGCTGTCTGATGTTTTCTACGCTATTTTTTATTCTGTTCCAGGTTTTTAAAAACAATGGTTGCAACCCACTAAATTGATTTCACCACCCACTAATGGGCTGCACCCCATGCTTTGGTCAGCTCTGTGGTTTAAGTGTGAATTCTTCTGCCCATCTCTCCTGTGGGGAGTCAAGGCCAGCATATAGCCCAGAGCTTCAGGGGTCAGCCGGGGACGAGGGTGGCTTCCCGCCAGCTGGAGTGTTTAGCCCCAGCATCTCCTCCTGTCACCCAGCCCTGACCCTGCTCCCCCACACACCCTCTCAGGCCTGGACTGCAGAGGCCAGGGTGAGCCTTGCACCCATCCGGCTTCTCCTCCTGTCCTTGCCATCTTCCGGTTGTGTGGCTGTGGCCAAGTCTCCCTATCCCTTGATACTCATTGTCGTCACTGATAGAAATGAGAAACCCACTTCCCGGGGCCAATTCCAAGTGAAGGTGTGTTAATGAAGTGCTCTGAGCACTCACTCAGTGACACTCTCTTCCTCTTGTCCCCCATGTATTCAGTCTCTGGCACCACCTCACTCTGTCTATTCCCATCTATCCGTCAGAGCCCCCTCCCCTCAGTAGACTGGTTGCCTCATCCTTGCCTGGCCCTGGCCCAGGAAGTGGCACGTGGGCACCCTGCAGGGTAGGTCAGTTTCTGCAAGCCCTGGGGCTTCCCCGGTGGCTCAGCGGTAAAGAATCCACGTGCAGTGCAGGAGATGCAGGTTTGATCCCTGGGTTGGGAAGATCCTCGGGAGGAGGACATGGCAACCCACTCCAGTATTCTTGCCTGGAGAATCCCCGTGGACAGAGGAGCCTGGTGGGTTACAGTCTGTGGGATTGCAAAGAGTCAGACATGACTGAGCGATTAAGCACGCACACATACTGCGCGCCCTGAGCCTGTCTCAACCAACGTATTTAACATGGCAAACTCCGCTCTAACGGCAGACCATGCCGGCCTACTCCTGCGTGCTTCCACAAAGGAGCTTGATTTCATTTGTCGTGCCTGGAAATCCCCCGTGAGTGCGTTTATCAGCTTCTCTCCCTCCCGCCCGCCCTTTTACACCATTGAGCCGGTGACCCAAGCAGCAGCTCGCACCTCCCCGCCAACCAGAGCCCGCCGCCCGCACGCCGCCCGCCCTTCGTTTTTGGTTTAATTTTTGTTCTTTTAAGCTTCTCCTGCGCTTCTCCATGTGCTGTGATCTATAACCTGCCTCTACTGTCTGGCCTCACAGGGTCCTCCGGGGTCACAGCCCTCGCCGCACGCACAGCCTCCACCTCACAATCCCAGCAGCATGATGGGACCCCACAGTCAGGTAACGCACTGTGGCCCGCCCGCCGGCCAGGGGGCGCGGGGCACCAGGAGGACAGAGCCAGCAGAGGAAAAACAAAAATCAAAACGTGCTCTCGCCATTGCCTTTGAGGATTTCCTGACCAAGGAGATTCCTCCTCCTCCCAAAATACATCTTTTTTCCCCCCTAAAGATAGTCTTCATTCCTTGGACATCACACCCTTCTTGGATATGAAACCAAAAGAAAAGGAGAACTGTTTCTGTGACCTTGTCAGCGGCCTCTGCGTTTTTGTTTTGTCCTCTCTCACTTTTGGTTTGGTTTTTGAGTTTGGTTAACCATTGTTTGTAACCAAAGCTGCATCCCTCGCCTTCTCCGTGTGCACTCTTCGCTGCTGAGAAAGCTTTTCTGCCCATTCCCCTGCATCGAGTTAGGGTGCCCGCTGTCCCCTCCCTGTTGGCCTTGTGTATCTCCTCCCTTCTCCCTGCTCCCCTTCCTTACCCCCTTTGTTGGTGTTGTGTGAGTGTGTGTGAGTGCACATCCAGCTTTGTCTACACACTGGGAAATTTCCTGTACGAGTCCCTTTGGGGTTCTTCCACCTGCCCTTACCTACAGCAGAGGTCTCCGCTTCACCCTGCACTGATGTAACTGCTCCTCCGTGCCCTGTGCCAAGCCCCAGCTGCTGCCCTGGCACCCAGAGTAGAGCTTTCAGCAGATGCACGGTGTGCCTCCGTCACTCCCTCCGCCCAAAGGAAGTTTTGCCCGGAGGGACAAGGCCACCGGGAGGAAGACAGTTTAAAAGATCACTAGTTGTAACAAAACTGGACTTGTGGAGTGGTGCGCGTTTGTGTCTGTCACCGTTCAGTACTGCAGGCTGTCACTGAACTAACGCCCTGTAATTGCAGCCTTTTATGTCACCACGATACGCAGGCGGCCCCCGGCCCCCGATCAGAATGGGAAACCAGGTACTGTACCTTCTCGTGTTCTCTCCTCTCACTGGGCCACCCTTGACCCCAGCTGGACTTGGACTCGGAATCTGCAAGAAGGGTTAGGGGGTGGAGAGACAGTTTTAACTAACGTGGGAGGCAGCTTATAAGCAGGTCCCCGGAGAGGACTGTGTTTTCCATTCAATGCTCCATGCAGCCCCTCCCAGCATCATACCTGCCTCTCCCAGTGGGCTGTGGGCAGCAGGGTGTGAGTGCAGGGTTTCTGCTCTTCTAAAGAAGGTGGTAATGCCTCAGCTCCTCCCTGCCAGCCCTTTCTTGGAAAAGGGTCTTCCTCCTTAATGAAGTTAATTGACAACGTGCATTTTTTTTACCCTGGAAGCTTTTGAGAATTACCAAGGCTGGTGAATATAATCCTGCTATTAAGGGGAGAAATGGCCCGTAGGAATGCTTCGATCAGGAGCCTGGATGCAGCGAGCAGGACATTTGTGAGTTTTTAAGCAATGTCTGCCTGCTTCCCAGTTGCTTCCCAACTCAAAACAAGAAAGGATTTGTTCGTGTACTTAGACCAGTGGTCTACTTGTGGGGAGGGCTTTTCAGCCTGGGGTTATATGCCTTATGCTGCCCCATAGGGTTGGCAGTTCTAAGTGGTCTGGAGAAATTGGTCCCCAGCTGCCTTCCGTGGTTCAGCCCATCCAAGGGCAGGAGGAGAGCTGCCGAAGTGAAGATGGGTATCTTCTTTTGAGGGTGGACAGGCTTCGAAGAAACTTTAAAGAAGCATCAGGGAACTTTGATTACGTGCCCCAGTATTTCTGTATACATAATTCTTAGAGTGACCTGGCAGAAGCCCATCAGGAAGTCTGACAGCAATGCCAGGACCTCCAGCCCTTGTTGCCTTTGGAGCTGGGAGGTAGTCACCAGCTTGATTGACATTACCTGAATGGACTCCTTTCTGTCTCAAGAAAGCCCCCTTAGTGAGATATACGAGGACTTTTGAGAGATGCTCATAACCAGGGGACTCCAGTTTTAAAGTTAAATAGCCTGCCAGTTTCCACTTATTTTTTTTTTCCTCCAAAAATCTTTTCTTTCCTATTTTCTCTGACATGAAGGAGAAAAACTTAGACAAGAATTAGAGGCCCAGCTTTTTGAGCAAAGAGGGAGCCCAGGATATATCACAGATGAGGAAACAGGGTCAGAGTGGAGCAGTGACTTCCTTATGTGTCCCAGTGAGCTGGGCCCGTGTTGGTCTCCAGCTGCCCTGGTTCAGTTAGTTTTCATAGTTGTAAATGTGTTGCCCCGTCTTTGTTTTTAACGGGTCATTAAGTGGATCTTCTCTGGCCTCACATGCCAGGGCCCCAGCAGCAGCTCTTCCTTCTGCCCATCCAAGGCTCTCCTTAGCCCGAACTGTGCCCTCCTGCCCGCAGGAGAGAACAGATGCTTCCTTATCATAATTGTGGTCCTTCCTCCAGCAATTAAGGGACGCGAGAGGAAACATGTTTGTTTCTATTTATCAATTAAGCATGAGCAAGTGCCCGAGAGAGCAAATGGAGAATAAATCCATCATCTGTACCTCGCATTACAGATCAATCAGGCTAACCTCCCCACCACCCTCCATTGGAAATCTATCCAGATTTCCAGTTTCCTGTGGACTCAAGAATTTTTGTTCTCCAGGCAGGGATGTGTCCCTTTCCCAGGAATTGCCCCTGGGCATGGGGCTCCTGGTTCCACAGGAGCCTCTGTGCCCCCTCAGTTAGCTCAGCCTTGAGGAGGAAGAAGCAGCTCAGGCTTGCATGACCTCCTGGGTTAGGGTGATAGAAGGGCCCTTAGGGAGACCAGGAGCTAAGGATCATTGACTTTGGTCTGGTTTGATCCCTGGGTCAGGAAGATCCTCTGGAGAAGGAAATGGCAACTCAACCCACTCCAGTATCCTTGCCTAGGAAATTCCATGGACAGAGAGGAGCCTGGCAGGCCACAGTTCACGAGGTTGCAAAGACCACTGAGTGATTAACACTTTCTTTCTACTTAAAAGTCTTGCAAGGCCATCCTCCACCTGCCTCCCTGGCTAGGGGTTTGGTGCCTTGTACAGAGAGCATTGTTGTGTTTCAAGCAAGGATAGCTGAGTGGATGGCGAACAGTGGGTTTCAGCAGGGTTTAGGAGGAGAGGGATAGAATCGGGGGTTGTCGGGCAGCCCTGACTTCACATCCCAGTGGAGCCCCTGCCCCACCCAGCCCGCTAACTTGGGCACGCAGCCGAGTGACTAGCAGATGCTGCTGGACTTCGTCCGGCCCCTGGGCAGACACTTGCTGCACCCACCCGACTGTGCTGGAGGCGAGGCACGGGCCTATTTCCAGGAGCCCATGGAACAGCCCCAGGGCATCTCTCTGCCCAGCAGGCCTGAGGATGTGTGCACGGCAGGCGTTTGAAGTCCCGTGTACAATGAGCCGTTATTCTTCTCTCTCACACCTTGGGGCTTTGGCTGTTGCAGTGAAGACCCTTTTACCTTGGTCACTACATACCTTACTGCCCTGGTAGAGGAGGCCTAGTGCTCATCTCAGGGTCAGTCCAGTGAGAAAAGTGACTGTGGGTCCCGCCTGGGCCTCTGGGCAGCCCTGCCCTGCTCCTGAGTCCTGACACACAGCAGGGTTAGGGGAGGCCAAGGAAGAGCTTCCAGCCTGAACTGATAGTCAGCACTGGGCTACCTGGACAGGAAGCAGGTTTCTGATCCCCATGGCCACTCCACCAGAGTAGATGGGGGCTTCTCAAGACCTCCCGGCACCTCAGCACCCCAGGAGCCCCCAAACCAGACATCTTCAATGGCAGGCCTTCCTGTGTCCTCTCAGAGTCCTGTAACCAGGCTTCAGAAATATCCCAAACCCCCAAGTGGACAGACACTAGCCAGCCCAGTGATTCAGAGCTTGGGAACTCGGTGGAGGAAGCAGAGCTGGGAGAAAGCAAGAGGTCAGAACAGCTAACACCCAGTGCCAGAGAGAGACCATCCAAAGCCCCAGGCAGATGGGATGGCAGGTATGGAGTGCCACTTCCGAATAGCGAGTACCCCCAGGCTGGCGTGGCCCTCCCACACGCCTCCCTCTCCCCAGACGTGCGCGCACACACCCTATTTATTCTAAAGGTAAACTGTGAGACGTTGTCCCTTTGTTTTCCACCACCTCCTTCCCAAACTGGTTGGGAATTCCCTGTTGGGCCGATACCCCCACCAATCTCGCAACGCAGTTGAGGCTGGGGGACCCTGGGTAGTCCAGGGCCCCTGACACACGTGCCCGGCTTTCACAAAGGCTTTTCTCCCCACCCCAAGGCCTGTAACCAGTCCTAAGGCATGGGGTTCCTCCCCACTTCTTCTGTTCTTGTTTCACATTGCAGTAAAAGAACTTCAGTCTCAAATAAAGATCTTTGACGGTGTTTTCATAGCGAGTGGGCTAAGTGTTAACTCAGGAACCCCCTGGCCCTTCTCATCTCTAGAGATCACACCAGCATCCCCCACGTGCACCAGGCTTTACGGGGGATGGGTTCTCACCCAACACCCTGCTCACCCTCTCCCAGAGGCCTCCTCCACCCCCAGGGTTGGAAGGTGGCCTTTCATGTGCTGGAAGGAGTCGGGAGTCCTGGGTGTTCTTCCTGGCCCTGCCTGCAGGGCTGTCAGACCTCTGGACCTCAGCTCCCCCATCGAAATCTCAAAGGCCACCTTGTTCATCCCCTATTCCCAATTTAGTGTTGGACCTAAATTGCAGAGACTAGAGTTTGGGTGGTAGAAGGGGGGGACGGTGCTGCCTCTGAGGGGTGTGTGGTGGGCGGTAATGCTGGAGTGTCACTCGGCTCCGGCAGATATGCAGACCCGCGAAGACTGTCACAGATGGAGCCCCCATGCTCAACTGCGCATGCTGCAGTTTTCCATAGCTCAGCTGGAGCTGCCTGCCCCCTGGGGGACCCTCCAGCCGTCGGGCAGCAGGAGTGGTCTCAGGGAGACCCTGAGTGGCCCTAATGGTCAGGTGGGGAGATGGGGCAGGCAGGTGCACCCCCCTGTGCCCCCACTGCAGGGAGCAGCGCTCAGCTGTATCTTACATCTCTTTCAGCCTCCGGGAGGAGTTCCTGGGACACAGCCACTGCTGCCCAATTCCATGGATCCCACGCGACAACAAGGTAGATGGGGCAAGGTGGGCTGCTGGGCAGATGGGGGCTGTTGGGAGAGGCCCCTCCTCCCCCATGGTCTGCCTCTCCTTCCTGCCTCTCAGGCTCACTCCACCTCTGTCACACAGGTCACCCCAACATGGGAGGATCAATGCAGAGAATGAACCCTCCTCGAGGAATGGGGCCCATGGGGCCCGGCCCACAGGTAACCAACTGCCAGTCTGTCTGTCCATCTCCCTAGCCATCTGTATGCACCCGCCTTCTCTCCTCTTTCCTAGTCTGTCTGTCTGTCCACGTTTCATAGCTCGTAAGGATAAGGGGAGAGGGCATGACTAACGCCCCAGCGGCCCTTTCTGCCCGTAGATGGGCAGCCCCCCAGCAGAGTTGAGGGGTACCCCCGTCCCATGGAGCTAGGAGGAGGGGCACCTGGGCCTTCCATGGGAAGGACTTGAGGAATTTGGAAGGCAGGGGTCTATGTGACCAGACAGCATTGTGGGTCCCCAGAGCTTCCTCCCACCCTGGGCGAGTGGACCTGAGCTGGCTCAGTGGTCACCTAAGGCAGGATATTACATTATTCTGTCTGCAGCTCACCATTTGTCTGATATTGGATGAATCACTATGACCTTGGGTGGGCCCAGCAGGCCCCAGTGTCCCCACCTGTCCAGTGTGGGAGGTGTGAGTCTGTGGCCGTGGTTCTCAGTGGTATACCTCTCAGCTGAGAGGAGGCTGGGCCGGCCAGGGCCCCAGAGTGCACTTCTACCCAGAGCTCTTGCCATGTTCATATCCCAGGCTCCTGCCTGAGCTTGCTTTTGCCCAGAGGGGTTCTGTTGCCAAGAAGGACAGTTTAGAAACCTCTGGAAGAAAGTATCTAGTGCCCTGTCTGTCCCTTCACAACACCTCAGTGGTCACTCCTTGGGACCCAGCTCCATATCCTCAGGTCCCCGGGTCCCATAGAACCATCGGGCAGGGGTCTGACAGGCCATTCCTGTTCTAGAACCTTCTCACCATTGGCTCCCACTGAGTATTTAAGTGTGGCTCTGGGTCCTGCGGAAGCTGTGGCAGAGAATTTGCTGTGTTCTGCCCTCCTTGGGAATTCTCTGGAGTCTGCCCCTCGAAAGCCAGAGTCTGAGTAAGGAGACGGGTGTTTCAGAGTGAGAGCAGGAGAGCCTGTGCTGGGGTTTTCCTTCCCTTCTCTTCTGCCCTGCCCAGAGGCCTGCTTGTCTGTCTCCCTTCTGCTCTGGGTGTTTGGATTCTCTGGACCCCTGTACAGGTTTCTGGTTCCCTGGCAGTGGGGTTGCACCCCGCTCATGCATGCCAGCGTCTCTTTTGTAGGAAGAGGCTTCTGCCACACCCCACAGTCCTCCACTCTGCCCGGAATTGTATTTACAGCACACCCAGCCTCTGCTTTCTTCCCGGTGATGGCTGCAACATCTGTGGTGTTGAAAGATTTTTCGGGAGGTCCTTGTCTTTCGATGGCCCCATAATCCTGAAAGGAAGCAAGCCCACACCAGTTGCAGCTCCAGTTTTCTTGTTTTCTTTTCTTTCCTCAAATCCCCCAAAGCTTGTGTTTTCACCAGCTCCTTTTAAGCCACCAAAGTGGCCCCTTCCTGCCAGGAGGCCGACTGGAGCTGACCTCCACAGGAACCCGTGGGACGGCAGCAGGGTCTGAAGCCCAGCATTCTTGTCCTGAGTCAGAAACTTTCAGATTCCTCAGCCGCACACACTAGATCCTCTCGGTGTGCAAATCAGCAGTGGCCTTGGACTTCCAGGATGTCCTGGGGGAGGTCTTGGGGATGCAAGAGGACAGTGTACTCCACCCCTTGCCCCGCTGATTCTTGGAGACTCAGCAGCTGCATCTGTAAAGTGGGACGGAGACCAGGACTGCCTTGTAGGGTTGCTGATAGGAGGAGGCACAAGTTCTTGGTTTGAGGCTTAGCATAGTGTGGCCTCTTAGGAAGTAGCTTGGGTTTTCCAACCAGGGGGCTTAAAACTAGTGTTGAGGACTCAGTCTGCTTGGGCTGGGTGATCACTTTGTGTTTCTTTTTTATTTTTTCTGGTAAAGGCCATTAACACTTGTTAAGCCTGTAGTAATATTGAGGTTCCAGAAGCTGGGAATGGATGTTATCAGACGGCCCGAGACCAGAATGTTCCGGAAGTCTAGGACTTCCTCCTGACTCAGCAGGAGTCTCGGTGTCCCTGTCCCTGACCAGGAGTCTGGCACACTCTTGTGGCATGTTTAAAGAGGTGGGGCTCCTGCAGCCTGAGGTCTTGCTAAAAGGGGCCCTCCTGGCCTCACTGGGCAGGATACAGGGATGGAACTCTTGTGGGCTCAGAGACTGGTGCCCAGAGGGGTGGGAGAAGCAAGCTCAGGGGTGAGGCCAGCTGGCCATCGTCACCCCACCAACCTCAGGGTCTTTGAAAACATCTCTCCCGTTTTTCCCCCCCTGGTTTTATGGAGCTATAATTGACATACAGCACTGCATAAGTTCAAGGTGTACAGCATAGTGACTTGACGTACATCACAAAGTGATTACCACGATAAGTTCAGTGAGCATCCATCATCTCAAATAGATACAGAGTTAAGGAGGTTGAAAATTTTTTTTTTCTTGTGATGAGAACTTTCAGGATTTACTCTCTTAACAACACTCGTGTATGACATACAGCAGTGTTAGTCACATTTTTGATGTTGTACATTACATCCCTAGTACTCATGTATTTATCTTGGGAGTTTGTGCCTGTTGACTTTCTTCATCCAGTTCTCCCCCCTCGCAGCCTGCTGCCGCCGGTAGCCACAAGTCTGATCTTTCTTTCTGTGAGTTCATGAAGTGTAATTGACCTACAACACTATGTTAGTTCTTTTACACAACTCAGTGATTCAGTATTTTTAGACATTTCAAAACTGATCAGCACAGTAGGTGTAGATCCTGTGATGTGTCCCCACGCACAGATACTACTCAGCTACGGGCTGCGTTCCTCATCCTGGACATGGCGTTCCCATGACTCAGTTTATTTTGCAACTGGATGTCCCTACCTCTTAATCTCCTTCACCCCCACTCTCCTCGCCTCTGGCAACCACCTGTTTGTTCTCTGTATCTATAACTGTTTTCTGTTTTGTTATTTTTATTCATGTGCTTTAATTTTGAGAGTCTACATATGAGTGAAACCATAAGTATTTTTCTTTATCAGACTTATTTCATTTAGCATATTGCAATCGGTGTCCATCCATATTGTCACAGATGGCAAGGTTTCATCCTTTTTTGTGCCTGAGGGATATTTCTCTGTGTGTGTGTGTGTGTGTGTGTATGTGTGTGTACCACATCTTTATCCATTCATTCGTTGTTGGATACTTATGTTGCTTCCATATCTTGGGTATTGTTTTTTAAAAAATGCTGCAGTGAACATAGGGGTGCATATATCTTTCTTTTTTTAATTTATTTTTATTTTTGACTGAGCTGGGTCTTTGTTGTGGCGAGTGGGGGCTCCTCTCTGGCCGTAGTGCTTGGGCTTCTCATTGCGGTGAATTCTGTGGAGCACAGGTTCTCGGGTGTGCAGGCTTCCGTAGTTGCAGCACACGGGCTTGGAACTTGTGCCTCACTGGCTCTGGAGCTCAGGTGCACAGGCTTAGTTGCTCTGCAGCATGTGGGATCTTCCCAGACCAGGGATCAAACCTATGTCCCCTGCATTGACAGGTGGATTCTTAACTGTTGGACCACAAGGGAAGTCCACATATATCTTTTCTAGTTAGTGTTTCTGTTTCCTTCTTTTCCCATATCAGGCTTCCTTGATAGCTCCGTTGGTAAAGAATCCGCGTGCAATGCAGGAGACCCCGGTTCAATTCCTGGGTTGGGAAGATCCCCTGGAGAAAGGATAGGCTACCCACTATAGTATTCTTGTGCTTCCCTTATGGCTTAGCTGGTAAAGGATCCGCCTACAATGTGGGAGACCTGGGTTTGATCCTTGGGTTGGGAAGATCCCCTGGAGAAGGAGAATGCTACCCACTCCAGTATTCTCACCTGGAGAATTCCATGGACTGTATAGTCCATGGGGTCACAAAGAGTTGGACACAACTGAGCGACTTTCACTTTCGCTTTTCCCATATCTCTTGTGCCCCACTGGGTAGGGTGCGGTATTAAATTCCAGAACCAAACCTCCCTCAAAGCAACACAGATGTCATCACTGACCCCTCACTGGGGGCAGAAAGGCCTGGCCTTGAGTGAGCCTGGACCTGGGCAAGATTGGGGTATAAAATGGATTGCAGGCTCTGGGGTCAGCCAAGGAGTGAGTATCATAAAGCCTAGAAGTTTTGGACCCCCAGGATGCAGTTGGGCAGAGGACAGCACCCATCTCCCAAGTCCTGTCTCTCTCTGTCCCCTGAGGGTGCTCCCCTGGTCACTCCAGAGGAGTAGACAGGAGAGGGATGAGCTCAGAGCTTAGTGTTGGAAAACATGGTCCTGGCTGCTTCTCAGACTCTTGGGGCCTCTGGTCTCTCATCTGCAAAATGGGCAGCCGGGTGAGGACCTCATGGGACTCATCATGGGGCTGTGAGACCCAGACCACAGCACGAGGCTCCACTAGGCACCCCACAGATCCCATTGCTTCCCTGGACCTGGGTTCAGAGAGGGAGCCCTGTCTTGCCATGCCTGGGCTAAGAAAGGCGACCAAGCCCCTTTAGGCAGTCTTTAGTAAGCCCCACTGCATACACTTGCTGAGACCGGACACAAAGGTGGGAAACCTTCAGCCTGTTGTTCCAAGTGGGGAATAAGATTGCTAATAGTGGAACTGCTCTAGAACTTCCTGAACAAAGAATAGGTACAGTGTGGGCTTGGGGCTACAAAACCGAACGGAGTGACATGGTACTTTTTGAGGTTGTGTTGCATTTTAGCCTAAGTGTTACAAAGGAACCAGTAAACTAGGCATCAGCCTGCCCTTTGCCCTCAGTGTCTTGGGCAGACTTTACTCTGGTTTCCTGAAACAGCCAGTGCCGAAAAGGAGGCAGTGTTTCCACTTAATTGTATTTTCTCTTCAAAGATTTATTCCTATGCCTGTGTCTGGCGAGAACTTCTGGCTGAATTTTTCAAAAGTGAATCCTGTTAGGATGAGGCTGAAACTGCCAGAGCTCTGCAGGCTCCTGCGGCAATGATGTGTGGCACCCAGACCCCACAGGGCCGCTTTCAACGCTACTGGTATTCCTGGTGAGGTGGGGTCAGCATAGCCTGGAATCAGATCGCCGTCCTAGCATTTGAGAACATTCAGATAACCTCTGATAACCCACCGTCTGGAGACAGACATCTTCCACCAGAAGCTGCATCTCCCCTCTGATCCAGGACAGTCCAAACTCAGTGCCTCTGAGCAGAGACCCCAGAAAGAGACAGGATTGTAAACCAGGCTAGAGCACCCTCAGCTGGTGAGGAGAGAGTGGAATCACTTGAGGCCCTTTCTGGGGTGGCCCCTTGGAGGCCTCCCAGTGGGGCTGGCCAGGCTCTGCGTAACTAAAGGGGCTGGAGGGCAGGTCCAAAAGCCCAGGAAATAGCCTGACAGCCTGGAGTCCACCTTGACAGGCCCGTCCTAGAGACTGTTCTCTCAGGCACCAGGCAGCACCAAGAAGAGCCTCTGTGTCGAGGAGCTGGAGGAAGCAGCAACTCCTGCCGGCTGTGGGTGCTTCCAGCGTGGCTGTGCACCCTGCCCAGAGCATGGAACTCAGACCAAAAGGCTGGGGCCTGACCTTTTATAGAGTTCCTGACAGTGGGTCCGACCCCTCTGCCCAGGGTCTGGGGTGACCTAGTTGGAACAAGAAGCCGGGTGGGAAGATAGGCGGGCAGACAGACAGACACATACCCGTGGATGTGGCCATCCCTATGGCTGCACCCCAGACTCTTCCAGGTCTCCGGCTGCCCCATCCCTGCAGAGCGGTGCTGAGGGCAGAGGAAGAGGAGTGTCCAGCGGCGACCACACCTCTGAACCCAGTGCTGAGGGCAGGCGGGCAATGGGAGAAGAGAGATTATTTCTACTGAGTCTGAAGCTATGCTTCTAAGCCTGCCCGTCCTCTGTGAAAAGGCTGGAGTCTCTGATTTGGAAACTTTCCTCCAAAACCTGCCTTTCAGCCCTGACTTACTGTATGGCCTTGGGTGGCGAGTCTTTGGCTTCCCTGGGCCTCTAGCTTGTCATCTGTGAAGTGGGACATGTGAGTGGTCCTCGGGGTCTAGGCCTCTATAGGAAGTAGGAGCTGGTGGCCTGCTCCCTCCTGGGCAGTGGTCGGGCTGGTTGCTGAGGGCTCAGCTGAGCACAGCAGCTAGAGCATCCGGAGC
Source organism: Bubalus bubalis (assembly GCF_019923935.1). Classification (NCBI taxonomy): domain Eukaryota; kingdom Metazoa; phylum Chordata; class Mammalia; order Artiodactyla; family Bovidae; genus Bubalus; species Bubalus bubalis. The sequence continues at coordinate 91,664,783 of NC_059162.1, forward strand.
CTCCCCTTAGGGGCTGCGTGTCCAGACGGCTTTCAGGACCGAGTATCCACTCATCCTCTCCTCACCCCACTCTGCTGCTGCGGTGTGGGCTCCTGCCGGCCCCCAGGCCAGCTTTCTGCTCTCACCGCTCCATGCAGCCGCTCTCCTGGGTACGAGTGGGCGCAGGACACAGCTACACCCCGGAGGACGTCTCTGTCTGGGAGGCCTTTCGGATTGGCCGGGCTGGACACGGGAAGAGTGGCTACCTGGGGAGGCCATGAGCTTCCTGCTGTGAAACAGCGGGAGCCAGGCTGAGTTGTGGACAGGGGCTTCAGTGATTTTACGTGGGCTAAGAAAGGGCCCTGGAAGACCTGATGCTCAGGGCAGCGTTGAGGGCTCTGGTGTTTTCTCTGCCAGTGTCCCATATCAGCACACATCTCTGAGGGCTGACGGAGCTCTTCAGAGCCATCATTTTACTTGATCTTCTCATGACCCTGTGAGGCTGGGCTCTTTGTCCCCATTTTATGGACGAGGCAGCACAGCAAGGGATTGCACACTGAAGCCATGATGATCTCTGCACAAGGGGCCGTCACTCTGCTTCTGCGCCTGAGTGTCATAATCTTTAAGGCGGGGATGGTAATGAGATGGTTGTGGGTTAAATGTAGGTGATACAAAGCCCGTAGCGCAGCCTGGCTTGGAGGAAGCCTTATTGTTACTTGGGTGCTTTGCCAAGAGTCAGGCTGAGCCGGGACAAGCGCTCCCATGTTCTGCCCTCAGATCCGAGGCTCTGCTCACCACCCGTGGCATCATCAGTAGGGATGGACTGGCCCTGCCATCCGCAGATCCTGCTACGGTGTGCTCCAGGGCAGGCACACGTTTTCTGGCCCCAGGACTCAGCTCTGAGCAGGTGCAGGGGATGCGGGGCCCTACGCGTGCCGGCTGCCTGAGAAGCCCTCCCCTGCTCCCCCATCCATCCACTCTGGGCCTTGCTCCGTGCCAGCCAGCCTGGTGCTTCTGCTGTCATTGTGCACACCCTGTCTGGACACTCACAAGCCCCTCTCTGACCAGGCCAAGGAGGTGGCCCCAAGATGCTTCCTGACTGAAGAACCCGCTACCAGCCTGAAAGCGGCTCTGTTCGTCAGCTCTGGCTCTTGAGCCCCCTGTTGTATCCCCCTCCCTCACAGATGTCTGATGTAGAGAGCAGACCCTGAGACCCCAGATCCAGGATTAAACCCCAGTGGAGGCATTAGCTGACTGTGACCTTGAGCAAATCTTTTTCTCACCAGACCCTCAGTCTTCTCTTCTATAAAATGGGAATAATACAAGCCTCACGGTGTTGTTACAAGGTCCAAACCAGATGTTGTATGTTCCGTGCTCAGTAAAAAAAAAAACAGCTAATGCTGGCTGTTCCTTTGCCATCAAAATTCCACCCAGCCAGATACTTTCAGATTCTTCTATAAAGGCGGAGCTCAGGCTGCAGTCAGCCTCATTGTACTTTCCATTCCTTCGCTTCTCCATTCCTTCACTGATGATTCAGTGCCCAGTCTGCACCAGCTGATGTGTGGAGTGATGAGGTCTAGGACGATCATTAAGATAGGGTTCCCACCTTCTAAAGGGGCTCACAGTCCAGTGGGAGAGCTGCACGCGTGACCACAATCATAAGCCAGTGTGCTTCAGGCTGTGCGGGGGGGCGAGGTTACAAGGCACTATGGGAGTGACTAGGATGGAGCAGTTAATCCCATGGGATGAGCAGGGAGGGCCTCACAGAGGAGGTACTGTTTGAGCTGGGTATTGGAGGATGTCTAGGAACCTGCCAGGTAGAGAAGGGAAGCAAGATATTTATTTCCTGCAAAGAAAATAGCTCTGGAAGAGGGGAGTTGGGGAGAGTGGTGTCAGGAGATGAGCCAGGTGACAGGCCTGAGCGCCTGGTCCAGACTCCCTCTGACCCACCCCACTGCCATCATGGGTTGTGCCGAGGTGAGTTGGGACCAAGTTCTGTGCAGATTCTTTTCTTAAATGGAACAGTGATTCTCTTGAGCAGGCAGACCATTTTCTTCTTGCTCTTCCAGTCCTGTGCCTGTTGAGGGCCCCACATGCTGACAGTTGAATCAGGCGACTGCGTCGGGGGGCACCCAAGACCCAGGGCAGGCTGGGGTCTGTCCACACCAAGGCTCAGGAACAGCCACTGGACAGGCCTTGCAGATTGCGTGCCTCCCCTCCACATGCAGCCCCTGGTCTGCTGGCAGTTTGTTCTCCCTGAGTGTCTAAGGCGGCTGGTGGTCACCAGCCGGTCCTCTTGCTGAGTCTGTTCCCCTTTCCTGCCTGAGACCTGCGGGCAGGTGCCAGCCAACATCATGAGCTCCTTGCTGGATGCCCGTATGCTCTCAGGAGACCCATCCTGAAGCCCCTGAAGGTGCGCCTAAAGGCTGTGGCTATCCGCCTGTGCTGGATTGTCATTGTGATCCTGTCAGCTGGTTCCCAGCCCTTTTTTTTTTTTTTTTTTTGATGAATGTATTACTTTTTCATCAGATCCTTTCACAGACTAACCCTCTCCCTTATGTTCTGTTTGTTTTTCCCTCTCCTCTCTCCGGTGCCCCTTCTTCTTCTCATAGACTGACCCTTGGTTATCGTTGCAGAATTACGGCAGCGGCATGAGACCACCACCCAACTCCCTCGGCCCCGCCATGCCCGGGATTAACATGTAAGGCCACAGCCCTGCTGGCAGCCCAGAGCCCGTGGGAGTCCCCACCCTCTGTTCCCCCTGAGAAACTCATGATCGCAGTAATCACTGACACCTGTCTGGACCTCAGTCTCCTCATCAGTAGAGCGAGGACGTTGAGCGTACTGGTGACAAGACATCATAGACCCCCATATAGGGCTCGTCTATGCTAGGCACAGGTCTGACTTGCTTCATGGATTAACTCACCTCATCTTCATAATAACCCTGTGGAGTGCTTAGTATTATGCTCTGTTGTCAGATGGGGTGACTAAGGCACAGAGAGGTGAAGTAACTCGCCCAGGCTCACACAGCTGGAAGTGGCAGGCTCGGGTTTGGAGCCCTGTACCACCCGATGAGTGCCTCAGTGGTGTAGCGCTTTTGTGGTAGTAGATCCCTGTGAATATCTGTGTCCTTAGGAAAATGCACTTGCAGAGGAAATACTATTCTTCACAAATTTTGCATGTAATGTTTAGGGGTCTATAGATTTCTACCCATGGAAGTACATGTTTTTACCCCAGTCCTAGGACTATATGAAGGACTTCCTGTTAGTGATTTTGGCCCTCTTGTTCTGCCCCTGCTGGCACTACCATGTTGGCATTTATAGCATCTTTTTCATTGTTTTCATCTCTCTCTCCTTTCAGGGGCCCGGGAGCTGGCAGACCCTGGCCCAATCCTAACAGTGCTAACTCAGTGAGTACCCAGGTTGGGGGTGGGGGGTTCGGTTTTCTAGGGGTGGGTGAGGTTCCAGGGTGCAGGGTGGTTCCTGTCCCCAGGTTGGAGGTGTCACGGGGAGTGGGATGCAGCAGGATTCCACCTGATGCTTCCAAGGAGAAGCCTATCTGTAAGGGGAGATTTGGGAGTACCATGCTAGACCCATCAGGGGCTCTGCAGAAGCTGGGGTGTGAGCTGGAAGCCGGGCTCAGTCCTGTCCATGCAGGGACTCCTGCCGGCCTCCTCTTTCTTGGCAGGGCAGGCCTTCAGCACTCAGAGGAGGAAGCTGGGAGGGGGCTTGGCGCAGACAGTCCAGGGCAGGAAGCCAGGGGGTGGGGCTAAGCTCTCGCTTTCCTGTCCTTGAACTAGAGGGTCTCCTGTGCCCACAGTTCCCTGCCAAGACTCTGGGACCAGTTCAGTAGAGGAACAGGACTCTGCTCACATCTGTGGCCTTCCTAGAGATACCAGGTGGCTCAGTGTGTTTCCCATCGAGAGTGGGGTTGTGTCCCCAAAGGATTTGGTAGGCAGAGCACACGTTGCCTGTCGGAGGAGGTGTCTCTGACCCATGGTTCACCCCTTTCTTGTTTCTAGATTCCATACTCCTCCTCATCACCCGGTACCTACGTGGTGAGTGTGTGCAGGTTTGGGGCATTGCATGTCTAGTCCTGTGTGACTGCGTGTGCAAGAGTATCAGGGTCGGGGGGATCCTTGTCTCTTGGTTTTCAAGACATGTTATGAGCACAGATTCCAAACTGTGCTAGAATCTACTGTCAGTATGCAGGTATTTATACCTTCTGGTGTCCCAGAACTCCCCACACAAGACCCAGAGTTGGGACCTCCATCCAGGGGACTGACCAGGAGGCCAGTCAGCTTCCACCACAGGCCTGTGGTTTCACAGGGCTCCATGTGTGCGAGCACACATGCACGCCCGCAACTGCCCCCTGGTTTAAAGAAGGGAAGGAGGGAGTCCAGTTCCCCCAGGCCTTAAACACCTGGGTTCTGTGTGGACACTGGCAGCTGAGTGAGAGCTAAATGGGCTGGGCCCCGGGTGAGCATGGACTGCTGATGTGGCTGGAGCGCGTGGCCTCTCCCACCAGGTGTCATCACCGTGGGTTTCTGACATCAGTTTTTAATCTTGTCTCCAGGGACCCCCTGGTGGTGGCGGCCCCCCAGGAACACCCATCATGCCTAGTCCTGCAGGTAAGAAGGCTGGGGGACGGGTGCCGCTGGAGAAGTAGGAAGTCCTGGAGGGGCCTGGTACAGAGCCAGGGCTGGCTGGCCACTCTTCCTGAGCAGTGCGCCCCCCACCTGGCATCTTGGCATCAGGGATTTAGTGGGCAGGACACCCTGATGCCACCAGCCCACCCTGTGGCTTCATCTGGGGCACTCCTCACTCCAGTTGAAGGACAGGGCAGAGCAAGGAGATCCAAGAACGAGGTGTCTCACTACTCTTGACTCCCCCTGGTCAAAGAGAATCCTGTCTTGATTGTCGCTTCTCTAGATGACTGGAAAGGGGCTTGGGGGTTCTGGCCTCCTGGGCCCAGGACTCTGCAGAGTGATGCCTCTTGAGTGTCCAGAGCTCTTGGTTTCTGGTCCTCTGTATCAGAGATCCCTTTTTCCCCTTTTCTCCAGTAGAAGAGGGCACGTGTACTCACACACATACAGCATCACAATTGTGTTTCTTTCCCAGCTAAGAATAGCGTACCACCAACTAGAAGGAATTCAGCATGCCATCTTTACCCACCCCCAAAATAAAAAGTGAGAGGTAGTTGGATTTCTGCCCGAGAAGTATGGTGCCTGCTCCTGATATAAATATGTTAGCTGATTTCCTCGGGAGACTTTTCTGGCTAATTGGGGAGACAGAGGGGTCCCTCCCACCCCCTCCTCTGCTCCCCATGGCAGGAAGGCTGCTCGGCAGCAGGGGTGGGGTTGGCGGCGGCCGTGAGGCTCCCACTCCAGCTCCCTCTTTCTGCTGCTGCATTTTTATGAGTTGCATGACCTACATTCAGACTGGGTCACATTAAACCACTCCATATGTTACTGCGTCTCCAGCCCCATCTCTGCCTCTCCCTCCTGCCCCATCAGCTTGGCAGGGTGGCCCCTCGGTCATCTGCGGTGCCGCTCTTTCCCAGTGTGATTAACACTGCCGGCCGGGGGTCGGGGAGGGCACAGGTGGTGGTCGGGCTGCGCCTGGTTGTCCCAGGCAGCATCTGGGGAGCGCGTTTGGTCTGGGGTGGAGTGGAGTGAGGGGGGCGGAGACAATTTTGCTAGTCCACACTGGTCCACACTGCTGTCCAGAACCCTGGAATCCTTCCTTTCAGGGTTGAGTGGCTTTCACAGTTGAATTTTCTGTGATTAAAAACTTTGTGAATCTTCATTAAATACAAATTAGCCAGAAAATGCGGGTACTTAGAGGAAATTTTAGGTGATAAAATACAAAAGAATGAGTTCAAGTGCCATGAGTTTGTTTTAATTAAGCAATGAATTAATCACCCCGACTTGCGGGTTTCCACTGTTCTACAGATTCAACAAATTCCAGTGACAACATCTACACAATGATTAATCCGGTGCCGCCTGGAGGCAGCCGGTCCAACGTAAGTCTGCTTTCTAATAATTTACATATCAGATACCATAACAAATCATAATTAACTTCATCAGCTGAGGGGAAAGCAAGTTTAATTGATTTCAGCCATTTGTTACCAAAAATGAATAAAATAAACCATCAGAAAAGTGATTAACTCTTGGGCAGCTTGGTTCCCATTTCATAGCTGGCAGGGGGTGGCAGAGAAGGGGGTGGAGTGATCCCCACCCCTCTGGTCAGAGCAGGGTGCCCAGCTTCACTGTGGGGACCCCTACTGGTGCCCAGCCTCACTGTGGGGACCCCCACTGGCCTGAATGGGGTGTTGGTGAGGAAGAGCACAGGCTGCGGGGGCTGGGGGGTGGTGTGGGCCAGTCCCTGCTCAGCTGACTGGCTGTGCCCCTGGGTGATGATGGCTCACCCTCTCTGGTCTGTTTCCTTGGCTGTGGAGCTTGCGGCGGAGGCCTCCAGGGACCTGCCTGCCCTGTGCCTCTGGGAGCCCTCTGACTCCCACATCCTATAACCTCTCTGCCTCTCCTCATGCCCTTCCCTCATCTAGAAACCACTCCCTCCCTTCTCGGCCCCTCAGTGTTCCCACCCTGCTGGTGTTGTAGCTCGGAAACCTCCTTTCCTGGTCCCTGCTCACCACTCCCTCTTGTGTTCCCATACTGGACCATGCAGCTGTGGCCTGTCTGCCTCTCCTGGCTGGCAGCTCCCTAAGGACAGGGCTGGTCTGGCAGCTCTTCCTGGCCAGGCAGGAAAGGTGAATCCCACTGGGCTTGCCCTGGGAGAGCTCAGGGTGTGGAAAGGAGGCTGTCATGTGACCACATCAGTAGTTCGGGGACAGAGGAGCCAGAACGTGGGCTTGAGGCTCCAAGGTTGGCTCTGGCCTTTAGGATGCTCTGTCTGGTTCTGCTGGTTCCGTTCCTGGTGTAACTCCAGAATCACGCCGTGTGCTAACAGCCCTGATTGTGGGCTACTCAGTGCTGGACACTGCGTGTGTTGCAGCCTCTGGGTGGGGGTTGTAGCCCTGCCACCTGGTGATGCCAAGACGAACCTTACCCGGATCCCATGATGGAGAACTGTGGGAACCACGCTCCTCACCTGCCACTCCACCACCTTCTCTCCCTGTCTCTCCAAGGCAGCCAGTACCTCCCATACCCCTGCCTCTCCCTAGGGTGGCCAACCATTTGGCAACCATTTGGGTTTTAGCACCAAAAGCCCTGTGTCCCAAGAGATGACTTCCCAGGACACAAAAGTCTTTTGATGTTTTAGCAATGGATGTAGAAGGTTGGGAAAAAATGTACAAGACCCATTTAGCTGCCCCAAAGACAGGACTGAGCACATGAAAATGGCATAGACTCCCCTCTTCCCATAGTCGCTGTTGCCATATTTTCCCAACCACAGATGCCAACGGTCGTGGTCTGTGGCTCTCAATGATGGATCATCCATGTTGCATCACTCCGAGGGGTACCACTCAAGCGCACAGCATCCAGGCCCTGGCAGAATCCGCCTTTGACTCTGCCTGCAGTTTAACTGTTAGGCCTTGTGTCAAGATAGTGCAGATGTCATTTTTCACACTGTGAGTATCGTGGTCATGTTTTCTAAGAGCTCAAATAATGAAAATGAGAACGATGAGACCACCAGCCCCAGCGTGGCCCTGACGTGTCCAAAAAAGAGAGGCCTGAATGAATGTTAACGACAGGTGTGAGGACACACGGGCCTGCATCCAGGAGGCAGATAACCAAGATGGCACGTCCTGGCAGGGCGCGGAAGAGAAGAGAGGTGGGCGGAGGAGGGGTGGGACAGTGCGTGGCCGTCTGGGACGTGACATGCACATCCCTCTAAGTCAATCACAAGTGTTGTATGTCATCCAAAGAAACACCAGTCCTCAGTGTAGAAAGGTGGCTGCCACGCTTGGCGGGGCCCTGAAATGATCACCGTCACCATGTTGGTCCCTTGATGGCTCCATGAACTGAGAAGATTACGTTTCCTGATTCAGAGGCTGCGACTAAGTCCTACGGGTGAAATGAGGGGGAATTTTGGTGACAAGTGTGTTGGTCCTTCGTGGTGTGTAGCTGATCCTCTTGCATCATCCTGATAGTCGGGGAGCTTTCTTCCTCAGATCAAGTGGTTCATCAGACCATCTCAACAGAACTGTGTCCCTGGCTTTTAGGCACTTTGACTTGAAAACTGGAGTTTCACCTTGTCATCTTGATTTCTACGAAGAAGACATTAATGAAGTGTGGAAGAGAAATAAAATATTACTGTTCTCTTGCCCAAATACAAGCCACACTTTGCTCGTTTATCTGCATATTTGGCAGACAGTGCAGTTAATTTGGCAAGTTTCATTTAGTCCATGAACTTCTTACCTGCTAATTTCCCCACCCACCTTGTCCCTAGCAGTGCTGCCAAGGGGCCTGATGTGCTTGCCTGTGATAATCCAGCTTTCATAATGAAAGGTTTGCTCACTTGTCGATTTGCTCAGAACACGCAGAAACAGATTTTTGAGTTTATAAAAAAAGAGAAGGCCTCGGACACATGCCCACAGATGACTGGCGTTGTTGCTGGCTGTAGAGAAGATGTGAAAACGTCAGCCTGCTCTGATGCTCTTCTCTTAGAAACGCTGTGAGATGAGAATGTGGAAAGGAATTATAATAAAGTAGAAACATAGCTGCTGCTTCTCCAGAACTGTCTCATGATTTTCAGGAGCCCACCAGGAGCCTAGGTGAGGCTGAGTGGACTGCGCTTGAGCTGTTCAGAGTTGTAGAGGGGCTGTGACAGAGCCTTGGACAGCCAGAGTAATGGCTCACCTTTTGGAAGTGAGACTGCTTGAGAACTTATAAAGTGTTATAGGCAAGGGCAGCCAAGTTAGCTAAGACTTGCTCAACATTTTTATTAAAACTGTGACTTACTTAGAATCCAGCTTATATCTCACAAGTTAAAATTACCTTTGTGCTTTAAAAACCATTTTCCCTGAGAAACAGGTTTAATTGATGGTAACATCCAGTGTGCTGGGAATGTTTAGAAATGACGGGCCTCGTAGGCAGGCACAGCCCATCTGATGAGCTCCTAGGTGAAAAGGGCCTGACAGATGGCCGACCTTCCAAAACACACCTGGATACAAAGTGAATGGATGTCTTCGGAGAACTAGAAGCAGATCCTACAGATCCAAAACCTGTGTACTTAAGTCCTAAGCACCGCGTACGCGGATGTTCTTGTGGAGCGAAGAGTTTGGTGTTGGTACGCTGGACTGACACCAGTGCTTGATGAGAGCAGAGTGGCAAGTCGGTGCATTTTCTGCTTGACTCTCTTCAGTTTTGTCCTGCGTGAAAGAAAGGTGTCCAAAGCCTGCAGGCAGTTCAGAGAAGCATTAGTGGAAAAGCAAGCCCCATTTGCCTTGTTGGGCGCCTGAAAGCAAGAGGAGTCCCTAGCAGCTCTTGAAGCCCCCTGGGGAAGAATCTGCCGCAGCTCTTGCTCTTGCCACATCTTCTCAACATTTAAATACCCAGTTTAAAGAGTTAAAATAATTTACTGTGTCGAAGACAAATATTATAAAAGTGTTATATTTTCCCTGTACATGTCATTTGTTCAACTAGTCATCCTGCTGTTTGCCACTGTTCACTAGTTCAGCTGTTCTTTCATAGAATTTAGCAGAAAAGTAAATAATACAGAATAAACAACTGGATAGCCACATGCAGATGAATGAAGCTGGACTACTTCCTTATAATATACACAAACAGAAATTAACTCAGAGTGGACCCTAGGCCTAAATGTCAGAGCTAAAACTGTCAAACAATTAGAAGAAAATGTAGGAATAAATCTTTGTGACTTGGGTTAGCAAAGCCTTCTTAGCTACACTAAAAGCACAAGTGACAAAAAGTAGCTGCACTGGGTTCATTAAAATGTAAAATTCATGCTTCAGAGGACACTGTCAGGAAAGTAAAAAGACAGCCCACAGGAAGTATTTGCAAGTCATATGTCTGATAAGGGTCTTGAATTGTAAACGTGTAAAGAATTCTTAGAACCCAATAATAAAAAACAAACCCAACTTTAAAATGGGCCAGGGATCTCCATAGACATTTTTCCAAACTTGTACAGAGAACCAATAAGCACATGAAAAGATAATCAATGTCATTAGTTAATAAGGGAATGCAAAAGGAAACCTCAGTGTGTTACGCTTCACACCCACTAGGATGGCTAGAATCAGAAAGACAAATAATGAGCGGTGTTGGCGAGGATGGGAGGAAATCTGAACCCTCACATGCTGCTCAAGGGAACATAAACTGGTGCAGGTGCTGTGGAGGAGTCGGGCAGTTCTTCAATAGGTTAAGCAGTTACTGTGACCCTGCATTTCCACTCATTGGCATCTACCCCAGAGAAATGAAAACATGTCCACACAACTGTACACAGATGTTCACAGGAGCCTTCGTCAAAATAGCCCCAAAGTAGAGACAACCTCAGTGTCTGCTGACTGATGAAAATGTAGTACATACATAAACTGGAATGTTGTTTGGACATAAGAAGAAATGAAGTACATGATACATGCTTACAACATGGATAAACCTTGGAAACATTTCACCAAGTGAAAGAAGCCAGCCATGGAGGTCATATACAATTTATATAAAATAACTAGAGTTGCTAAATCTATGGAGGAGGAAATGGCAGCCCACTCCAGTATTCTTGCCTGGAGAATCTCAGTGACAGAGGAGCCTGGTGGGCTGCTGTGCGTGCGGTCGCACCGAGTCGGACATGGCTGAAGCGACTTAGCAGCAGCAGCAAGAGCTACGTCTATGACACAGAGAATAAATTAATGGTTGTGTGGGCCTGGGGATTCGAGGGGGAATGGGGAGTGATGGCTCATGTGTACAGTTTCTTTTGGGGATGATGAAAGTGCTCTAAAATTGATTGTGGTGGTGATGGTACAACTTGCTAAGTACACTAACAACCACTGAATTGTATAGTTATTAAATGAGTTGGTCGTATGTGGTTAAAAATAGCATGAAAATACACATAATTTAAGATACCTGTTTTTGAAACATATTTATGCGCCTGTAATACATGTGCATAATTGTGTATATTATCAAATTTGAGGATTTAAAAAAATACTTATGTATTTTATTGATTTGGCTGCATCAGGTCTGTAGCTGTGGCAGTCCAGATCTTGCGCTGCAGCCACAGAATCTCCAGTTGTGGCGCCAGGGCTCAGTACTTGCGGCACGCGGGCTTAGTTGCTCCGTGGCATGTAGGATCTTAGTTCCCCAACCAAGGATCGAACCTGTGTCCCCTGCATTGCAAAGTGGATTCTTAACCATTGGACCGCCAGGGAATTCCCCTGGATGTATTTGGTCTGGTAGGACTGTGTTTGGGTTTGGCTTCCTAAAAAGTAGGTCACCCTCATCTCCTATCACTTGGGTTAATTAACATGAAATGGGTTGCCAGATGGCAAAATGTGCCCCCCGGCCTACCAGCAACCCTGGGAAGCCACTGGGGAGGCGAGGACAATGTGAGTGGGTGTCAGGGTGAGGCAGCAACTGGTACCCTCACAGCAGTCTCTGTGCCAGCTGGTCCTGCTGCCACCTGCTAAGAGGGCTCTCACTTCTGCTCAGGCAGGACCCTTTCAGGAATGAAGCCATGACACATCTCTACCTGCCCAGATCCTGACCCTCAGTTATTTTTTCGCTCTGCCGCCACCTCCTTGCAGCTATCGTGATTTCTCTGCCTTTTTCCCAGTGCCTTTCTCTGAAACTGCAGCCATGCTTGGTCTGCAGCCGGCTCTAGATCTCAATATCCTGTGAGGTAGCTGGGTGTCCATGGCTGCGCTCTTCCTCCAGGCTGAGGCCCAGGTGTGACTCAGCGCTCAGCACAGGCCACATGCCAATCAGGCTCTGTTCTGCTACTTCCATCCCCTGTCCACCCTTGCCTCTGGTCGGTACTTAAGGCCTTGGCTCTCCAGACTGGGCTCAGCTATCCCTTGGTGGCCATGCCTTGTGACCTCTGGTCTTTGGTTGCATCTTTTCTGAGATGGGGGTGATAGTCCCAGATAGGCCTGAGGAAGGGAGGGGAGCAGATGAAACGTCTGGCCTCTGATCTGTCTGCATCTCCAGTTCTGCTCACTAGTGAGCACCCCCACGGAGTCCCAAGGAGAGAACGCCTGCCACCAATGCCCCAGCTCCCCCACATTTCAGAGGAGGAGCCAGGAGGAGGCTCGTGTGATGGCTTCAGGGCCAGGCTGCCCGAGGTCCACTCCTCCATCTCCTACTTGGGAGATATAGGGCCAAAGCATGGTCCACTCTGTGCTTCAGTTTACTCATCTGCAAAATGGGGAGGAAAGGCATTAATAGTTTTATTCCCAGGCCTGGCTCAGTGGGTCACTCTGTCTCTGTGAGCCCCACACACTGCCTTGGGGATAGAAAGAGCCCAGGGTGGGATCCAGGAGGCCTGGTGTGAGAGTTGCCTCTGGTGCCTTGGGCCAACCCCTCCTTCTCTCCTGGTTCGTTTACTCCCGTGGTGCATAGGCCTCTGCCCTGCACAGTCCGAAGGCTTGGGGGAGGCGCCACCTCTGGCCTCCTGGCGTTCAGTGCCCGAGTGTGCCTGCGAGCAGCTCCTCCAGGGTGGAAGCTCCCGGCGGCCACGCTTCTGTGCCGCTGGGTGTGGAGCCCCTCGAGGCTTGCGGCGGGCCCACTCAGGCGACACGCTCTGTGCTTCTCCCACAGTTCCCGATGGGTCCAGGCTCGGATGGCCCGATGGGGGGCATGGGCGGCATGGAGCCACACCACATGAACGGCTCGTTAGGTAAGTCAGCACCCTGCCTGACTTCCCGGGAAGCCTTCGCTGCCTTGGCTCCGGGCTCCGCTGAGCCCAGTCCCCACAGGAAGATCCGAAGAGGAAGATATTGTCTGGGTAGAAGGTCCTCTTTGGCAAAATGTTGGGGTTTGGGTGGAAGCATTTGGAGGCCCCTGCACAGAAGAATGGGCGAGACCCTGAACTGGACTTTATTTTTTCCTTCCAGGGTCAGGTGACATAGATGGACTTCCAAAAGTGAGTGTGTGTTCCCTGTCTCCTCCCTGACAGCACCCTCCAGAAAGCCTTTCCCCCATCCCTGGAGGGGTGGCAGGTTGCTGGGGGCCCAGGGCTCACCACCTCTGGTCTCTCCGCAGAATTCTCCTAACAACATAAGTGGCATTAGCAATCCTCCAGGCACCCCTCGGGACGATGGCGAGCTAGGAGGGAACTTCCTCCACTCCTTCCAGAATGACAATGTAAGTGTGCCCATCCCCGCCCTTATCTCACCCTCCGGGTCTTCACTGGGCCCTGGGACTATCGATTGAAGTTTCAGAGTCTCCTGGCCGAGACCTGTCTGCTGGGCCAGTGTCCTGGCAGCTGTGTCATGAGCCTTTCACCTTGGTTATTTTTCCACAAAATGGAGCGCCCTCACATTCCCCCCACCCCCAGCAGCCCCTGGTGCGGTGCTGAGCCCTGTCACCGAATCCGACCTTGCCCAGGCGTCCGCATGCAGGCGCAGTGCCTCCGGCGCTGGTGAAGCTCACGTGGCTGGACGAGCCCTGGGCCCTGGCCCGCTGGGTCCTTGTCTCAGTCTGCGTCCTCCTCTCCTGGAGGGTGGGTGTGCGTGCATCTAGAGACTTCCTGGGGTCTCAGTGCGGAGCAGCTGGCTGGCTGTTTTTTCATATTAGGCTTCTTGTTTACAGTCTCATCTGAAGAACCAATGTCTTGTTTTTGTAGCTTTTGAGAACCCCAGGCCAGCTCCCACGCCAGGGTGCCCTGGCTGTGCTCCAGCTCATCAGACCCCAGTCCTCTGCAGTCCCTGGCCCTGTGAGGGGAGGGCAGGGGCTGCTGCTGGCTTCCTTAGGAAAGAAGGGGTGATTTGGAGAGGGAAGGGGGGCAGGGCAGGCAAGTGAGGGACACAGGCTGGTGCGGGGGGGATGGTTCCTGAGTCCTGCCTGCTGGCCCCTTGCCCACCCAGTGCCATCATGGGGGTCTCAGCCCAGCCCTGAGACAGGCCCCTGTCCAGCTCTATGCAGTCAGACCTCCACAAGGCTCCCACACCCGGCCCTCACGACCCCCCTTCTCTGCTTCTCCCTTCAGTATTCTCCAAGCATGACGATGAGTGTGTGATTCCCCCCCTTCTCTTCTCCGAGACGCTGAGAGAGCCGACATTGCAGGCGGGAAGATGCCAGAAATTATGCAAGAAGAAGTGAGGTGTCATTACCCAGGAGCTGGGGGAGGGGCGTCTCCTGCTCCCCCCCAACCCCCACCCTCTCCTCCACCCCGTCCACCTTTCCCAGTTTTAGTTTCATGCAATAAAAAGGCCGAACTTTTTATTCCATAAAACATGAAGGACAAAACTCAAAATAAAAATATATTTCAAGTCAATGACCAGAAAAATCCCACCCTTGCCCTTTCCCAAAGGACCTTTGATGTCCTTGACACTTTTCTGTTTTTTTTTTTGTTTGTTTGTTTGGGGTTCTGCTGTTGTTGGGATTATTTTTTTTTTTTTTAATTTGTTTTCAGGGGGGTTTTTTGGGGGAAAAATTTTTAAAAATGGAAGCTTCTAGCAAGCCCCCCCAACCCCAGCCCAATCCACCTCTTTGCTTTCTTCTTTAAAAAAAAAAAAAAAGGACAAAAAAAAAAACACCAAGCCCCATTGTCTGTACCCAAGCCCTTCCACCAGGAAAGCTAGTCTAGGTGTGAGATCTCACCTGTCTTTGTAGCCATCTAAAAATAATAATAATAATTATAATAAACTGGGCAGTTTACAATCGGTGGTTTCTTTCAAACGGCCTGTTTTGGAAAGAAAAAACGAGTCACCCTTTTCCACTTGGGGTTTTTGGTTTGTGCTGGCGAGCGAGGGAGGGGCGGGAACCTGTTTTGTTTTTGCTTGGTCTCTCCCGGCGAGGTGGACAGCAGCTGCACAGCCTGGACCCCAGACCCCCTCCCCCATGGCGTGGCCGGAGGGGCCAGGCACCCAAGCTTGCAGGACCCCGCCCCAGCGGAGCCGCGCTGCGACCCGGTTGGCATGCACTGTGTTCCCAGGACTGCTTCCTCTCTCCTGGACCTCGCCTCACCCGGGCTCCCGCCCCCTCCTCAGCCCCCGCCCCAGTCTTCCCAGTGAGGATCCTGCCAGCGGGGTGGTGGCTCGGAGCGGAGTGGGGGAGGCCGCCCCCAACAGGATGGCTATGACCTGGGACGTGGAAACCGTGACCTCTGCGTCCTCCTCCCCCGCATCGTCCATGTCGTGTGTGCGGGCAGCGCAGGGCTGGAGTTGGGTTTTCTTTTTTTTTTTTTTCTCTTGATTCTTCCTTCTTTTTCAAAGATGGGATATTGACCAGAATTGCTCTGTATATGCTTGGAACTGGATGGAAAGACTTTGGAATAGCTGTGGGGGGCGGGGGGGGACACCGACAACCAAACAGATGTGCTGTTTCTGGACCTGTTTTTATTTTCAAAAACCGACAAACGCCACAGTGGAGCCTGTCCCCTCCCAGGAGGAGTGACTCATGGCCTCCCTCACCTCACCACCCTGCATCGAAACCTCTGTGTCTTGCCCTGAGACACCTGAATTCTTTGTACATTTACACCCCTCTCCCCCCTCTCCCCTGTAGCTGGTCTTCGTTTTCTTCCCTCCTTTGATCCATGTATATCATATTATGTGAGATATCATCTGCCTGAAAAAAGACCTTGTGCGGATTATTGGGAACATTGTAGCTGTTTCTGTGTTTTTTCTTACCTTGTAGTCTGGTTCTGAATTAAGAGAGGAAAAAAAAAAAAAGTAATTATGATACATTGTAGTTTGTGTACGATATATGTTGATAACGTTTTATTAAAGGGACATCTTTTTTCCGCAGCCCTTCCTGACATGTTTGGGGGAACGTGGGTTGGAGTTTATTATACTGGTTATAAAATGCCAGGCGACTACTGGGCAGAAATTCTGTTCCTGGTGCACAACAAGATCTTGTTTTGTGTTCCAGGCGTTAGCCGCCTTTTCCTGGGCGTGTTAATTCTGCATTTTCTGTGGAGAGTTGGGGATGATGGGTTGGGAGGGAGGGCATGGTCTCATTTCAAATATTTGGGGGCATTCTGAAAGGCAGTTTCAGTTTCTCATCTTGCTAATGCATTTTGGTTTGCCAGAATGTATTTTTCTGGAAAAGCAGGAAAAGGTTCCCAGTGCACCGTGTTTTCAGTGGCGAGGCGGTATCGGCTAGGATGGCCGCGTGGGCTGCAACCACGCCTGCTTTCTCCTTTCTGGTGAAATTTGCTTTGCAGGTCCTAGGGTGCTGGGCCGCGGGAGGTTATTTTATTTTTTTACCTCCAAGGCAGCAGGGAGCCCTTGAAAGATTTGAAGAGTGGCACAGTTCGACCTGAATTTCAGAAAACAGTGCAGGTTGCATCTTGGAAGATGGTTGGGTGGGGCTAGACAGATGTGGGGAAATCCAGGGCCAGCTGCCGTCTAAGCAAGAGCTGCAGGCCGAGGAGGTCAGCAGCAGTGGACGCTGATTTGATCATTTAGAAAGTAGAACTTTCTGCATCCTTGGAGCTTCGGGGCCAGGCCTGCAGCAGGAGTGGGCAGGAAACGCACGGTGTGTCTGAGCAAAGCGTGACCTTAGCCCCACCTTTTACCAGGTCTGAAGGGACCAGTTTCAGATCTGCCTTTGCCACTGCTCACTGTGTGGCTCTGGGCCAGTTGGTTCATACTGTCCTCAGTTGCCTCATCTGTAAAATGGGGGTAATGGTCTACCTATCGTGTGGTCGTTGTGAGGATAAGTTGACATTTGTAAAGTGTCTAGAACAGTGCCTTTTAAGTAGTAAGAGCAGTAGTATTAGCTGTTGGCAGTAGTGTTCCTCACTTGGGGAGTCTAAATGGGTGTGATGAGTAGCTGGGAGGCCCTAGAAAATCCCATTTGTCCGTCCTGCCTTTTCTGAGAACATGGCTTCCAAGGCTCTTCCTCATCACTGTTCGACAGATGAGATCTGGGCTGTTACTGACCTGCATCCACAGTTCTAAAGAGGCGTTTATGCACCAGCTTGAATACCTGCCATGCCCCAGCCCAGCGCTGGGCAGAGAAGGTGGAGGTGACAGCGAGCATGTTCTCAGTATCCTTGCTGCCCCTGTGCTTGAGCAGGACTCAGGCACAGTGGGAACCAGTGACCTGGGGAAGGGAGTGCAGGTCACAGGGGCCCTTGCCAAGAGGAAGGACGGACCCCCCAGCCTGTAATAAGAGCCTGCTGCACCCACATCTGCGGGAGGTGAGAACACTGGGCACCCTAACACCACCCTTCAGCCTGTGACACCTCCCCCCACCCCCCACCGAGCACCTCCAGAGTTGCCTTTGCCACACTCAAAGCTCTGGCAAGGGCTGGTTTGTGGTCTGCTTTGCAGCAGGAGAGGACAGGCTGTTTCCCGGGTTTTTTCACCACTTTGCCTGTCCAGACCTGAGTGAGAGCAGAGCCAGGCAAAGCTAGCTTCTGCAGCCAGCATGAGGGTCCCAAAATGAGAGTCAGGAGGCGGTGGGGGTCACTCCCGTCCTTTCACAGCAGAGGACTTTAGCCCATCACTGAAGCTTAGGCAGGAGTGGACAAGCCAGGTCAGAGGCCCCAGCCTGGCAGCTGCTTTCCTGGTAGTCATACTATCCACAAGGGGCTGGCCAGCCTGGGGGTCCAAGTGAAGGCCAGCCCTGCCTGAGTCAGGAAAAGCTGACCCGGCCAGAGACCCATGCCTTACCCCTCCTGGCTAGGCACCCCTGCTTGGAGCCAGAAAAGGAGAGCCTGGAGGCAAACCAGCTGTCAGCAGGGCCTGCTTGGGGGTGGGGGTGGGTGAGGGGGCATGTGTTCAGCAACTGCCAAGGCACAGTCACAGCAGGCTTCCAGCTTGGGCTCAGCTGAGGCCATTCAGCCTGACGCCCTGGGTGACCCTGAGGAATCCCCCACTCCCCACCTCTGCTGTCCCTTGATTCCAGAGGCCTGAGCCCAGAGTACGTCCCAGGCTTCTTTGAGGGCTGTGCTCTGAACTGAATGGAGCTGGGGCTCCCCTGGGCTCATTGGGTGGGAGTGCCAGAAACAAAAGACCAGACCAAGCGAGGGGGTGCTGAAAGGTCCATTCTGCCCTGTGCTGGCACTTTCCACTCCCAGGTGCCTATGGAGCTCCAGTCCTTGATATGATGTTACCTGGGCATTCAGCTACCACCTTGGTTCCCTGCCTCCATCTCAGCCCTTCCAGTACCGCAGAGATCTAACTCACTTCTGAGCATTCTTTAACTCTTGGGTCTGTCCGTTCGTGTCTTTATTGAGCACCTGTTACATGCCAGAGGCTATCCTAACACTAGGGAAACAGAGGTGCAGAAAACAGATGTGGGAGGCCGGCGATGCCCATCACGGAGGTGAGGCAGGCTGTGGGAAGAGCAGGTGGTGGTGATGCTCCAGGAGATGCTTATTAGTCTCCAGGTGAAGATGTCAAGTAGGTAGGTCTGGGCCAGAGACATTACTTAGGGAGTGGTTGGCATTCAGATGTTCTTGAAAGCCACAAGACTGAGACTGTCTGGAGTATGAATGGAGAAGGGCCCCAGGCCTGGGCCCTGGGAAATAGAACCAGTGAAGGAGGCAGAGAAATGAGAGTGAGGTGCCCTGGAGACCAAGGGAAGAAACCTGCAGAGAGGAGGGTGCTGCATGCTGCCCAGGCCCCAGTGCACACACCTCGCCTTGTTCAGGCCCCATGGGCCTCCTGCTCATCCCTGACCCTCAGCACTTCACGCTCCAGTGATGTGGAGTTCCTCTGCCCGCTGACTGCTGACCATTTTGTTCCTGCTGTTCCCTCGTGGTATGCCTTTCCTACTTGCTCTTTAGTGAAAGTCATTCAGTTGTGTCCACACCTCTTTGCGACCCCATGGACTATACAGTCCATGGAATTCTCCAGGGAAGAATACTGGAGTGGATAGCCATTCCCTTCTCCAGGGGATCATCTTAATCCAGGGATCAAACCCAGGTCTCCCGCATTGCGGGCAGATCCTTTACCAGCTGAGCCACCAGGGAAGCCCAAGAATTCTGGAGTGGGTAGCCTATCCCTTCTCCAACGGATCTTCCCGGTCTCCTGCATTGCAGGCCGATTATCAGCTGAGCTATCAGGGAAGTCCAACTCAAATTGGCCTTTCATCAAGGTAGAGGCTTTCTCTGGGCCCCCATGGTGTCTATGCTGTAATGGACCAACATGTGCCTCTGCCATCAGACTGGGAGCTCCTCAAAGCCTGGGATCTGGCCTGAGTGTGTGGTCCCCAATCACGCAGCACAAGGCCTGGCACCCAGTAGGTGCTCAGTGAGTACTCGTGAAGTGGGTGTTTGTTGAGTACAGCACCCCTACACCCCGCCCCCCACTACTGCATGCTGTCACCTGTGGGTAGGTGCTCAGATGCAGGCAAAGAGGTGGCCTTTATGGCTTTAGCAGACCCAGAGGAGGCTGGCTGCTCTGTCACTGCCCACCCACCAACTGGGAGCTCCTGGAGAAACCACTGTGTCTTCCTGTATCTCTGGCTCTTGGCACAAGCCTAGCACACAGTAGGCCCTTACAAAGGGAGCTGAATTGTTGGACCCCCTAGAGATCTGTAGTGGGGAACCTCAGCGCTCAGTCCCTGATCCCATCAGCTCAACTGAAGATGAGACATGTATGTTTCGTGGGGGTAAGTAACAAAGCTAAGTAGAGTTATGCTGCTCTCGACAGGCTAGAACCCTGGCCCTGGGCAACAAGCCTACACCCTGGCTAGTTTGGGGGGATGAGCAAATAGGGCTAGGGTGTCTGGCATGGCAGAGACAGAATCTCAGGTGGCAGTAAACAAAGTAGGGGAGAGTGGGCCTCACTGTACCCTGCCATCCTCAGCCCAGCTGAAGCGCTGGGTCCCCAGGCCCTGCTCTGTCACACAGCCTGGAGCAGGCAGCCGAGGTAAGCTGTGGATTGAGCAATGGGTGAGAGTTCAGTGGGAGGCAGACACAGGGCTATTTGGCTTTGAGGCCTATAATTCTTGGCTTCAAATCTCTACAGGGCAGCCCCCTGGCAAAGAGAATGCATAGGATGTGGGGCCCCAGAGGGCAGAGCTGGGGCCCTGGAGTTAAAGCTGCTGGAAGACTTCTGCGGTGTGAACACACAGCAGCCAGAGATGTCGAAGAATGGAAGAAGCTGCATTGAGAGGTAGTAAGTTCCCCATCGCTGGACCAGTGTAAGCCAGCTGGGGCAAGGACAGATGGTGTATGTATTGGATGAGGGTGTGCTGGTTCCTGGGCTCTCAGGTTGAGGGCAGAGCTGAAGATAAACCCCTTCTCAGGAGCTGAACTCGGGTTAGAACTAGCTCACTCTGACCTCTAAGTCACCTCTAAGAGACCTCTCTGTAGACTGCGGCTCTGTGACTCAACTTCCATCTGCCAAAGACCACGCCAGACCTAGTTCTGTGAACTCTGCAGAGAAGGGCAGGCTGGCAGCTGCAGGCTGGGTGGAGTTCTAGTGATGGAGCCGCGTTCCAGCAGGGCCTCCCCCGCCTCCTGGCTATTCCACAAACACACCAAGCCCACACCCATCTCAGAGCCATCACACGCACTTTCCCGGGCACCTTCCTGGCCTGCCCCCACGGCTGGTTCAGTCTCATATGCCACCTTCTCAAAGAGGCCACACCCGTCCCCAGCTGCTGGTGGCTCACGTGTCCCTTCCTGGGTGCTGCCTGGGCCCCTGGGAACAGCCACACCCAAGGTTGCACCTCCCAGGCTGTGGCCTGTGGCAAACGGCTGATGTGGGACCTCAAGGCCCCATACCCGGCCGCAATTTGGGACTCTGAAAGGCCACCCAGCACCAAAAGCCCTACAGGACCATGGGGGCCTCATCTACTCTGCCCAGTCGTGCCCCACGCCCTTGCTCACAGGTCTCTGGGGAGTGTGCCCCAAGAAGCCTCCTGCCACAACCTTCCAAGTCTGTTCCAGGAACGCTTTCCTTCAGATCCTCTGACATACCTTTCTTTCTTTATCATCTCTCCACGTTGGAATGTAAACTTCATGACAGTAGAGACTTTGTTTTGCTCACCGCTCTCGAACTGGGACCTTGCTGCATGCCTGACACATACCAGATGCTCCAGGACACCCTGTGGCTGACAGCTATCACCTGGAGTTGAGGAGTGGGGATGGGGATTCTCTGCAGGTCCCCAGACATGTCTGGGGAGAGGGTCCCTAGAACAGTGTGGGCTTCCAGCAGCCAAGCAGGTAGGCCCCACGAGTCGTGATTTGTGGATTTGTCAGAGGGAAGACAGTATGACACACTCAAGTCACATACACACTTTAAGGGACTTTGTCCTGCCGCAAAAGAGGAAGCAGGGAGATGCTGTCTAAAGCCTGAGGTGACCTTGACCTGCTCTTTCAAAGCCTTGGGCCTACTGCTAAGGACAGCCCAGCGAGTTACAGAGCCTCTGGTGAGGACCCGCCCTAGGTCCAGCCTGAGCCAGCCTTGGGAGGGGACAAAACAGCCTAAAGGGCTGCCTGAAGCAATCTCACCTTTTCACAGGGCTTCTGAAAACCTCCAGACCCCTCTACTTCATGCATCCTGGTCAAATGTGGCCTGTTAATCCCCGAGGAGGCAAAGCCTGAAAGGGAGGCAGATGCTTTATTCCCACTTTGCAGATGAGGAAACTCAGGATCTGAGAGGAAGCTGGGATATAGGAGACTCTGGGAAATGGCGTTCCCCAGTCCACTGAAGCCTGCTGGAAGTGAACCGAGGAGCTTTCTCATGGATACACAAGACACTTAAATACACGACAAAATGAGAGTACGTTCACATGTGCTCACAGAGTCATTGACAGAATTTTGGTTCCAAACATCTGTTGCTTAAAAGTCCAAGTCCCTATAGTGTGATTTTTATACCAATAATAGGATACCCCCATCCACCTTCCTCCTGCTTCCTTCTCCCAGACTGGGTCTGACTGAGTGAGGTGTCTGTTCTCAGGCCTGAGGCCAAACAGGGTCTGAAGATCACCTGTATTCCTCCATCCCAGTGTTGAACGAGGAAGGGAAGGTAAGAGGTGGGGAGGCTGAGGCAGGTGGGCATTTGGGATTTGGGGAAGCGGGCACATCTTTGTGGAAGGGGCAGGTGTCGTCACATACGAACTTTCTGGCTCTTCACACTGCACCATGTGGTGTCTGAGCCTCAACTGCATGGGGAGGATAGACATGCCAGTCCTGCCAGCCTCACCTCGCAGACTGGCTTCAAGGGGCCTGAAGGGAGACAGCAGTGGGCGCCAGCCATCACAGCTTAGCTCCAAGGTCTGAGGTGACAGACCAAGGCTAGCCACAGGCTGTCCTCACCCCAGGGGCTGGGATGAGTGCCCAGGCCTGCCCTGCAACCCTGGCCCCTTTCCAGGGCTGTCCTCAAGCCACAAGTTCACCTGCTGACAGCCCGCCTGCTTGCAGCCTCTGTCCCACACGCTCAAGACCCAGGCAGACTTGGCCCTCTCGCTTCCCATTCTACCAGCCACCGGGGGGTGGGGTGGTGGTGGTTCTGCCCCCTCAGCCTGGCTTCAGGCCACCACCGTCACTCACCCAGGAGTGACCGAAATGGCCTCCAGCTGGACTCTGCACAGTCACCCTGCCAACTTGTCCTCCATTTGCCCATAGAATGTTCTTATAAAAAAAAATCCCTTTGACTCAGCAATTCTGCTTCGGAATTTACCCCGTGGCTGCGCTGGCAGAAGTACTCTAAGATGCGTGAACAAGGGTGCTCACTGCAGCATTATCTGTAACGGCTAACGCTAGAAACACCTCGAACGTCCGATAGATATTAATGCCGCTGCTCGGAAGAACAAGGTAGCTCATATGTGCTGATGTGGCAAGATCTGCGATCCCAAGGTATTAGGTGAAGGAAGGAAGGTGTAGAACGGTCTATAGATAGGGTAACACTAAGTACTGCACATAGATGCATCCCCATTCTACACACACTATGCATACCAAGGTGCCACAGTAAACGACCCCAAGCTGTGGTCACCCCAGGGGAGAACCGGGGCTGCCTCGGGTGGGTGACAACTCGTACCTGGGGAAACCTGAGGTGCCAGCACTCCAGGCCCTTGAGAGCTGGCCCTCCAGCCTCACCCCCACCCTCCCCATCTGCAACCACTCCCTGCAGTTTTGGCACACATGCTGCCTTCCCAAGTAACCCCTTCGCGTGCATCCACCTCCAGCCCAATCTGTCCTTTTCCTGGTAAACCCTCCTGCTGCCCCTGTCCCAACCCAGCTGAGCCTAAAAGGTACTTTGTAAAGTGCAAGGAGCACAACCTGGGAGTCAGAGACACACGGGGCTGGAAACAGCACTGTCGTGCACAGAGCCGACGTGGGCCCCAGGACTTCCTCCTGTAGCAGGAAGTGTCCCGGCTGCCTGCTCTCAGCAAAGCCACTCAGGAGTCACACTCGGCCCCAACAAAGCCACCTCACGAGGTCCCTCCTGCGTCGGGAGCAGTGTATCCGCTGACTGGTGACGCGCCACTGGTGTTCATGCAAAGGCGCAGCACCTCGGCTTCACGGGGGTGCCCACGGAGCTCGGAATCAGCCAAGGCCTCAGGTACAAAGCCATCGAGCCCAGTCCCTCTTCCACCTGATGCCACTACTGTCTCTCCCCATGGGGGCCGATCCCCAAGGCCCTCCCACGCTTCCCCCAGGAAATCTCCACCTCAGAGTTTCCTGAGGCAGCGGACCTAAAATATCAGCTGTGTGACCTTCAGTGATTCCTTACGCTACCTGTGTCTCCTCAACGACGGGGCCCAAAAAGGAGCCCGGCACACAGCAGGCACTCTCAACACTTTTCTTGTATGTGGAAATGACACTTAACTTAAAAGGGTTGTGTGAGGGCTGAACAAGATGCTGTGTATAAGCTGCCTGGACCAGCGCAGGGCCTGATGTTATCTGAACAGAGTTCAGCTGAACCAGGGGTGTGCTCAGTCCATTAACCAAGATACTAGCAGGAAATCTACAATGAATATTCTATTCAGATTTCCTGCAGTCACTGTGGAATGTGTCCACAATTTAAATAATTCCCACAGAACCTAGTGACCATTCCAGAGCACCTAATAGGAAGCAAACGATACATACACGTAATCTATAGTCTATAAAACAATGTAAGTCACATTAGCCACAAGTTTTCAGATGATGAAATTGAAACTCAGAGAGAGGAAGATTCTTATGTAAAGTCACAAGATGGGTCACAGACAAAGCTGGGGCAGGTGAGGCTCCAGGGCTGGCCCTTGCAACAGAGGTAGACTCAGGGGCAGGGCCTGTGCGTAGCTCTGGGTGCCCCACCTGAAAGCTCCCTGACAATAAACACAGGCTCCGGTGCACCAGAAGGGCTCTTTTATTATCGGTGAGACCAGCAGCCAAAGGAGCACTGCAGCTTCAGGCACCATCCAGGCTCCAGGATCCTCAGGAAGAGAGGGGCGCAGGCTGCTCCGGCCTCAGAAGAGTCCTTGGCTTACACAGCACCGTGCAAATACAGAGCTAAAAACTTCCTGAATGTCTCTGGCTGGAAACCAGTCGGCCCAACAGGTTCCTGAAAAGAACACAGCCCATTAGGATCTTGCTACTAGGTTTAATGGCAGCAATTAAAACAAAGGTCGGTTTTATGTAAATCCTAAGCGCCTGGATAATAACTGTTTCTTTCTCCTGCAATCAAGGAGTGCTGGGGAGCTGGTGCCAAGCGATGCCAGGCAGGGGCTGGGCTTGGGAGAAGGACATGAGGCATCTCTGTGCCTCCAGGCCAACTTATCTGCCGACCTTGCCCTGGTCCCTAGTCCCCGTCAACTCAACCACCACGAAAAACTGTTTCATTTGCTCCTCTTAACTCCCAGGGACGAGAATCCCTCTCTCATCCCACACACCCTTATCAGGCGCCTTCTCTGTATGAGAGCTGTGCCCAGCGCTGGAAACCCAATAGTAACTTGAATCTGGCTCCCGCCCTCACGGAGCTTCCAGCCAGGGGTGCAAAGAGTGGTGACGAAGGGTGACAGGCCTCAGCATGAAGCAGGAAAAAGACGCTAAGAAAGCAGGAGAGGAAACGACTCACCGACTTCCATACAAGAAGAGAACATGTATGAAGGAGCGCTAAAGGGCGTCCACAAAGGCCAAGAAGAAAGAGAGAGGGTGAGGCTGGTGGAGGTGGGGTGGTGAGAGGAAGAGATGGGTAAGGAGGAGCCACGTGAGCACACCAGGACAGGCCTGGCACTAAGTCACGCTCATGGAAGGAAAAGGCTGAAAGAAAAGGACCTGAAGCCACGAAGGGGACAGAGAGAGAGGGCAGCTAAGAGCAAAGATGCGCAGAAGACGGCTGATGTGGCCGCACAGGCAAGGGACAGAGAACAGGGCCTGGGGCCAGAGAGAAGGCTCACACCAGCAGGCATTTCAAGGGCACAGCAACATTAACTAACACACAGATGATGCTCAAAGACTCAACAACCCTACATTAAGCAAAGTCTACTCAAGCCCTGCGTGAGACACGGCTGGTGAGCCACAGACCCAGCACTATACCCGCGCTGCTCTCTCTCACCCCCCAGTCCCGTTCTGTCTTTTACAGGCTTTATCACTGCCTGATATTATGAATCCGTTAAGATATTGTCACTGCCCAGCGCACAGAACACAGGCCTGGTCTCAGCCAGCTGAGCACTGGAGGTGCGGCAGTGAGGGATTCCCTATCCGTGGAGTGAAATGAATGAACGTGTCATTCAGACTCGGCCTTCCAGGAGCTCAGGGCGCAGTTTAACGGAGAAGCAGAACAGTGAATAGACAACCGCAGGACAGCAGTGTGACTGCGCCGTGATGGGGGCCCCCAGGCTATATGGCGACCTACCCGAGGAGCTTAAGCAAGGCTGGGACTGGGATGCTGGTATTAAAGCTAAACCTGGAATGACAAGTAAGGACAACCAGATGCAAGAGAAATGGAGGAGGGCGAGTGGAGGAAGAGGGAATGGGGTGTAAGAAGGAAGGCACCTCCTCTATAAAAAGAGCAGCACTTACTAGGATCCTGAGCTGCTCAGGCAACTGGAGACAGAGCCGAGAGGAGAGGGGCGTGGTGGGGGCGCAGAGGGGAGCGCGAAGAGCTGGGCGGGGCCCAGAGTGGAAGGTGCTATTTTAGCTGGCGGGCTGGGCTGAAGCAGCCCTCCAGGCAGACAGAGGTCCTGAACATGAGGTTCCTGAGCCGGTGCTCCACGCACAAGCACGCCCTCCACCCCAAGCCAGGCTCTCTCTGGGGAGGACGAGCCACGGGCCCGGTCCAGTCACCAAGCCAGAGATGGCTGGACTTACCACAACCACCTTCTTTTTGATCACTGGGAGACACCAGAAGTGCTGATAGAGGAGCTGATCGGAGTCCACCCAGACTAGATTCTTGACGCCCTCCTCGGAGGCCAGATCTGTGGTGTTCAGCTGCAGCACCAGGAACTGGAAGACACGCCCATCGGTGCCCACACTCTGCACGACTACTGGCTGCTCCAAAACCTTAGGGTTGTTCTGAGAGGAAAAGAGGACAAGTAAATGCAATCAGAAATGGCGAGGTATAAGAACAGCACAAACCAGGCAATTTCTAGCTCTGGCCTTTTAAATAACCCCCTACCCCACTGAGTGGTTTTCCTACAATGAAAGATGAAAACAGAAGGTGGAGCTAAGGGCACTGTCCACGGTAGGCCTTCTCGCACATACCCAGCCTGGCTCTCCCTGGGCTCAGACCAATCGTGGCCCCGGCATACCTGCTCTTCAACTTGAGCACACTAAAGTACGAATTCCTGCCACTGAGAGGCGACTGCCAGGCAAGCTGCACAGTGAGGGAAGATGAGCTGGGAGGTTAACGACGGGAAACCCCCCAAACCCACGGTGTAACCTGACGGGGACAATGACGCTTATCAAATGCTGACCTGGAGCGTCCGTGCATCTGATAGACATGATCTCATTCAGTTCTCACTCCATCTGACGGTTGAGGAGACAGACCAGCTGAGGTAGTGACTTGTCAGGTCACAATGACATGTGACATCGGCACCCACAGGGGCTAGTCCTCAGTCAGATACACCTTCTCTCTGCCTTTCTTTACCCCTCAGGGCCGGGCTTCTTGGAACGTCCTAAGCCTGCAGGCAGGCATCGCACGTGGGCTTTGGGCTCTCGAAATGCAACTCAGTGCGTCAGATTCCTGAGTGTCCACTCCAGCTGTGTCAGCCCCAGGCTTTCGCCAGTCGACACATCTGCTAATTATCTCTTTCAATCAGTGCCACTGGTAACAGTAACATACTAGCAACCGTTTACTAAGGGCCTCTCATGTCCTGGGCATCACAGCAGTTTTACACAGTCACCTCTAATCTCATAAATCCAGTGGTATATACCCACTTAGGTCTCTTCCCCAGTGGCTCAGCAGTAAAGAATCCGCTGCTCTGCAGGAGCCACAGGAGACGTGTTCGATCTCTGGGTCGGGAAGATCCCCTGGAGGAGAGCACGGCAACCCACTCTAGTACTCTTGCCTGGAAAATTCCATGGACAGAGGAGCCTGGCAGGCTACAGTCCTTGGGGTCACAAAGAGCCAGACACAACTAAAGCGACTTAGCAGGGTACGACACGGCATACACATTTAACAGATGAGGAAACAGATCCAGAGAGGCGGTGTAACTTGCTCAAGGTTATCCAGGACGAGACCCAGGCTGTTAAATCTCTTAAAATCTTACTGTCCTGGTTCACACCTAGTGTCCCACCGTATCTGACAGTAGCACCTGTCCCTCTCAACAGTATTCCAGTTTCGATGACAAGTCATATGTTCACCCTACTGAGTCTGCAGGAATCCAGTCTGATGACTACTACCCACTGGACAAAGCTTCAACAGGCAGGCCCGTGAAGCAAAGCATCCTTGACTCAAAGATGCTGCCTACTGCATTCACCGCTCTAGGGCTGAATCCGACACGAGGAATAGCTGATGGCAGACCTCAGTGAGGGCCACCCTGGGACTGCTGGCCTTAGAAATACCTGTTCTTAGCTGCATGAGAAATAAATAAAAAGAAAAGTACCTCTAAGTGTTAGCTGAGAATTCTGTATTGACTCTTATCTCCCTCTACAGATCAATAAAACTGCAGGTAGTACATAAATTTCTCAGCAATTTTACCTTTTACACAGAGGCTCTTCCCATAATTGCTCAACTTCACATCCCCAGGAATAATTTGTACCTGGAGGGGCTGGGGGAGGCCTCCTCTCCTACCCAACTGGGTGGCAATTAGTGAGCATTGCTACCATGTTCTGCTGGCACAGGAGCGACAGTGAGCCTGCAGGCCTGGGGCCTGACATGTGACTCTCTGTGCCTCCCTCTCCTGCCCCACAGTCAGGAGGCAGCATGTCCCCTGAGGCTGGAGAGATCAGCGTTCCAATGCCTGCCTCCCTACTCTTCAGCTGTAGGGTCCTGGGCAAGTTACCTGACCTTCCAGAGCCTTCAAAAAATATGTCCGAGAATAGGAATTAAGATAACCTCCCAAGGACTGGAAAGACACAAAAACGTCACATAAAGATGCAACAGCTGCTAATCTCTTAGCTGTGTTACCCTGGGGAAGTTACTGAGCCTCTCTGAACCTCAGTTTCTTCATCTGTAAAATGAAGCTCCTAGTATCTGCCACAAGGGGGCTGCTGTAAGGATTAAATACTGCGGTAGTTCTCAAATTTTAGTGTTGTGGTTTTCAAACTTGTGCTTGTACCAGCATCACCTGGAGGGCTTGTTAAGACTGCCTGCCAGGCTCCACTCCCAGAGCTTCTGATGCAGGATGTCAGGTGGTCTGAGAATTCACATGTCCAGCAAGTCCCTTGATGGTGTTCATGCTGCTAACAATCCAGGGTTATGTTTTGAGAACCACCACTGTAAGGAGCCCTAGTTAAATGTTTGGCATGTAGCAGATGCTCAATACAGAAGGTCCATTCTCTCCCTGTCTCATCAGGCTAACCACACTGTACCAACCCCACCTAGTTCCTAAACCAACGAGGATGAGAAACAGAACATTCCGAGTTCACTGCTCCTCCAGGAGGGCGTTGGGTTCTAATCAAGACCTGGGAGCCTAACAGCAGCTCTCAAAAACATTCTTCCCCTCCCACCTTCCAACACACACACACAACCAGGGGTCTGGCGTCCCAGGCCTATGTGGGGACTTCGATACTGCTATCCCCTGCCTGGAGGCCTTTGCTCCAGGGCCAGGCTTTCCTCCAATTGTGGGACAGCATTGTGTAACAACCACTCAGCTTGCGTTCTATAACATCTAGGTCCCTGAGACCTGCTCTTAGAATCAAGGGGCGACCATCCAGGTGGTATGTTGGGTCTTCAGAACCTGTCCTGAGAGGGCAGGCAGGCCTGGACCATCCCCTGCCTTCCTGATAAAGCCCTGTGCTCGGGCTCCGTTAGTGCAGTTTAAGGCCGTGTGCTGGAGGACATATAACTGAAGCCTCCGGAGTTGAGACCATCTGGTCCCAATCCTCTCTCCACCACTTACTGTGTGTAATGCTGGACAAGCTGCTTATTAGCTTTCCTGGGACTCAGAAGTATAATCTGAAAAATGGGGATCACAATGAAACCTTGTGGGCCATCGTGATGAGGCATCTTATGTAAAGACAGACACACTGTAGGTCCCCAACAGACGGCAGGGTGAGTGGAAGTGCCTCTCCCTGAAACTCTTCAGTCAAGCAAAAGAATTCCCTCCACGCTTCCTTTCCTTTGAGCAGGGTAAGGCAGGAAACCGACACAACGTAAGGCAGCTCGGTGGTCTTCCCCACATACATACCCCATACAGGAGCCGGGCCTGAGCCAGCGCATTGCCGAAGGCAAACAGGATCATCTTGGCCCGCAGCTGATCTGGCTGAAAGCGGTGTGCTCGTAAGTTGGCTGACTCCAGCAAATACAAGGTATGGGGACAGGGGTAAGGATAGCCCTCTCGGAATCCTGTAAGACACGTCATCATGTGGAGGGACAGGTTAATTGGCCCACCCAAAGCCTCAGGAAAGTCACCCCACCTTAGCTTAGTGCCAGACACTACATATTTTGGGTTTTGTTTTTTTTTAAGATTTTGTTGTTGTTGTTGTGGACTGTTTTTAAGTCTTCATTGACTTTGTTACAATATTGCTTCTGTTTTAGGTTTTGGTTTTTTGGCTAGAAGGCATATGGGGTCTTAGCTCTCTGACCAGGGAGAGAACCTGCCTCGGAAGCTGAGGTCCTAACCACTGGACCGCCAGGGAGTCCCTAATCTGGCCCGCTTTTGAAAACAAAACTTTTACCAGAGCGCAACCACACCCACTCATTTACAGATCTATTAAATAGCGGTGACAGAGACTATATGTGGCCTACAAAACCTAAAATACCATTTGGTTCTTTATAGAAAATGTTCGCTTACCTGTTCCAGGTAATTCTTGCTGGCTAGCTCTAACCCCACCCCTTTCTCATTCAATCAAGCACACAGATGACAGTGATATTAGAAAGATAACCTGAAACCTATAGTAATTATTTTTTTAAAAAGCAAATCACTTGCCAAATACTTCATTATTAGTAACAAATGGGGTCTCATAGAATCAAAGTTCAGCACTCATTCATCTCAGCCACAACCCTGCCAGGTCACCATTTCTTCCCTTGCATGGCCATGGGCAAACCCTCAGAGGCTGGAGGCTTCTACAGTGAAGGACTGGGATTGGCAAAAGTGGACAAAATAAAGGAAGAAAGAGGCTGGGAAAGTGTGGGCTCTGAAAATCCCAGGGGAGGGCATCACTTAAGGGAGACCCGACTCTCCTGTCTGCCTCAGTTCCTCCGCACGTGTGAATATGCATCACTCAGCACTCACTCTGTGCCAAGCTCTAAGACAGGTACCAGGGACAGAGCCCACACGGTGCCTGCCACTGCCTTTGAGGAGCTCACCAAGTCTAGAGGGGACACAGACGGGAAAACTGATCACATCCATGCAGAGGGACATGTTAAGACACGAGGGGAGCCAGGGGGCTGGGTGAGGACAGATTAAAGAGCCCTGACCAGACTGCGAGGTTGTAGAGCATTTCTGAGAAGAAGTGAGTCCGAAGGCGAACATGACAGATGAGTAGTTATTTAGCTGAAGAGAAAGAGGGGTGAATGGTCAGAGTGCAGGCACAGAAAGGCAAAAGAAAGTGCCAGAGCACGGTGGTGAGAAAAGGACCGTGGGAATAAAGGGAGCCCGTGGGGGAGGAGACAAAGATGGTGCTGGAGAGAGGGGCAGAAGGCTGATGTGAAGGCCCTTGTGTGATAAGCCAAGGAGTTCAAACTTCGACAGGCAGTGGGGAGATGGGCATGAAGAGTGACGGGATTAAATCTGCATTCTAGAGAGATGACTCTGGAGCCATGAACTAGAGGGACGAGAGAGGAAACAGCCCGGGTCACATTAGCCCATTAAGAGACTGGGGTAACGGGCTGGTGAGACACAGTGGGGACTGACTGAGGCATAGCTGGAAAGGAAGAGAGGCTGAGGGGGAAAACACTGCAGTTCATAATGACTGTGTGGACGGCAGGAGCTGCAGGCCCGTCCAGGCCGACTCCTTAGTTTCTGTCGTGTCTCAGTGGAGAAGTGGTGGTGCTTTGTTCAATGGAGGCGGGATGAATAGCCCGTTTAAAGGACTGTGAGCTTCCTCCTTCCTAGCAGAAGGTTGGCCAGAGTTTATAGGGTGCACACAGAGCGGGTATCTTTCAAGAGAACTATAAATAAAGGAAACATTTGATGCCTGGTCAAAAGCCCCTCAAGCCACCCATTAAAACTGATGCAACAAAATGACTTCTTAGGGGTAAAAGTAAAGTCACCCTCTGAATCAATCACAATCAGCAGAGTCTTAGTTTCCTTAGGGTTAACACCACCTATCTCACAGGGCTGCTACACGGCTCTGAGGAGAAAATGCACATGAGATCCTAATACATAGTAAGTACTCGATGTTTCCTTTCTCTCAGAAAAAGCCTGTCCCTCATCTGCATGCTGCCTAAAAGTCAAAGGCTTTTTGATACTTACCCGTGTCGTCATTCACATCATAAATATGGCATTCCTGAAGGCTGATAGTGGGAGATATGGGATAGAAAGTCTCGAGAACATGATTCTTAGTAGCTTCAACTTCCTCTCGGGAGGCAATGGGAGGCAGAGGATCCTTGGCATTCAGCTGGGTTCCACTGGAACCATGGACTTGAATCAGAGTAGACTCTAAATGGGGAGAAAAGCAGTTAGTCTAACCTGGTCTAAAGCCTTAGCTGGGCAAAGTCAAAAGCTTTCATCCTGCTATGCTCCTCAAGCCTTTTACAGCTTCACTATCTGATCTGCCTCATCACAGAAAACACAACTTTGGAGATTCATCCTTGTGCTTATCATATAAGCCTCCTCTTTATGTCTGGGTGCCATCCTCTGCCTCTGCTACACCTTGGAGTAGACAAGTAACATCAGATCCAAAAGACCAAGTGGCCAGGCTGAAGTCACAGAAAAAGCACTTAACAGGACTAGAGTTCAATCTAGTGATCTTCATTCTATAGACTAGAAGAAAAGATGGTGCAGGAAGGACCTGAGCTCACCTCCCCTCACAAAAATCACAAAAACACCGGAACAACTAACTGCAGAACAACTATCATCAAAAAGGACTGGAAGCTACCAAAGAAGATATTCTATTTACCAAGACAAAGACAAGATGGTAGGAGTGTTACATTTGTGACATAATCAAATCCCATACCCGCCAAGTGAGTGAGACACAAACTGGAAAATAATCGTTTTTTTCCTCAAGTTCTGAGCCCTACAAAAGGTTCCTCCAACTGGGGGTCTGGCATCAGGAGGAGGAAGCCCCAGGGCATCTGGCTTTCAAGGCCAGCAGGGCTTGACTGCAGAATCTCAAGAGGGATGGAATAGAAACAAATGCCACTCCTGGAAGGTGGATGCAGGGTCTTCTAAGAGCACCAGGACCCACGGGAAAAAGCACTGAGTTCACAGGATCCTAGGCCAGACCTACTGCTGACCTTAAAGGGTCTCCTGGGGGGGAGGGGGTTGGGGGGCAGGGGCAGCTGTGGTCACACTGGGGTCAAGGAAACCCATGGTGGAGAGGTACTGGGGAGTACTCATTTGGTGTCAGCTGTCCTGGAGGCTGCCATTTTGATGCCAAGTCCCGGCCCCACCCAAAAGCCCATATGGGACCCTCCAGTCAAACAACCACAGAGCAGGAACACAGTCCCACTCATCAGCAGACAGGCTGCTTAAAGTCTCCCTGAGCCCACAGCCACCCCTAAACACACCCCTGGGCACAGCCCTGCCCACCAGAGGACAAGACCCAGCTCTACCCACCAACGGGCAAGTGCCAGTCCTTCCCACCAGAAAGACTGCACAAGCCTGAAGGCAAGACCAGATACTATAAAACTCAGAGGAAAACATAGGTATTAGGTTGGTCAAAAGGTTTGTTCAGGTTTATTACAGAAAAATCTGAACAAACTTTTTGGCCAACCCAATAGGACACTCTGTCATGAAATGCAATAATACATTTTCCTATCCACTTCCTAATGAAAACAAACCAGAACCTATTCAAATTTAAAAGGTTTTGCAAGGCAAAGGAAACCATAAAAAAAAAAAAAAAGACAACCCACAAAATGGGAGAAAACATTTGCAAACAATGCAACTGACAAGGGATTAATCTCCAAAATATACAAATAGCTCATGCACCTCAATATAAAAAAAAAAAAAAAAAAATGAAAAAATGGGCAGAAGATCTAAATAAACGTTTCTCTGCAGAAGACATACAGATGGCCAGAAAGCACACAAAAAGATACTTAATATCAGAGAGCTCAGTAGGTAAAGAATCTGCCTGCAATGCAGGAGACCTGGGTTTGATTCCTGAGTCAGAAAGATCCCCTGGAGAAGAAAATGGCAACCCACTCCAATATTCTTGCCTGGAAAACCCCATGGACAGAGGAGCCTGGCAGAATACAGTCCATGGGGTCCCAAAAAAGTCAGACACGACTTACTGACCAAACAATCACTAATTATTAGAGAAATGCAAATCAAAACTACTATGAGGTATCACCTCACACCAGGCAGAATGGCCATCATCAAAAAGCCCAAAAACAATAAATGCTGGAGAATGTGTGGAGAAAAGGGAACCCGCCTACGTTGTTGATGGAGATGTAAATTGGTATAGCCTCTGTGAAGAATGGTATGCAGGTTCCTTAAAAAATTAAAAATAGAGCTACCATATGATCGAGCAATCCCACTCCTGGGCATATATCCAAAGAAAGCCATACGTTGAAAAGACATATGCACCTGATGTTCACTGCAGCACTATTTACAATAGCCAAGATAAGGGAACAACCTGAATGTCCATCGACCCGGATTCTTTACCACTGAGCCACCAGGGAAGCCCTACAATGGAATGTTACTCGCCATAAAAAAGAATGAAATAATGCCGTTTGCAGCAACACAAATGGACCTAGAGATTATCATACTAGCTGACGTCAGACAGAAAAAGACAAGTATCATACGACATCACTTATATGTGGAATCTAAAAAATGAGCTCATTTACAAAATGGAAACAGACTCACAGAGTTAGAAACAAATGAATGGTTACCGAAGGGGAATGGTGGGGGGAGAGATAATTAGGCAGTTGGGATTAACATATACGCCATGAAATTAAAAGACGCTTACTCCTTGGAAGGAAAGTTATGACCAACCTAGATATCATATTCAAAAGCAGAGACATTACTTTGCCAACAAAGGTTCGTCTGGTCAAGGCTATGGTTTTTCCTGTGGTCATGTATGGATGTGAGAGTTGGACTGTGAAGAAGGCTGAGCACTGAAGAATTGATGCATTTGAACTGTGGTGTTGGAGAAGACTCTTGAGAGTCCCTTGGACTGCAAGGAGATCCAACCAGTCCATTCTGAAGGAGATCAGCCCTGGGATTTCTTTGGAAGGAATGATGCTAAAGCTGAAACTCCAGTACTTTGGCCACCTCATGCGAAGAGTTGACTCATTGGAAAAGACTCTGATGCTGGGAGGGATTGGGGGCAGGAGGAGAAGGGGACGACAGAGGATGAGATGGCTGGATGGTATCACTGACTCGATGGACGTGAGTCTCAGTGAACTCCAGGAGTCGGTGATGGACAGGGAGGCCTGGCGTGCTGCAATTCATGGGGTCACAAAGAGTCGGACACGACTGAGCGACTGATCTGTTCTGATCTGATATATGTAAAATAGATAGTCAGCAAGGACTCACTGTAAAAGCATATATGGGGAAAAAATCTGAAAAGAAAATATGTATACATATAACTAAACCATTTTGTTATACACCTGAAACACAATATTTTAAAATTAACTATCCTTCAATAAATAAATTTAAAAAAAAGATTAGTTAAAAATAAAGCTTTTATCCTAAAAAATAGAAAAGAAAAAACCTGAGAACTTTGGTTAAGGTGTTACTCCTGGGTTTCTTGAGAGGGACTGACCAGTGCACTCTTTGACCTGTGTTCTTTCCAATGAACCGAGAGGCCTAGTGATCTCTGTGGGCTCAGAGGCTGCGGGTTCAGATCTTCCCAAGCACCTGCTCTGCACTGGGGACCAGTTTTAACTCCCTTGAACAGAGAGTCCCTCTCAAGGGCTGACGAGGGAGTAAGTGCTCCAACAGTGGGAGACAGCAGAGGTGGGGAAACCGACCTCCTCTGGGAGGCCTGGGAAGCTGCCTGAAACGCCTTCAAACTTGCTTCAGAAAGATGGATAAGAGCAGAGCTTCTCAACTTGGGTGCTGTCCACATTTCGGGTAGGTCTTTGGTGAGGGAGGCTGTGCTATGCACTGTAGGTATCCGGCAGCACCCCTGGCCTCTGCCCACTAGATGCCAACAGAACATTCACTGCCAGCCCCGGCTCTGCTTCAAGTCAGGACAAACAGAAATGTCTTCAGACAAAGCAAAATCTCCCCTAGAGGATTAAACCACCCTTGGTTGACTACTACTGGGTCAGAGTTTGCCAGGCAAAGAAAAGGGAGGAAGGTGTTCTAGTGAGGGAGCAGTCATATGTTCCACGGTACAGAAGCCTGCTGCTGCATGGTAGAGCTCAGGGGAAGTCAGTGCAGATAACTGGAGCACGATACGGTAGGAAGGATGGAGAGAGAAGTACTGAGACTACAGGCTAAGCCGAAAGGCTGCTAAACCCAGGAAAAGGGTTCAACTGACCTCAGTAACTCGGGGTTAAAAAAATGAGCCAGTCAGAAAGCCTCACTTAAGTCAGATGAGCATACTTGCCACAAGGAGACACAGGTGTATGAGGAAGCGAACGCACATCTGCCTAAGCAGCAAGCCTGCCGCTGTGGACGTGAACAGATCCCCTTCACGGAGGTGCCCACAGGAAGAGGAACGCCATCTAGAAAGCCTCCTGGACAACGGCCTGCTACGGACTCTCCACAGGGGCAAATTTTTCTCTGAAGGTCCTTGAGTTTTCAGAAATACAAATTAAATACTACAATCACAATGTGATGGGAATGGACCAAGGTTGATGATGCTATATGTCTAAAAACTGTTCTGACCAACAGCACTGTCATTTAATTAACATGTGTCCTCCCTTACTGGCTGTGCAAAAGGGGATACTACATCTGTGGATGGATAAACTCTGACCCACCTGGTAAAACACCTCATACCCACACTTCAGGAACAGTTTTCTCAAGTACTTCCTGTTTCTTCGCATATAATCTGCAAGGAAGATAAATGTGCCTGGACCTCTCGTAACCTTGGGTTTTAGATTCTCCCCACAGAATACTCTACTGTGGTTTCCAATTCAATTCCCTCCACATCCCTTCTCCAGTGACAGCTCCAAATGGGGCAGTTTAATTAGAGGTAATTCTTGATAATGGGCCAACAAGCACTCCTCTATTAATGAGGTTCACTAATTTCCTTAGTGGTGCCATTACCTCTGCAAAGCTGACTCTTTGCCAGGAAGTCCATACTCACAGGGGCAAACTGGTGAAGCCTGACCAAGTTGATGTCCTAAAAACCCAAACTGTTCCACAGCTGGTTTCCCTGCTCCAGGGTTCCACCCAGGACAACCCTTGTGTTCGGAACATCCCTACCTAAAACATCTGGGACTTGGTATTGATTCGCCCGTCCCTTTAGTCAGCGCTTGTTGTGTGGCACTGTTAGATACTGTGGACAAATAAGACACAGTCTCTATCATCAGAAGTTCACAGTTTAGTGGGGCAGATAGAAAAGATACTAGATAATCACAAAACATAATATAGTATAATGTGTGCTACGACAAAAGTAGGCCTATGGACAAAAGGAGCAGAGAGCTGATCTGTGGATTTGCATGAGATGTGTGCTTGAGCTAAGTCATGCGGACAAGTAGAAATTAGTCAAATGAGGAAAATAGAAAAGAACATTCCCTGCAGAATGTACAGCACGTGCATACGCAAAGCTTGATGCCAAAAAGTGGCAAGTGGGCAAGTGTCAACAGGGGAATGGAGGTGGGGACGGCAGAGCAGAGATAAGACTGGAAAGACCAGCTGGTGGCTAAAGCCCAGAAGACCTGGATACCACCACGAACTGTTCAGCTATTAGGAGACAATAAAAGATTTGACCCAGGGGAGGGACAGAGAGAACCTGCACTTTAGAAAGATCACTCTAGCAGCTCTGCAGAAAGTGGATCTGGAAAAGGAAAAAAGCATGAGAGTAAGAAGGCTCTTGCAGTAGAATATGAGCTTTGTGAGTGCAGACTGTGTTGTAACTTATGGTCAACATTTAGGCACTTGGAGGCACTCAACTGATATGGTGTGAATTAAGTCTTGGAAAGAAATGAATAAAAGAAAAAAAGGCTGGGCAAAAACTAATGACACTGAGGATGTGTCTGAGCCACAAATTGGACCATGAAGGATGGCAGTGAGAGTAAGTATGCCAGCAAGGATGGGAATATAAGCTGGAGGTGGGGCTGAGAGTAGAAAGACAAGGAACAGACAGGGCCTTTCTGGTGTACAGGACTAACCTCGTTTCCAGGTGGTGGATAACATGTTGTTTTGGGCACAGATCCGCCTGGCCAGAGAAGGATGCTTGAGAATCTGGGATTTACACAGCTGGATCAGGCTGTCCACAATGACTGGGCTTGGAGAAAAGAAGAGACAGTTGGAGGTATAAAGCTGGCTCCAAGATTCATCAGTAGGTAATCTTACTGACTTGGGGGAAACTTACCAGTAGGTCTCTCTCTTGGGGATGTCTTCAGTAGAGTGCCAGAGACGAGCATGAGAGATCGCATTCAGAACACGTTCATCTTGGTTCTCTATGTGGTTCCTCGGATTGTCAGCAAGGCTAAGCACTTTCTCAGGAAGGCCTTCTATTAACTTGGTCTTGGTAAGCCAGAGGGCCTGCTTTACACCTTTAGGGTCATCAATCATAAAAAACAAACACTAAAAAAAGATGATTCAGGAAAAGATGCTTATGCCTGCCCGGTAGCATTTTGGGGAAAGAGCAGCCTTGAGAGGGAGATGGGATTTGTTCTGACATCTGAGGGGACAGAACTAAAAATAAAGAGCAGAAGCCAGGAGAACCAGATTTCAACTCAGCTCCAGGAATGACCATCTGCTTAAAAACAGTTAACAGTTGAGTGACGTAGAGTACTCGCCACAGGAAGAATTCAAACAGCTATTAAAATGGCTGAGATCATGAGACTGAACCTCGCAGGCAAGGGTCGTTTGTATTCTGTCTGTAGGTATAGAGGATTCAGACCCTAGCATACAAGCCTAGATCAAGAGATGCCAACCTTCCAAAACCTAGATCCCTTCTATTAACCCATACCCTAGCCCCGACTGGAAAAGCTCATGTCTGCCAAATATACTTCATTCAATAGATATGGGCCAAGCATTAAGCACATGCTGCTTTATCAAGGGAAAGAAGCTTTCAGAAATAAAGGAAATATCTTCTGGATCATGAATAACTTGAGGAGTGCTGAGTTTGGGAGCACCAGATAATTTTTCACATCTACCTCTGAGATTCTATAACGAGCCATATTATAAGCAGAATTTTGTATGAAGAGGCCATATGAACTGTACTGCTGTATTTGTCAAAAGAATCCTCAAGATGTTTTTCAATTTATTATACTGGGTCCTCCGAGGCCTTCTGAACTTCTCTTTGGCCTCCATACAAGAAGGGTGGGCTTTACCCGGGTAGAATACTATTTTGTCTTTTGGACACGGTGAACTACGTTAACTCAAAATGTTTCTCTATATCAGGGGCCAAATTTTTTCTTAAAGGGCCAGACAGTAAATATTTTCAGCTTCTGGGCCATATAGTCTCTGTCACAACTACTCAGCTCTGCCACTCTAGCACAAAAGCAGCCATAGGTAACAAGTAAACAGGTGTGCTTGGTTTATAGAAAAAAGCAACAGGCCTAGTCAGCTGACCCCATCTCTGTACCATCTGTTGACTGCCAGCAAGCTGACAGCCAATACTGGTGCTCCCCTATATAAGTACAACCTCACAGAATGGATTTTTTGTACTCACCTCACTGTTTCTATGCTCATCTCCTCACCTATTTTTAATTTACTCTGGCTGTACTATAAAATTTCTATAAGATGCCCAAAACGCTTCTCAGGAAAAGGAGTAAGAACAAAGATTTGATCCAGAGTGCTTAGTCTTTAAAAACTAATTTAACCACCCTACTCTTAGCAGGATGGGGCTGCAGTGCCAGGCAAACTCCCTTGCTTCATTTTCCCCCAAACCTACTTCCCTAAAAGAGGAAGAGGCATAGACATAGGGACCTAAATTCTGCACTGGGTCCACATACCAGTCCTCTAACTCTCAAAGTTAACACTGCGTTCTTTTTAACGACTGTGTCCATCAGTTGGCAGAGCTCTGGTGACTTCTGTGATTGGCAGGCTACTCATTCCAGTTGAAAAAACATCACCTGACTCAGGAACACGTCTTCATTTGAAAAACTATGGGATTAAAGCAAACCCAGAACACTTTGAAGGAAAACACCTTCAATTTCTCTTGTGACAAACGAAAGGCATTGAAGCTTCTCACTGTAAGGTTCATAATACATCAGAAACACAAATATTTAGAAATTTAACTTCCTGATTGTGTGGTACAGCAGAAAGAACCCTGGACTGGGGGTCTGGTAACCCAAGTTTTAGTCCCAACCCTGCAACTGTTCCTAGAACTTTAAAATGGATAAAATATTAAGAATTTATGATTCACTAGTATATGAATCAGAGAAGGCAATGGCACCCCACTCCAGTACGCTTGCCTGGAAAATCCCATGGATGGAGGAGCCTGGTGGGCTGCAGTCCATGGGGTCGAGAAGAGTCGGACTGAGCGACTTCACTCTCACTTTTCACTTTCATGCATTGGACAAGGAAATGGTAACCCACTCCAGTGTTCTTGCCTGGAGGATCCCAGGGATGGGGGAGCCTGGTAGGCTGCCGTCTATGGGGTCGCACAGAGTCAGACACGACTGAAGCGACTTAGCAACAGCAGCAGCAGCAGCAGCAGTATATGAATTATACCATCTACTCTGTGCCAGGAGCTTTATCTACAAGTTGGATGGGATTTCATGAAATGGAGGATGAAACTCAAGAGAGATGAAGGGCTTTGTTTCAAGTCTCAAACCTCGTAAGCGATGGGACTGGGAGGGGAACCTTTACATTAAAGCCCAGGATCTCTCCATTACCCCAATCTGCTTCTCTAGCTCTGTATCTTACAGAATTTTATTATAGACTTTACAGAACCTCTCTGCATACGGTGAAAGCATAGGGTATGTTTTCAGCCTAGTCAAACAAGTTATCTTTAACTTGTATAATACATCTAATGCAATTCATCTACATAGTAATGTTACCGGGATCACGCAAGGGTGACAAGTCTTGTGAGGTCCTTCACAGCACCTTGCGAGGACACTGGAAGTGTTTAAAGGCTGAAAAAAAACAGCTTTCAGCTATCAGGAATGGGTTTGAGCAGCTTAAGAGGCTGGCCAGTTGACTTCTCCCCAAACCTAGGATTTTTTTCTCTGGCTTAGTCCCCAGATCCTGCCAAGTCTCTTTCTTCCCTAATTACTTATTGGAAAATTCTGTTCCCACTTACCTGGACCATTTTGTGTTTTCAGGACCTGTCCTAACCCCAGCATGATTTAGGGACTAAGGAAGAATGAGTTGGAAACAATGGGTAGGAGAACTCAATAGAGACCACCCTCCATGGGACTCTGGAACATAATTTCTAGTACTGCCCCAGACATACAGATGGTTTTGGCTAAAGTCATTCTGACCTGTCCTTTGTGAGAGTGAAAGGGTGCAGAGGGACGAGATGGTTTTTAGGTCCAGATCTTTTCCCTCAAAACATCTCAGCTCTGACCTCTGACAAAGGTCACTGATCTGGGAAACCAGGGGTGTAGCCCTGGCTTCACTAGATACCCACAGCGCACCTATGAGCAAATCACTGCCAAATCACTCCCCTCCGTCACAGTTACCAATCTTGTGAAAAGACGCAATAGGCCCACAGGTTAAGCACTGTTTCTGCCATCTCTATGCATTATAATCCTCCATCTAATTCTTAAACAGTTACATCTCCAGGGTGCAAGAGTTGGGTCACTGTGAATCATCTGGTCAAAACCACTCCATAGGAGACAGAGGCTCAAGAAGCTTCAGTCACTTACCCCAAATCACACACACAGAGAGAAGCAGGGCTAGGCCTAGAAACCATGTCTCTTTACTTGGCCACGAAAACTCTAAAACTCCCTCACACATGCTAGTCTTTACATCCCACTTAATCCTGACAATTCTCAGAAATGAGACTCAATACCGGGCCCATTTCTCAGACGAAGAAACCGAGACACACAGTTTCAAAATCTTGCCCAACCCCACAGAAGGTCGGGGTTAGTGCTGGGTAGAGGAACAAGGTCCCCTCCCGGCCGTCCTGGGACCTCACCCTCGAGGAGGCGGCAACGCTGGTGGAAGATGTAGCAGACCTCATCCTTGTATAGGGGATGCTCCTGCAGGGGGGGCAAGCGGCGGAACTTCGGGTGCGTCCAGCCGGGGTCCCAGGGCGGGAAGACTGGTCGTGCTAGCCCGGGCATAAAGTGCATCTTCCCCGCGAAGGTGATGGGCTCCAGTCCAGGAATCTCATACACCCTGTCCAGGGGAGGAGGCTCCGGCTTTCTCGTGGATCGCACGCCCCACTCGTACGCCCCGCGTCTCGGGACCCCGCAGCCCTCAAGGCCGAGCCCCCAAGGGCGAGCCAGCACCCGCCTCGCTGGCCCCGACGCCAACGCCATGCCAATCTGCTCTCAAGACCTCCACCTGGACGCCGCCATCTTCCCGCGCGCAAGGCCTGCTGGGAACGAAAGGGGCCGACCGACAAGGCTGTTTATACGAGTGGCAGATCCTTTAACCAATCACCGCCAGGTAACTCTTGCCTTGCCCCACCCCGCAGGCTGTCCACATTTTTTCACAGGTGGAACCCTGCCCACCTCCCCCGGGTGGGAGTGAAACCTGCAAGATCTTTACCTGAGGGAAAGCGCAGGAGGGTAGGTGAGTGGTTGTGGTGAGAGTTGTAACGAGCTAGGAGAGCTTCGGGACTTAAAACTTGAATTCATGACAGCCTTGCGAGCAATTGGAGCTTGGACAGAGTACTTCTTCTGAGCCTTAAAGTCACTCGGTGTAAAAATAGGGATGTGTCTGTGTGCTCAGTCGAGTCTAACTCTTTGCGACCCCATGGACTGTAGCTGGCCAGGTTCCTCTGTCCATGTAATTTTCCAGGCAAGAATGCTGGAGTGGGTTGCTTCCCTCCGCCTGGGGATCTTCCTGACCGAGGGATCTGCCTCCTGCATTGGCAGGGGGATTCTTTACCACTCCGCCAACTTGGAAGCCTCAAAATAGGGATGGAAATGCCTAAACTAGCTCAGTTGCGCAGCGCACAGAACGTGGTGGGTATCCCCTAAGTTTCCTTCCCTCTCCACCACTTCTGACGTGGAGCCTGAGCGTGGCCTTTGCACCACGCTGGGGCCGCTCTGACCTCGCACACTGCATGGCTCCTCCCCAGCGCCCAAAATGAGTTAATTTCCTCTTTCCTCAAAATGTCCCTTTTCGCCTCCTAGGAGCGGGGCCAGAGCGGCAGAGGGGTACCTTGCTCCTTGCTCAGTAGGTATTTATCAAATGCCTACTGTGTGTCAGGCACTGTTCAGTAGCGGGTTTACACTGGTGAATAAAATGGATGTGCGATGTAGAGCTTACAGTTTAAGTGGGAGATACAGACAGAAAGCAAGTAAACCAAATAGCAATTGCAACACACACACTTATATCCCTTTCCCCCAGTTGTTTGCC
This sequence comes from Bubalus bubalis, assembly GCF_019923935.1. Classification (NCBI taxonomy): domain Eukaryota; kingdom Metazoa; phylum Chordata; class Mammalia; order Artiodactyla; family Bovidae; genus Bubalus; species Bubalus bubalis. Next base: position 91,708,092 of record NC_059162.1, read on the forward strand.
TCTTTAGTATTTAACACTGAACATAGCCTATTTTTCATTTTGATCTTAATGACATTCCCACTGGAATGTAAGCTCCATGACTGCAAGGAGCTCCATGAATGCAAGAGTTTTTGTTTCTTCATTGTTGTAAAGTCTGCCTCTAGATCAGTGCTGAGCACATAGTAAATATACATTTAAGGACTCAATACATACTAATGTAATGAATAAGCAAATAGGGTACCTGCTAACGCAGGGGTCCTCAACCCCCAGGATAGTCACTCCCCATGAACTTGCATCACTGCCTGAGCTCTGCCTGCTGTCAGTTCAGCAGCTGGCATTAGATTCTCATAGGAACATAAACCCTAACCCTAAAGTAAAGGCGGAATATCCTGATTGCCACAAAATAGAAATAAAGAGCGCAATAAATCTAATGTGCTCAAATCATCCTGAAACCATCCCCTTTCCCACCCCAGTCTGAGGAAAAATTGACCTCCAGGAAACTGGTCCAAGACAGCCGTGCTAGAAAATGAGAAGGGTGTGGTAAGGGGGTGGCTCTGAGAGGAGGTGACCTTGAAGCAGGGTCTGAGGGTGTGGAGAGTCATCCAGGCAGAAGCAGCATGTGTCAAGGTCTGGCTTCTTAGACTCCAAAAGTAGAGGCTGAGAGGAGATGTGAAACTGATCTTTAAAATTCATAACTGACATGGCCAACTTCTCTACTCACTTCCAAAATAGCAGGGAAAATGGGATTAGTAAAATCTAGAAAGCAAATTTAAGGCAAAGATAGATAAATAACTCTCACACTGTACAGGAGTTTATAGTTAATAGAGCTCCTTCTGTTAACTTAGCTCACTTTATTTCTCCCAAACCTCTTGGGAGTAAGAAATCAGCATATAGAGGAAACCAGCTCTCATTCACTTTTAATACAAACCTGGTACATAACATGTAAGAAGAATGGGTTGAACTGATGTGGCACCATTCTTGTCTGGAAGCTCTGTGAAGGTAGAGCCCATGTTTTATTAACCCCTGCTGTATCCCAGCCCCAAGCTGTATGCCTGGCTCCAAGATCTTGGTGAACTGAGCACTCACCACTTGCCTGAGCCTTCCGTCTGCCAGGCTTGTGCTTGGTGGTAGAATGCAGAAAGAATAAGACACCACACTTGCCCTCAAGAGGGTCTTAGCCTGCTGAACCTTCCTGAAATCACTGAACCAGCAGTAGAAGGTTTTCTTTCCTCTAAAGAGAAACCTTTCCTTTATAAGAGAGATTTGTGGCACACACAGGAACTGCCCTTCTAAAATCGATGATAGTAAGTGGTAAGAGAATTGGGGCAAGTTCTGACCAGGAAGAATGTTGGGCACCAGGCAGGAAGGCTGGATTGCATGTAGTAGGCAGTGGGGGGCTGTTGAAGGTCGTGAAGCAGGGGACAGGTGTGGTCAGAGCTGGTGGCAGGTGTGCTGATGGATAGTGTTGGGGGAAACTGGAAGCACATCGTTTGGGCCCATAGAAAACTCTAGTGTAAATGGATGTGGGAAGCGGAAAAAATGGGAAAGATCATAAACGTTAAGACTCCTGGGAAGTGATTGGTAACCAAGAAACAGGATTTCCATGTCCTCCTGCAGGCTTAGTGGTTTGCTCCTCGCTTTTCCACAGACTTGGCCCACACCTTGATTCTAGCATTTTATGCACCCATGAAGCTACTGCCCTAGGGAGGCTCCAGGGGGCCCATAAAATTCAATGGCAGTTTGGCAAGGTGGGTGTGCCAGCCCAGCCCACTGGGAATTGGAAATGAAGACACTCCTCTGCCCTACAGAGGCATGAAATCTAGGGAGAAAGAGTATCCTGGAGTCTTAAGAGACCAGGTATATGCACTAACCTTGCCACTTCTGGCTTCCTGGCCGCAGTTTTCTCCATTGTGAAATAAGGAAGGCATAGCCTCCTTACCTATGGCTGCCGGGAGCAGAGTGAGACAGTGCAAAGTGCTTGGGACAGACTGGCCCAGTAAGTGACCTCTGTTCTTTTCCCAGGTATTATCTGTTTAGTGTCTGACTCCTCCAGGCTAGGAGCTCCTCCAGGACATAGACGAGTGTCACTCATCTCTGTCCCAGCACCTCATTCAGCAGCCCCTGCCCAGTAAGTGTCGAATGAATGGGAGGATAGCAAAAACTGGAGCTTTTAGTCGTAATTGCATTTTAAGTAATGTTCTGTGACATCAGATTTCCCCTAAGTTCTGTTCTCAGACAAGAGGGGGAGAAGACCCCCCCTTTACTTTGATTTGCCCGTGGGATTTTAAATGAATAGTTTCCTTGCAAGTGAGACGACAGCTCTATTTCTATATGAACTGTTGAGTTCCACATATAAATACAGAAAACCTTGATAAATCCCAAACTGCCCTCACAGAAATATCTCAAAATAAATCATAAACATTTAAATTTTCCTCCCTGGTCTGTCTTTCAAAATTTACCTAATGGCCCTGAAACCAAGTTCCTTTCCTTCCTTTCTTCCTTTCATATAACATGCATATTTTAAAATATACATTGTGCCGCTTCATAAATGAATAAAAAGCAGGTCTCTGCCCTCAAGCAGTTCACAGTCTCAGAAGAGAAAGACATGTAAACTTATAATTTCTGAACAGTGTGAAATGCTATAGGGTGGAGATTCATTCACTGGAAGAGCATTTATTGAGCACCTACCATGACCAGGGCTGGACCAAGTGCTACGAGTGCTGCAGGAAGCCAGGCAGGCCTCCGCAGAGGCTCCAGCCTGCTCTCTTACCAGCCCATCCCCTCCTTGCTGTCCATTGCCTGGAGCTCCATCTCTAGATTCAGGTTCCTAGACCTGCTTAATCCAAATGGAGCTAGATTTTGCCCTTGGGTGCCCCACAGGCATTCAGCGTACCTCTCAGTGAACTTACCATTTCCCTCCCTTCCTCTTTCCTCTAAAACTCAACTCCTTTTGGACCCACTATCCACCCAAGGATCCAAGCCACACACCTGGATGTCCCTTCAGCCTTCTCTCCCCCTCACCTGCTCACCTCACATCCGTCAGTCTCTGTGTTCTGTTAATTCCTGCTTCAGGATTTCCCTAATTGTCCCCTCTCCTCTCATCTTCTCTGAAACTGTCCTGGTCCAGATCAGCTCTCACCTGGACCATCATGACCTCCTTCTCCTGTTTTCCTGTTATTGAAGAACAATATGTTCTGAGACCAGGCAGAGCAGAGTTCAAGTCCCAGTGCCATCATTTATGGGAATTTGTGACACGGGTAGGGCTTCCCAGGTGGCGCTAGTGGTAAAGAACCTGCCTGCCAATGCAGAGGGCGCAAGAGATGCAGGTTCGATCCCTGGGTCAGGATGATCCCCTGGAGGAGGGCACAGCAACCCATTCCAGTATTCTTGCCTGGAGAATCCCATGGACAGAGGAGCCTGGCGGGCTACAGTCCATAGGGTTACAAAGAGTTGGACATGACTGAAGCGACTTAGCACACTCGTGTGTGACCCTGGGTAAGTTATTAAACCTCTTCAGACTCCAGTTTGCCCATCCATAAAATGGCACCTCCAGGACTGGCCTTGTTGTAAAGATTAAATAAAATGCAGCAATTTGTTAGATGACTCGCCAACAATACTGAGTGAAGGAATCTAGGCACAGAAGAATACATTTCATACGATACTGTTGTTATGGTTTAGTTGCTAAGTCATGACTGACTTTTTTGTGACCCCATGGACTGTAGCCCACCAGGCTCCTCTGTCCCTGGGATTCTCCAGGCAAGAATACTGGAGTGGGTTGCCATTTCTTTTTCTTCTTGATGCAGGGATTCAACCCGAGTCTCCTGCTTGGCAGGCAGATTCTTTACCACTGAGCCACCTGAGAAGCTGTTCATATAAAGGTAAAAACTAAGCAAATCTGATAAATTGTGGATAGAATTGCAAACAAAGGTGGCACAAGTATAGAAAAGCAAGGGAACCGATAGTGGTTATGGGGGACAGAGGTGTGATCAGAAAGGACACAAATGCATGACTTCTGGGATGCCAGCAAGGTTCTTTTTACTTGAGTGAGTGGTGGTTACAAAATGGCTCTTTTATAACAATTATTAAATTGTACATAAATGTTTTACTTCATCATTTAAAATATTTTAAAAGTTCAGTGAAATTTTCTATGTAATCTTTTTTTAACTTTTGCTTTTATGTTGGAGTATAGCTGATGAACAATGTTGCGAGATTTTCTTTGTAATCTTGATCCAGCACTCAGAGCGTGGGAAGAGGTCAAGAAACTGTGGTTGCCTGTTGGGATTGTGGTTGCCTGTTGGGATTATTGTGCCTGTCTGCCTCCCTCCCCGCAGACAGCAGACCCCAGGACTGATTCATCCTTGTGCTCACACGGAGCTTGGCACCTGCCGGCCTCAGGGAGAACCAGTGGAACAGAGGTGCCCAGAGAGTAACCACACGTGTTCCCTCCTCCAGGCTGGCAAGGGAGCAGGGCCTGGGCCTGCTCTGGGAAGAGTATCTGATCAAGCCCCACGGATGATGGGCCAGGGGGAGGAAGATGACGAAGAGGAAGCCTGGCTGCAGCTTCGCCCGGTGGAGCCTTTGCCCTCGCAGTGCTGCGGCAGTGGCTGCTCGCCCTGTGTGTTCGACGTCTACCAGCGAGAGCTGGCAAGGTGGGAGGCTGCCCGAGCCAGCAAGGACAGGAGCCTGCTGAGTAGGGAAGAGACACAGGTAAGGGGAGGTGCTCCTCAGACACGAGGGCCGGGTGTCGGCATCTTCCTGACCTCAGCCCTGTATGGTGTACCTGCTCAAGGGAGCTTCCTCTGACTCTGCAGCAGAGAGAAAAGAGTGGGCCTGATGAAGCAGACTGACCCAGGTTCAAAGCCTGGCCTTGAGTTGGTGAGTGGGGGATGGGGTGGTATAGTGAGGGAAGGTCCCAGGAATGAATTGGGTGGGTGCATTTTCAGGGGAACAGGATCTGTGAGTTGGGGCAGTCAGAGAAGACTTCCTGGAAGAGGTCTGCGGGGTGGATGGAATATTAAGGGCAATGGGCTGAGACTTAGAAGACATGAATTTGAACCCCTGCTCATGGTGGTGACTTTATACAAACAAGTCACTACCACTTGAGCCTCAGTTTCCCCACATGTAAAATAAGGGTATTGGATTAGGTCATCTTTAAGGTCCCATCAGTTTCTAAATCTGCATACTGGGTTTTATCAGGTTTCAAGGATAGGTGGGTTTTCCGTACATTGGAAATGAGTGTTCTGGATGGAGGACACAGCTTGAGCAAATAAAGACTTACAGGTTGGAATCCACAAGGTGTTCTTGTGGGGAACACAGAAAGGTCTGACACTGGATGCTTGGGAGGTAAAATGAGACTCAGGACCCATCCACAGGCACTAGAGTGTCCAACTAAGGACCTTGTGCTTTATCCTGGGGCTGAGAGGAACCGTGCCAGGCTTCAGAGCAGGGTGCCCTTGACGTAAAGTGCTCTAGCCTTAGAGCCTGAAAGGGAAGGAAGGTGGGACTGCACGATTATACAGAAAACTTGTCAACCACGGTAGCCTCTCCTTGCAGGGAGGATGCTCATGGAGGCTTGCCTGTCTCTTGAGTTTCAGATTCTAGCTGGTGAATCTTTTCCTGTTGCAGAGCTGCCCTTCCAAGCTGAGCCCAGAGACCTTCCTGGCCTTCCTGATCAGTGCTGTGGACAGGCTCACCAAGGACACCTACCTTGTCCGGTTTTCACTACCCGGGAACAGCCAGCTTGGCCTGCGGCCTGGCCAGCACCTCATTCTACGGTACACTCAGGTAGTGGGAGGACCTCATCCTACGGTACGCTCAGGTGGTGGGAGCACCTCATCCTATGGTACACTCAGGTGGTGGGAGCACCTCATCCTACGGTACACACAGGTAGCGGGAGGACCTCATCCCATGGTACACTCAGGTAGTGGGAGGACCTCATCCTACAGTACACTTAGGTAGTGGGAGGACCTCATCCTATGGTACACTCAGGTGGTGGGAGGACCTCATCCTATGGTATACTCAGGTAGTGGGAGCACCTCATCCTACAGTACACTCAGGTGGCGGGAGCACCTCATCCTATGGTACACACAGGTAGTGGGAGGACCTCATCCCATGGTACACTCAGGTGGTGGGAGGACCTCATCCTATGGTATACTCAGGTAGTGGGAGCACCTAATCCTATGGTATACTCAGGTGATGGGAGGACCCCATCCTACAGTACACTTAGGTAGTGGGAGCACCTCATCCTACAGTACACTCAGGTGATGGGAGGACCCCATCCTATGGTACACTCAGGTAGTGAGAGGACCCAGGCTTTGCAGCCCTACTCTGCCATTTGTTAGCAGTGTGGCCCAGGGCAACTTGCTTAACCTTCCTAAAGCCTCCATTTGTCATCTTCAGAGTAAACACTGATACATGACTTAGAGGGCTCTTGGAATTGGCCTAGATAATGTATTTTCATGATAAATAATAACAACAAACACTTTTTTCATACAGTTTATGCTCATATGTATGAGCTTATTTATTGTTCACAAAATCCTTTGTGGTAGGCACCGTTATCATACCAGAGGGGAAACTGAAGTCAGAGAGGTTTAATAACTTCCCCAAGATCACACAGTTGGCAGATGTTGGAGCTAGGGTTCGAAAGCAAACAGTGTGGCTCCAGAGCTTGTGCGTTAACCTCATGCAATTAGCACCAGTTGATAGAAAGGAGACTGACATTGAAAATAAGAGACTTGCCCAGTATCACACAGCTAATAAGGATTCAAGCCCAGACAGCCTGTCTCCTGAATTACACCCTTCACTCCTCTGCACTTCCTTCTTCCTCCCAGCTTAATTTTGTCCTCTCATCCCACCTCGATCCCCACCTCCACCTACCCAGAGACAAGACTCTTTGGGACCTCCAGGTGGAGGCATCTAGCAGGCAGTCAGCTCTCTAGGCCTGACGCTCAGCAGAGAGATCTGAGCTGCAGGCGTGGATCTGGGAAGCATCCAGGTATATCGTTATATCTGGATGGCATTTGGGAGCATGTGGGACATGGAAAAAAGGAAGGAGTTAGGACTGAACCCTGGCAACTCCACCATTTACAGCGTTGGCAAGAGGAGGTAAAGCCAGCAAAGGAGACAGAAGGTGTAGCCAGAAAGGAAACCAGGAGAGAGCTTATTACTCATCACACTCTGGTCACTTGCCTCACACGGACCCCTGGTGTTTGTATACAGCTCATTCTGGCCTGTGGCCTGGCTGGCCAGTCCTTAAAAGTCACTGTTCCTTTAGGAGCCACAGGACAGGTCAGAGCCCAAGAAACCCTCCATCCATAAGTCAAGGATGCCAGAACTGCCTGCTTCTTGTCTGGTCCCTCTCCACTGTCTCTGTCACTCTCAGGATACCCATGTCCCTCCTCATTCAGACCCCTTCTGGTGCTCCACAGCACCTCCCCAGCAACATGCCAACCCACAGCCCCAGCTCCCTTTCCCACCAAGTTCTCTGCTGCCCACCCCCATGCTTGCCCCTCTTACCAGTTCCTGGCTTGCCCTACATTAACCTACCTCTAAGCTTTTGCCCCTGGAGGAGGGCATGGCAACCCACTCTCATATTCTTGCCTGGAGAATCCCCATGGACAGAGGAGCCTGGCAGGCTACCGTCCATGGGGTGTCAAAGAGTTGGATACGCCTGAGTGCCTAAGCACAGCACAGCACAGCACAGCACAGGCTTTTGCCTAGGTTCTTCCCTTTACTTCCTGTCCCCATTTTCATGTGTTAGTGGCTGGCTCATCCTTTAACACCCAGCTCAGGGAGGCCTTCTGAGGCTCCCCAGATGAGAGTGCCTGTGACTTACCTCTGTCATAGCAAATGTCACAGTGCCCTTTGCATCTGAGCCAGACCATATGTTCCTTGTTCTGTAAGCATTTGTTGAATGTTTCTGCCCAACTTTTGATACATTAGGATGAGCTTTTTTAATCTTTGCATACCTTGGAGGAGAAAATTTTGTACATGGTAGGGTTCAAGAAAGGGGAGCTTGGGTGTTCCTGGGAAGCTCTGAGGAGTAGTGGTAAGGAACCTGCCTCTGAGGCAGACGGAGCTACAGTTGATTCTAGCTGTGTGACCTCAGGCAGGTGACATCCCTTCTCTAAGCCTTGGTTTCTTCATTTTGGTTATTGTTTGCAATAAATGAGGTACTGCCTGTAATATACTTGGTGCATCATAGGCATTTAATACAACATGTCTGCTTGATTATCCTTCTGGCCCCCTTGTTGATAATATTGGAGTGGATTCATGCATCAGGTCAAACTTTGGATGAGGGTACCTTTGAGGATCCTTTCTAATTCCAATGCTCCTGGCATGTGGTAGTATTTGCTAAATGTTAAACACTTGTTAAACATAGCTGTTTTTATCTTGATCATGCTATGGTCGGGGAGAGGTCAGGAAAAACCTCAGTGATGTCCTAAAACAGCTCCCATCATCAGTGTGCTTTTTGAAGCACCTTTCCATCTGTAATCCCAATGGAACCACATAGCAGGAGCATGGGTGATTGTCCCCACTTTACAGAAGGAGCAACTGAAGGTTTAAGTGACCTGCCCAGGGTCTCACAGCCAGCACGCAGTCGTGGGGGAGCCCAGTACACTTGTCTTCTGCTCCACCATGCCTGCCCCTCAGTGAGGACTGCTGGGATGACTGGGCCCCTAGCTTCACTTTCACCAGCCTGGCACAGGTTAGGTACTCTAAGGATTTGTTGAGTGACTGGCTGACTGCCTGACCAAGTGCATCTCTTTCTCAGAGGGACAGTAGATGACTTAGAAATTCAGAGAGCCTATACGCCCATCAGCCCCGCCAATGCAGAAGGATACTTTGAAGTTTTAATCAAGGTAAGTCAACTCACACGGTTGCTCTTAAGAGCCAAGGACTAGACCTCCATTTGCCAACTTGGTCGGGGCTGGGCACTTCCCTTTGACGTGGGAAAAGCCAGGATTCACATGGGAGGAGGCTGGCTGGAGGGAAGAGCAAGGACAATGAGGGTGGCCTTTTCTCATCTCCTTTCCTAGGGAAAAGGGGCTGCTGCATCACCAACAGAGGGCATGTTCCTGATAGATTTTATGGACAAAAGGCTTGGACTGAGAAAAGTAAAGCTCTTCCTCCTCACCTTCTTACTACTGATGGAGCGTGAGCACTGAGCCAGGGAAAGGGGAACAAAGTCATGGGCTCCTTCTGTATGCTGGGCACAGGCATCCAGGGGGAGTCAGACCCAGTGCCCACCCTCAGATGGGGCCAGATTGGGACACTGCAAGGTGGTATATGCAGCAGGCCCCAGCCCAGCTCAGGGCACCTGGGGCCGCAGGGAAAGCGGGCTGCGCTTCCTCGAGGAAGCTGTGTGTGTGAGCTCTGTGTTAAGCTCAGGAGTGGGAAGGAAGCTCTGAGTGCTGAGCAGTGTGTATATACAGCAGCCAAGGGGGCATGATTTGGGGAACTTCCAGTCATTTGTCTTGGAACAGAGTGGGTATGCAGGCAAAAGACGGGACATGGAGTACCTTGGGGACCAAGCTAACTGAAATTACCTTATAGAAGGAGTTGGCAAGGGCCCGGGCATTTGAGTTGGGTCTTGAAGAAGGAGTACAGATTAGAGGTGGCGTTCCAGGGCTGGATAACCAAAGGCGGGGAGAGGTGAAATAGAGCAGGGTCTGGTGGGATCTATACTCAGTCTGAGTGGTGGAGGGAGACGTGCTTGTAGGGGCAGCCAAGGTGGGCTGGGCAGTTGGTAGAGATGAGATGAACAAAATGGGCTGGATGCAAAATGCCCCAGAGACCCAACGAGTAGGCAATAAATGTATAAGAAGTCATGGGCAGGTCATGGTGGAGTGATCTGACAGAATGTGGTCCACTGGAGAAGGGAATGGCAAACCACTTCAGTATTCTTGCCTTGAGAACCCCATGAACAGTATGAAAAGGCAAAATGGTAGGATACTGAAAGAGAAACTCCCCAGGTCAGTAGGTGCCCAATATGCTACTGGAGATCAGTGGAGAAATAACTCCAGAAAGAATGAAGGGATGGAGCCAAAGCAAAAACAATACCCAGCTGTGGATGTGACTGGTGATAGAAGCAAGGTCCGATGCTGTAAAGAGCAATATTGCATAGGAACCTGGAATGTCAGGTCCATGAATCAAGGCAAATTGGAAGTGGTCAAACAAGAGATGGCAAGAGTGAATGTCGACATTCTAGGAATCAGTGAACTGAAATGGACTGGGATGGGTGAATTTAACTCAGATGACCATTATATCTACTACTGCGGGCAGGAATCCCTCAGAAGAAATGGAGTAGCCATCCTGGTCAACAAACGAGTCTGAAATGCCGTACTTGGATGCAATCTCAAAAATGACAGAATGATCTCTGTTCGTTTCCAAGGCAAACCATTCAATATCACAGTAATCCAAGTCTATGCCCCAACCAGTAACGCTGAAGAAGCTGAAGTTGAACAGTTCTATGAAGACCTACAAGACCTTTTAGAACTAACACCCAAAAAAGATGTCCTGTTCATTATAGGGGACTGGAATGCAGAAGTAGGAAGTCAAGAAACACCTGGAGTAACAGGCAAATTTGGCCTTGGAATACGGAATGAAGCAGGGCAAAGACTAATAGAGTTTTGCCAAGAAAATGCACTGATCATAACAAACACCCTCTTCCAACAACACAAGAGAAGACTCTATACATGGACATCACCAGATGGTCAACACCAAAATCAGATTGATTGTATTCTTTGCAGCCAAAGATGGAGAAGCTCTATACAGTCAACAAAAACAAGACCAGGAGCTGACTGTGGCTCAGACCATGAACTCCTTATTGCCAAATTCAGACTTAAATCGAAGAAAGTAGGGAAAACCACTAGACCATTCAGGTATGACCTAAATCAAATCCCTTATGATTATACAGTGGAAGTGAGAAATAGATTTAAGGGCCTAGATCTGATAGATAGAGTGCCTGATGAGCTATGGAATGAGGTTCGTGACACTGTACAGGAGACAGGGATCAAGACCATCCCCATGGAAAAGAAATGCAAAAAAGCAAAATGGCTGTCTGGGGAGGCCTTACAAATAGCTGTGAAAAGAAGAGAAGCGAAAAGCAAAGGAGAAAAGGAAAGATATAAACATCTGAATGCAGAGTTCCGAAGAATACAAGAAGAGATGAGAAAGCCTTCTTCAGCGATCAATGCAAAGAAATAGAGGAAAAAAACAGAATGGGAAAGACTAGAGATCTCTTCAAGAAAATCAGAGATACCAAGGGAACATTTCATGCAAAGATGGGCTCGATAAAGGACAGAATGGTATGGACCTAACAGAAGCAGAAGATAATTAAGAAGAGATGGCAAGAATACACAGAAGAACTGTACAAAAAAGATCTTCACAACCCAGATAATCACGATGGTGTGATCACTGACCTAGAGCCGACATCCTGGAATGTGAAGTCAAGTGGGCCTTAGAAAGCATCACTACGAACAAAGCTAGTGGAGGTGATAGAATTCCAGTTGAGCTATTCCAAATCCTGAAAGATGATGCTGTGAAAGTGCTTTACTCAATATGCCAGCAAATTTGGAAAACTCAGCAGTGGCCACAGGACTGGAAAAGGTCAGTTTTCATTCCAATCCCAAAGAAAGGCAATGCCAAAGAATGCTCAAACTACCTCACAATTGCACTCATCTCACATGCTAGTCAAGTAACGCTCAAGGTTCTCCAAGCTAGGCTTCAGCAATATGTGAACCGTGAACTTCCTGATGTTCAAGGTTTTAGAAAAGGCAGAGGAACCAGAGATCAAATTGCCAACATCCGCTGGATCATGGAAAAAGCAAGAGAATTCCAGAAAAACATCTATTTCTGCTTTATTGACTATGCCAAAGCCTTTGACTGTGTGGATCACAATAAACTGTGGAAAATTCTGAAAGAGATGGGAATACCAGACCACCTGACCTGCCTCTTGAGAAACCTATATGCAGGTCAGGAAGCAACAGTTAGAACTGGACATGGAACAACAGACTGGTTCCAAATAGGAAAAGGAGTACATCAAGGCTGTATATTGTCACCCTGTTTATTTAACTTATATGCAGAGTACATCATGAGAAACGCTGGACTGGAAGAAACACAAACTGGAATCAAGATTGCCGGGAGAAATATCAATAACCTCAGATATGCAGATGACACCACCCTTATGGCAGAAAGTGAAGAGGAACTCAAAAGCCTCTTGATGAAAGTGAAAGTGGAGAGTGAAAAAGTTGGCTTAAAGCTCAACATTCAGAAAACGAAGATCATGGCATCCTGTCCCATCACTTCATGGGAAATAGATGGGGAAACGGTGGAAACAGTGTCAGACTTTATTTTTCTGGGCTCCAAAATCACTACAGATGGTGACTGCAGCCATGAAATTAAAAGACGCTTACTCCTTGGAAGGAAAGTTATGACCAACCTAGATAGCATATTCAAAAGCAGAGACATTACTTTACCAACAGAGATTCGTCTAGTCAAGGCTATGGTTTTTCCTGTGGTCATGTATGGATGTGAGAATTGGACCGTGAAGAAGGCTGAGCACCGAAGAATTGATGCTTTTGAACTGTGGTGTTGGAGAAGACTCTTGAGAGTCCCTTGGACTGCAAGGAGATCCAACCAGTCCATTCTGAAGGAGATCAGCCCTGGGATTTCTTTGGAAGGAATGATGCTCAAGCTGAAACTCCAGTACTTTGGCCACCTGATGCGAAGAGTTGACTCACTGGAAAAGACTCTGATGCTGGGAGGGATTGGGGGCAGGAGGAGAAGGGGATGACAGAGGATGAGATGGCTGGATGGCATCACTGACTCGATGGATGTGAGTCTCAGTGAACTCCAGGAGTTGGTGATGGACAGGGAGGCCTGGCGTGCTGTGATTCATGGGGTCGCAAAGAGTCGGACACGACTGAGCGACTGATCTGATCTAATCTGATATGAAATTGCTGACACGCTAACGTTTTTGACTTATGGAACCAGCAGTTTCACATGAGTCGGCCTAATACATAGCTCTAGATCTTTTCCCAAACAGAATCCTAAAGATAGGTGTTCACATCCTTTGTCTCCCTTATAGGACAGAAATTATCCCTCTTTCATTGACAAGTAAACTGAGACCCCAGGAAAGCCTGAGGCTCCCCAGGTAGTAAGAAGTGCAAGTGGTGGGTAAGCCCTGGCCTCCTGATTCCAAGTCCCCAGCACCATCTATGGCTCCCGCCTTCCCCGCCTGCCTTCAGAGCTCGAGTATTTATTCCCTCAAACATAAGCTTGGATGGGATCCCTTCTCCACGCAACTGTTTGTCTGGGAGATTCCACAAATCCTCTCCAAATGGCCCACTTCCCCAGGCTGCTTGTCTGGGTGTGTTTCTATTGAAAGGATAAGCCTAGAGACAGTACTTCAGGGCAGCTGGATCACTCCCAGCTGCAAGGCTGATTTTCTCCTTCGTTTACCGGAAAGCCTCTCTTCAGAGAGATGCTTAATTATCCCTAAGCCGCTGGCTGGGAAGAACTGGAAATGTCTTGGCAAATTGGGAAGGCAGGCGGGTTTTCTAAGGTTTACGCTCCCTTGTAGACAGGAAGGGGGAACTCCCATTTCTCAGGCACCTTCTGGGCTCCAGGTACTGCCTCTAGCTCTTTAATTACCTCATTTCAACCTTGTAACCACCCTGCAGAGTAGATCATATTCTCCCCACTTTGCAGATGAAGAAACTAAAGCTCAGAGAGATGATATTGTCCCAAGGCCCCTTGGGTAATATGATCCCAAATGGAAGAACAAGTCCAGTGTCAGTTCTGTTTAACAAATGTGTTTTGAGAGTTTACCCTGTGCCAGGCTCTGTGTGAGTGCCAGAAGCCCAGAAAAATCCTTCCTTTCTCCTTGAGTTCTCTCTGTGCCATAGGGCTTCTAAGGCCACCCCTGGGGCTGTGCCTCCCTAGGACCGGGGCACAAAACAAGGGATAGGCTGAAATGTATCTTTCAGCAAGTTAGAAAAATTGTAGCCTCCTCCCCAGACCTCTTCCAGGTCAGCCAAGGACGTTCTTTGCTTTATGCATTTGGTGCCCAAGGAAGGCAGCGGTGGTACCAGAAGTGGCTGCGAGTACTTAAAAGCAAGTCTGGTGACCAAAGCCCAGTCTCTCCTTCAGGCCTGGTTATAATTTCTCCAAACACTCTTCCAGTCCTCTCTCCCAGTGCTCCCCGCTGACCCCTACTCTATCATGTCCACTTGCTGTTCCTAGAACATGACCTGGGCTGTCCTACCCCTGAGCATATCACACCTGATGCCCAGAATTCTCTGTGCCCATCTGCTCCCATCTCCAGTGAGTCTGATCCTACCCAGTCTTCAAGGTCCAGCCCCACTGCTTCCTTCTCCAGGAAGCTCTCCTCAGTCCCGCTCCACTGGAAGTGACTGCACCTCCTCAGGCATTAGGTAGTCTCTACCTTGTGTATGTCTGAGACTTAGGTCCTTCTTAGACTGTGAGCTCCTTAAACTTAGGAGGGCCTGATCTGGGTTACTGATTTGTTCATTCAAATGTTAAAGTCCTTTCCATGATTCAGGCACTGGCTGCTTTCATGGAGCTTAAGGTCCAGCTGTCTTCCCTGCAGCCCCAGCATAGTGCCCAGCACAGAGTGGGTGGGCACCCAGCAAGTGCATACTGCCCTTCTCCCGCAGAGGAATCCCCTCCACAACCTTCATTTTTTCCTCCAGCCAGGAGACAGTGTAGGGATATGCAGAGATTGCAAGTGAGTGGCTCACAGACTGCCTCTAGCCTCCAAATATATTTCATTTTGGCCTGTATAGTGTTTTAAAATTTTGAATTAATTGCTAACATTTCAAGAATGGGAAAATTTTCTTAAAAATATGGATTTCCTGCCCCTCGTAGAAAGTCAGAAGATCTGGCCTCACTGGCCCTGTGGACTGTGTACTGGAATTTGCAAAGTGGCTTCTTCCTTTAGAAAGAGTATTCGCTCACCAATTTACCTTAGTCCCCACCACTCACCCTTGTCTGCCTGATGCTGAGACTGTTAGGTGCCATTAATTGTCTCTTCCCTGATTCTTCACTCAGTTGTGTTACCTGTGTGGCCCCTGGTTATTTGGTTTAAGACCTCTGTAGTTAAGGCCGATAGTCATACAGATTCTCATCCTGGTCTTACCATTTACCTTCTGTGTAAGGTTCTGGGCCTCATCTGAAAACGGGGGCTGACAGTACTAACTTCATGGATGATTAGAAGGATTAAATGAGACAACACGTGTAAAGTACTGAGCTTGAGGCTGCCGTGGTGTGTATTGGCGGCGAGGCTGCCGTGGCGTGTATTGGCGGCACGGCTGCTGTGGTTTTATTGGCAGTGTGTGCCCGTCCACTGAGGTCTCCCTTTGTTTGCTTCCAGTGCTACCAGACTGGGCTGATGTCCCGGTATGTCAAGTCCTGGAAAGCAGGAGACACAGCTTTCTGGAGAGGACCCTTTGGAGGCTTCTTCTATAAACCAAACCAGGTCAGTGCCCACACTGTGTCCTCAGGAGACCCCTGCAGCTTAGCCTCCAGGACTGCGGTTCTCGTGTTTCAAGCCGTATAATCTCGCTGTGCCATTCTTCTTGAGCCCAGACCTAATGCCAAGAGTATACTTGGGGTTGGACATGGGAGGAGATGGGATAGGTACTAAGAGACAAAACTGCCCATGTCCCAGAACCATCCATGCCTGAACATTGCTTGGAAAAATTCAGACTAAGTTTGGCATGTAGGGCCCGTACGCCAGCTGACTCTCAGATCTCTTTCCAGTTTCACGGGCCGTTTACAAGACTATGGAGACCACTCCCTAAGTACACCTTGTGACTTGCTGCTGGGAAGTCCCCTGCCTCCCAGGCCAAGGGTTCTTCCCCTCATCTTCATGGCATGTTCAAGTCCTCCCCTGACATTCCTAGGAAAAAGCAGTCGTTTCTCATCAATTGGTGCATATAAGAAAACAGTTTGACAGTGTGTGCTGGGGACTTGGGACTTCCTTGTGTCTTAGTTTGCAAAGAATCTGCCTGCAATACAAGAGACCACCTGCAATGCAGGAGACCTGGGTTCGATCCTTGGATCGGGAAGATCCCTTGGAGAAGGAAACGGCAAACCACTCCAGTATTCCTGCCTGGGAAGTCCCATGGACAAAAGAGCCTGGTGGGCCACAGTCCATGGGGTTGCAAAGAGGTGGACTCGACTGAACAACTAAACCACCACTGGGAGTCTTAGGAATCTTCACATCCTTGACCCAGTGCTTCCACTTCTGAAGTCTGTCCTATGGCAAGAATCCAAATGCTGCCTCGTGCACAGGTTCATTGCAGCGTATTTATAATAGTGAGAAATTGGAGACAGCTGAACATCCAACAACAGAGCAATTAGGTACACTGGGTTACAGATACTTGATAGACTACTATCCTGGATTTTAAAATTATGTTTATAAATGATGTTGATGCTTATGCTGTAAGGTCATGACCAATACTAAGTAAAATACTGAATACACGACAAGCTAGGAAACTTAAGTTAGATTATACAGAAAAAGTATTTTTTTTAAAAAAAGCAATAAAATGTTAGCAGCTCTGAGTGGTGGAATTATGGGTGATTTTTATTTTCTTCATTATATTTTCCAAATTACCCACAATGAGTACCTATTACCTTTATAATGAGGAAAACAAAGCAAAACAAATGGAAGAGAATGAATCATTCTTCCTCTCTCTTCTTTTATTTTTAATTGAAGTATAATTGATTTACAATGTTGTGATAGCTTCAGGTATACAGCAGAGTGATTCAGTTATACACACACACACACACACACACACATTCTTTTTCAGATTCTTTTCCCTTATAGGTTATTACAAAATATTAAGTGTAGTTTCCTGTGCTATACAGTAGGTCGCTGTTGGTTATCTAGTTTATATATGGCTGCTGCTACATCGCTTCAGTGTCCGACTCTGTGCGACCCCATGGACTGCAGCCTACCAGGCTCCTCCGTCCATGGGATTTTCCAGGCAAGAGTACTGGAGTGGGTTGCCATTGCCTTCTCCTTTATATGTGGCAGTGTATATGTTAATTCCAAACTCCTACTTCATCCCTTGTCTCTTTTCCTCCTTGGTAACCATAAGTTTGTTTTCCTTTTTGGCCATGCCACGTGGCATGCGGATCCCAGTTCCCCCACCAGGGATCAAACTTGCGTCCCTGCATTTGAAGTGCAGACTCTTAACCACTGGACCCCCAGGGAAGTCCCCACGGGTTTGTTTGCTATGTCTGTGTGTCCATTCTTTTTGTGTAATTTAAAAATAGCTTTTACTGGTATTCTCCTTATTGCAAATGTAGTATCTGTTCATTACCCCCCAAAATCTGCAGATATAAAGAAGCTAAAAGAAGAAATAAAGAATACCTGCAGGCCATCTTCCCAGACATAACAGTCTTGGCATCCACAGACCCCTCGGGAAAGCCCCACACTTGCTATCTGGGAGGGCACAGGGCCTGGCTGTGAAGGAAAGGACATGGCGTCTCACGCACCAACGTTTGGCCGCTGAGACTGTGGTTGAGACTTCGCTCTGCTCCTGTGCGGGTGCCAGGGTGCAGGCCAGTCTTGCCACTCTGCAGCCAGCTTCATGGCAGGTGGCTCACGTCAGCCCTGAGACGGGCATGTTAACATCTGTCTCGGATTTGTTCCAGAGATTCATAGGGATTCACCCAGGGCCAGGTCAGTGCTGGACCCTGGAGGCCCGGAGATGGGTCAGATGAGCCCTGTCCTCCAGACGCTCCCAGTCTGATGGGAGACGGGTGCACAGATTGATGATAACAACACAGGGTGAGGAGGGTGTGCAGAAGGCTGTGGGAACACCTGCCCGTGGCTCAGGGGAGGCTCCCCAGAGAAGAGCCTGAGCAGTGAGGGGAGAAGGAGGTGACACACGGCAGCCTCCGTGACTGGAGGCTGGGGGAATCGGAGCACAGGCCAGCATGGCGGGCCAGCAGTAGGGCTCAGTGAGGGGCAGGAATCTAACCGCATTGGGTCCCAGGCTCTGTACCAGGCCCTTGTCATCTCTTTAATCCTCATGCCAGTTCTGAGATAGGTGCTCTTCTGCAGAGGTCTATTTTTTTTTTTTAAACCAGTGAAAAAAACCAAGCCTCTGAGAAGTGAAAGAACTTGCCCAGATCATAGGGCTGAGGGTTTACCCTGAGATCTGCATGGCTCCAGGTAATCCAAGAAGCATTCCATGCAGTAGTGTGGTGTGCGGTGCCTGTCGCTAAAGCTAGAGGAAACTCGGACTGCACTCACAGAGACCTACAAAGCATAGAGGTGAACACCTCACCGTGCGGGTCAGGCACTAACCTGCACAGCACTGATCTTAAAGAGACCTAGAGCCAGGAAACAGGTTTGGAGATGGGGAGTTGATGGAACAGGGGCCCCTTGGGAGCTCACTTTTATTGCCTGGCTCTCTGGGCCAGCACTGTGCCAGGCACTGAGGTATAGTATCTCATTTAGTCTAGAGAAGAGCAGGCTCAGGGTCCAAGCCAGGGCCCTCAGATCTCTGCAAGGTGGCCCTGGGGCAGAGGAAGCAGCCCAGAGGGCTGGGCTGGGATAGGAGTGGTGGGCAAAGCTTTGGTTGCAGCAAGTTTCAGGTCATTGAGATGAGAAGCCCTCCCTGGCAAGGGGAGTCAGCTTGTAATACAGTAGACTTCTTGGGAAGTAGTGGGCTTGTTGCTCAGTCGCCAAGTCGTGTCTGACTTTTTGCGACCCCACGGACTGCAGCCAGGCTTCCCTGAGCCTCACCATCTCCCAGAGTTTGCCAAAATTCATGTCCATTGAATCAGTGATGCCATCCAACCATCTCATCCTTTGTCACCCTCTTCTCCTTCTGCCTTTAATCTTTCCCAGCATCAGGGTCTTTTCCAATGAGTCAGCTCTTCGCATCAGGTGGCTGAAGGATTAGAGCTTCAGCATCCGTCCTTCCAATGAGTATTCAGAGTTGATTTCCTTTAAGATTGATCCAGTGGGCTGCCTATCAGCAGAAGTGTGTAAGCAGAGTCCCTTGGGGATGCTTTAGAAGGCAGCCAGCCATTTGTAGGATGGCTGCACCACTGCTTTTCCTTGCAGCCTCCGGATTCCATTTCTGTTCCATAGGCCTCACAAGCTGTAGCTCACAGGCACGGAGGGTTCCCTGGAGGGGGTAGAGAGGGAAACTCAGATGGGCAGGACACCCCGGAAGGACAGTACCGTCCAGTTCAAGCACGCCCAGGAAAAGGCCCCATAGTTGGTAGGTGGGGTAAGACCCCTTCCCAACCCAGCCCTGTCATGTACCGTCTTGTTCCCCAGTACGGGGAGCTCCTCATGCTGGCTGCTGGCACCGGCCTGGCCCCCATGGTGCCCATCCTCCAGAGCATCACAGACAATGCAGAGGACGAGACCTTCATCACCCTGGTCGGCTGCTTCAAGACCTTTGAGGGCATCTACCTGAAAACCTTCCTCCAGGAGCAGACCCGTTTCTGGAATGTCCGCACCTTCTTTGTCCTCAGCCAGGTGAGCCCAGGGGATGACTTCCGCCCCGATGGAGACTCTGCTGCCCCCTTGCACCCCTCCCGAGGGCCCGCTGTGGGCTCTCTCACCCGTGCCATAATAATCATTCTCGCCACTGGTGGCACCCACAGCGTGCGCCTGTGTTATCATGTTCGTCATGCAGCTGAGGAAGCTGACGCTCAGAGGTGAAGGCACCAGCTTGTGTCACGCTGCCAGACGGGGTGAGGCCAGGATCTGAGCCCAAGGCTGTCTGCTTCCAGAGCACCAGCTCTCACCCAGCATGCTTTGCTGCCTGCCATCCACCCTCCAGCATCCTGCGTTGTGTGGGCAAGGGGCCTGGTGATGGAAGCAGTGGGCCAGGCACAGACATCCTCTGGCTGTCATAGCTGATTGAGGCAGGGACATATTTCTAGGTTACCAGTCTCTCAGTGCTCCACCCAGTGCCAGGCACGGAGGAGGCACTCACCCTGTGAACAGCTGGTGGAGTAAACTGGATCCGAGTTCATGGCATTTGTTAGGGTCTTTGCCACATCCCTTTTCCGTGCAAGCCCCAGCCACTCTAGCTAGAAATGGCTTTGCTTCCTGAGCCCTCTTCCCTTTGGTTCCCTGTCCTGCCGTTCATTCAAGGCACCCCTCTGGGCCCTCCCTTCAGGGCCACGGCATGGGGGTGGGGGCTGTCTTGCCTCTTACCTCAAGCTAGGCCTTCAGCTGTCTTTGTTCGTGTGCCTTCCGCTAATCTGTAGCTTCGTTTCTGTTTCCCACACACCCTGGGTTGGGGTCCCCTGCTGGTGTCTCCCCTCCGTTCTCTTGCTCAGGGTCAGCCTCGTTGCCCTGTACTTTGGAGCACCCTTCTTATCAGTTAACTCTGGAGGCAGCTTTAGAGTGTCCCTAAAGACTTCCGTGATCCTTGACATTGTGGGTGGGAGGCTGTCAGGAAACCAGAGATCCTGAGGTCCCCAGGAGCCAGAGTCCACAGGCCTGTCTATCAGGAGGAATGCTCAGTGGCCTGATGACCCAGGATGTCATGCTTGGTGAGCGTGAGCAGCAACAGCAATGCCCATGGTCAGAGATGGAGCAAAGGGCTAGTGGACAGCCAAGGGGAAAGAGGTGAGGGAAGGGCCAGTCCTGCTTAAAAATGAAGATGCCCTGTTCCTGGCCTCCAGGGGCTCACATGTATATGTGGAGGCAGACACAGAGACGGCTGACAAGGGCTTCCCTTCATCGAGCACTTTCTCTGCCTGGCACTGTTATAAGCACTCTATGTGTATTAACTCATATAGCCCCCACCAAAATCTTTGGAGGCTTGTACTGCCATCGTGGCCTTTTAATGAAAGTGAAAACTGAGGCACAGAGAGGTTAAGAACCTTGCCCAAGGTAACACAGCAAGTTGGTGGAGAGGCCGTGGTTTTATTGCTTGCTGGTATAAAACAGCACAGGGATAGGTGCTGTGGAGTGTGTTCAGGGTGCTGGCAGCAAGCAGAGAGGGCTTCACAGAGCAGATGGCATTTGAGCCTGGGCTTGAGGGCAGAGTTAAAGTTCACCAGCAATACGGGACCTCCTACCTTGGGCCAGGGTTTTGATGATGCCGGTGCCCTGGGGTTGGGCAGGCGAGTGGGCTGGCTGTCAATAGCAAGGGCAGGTGGGGGAGGATGGAGTGAGAGGCACCTCCTCCCTGTCCGTGCTCCCTCCACTCCAGTTGCTGCCTGGGCCATAGTGACAGCATCGTCAAGGGTCTCCCTGTTCAGGCCACTTCTTGCCTGTTTGTCCTTCATACTGTCTCTGGAAGGTCAGCTCTGACCACATCGCTGCCCTGCTTCCTGCCCTTCCCTGGCTCCCCACGGCTCTCAGGACTGTGTGCCAGCCCTCTGCAGCCTCGCACCCTGGCCCTCCTCCATCCACTGCACGCTGCATTTGGCGTCACTGGTCTGCCTGTGGTCGCGAGTGCTCCATGCTTTTCTGCCTTTGCTCATGCTGTTCCCCCACAGGGAGCACTTTTTCCCACTTCTTAAGCTAACACCCACTCATCCATCACATCTCTCTGCAGAGGTGTAATTCCATCCTGGGAGCTTCCCTGAGCCTCCCGGCTGGTGTAGGTGTTTCTGCTGTCACGGCCCAGGCTCTCCTTCACCCACCCCACTGCATCCTCATTGTTGAGGGTCCCCCTCCCGACTTGAGCAGCAGCCAGACCCCATGCATCTCTTGGTGTACAGTCAGGGTGAGCCGCACTGCATGAACTGGTCAGGGAGGAAGGGGGGATTGGGTAGGGGGAAGGAGGGGCAAGGCCAGTGGGCCCTGCTGGTTCCTGCCCTTGAGGGGACCCATTGGGCAGGTCAGAGCACAAAGGGCACACGAGAAGATGCAGATCCTCAGAGAGGATCCGCTGTGAGCAGCACAGCACTGTCCTCAGAGGCCCTTGGGGTCTGATGGGCTCTGAGTGTGCCTGGGATTCTAGGCCTGCTCTCATGGAGCCTCTTTCAGGGTTTCTCAATCACCCCGCGCTCATCACTCATCATGGTAGCTCAGAGAGGTCATGGTCACTCACCAGAAATTGGTGGCAAAGCTTGCATTCCAACCCCAACAGCGCTCTCTCCATCCTGTCTCACAGCTTGGCTCTAGGAATGAGAGGTTCACCTCAATAGCATCTGCAGAGGTGACAGCCCTATTCTGCTGGGGTTTTATCTGTTTTGGATGCTGGTTACATGGCTTCTTCTCTTTTGTCAAAATTCTCCAAACTGTCAATACATATACAATATATGACATATGTATACATATGTTATACTTCAAGAAAATGTTTACTTAAAAGAAATTTTTCCAAGTCAGCTGGTAGTGAAGATTTTCTTTTATAACCTTGGGGATGAAAGTCACAAGCTAAGGCTAGAGGAGCAGAACGAGAAAGAGCCTGGGGCCTCATACACCCCCAGAATACTTCTCTAGCCTTCCCATGTGAGAGAAATAAACCCCTCTCTTGGTTAAGGCAGCCTGGGATCACTGATACACAGCCAGATGAGGCCAGGACCCCTGTCTGCCTGGAGCAGCTGTTCTGTCCCCATTGCCTAGCACAGGGCCGGGCACAGTCCACTCAGTCAGTGAATTCAGTTGCTCAGTCGTGTCTGACTCTTTGTGACCCCATGGACTGCAGCACCCCAGGCTTCCCTGTCCATCACCAACCCCCAGAGCTTGCTCAAACTCATGTCCATCGAGTCCACTCAGTAGACATTGCTTAACTCAACAAGCGAATTGAAAACTTAAATGCACAAAAGTTATGCTCTGAGAGTGATGGTGATAAATAACCTTGTAAAGATGCTGGGAGACCCGCAGTCACGGTGAGAAAACATTCCCCCCAGAGTGTCAGGGACAGCAGCCCCTTGGAGGCCGTGGAAATGATGGGACCCACGGTCTGATCCCACCGCTGCCCCACTTCATCGTGTGTCCCAGGGACATCCCTCCTCCTCCCTGTGCCTCACCTGTGCCTACTGGCCCACAGGCTTCTGTGAGGGTGACCTGAGTCCCTGTGGAAGGAAGTACCTGGCCTGTGGTGGGGCTGAGTGAAGCTTGCTTCCCCCCATCCCCTCTGGCTCAGGTTCCTCATTTGGCAGAGAGGAGCTGACTGTGTAAACTCTGAGGATGCCCAGGAGTCACCCCCACTGTCTCTCATCCACCCAGGAGAACTCCCTGGAGCAGCTTCCCTGGAGTTACCGGGACAGGACCTACTTTGGCCGCCTGGACCGGAACCTGCTTGAAGAGCTGGTCGGCTCCTGTCGGAGAAAACCATTCGCCCTTGTCTGTGGATCAGCTGAGTTTACCAAGGACATGACTGGGTACTTGCTGCACGCAGGCCTGGCCGAGGACTCCTACTTCCTCTTCTAGGCCGGGCCTCGCTTCTAAAGCTCAGGCCTGGGGCCCAGCACTGGGAAGCAGGAAGGAGCACAGTCTGGAATCCGAAGACATGAATGGGAGACTGCTGTTGGTGCTCCAGGTGACCTGGGACAAATATCTTTGCCTCTGCAGACCTCCATTTCTCATCCATCCCATGAGGTCACTGACGCTCCGACAGGCATCCTGCTGGGAGGATAGAGGATGGGGCTGTAGGAGTCCTGAACAGGAAAGTATACAGTGGGCAGTCAGGGAGGACTTCCTGGAAGGAGCCAGGTCCTGGCTGAGTAGGAATTGGCAGGAGGAGGACTGGGAGGGGCTTTCCTGATTCTTCAGCCAAAGCCTGCTTTCCCTGGAGTCTGTGTATCTCTTGTGGCCTCCGGGCCGTCTCAGAGGAGGTGCTCACCAACTGTTTAGGGATTGACCGCAGGGGAGGCTGGAGGAAGAACTTGCTGTCTGGGCCTCTAGTGCTGTGAGCCTGAAACAATGAAGGTCGAGGCTTCTTTGACCTGACCACATCTCAGAGCAAGGTGGGGCCCTAGTCTACCTTTCTTTTGGCCCCAGGCCTTTCCTGCTACAAAGGGCTTCCCTCTCAGTCTCCCTTTCCTGGCTCAAGAGCCCAGCCCAGAGTCCTTTCCCTGGCAAAAGAGGTACGGAAGGAAGCTAATGCCCCTCCCTCCTGCAGGCAGCCAGCTCAGGCAGCCAGCTCAGCCCGCGCCTGCAGCTCAGCACCCTGGTGACGGTTGCTATGGAGATCTAAAGATAGAGCAGGAGTCGGGAGACCTGGGTCCCTCTCCCTGCTCTGCCCATTGAGCTGCTGCTGTTCCCACCCCTCCACACGCCACCGGCTCCATCCTGCACAGGGAATGCCCTCCCCAGGGAACCCAGTGCTCCTGGGCAGCACACTGCAGTTAATGAGTTCTGCTTTTTTGCAGCCTGTGCTCCTGTCTGCTGCACCAGCTCCGGCTGCCTACAGGCAGTCCCAGAACTGGAATATTCAGCCATGGAATCTCGGAATCAAAGTACCATAAAATCGTAGAGTTAGAATTTTGCAGTCATAAAATCACAGTCCTCATCACATGAGTGTGTGCTTGCTAAGTCACTTCAGTCTTGTCTGACTCTTTGCCCACCAGGCTCCTCTATCCCTGGAATTCTCTGGGCAAGAATAGTAGAATGGGTTGCCATACCCTCCTCCAGGGGATCTTCCTGACCCAGGGCTTGAACCCACCCATGCCACCTACATTGGCAGGCAAATTCTTTACCACTAGCACCACCTCAGAAGCCCAGTCCTCATCATATCAGAGGTTAAAGCTCAGGACTCCACAAAGTATCTCATCTATCAGACTCATTGTATCAATGCAGAAACCAGGGCCCAGAGAGGCCATGTGATCTGCCCAATATAAAACAGTTCACGGCAGGGCCAGTGTCAGAAGCCAGATTTATAATGTCAGCCCTGTCCACAGATTCTGTACCAGTGATTTTTTAGACTAGACTCTTTAGGATAGCATAGTTCCTGGCATGGCAGCCGTGAAGGAATGGCAGCTGGGTGGAATCCCCAGGACCCCCTCCAACCAGAGCAGTTCTGTTTTTATCCCATTTATATCTTGGTGCTTGGAGTCATTTTCATTTGTGAAATAGAGTTTTCCTGCACTGCCCAAAAAGTTGCAACAAAACTCCGTGCTGTGCCATGTTCAATAAATAAGGACAGGCCATCGGGGGGTGGTCCCAAATGTTTCAAACCCAGTTTCACAGACAGCATTCCATGGTCAAATAGATGTGGGGGATACAGCCTGTGGCCTTTGCCAGCAATTATGTGCATGTAACATGTGATCATAATAAAGGTTCTGAAAAGTCCAGTGGTGAAGAAAGATTTTTCATTTTAACCAGGGTTTCCCAGGCTTCTTAAACTAGAGAACATTTTGAGACCAGCCTTCCATGGACTGAGCTTCAGGGAATCCTGGTCTGTTGCAAAGCCTCTTTTCAGCCTAGGGTAAGGAGAAGGCCCTTCTCTGAACAGCCGAGGTCCCCGACAGGAACTGTGACCTCATTCTGCCTCTGCTGTGCCTCGAGCGAGGCACTTTTCCTTTTTCAGGGTCTCTCAGTCCGGGCATCTTCATCCACCTTTTCCTTTCCCTCAGTTGGTATGTCCTATTGAGTCTACTCACAAATACTCCTGGAGGGCCAGTTGGGAGCCAGACTCTGAGGCACTGAGGGGAGAGCAGTGAGCAAGGTGAGGGCAGTTCTGGGAAGCTCCTTCATGGAGCTTACAGTATGACAAGGAAGACAGGAATTAAAGCTGTAATTCTCAAAGAGATGAGTGTGCTCAAATGGAAAGTATGGAGCGCAGAGAGAATGGCTGGCTCTAGGCTAGCCTGGGGGCGGGGTGCTAAGACACACCAGTGTGCTGAGGGTGGAGGCCGCTCACCATTGTTACAGATGGCCGGGGGTCCCCACCTAAGGAGTGAGGGGTCTGGGGCAGTTCTTGTAGGTCTGTCTTTGTCCCATGTTAGGTATTTGATGTGTAGATATTACCACCCAGTGATAGCCGACGGCCCCTCTTGTCTTAGGATGTGTCGCCCCTTCCCCTCCTTCCATGTGGGATCTGTGTGGTCTGGATGCTGGTGGGGCTTCTTATCCTGGGACACTGGTGAAGACCCAGCCACGTCCTTGCTGCCATGATACTGAAGGGCTCATATCATCCAGAAGTTGAGAGCTGGTGGCTGGGTCCTGTGCCTCGAAAGCTGATAAGTGAGCCCAAGATAAAGACTCACTGGGGTGTGTGAGCACAGACCTCTTTGAATCACGATGAGGTGCCCATCGGCTGACCCCCTCCTCCCGTCTGTCCTGGTAATGCTGTCACAGGGTGATGTGACAAAATCAGTGGCTGCCTTGGTTCTGCCCTTGTCGTGTTTTACTGCACCCCTGCAGCATTCCCATCCTCGGTCTTCAGCCTCTTGCCTCTCCCCCATACCCCTTCCACACTGCAACCAGACCCTTTTTTAATTTTTAAAAAATTTTGCCCACACTGCACAGCATGTGGGATCTTAGTTCCCTGACCAAGGATCAAACCCACGCGCCCTGTATTAGAAGCATGGTATCTTAACCCTCTGGACTACCAGAGAGGACCTCCTGAAGTGTAGGAGACATCGTTGAGTGGAGGTACAGTGATGTACAGCGGCTCTCCAGAGCTTACCTAGACTGTTTCTAACACACAGAATCTATCACTCCCTTGCTTAAAATCCATCAGTGGCTCCCTATTACTCAGGGTGTGGTGTCTGGGCTCTGCTTACCTCTCCGGGCTTCCCTGATAGCTCTGTGAAGAATCCACCTGCAATGCAGGAGACCCCGGTTTGATTCCTGGGTTGTGAAGGTCTGCTGGTGAAGGGATAGGCTACCCACTTCAGTATTCTTGGGTTTCCTTTGTGGCTCAGCTGGTAAAGAATCCACCTGCAATTCGGGAGACTTGGGTTTGATCCCTGGGTTGGGAAGATCCCCTGGAGGAGGGAAAGATGACCCACTGCACTATTCTAGCCTGGAGAATTTAGAGTCAGACACAACTGAGCAACTTTCACTTACTTATTTACTTACCTGTCTGGGCTTATTTGATCTTGCTGCCACTCCCCCACCCCCAACTCTTATGTTCCCTTACGCCCTTCAGTCCCTTCACATCTACTGCTCCTTCTGCCCAAGCCAGCCTTCCATCCGCCCATCTTCCGTTCACTTTGCCTCCCTGTCTTTAGACGGCCGAGTTTAGCGTCACACCCTCTCTGAAGCCGTACCTGCCTCTGCACCCTGGGCTAGCTTACTGAGCAGAGTCTTGCGCGTTCTTCTCTTGCTGCACTCATCAAACTGTCTCCCCTGCGTGTGAGCACGTTGGGAGCCATCCCTGTTTGCTGTGTCCCCAGATGGAAGGGTGCTCAGTACATCCTGGATATCAAACATGTGAATAATAAACAGCTAACACTCATGGAGTCCTCTGTTGTTGTTCAGTCACTAAGTCGTGTCTGACTGTTTGTGATCCCATGGACTACAGCACGCCAGGCTTCTCTGTCCTTCACTCTCTCCTGGAGTTTGCTCAAACTCATGTCCATTGAGTTGGTGATGCCATCCAACCGTCTCATCCTCTGTTGCCCCCTTCTCCTCCTGCCCTTGATCTTTCCCAGCATCAAGGTCTTTTCCAATGAGTTGGCTCTTCACATCAGGTGGCCAAAGGCTTGGAGCTTCATCCTCAGCATCAGTCTTTCCAGGGTTGATTTCCTATAGGATTAGCTGGTTTGATCTTCTTGAAGTCCAAGTGACTCTTAAGAGTCTTCTCCAGCACCACAATTCAAAAGCATCAATTCTTTGGTGCTCAGCCTTCTTTGTGGTCCAGTTCTTAACATGCATACATGACTACCGGAAAAACCATAGCTTTGTCTATACAGACCTTTGTCGGCACCATGACATCTCTGCTTTTTAGCATGCTGTCTAGGTTTGTCATAGCTTTTCTTCCAAGGAGTAAGTGTCTTAATTTTGTGGCTGCAGTCACCATCTGCAGTGATTTTGGAGCCCAAGAAAATAAAATTTGTCACCATTTCCACTTTTTCTCCATTTGCCATTAAGTGATGGGACCAGATGCCATGATCTTAGTTTTTTGAATGTTAATTTTTAAGCTAGTTTTTCATGCTCCTCTTTCACCCTCATCCAGAGGCTCTTTAGTTCTTCACTTTCTGCCATTAGAGTGGTATCATCTGCATATCTGAGATTGTTGGTATTTCTCCTGGCAGTCTTGATTCCAGCTTGTGATTCATCCAGCCCTGCATTTCTTATGATGTACTCTGCATATAAGTTAAATAAGCAGGGTGACAATATAAAGCCTTGACGTACTCCTTTGACAATTTTGAATCAGTCCTTTGTTCCATGTCTGGTTCCAGCTGTTGTTTCTTGACTAGCACATTGATTTCTCAAGAGGCAGGTAAGGTGGTCTGGTATTCCCTTCTCTTTAAGAATTTTCCACAGTTTGTTGTGATCCACGCAGTCAAAGGCTTTCGTGTAGTCAATGAAGCAGAAGTAGATGTTTTTCTGGAATTCCCTTACTTTTTCTATGATCCATGGATATTGGCAATTTGATCTCTGGTTCCTCCTGCCTTTTCTAAATCCAGCTTGTACATGTGGAAGTTCTTGGTTTACGTACTGTTGAAGCCTGGCTTGAAGGATTTTGAGCATTACCTTACTAACATGTGGAGTCCTGTAGGGGTTGCAGAATGCTTTTCACCTACACTGAAGCATGCAGTCATCACCAAATGTGTGCTATTTTATTACCCCAGGATACTGATGAGGAAACTAGGCTTCTGAGACATTAAACAATCCTCCAAGGTCATGCAGGGGTACGTGCTGCAATTGTTATAAAGGTTGTATGTGATGCGGGTGCACAGGAGATGTGTATAAAGATATCCACTGCTGCACTGCTTGAAACCTCAAGAATGAAAATATGTTCATCAGTAAGAAAATGGAGAAATGAAGTGTTCTTTGTAGATACACACAATGGAAAACCATACAGCAGCTAAAGTGAGGGAACTAGATTTATGTGTATCAACATAGACTAAATTCTAAAAACAGAGTGAAAAGCAAATTGTACAAGGAAAGGTAGAATAAGATACCCATATTTTAACAGTTTAAAAACACAAAATAGGGACTTCCCTGTGGTCCAGTGGCTAAGGCTGTGAACTCCCAATGCAGGGGGCCCGGGTTCGTTGATCAGGGAACTAGATCCCACAAGCCACAACTAAAGATCCTGCACACACAACTAAAAAGATCTCCCATGCTGCAGCGGAGATCGAAGATCCTGTGTGTGGCAACCAGGACCCAGTGCAGCCAAATAACTTTTTTTTTTTTTTTAATTAAAGCACAAAATAATACCAAATGCTCAGGAAGGAGATTCACCAATTTCAAGGCTAGTGGTGACCTCTTGACAGAAAGAAGAGAAAGAGGTGGGATGAAGTGGGGACTTTTATCTCTATCACTTCACTAGAAAAATACTTGAAATGAATACAGCAAAGTGTTCATCTGGTAAACCTAGGTGATGGGTTCACCGTTGTCTGCTTTATTAATGTTCTACCTTTTTCTGTGTTTGAAATATTTCTATAATTAGAGAACTTTTAAAAATAAGATTAAATATGCCGTCAAAGTGCTTCAGAAACTAGAGGCTTGAAAACATTCACTGCTTCTCTCCCACCTCAGGGTAAGCTGGGCCCTTCTATGCCTTCAAGCTTTCCATTCTTTCATTTGAAACTATCGTGAGCACCTACCCTGTGCCCTGGTCTAGTTGTTGTCATTGTTCGGTCACTCAGTTGTGTCCAACTCTTTTGCAACCCCACGAACTATAGCCCACTAGGCTCCTCTTTCCATGGGATTTGCCAGGCAAGAATTCTAGAGTGAGTTGCCATTTCCTTCTCGAGAGAATATTCTTAACCCAGGGAAAGTGAAGTAAAAGTGAAAGTCACTCAGTCGTGTCCAACTCTTTGTGACCCCATGGACTATACAGTCCATGGAATTCTCAGGCCAGAATACTGGAGTGGGTAGCCTTTCCCTTCTCCAAGGGATCTTCCCAACCCAGGGATCAAACCCAGGTCTCTGGCATTGCAGGCCGATTCTTTACCAGCTGAGCCACAGGGAAGCCCTGGTCTAGACAACAGTAAATAGTGTAACCAGCGCCCAGCACCCACTTACGTGCCCCTCCACTTGTCCCTCCTTTCCTCGTAAACCCAAACCAGGGTGACTTTCCAGGCATCACAGTTTTGGACTCTCTCCCTGCCCACCCCCCACCTCCACTTTTTTTCTTTTTTTTTTTTTTTACTGTATTTTGTTTTCCTTTTTAAGTGAGGCAGACCAAGGTTCAGATCTCTTACTGATTCTGCAAGTATCCAGGGCAAGTAACTTGTCCTGTCTGGGCCTCAGTCTACTCACCTGTAAAGTGGGGGTGGTACCATGGTCTCCCAGGGCCGTGTGAAGATGAGGGAAACACACGTGATGCCCAAGCACAGCTCGTGGCCTGGAGCAGGTGTAAGAACCAGTCCCCTGCCTTTCCTCTTCCCAGAGGCCCTCCCCCACAGTGCCTGGCTCATGCTGGCCTCTGCACAACAGCACTTATTCTCAAACTTTTCAGTTTCAGGAACTCCCCTTTTTATTATTTTCCCCACGCTTTGGAAGATTTTGATCCCAAATTGCATGTATTAAGTCATTATTAATTTATTTCCCATTTTTTATTAATCAAAGACATAGATAGCTGCCCCTCAGAGCTTCTGATCTGTACAGCCCTCCGGGAGCTGCACATGGCTAACATAATTCCAGCCAGAGGCAAAGGAATCAGCAGTGTGTGTGGTCTGGGTGGCCTGAGGAGGGCCCATGTAGTGGCACGGTGTTCATTTCCTTTTAGCTAAGAGCTGTGGAAGCAGCCTGCCTTGCGTGGGTCGATCTGCTTTCCCAGGTCACTGACCGATGGGCTGGGGGCTGAGTCTTCCCTGTGAGGCTTGAGTCCAGGGCCCCACACAAGTCCCGGACCTTTCATCTGTTTGACTCACTCCAAATAGATGGCGTGCACCAGCGCCACCCAGAAGAGAGTGGGGTTCGTGTAGTGTGTGTGTGTGTGTGTGTGTGTGTTAGTCACTCAGTTGTGTCCGACTCTTTGCGACCCCACAAACTGTAACCCACCAGGCTCCTCTGTCCATGGGACTCTCCAGGCAAGAATACTGAAGTGGATTGCCATTCCCTTCTCCAGAAGACCTTCCCAACCTAGGAATCGAACCCTGGTTTGACTCACTCCAAATAAATACCGTGTACCAGCGCCATGCAGAAGAGCATGGGGTTCACATAGTGGGAGGTGGCAAAGCTGTCTGCATGTGGGTCCCACAGGCACCTGCTGGAGACCCCCACGCTGACCTGCCCCTTGCCCCCAGTGCTGACGGAGCACCCCAGCCTGTAGTGGGGTGGGGTGACAGCCCTGACCAGGTCCCGGATCTCGGCACTCAGCTCGGCGGCCAGGTGGGCACACGGGGCCGGATGGTAGGCCACACCAGCCAGCTTGCAGGGCAGATGAGCCTGCATCAGCTCCTGCGCCCGGACCCAGGGGAACTTCACCTGCAACCTGGCTGCCCCCAGGGGAACCTGGAGGGAGGGGAGGAGGGGGGTGACGGTGGGGAGTGTTTGCAACAGGGAACACGTAGAGTTGGGGCTCAAAGCCTAATATGTTGAGCATAGACCCTGAGTCAGAACAGAGGGATGGACAGACCATGGAACATAAGGACACAGGAAGATAACTTACAACTCTGTAGTCCTGAGCTTCCAAGGGGCTCAGCCTCTGATAGGTGGCCTAACGCCCAGAGTCCCGACTCCCCTCCAGCTCCTCGCGTCCCCAAGGCCCTGGCCCACACCTGCTCCTGGACGGTGCTGACAGGCCAGTGGCGGTTTGACTGGAGCCATGACTGTGTTCTTGAAGACATCCGATTCTGGAAAAGTGAGAATGAGCCTGGAGGTAAGCAACGCTTGCTGAAGGTCTCCTGAGCGCCAAGTTGAGTCATCTGTTTCGGGCTGCGTTTGCCCCAAAGCAGACTCTGAACGAGGATGTGGATGCAAGAAGTTTACATGGGAGGGGACTTAGGGAAGTGTGGCGAGGGAGGGCGAGGAGAGCCAGCACACGTGTTAACGGGCAGGCTTCCTCCTGCACAGCTGGGGCCCATCCTCGGAGGTCCCACCATCAACTGTGGAAGGCACTCAGCACTGCTCCTGGGGGCGAGGGAACTGGGTGCTTATCTACAGCACCCAGTGTCTCTCCAAGGGCTGAGGCTTGTTCCCAGGGCACCAGCTCCCAGCGCTTGTGGCCTCCCGGGTGTGGGCTCAGCCCGGCAGCCAGAGAAGCCCTCAGGCAGGGAGAGGCAGGAAGCCCAGTGTGTGTCCCTCCAGCTGGGCCGGGTGACAGAAGTGGCAATCAACTGTGTCCACCAGGCTATCTCACTTAATTCTCACAATCTTGAGAGCTGTAGCTTTCCTGTTTTATAGGCAAAAGAATGGATGCTCTCGGGGTGGAACAGCTGGCAGAGAAAGTGATGTGGCCTGAGGGCAGCCTCTGTAGTGTGCCCTCCCCCACCACCCCACCACCCCACCAGCACAGCACCTAGACAGGGAGTGTTGAAGTGACATTTGTTGGATGAGCTGGTGGATGCCACACGACCTTGGGCTAGCCACTGCTCTTCTGTAAAATGAAGATGGGATCTTGTTTCCTCCCGGGGCTGCTTTGAAAAGTAAAGGAATTGCCCCAGTGCCCAGCACTGGGCTTGGCCCACCGTCAGGTCTCTGAGCCTTACTTTCTTTTCTCCTCTGAGGGCAGGAGGGGTCTCTACTAAGAGGTGAATCTTCATGCCCTGCTCAGTGGTTCCAGAAAAATCTCCAGAACATCCCTACTGGCTCCACCCAACCAGACCTGAAGCCTGTCCAAGTCCCCCGCCCCCTACCACCACACCCATGTTAATAAAGCAGTAGCCTGCTTCGCCTCCCTGTTAGTCCAGAGAATACCCTCTCCCTCGAGCTCTCAGTCTCTGTCTCTGTCTCTCTGACTCACATTTTCAGCCTCTCCTTAACCTTCCTCATCTAC
This sequence comes from Bubalus bubalis, assembly GCF_019923935.1. Lineage (NCBI taxonomy): Eukaryota > Metazoa > Chordata > Mammalia > Artiodactyla > Bovidae > Bubalus > Bubalus bubalis. The sequence goes on from NC_059162.1 coordinate 91,741,100, forward strand.
CATCACTCCCCAGTCTGCTGCCATCTGGTACCTGCCCCACCTGCACCCTATGGGCTCTACAAGGTCCCTGGCATCCAGAGATCATTTTTCAGCTGCATTTGAGGCTGTTGTCAATTCCCCTCTTTCTGACGCTCAATTTCCTCAATGGCAAAATGCGTCCTACTTCGCTAATTAACTCCTTCATTTGTGTGTTCAGCAAACATTCCTGGACACCCACCTGTGTGCAGGCTGGGTCCTTGAGGACCCTGACTTTGGGGGTGTCCACAATCTCTGGGCTAGGGGGTTGGGGAGCAGATGCCATTATAACAAATGTGAAAGAGCTTGGCACACTGCCTGGTATAGAGTGAACACTCAGCAAGTGCTGGGCTCTATCTTGTCTTTCTGTCTTTCGGGCCTCAGTTTCCACAGCCAAAAAATGGGTATGAGGAGGTTGAACTTGCTCTTTGAAGTCCCCTCCCCAGCTCTGATGGCCCAAGGCCCTGCTCCCACCCCCTCCTCCAGTTGGAGCCCTTCCCTCTCACCTTGAGCTCCTGAGTTAGCCTGCGAACAGCCAGGAGGCCTTGGAAGCTGAGCCTGGCAGCTCCTGCGCTGGATTTTCTGAAGCTTGGCTGGCCGCCTTTCTTGATGGAGGACCTGATGAGGGAGTGCTGCTCCCCTGACCAGGAAGGCCAGGGACCTGAAACACAGGTGGGCAGAGGAGGCAGGAGGGACCAGGGCTCCCAGTAAAGAAGGCAAGAGCAGCTTTGGTCCCCAGCTCTGCCATTCCAGGCATCTACAGCCCTGTGTCCCCAGTCTGCATTGAGCTCAGACCTCTTCTTCCCCCCTACAAGTGGCCTTTCTTGTGGGTAGAATAAGTGTCACGGTAAGAACAGCCTTTTGAACTAATCAGGTGTAAGCCCAAGTCTCAGCACTACCATTTCTTGGCTGAGTCATCTTGGGCAAATCTCTCGTCTCTGAACTTTAGTCTCCTCATGTGTGAACTAGCAGTGCTTGCTTTCCTTGTCTCAGCTTACATTTATGTGCACATGTGCTCAGTCAGTTCAGCCGTGTCGACTCTTTGTGACTTTATGGACTGTAGCCCACCAGGCTCCTCCGTCCGGGATTTCCCAGGCAAGAATACTGGAGTGGGTTGCCATGTTCTTCTCTAGGGGCTCTTCCCGACCCAGGGATCAAACCCGCATTTCCTGCATTACAAGCAGATTCTTTACTGACTGAGCCACAGGGAAGCCCTTCAACTGATGTTTACTGAGCACTTAATCTGTGCAATGGACTGAAAACACAGATCTCTGCCACTCCCGCTGGTCGTGTGCTGGCGGGAAGACAGTAAACAGAAATACTGCCCCACTAAGGGGTGTTTGGAAATGGGGCACTAATACCTCCTCACTGAACTGTGAGAATTGAGTGGGATGAAGCGCACAAAGTAGGGTGCCTGGGCCTGGCACCTGGTAGGTGCTCAATAAACGCTTGTTGAATAAGTGAACAAATACAAGTAATTCTCTCTGAGCCCTGATTACTAAGTGGTAAAAAGGAGCTGGTCATCCATACTTTGTGAGGTTGTTATAAAGATTTTTAACTTTGTTGAAATGAGTGGATTTACATGAATAAAATAGAATAGACCCATGTAAAGTGCTCAACCCAGTGCCCAGCTCAAGGCCTGGTGGCTCCAGTTATCACTCATCTATGCGGAAACAGCTGCCCGTGCTGTGCACAGCGCTTCACAGTTTACAAAGCCCTCTGGCATCTTACGTGTGGGCTTCACAGCAGCCCAGGGAGGTCGGGCAGGATTAGAACCCCCGTGGCACATGTGGAAACTGAGGCTCGGTGATGGGGGTGGGGAAGTGAGTGACTTGCCCAAAGTTACACAGGTTGTCAGATGTGAAACATGGGTCCAAACCCAGGGAGTTTCAAACCCAAATCTGTCACTCTTTCCACTAAACCAAGCATAACAGCAGTGATCCAGCACCACTGAGGGCGAGCAGCCCCCAGAGTGGGGGGGCATTTTCTGCCTGATCCCCCAGACCTCTGGGTGTCCCAGGATTGGGGGTGCCCACACTGCACAGTCCCAGCTCCAGGCAGGCCCCTTCCAGGCTGGGCCCTGGCTTCCTGTCTATGATGTGGGTCAGTATCCATCCCAGGCAGGAAGAGCCCAGAGCTGGGTGGGGCCTACAAAGGGCGGTGATCTAGGCCCCCTCCGCACTTTCCTCCCAGAATCCACGGAGTCAGAGGCTGAGAAAGTCACACCCTTGTCCAGGGTCTCCCTAGAAACCTCATCTTTGGTGCATCTGGTCTTCTGCGTTGTCATTCCCGGGCTGTGGCCCTTGCACTTAGCCTTTGGGAACAAGGACAGGGCAGCAAGACTATGAGAGAAAACAGAGACACAGGGAGAGGAGGCGGGGCTGTGTCTTCCTCCTCTGGGCAAAGTCCCAGCCCTGGGCTGGTGTGTGGCTCCCAGGGGCGTGGGAAGCCAGCAAGTCCCCAGGGGTCCCCTTCTGCTATCCCGGGACCCCACTCCAGCTCCCCACCAGCCCCAGCTCTGCAGGGGCCTGCCTCCTTGTGCCTCCCTGCTTTCAGCTTTCCACCTTCCTCCTGAGTTCTCTGTCTGCATTCCGGCCCCTTTCTCATTCCCCTCTGGCATCTTACACACTCGCTCACACTGTGCTGACCTGTGGCTTTCAGTCAGACCCAGCAGAGGAAGTCTGGGGTGTGAGGAGTAAAGGTGTGGGTGTGCCCCGAACGTCCTTACCTCCCGACTCCTGCCCCCCGGGAACCCAGACTCCTGGGAAGCTCCCCTGAGTCCTCAGGGTCCTGGTCAAGAGAGAGATGTGGCTCCCCAGGGCCCAGTCAGGAATCCCAGGGCGGGCACAGCCTCTCTGCCCTCTGCCGCACCCTCCTTTGTCAGCCCAGACCTCTGGGAAAGGGAGGCATAAGGCAGCGCTCTTGCTATCCCGTGGGCTCCGTCCCTGTACCCGGGGTGGAGGGGCAGACTCAGGCTTGAAAACAAAACAGGCTTAGGGAGGAGCCCCAGACATGGACAGGCACACCAGATCCGTGGGAGCAAAGGTACTCAGAGCTGTGTGCACACCTAGAGGTACAGGTTTACACCAACACACTCACCCGTGCACTAGCAGACAGCTGTGTACCCACGAAAATAGGCGTGCACTTATAAAGTGTGTGTCTGTGAAGAGGTGTGTGTCCCCTGGGAGTGTCACACACACCCACGGCTGTGACATTTGCACTCAAGACACACGTACGCACCCAGGGAGGGGCATTCCCTCGGAAATGTGTAACATCCAGGGAGAGAGCTGGGTACACGCAGGTCTAGGTGGATAACCACAGTCATAGCGAGGGACTCGTGCCTACACAGGTGTGTGCGGTTCAAGTGTACACAGAGAGGTGTGCAAAGGAACAGGTGTGAGTGCACAGCACTGGGTGTCGTCACAAAGGGCATTTTCACACTCAGCAACGGACAGTCACCCAGAGAGAGACCAACATACGTGGTGCCCAATGCCCAGACATTAAGGTGAGTTCGTGAGCCCAAGGAAGCGGTCTGAGCAGATGGCGACACCCCGAGATGGACACGTGTGCGGTGATAGAAGCAGCACGGCAGCGCCCCCTACTGGACATACAGAGACCCTCAGGGACAGCTCCGCGTCCACTGGCTCCAAGGGGCTGCAGGGCCGGTGGCAGAAAGGAGCATCCTCTCCACGCCAAGACACCCCCTGGAAGTTTGAGTGAGTCCTCAGGGTTCTGCCATGGGAATCTTCCCAGCGAGGTGCTGCAAGGCCTCGGGTACCCAGGGTGACAGTCCCGTGGGAGGTATAGCACTCCCCAGTGACCTCGGCAGGGTGGCAGCGGGCAGCCTTTGTTCCGTCCCCATCTTCTCCCCTGGGGACTGGGAGAGTGCAGAGGCCAGGCTGCTGACTGGAGGGAGGGGCAGCCAGGCAGGGGAGGCCCCACTCAGAGGTGACCTCAGGAGGGAAGGGTTAGAAAGGCGTCGGTGTGCCCTGGGAGCTGTGCAGCCTTTGGCACTCACACAGACCTACGGGAAGACGTGCATTCCCAGCTCACTGAGTGCTGGCATGCTCCCCGCCCCCAGCGGGTCCCCGCCCATCCACCCTCACAACGCCTGGCAGGGAGATGCCATTCTCACGTCACAGACGAGGAAGCGACTCCTGGAGAAGTGGTAGCTAGTCCAAGGTCACACAGCTGGTAATTGCCAGAGCTATCTGAACCTGTATGGCTGGGGTTCTAGGGGCGCCAGGCTGAACCACCACACTAGACCATCCAGTCACTCCACTGGGATGAAGAGGAACATGGGCTCAAATCCACAAGGACACTTCCTAGCTGTGTGTCCTTGAGCAGTTGAATCCATGACTGGCTGCTGAGCACTTAGCATCTGCTAGGGAGGACACGCAGCAGGATGGAGACCATGAGAGGACATGCTCTGGGCAAAGCTCATGCTGGGCACTGGGATGAAAACCCAAGAAGACAGAGGATATTCACAGAAAAACATGGCAGTCAGAGCATGGGTGATCCTCTCTGTGCTAGGGGGTACATCCAGGGAGGGGCAGACTCCCAGCTTGGGGTATGGTCAGGAAGACTGCCTGGAGGAGGTGACAATGTTCTGAAGGATGAGCAAGAGTCTGTCAAGGGAAGCTAGAGCAGAAAGAAAGGTAGTCCAGGCTCAGGGCACAGCATGTAGAAGTGAGAGAGGTGCTGATGGCTGGGCTGTGATGCTCAGGATGGGGACAAGGTCTGAGACGTTCTCTGTGTGTGTGTGAGTGGGGGGCAGGGGAGGAGTCCTGAAGAGGCATGAGCACCAAGCAGAAGAGTTTAGATTTTATCCTGAGCAGAAGGCTGACGTGGTCAGGTCAGCATTTTAAAAAAATCAGAGCAGAGTGGTTGGGGTGGGTAGGGGGCAGGCAAGAGTGGAGGCGCATAGGTGGGTGAGATGAGGAGCCTACTGTAGAGATGCAGAGAGAGACGGGGAGAGGTAGGGGTGTCTTCAGAAGCTGCCTCAGAGCCGAGAGCCGTGACTAGGCTCAAGTGTGACCGCCGATGTGGGGATGAGGGGAGGGAAGCCCAGGCAGCTCCAGCACTCTTCCTGGCGGGCTGGTTGTGGTGCCACCTTGAAGAGGAAATGCCAGAGGAGCAGCAAGTTTGGGGGAGGGGCGGCGACGAGTTCAGCTGGGAGCTGTGGATTTCAAGGGGCCTAAGGCGAGCTGTGGTGGTTACAATTGGCTGCCAGACTAGCAGCCGTCTTTGCTCCTGCCATCCAGACTCTGGTGTGTTGTGGAAGTGATATGCCTGGTCTTCCGAGGTAAGCTGTGCTAAGCCCATCAGGATAAACTTCTCCTCTCACCAGTGATGTTCTAAGAGTGGGCATGCATCTGAGTTTGGGCTCTCCCAAAAGCAGACCTTGAGACAGGATGTGAAAGCATGTGGTTTATTTAGGAGAAAGAGGGAACCCTGATGAGACTTAGTGACCAGGACACGGATAATTTGACTGCAGGGAGGCAGTGCACCCAGCAGAACTTGGAAGAGGGAGGGGAGGGGAGAAACTGAAGATGAGTATAAACGTTGCTCTCAAGAAGCCTGGCTGTGAAAGCCAGTAGACGGGTAAAGGTGAGAGCTGGAGGGAAGTACAGGCTCACAGAGAGTGTATCCCGTGATGGGGAGACCCGCATGCACTTGACTATGGATGGAGAATGCCAGGAGCTGCTGGAGAGCTAGGTGCCTGAGGCAGGGAGAGGATGGGCTCGGGCAGGAGGTGGAACCACCTTCCCCTGAGGCTCGGGGGAGGGGTGGGTGAGCACAGGGTGAGGTACGGAAGGCGAAGGGGCTTTCCTGTTTGCCTGTCTCCCTCTGCAGGAAGGGATGGGGTCACCCACAGGAGCGGTGGGGATGCACTGTCTCAGGGAGGCTGCTGACTGCCTGGGATGGTGTCTGTGGAGTTACAGAGAGAGAGCCACCATGGGAGCCAAGGCGAGGCTGGGGCCGGAGCTGAGATCCTAGGTGAGGCTGGAGACCACGAACAATGGGTGCTGGTTCTGACCACACAGGGACGGCACTCCGCCTAGCAGCACCCAGAGTCTAGACACCCAGGGATAAAGTGGCCAGCTGGACTTGTCCAGCAGATGGCATGAAAGGAGAGTAGGATGACCCTGACCCTGTGGTCTAAGCCTGAGGGGCAAGGGGGTGAGGGATATGCAAGGTGACGGGGAGATGAGCAGGGACAGGAGAGGAGTGTGGCAAAAGTGCTGGGAGAGATGCGGTTGCTGCAGGGGTGGGACGAACACTTCACAGGTGAGGGGTTCAGGGGGTAACACGTGGACGCTGTCACGGCCCCGCCCACATCCTGCGGTCTTCACCATTCCCAGGCTTCTGCTGTGACACCTGGACACTGGGGCTTCACAGGCAGGTTACAGACGCCTGGGAGAGGATGGTCTCAAGCAGTGGTCACCCAGGGGCAGCTGGCAGTCGGTGGACAAATGCGCTGCCTCCTTGCCCCTCAGTGGAACGCTGTCTCCCAGAGGTGCCCATGGGGGTGGAGGCTCGGCTGCCCACAGTGGTCAGCTGCAGGTTAACACACCCTGAATCAGCTTCTTGTCACCCCTCATCTCCCTGTCCCATCCTCCGATCTGTGCTTCCTGGGATCACTTTTCAGATACACTCCTTGTCTTCGACTCCCTGCCACAGGGTCTTCTTGTGAAGCAACTCAACCCACAACAGTGGCTCAAACCCTCTGCGCTTCAGTTTCCCCCTCTGCAAGACGGGGAGGCCAATCTGTGCCTCTGAAACTGGGAGGGCACGCACACAGGTCTGGGAAGCTCAGCGCCATGCCCAGGACTCAGCAGACATTGGGTTAGCGCCCTCTCTCAGACATGCATGTGTGTGTGTGTGTGCACCCACGCATGTGCTCAGTCGATTCAGTCCTGTCCAACTCTTTGCGACCCCATGGGCTGTAGCCCACCAGGCCCCTCTGTCCATGGGATTTCCCAGACAAGAATACTGGACTAGGTTGCTATTCCTTTCTCCAGGAGATCTTCCTGACCCAGGGATCAAACCCGCATCTCCTGCATCTCCTTCGTTACAGGAGGATTCTTTACCACTGAGCCACTGGGGAAACCCTCTTATACATGCAGTAGGTATTAGCTCCATTTCCCTCAGACTGTCCAGGACATGGCACCTTTCTTTTCCTGCCAATCAGGCCCCACACATAAGCCAGTCCCTCAGGCCTGACCATTCCTAATGCTCTTGGCTGAATACTTTCCAGGCGGCCTCCCTCCCCTGCTGGCAGCAAAGGGCCCCCTGGGGACCTCCCGACAAAAGGATGATTCTGAGGCAACACGTGGTCTGGCAGATGGAAGTCTGAGCTCCTCAGAGGTCAGCAGAATCCTCCTCGCTCCTGTGCGCTGAGCCAGGCACTGACTATCATCTCATCTAATCCTCTCCCTGCAGGCACTGTAAGCTCTCCTTTGTGGTCCAGGACGCCCAGCTTCAGAGGGGCCCCACAGCCCAGCAGTGAGGGGTAGAGCGGGGATTCAGACCTTGTCTGTCAAGGCAGAGCCCAGGCTCCTCACTGGGAGGCAGGCATGGGCTTGTTTACCTCAGATGCCCTGGGCTTGGCACAGGCTCTGCACAGAGAAGGAGCTTAGGGAATGAGCCTGGGGCCTGGCTGAACCAAATAGTCTCCTGGAGTAAATTGAAAGATCCTGCTCCCTGTAGGACATGGAAGCCCTGAGGGCATTGCCGCAGCCCAGATCCTAGCACAGGGCCTGGCACGTGGTGCTGTTTGAGCCAGGTTTGTGGATCAATAACAAGGTGACCACTTAATAGTCTTGGCCACGCAGTCCATGATTGCACTGTGCATGCTACGTGCATGCTATCCCTTCAATCTGTGCGACCCTATGAACTGAAGTCTGCCAGGCTTCTCTGTCCATGGGATTCGCCAGGCAGGAATACTGCAGTGGATTCCCATGCCCTCCGCCAGGAGACCTTCCCGACCCAAGGATTGAACCCCCGCCTCTTGTCTCCTGCATTGCAGGCAGGTTCTTTACTCCCAGTGCCACTGGGATTGTCCTGTAGTGTTTTCCCATTCTGTTATTCCTGCTACGTTCTTCCCTTCGCTCTCCCTCTGAGCTCATCTATGCATGTCTCAGGGGTCCTTGTCCCCTCCCACATGGATAGGCGATGGGGAAACCTGTAACAAGCGCCGACTGTGTTTTTTAGCATGTGTTACCACATTTCATTTCCACAATAGCCCTATAGGCAGGGCTGAGTGGCCCCACCAGATAGAGGAGTCCGATCTAGACCTAGAGGGGTTGGATGACTTTGTTCAAGGTCACCTGGCAAGTTGGAGGCCGACCCAGGACGATCCCAGATCTGCCTAGCCCCCAAACCCGTGCTCTTTCTCCACCACCAGATTCTCTCCCAGCCCTCTCCCCACCCAGTGTGGCCAGCGCAGATCTCAGAAGTGTCAACCCGGTGACACTAGATCCGTCACCTTAGGGTGGAGTGAAGGAAGCTCAGGGGATCAGCTTACTAATTCGAGGGCCCAATGAATTATTCACACCACCATTAACTTGGAGGCCCTTGCAGCCTCACCTCTCTTTCCCCCGCTTCAGACCCTCAAGTTCTGGCCTGCCCTGAGCTCTGCAGACCTGCGGGGACCTGATGAGGAGATGCTGGTGGAGCTGGTATTCTGTCTGCTGCTGGCAGTGGCATTGCTGGGCCCAGACCTCAGAGCCCAAGCCATGAAAGGTAGGAGCTGCTGCGGACAGGCAGGACCTGGGAGGGAGGCGGGAGGGAGGGAGGTGGCGGTGGGGTCTCAGGAGGTTTCTATGTGAGAGGCCAGAAAGTGGAAGGCGTTTTTGGGGAGGGTTGGCTGAATTGAGTTGTACAGCTTCTGAGATGGTGAAAGACAGTGTTTGTTGAGTGCCTACTATGTGCTGGGTACTTTCCATGCATTATGCATGAATGCATTTAATCTTCACAAGAAACTTCAAGATGGGTATCAGTCTCCCACGGATGAGGAAACTGAGGGAGAGAGAAGTTAGGTAACCTGCCCAAGACTGCATGCTTACCAAAGGTGAGGGGAATGGCTCAGAGAACAAGTAAAGATTTGTTGCTGGAAAGGGTCCTTATTTTCCTCCTGAGAGCCTGCTGTACTTCCCCATCACCAGCCAAGTGACATCAAAGTTCTCTATAAAGCCAACCGCCCCCTCACCCAGGTCTGGCTCCAATCTCTATATAACATCCAGCCTTGGTTCCCAGCATCCCTTGGGCATCCCATGCTCTGGCAAAGGATCACATTCCCTTCAGGAGATTTTCACCCTCAGGGCTTTCACCCCCTGTGCCCTCTGCCTGGAAGGTCCCTTTTCTCTTTTTCCACCTGAAAACACCTGGCTTATCCTTCAGGCTCAGCTCAAGCACCAGCTTCTCCAGGAAGACTTCCACATCCCTTCATCAGCCTCAGATGCCCCTCCTTGGCACTCTTTGAACCCTCTTCTGGCACCCTGGTCCCAGGTCCTTTGTGGGGCTCCAGTCCTCTGTGAGTCTGTCTGGGAAGCCAGGGCAGTATCACTCACCTGTCTTCAAGGGGCTCATGTGGAGTGGGGCTCAGCCAGCAGCTATCTGTGCCTTGTCTTCCTGCAGGCCCAAGGGGGTCTCAGGAAGGAAACCTACTTGGTGGCAGAGATGGGCAAGGCACCCAGGCATCTTACTCCATGCTGGCGTGATCAGAGAGACTAACTGTTCCCATTTTTAGCCACTGGGACTTCAGAGGCTTTGGAGTGGCCCTGGGGGTCAGGGTGCCTGAAGGACAAAGCTTTTACCTGTGCTGGCCCCTGGGGCCTCCTGGGCCACAAGAGTTTTTCTCCAACCTTCTCATGGCCTTTCCCATCCAGTGGGAAGGTCTGGGGGAACAACAATGACAGTCACTGGACAGGTTGTCCCTCTATCCTCTTGACATAAAGGCATGGATCAGACACCACTCCCGCCCTGACCTGCCCCCGGGGCCAGACGACCTGCTGTGAACTGGGTGTGCATCTTGTAGCCCTTGCATGGCTTTCTCTTATCTGTGCTCCCAGCTACCCAGCAAGGTCATTATCCCCATTTCACAGATGCCCGACTGAGGCTCAGGGAGGCTAAGTGACTGTGAGTCTGAGCCTTTAGTTGCTGTTTCCTCCCTCCGAATCTTCCCCAACTTATGAAGCCTTTGTTCCTCCTAGCCAAACACCCCCTTCTCCCGTGTCCCTCCTCTTACAGGGCTGGCTCCAGCAAGACTGGCCTCCCTTCCTCTGGACCCCAGAGTCCCCTGTGTGGCCCCAGCACATTCATACCATGTGGCTTTGTCTCATTTGCCTAACTCCCCCCATCTTACCCCCTAGCTGTGAACACCCCAGGGAGGGACCCATTCTGAATCAGCACAGGCATGTATAGTGCACATGCTTGACAAACGTGCCTCTCTTACAGGAACTTTGGTGAAGCATCTTCAAGATGCTTTCGGTTGCAAGGGACAGAAACCCAGCCTGGATGAGTTGAAGCAAGAAGAGAAATGCACTGGCTCTGTCACCAGGGAGGCAAGAGTGTAGCTGAGCTGGGCTGCTTGGGTTCCAGGCCATTTCTGCTTGTCACGTGGTTGTTGCCATCCACTGACATGCTTTCTCAATGGGTCCTGAGCATGGTCCCACCCAGAGGTCTAACTCCCGGCCTAGGGACCAGGGAATAAAAGGTTCTCATCTGGGCATTCTGCAGCAGGATTCTGGTGGCACAGGCCCACCCCCCAGGCCAGTCACTGTGGCAGTGGTGGAGGCCTCAGGATTTCCCAGCTAGGCTCACGTGTCCTCCCTGGGTCAGGGAAAGATGTGGGAGGGTTACCATATGGAGGCAAGGGAAGTGAGCAGTGTCTAAAATCAGGGGCTTGTTCTTGCAAGAGATAGAGGAATGGGTGCTGCGTGCACCCAAACAGGATGTCAGCTACAGTGGTAACTTCCCTTTCCGGGCCTCAATTTTCTTATCTGTTAAATGGAGTCAGTAACACCTGTGCTGCCTATTTTATGGGGATATTATGAAGATGATACTAGATCATTCACTCGTTCATTCATTCAGCAAATATATACTGAGCACCTGCTTTATGCCAGGAGCTCTTCCAGATGCCTGAGATACAGCAGAGAACAAAGTAGATGAAAATCCCTGCTTTTATAGAGTTTACAGTTTTGTGGAGAGAGACTGACAGTGAACTGAACAAATGAGGAAGTAAATAGTACATTCAGTGGTGGTGGGTGCTATGGAGAAAGCATAGCCGAAAAGGGAGAGACGGGCAGAGGGATGGGGAAAGAGTTTCAATTGCAAATAGGGTGGTTGAGGGATGCTTCACTGACAAGGTGACTAAGAATGTGTTGATCATTTTTTTTTTTCAACTTTTAACTATGAACATTTTCAAACACTAAGTAGAGAAAATAGTATAATAAATCCTGATGTCTCCATCAACCATCTTCAACAATTGTCAACATTCTGCCTTTCTTGGTTCTTCTAAAGAAAGTGAAAGTGTTAGTCATTCAGTGGTGTCCGACTCTTGGTGACCCCATGGGCTGAAGCCCGCCAGACTCCTCTGTCCATGGAATTCTCCAGGCAAGAATATTGAAGTGGGTTGCCACTCCCTTCTCCAGGGAATCTTCCCCACCCAGGGATCGAACCTGGGTCTTCTGCATTGCAGGCAGATTCATTATCATCTGAGCCACCAGGGAAGCTCTCTGGTTCTTCTATCCTATCCCCATCTCCATTTTAGCAGGGTGTGGGGCAGGGGAGGGTCAGAGAAATTTAAAGACCATCTCAAATATACTATTTTACTCATAAATATTTCAGAGTATATACAACAGATATATATTCAGTAGATAGATATTCCCAATAGTATTACAATTATATAACAATTCCTTAATTTTATCTCATACTCAGTTTATGTTCCGTTTTCCCCAACTATTGCAAAAACAAAAAAATCCTATTGCAATTGGTTTGTTCAAATCAGAATCTGAACAAGGTTCACACAGTGCTTTTGGTTGGTATTTGACTCTTGAGTCTTTCTCTCTCTCTTTTTTTAATTGACTTCTCTGACAACCACTTTTCTGCTGTTTCTATGAGTCTGACAGTTTAGATTTCACATATAAGTGATACCATGCAGTATCCGTCTTTCTCTGTCTCGCTTATTTCACTTAGCACGATGCCCTCAATGTCTATGTTGCTGCAAATATCAGGATGAATGCCTTTTTCAAGGCTGAGTACCATCCTATGTCATAATGTCTCCATTCATCTGTTGGTGGACGTTTAGGTTGTTTCCATATCTTGGCTATTGTGAATAACTGTGCAATGAACATGAGAATGCAGATAACTCTCTGATATGCTGTTTTCATTTCCTTTGAAATATGCCCAAAGTGGAACTGGTAGATCATATGGAGTCCTATTTTTTTTTTTTTTTGAGAAGCCTCCATATTGTTTGTCATAGAGGATGCACCAGCTTCCATTCCCACCAACAGTGCACAAAGATTCCTTTTTGTCCACTCATCCTTGCCAACACTTGTTGTTTCTTGTCTTTTAAATAATAACCATCCTAACAGATGGGAGACGGTATCTCATTGTGGTTTTGACTTGCATTTCCTTGATGATCAGTGATGTTGAGCACCTTTTCATGCACCTGTTGGTCATCTGTATGACTTCTTTGGAAAAATTCCTATGCAATTTCTCTATTCATTTTAAAGCAGACTTTGTTTTCTTTTTGGTCTTCATTTGTATGAATTCTTTATATATTTTGGATATTTACCCCTAATCAGATGTATGATTTGCAAATATTTTTTTCATTCCATAGACTTTTCTTTTCCCATTTTATTAACAGTTTCCTCTGTTGTGTGGAGGTTTTAGTTCAAAGTAGTCCCACCTGTTTATTTTTGCTTTTGTTGTCAAATCCAAAAAATTATTGCTGAGACCAAAGTCAAGGAACTTACCGTGTATATTTTCTTCTGGTTGAGCCTTTTTAAAAATATGTTAGTTGTGTCTCCCCCTGCCACCTTGTTTACTTTGAAGCACCTGGGTCATTAGAATTTCCCATATTCTGGACTGGGCTGAATGTGTCCTCAAGGGGTCATTTAGACTGTTCCTCTAGCTTCCATATTCCTCTAAATTGTAGATAGATCCAGAGATTTCATTAGCTTCAGGTTCCTTTTTTTTCCTCTATAAGAAGATATTATAGGTGTTTCATCAGGTCACCTATTATCCAGTGTTCCATTTTGATGTTAAGATTGACCAGTCGGTTCAGTTAGCCTCATCCATCCACCATAAAGTTTCTTATAAATGTAACTTTTTGGGTATTTTTAAAATGATTTTTAAAAATAATTTTTAAAATTTATTTATTTTTGGCTGTGTTGGGTCTTTGTTGTTGTTGGGCTTTTCTCTAAGTTGTGGCAAGCAGGGGCTACTCTCCAGTTGCAGTGAAGGGCGTCTCACTGCAGTGGCTTCTCTCGTTGCAGAGCACGGGCTCTAGGCACGCGGGCTTCATTAGTTGCGGCGCATGGGCTCAATAGTCGCAGCTCCCCTGGTCTGGAGCACAGGCTCAATAGTTGTGGCCCATAGGTTTAGCCCCTCTGCAGCATGTGGGATCTTCCCATACCAGGGATTGAACTAGCATCTCCTGCGTTGGCAGGTGGATTCTTTACCACTGCACCACCAGAGAAGCCTGGTATCTTTTAATTATAAAAATTTTCAAACCGTAGCAAAGTTGCAATAATTTTACGGAGAATATTTATCTGCTTAAGGAGGTTTTACCTCTCCTCATTTACCTTTTTCCTTCATGATTAGGATAGATGATGATGATGATGATGATTTCATTAAGGTTTGCAAACTTATGTCTTCTAATGTTGTTGTTCTTTTTAAAAAAATTTTGTTTATTTGGCTATTCTGGATCTTATTTGTGGCATGTGGGATCTTTGATCTTTGTTGTAGCATGAGGGATCTTGAGCTGCAGCATGTGAACCCAGTTGCAGCATGTGGGATCTAGTTCCTTGACCAGGGATCAAATCCAGGCCCCCTGCACTGGGAGCGTGGAGTCCGGGGGACCACCAAGGAAGTCCCTAAAGTTGTTATTCTTTCTGTAGTCTTCTTTAAATAATACTTTTTCTTCATCAACTATTCAGTTATCCTGAAATGCATATAGTTTATAACAAGAAAGGCAAATTAAATGCTTAATTCTTTCTCTATGTAGCAAGAAGAAAATGACTTCATGCCCCAGAAATCTCTAAAAGAAATCAATAAGTTCCATTTTAATTTCTTTTAATTTTTTTAGTTCATTGTGAATTCATAAATGTTTATATATTTGATGGGTTTCAACTCACTGCAATAAATCTTTTTTGAAGCTCCAATTATACCTTCTAGCGGGTTTCTGTGTCTTTTGACACAATCCCAGCAGTTGTGATAGCTTCTTTACTTTGTAGCTTGACAAGATGTCCCAAGTGTATTTTGTAGGTTTTCTGCCCCTGACTATTTCTCTAAGGAGTCCTGGTTCATCTTAGTTGGACATAGCAATCTTAACCTAATTTAGTTGGACTTAAATTCCTAATTTAAGTTGAAGGGGTACAAAATACTACTGGAATATTATTGCCTTTAGGCTTTTTAGTGAACAAAGCTGATAAATTAATATTTTTAGAAATAAAAATAAATCTTAAGTTCATAGTGATGTTCTCAATTCAAATGAAGGATCTCACGAGTTCTACTTAGTTTTTTTAGTTTTAATTTGTATCTCTCTCCTCTTATACTGCAAATCTTAGTTTCTATTGACACTGGCACACTTCCTTTGTTCCAATTATCAGTTCAGTTCAGTCACTCAGTCGTGTCCGACTCTTTGCAACCCATGGATTGCAGCACGCCAGGCTTCGCTGTTCACCAACTCCCGGAGCCTACTCAAACTCATGTCCATTGTGTCAGTGATGCCATCCAACCATCTCATCCTCTGTCATCCCCTTTTCCTGACTTCAATCTTTCCCAGTATCAGGGTCTTTTCCAATGAGTCAGTTCTTCATATCAGGTGGCCAAAGTATTGGAGTTTCAGCTTCAGCATCAGTCCTTCCAATGAATATTTAGGACTGATTTCTTTTAGGATTGACTGGTTGAATCTCCTTGCGGTCCAAGCGACTCTCCAACACCCTAGTTCTTCTCCAACACCCTAGTTCAAAAGCATCAATTCTTTGGCACTCAGCTTCCTTCCTTTATAGTCCAACTCTCACATCCATACGTGACTACTATAAAAACCATAGCTTTGGCTAGATGGATCTTTGTTGGCAAAGAAATGTCTCTACTTTTTAATATGCTCTCTAGGCTGGTCCTAGCTTTTCTTCCAAGGAGCAAGTGTCTTTTAATTTCACGGCTGTAGTCACCATGTGCAGTGATTTGGGAGCCCACAAAAATAAAGTTTCTCACTGTCTCCACTGTTTCTCCATCTATTTGCCAAGAAGTGATGGGACCGGATGCCATGATCTTAGTTTTCTTTATGTTGAGTTTTTTTTTAATTAATTAATAAATTTTAATTGGAGGGTAATTACTTTACAATATTATAGTGGTGTTTGCCATACATTGACATGAATCAGCCATCAGTGTACATGTGTCCCCCATCCTGAACTTCCCTGCACCTCCCTCCTCATCCCATCCCTCAGGGTCGTCCCAGTGCACCAGCCCTGAGGGCCCTTTCTCATGCATGGAACCTGGACTGGCGATCTATTTCACATATGGTAATATACATGTTTCAACGCTACTCTCTCAAATAATCCCATTCTAGGCTTCTCCTACAGAGTCCAAAAGTCTGTTCTTTATATCTGTGTCTCTTTTGCTGTCTCGCATATAGGGTCATCGTTACCATCTTTCTAAATTCCATATATATGCATTAATATACTGTACTGGTGTTTTTCTTTCTGACTTACTTCACTTTGTATAATAGGCTCCATATGTTGAGTTTTAAGCCAACTTTTTCACTCTCCTCTTTCACTTTCTATGGCATTGGGGTTACTTAATCTTTTGATATTTTAAAAATTATATTAAAATTATTCATGATTAAAAAGTCAAAATTATAAAATAACTTGCATTTAAAGATGTCTAACAGTCACACCTGTTTCCTCCCCGCTGCTTACTTCTTCCTGTGATAGAGAACCATTTTTATTAGTTTCCTCCCATTGTTTTCTTTTTCAAAATATAAACAAATACATACATATAAGAATGTACTTTAAACTTTGTAATAGACTGCACATTTTCACTCAGGATGGGGGTGGGTAATATTACTTTTAATTTTTGAATTCCCCAACGGACATCTTTAGTGCCTAGTATATTTTATTTAAAAGCACAGGCCCATGGGATTTCCCTGGCAGTCCAGTGGTTAAGACTCCACGCTTCCACTGCAGAGGGTACAGTTTCAATCCCTCTACCTATAAAATTACAGGCCTACCTGACACTTCCTATCTCCTTCCCCTGCTTTATTTTTCTCCAGAGCACTTATCACTAGTTAATACACTTCATATTTTCCTTATTATGTTTACTATCTTCCCCACCAGAATTTTTGTCTATTTGTTCCTGCGGTAACCCCAGCACCTACAACAATGCCCCACACTCAAACAATATTTATTGAATGCATAAAAGAATGTTTGGTAGTATTTAAAGACTAAGTAAATGAATGAACAAATAAATGAATAAATGAATCGATTGAGGGCCATGGCCTCTTGCTCTCTCATTCCATCCCAAAGACCCTGCTTTGAAGCTGGGCCATGATCCGAGACCCCAGCACCGACTCTAGGTCATTCTTCCCTCTCGCCACAGGTGTCAAATGTGGGGGTGTGCTCTCAGCACCTTCTGGAAACTTCTCCAGCCCCAACTTCCCCAGCCTCTACCCCTACAACACAGAGTGCAGCTGGCTGATCGTGGTGGCCGAGGGCTCCTCCGTGCTGCTCACCTTCCACGCCTTTGACTTGGAGTACCACGACACCTGCAGCTTCGACTTCCTAGAGATCTACAACGGCGCCTCCGGGGACCAGGGCAACCTGCTGGGGAGGTTCTGCGGCAGGGTGCCCCCGCCACCCTTCACCTCCTCCTGGCACGTCATGTCTGTGGTCTTCCACTCAGACAAGCACGTGGCCAGCCACGGCTTCTCTGCGGGCTACCAGAAAGGCAAGGGGGACTTGGCGGTGGAGAGTGTGGCCTTGGGTGGGGATGGGGGAGGGTGGCGGGGGCAGATAAGACAGGCCGGGTCTGGGCATCTTAGCGTGTGGGCCGCCCTGTTACCTGGATGCCCCTGCTCTCGTAGCTCATGGGGCAGAATTGGCCTCTGTTGGTAGTCTTGGTGGTTGTATGTTCCCACCTTCATGGCAGCACTCCCCTCCTCTCCCTCCGTTATCCTGGGAGCCCCCGGAGGGTCTTACTGTGCTCAGGAACGAGGCCTCTTGTCCTCGCCTATCCTTGTCCTCTCACCCCTGAGTGGCCTTGGGACACAGGAGGGGACATTGTGCTGCCCCTGCTCCTCAGCACTCTGTGGCATCTTATTATGTGATGGGCACTTGAGTTCCCCCTACCCGTCACGTCCTCAGCAGTGGAAGGGGCACAGGGTCTGTGTGGAGCTGGTGATTCTCTCCTTCGCAAAGCCTTTCCTGAGCTCGCCCCTTACATCATGGTCCCTAACCCCAGCCGGGCTTGGCGCCTGCCCTCAGGCTAGTCAGGGGAGCACAGGCCTTGCTCTCAGTGCATGTCTGCTAGACTCCTTCCTCCTTCCTCAGGCTTCTCTGCTCACCCTCAAAGCTCCTTCGTCCTCCCTTCTCCCAAGGCCAAAACCAAAGGCCTTCCTCATGTCAGCTCAAACAATGGGTGCCACAGAGGCTCCTGGTGCACAGCATCCACCAACAGCAATCAGGGCCAGGGTGTGGGCAGGGGCGGGTGTGTGTGTGTGTGCGCACGTGCGCAAGCTGATGGACATCAGTCCCCGCTGGCTTTGGAGGCATAGATTTGTAGAATGCTGAAACAGGAGAACTGCAGACAGATCTAATGGTAGTGGTGGAATTTTAGATCCCTAGATTTTTAGATTATTAAGATATCAAAGTTATAGTACCATGTGCAATGTTTTCCAACATTTTAAAAAAGCAGGGGTACCCTTACATCAGGTGGAACTTTATGTTAATCTCTGATATATAAAAGAGGTAAAGGCAGCGTTTTGTTGTAAGCATTTAGTTTATAAGTTCGTATTCTTAACATGTACTTATTTTAAGCCAATCATTGAGAACATCAGTAAATATTGATGGTCTCCAATTAATGATATATTTACATTTGAGATATGTGACTGTGGATTCTATCTTTCATTGAGTCAAAAAAAAGTTTGAATACAGTGTAAGAATGACATTTATACCAGATGTCTGCAGATTGATGCCCCAAGGCCACTGTGAAGGCCTGGAACACAGTTTGAAAGTCCCTGCTAAGTTTGAAAGCCCTTGCTAACACAGGTTGAAAGCTAAGGGTATTGAGGTTGGAAGGATCTCACAGACTGTCAAACCTGTCCTCTCTTTTCACAAACAATGCATCTCAGACCAGAGAAGGAATGTGCCTTCCCATGGTCACACATCTGGGAAGGGCAAACTCTGGGACAAGGATTCAAGTCCTTAGCTGCCTGGCACAGCGCTCCGTTCATACAGCCTTGCCAGGGGATGAGATTCTGCAGTCTCAGGAGACACAACCTCGTGTGCCCCTTCCTGCTGGTGGCCTCCAGTTGGCCACAGCGTTCACCATCACACAGCTCCTGGTTACACTGGCCGCACCAGGTTCCAAAGGACTTTCACCAGAAACTTCTCAAACTCTGCATGAGTCTGAGCCTGGTGGGTCTGACTGAACAAGTCTTATGAGTTCCAATATTCCCATGGGGCTCAGAGAGGCTGAGTTACTTGTCCAGGGTCACAGAGCAATAGAAGGCAGAGCTGAGAACACAGTTATCTTCAGACTTCAAGTCTATCTCTACTTCTTCAGATCCTCCCTCTAAGCCTCAGTTTCCGCATCTGTTATGGAGGTTTAATAATATTCCTGGTCTGAGGTGTCTCAACCTCTGTGCCCCACTGGCCTTGGTAGGAGGGACAGTGAGACTCACAATGTCAAGTGTACAGACTCAGTAGTTAGTCACATCTCACCCTCCCTGATACCAGCGGGGTGACCCGCTGTCAGGGCCCTGCTCTGTCCCTTGGGCCTTGTCAATGGCACCCGCTGGCCTCCATGTCTCTTTGTTTGAGAGCTTTTACCAAAGCTGTGGCAGCCTACCTCTCAGCCTACATTCTGAGGGGCTGGTGGGTGAATGCCCCCACTCTCCCACCCTGTCTCCCTCAGTGCCCACCTGTGGTCCCCTGTCTCTCCCAGATAAACTCTTTGGGCTCAGATCCTTCTCTTGGGCTCTGTCTGGGTGAATGCAAACTCACACAGGTAAGTTACTTAACTTCTCTCTGCCTCCAGTTTTCCAACTGTAAAATGGGGAAACCGCCCTGCTTTCCTCATGGGGTTACTTTTCTGTTGTCATCGTTTAGTCGTTGTCATGTCTGACACTTAGGGTGATGGCTAAAAAGATGGCTTGTTCCCGCCACTTAACAAGTGCTCAGTGGGTGGTGCCAAGGGTCCTGGTGAACACTTGTGGGAGTGGCATTTCCCAAGGGAGGAGAAGGGGGTACCAGGGGAGGGTGCCAGTTCAAGTGGGCTCCCTTGCAGATGTGTGTGGTGGTGTCCTGACTGGCCTTTCAGGGGTCCTCATCAGCCCCGAGTACCCCAACAACTACCCCAACAACGTGGAGTGCCACTGGGTGATCCGGGCCGCTGGCCCCGCCACCGTCAAGCTGGTGTTCGTGGACTTCCAGGTGGAGGGCAGTGAGCAGTGCACGTACGACTACGTGGCTGTGCTTGGGGGGCCCGGCCCCGCCCAGGAGCACCACTACTGCGGAGGTGCCAGGCCCCCCACACTTGTGTCCCTGGGCCACGAGCTGCAGGTGGTCTTCAAGTCTGACTTCAACATCGGAGGCCGCGGCTTCAAGGCCTACTACTTCTCAGGTGGGAGGACTGCAGCGAAACCCCCAGGGCTCTGTGCATGCTGGGGGGTAGGGGAGGAGTTCTACTTTTCTGCCTCTGGGTTTGGCGCTTCCTGCTCTTTCTCTGCCTGAAATGTTCTAGCACACTCTTTCCTGCCTGGCTTTTGCCAAGGCACAAGCATGTCACCTCCTCTGTGAAGACTTCCTGATACCCTCTGATTTATTCTCTTCCTTCAGCTCCTTCGAGAAGTGTTTTCATAGCAGTGATCTAACGCTTGTCACTTCTGTATGTGGTTTGCATGTTGATCTCCTCTGCCTGACTGCGAGTTCCTATGGATTTATCTTTATACCTGATACATAGAAGACACTCAATTAAATGTTTGTATAAATGAATGAATGGACTCTTTGGAATTAAACTCTAGTGGAGGAGATGGAGAAGAAAACAGTGAATACTCACTGTGATCTGTGATATCTAATAGTAAGAATGATGGATGACTTCCTGGAGGAGGAGAGAATTGAACAATGCTTTGAAGGAGTTAAAGCTTCCCTGGTGGCTCAGAGGTTAAAGTGTCTGCCTGGAATTCAGGAGACCCGGGTTCGATCCCTGGATCAGGAAGATCCCCTGGAGAAGGAAATGGCAACCCACTCCAATACTCTTCTCTGGAGAATCCCATGGAGGGAGAAGCCTGGTAGGCTACAGTCCATGGGGTCACAAAGAGTCGGACACAACTGAGCAACTTCACTTTTCACTTTGAAGGAGTTAAACAGTGGCAGAAGGAAGGGAAGGGTGTTCAAGAAGTGAGTGGTTAGGCGCTTCAGTTGTAGCCGACTCTTTGCAAACCTAGGGACTGTAGCCTGCCAGGCTCCTCTGTCCATGGGATTCTCCAGACAAGAATACTGGAGTGGGTTGCCGTGCCCTCCACCAGGGGATCTTCCCCACTCAGGGATCAAACTCATGTCTCTTACATCTCCTGCATTGGCAGGTGGGTTCTTTACCACTGGGCCACCAAGAAAGTCCAAGCAGAGGGATCAGCATATGGCATGGAGGACAGAGAGGGTTTGTGTGCCCATAGTACTAGGAGATGTTTGGTGAGGCTGGAGGTGGGGCTCAATGAAAAGGGGCAAGGTCATGAACCATCTTGCCTGTCAAGTCCAAGTTTGGACTCAACTCCGAGGACAGGTATTAGCCATTTTTATTGAATTCCTAGCAGGGTCAACACTCAGGCAATGGATTGCCCATTGGAGTGAGAGTCCCAGTTTTCAGCTAGCTACAGTTTAAAGCAGGCTTTGGGATTAATTGTCTGGCTTTCTGCATGGTGCCCACAACCTGCCGGGGTGGTTTTAGGATCCCTATGGTGCCTGCTGCCCAAGCTGTGGTTGCAGAAGATGACAGTCTCCACCCTTCTCACCGTTGCTCCTTTGGACTTGCTCTCCCCAATCCAGGAGAATGCCAGGAGGTGTACACGGCGGTGCGGGGCAACTTCTCCAGCCCGCAGTACCCCAGCTCCTACCCCAACAACATCCGGTGCCACTGGACCATCCGCCTGCCTCCTGGCTACCGGGTCAAGGTGTTCTTCTTAGACCTGGAACTGGAGGAGCCCAACAGCCTGACGAGGACCTGCGACTTTGACCATCTAGCAGCCTTTGATGGGGCCAGTGAGGAGGCGCCTCTGCTGGGGAATTGGTGTGGCCACCACCTGCCACCGCCAGTCACCTCAAGCCACAACCAGCTCCTGATTGTGCTGCACACGGACCGTAGCACCACCCGCAGGGGCTTCTCTGTGGCCTACATTGGAGGTCAGCTGGGGTAGAGGGTGAGGGTGTGCTTGTGGGGGAAGGCGAGGCTGGGGTCCCAGGACTTTGCAGTCTCCTTCCTCCATCCCTCTTTCCTCTATTGCACCAATTTCTCTGGTGGCTACATCACTGCCGACTCCTGCCCTGGGACCTCTGAGGCTGCACCAGTGTGACTGCTTATTTTCACTATTATAGTGCCCTATTTTTCTAGCTTCCAAATCTACGATTCCCAATTCCTCTCTATCTGTCTCTTTCCTCCATGGGCCCCTGGCTTGTCTTGTGGTATGGTTGATTCTCTGTATCCAGGGGCAATGCACAAAATATGGTAATACGATTTATGTTCATAATGCTGAACAACCTTGCTTGTACAGTCATAAGTCCTGACTGACAGTGGTTTGAAAAACTACTGATCTTTCAAGACCTTTGATTTCCTTTTATAACAAGAAGTCTAGAGCTAGTCAGCTGCTGTATTGGTTCAGGGACTCAACAATATCCAAGTTTGCATGTCTGAGATTCTCTCAGCCTCATGACCACAATATGGCTGCCGCAACTCCAGGCAATATGTCCGTGTTCAAGTCTGGAAGAGGGTAGGGGAAGTGCCAGCCACAAAAGTCCTTTTATCAGGAAAGTAAAAGCATTTTTGGAAGCACTCAAATTTCTTCTTCTTGATCTTATTATTTCAAGCTTCATCATATGGCTGTGCCTAGCTGCAGAGTTGGCTAGGGAACTTGGCACTCAGCTTTTCCATCCTCCATAGTGCCAGTTAGATTTGCCAGCTGACAGCATCTACCATCTATCCCCTCCTCTCACCACCCGTCCCAGGGCCATGGGCCCAGAAAAGCCTGTCCTCTGGACCCACTTTGCCCTCTACCTGACCAGGCTAGAGCCTCTTATGCAGGTGTAGAAACGGAGATGCAAAGAAAGGACCTTGATGTCACGCAGGCAGCAGTGGCACAGGCAAGGCTAGAACTCACACTCCTGCTTTTTGTGTGGCTGAGCAGGGCCTGGGGGGAGGCTCGTGGCTGAGCTCAGACAGACTAGGACCACATTCAAATGCTGCTGGGCCTTCCTGGTGGCTCAAACAGTAAAGAATATACCTGTAATGCAGGAGACCTGGGTTCGATTCCTGGGTTGGGAACATCCTCTGGAGAAGGGAATGGCAACCCACTCCCGTATTCTTGCCTGGAGAATTCCATGGACAGAGGAGCCTGGTGGGCTACAGTCTATGGGGTTGTAAAGAGTTGGACACAACTAAGTGACTAATGCACACACACACATTGATCATCCAGTGGGGCTGACCGGTAGGGGAAGGAACCAGGAGAGCTGCAGCAAGCTAGCGGCAGCGAAGTGACCTGAGCAGACCCTCCCTCTGTCTGCTTCAGTCACCTCCACCCAGAAACATGCAGGAGGACTCTTCCTCTGTTAGAGTGCCCTCTTCCTGGATGGCACTTGGAGATCCAGGTGCCATGAGCTCTGCCACAGCTGGCTGACAGGTCTCAGTAAACTGAAGATACCAGCTGAAGGAGCTGCAAAGTCCCCTTTGTTCAGATGGGCTTATTTCCAGGCCTGGGTTCTCTCCCAGCTGTGTGTGATCTTGGACAAGCCCCTTCTCCTTTTGGTCCCTCCAGAGACAGAGGGTGGGCCTCTCCTTTCCTGGCTCCTGTTTCAGATGCAAGGGCCCCACTCCCGCCCACCCCCTTTCTCCCTGATGCCCTTGGGAGCCTGGGGTCAGACAGGGCATTCGTGCTGGGCCAGGATCCAGATGCGGCCCAGGCTGTCGGCGGCCTCCCGGCTGGAGGACGGCCTCAGCATCAATCAGGGGTGACACACAGTTCAGCGCCACCAAGATCATCGTGGGAGACGGCAGGCCCATAAATCCCCGCCTGCCCAGACACCAGAGGCTGAAATATGTCTGAGGCGTTTCCCGGAGAGGGGTTGAGAGTTCCTGGCCTCTGCCTGCCAGCTCCTTCCTTTTCCTCCCTCCCGCTCCCCACCCCCACGTCCTTCCTCCTAACCTCACCCCTGCCCCAGCAAACACCGCCCCCTACACACCCGCATGCACACACACATGCACACACAGTCTCCCACAGACCCAGACTCTTGGAGTCAGACCGTCCTGCTGGGAGAGGGTGCGGGGGCTCCCACACAGGGTGAAGAGAGCAGGAACCGTGGAATCTTTACAGGTTAAAATGCCAGCTTGGACACTGCAGACAGTGTCACCTCTCAGAGCTCGGAGCTCTAAAACTGTAAAACGGACTTAGACGTGTCTGCCTCATGGGGTTGGTATGAGGAGGGAGAATAAGGCTTTCTTCACCACTCTTTTCAAACTGCAGTCCCTCCCGCCCCTACACCAACTCCACCCATGCATACATGCTGCTCTCCTCGTCTCCATCTTTTTCTTTCCTTGATTTTCCTACTCTGACACTTAGGTGTATTTTACATATTTATTGCTCCCTCATCCAACTAGAATATAAGCTTCAAGAAGGTAGGCATGTGAGGCTGGTTTTTTTCTTTTCATTTCTATATCTGGCATTCAGGATAGTGCCTGGACATCGTAGGCTGTAAATACTTGTTAAATGATTGAATGAATTGCCTGGTATATGGCAAACATGATCAGCAAATAGTAGCTTCTATTATGATTAACAAAATTCATTCATTCAATCGTATATTCACCTTTCAAGCTCTGGGCTTAGAGGACTCTGAGAAGTAGGAATGGTCCCTGCCCTGAACTCATAGCCTAATGGAGTTAAGTGGAGAAAGACATGTAAATATGTCCTTGTAGGACTGCATATGAACCATTCACTCTCTGGGCCTCGGTTTTCCACCCACCACCCTTTGGCCAGGGGCTTGAAGAAGGTGGGGGGGGGGGTCAGACTGCCTGCCCGCAGGGCCTCCAGCTCCCCTCTCCCATCCATCCCCAGTGGTGCCCATGAACGTGAGCTGCACCCGCACCGACTTCCAGATCCTGATCTCTGCACAGGCGCTGGCCCCACTAGAACGGACCAAAGTCTACCTGGGAAGCCGGAGCTGTGCCGCCCAGGAGATGGGCAGCAACTTCCGGATCCAGGCCCGCTTTGACACCTGCGGCACTGAGTCTCAGGTAGGGGGATGAGGGCTGGCACGAGGCTGGGGCCCTGATCCCTGGGGAGAGGCACCTGCCAGACTGGAGAATTCAGCTTCTCTTCCTGGCTCTGGTCATCACACCTGCTGGATATGGAACTCAGCCTCTCCTTCTCCTCATCACACTTGTTCAATGTAGACACAACAAGGAGCTCAAGTAGGGGAGATGGAGAAGGGTGATCCTGCTGCACGACCTGCTGACGACCAACAGCCCCTACTGGAGGCCCCTCTGTCAAGGTCCTGACTGTTTCTGGAGGCTTTCCTGCTCTCCCCTGTCCTCCCTGGACCTCCCCAGGGCCACACAGTCCCCACCTCTAACATACAGAGGTGTTTGAGTGCTACTGCCTCCTGCCTGCCCACCCCCTCCCTGGGAGGGGGTCCTTTGGACTACCTTGTGATCCAAATCCTTTTCTGGTTTCCACAAAACAAAAGAGCCCTTCAAGAGACAGGATTCACCTCCCTCCAAAGGCAGCGAGGTATGCAAATGAAGATTTTCTACTGTCCTTGTATTTTGGAAGCCTGGAACCCAGGTTTGGGGCCTTTAGTATCACTGGGTGGCTGCCCAAGCACCCTGGGTGTTTGTATTCTTAGGGGCAGGTTGGAAAGGGGAAAGGCCATGGTATCTGAGGATTCGTGATTTGGCAGAATCACATGATTTCCAACAAACCATGTTTCCCCCACACCCAGCATTAACCAAGTGTGTACCTCTGGCTCTTCCAGTTCACCTTCCGCTCCCCCAGCCTCCTGGCAACCACCATCTTTTTGACCTGAGTAGAGAAGAAGTGGGAGTCAGTCTTGGCTGCCAAGATAATCTGCCCTCACCTCTACTCTATGCCCTAAATCCCCGAGCGGTTTTCTTTAGGGGCAGAACCACATTCCATAGAATCATAAGATGATGGGGACAGAGAGCCCCAGAAGCAGGGAATCATGACATCTAGAACCAAGAACTCCTAGACACTCAGGCTCTCAGAGTTGCAGAACCTCTGCTAGAACTTAGAGCCTCATAATCATAGAAGCTTGGCATCAATACTATGGAAACATAAAAGCCGGGAACCTTAGACTCATGGGTTCTTAGTGTAACACATATAAGTCGTAGACCCATGAGGACCAGTCTCTGCATTGAGTTGCTTTCAAAGATGCACAGTTCAGGTGGCCAAAGGCAGGACAAGCTTTCTGTGCGTGCGTGCTTTGTTGCTTAATCATCTCTGACTCTTCGCTACCCTAGGGACTGTAGGCTGCCAGGCTCCTCTGTCCATGGGGTTTCCCAGGCAAGAATACTAGAGTGGGTTGCCATTTCCTTCTCCAGGGGATCTTCCCGACCCAGGGATTGAACTTGTATCTCTTGTGTCTTCTTCATTGGCAGGAGGATTCTTTACCCCTGTGCCACTTGGGAAGCCCCTAACCTTTCTGTACTTTTCTTAAAAACCACAGAGACTTGATCTCATAACCATAACACCACGTATGTGTGGACTCTCTTTCCTCAAGTTTCACTCATTAAAAACCCCTGAAACTTTCCCCCACACCCGTTTTACGTGGTTTTCCCTCCATTCTTTATTATGTAGATTTGCTTTGGCCCTTTCACTGGGTCCACTTTCACTCTCAGGTCCTGTCTCTCCCACCCTCTCAATTCTTTGTCACAAAACTTCAGGACTCTGGTCCTCCTCAGAGAGTCCGGTGGCAAGACAGGCTGAGGGCACGAGGCAGAAGACTCCTCTGGGGTCACGGTCTCAGAGCCTTTTGGAAGCCCAGAGTTGGGAGAGACCTACAAGGTCGCCTGGTCCACAGAAGTCCAGATCTGTAGCTCCCCTTCAGTCTCTTCCCGAAAGGGCTGCCCAGCATCCCGTGATGGCAGATTCCTCCTGTGCACTTGCACTTTCTAGGCAGCTTTGATTTTTAGAAGAGTCTCAGCTCATAAGTCGGAGAAGGCAATAGCGACCTACTCCAGTACTCCATGGAAAATCCCATGGATGGAGGAGCCTGGAAGGCTGCAGTCCATGGGGTCACAAAGAGTCAGATACGACTGAGTGACTTCACTTTCACTTTTCACTTTCACGCATTGGAGAAGGAAATGGCAACCGACTCCAGTGTTCTTGCCTGGAGAATCTCAGGGACAGGGGAGCCTGGTGGGCTGCTGTCTATGGGGTCGCACAAAGTCAGACATGACTGAAGCGACTCAGCAGCAGCAGCAGCAGTTCATAACTAGGACTTCCCAGGTGGTGCTAGAGGTAAAGAACCCGCCTGCCAATGCAGGAGACTTAAGAAATGTGGGTTCAGTTCCTGGGTCGGGAAGATCCTCTGGAGGAGAGTATGGCAACCCACTCCAGTATTCTTGCCTGGAGAATTCGATGGACAGAGGAGCCTGGCAGGCTATATAGTCCATTGGGTTGCAAAGAGTGGGACACTACTGAAGTGATTTAGCACACATGCACTGCTCAACAGTAACGGAACCAGACAGGGCAGTTGGGGAGGTCTGAGAAGTGTAATGGCTGCTCGAGATTTGGGGAGAGTATCCCAGCATAACTGCAGTCTCCAGTCAAGACCACAACAGACTATCTGTCAAAACATTGTCCCTCAGTCCCCAGGCCCAAAGCCCCACCATCTCAGGGCATCT
The DNA here is from genome assembly GCF_019923935.1 of Bubalus bubalis. Taxonomy (NCBI): domain Eukaryota; kingdom Metazoa; phylum Chordata; class Mammalia; order Artiodactyla; family Bovidae; genus Bubalus; species Bubalus bubalis. The sequence continues at coordinate 91,768,691 of NC_059162.1, forward strand.
GGACTCCTGTCTCCTTCATCCATGCAGGTGGGGAGGGCAGCAGTGTGACAGGCTCCCCACATCTCACTCCTCAGTGGCTCTTCCCAACCCCTGGGTGATGAAGCTGGACTGACCTGGACTCAACCACAGGGATACAGAATCACTGCAGACACACTGGGCCAAAAGATTCCAGAAGGAAAGTCACATCACACCAGGGAGATGGCATCTCACAGGGAGGCAGGAGACTGGCTTCTGGCCCTAGCTCTGGGCAAATTATGGCTTTGCTGGGCCTCAGTGGCCACATCTGTGAATTGCCAAGGAAGGGAGATTAAACATCTCCCAAGGAAGGGAGATGCCCTGAAAGTCCCCTTTGGTTCTACATTCTTTGGTTTGAGTGAGGTGTGGTAGTTAACAGCACAGTTAAGAATCGAGCAGCTCTGGGGAGAATATATTCCCTGTCACTTGGGTGCTGTGTGGCCTCAGACAAGGGATTTAACCTCTGGGCCTCACTTTCCTCATTCGGCAAATGGCGATATTAATGGTACCAATTAGAGAAGGTTGTCATGAGCATTAAATGAGATAATGCACTTAAAGGCAGAGCCTGGAACATGGCAAATGTCCCTGTTGTTACAGTTGCTATCTTTCATAGATTCCACCTCCCTGAAGCCAGAGCAAATACTGACCCATCGAATCTGATACTGTCCTTCCAGATATCCTGGTAGTGCCCCTTTTACAGGTTGGAGAAGGGGCCTGAAGCTGTGAGTGGGAAGGAGTCAGTGGCCAAGCTGGGACTGGAACCCCGACTCTGGAGTTCTGCCCCCTTGGCACTGAGTCCCCACATCGCTAGGGCAGCAGGGGCAGTCCTGGCCCCCTTAGGTGTGAGCAAGTGCCTCTTGACCCCCACAGAGAAGAAATAACACCTCAGTGATCGTCAGCGTGCTGTACATCGACTTCTCAGCCGGTGGGCGGGAGGACACCCATGAGTACGAGGTCCGCTGCGAGCCGCGCCGCAAGGAGGCCTCTGCGCACCTGCTGTCCGGCTCCCACTGGCTCAGGCCCTATGCTGCCACGGCCGAGCACCTTCAGGAGGCACCCCCCAGGGACCAGGCGGAGTCGCTAGAGGGCCCCGTGGCCATGGTGGCCCAGGACACCAGTGACATCGTCTTCCTGGGCCTTTGCATCCTGGCCGGAGTCCTCATGGTGATTGCCATCGTGGTCCTCATGCTGCTGTAGGTGGGGAGGGTAGGACCTGGCATCTGACACCCCTGGGACCCCACAGTAGGGATGAGAGCAGGTCTTATTGACTTGTTAGTGACCATGGACAAGTCACTACCTTCTCTCTGAGCCTCAGTTTCCCGGAGCCCTTGACTCTGCCCTACTTCTCTTGGTACAGAGCTGGCATGAGGCTCAGAGAAGAGCATAAATGGATAAGAGCTGTGTAAACTATAGCCTGCCATGCACATGTGTGCAATTGTTTTCGTTGTTATTAATTTTAAAGATTTTCTGCTATAGAAAGAACCCTCCTGTGTGTGTTATTTGTCAGTGTATACAGTTGTGGTCACTGGCGACAGAGGTGATAAAATTGACTTGTAACTTGTATGAGAACTTCACCATCTCAGGATACAAATAAGTCACCTCCTGATTTTCCAACTAATTGCTCATCCTAAGCCTTCATTAGTGGGAAATTCAGTATCCATTCAGGGGCCTCCACTCTCCTGAACTGATCCAGGAACCCCGAGGACTTGTCTAAAGCAGGCCAGTCCTGCCTCCAAACTCCAGGAAGAGAGAGGATTGTGGAAGGTGGGCTGTGTGCATCCTGACAGACGCCAGTCCACCCAGGTGGGCAGAGCCCTGCCTGTGGACACCCACCCTGGACTCAGTAATGGGACTGGAGACTGAGGACTGGCAGCTCTTCCATGCTGGTGTTTTTCCTTAAATATTTAGTGATCTTTGGGGCTTACCAGGTGGCGCTAGTGGTAAAGAAACTGCCTGCCAATGCAGGAGATGTAACAGATTGGGGGGTGGGGCTCAATCCCTGGGTCGGGAAGATCCCCTGGAGATGGGGATGGCAACCCACTCCAGTATTCTTGCCTGGAGAATCCCATGGACAGAGGAGCCTGATGGGCTACAGTCCATAGCATCACACAGAGTCAGACATGACTGAGGCGACTTAGCAGGCACGCATGCATAGTGATCCTGGCCTGAAACGCTGATTGAAATCCCGTTTGTCTCTGCCCTCATCCTTAATGTCAAGCTTAGCTCACCAGCCCATCCCTTTCCTCCAGATGACTTTTCTTTGGATCCCTCTGACCTTTCCCTGTTATTGGACTTCACTAAGAGATACTCCAGTCTACTGAGAGCTACTCCAGTCCACCCACGTTTTTCCAGGTTTACACCACAGTGAGCGGGGGTTGGATTCCCAGTGCTTTCCTGTGAGAATATCTCTGGCATCCTTATGATAATTCTCTTGCCCTCCCCAGAGCACTATATATCAAGAAGTGGAGCAATCTTGTTAACGAATAATAAACAAAAAATACATTTATAATACATCACTTTCCCTTGTTCACCTTTATATTTGCATAATGAATCACTCAAGTGAGTCCTTTCATGACACCAGAAATTGACTGTGCTGACCACTGGCATCAGTGTGAAAACTTGTAGTCCCACCCACTGATTTCTAGCCCTGTGACTATTAAAGTCTTAGGCGCCAGGCACACAGGGAAGAGCAGGTCAGAGGAGATTCCTAACTTCTAGATGCTTATAGTCGAGCGTAACCAAATCCGGGAGAGGGAGGCCAGACGAGTTGATAACTTGCAGAGGAAAGAACTAGAGAGAAAAGAGCTGATAAAGTAAGACATGAATTAAAGAAGGGAAAAAGAGTAGTCTGGACATTGGGAGAACTCGGTTCAAGTCCACACTTCTTTCTAACTGAGTGAGCCTGAGCAAGGTACTTTGACTCTATGGACCTTGATATCCCCACCTGCAGAATGGGACCACAGTTCCTGGCTTGCCCTGAGGGTGTGGCAACATGATGAACTAGAGGTCTGTCAGGGTCATGTGCCAGCAGGAGACTCTGGGGTGTTGGGAGAAGAGGCCCCAGGCTCTTTCTCTCCCACCAACCTTCTTACTCTCAGACTCCTCAAGCCACTGAGCCGGGCTTCCTTCACCAGCCTGAGTTGTGAACACCTCACAAACTTCCCAGGTCTCAATTTCCCTGAATGGGCAAGACTGGACACACAGCATGCCCTTTTTGAGGACACCTTTGGGGTTCTGTCCTCCAAGTACTATGGGGCTAGATTTTAGGGTGGCATCTGGACCCAAGCTCACCTTGTCCTTATCAGCTCATCAGAGTGGGGGAGATGATAGCCCAGCCTGTGACTGGGCTCAAGATGGGATGGTGTGTGTGCACCAATCTGGGAGTCTCAATCTCCACCCTCAGCTGCCAATCTTCAAGCACTCCAGCATGGAGGCCAGAGCTACGGCTTTGCAGACAGACCATCCCCAATTGAACTTCGGCTCCACTACTTGCTAGCTATGTGACCTTGGGCAGGTCACCCCATCTCTTTTAGCTCAATATTGTCACCTGCAAAGTGACGCCAACTTCATCAGTCCTGGGGGGATTAAGTGAGATAATGCATGACAAAGCCCAAGTCAACAAAACTCTCACTTAATACCATTGACTTATGAATGTGACCTTGGGGGAGCCCGTTTCCTTCTCTGGCCTCAGTTTCCCTATTTCCGAAATGTGACGTGCATCACTATCACCCCCAGTACCATCACTATCATCACTACTATTCTTAAGCACCCTACATGGCAGGGATTTAAGACATGTCATCCCACTTAAGCCAACTTCTGAGGTAAACACAATTGTCTCCATTTTACAGCTGAAGAAACTGAGGCTTGGGGAGGGAAAGTGCTGTGCCTAAGGTCACATGGCTATGTTACGTTGAAACTAGGCTAAGAGAGACAGCGCATTCCTGAGCTGGGGGCCTATGTAGTGAGCTGGAGCCTCTTGAGACCTCAGGCGAACGGTCTCAAACACAAGGACTGTGCCCACTTGGGAAAGGACTGGACTAGCAGAGAAAGAGAGGATGGTTTTGTCTTCACAAACGTGCCCAGATACTGCCATTCCCAGCCCTCTGGGCAGCCAGCACACTGATTATCCTGCGTGAGCCACAGGAAATGACAGTCTTTATGACAGTGCAGTGTCTCCAGAAATGAAAGGGCTGAAATGATACCTATTAGCCAGTGCACCCCGGCCCTGGAAGTGTCGGCATGGGAAACATGGTGCAGCTTTCCTGCTCACCGACTATTTCCCCTTTTCAGAGGGCAAGGGTCTGCGGAGAAAGCCGGGCTTAGACCCCAGGTCCCTCCCTATTGGCATGTGGCCTTGAAATGTGCCTTCCCCAGCCCAGAGCTTGGGCTCCTCCAGACAGCCTGGGTCAGCAGGGCCCTGCAATCGATGAGGGAGCCCTTGCAAATGGCTGTGCTGATCCTCGAAACACCTCTTCTGGCCTGTAGGTCAGGCAGACCGGGGTTCATTTCCAGTTCTTTCTCTGACTCTATGCAACCTTGGGCAGGTTGTTTAACTTCTCTGAACCTCAGTTTCTTTATTTGCAGAATGGGGAAAGAAAGACCTTACTTATGAGGTCACTGTGAGGACTGCAAGAGCAAGGGAGCGCACGCCACATGGGGCCTCCTCCTGGGTCATTCAGGAGGTGGTTGCTGGCAGCTGCTTCTCTCAGGACAGTGCTGGAAGCAGTCCCTGTGTCCTTGGCTTCAGAATGAAGCCCACCGGACCAAGAGGGCCATGGGGTCACTCTTGGCAGTTGATGCCTTCTCCTGGGACACAGCCCACCATGTAGAAAGGCTCTTGAACTGTTGGTTCCATGCACACTGTTGGGGAGTAAGCCAGCTGGGCACAGTGAGCTCATGAGCCAAGTTCATGTCTGTTTCTGCCACTACCTGGGCAAGTAACCTTGGTCTGTCGACCCATTGGTTCTCTGGGTCTCCTTAAGAGACACTACTCTAGCACCCACCATAAGCCCGGAACTGGGCCAAGGCACTGGGATCCAGAGAGAAGTGAGGCAGAGACGGTGTCAGAAGTTGGACTTAGAAGTAGGGTTCTCAGCTTGGCTCTGCCGTAACCTCTCCAGATCTCAATTTCTTCATCTGTAAATTGGGAATAATAGTAGAAGGATTTTTTTGAAGTTTATGCCAGGCCTTTTTCTAGATTTTTTTGGTATTTACTTTCTCCTTTAAATCTCTAAACGATAACTATGATTATTCTTTATTCAAAGAAACAGTGGAGGCAGGATTCAAACCCAGGCACTAGATCTGTCTGCAGATCCAGACCTAACAGGAGGACAGATGAGGAGAGTCAATAAGAAAAACAGGTAACAACCAAAACTCACATTTGTAGCTGTAACAAAAAATATTTTATTATTTTTAAATGTTTTTTTCTTTCTTTTTCTTTTTTTAATGGGCAGAAAGGAACTTAAAAAAAAATATTTGTTTGGCTGCGTCGAGTCTTAATTGCAGCACATGGAATCTTCACTGCATCGTGCAGGATCTTTTGTACAGATTCTCTCTCCTTGTGGTTCACGGGCTCTGGAGCTCACGAGGCTCAGTAGCTGCAGCACACAGGGCTTAGTTATTCCAAAGCATGCGGGATCTTCCCAGATCAGGGATCGAACCCATGCCCCCTGCATTGCAAGGCAGATTCTTATCCATTGGACGACCAGGGAGGTCCCCAAAGTACATTTCAGATATTAATATTAAACACTTTGTGCCTCGTGTTCTAAGAACCTGAGCACTTCCCATAAGCTAGTTCCTTTAATCCTCATAATAATGCTGTGAAGCAAGAGTACTGTTATGAGGCCCATTTCACAGATGAGGAAACTGAGGTGCTGAGAAGTTGAGTAACTTGCTTGAAGTCACAGCTTATAGCTCCCATTAAAAAAAGGCTGATGCTGATAGTATGAATTGTTCTACACATGCTTGTTTAGGCCTCCCAGGAGACGAGCTTGGGCAGAGAAGGTGGTGTCCCACCTACAGTCGTATCACTAGTTAGCGGTGGAGCCAGGCTTCCAATCAGGGGTCTGATTTCAGAGTCTGGCAGTGCCAGCACTTCGGGGCACAGTGCCCAGTGTGGAGCATGACTGCGGTAAGTAATGACCAGTCCCAGCCTGAAGCTGCAAAATGATTTGGGATTCCCAAGGCCCCAGAGAGGCCCTGACAAACTGCTGCCCCATCACGGGTGCCTGGTCAAAGGCGGCTCCCAGTGGAGCCTTCCAGAAACCCGTGGCCACCCTGGCCTGCTGTTTCGTCCCTGAAGGCCTGGAATGCATGGTGCCCAAAGCCAGGCCCAGCTGCCCTAGACACTGAGCCTAGGGCCTCCCAGGGCTACTCCACATTCCCCTCTGAAGTCAGCAAGGCTCTAGACTGGCTCCTTCCCAGAAAATCAGTGGGCTCACTGCCCTCTGCTGGCTTCCTCCAAGCCCACCCAGGCTCTAGGAAGGCTGCTCCAGCCATCTTAGCACCCTGGCTCCACCTGAGCATGCCTGGCCAGCTCTGGGGGCTATGCTGCAAAGAGCCTGGACACCATCTTTTGGTCTTGCTGCAGAAATGGAACTATAACAGTAATTGCTCCTGCTCACTGAGTCCCCAGGCATGCAGGTGCCCCACCCCCTCTAATCTGCACAACCACCCCATTTTACATATGAGGAAGCTGAGGCTCAGCCAGGCTGAGGAGTTTACCAAAGACCACCTGCTGGTAAGTGGTTGAGAGGGAACTTGAATTCAACTCTTTCTAGGGGCTCTTTCCACAAAATCAAAACCACATGGAATCTCCCAGATGGTCTTTCTGATGTTTATGCCAAGAATATTCCCTTCAGGATATTCATCCATGCCTTTGAGTACCTGATCCTGAACTTACGGGTGCTGGGGAAACAAGGCAATATGAATGGTGTGGGTAACCTGCTCCTAAACCAACAGGGACACAAGGCGGGTGAGCACTAGGACCAGCAGAGGAGCCTCAGCACCGCCTGGAAGCAGGGAGGGTCCCCTGGAGGTGGTGGCGCCTGGGCAGGGTCCTGGGGAATGCGGAGGCCCTGAACAGGGGAAGGGAAAGAGAGGGCGGGGAGGAAGGGCTCTTCAGGCAGGACGTGGCTAGAGATTAAAGACTGGGGATCCCCAAGTCCACCAGGTGGGAGTGGAGGTGGAGGTGACAGAGAGTGGAGGTGATAGGCCAGAAGCGCAGGTGGGGACAAAGCCTGGCTGTTGAGATTCTTCCCACACAGCAGGGCCAAGGCCTGGGGGATCTGGGATGGCCACGTCAGGCTCCCCGAATCATAAATCCTGTGCACTGGCTTTATAGCTGAAGCCTGGACAGAAGGCAATTGGCCTATGGTCACCCAGTAGAGTGGGAATCACACCCAAGTTGCCTGACTTCAAGGGACATTCTGTCCCTGCAGTACAATCTCATGGCCCTTCCTCCTTCCTGGGGGGTGAGTTTCTACCTGATCACCATGGGTAGCCATCAGGGACCCCAACCCCTGGGATTCCCCTGGCAACTCTGTTGACAAGGCCCCACCCGCATCACCTGGATGAGGGAGTTTCCCTGTCTTTGAATTCAAACACAAACAAACCCCAAACAGAAACTGCCCCACACCTGAGCTCCAGGTATTCACAGCCCAAGCCTGTGGGGTGTACACACCTTTTGGCTCACACGCAGGAGAGGGAAGGAAGCTGTTTGAATATAAAAACTCCTCTGGATGAGTGCCCAGCATTTTACAGTTTGCAAACTGCTTTCCCCAAACATTCTGTTCTTTGATCCTCACACCTGTCCTGAGAAGGAGGTGTTGCCCATTTTGCAGAGGGGGAACCTGAGGCCTGAGAAGTAAAGTGATGTGCTCAAGGTCACCCTGAGAGCTACTGATGGAGCTAAGGTTAGAAACAAGCAACTTCAGGAGGCTGTGCGTGCTGAGCCCACATCAACCAGGCGGCTCGATCCTGATGAGTGTGGGGGGTAAAGCCAGGAGCCCTTCGGTCTGGATGGGACACAGGAGGTGCCACTGGGGCTGGGTCCTTCAAAGATGCACCGCAGTCACCAGGCAGAATGGGAGGAGGGCTTTCTGGGCAGAGGGAACAGCGTGAGCAAAGGCCTGGAGATAGGAAACCTGGAGGATGGTCCCAGACAGGGAGTATTCCAAAAGGGCTGGTGTACAGGGGCTGTGGGGCCAAGAAGGTGGCTCTCCTCCATCCCAGGGGCCCTTTTCTCCCTTCCTCTGTCTCCCAGCTGCCTCTGTCAACATCTGCTTTTCTGTCATTGTCAGCGTTCAGATCTGTCTCCTCCATCATTCTGGAAGCTTCTGGAGGTCAAGGACCCTATCCAGTTCATCTCTGTGTCCTTGTCCTCTAGCACAAGCCTGGGCTGGCACAGAGATATAGTCTGTGAATGAATAAGAATGAATAAATGAATGAGCCCACAGTGCTGGTTGCATATGAAATAGCAGCCAACAGCGTTTTGAATATCAACTGTGTGCTACCAGGTGCTTGGCTAACTGCTTTCTACATGTATCCTCTCTTTAATCCATTGATTTTATTATTCTCATAATCTCTGTTTTATACGTGAGGAGCCAGAGGCACAGAGAGGTGAAGTAACCAGAGCAAAATCACAAAGCCCAGAAGTGTCTCTGGACTTCAAACCTAAGCCACAGGCTCATCTGAGACAGTTTGCACATGTTCTCTGGTGGCTCAGATGGTAAAGAATCTGCCTGTAATGCAGGAGATCCAGGTTTGATTCCTGGGTCGGGAAGATTCCATAGAGAAGGGAATGGCTATCCTCTCCAGTATTCTTGTTTGGAGAATTCCATGGATAAAGGAGCCTGGTGGGCTACAGTCCAGGGGGTCACAAAGAGTCTGACACAACTGAGTGACTAACACTTCTACTTTCACAGGCACATGGAGCGATGTCCTCCTGCACACGCACATGTACACACACATGTATGCACACACATGTACACAGATGCACACAGGGTGGATATCCAGGCCACAGGCCCGTGCTCTTGGGCACCCACTCCTCCCTGGGTTCACTTATGGATGGCGGGGCCTGGTGCCAGGCCTAGGAAAGGCGGCTGGGAAGGAGTCAGGGGGACTCTAAGCCTCTCACTCCCTTCTCCTCCGTTGCAGCTCGCTGTCTTTAGGCACCTCCAGTTCTGTCAGGGTTGTGGAAATGCTTTCTCTACAATTGACCCTGTCCATACAATCCTCAACACAAAATGTTGGTTCCCCGTCATGAAGGAAGTGAAGACTTCCCGTCTGCCTATGGTGTAGCAGGCCCTGTGCCAGATCCCTTACTAACCGTGTCACTCCTGGAGAGGTTCCTCAGGATGCCCACGGTCACCCAGAGTCAGGGGTGGAAAGGGAGTTCCGATTTATGTGGGTGGGACCCTCCAGACCAGCATGTCCCTCACTGCTCAAGTTTCTCACTGGGACCCCCAAGCCTCTTTGAGGTCTGACAGAGGACAATCCAGCTACAGGGAGCAGAGTGGGGACCACAGAGGGGAAGGCCTTGCCTTAGGCCACGCAGCCAATGGAGAGGAGCCGGAACTAGGGCTAGCTGTGGGGACAGGTCACAAGAGCACATGTCCATCCAGCTGAAATTGAGGCTGGTTGGGGGCTAGTCTGAAGGTTTGGGGAAACCCTGCCTGGACACCTGTTGTCTTTGCCGGCTCCATCTCAAAGCCGAAGGGAACCCTGGAAGGAAGGGGCCCGCTGGGTGTGGGGTGTCCAGGCCAGGCCTGCAGTTCTGAACAGCAGGTGACTTGGTGTGCGTGCATCCCTGTACTGGCTTTCACACGCGCAGCCGCACAGGAGCTCCGCTGAGTGTGGCTGGGGGCACAGGTGCGAGGCGCTGCGTGTGGCTGCATGTGCGGGTGCGTTTGGAAACATATGTGCGGGTCTAACATTATGCCCACTGCACTCTCACGTGTGCCCGGCCTGCTTGGCTCTGTGAAACCCCTTCCCTTCCAGTGTCTCCTTTGATCCCCACCAAAGGGCTGTGAGGGGGTCGTGGAGAAAGGGAGGTTGAGAGGAAAGCAAGGGAGGGGTGTTTGACTGCAGGAGGTGGCTACGTGCGTGTGCTCACGTAAAGGGGTGCTCCTATGCATGTGTGTGCATGTGTGTGTACTCTGTCTGGAGGGGAGTGGGAGTGGTGATCCCTGAGGTCCCTCCTGGTTCTACTGAGCCTGTTCCCACAGAGATGTCGGGTTTGGGGTTTTGGGGCCCTGTGTGGGCAGGAGAGTGTGTACATGCCTGGTGAGAGAGAGGCCTTGTGTGCACTGTGGGTGTCTTCCTCCACCAGACAGTTCCTAAGGACCTGAGGCCTGAGGTGGGTAGGGGAGCCAGCCCAGAGGGTTGGACAGATGCTTTGGAGGCCACTTTGCCCACTCACCTGGCAGAGGGCTGGGTTGGCATTGGGCACAGCGCCACCTTGTGGGGCCGCAAGATGGGCTCTGCGGCATCCCAGGGAAGCTGATGACCTCCCTGGGGAGGATGGAATGTGACAGGGAAACATGGTCTGAGGGATCTGGCAGGTCAAACCACCAAGGAGCCGGCCTGAGCCACTGCATCCTGGTTGTGCCAATTTCCCAGTAGAAAAAATACTTTAAACGCCTCCTGGAAGGTTTTCTCCAACATCCCAGACGTGGCCCTGAATCCTCCTGGCACCCTTCACCTCGCTTTTAATCTTAAGTCCTATTACCGTTGCTGAGAAAGACAGACACTGACCAAATCCTTAAAACTGGTATGTGTGAAAGGTGATCAATTGTCCCAGCTTGCCTTGGCTTGCCAGGACCGAGGGGCTCCCCAGGACATGAGACTTTCAGTCCTAAAATCAGGGAAGCCTTGGGCATATTGGACTTGTTAGTCCCCCAGATGGGTGAGTGTGTCAAAGGGGCAACACCCAGTGCAGTGGAGACAATCTCCACTAGCTTAGTCTGAAGGATCTAAGGAGGCTTCTGCGCCCTCACCCAGCAGGGTCTTGGGCTATCTTGTCTGTCCTGGGAGTTTTGTTACCATCTCCGTGGTATTTGGTGACGCCCAGTCTGGGTCTCCACCCAGACCTCTCTCTTAGTTTCAGTCCTTGTCCCCTGCTCCAGATGACAGCTCCATGCTGCCCCACAGGACAAGTACCACACAAGCCGCCAAGGGAGTCACTGTGTTCCCTGAGCCTCTTCCCCTCCTGTGTTACTGTCTCAGTGAGTCACTCTGACAGATACCTGGGCTCATCTTTGATCCCTTCCCCTCCCTCCCTTCCCACATCCAGCCAGTCAATTGCACATGTCCCCATCTTTCCAGTGTGTTCCTGTCTCTCTCATCCCCACTGCCACCACACTGTCATTGGTAACCTCTCCTGGCCTCCCTGCCTCCAGCCATTGCCCTGAGTTCATCTAGACCGTGGACAGACCACGGAGTCTGGGCATGACTTAAAAATGAGTAAGAATGTTGGTTTGGACTTGGTTTCAGTTTCTAGGTCCTGAAAATTCTTGCCATTCTGGTCTGGGGACACTCCTTACCTACCCTGCACAGGAGGGATGGCGTAGGTCCCCTTTATGTCCTTCAGGGTCTGTCTGGGCCCTGACTGGAGGCCCCTCTATTTCACCTGGGGATCTTCCTGCCCAGGCCACTCCAATGCTCCCCATTGTCCTCAGGATGAAGCTGGAGCTCCTCAACCTTGCCCACAAGGCCCTGATGACCAGCTGCCATCATCCTCAGAGTGATACTTAAATCCATTGCTCTACCTGTATCCACTGTGCTGCTGGTTTTCTAACACTGTTCTGTAGAGAAAGATGATATGTGTATAATGGGATGTGTGTGTGTGTGTGTGTGTGAATGCTGTGTGTATGGTGGTATTTGTGTATGTGATAGTTGTGATGATGGTGTGTGGTGGGGTGATGTGTGTGGTGGTGAGGATGGTGTGTGGTGGTTGAGGTAATGGTATGTGTGGTGGTGGTGTGATGTGTGTGGTGGTGGTTGAGGTGATGGTGTGTGTGGTGGTGGGGGTGATATGTATGGTGATGAGGATGGTGTGTGTGGTGGTTGAGGTAATGGTGTGTGTGGTGGTGGGGATGGTGTGTGTGGTGGTTGAGGTAATGGTGTGTATGGTGGTGGGGATGGTGTGTGTGGTGGTTGAAGTAATGGTGTCTCTGGTGGTGGGGATGGTGTGTGTGGTGGTTGAGGTAATGGTGTGTGTGGTGGTGGGGATGGTGTGTGTGGTGGTTGAGATAATGGTGTGTGTGGTGGTGGGGATGGTGTGTGTGGTGGTTGAGATAATGGTGTGTGTGGTGGTGGGGATGGTGTGTGTGGTGGTTGAGATAATGGTGTGTGTGGTGGTGGGGATGGTGTGTGTGGTGGTTGAGATAATGGTGTGTGTGGTGGTGGGGATGGTGTGTGTGGTGGTTGAGATAATGATGTGTGTGGTGGTGGGGATGGTGTGTGTGGTGGTTGAGGTAATGGTGTGTGTGGTGGTGGGGATGGTGTGTGGGCTGGTTGAAGTAATGGTGTCTGTGGTGGTGGGGATGGTGTGTGTGGTGGTTGAGGTAATGGTGTGTATGGTGGTGGGGATGGTGTGTGTGGTGGTTGAGGTAATGGTGTGTGTGGTGGTGGAGGTGATGTGTGTGGTGGTGAGGATGGTGTGTATGGTGGTTGAGGTGATGGTGTGTATGGTGGTGGTGATGGTGTGTGTGGTGGTTGAAGTAATGGTGTCTGTGGTGGTGGTGATGGTGTGTGTGGTGGTTGAGGTAATGGTGTGTGTGGTGGTGGAGGTGATGTGTGTGGTGGTAAGGATGGTGTGTATGGTGGTTGAGGTAATGGTGTGTATGGTGGTGGGGATGGTGTGTGGGCTGGTTGAGGTAACGTGTGTGGTGGTGGGCTGATGTGTGTGGTGGTTGAGGTGATGGTGTGTGTGGTGGTGAGGATGGTGTGTGTGGTGGTTGAGGTAATGGTGTGTGTGCTAGTGAGGGTGGTATGTGTAATGGTTGAGGTAATATGGTGTATTGGTGATGGGGGTGATGTGTGTGGTGGCTGAGAAGATGATGTGCTGTGGTTGGGACACAATTGGGCTTTCAGACCACTCAAGTCTACTTCAACCAGACCATATCTACTTGTATGTTTTGTGAGTTGGGTCCTCACAAAACTTCATTTGTAAGGCTTCTGCGGCTCTGAAAGTTTTATGAGGAATTACTGCCCTAATATGACTGGCTGTTCTCCGTTCCTTGTCCATGCCAAGCAGGTTCCCATCTCCATGCTTATCCAAGCTCCTTGGAGGCCTCCATCTCTGTAGAAATTCTGCCTTCTCAAATGCCCATGCCTCCAAGTAGCTTCCGGGACTCAGTGTCAGAGCAGGACCACTCCTTCCTCTGTATACACTGCCCTTCATCTCTACTTCCTGTGTTCTTGTCTGACTCACATACCTAGGCTGAGAGCTTACCACTTCAGTCATCCCCACGCTAATATTCTCCTTTCTTCTCTGCTGACTCATACACAGAGCTACATAGAACCTCGTAAAGATTTGCCTGCAGCACAAAGTCTGGGAGGCAGGGGAAGACAGACACATAAATGGATGATACTGTGACATGAGCATCATATGATGGAGGGGAGCCCAGAGGCCCTGGACCAGGGATGGGGGAGGGGGAAAAAAGGCTTCTTAGAGAAAAGACTCTTCAACATGGTTTAAAGGACGAAGTGTGAGCCTAGAGAAGTGGGAGAAAGTGTCCAGGCAGAAGGAACAGTGTATGCAGGGGGCCCAGAGCACTGGAGATCATGGTTAGCTGGTGTGACAAACTGTAACTAGTGCGTGGAATAGAGTGTATGTGGGGAGGAGCAGGACACGAGGCCTGGGAAGTAGGTGGGGAGCCACAGACGGCCTTGGGTACCAGACTGTGGAGCTGGAACTTAATCCTAAGAACAATGGGGCCTTTACAGGGAATTGAAAAGATACTGACAAGGTCAGATTTACTTAAAAAAATTTTTTTTATTGTGGTAAAATACACATAACATAAAACTTACCATCTTAGTCATTTTTAAGTGTGCAGGTCAGTGGTATTAAATACATTCACATTGTTGTGGACTTTCTGTGGTGGTCCAGTGGCTGAGACTCTGTGCTCCCAGTGCAGGGTCCTGGGGTTTGATTCCTGGTCAGGGAGCTAGATCCCACATGCCACAACTAAGAGTTTTCGTACCGCAACTAAGACCTTGTACAGCCAAATAAATAATTTTAAAAGCCTATAAAATAAAGCATTTTTAAAAATATCCACAGGGAGCTCAGCTCTGTGCTCGCTGATGACCTAGAGGCCTGGAATGGAGGGTTAGGGTAGGAAGGAGGTTCAAGATGGAGGGGATATACATACACATAGCTGATTCACATTGTTGTATAGCAGAAACTAACACAACATTTTAAAGCAACTATACTTGGATTAAAAAATAAACAAATGAATACATTCACACTGTTGTGTAGCCAACACCACCATCCATTGCCCTCTCTCCTTTCATCTTTTAAATCTGAAACTCCACCCATTCACCAAGACCTCCCCATTCTCCCCTCCCCACCAGCTCCTGGAAACCACCATTCTGCTTCTTGTCTGTATGGTTTTGACCACTCTAAGTACCTCATACACATGGAATCATACAGTGTTTGCTTATTTCAATCAATGTCCTCAAGGCTTACCTATGTAGCATATGTAGAATTTCCATCTTTCTTTGCTGCTGCTGCTGCTAAGTCGCTTCAGTCGTGTCCGACTCTGTGCAACCCCATAGACGGCAGCCCACCAGGCTCCCCCGTCCCTGGGATTCTCCAGGCAAGAACACTGGAGTGGGTTGCCATTTCCTTCTCCAATGCATGAAAGTGAAAAGTGAAAGTGAAGTCGCTCAGTCATGTCCGACTCGTAGCGACCCCATGGACTGAAGCCCACCAGGCTCCTCCATCCATGGGATTTTCTAGGCAAGAGTACTGGAGTGGGTTGCCATTGCCATCTTTCTTTAAGGTTGAATAATATTCTATTATTCAGTATCTGCCACACTTTGTTTATTTATTCACCCTCTATGAACATGTGGGTTGCTCCTACCTTTTGGCTATTGTGAATCATGCTGCTTTGAATGTGGGTGTGCAAATCTCTCTTGGAGACCCTGCTTCCAATTCTTTTGGCTGTATGCCCAGATGTAAACTTGCTGGGTTATAAGGTGATGCAAGTTTTAATTTTTTAAGAGACCACCATACTGTTTTCCACAGCAGCTGTGCTCTCTTCTACCCCCACTGACAATGCACAAGTTTCCAATTTATCTATACTCTTGCCAACACTTGTTATTTTGCTTTTTTGATATTAGCCATCCTAATGGGTGTAAGAAGGTATTTTAAAAAATAATTTACTGAGGTGAAATTCACATAACATAAAATTAACCATTTTAAAGCAAAAAATTCTGTGGCATTAAGTACGTTCACAATGTTGTTCAGCCAACAACCAATTCCAAAACATTTTCATGACTCCAAAGTAAAATCTCTTACCTGTTAAGCAGTTTCTTCCCATTCTTCCTCCTCTCAGCCTCTGGCAACAATCAATCTGCATTCTGTCTTTACGGACTTTTCTATCTGGACATTTCATTTATAGAACCATACAATATGAAACCTTCTATGTCTGGTTTCTTTCCCCTTGCTTAATATTTTTGAGGTTCATCTGTGTTGTACCATCTATCAGTACTTCATTCCTTTACATGCTGTGCTGTGCTAAGTCACTCAGTCATGTCCAATTCTTTGTGACCCCATAGACAGTAGCCTGCCAGGCTCCTCTGTCCATGTGGATTCTCCAGGCAAGAATACTGGAATGGGTAGCCATTTCCTTCTCCAGGGGATCTTCCCAACCCAGGGATCAAACCCAGATCTCTCGCATTGCTGGTAGTATTTTTTTTATTGTCTGAGCCACCAGGGAAGCCCTCATTCCTTTATATGGATGAATAAATCCCACTGTATGTACAGTTGTCCTTTGCTATCTGTGGGGACTGTTCCAGGACCCCTGTGGACATCAAAATGCACAGATGCTCAAGTCCCTTACATGGTATAGAATGGCACATTTTCCAGTATACTTTAAATCATTTCTAGATTACTTATAATATCTAATACAAAGTACATAGTTGTTAATACAATGTGAGTACCATGTAAATTGTTGCCAGCCCTTGCCAAATTCAAGTTTTGTTTTTTGGAACTTTCTGCAATATTTTCCTGAATATTCTGGATCCACAGTTGGTTGAATCCATAGATGTAGGACCTGTGGATATAGAGGGCCAACTGTACATACTACAAATTGTTTATCTGTTGATGAACCTTTGGGCTGTTTGGGTTTACTTTTGATCCCTCTAGCTAAGTCCATACAGTTGTTTGGAGGGGACAAGTCTGGATGAGGAAGATGGATGCAAGCATAGGTCACTGACATAGGAAGACAGAAGGGCTGCATTGATTTAGAAGGCAGATGGTTGTAAGTGCTAGGGGGAGGAGTGAAAAATGTCTCCCTAGTTCATTGCTCTTGAGACAAGCTATAGGGGAAGAGAAGTTTCGGGAGAAGATCATGAGCTTGGTTTGGACCTTGCAAATTTGAGTTGCTTGTGGACCATCAGATGCAAATGCCCTCCAAGGGGTTAGAGATGTGGATCTATGTGGATCTGGAACTCAAGAAAAAGTCTGGGCAGAAGAGTGGGGTTTGACAGTCATCAGTTTGTAGCTGAGATTATCAGGAGGGAGTAGGGAGGTGGCAGGTGGGAGGAGGCTCAGAACAGGACCCCGAGGGTTCTGGAAGGCAGTTCCTGCTCATCCTGACCATCTTGCTCACCATTGAGTAACCAGGCCCAGGTGCAATGACTGACACAAACAAGTAGCGACATAAATCCTTGTTGAATGAATGAAACAATCCACAGAGGCCTGAGAGACCTAAGAGGAGAAACCAGAAGACTGTGATGTTGGAAAACTTGAGAGGAATTCAAGGATGAAATGGTCTGCAGTGCCGATGTTGCAGCTGTTATTCTGGGTAAGAACCAATGACCTTGACTTCTATCTGGGAAAGAGGAAAGCACTGATGACCCAAGTAAGTGACACAGATTTGCAGTGGTGCAGAGTCGGGACAATCCCGAGAGGCCTTGCAGGAGCGGAGCTCGGAGCAGAGAGGGTGAGCTTCAAGGTCCCGTCTGGTCAGCCTAGGCTCTGGTCAGGAAGCCAGGATCTGACTGAGTGACTTGGCTGAGTCCCTTCCCTCTCAGGCATTTGAATGGCCGCTCCTGGAGAATCTGCAATGACTGCTATTCATCCTCACTAGCTGTAACCCCACCTCCCAGAGCCTCCCCAGGACCTCCTCACTTCACAGGTCCCTTGGCTCTGCATAGGGAAGGGCTTATCTCAGGGAACACTAATGAGTCCCTTGTTTTTTTTTAATATTTAGCTGCACTGGGTCTTAGTTGTGGCATGGGGAATCTCTGTTGCTGGGCAAGGACTCTCTAGTTGTGGCGGTGAGGGTTTAGTTGCTTTGCAGCATGTGGTATCTTAGTTGCCTGACCAGGGAGCAAACCCACATCCCCTGCGTTGCAAGATGAATTCTTAACCACTGGCCCGCCAGGGAAGTCCTTGGGGTCCCCTGTCTATAAGTGGCCCTCAGAAGTATGTAGGTGAAGAAGGGAGAACCAGAAACTTCTGGCTGTTCGACCAGCATTTCCAGGGTTCCATAACAGTTTTCTTCTCCTTTCTCCGAAGTTGAGGTTTTTCATAAGCCCCAGGCACATCAGATGGGAAGAGGAAAGGTATCTGGGAGAGGCTGAGAGACCCCAGGAACACTGAAAGTTAGAGGGAGGGCTGACCTTGCATCCAGATGGCTCACAGGACACCCCCTACCTCCCCCCACCCACACACAACTCCCTGCTAGCTCAGAGGAGATGCCCACATAGGTGATGGGAGATCTAGACACCCAGGGCTTTGGGTCTGGCTTCTCTCTGCTTGAGTGACCTTGGGCTAGGGCTTCTCTTCTCCAGGGCTGCTTCTCGTCTCTACCATGGATTCACTTGACCGCCTCATGCCCTGACATTCTAGAGCTTCAAACTGCCATACTGAGACCAATGTGGACACAGCACAGCACAGCAGATCCCAGCCAATGAGGGGCTGATACACTCTCCAGCTCCCTCACCCCTTGACTGGGACAACTTTGAGGCACATTCTATGTCATCATCCAGAATTCCTTGGTGGAATCCTTGGTTATCAGAAACTTATTTGAGGGCCTCCCTGGGTGGCTCAGTGGTAAAGAATCCACCTACCAGTGCAAGAGACATGGGTTCAATTCCTGATCCGGGAAGATCCCACATGCTGCAGGGCAACTAAGCCCATGTGCCACAGCTGTTGCGTCTGCACTCTCGAGTCCAGGAGTTGCAGCTACTGAGCCGGGGCGCCACAGCTACTGAAACCCGAGAGCCCTAGAGCCCGTGCTCCGCAACAAGAGAAGCCGCCACGTGAGAAGCCTGCTTACCACAACTAGGGAGTAGCCTCCACTCGCCACAACTAGAGAAAAGCCTTCACAGCAACGAAGACCCACACAACCAAAAATAAATAAATTAAAACAAAAAAAATTTTTTTTAAGAAACATTTGATAACATCCTCCTTTCCTTGTCTCATCTTCCAACATGCCTGCAGGTGCTCTCTCTTGTCTCAAATCCTTATTTTAGGGACTGTTCCTGGGGAAACCCAGCCACAGACAGTGCAATAATAGTAACGGTGAAAGTGAAAGTTGCTCAGTCGTGTCTGACTCTTTGCACCCAGTCCTATCGAGTGCAAGGAGTGGACCCCCTTGTGGACTGAAAGCTTTTCAACTAGGAGTCCTGGGTCAGGCCACCTCCCCTCTGAACCTGAGGCATTTCAACAGAGACACAGAGGTGGGGGTGCAGCTAGTGAGGATGTATAGTTGTCATTGCAGATTCTCCAGGAGCAGCCACTTAAATTCCTGCGAGGGAAGGGACTCAGCCAAATCAGTCAGTCAGATCCCGGCTTCCTGACCAGAGCCTAGGCTGACCAGATGGGACCTTGCAGCTCACCCTCTCTGCTCTGATCTCCTCTCCTGCAAAGGCCTCTTTGCGACCTCATGGACTCTAAAGTCCATGGAATTCTCCAGGTCAGAATACTGGAGTGGGTAGCCTTTCCCTTCTCCAGGGGATCTTCCCAACCCAGGGATCACACCAGGTCTCCCGCATTACAGGTAGATTCTTTACCAGCTGAGCCTCAAGGGAAGCCCAGGAATACTGTAGTGAGTAGCCTATCCCTTCTCCAGTGGATCTTCCCGACCCAGGAATTGAACCAGGCTCTCTCCATTGCAGGTAGATTCTTTACCAACTGAGCTATCAGGGAAGCAATAACAACAGTAACTGCCGTTTACTGAATGCCTGATATGTGCCAGCCTTCATGTATATAGACCTCATGTAATCCTCCCAACAAGCCTTCCAAGTGGACATTATCACCTCTATGTCTCTGTTGAGATGCCTCAGGTTCAGAGGGGCGGTGGCCTGACCCAGGACTCCTAGTTGACAAGCTTTCAGCCCACAAGGGGGTCCACTCCTTGCACTCAATAGGACTAGGTGTCAAGGAACCTGAACCCAGGGGCCCGGCCCCAGTGGTTATCACACCCAGAGCAAAGGCAGTGTGGGGCACTTTCAAGCCCTGGCACTGTCCCCACGACAGCACCATGAACAGTGGCGGCAGTGGACTCCTTCCAAGGGTGTCACTAGGCCAAGGATACTGATGAAGATGGAGTCTGAAGCTGGAGAGGAAGAACAGGCAAATATGGTGACTGCCATTGACAGGCTGGCTTGTGGCTACTCTTGGGGATTCCTAGCAACACCTGGGGGACTCTTTGAGAGAGATAAACTCCCACGTATGCAGAGTGAGGCTCAGGATCATCATCCTTTGGACGAAAACTGGACTCCATTTTGTAATCACAGGTCATTAAACTTGAGCAGTGTTTAGGCTGCATCCAATACATTCTTAATGTGTTTGTGTAGACGGACTATGCCTTTGTTTATAGAAGCACAGAGATGTTTTGCTTTAGGTTTAAGTTTCAAAGCATGGCTCCATAGTAAATATTTTAATTATATAAAAAGAAAGCTAGGAATTTCCCTGGTGGTCCAGGGCTTAAGAATCCACCTTCCAATAAAGGGGATGTGGGTTTGATCCCTGGTCAGGGAATTAAGATCCCACATATCACCTTGCAACTAAGCCTGAGCGCTGCGACTAATGAGCCCTCATGCTCTGGTGCCCACATACCCCAACAAGAGAGAAGCCCGAATGCTGCAACTAAGACTCAATGCAGTCAAATAAGGAAAAAGAAGAAATAAAAATTAAACTGCTGTTATTAAAAAAAAAAGAAAGCTATTTGAGTAATAATGAAGTAATACACTCATGTACAGTAAAATAAGCTCCCTTGATGGTATTCAGGAGGCTACACTCCACTTCACACTGGGTTTATTTTCCCAAGTGCAGCTCGGAGTAACCCCCCACTTCTGGCCTCAGTTTCTTCACGGGTGACAAGCGGAGCACCTGGATAGCCCCAAGCTCTCTGAGGTCCCAGACTTGACAGGGCCGGTGGCTCTCCCTTGGGGCCGTTCGGCAAATCCAGGCAGGTTCCTGCTCCCCGTCTAGCCTAGAAGCAGATCTGTAATTGAGCCTGCAGGGTCACAGTGACAAGCACGGCCGTAAATCTCAGCCGAGGAAGCAGCCCCCGGGAGATAAATTGTACTGTGGCTGGCTCTTTCCTGTCTCTGGGGTTAACACGGAGAGAAAGGGAGCCGACAAAACCGTTGCCTGTGGATTAGACAGTCCACAGGTTGTGGGGCACCAGGACCCAGGCCACCCATGGCCAGGAGGGAGTGGCTACAGAATGCTGTTTTCTTCTCAGAGCCCTTGAACATGGGCATAGGGTGGTTTAAGCCAAACAGCGACTCAGTCAGAATGAATGCTTAGTCATGGAGTGTCTACATGTCTCTTTCCTCCCCTGGATTCTGCAGCCAGATACTGTGTCTCAGTCAGCTTGGTGTGTCAGCACAGGGGCTGGGAGAGAGTATGTATTACTGAATACCCATAAAAGACGATAACAATGAGAACTAATATTGAGTGTGAATTCTGTGTCAGCCCTGTGCGTATTGTTCTACATGTATTATTTACTCCTCACAACAGTGCCAGAAGGTACCCTCAGGAGACAGTTGAGAAGATATAGCACAGAGATGTTAAGTAACTCATCTAGCATCACTCAGCTAGTTGGTGGCCGAGCCAGGGTTTAAACCCAGGTAGTTTTGCTCCAGAGACGGGGCCCTGGATCACACTGCGAGGTGGTCACGGAGCAGTCATGAGAACAACAGTGAAAACGGACTGTCAGGCCCCTATCACGGGGACTATAGAAGGAATTAAGAAGAATGGCAGGAGCCCACCAGGTAGTCTGGCAGTGGGAGCACCGGGTTAAAGACCAGGGGCTGAGAACGGCCACTGCCGTTTGAGGAACGACGATACACTTGGTAGATAATAGGATGTGCTGAGAGATGAACATAGGAAGCTGGGGCCTGATCCCAGTGAGCTCGGGGGCCAAGCTAAGGAACGTGGGCTCTCTCCTGTGGGAGAGGGCAGAGCAGTGACACAACCAGGCATGAGGACCCACCTCTCACTAGCTCTGTGACCTTGGGCAAGGCACTGCCCCTCTTGGAACCTCGGTTTTCCAAAACTAAGATCATGGCATTTGGTCCCAATCACTTCATGGCAAATAAAAGGGGGAAAAGTGAAAGCAGTAACATATTTTCTTTTCTTGGGCTCCAAAATCACTGCAGATGGTGACTGCAGCCATGAAATTAAAAGACGCTTGCTCCTTGAAAAGGAAAGCTATGACAAACCCAGACAGCATATTAAAAAGCAGAGACATCATTTTGCCAACAAAGGTCCATCTAGTCAAAGCTATGTTTTTTCCAGCAGTCATGTACTGATGTGAGAGTTGGAGCATAAAGAAGGCTGAACGTTGAAGAATTGATGCTTTTGAACTGTGGTTCTGGAGAAGACTCTTGAGAGTCCCTTGGATAGCAAGGAGATCAAACTAGTCAATCCTAAAAGAAATCAACCCTGAATATTCATTGGAAGGACTCATGCTGAAATTGAAACTCCAGTACTTTGGCCACCTGATGTGAAGAGCTGATTCTTTGCAAAACACCCTGATGCTGAGAAAGATTGAAGGCAAAAGGAGAAGAGGGTGACAGAGGATGAGATACTTAGATAGCATCACCGACTCAATGGACATGAATTTGAGCAAACTCTGGGATAGTGGAAGACAGAGGAACCTGGAATGCTGCGGTCCATGGTGTCACGAAGAATCAGACACAACTTAGCGACTGAACAGCAATAACATTCATTCATTCCTGCTGCATTCTGCCTCTCAGGGCCTGGACAAGGACTAATAAGACAAGAGACAAAAACAATTATATAAATTGTAGCAGATCTGACAGATGCAGGTTGGTGGGAGGCATGGAAAGAAGTGAACAGACAGCAGTTGTGAGAGTAGCCAGCTGTTTTCATCTAGAGACTACCAGATTGCCTCCAACTTTTATTGTTATTAAAAGGAATAGCATTTGCATGAGGCCTTGCTACTGCCATGTGGCTTTTATCACCTCAGTTGAGGGCCCTCAAACCTTTTAAGTTGGATGTAATTATTCATCTTGGGCTTCCCTGGTGGCTCAGACAGTAAAGAGTCTGCCTGCAGTGCGGGAGACCCAAGTTTAATCCCTGGGTTGGGAAGATGCCCTGGAGAAGGAAGTGGCAAACCACTCCAGTATTCTTGCCTGGAAAACCCCATGGATGGAGGAGGCTGGTGGGCTACAGTCTATGGGGTGGCAAAGAGTTGGATACGACTGAGCAACTTCACTTTTATTCAACTTACAAGTGAAGACACCAAGGTGCAGAAAGGTGAGGTGATCCCTGTACCCACCGAGCCCTACAGGCTAGGGGCAGAGCTGAGCACAAGTTTGGGGTTCCAGGTGCACAGCTGTGTTCTTTCAGTGTCTCATGTGACCTTCTTTATACTGTCAGCTTGTCAGAGCCAGAGGGCAAACCAAGGGCACGAAGGTACAAGGAGACAGGAAACAGCAAGAACTGAAGACTAGAGGTATTTGAGGTCTAGAGCACTGGTCAATAACCTCGAAGGTCTGACAGGTCATAACTTGTCATTTTACTGAAGTCCAAATCTGAATTCTTTGCCGCAAGACCGATATAAGTGGGGCAAAAGCCTGTCAGAAAGGCCATCTGGCTGACTGCCCAGTGGGCAGTTCTCAGCTCAGCTGCCCGGTTTTCTTCCTGGGGGAGGCGGAGAGGCCTAGGGTTGAAGTTGCACAGGGTTAGAAGCAGTCCATTTGGGGAGAAATCCCAGCTCTGCCACTTGAAGCTGTGTGACGTTAAGTGACTTCCTGTCTCTGAACTTGTTTCCTGAAATGGGATATAAGAATAATAACATCTACTTCCAAGGATGTTGAGAGGATTAAATGAGATAGTCATTCATAGGCTCTCAGGACAGCCAAGGAACTGGGTGGTACAGGGTAGCCTCTGGGAGGGGAAGTGGGAGGCAGGGATGCAGAAGAGGGAGGAAGGCTTACTGCTCACCATATACCTTTTTGTAATCTGTTTTGTTTTAATCATGTGTAGAGGGTCCCTTTTCAGATATATTAATAGAATTTCAAAAAGTGAGATAATGCATATAAAATACTTGGCACAGTCTTGACGTATAACACCCCATAACTCTTAGCCTTATAGTTATTATATATATTAGTATAAAGTAGTTATTATGAACTCTTTCTTTGCGGACAATGACTCCCTCCTGCAAAGATGAAACCCTTGATGGAGCTGAAAAGGAGGACGCTAAAACAAGGGCTGTTTCTTACCTAGAATTTCACAGAGTTTCAGGGGGCAAATATTTGCCTTTGACCGGGCTTCTTGCTAAGAAAGGTTAGGCTAACACCTGGGCACCTGGAGGATCATGGCAGCCTCATTGGAGTAGGAGGCTGGCCTTGAACCTGTGTCAAACCATTGGTCCACAGGCCTGGGCTTGGCGCCTGTCTCTGTCATTTACTGGCAGAGTAACCTTGAGCAAGTCGCGGAACCTCTCTGAGCCATCAGATTTTCAATTGACAAATGAGGACGGTGAGAGTGGTCTGCCTTTCAGGGCCATTGGGAGGATTTTGAGAGAATTATGTGGTACCTTCCATTATCACGTCTTCATCTTCATCACTGTAAGGCGTCTGTCCTTCATCTGGACACAGCGGGAGCCAGTAAAAGGTTTTCTGCCAGGCGCAGTAGGGTTAGATTTTAGGCATGAGAGGTCACTCTGGAGGTCAATGTGGACAGAGGACTGAGCGAGGAGGGGACTGAGAAGGATTCTGTGTGGACCCCCAAGCCCACCCCACCTGACCTCTCTGAGCAGCACCTTTGGCCATGAATTGTACTCACCCTAGAAAAGGACTGTTCTGGATGTGGCAGGGAAACAAAATCTGATGTAACTAACAGAGCTTTGCCTTATCCACTTGCCTGGGATGGTATTTATGTTAATCCTATTCCCAGCTAAAGCAACTCACTAATAAAAGCGGCGCCTCTGCTCTGGGCTCCACACCATCTGTCAGTTCCGCTTGGGAGGCGCTCTTCCCAGGGAGCAAGGAGCCCATGGCTGGGCTTCATGGGCCCTCATGGCCCAGCCTGAAGGCCCTGTTTACCTTGCACATACATACGAAGCCCTGCTGGGGGCCAAGCCCTGGGCCAAGCACTGGGGACCCGGAGGAGAGAAAACAGACAAGGTTGTGGTGCTCCCATGAAGCATGCACTCTGTTGCTGCTGCTGCTAAGTCGCGTCAGTCGTGTCTGACTCTGTGCGACCCCAGAGACGGCAGCCCACCAGGCTCCCCCATCCCTGGGATTCTCCAGGCAAGAACACTGGAGTGGGTTGCCATTTCCTTCTCCAATGCATGAAAGTGAAAAGTGAAAATGAAGTCGCTCAGTCATGTCCAACTCCTAGCGACCCCATGGACTGCAGCCTACCAGGCTCCTCCGCCCATGGGATTTTCCAGGTAAGAAGAGTACGGGAGTGGGTGCCACTGCCTTCTCCGTGCACTCTGTTAGGAGAGGCAAAAACAAAAACACAAGTAAATAAATAAGTGACTGAGGTAAGTTCAGATTGGGTTAAATCCAATGCAGAAAAAAAGCCCTCATGTGTCAGAAAGTGGCCTAATGAGAGGGTGAGGGGAGACCTTGTTGAGAAGGTGAATCACCCTGGCCCGTCAGAGTGTGCCAGGCAGAGGGAACAACAGAAGCAGATCCCCCAAGGAAGGGCCACTGTCAGTGAGTTTGAGGACAGAAACTAGAGCACTGGAGCCGGGGTAGGAGATGAGACGGAGCCCGCCGGTGGCAGAGGTCAGGACATGGGGGACCCTGGAGGCTGTGGAATGACTGTGTGAGGGGAACCACAGGAGGGTTTTGAGTGGCATGACCTACAGTAGGTTTAGATGTCACACTGGCTGCTGGGTGGAGAGTCCATTGCAGGAGGGACAAGACTGCTCCCAGGAGACAGATAAGAGGCTCTGGCAACTGGAGATGGGAGAGAAGTAAGGCTCGGGGTTCCCTTTGAGGGTAACAATGTGAATAAGATCCAGAGTGTAGTTTAGCACAGCATCTAACACACCTCGGGAGCTCCCTCCATGATAGCTAGGGGTTTGATTATTAATATTTTGATTCTCCTCTGCCGCACAGCTTCTCCAAAATATTACCCTTTAAAAATCCTGATATTTGATCACCTCAGGTACAATGCTATGGGCGCTTTCCCCGGTGGGCTGGCCTCCAATCATGTCCCCAGTGGCCACGTGGGCTGCTGACCTCCGAAGTGACCCTCCCAGGGGCCATGCATTCATTTCCTGGCTCTGAAGCAATCCAACGTTTAGTGCCTCCTCAGGGAGCCTTGCTCTCTGCTTCAGGCAGGAGGGGATGGGACTCTTGCACACAGAGAGATTTCGAACCTGACACAGTCCCTGCCCTGGAGTGCATATTAAAGTGGAGGGGGAAACAGTGTCTGATGCACTACAGGTGCTCCGTATTTGTTGATTCACAGCTACCCACGTAGTAAGCCCCTCCCACTGTATCTATAGCTTTACTTGGGTATCTCCTCATCTCAAAACCTTTAAACTTCTCTGGGTAGAAACTCCCAGCCCAGAATTCAGGCCCTTCACAGACTGGCTCCTACCTCTTCTCCAGTCTCACTTCAGGCATTCTGCCTCTTCATGCACTTTGCCTCCTGCCACAAGACACTTGGGCTTCCCTGGTGGCTCAGTGGTAAAGAATCCACTTGCTAATGCAGAAGATTTGAGTTTGATATCTGGGTCAGGAAGATCCCCTGCAGAAGGGAGTGGCAATCCACCCCAGTATTTTTGCCTGAGAAATTCCATGGACAAAGGAGCCTGAGAAATTCCATAGATAGAGGGCTACAGTCCATGGAGTCACAAAAGAGTCAGATATGACAGCGACTAAACAACAATAACACACGAAACTTATTATCGTTCCCTGTTCTCTGACATTTCTCTGACTTGCACTACCTTTCCTTGTACCAAGAATATCACTTCTCCCATTCACTACCTGCTAAACTCCTATACATCCATCAAAGCCCAGCTCCAGGGAATACCCCGGCAGTCCAACAGTTAGAACTCTGCACTTTCACTGCCGAGGGTGTGGGTTTAATCCCTAATCAGAGAACTAAGATTCTGAAAGCTGTGTGGCAAGGGCAAAAAAAAAAGGTCCAGCTCCAACATTAGCATCTTTGCAAAGCCTTTCTGATTGTTTCCAGACTGAGACACTCAATAGGCAGAGTTGGCCCCCACTCCACGATACTCCCACAGGCTTCCACTCATTACTCTGGCATGCCAGACTGCTATGGATCAGTGCTTCAGTCCTTCCATTGGACTGTGAGCCCCTAACAGGTTCATCTCGGTGACCCACAACAGGGCCTGGCTAGAGGAGGGAAGTGGTCAGGAAGCAATTTTGTTGGGTGACAAGGATATCGGTGTGGCCACAGTTACAGGTAGATGAGAGGCACAGGCATGAGGCCAAAGTGGCCAGCACATGCCTGGAGGGCAGGGCCTTGGGTGCCAGGGCTTGGGTGGATTTCAGCCACTGGAGAGAAAGATGAGGAAGAAGAGGAAAACCAAATCCCACTTAAAAGACCTGGGAAGGAGAACTATATGGCATTATGATCGGGGATATAAATATTAATTATGTTTACACAATGTTCTCAAAGGCTATTAGCTCTGGGTTCATTTTCCAACATAAATAAGAGAAGATAACCCTTGCCATTAAGAACTTCAAGTCTACTAATAGGTAAAAAAAATACCTGTGCACCTATAAACATATAAAATTGTCTCTTTCTTGACCTCTGACTCCATCTCATCAAACATTCCCTTATGCAGATGTAGAAATCGAGTCAGGGAGAGTTGAACTAGCTTGTCTAAACTTGTTAATTGAAGCAATAAGCTAATGACTATCCAATTCAAAGGCAGTCATGAAGTGCTTTGGAGGAAGAAATCTCACCAGTCACAGAACTTGTTTTTCATCCAGTATGGTTGCTTGTGTTTTCTGCCTTATACATGGGTTGATACTCACTGTGAAAAAAACCCAGATTGGATTACAACCCAAAGTGTAAAATAAATATGAGTCCATACTTACATAAAATAAATAATAATTAGGGGGGAATAGGCAAGTCTTCCTTAGGAAGAATTCCAAATACTATATGTAGATACTGCACCCTCCTCCAGGAGGTGGAGTTTGATTCCCATCACCTTTGAGTATGGTCTGGGGAAGAGAGTCTGAGATGGAGATGAGCACACAGGAAGTTTATTAGGGGCTGCTTCCGGGTGGAGGGAGGGAAATGGGTAAGATTAGGCAGAGATCAGCTGGGGGATGCAGTAGTAGGACCTCAGCTGGTGCCACAGAGCTGTGAAGCTCCCAGTCCTTCAGAGTCGTGCTGAATTGGGACAGTGGAAATAGGCCTTTATAACCTTGAATCAACCTGCCCTGGGGGAGGGGTCTGACCTGGGGGGAGGTAACTCTCCTCAGCTGAGGGAATTCCCAGCAAGGGGTTGCTGGCTGAGGGGGAATGAGGGTGTCAGTCACAGGGATAAGGTCTGGGCAACACAGGACAGCACCCTGTAGAGCCCACACTTTGTGCCATCCAGCCCCACTTCTTAAGTTCTGGGAGCATCTCTTCCGGGATTCCGGTGGGCCTCTTTTCCTGGGGGAAACTTACAGAGAAAAGTTAGCCACCCTCAGCACTGTGACTGGTCTGCAGCTGATACTCATCTTCCTCTTCTGTTACCTGTTCTAGATTCCCCTTACCCTCAGCTAGCACCTCTTCTGGGCTCAGTGACCTACATGGTGGCGTGATCTTACCCTGAGGCCTGAGAGCCTGTGCTCACCTGATCCTTCTCAGGCCACGGCTCCTGCACTGTCTATCTACTATAAGTATTGGGAAAGGATCCCCTGGAGAAGGAAATGGCTACTCACTCCAGTATTTTTGCCTGGGAAATCCCATGGACAGAGAAGCCTGGTGGGCTACAGTCCATGGGGTCACAAAAAGAGTCGGACACGACTGAGCGACTAAACAATCTGCCAAGGGAATGCCAGGGGATTTCCAAATGGATTAGCTGGGTATGAAAGATATACCTCTCTGCTCTCCAGTGCTTAACAGCAGCCTTACCACTTCCCAATGATCAGGTTAATTATGCTGAACGAATGGTGACTCTGCTTCTTGCCTGCTGGTTCCTGGAAACCAGGATCTCAAAGTACCTGGGTGTCAGACATGGTGAAAAGTTCAATAGTCATCTTGAGGTTTCCCCAGCTGAAGTGTTGCCTCTTTGGGAACCAGACCTCCAACCCTGCAGATGCCAGAGTTGTGGGGAGTGACGGTAAGTGTGAGACCACTCCTGCTTTCATCCTTGGTTTCTGGACCCATGTATTTATTCTCCCTGTTGGAGACAAAGCGCTGTGTAATGGTCTTTGATATACTGCTTCTAGGAGGATGGCATCCTGCCCTCACAGAGTGTTGTTTCTGAGCTGGTGGCTCAGCCGTGCCTTTACAGACAGTTCCAAACTGGCAGCTTAAGGACAGTGCAGTATGTGGAGGGATGAGCTGCCTCCATGGCCATGTGCCTACTGACATAGAGTCATGCTGGATCCCACGCCAGTAGCTTAAACACCCTGTAATCCTTGCAGAAATGTGCAGGATGAAGCCCTACAAAGAGATACCTAGGATATATGTCTATTTCAGGAAGGATGAATCACAGCTCTTTCCAGGGTAGAAGGGGTTTAACATAATCAAGTTGTCAAGTGGTTATTTTTCTCAAGGAAGGAGACATATCTAAGATTGAAAGTGGGGTTTTGTTAGTGGTAGCTTAAACACTTAGCATCAGCCATAGCTAGATGAGTCTTGGTGAGTGGGAACCCATGCTAATGGGCCCATACATTCTCTCCATGCCATCATGGTTAGTGTTTATTGACACCCCTATTGCCAACACTGGGATGGTCTTATAAAGCATATACATGGTTGTTTAATGCTTCCCCCCGCCCCCCGTCTGGTTGGTGTTAACACAGAATTCAATGACCTTCACACTCGGTGCCCATTTCCATAGGTCCATCCATACGCCTCTAGCCCAGGTCTCCTTGTCCCTGGTTTTCTAATTTTATCCTTCCAGGCCCCCAACCAAGCAGCCAAACCATGCACTGCTGCCCATGAGATCCAGTAATACTCCATCCTTGGGCCCCTTTTCTTTCCACAGAGTGGATGACTATGTGTGCTATTCAAAGCCCTGCCCACTGGAATTATTTTCTCCTCCACTGTCTTTCAAGGACACCCCTATGTGAGGCCTGCAGTGCAGCAAGTCTATTTTTGGCTTGCTCACACGTACTGAGCCTACCCACTCATAAACAAATTTTGGCTTTTTTTCCTCCTTCAGCTGGATATAAGGAGCTCTCCAGGCAGCCGTAGGTGAGCAGAGGAAGAGACACTGGTGCAAAGGTGGGGGGTGACAAGGTGTCTGGGCCACCTGTTCATGCAGCTGCCTTCTGCCCTTGGTCCTGTGACCAATCCCAGCGGTACCACATCTGTCTCATGATGAACTACTGCAGGCCTTGTCTGACCTTCCGACTTGGTGGATCTGATAGAATCCAGCTCACAATGAGCAGCTCTGGCTGTGTGGTCAACTTGATGATGCAGAGTCAGACGATCTAACCTGGTAGCAAATCAGGAGCTGTATTTTGAAAAGTGTGTCATTCCTGGCTAGAGATGACATGGCCCTGCTCCAGAACCCCAGGGGTCTAGATGGTGATTCTCCTACTAGGCCTTGTCATAAACTCCACAGGCATCCTTTCCCACTACAGCTGCCTCAGATACCATGGGTTCTGCCAGATCATATGGTCCACACAGCAAAGCTATTTGTTTTACAGCCTGGACCTGCTGCTGAGTCCCGATCTAAACTCTGGGTCCCGATCTAAACAGGCAGCCCTGGGGGCTTCCCTGGCTCAGATGAAGAATCTGCCTATCAGTGCAGGAGACTTGGGTTGGATCCCTGGTCTGGGAGGATCCCACATGCTGTGGAGCAACTAAACCCGTGAGCTGCAACTATTAAGCCTGTGCTCTAGAGCCCAGGGCCACAACTACTGAATCCGTGTGCCCTAGAACCCTGCAACAAAAGAAGTCACTTTAATGAGAAGTTCATGCACCGCAGCTAGGAGTAGCTCCCACTCCCTGCAACCAGAGAAAAGCCAGCAGCGAAGACCCAACACAGCCAAAAAAAAACAAATAAATAAAATTACATATATTAAAAAAAAAAAACCCAAACAGGCAGCCTCTGTGTTATCTGATATATAGGAGGATATATGGGAGGAAACAGTACGTATTCCTAGTTATGGAATAGGCTGCCTCCAAAACCCAAAGAGACATTGTGCTTCCTTCATAATGGAGGAGTAGATGCAACAATTTTGTCTTTTACCTTGGAGGGAATGTGTCTGGCAAATCCCCGATGACTGGCCCCTAAAAATTTCACTGATATGTCAGATATGCAGATGATACCACTTTAAGGGCAGAAAGTGAAGAGGAACTAAAGAGTCTTTTGATGTGGGTGAAAGAGGACAGTGAAACAGCTGGCTTAAAACTCAACATTCAAAAAACTAAGGTCATAGCATCCGGTCCTATCACTTCATGGCAAATAGAAGGGGGAAAATTGGAAACAGTGGCAGATTTTACTTTCTTGGGCTCCAAAGTCACTGTGGATGGTGACTGCAGCCATGAAATTAAAAGATGCTTGCTCCTTGGAAGAAAAGTTATGACAAATCTAGACAACATACTAAAAAGCAGAGACATCATTTGGCCAACAAAGGTCCATCTAGTCAAAGCTATGATTTTTCCAGTAGTCATGTATGGATGTGAGAGTTGGACCACTGAGCATTGAAGAATTGATGCTTTCAAACTGTGGTTCTGGAGAAGACTCTTGAGAGTCCCTTGGACAGCAAGGAGATCAAACCAGTCAATCCTAAAGGAAATCAACCCTGAATATTCACTGGAAGGACTCATGCTGAAACTAAAGCTCCAATACTTTGGCCACCTGACGTGAAGAGCTGACTCACTGGAATAGATCCCGATCCTGGGAAAGATTGAGGGCAAAAAGAGAAGAGGGCAGCAGAGGATGAGATGGTTAGATGGGACCACCAACTCAATAGACATGAATGTGAGCAAGCACGGGGAGATGCTGAAGGACAGAGAAGCCTGGTGTGCTGCAGACCATGGATGTCGCAGAGCCAGACACAACTTAGCAACAACATCAGGCTCCTGAATCTTGGTAGTGTTTTCTCCCATTCTCTGCAATGTGTGTGTCTCACTAAGGTTTCCAGTATACTTGCTGTTTCTTGCTCATCTGTTTCAATTAGCTTATGGGTTTAGTACAATAGATATGTGTGATATTCTGCAAGATACCTAGTTGGTATAGGTCTTTCAAAACTAGATTGTACGACAACATGAGAGTTAACAGCCCTGGCGCAAGACTGTAAATGTATACTTTTGTCTGTTCCAAGTGAATATGAAGTCTGAGCTTTCTTTCTGATATGGAAAGAAAAGAAAAACATTCACTACATCAGTGGCTACATACTATGTACTGGAGAACATATTAATGTACTCCAGGAAAGACACCACATCTGCCATTAGAACTACCACTTGGCTGATCTTGCTCTGGTTCACTGTCACCTTCCAAGGTACATCTGATTTTTGTAGGGGACAGACCAGTGAATTAAATAGAGAGATAAAGGGAACACTATTCCTGCAACGTTTAGGTCTTTAAGGATGGCATTAATCTTTGCCATTCCCTGATTACTAGTGAGGTTGAGCATTTTCTAATATGTTTATTGGCTTATTTCCTCTTCTTTGAATTCCTATAATTTGTAATTGTTTACTTTTTAAAAAATGGTTGCTCTATCTTAGTCATCCCTGTGATCCTCAGACTTGGCACATGAGAACTCAACAAATATGCACTGAATCAAAGGTTTTTCTCTCTTTTTCGGCCGTGCTGCCCGACTTGTAGGATCTTAGTTCCCCAACCAGGGATTGAACCTGAGCCTTCAGCAGTGGAAGTGTTGAGTCCTAATGGGAAATTCCCTAAATCAAAGATTTTAACAAGATGAAAAAGTAG
This sequence comes from Bubalus bubalis, assembly GCF_019923935.1. Classification (NCBI taxonomy): domain Eukaryota; kingdom Metazoa; phylum Chordata; class Mammalia; order Artiodactyla; family Bovidae; genus Bubalus; species Bubalus bubalis. Next base: position 91,801,468 of record NC_059162.1, read on the forward strand.
CATTTGATTGGACATCCTGGTCATTTGGGATCTTGAAACCAACCTCCTTAACTTATGGGTAAGCCTATTCCTGACAGCAATTGTATCATTTTGGTTTATTTAAAAAGAAAATACAAAGTCATCCAATCAAATCATCTCTCTTCTGAAACCGAGGCAGCGTCACCAAACTAATCGAAGCTCCAAAGCCTTGTTTTCTGGATGGACTCCCTTTGATAGCAATAATGGGCAGTAACAAACTGAGCCCTCAGCCCATCTGGCTGTGATAAACGCATCCAAAACACATTACAAATCTCAGAGTGAGGCTCTGAGGCCTGAGGCTGCAGCAAAAGAAAACCAAGGCTGACAGGCACAAGTTTAAAACCCTGATATTTTATAAATGAAAAAAGGCCAGCTGCCTGTTCCTTCACCACTGAACACGGTAAATGAATTATCTGAGCTTCCTGCCATTTTTCAAACTTGGGACTCTCAGATATCATTAGTGTATCATCAACTCTAAACTTCATTTGTCCAAAAAAAAAAAATCTCTAATTTACTGAATCTCTAGTGTTTCTTTCCTTTGCCTTAAATTGTTGTTGTTTTTAAATCATTAAGTTTTTTTTCTTATGTATCTGTTTATACAGGAACATCTTTATCTTTTTAAAACACACATCTTATTAGGTCTCTCACTTCCTCAGAAACTTCTCATGCCTTCCCATGATCTGAAGGCCAAAGTCCAAACTCCTTCACAAGGCCTCCAGGGCCCTATCGACTTTTTTTTGCCCAATTTCTCTCCATTCCTAAGACCCTTAAGCATCTACCACCCATTTTATTTGCCTTTACTGAAATAAGCCATGCACTTTATACCTCTGTGCTTTTGCGCACATACTGACCCCTCTGCTAAGAACTCTGTGTGAAGACTTCCTTTCTCTTCAGTTCAGTTTGGTTCAGTTCAGTCGCTCAGTCATGTCTGACTCTTTGCGTTAGAATGGTGTTAATCACCACTTTCTCCACTTCCTCAACATTGTAAATAAATATCTACAGTAAGCACTTAATATGCTATACTGTAATTATTTTCCTATGTGTTTTTCTCTCCACCAGACTAAGAATTCCTGAAAAGTAGAAACTGTATCTTTATTACTGCAGTTTCCCCAGTGCCAGACTAGTCCCTGGAACAGAGGAGGTGGGCAACATTTGTTTATTGAGTGAATGAACAAACAAGCTCCCTACTCCAAAGACCAGGACCTCCAATTTAACAACCACAAGAAAACGATCAGTAAGCTGCTGGAGCAGATTCTAAGAGTATTTACTCACCCGAATTTTCTCCAGCAACTGAACACACTCAGAAGACATATTCATGCCTAGACTTACGGGCAACTCAGAGGTCCCAGGAACTTCTCTCACCCCATTTCACAACCTGACCCTTTCATTTTTAAGAGGCTGGAGCTCAGAGGTGCTTCTTAGTGGGTGGGCAAGCTTGGATGGATGTCGGCAAGCTTCCCTTCGGCAAGCACTCAGAATAGCTCCATTAGTGTTCATGGAAATTCTGCACATGCATCAAGGAGAAAACAGCCACAAATAACACAGCCTGCTTTCCAAATCTCCAAAGCACATCTCTGCAATCATTTTACTTTCCAACTATCACCACCAAAGCCTTTCATCCATAGAGCGATTTGTCTTCAACTTACTCTGGGCTCCTAAGTTAGCAGAACCCTTTGGCTGTTTATAAATGAAGCTTGCTACTTCCGGTCTCTCTCCCTGCTCCAGCTTTTCTTCTACACAGCCACTTATCCAAAATACTAACCAATTCCTGCATGGCATCAGTCCAAATACCTTTACTTGATGCTCAAAAGACCCTTCACACTTGATCCTGGAAATCTAGGGGTTGACACTTGGGAGACAGGGATGGGCTGAAGATATAAACTGGAATTGCCATCAGCATGTAAAAGATGCTTGAAACCATAAGCGTGGATGAAATCAACCAGGGAAGCTATATATAGGCAAATCACCTGAGTTTTGAGGCTTAGATCTGCTATTCACTATCCATGTGACCTTAAGTAAGTTATGAAACTACTGTGAGCCTTACTTTTCTCATCTTTAATTGGGTATTTTAAAAAATGTCCAGCACAGTGCTGAGCAATTATTATTCAATCTCCCAGAGTTACTAGCAGTGGGAAACTGAACAAGATACTTCTGCATGGTAAGCCTCAGGGTCTCATCTGTAGCTCCTGCTAGGTATCCACAGGCACCATGGAATGGGTGCTCAGCAAATGACTGCCAAATAAAAGAAGAAATGTAAAAAACTGAAACAAAACTTAGTAATAAAATAGATGAGATGAATCAACAGGCTTTTTTAAACTGTATAAAGATCAATGTAAATGCTAATAAATTATCTTAGGAAAAGGATCTAGCACTTAGAAGGTAGACAATGTTAGGCCCTTTCTTTCTGTCCTTGCTTTAAAAAACAAACAAACAAAAAAGTTTCTAAAATAAACAAATCTCTGATAAGCTTAATTCACTATAACAGCAAAAATATAAACACAAGTACATATAAAATCATACAAATACATTCAACATCATTACATTGGCATATTTCGTTTTGCTACAGACTTTTTTCTTCCCCATCTCCTATTTCCTTTCATGCCACCTTCTGGCTCCCCTCTCCTCCCTAAGGCAGCCAGTGGAAATAGTCTGATACATACCCTTTCATACACTGCTCATATAATCCTGTACAGAGACATATATTCATATATAGGATTCTTTTGCTTCCTTTTTATAAAACTGAATTGTTATTAAAGACATTTCTCTGTAAATTCTCGCCCCCATGCCCCTGCCCCCGCACTTAATAATACATCTTGGTCAATCCTTCAGGTCAATGGATGCAGAAGTCATACTTTCTTTTTAATGACTGACTGCTCACTGTCAGTCTTCCTCCTCCCACAATAAAGCTGCACACAATGTCCTTACAAGGATTATATGTTTCTTTAGGAAACTTCTCTGCTGGGTCAGTGTACACACGTGTCTTAAATATGAGTAAATATTGGCAGATTATTTTCCAAGAGGGATGTGGTCATTCATATTCCCACCATCAGTGTAAAAAGGGACCATTTCTCCACATCTTCAACAGAAGTTGGCATTTTAATTTTAAATGTTTTCCAGTTTTACTGGTGAAAATGGCATTGTATTGTTGCTTTATTCTTCATTTTCTTGAATATTTTTGAGGTTCCGCATAGTTTATTGTTTACTGGTCATCTGCGATAAAGATCTTCGATGTACACAACTTACTGTCAAGAATATCAGAAAAAAACTGTGTATGAGAGAGAAAATGAGAGCAAGACAGTGTCCTTGCTTTTTTAATCTATCTCTTCCTTTTCTGAATTTTAAATCTCTTTTTTTGGCCCAAGCCCCAAGGCTAGCAGGACCTTATAGTTCCCTGACCAGGGAATATGGAACCCCTGCAATGGAAGCAGAGAGTCCTAACCACTGGACCACCAGGGAATTCCCCAAACTTCTTCCTTTCTACTGGCTCCTTCTTTTCAGATTACAAACATGCTCCAGTCTCCACTAACCTAAAAAGTCTTTTTGGGGTCTCATTTTATCTCCCTAAATTCCTGCCTAATCATTCTTTATTTTCACCAACTATACTCTTTTCTCACCTCAAAACACTTTTCAATGAAAAATCCATACCTTTGGTTTTAGGGGAAAAAAGCCACAGTTTATTATTTTTTTTAAAAAAGCAAGTATCAGTTCCATAATTGTTTAAGCAAGCCTATATACAGGTATTTTGTTTTAAAAAACATATGTATATAATTTTTCACTTACAGTAATTCATTTCAAGAGCAATTCCATTAGGTATCTTCTACAGAGCCCTAAACCGAGGCAGCGAGCATATTCAAATAAACTCCAAGGAGTGGGCATGCTTCAGGCCAGCTCCTCATTAGAAACCCCAGCATGGGGGCTCTGGAGACCAGCGCGTGGAAGGTCTTCCAGGGAGAGCTGAAACGTTCAGATAAGTCAGTTCTGCAAAGAAGGGGTAGCTGGCGGGCTCCAGCAGGCTCACCCCTGGGGCAGCGCAAAGAGAACAGACGGGGGAGTTCTGAGAGGCACTGGCGCTATCTAAACTCGGGGGGATGGAACCGAGTGAGCAGCAGCGGTAATTGAGTTTCAGTTACCTGCAGGGTGGTGAAATAAAGCAGTAACTTCATCCGCCTGACGCGGGGGAAGTTTAGAGGTGTCCTTGGCACACGCACAGTGAAATCCGTCACCCTTTCACTGCGTTGGGTGATGGCAACCGTGCTGCGCTTCCTAGTGGCAGCGAGCACTCGTCCTGTTGGGCAGCCCCAGTGCACTCCAGCTAATGCGGCATTTCCTGCAGGCCTGCCTCCAGGGCTCTGCATCCTCTGTCTGAAGGAATGGCACCGTGGGGAATTTAGCACAGCCAGCACCAACCATCACCCAAACTCAAAAGAGTCTTTGAATGGCAGAGAGAGGCCCACTTTCCTTTCTGCCCAGCCCAGTGCTGGAACCACCCTCAGGTCACTTTTTGTGGGTCTGTACAAACGTGCCGACTGGCAGCAGGCCGCTCTTCACCTGCTCCCGGATTTCAGCTCGGTGCTTTAATGTGAAGACCAGGGCTCTCACCGTCCGCCGGTATGGCCCACTAATGAGGCGGGAGCAGAGATGAAACGTTTCCCGTTCAATATTTTCAACCAGTAGGTGATCCATCTAAAAAAACAGAAAAATTATCAAATTAGGGCCTTGCATTGCATAAAGATTAAAAGCAAGAGAGGCTGGAGCACTTTGCTCAGAGGCCTCCATTAATCAACTGAAATTCAAGGACATCTACTTCCTGTCACAAGAGAAACAGGAAGAGCAAATTAATTCCACCCTGGCAATTAAGGAACAAGGCCATGTGCTTTGTGACAGGGACCTCATTCACAACCCCTGCCGGGTGGTAATATTTGCCATTATAACAGGAAACTGGCTTGAACCAAGCAATGGGTTCTGGGCTCTGGGCCCTGTACTTTACCAACCAGGAAACGAAGACCAAGGATAATAAATCAGTGTAAGAGTTTATACTTTTTGTTTGTTTGTTTGAAAGTGCTTTTTAACCCCTTATAGCATTTTTAAACACTGGGTCTGGATCCTAAATGTGTGTTAAGCAGTTTATAAATCACTTTTCACATTTAACATTTAACAACTCCTATTATCTCATTTTACAGATGAGGAAACAGGTTCAAAGGTAAAGAAATGCTCCAGATTTTACAACTATTAAGAGAAGTTGGGACTCTGACTCGAACACTCATGTTTCTTCTCTTTTACCACACTCACTGCCCCCATAGCCTCCTGAGGGACCATGTGAGTTTGGAGAGACCCCAACAGGGTCAGCTAAGCAGAAAAGGGTCGAGAGGACAGGATCTGTGGCTATGCTGGGGTGTGCGGCTCAGGTCCAAGCCCTCCTGAAGTCACAGGCCTGATCAAAGAAGGACAAGTCTGGGACTTTTTCCACATGCTCCAGATCTAGGCCAGACTGGGCTGCTGGTCAGGGACCCCCTCACTCCTTCCTTTCCAGGCGCATCGCTCATTCTTTGCCTCCCTGGTCCTGACTCCAGCCTAGCCTGAGTATGCTCAGTTGCTTTCACATACCTCTACACCTCTGCACAGGTACTTGCTCTCTCAGCAAGACACAATGTCCCAGGAAACGCATTCCTATTTGTATGTGTAGCTAAAATACAAAAAGCAAAAAAGCTAATCCTAGTTTAAAGGACTACAAGTTCTTCTCAGGGCTGCCATAATGTCCTGAGCTCCCCGTAGTCATTTTCACAACAGAATGGTGTTGTCTTCCCTGAGAATGAATTCCTTGAAAACAGGAAACAAATTTCTCTCTCATTAGCTTTTTTTTCCTTCACTCTTTCCCTCCCACCCAACCATATATTCAGATACTTACTCAGCACTTACTATGTGCTTGGGCTGAGAAAAGAGCAGTGAACAATGTCAGTACAGTTCTTGACTTCACAGAGAGCATGGGCCAGCTGGAGACAGACAGGAGCAGGCCCTGGCAGTGTAGCGAGTGCTGGGAGAGGGAACAGAAGCAAGTTCTAGGGCACTGAGATACAGCAAAGGGACCCGGCCCAGGAAAGAGTGAGCGCCTGACGTGAGACCTGGATAAAGAGTAGGATCAGGCCAGGTGACGTGGCCATTTGCTTGGTGATAAATTCAGTGAGCTGTACATATATGTACTGTACTTATACTTTAAAAAGGACAAGTTAAGGAAAAAATGCACCAAAATTAAAAAAGGATTACCTGACATTTGATAAAAAGTGTCCTAACAAAAAAGAGAGACCAACAGACCAAAATGAATGAAGAATCCCGGAAGAAATGAGACCCAAGCAGGGGAGCAGAATAGGACTGAGAGACAGAGAGAGAGAAGATGAATATCCAGGCCCAGATGTCTGCTTAGATGTAACAGACGAAAGACGTTCAGGGAGGTCTGTGGTCCTGATGACTGACTGATCATCTCCAAGGATGGTGCTGGAGTGAGTTGGCTTGGCGCCACAGCTCTCTAAAACCCAGATTCCTCGAGTGTTCACGGCCTCCTGGGTGGGCAATGAACTAGCCCCCGGCCTGAGGCAGCCCCCGAACCAGACTACTTCACAAGGTGGTAAGGGTGGCTGGCTGTCTGCCCAGCATTTGTCCAGCAACATTTGCAAGAGAGGCTCCTCACTCCAATGTGGGGTTCCTCATCCCAGTGTGAGGATGGTTACTGACTGTTTAGAGATTCACTTAATACAACGGGCAAGAAAAAAGGCTGTTTTTTTCCTTCGTTTTGAGGGGAGTGGTTGTTCGGGGAAGAAGGGTATGTGTTCCTTTGCAAAAATAAATCATGGCCATTCCATTAAATTATAGTGTGTGTATATACATATATATATATATATATATATATATATATAAAGAACCTGAGAGTACCTTGAAATTCACAGAACTGAATACTTAATCATACTTCATTCAACAAATAGCTATTGAGTTACTACTGAGTGTGGTCTGATTTAGATATTTGAGACACCCAAGCAGAAAAGACCTGAGACCCTACCTTTAAGTCACACCCTAGAAAGGAGAGGTACGTACACAGAAAACCATGGGGCAGGAGGACCGGTGCTATCCCAGCGATGTGATGGGAAGGAGAAGCAAGCAGCTAACAATTCTCATGGATGCCTCTTGTTAAATGAAGCCCAGTCAGAATGAAGACATGAAGAAAAACATTTGTAATATTAAAATGTAAACCATAAAGGAAAGTGATTCATCATGTATCCTTGTGTATAATGTGTTCACTGCACAAAGTGAAAAATGCCTCTTATAACACCTTTGGACATTCCAAACCTACCCAAGCTAAGAGTCTTTCCCAGTGCGTCTTAACCTGGTAATTTAGGTAAGCCCCTTTGGGTGAAGCATTGAAGCTGAAGCTCCAATACTTAGGTCACCTGATGCAAACAGCTGACTCACTGGAAAAGACCCTGATGCTGGGAAAGACTGAAGGCAAGGAGAAGGGGACAACAGAGGATGAGATGGTTGGATGGCATCACTGACCTGATGGACATGAATTTGAGCAAACTCAGGGAGACAGTGAAGGACAGAGAAGCCTGGCGTGCTGTAGTTCATGGGACTGCAAAGAGTCAAACACGACTTAGCGACTGAACAACAATAACAACTTCAGGTGAAAGGACCAGAGTCTTACTAAGACCTTGAGAAAAAGGGATTTTGCCATGGGACACACGTATGAATGGGAACAAGAATGCTGTAAGGAACCTAGGGAGATTTATTTATGGACCAAATCCTTTCTCTGTGTCTCTCATGATCTGCCTGATCTCTTTTTCACGTATTTTTGCTCCTTTTCATTTACCTTACTATCAGTTCTAACTGCCTTATTTTCTCCTCCTGCTGTACATCTCTCTATTCATAGCTTCTGCTTCCTTGAAACTCCTCCAAGATTCCTTCTGTTTCAAAACTTCCATTGTTGTTTCTTGGTATTTCCTAGGTCAGTTTCCTAGAGACAGAAAATCTGATTTGCCTTCCTTATATATTTGTACCTATGGGTTGAATGTGTGTTATTGAGTTGTCCAATCATGGACAAACTGGGAGAAGATATAAAACACATCCACCCCGAGCTGTCTTATGTCAAGGATTTTGGACTCAGAAGAAATGGGGCCATAATCAATTAGTGATGTCTGCCATGACTGTAAGCTTTTTAACAGCAAGGGAAGAAACTCTTCTTAGTGTGTTTATCTGAAGTGCAGAACTTCCCACACTGTATTATAACTTCTATTTGCCTATTTCCCTCAGAAGATTGTGAGTGCCTCCAGGGCTGATACCATGCTAGATCCATTTCTAAATTCCCCATGCCTAGCATAGGTACTGGCACATATTAAGTGCTCAGTAAATATTTGTTAAATGAATTTCCTCTTTCCCCATGTATACCTCCCTCCTTTTCTGCTCTTTCAGTAAAATCCTATATATAGCAGATGAAATATGTTTCTATTTTATATGTATTTTCTAGTGAGCAAATTCCAACCATTCTAAGGCTAGTTCAACTGTTGTCTTTTCCATGGACTTTTCCCAGATTTCCCCATCAGATTTCACTGTTCTGTCTTTTGTGTGTTTACACCTCTTTCTAGTACCACTATTTCAGACAGATTTCATCTTGTCTCGTGTTATTTGCAGGCTCTTAGTCAGGAGACAGTAAACTTTCTTAGGATAAGGACTGCAGCTAATCTACGTTCGCATTCTCTGCTGGCACCAGTAGTAGCAGAACTAAACACTTGGGGAATTGAATATCCACTAAAGGAAACTTTGTATGAGTTTTCCAATAGCATGATTGAACTTGTACATATATACCCACTCTCCTTTTTGACCATTTGAATACATTTATTAAAGAGCTGGTCAAAACCAGAGGTGCAGTCTGAGGCCATTAAGCAAAGAAAAAACTAACAGTCCCATATGGGGATGTACGCCTGACCTGGGCCTCATTAGCACCATCTGACAACCAACTGGGCCAACCAGCCAGTGCTTCATAACTCTTAACGATAACAGGCTCACTTTGAGAATCAGATTTATTTTTTTTTAATGGCATAATAGGAAAATGATCACAGGCCATGAGGTAGGAAGGGGAGTGGATAATGAGGAAGGGGAAGTAAGAGAATGACACCACAGGGGACGTTCATATGAGGAAAGATCTAAAATGCAGGGAAGAACAAAGAAGATCTAGAAGGGAGAAAGTAAAGGGGAATGGAGCGTGGGTCTCAACAATGGAGTTTTTATTCATCTATTCCATTATTCCAAGAACAAGGAAACAATCCACAAATCTGGAAAGCAAGATCTGTAGAGTAATAGAGAGATGCACGTTGGGGCTGTGTGTATATATTCTTCATCTGTGGCTTTCACTACTTAGACCAAAACAAATATCATGGAAACATTACTTTCTATAAAAACGTAATAAGTAGATTTGAAAAAAAAAACACATGCTAAAATCAAATTGCAAAAGCTTTTAAGTCACTGGGCCAATAACTTACCCAATGGTTTACTACTGCCTGATAAAATACATTTATGGAGATCTGATGTCTGATATGAATGCACTCAACATTATTTATTGTCAAAGACCAGATACTGGATTAGATGGTTCATTGATTTACCCTAACATGAAAATGTTTCAGATGATGATGGGTGTTAAGAGTTAACTTTAAAAAGTGTTTGTATTTATCTTTTCTGATGTATCAAACTATATATAAAAATACTATAAAGTGCTATTTATGCAAGGAAAAGAGATTGACTTTTTTTGGCCAAGGAAGACAGTAAGATGCACGCTTCTAGTTTTTAAAATTTACTCTTTGGGAGCAAAACCATTCAACTATGCTTAATCTGATATTTTTTCTAATTATATTGGAAAGCACTAACAAATGTATCACTTTTTTAACTTTGCTTTGTAACACTTGAGTGCTTACCACTTGATGTGCCATTTAAAGGATAATTAATGGATAAACTAAAAGGATAATTATTATGGAGTTTAATATAGCAGGCAAACTGCTCATTAATCCTTACAAGCATAGCTTCGTTATTATCATTTACTTAAAAAGATACCATAGGGAACTGGTATTTACCACCACATTAACTACATATTATATATCCACACTCTATGTTTCTGCAATAATTTTGGTTTATTTGAAAAATAAACTTCTCTTAAAATATCAAATATCAAGTCTTGTTGGCTAATCAATGACTCTGGAAAATTAGACTTACGATCTTCGTATTTTTTTCTCTCTTCCAAGGGCTTAATGTTCATATTAATGCTTCTTTAGGAAAAGTTAAACAAACTTACAGTGTATTAATTCACTGAACCATCAAATAGACAGTAAAAGTTAAAAACACAAAAAGTAGAGATAGATAAAAATAATAGAAAACTATATACAAGATGATACTGATACTGATCAAGATTAAATATAACATAAAAATAAACAATTGTCAATTTTGTGCAATGTCATTTAAATAATCAGTAAAAATACTTTACAGAACAGCTGGCACATAACATAACAGACTCTTAATAAACCTGGGATAATCATAACTTGACCACAATTCTTTGAAAAAGCTATAATAATTTACCAACAGGAAATGCACCAAAATGTTAACAAGATTATGTCTGGATAGTAGGTTCAATGGTGACTTTATTTTTCTTTTCTATATTTTTCCATTTTCTATCACGTTTGTATTAAAAACTCAAAATTTTATTTTTAAATAAAGTAAATAATATACACAAATCCATTTGCCTTTCTTTTGTGGATGCATAATTGAGACAGAAAGGTTAAAATATTTTTTTAGAGAATATAGTGACAGATCTAGTCTAGTATTTAAATCGAACTTCTGAATGGCTTCTTTTTTGTTAATATTATTAAATCATTCTTTAAGGATACTTTATTAGGGGTACCCTGAGAGGAGGAAAAAATATCAATGTTATATGTCCGATTTTCCCAGAATACTAATTGAATGTAAGATTCATTTGATGATGATGATTAATATTATTGCTAATGAACAAAAATTTCTCTTCCAGCATTTGTACCTCAAACCACTAACACCATCTAACTGCTGGTCCCAAAGATGATAGAGATTATGTCTAGTCAACTGATTATAAGCATTAGAACTAAAGGTAGAATGCTGACAAAAAATGTAGTAGAGTCTTTTCAAAAAACAGTTATTTATTGTGCCATTGATATTCCAGAAGAGTCCATCTCAGAACTTTTGCTTCAGTGGGAAAGAATTTTACTTATTTGTTTATTTTTATTGAGGTATAGTTGATTTATAGTGTTGTGCCAGTTTCTGGAATACAGCAAAGTGATTCAATTATATATATGTATATGTGCGTGTGTGTATGTGTATATATATATTCTTTTCCATTACTGTTTATTATAGGATATTGAATTCAGTTCTCTGTGGTATACAGTAGGTCCTTGTTGTTTATCTATTTTGTATACAGTGGTTTGTATCTGCTAATCCCAAACTCCTAATTTATCCATCTCCTAATTTCTTTCCCCTTTGGTAATCATAAGTCTGTTTTCTATTTCTGTGGGTGTTTCTGTTTTATAAATAAGTTCATTTGTGTCATATTTTAGGTTCCATATATAAATGGTATCATATGGTATTTGTTACGGAAAGGATTTAAAAAATCAGAAAGAACCAACATTCATGAAGTGACTTCTAACCAACAGGCACTATACTATTCTTTTGTACATATAGTTCATTTAATCTTTCCAAAAATTTTAGGTAGTAGGAATTATAATCTTCATTTTACAGATTAAAAAATAAAGTCTTTGAAATGTTAAGAGACTTGCCTAAGGTGTCACAACCAGTACATACTTAAGCCAGTGTTTTAATCCATGTCTTGCTAGTTCCAATGCCTGCAGTCCTTACATAATACTGTCTCCCAGAATGTTTACAAATCCAGAATCTTTAAAAAATAAAATTAGAATAGTTATGGTCCTAAAGAGAATGAAAGTTCATTGTGAAAATGTGAAGGTCATTTAACCAAGAATACCTAATAATCACATTCCAACCAAGACATTACCTCTAATTCCAAGGCTTCTGAGAGTAATTTCTGGGCATTTTTCCTAAATGTCTCAGTTTTGGCATCACTTCGGACTTCTATGGAAGGTCTATTGACATGTTTTTCTATGAAAGTTCTCCACTCAGTGTAAACTTCTCTGGCAAGACAAGCCACTTCTGAATCTGAGTGTTGACGCATCTTGTTCACAGTATGACCTGGAACAAGAGAACAGAAACCAAAGGAAACATTGTTCTGTCTTCTAAGAAGTATAGGACTGGAAGGACTGATGTGTGGCACTTAGCAAGTCATTCACATACCTAAGGATGTAGAGGCTCTTGTGCAAATGAAGACCTCTTTCTCAAAGGCTGAGCTAATGAGATAATCACTAGGGAAGAACCACTGGGTCAGCTAATGCAATGAGTCATAAAACAGAAGCATGATCAATAGATACTTAAAACAGAACAGCGAAGGTACCAACTCCTTAATCCAAAACTTGCAATGAAAGAAAATGAATTAAGCATTTATCTTGTCTTTTCAGTACATGTTATATTTTAGGACAACCAAACAGTCCCAGTTATTGATAAAATGTTCTTTATTCAGCTAATGAATATGGTAAAATTGACAGTATTTAAAAAATTTTTTGTGGCCCACAACGAAATAATTTATTCAGGTGACAATCAATAGTGGGTGAACTCAGTCAATGAAAAATTGATGGGGAAATTTACAGTGGAAGGATGGGCTGTCATCACCTCCATTGATCAACCTCAGCGTCCCTGAGTGGGATTATCAGACGGAGGCAGCACTTCACAGACCTACCTACAAAGTAGTCTTGCACTCTCTTTCTGAGGAAAAAATGAACCACAACCCAACTAACTCATCATTCAAAGCTAACCTCCAGTTAATACAAAATACTCGAGCCAGAGGAGTAAGTTAAATTCTAGCACAAGAGACAAATCCAGAATGTGAGGCATTCTGCAGGACAACAGACCTGGTTTCTTCAACTGTCAATGACATTTTTTTATAAAAGGGAGTAAGGTTATGGATTGATAAAGATTAAAAGAGTTTTTGAGTTCAAACTATCAAATGTGATGTGCAATCCAAATCCTGAATGGAATAAGCCAATCAAAATACACTTGGAGATAAACAAGGAATATGCATATACACTGGTTATTAAATTATGCCAAGGAACTACTGTTGATTTTGTTAAGTATGATAATAGCATTGTGGCTATGTAAGAAAACATATTTTTTTAGAGATGCATACTGAATGAAGTATGAACTAAAATGACCAAAGGTCTGAGATTTTGCTTTAGAATACTTCAGTAACAGTACAAAAACACAGGAAAGGGAAAGATAAAGTGAATAGGGCCAAATTTTAATAGTAGGTGTTCTTTGGAAGGAATGATGCTAAAGCTGAAACTCCAGTACTTTGGCCACCTCATGCGAAGAGTTGACTCATTGGAAAAGACTCTGATGCTGGGAGGGCTTGGGGGCAGGAGGAGAAGGGGACGACAGAGGATGAGATGGCTGGATGGCATCACCGACTCGATGGACGTGAGTTTGAGTGAACTCCAGGAGTTGGTGATGGACAGGGAGGCCTGGCGTGCTGTGATTCATGGGGTCGCAAAGAGTCGGACACGACTGAGTGACTGAACTGAACTGAATGAATCAAATACAGGTGAAAGGCCTATGTGGGTCTGTATTATTGTCTTTATTTTTGTGACTGAGATTTTCATAATAAAAATGGAAAAAAAGGGAAAAGGTCAAAAAATACCATAGCAAAAATACTTAGATAGAAGTAAACACATAGAAAAGCCAAAAAAATCAAGTAAATACTTAGAATTAAAAAGTCTAAGAATAACAAGGCAAGTGTATTTTTTAAAAAAACCAATAGCTTTTTTATGTTAGCCATAAACAGAATATCAGTTCAGTTCAGTTCAGTTCAGTCACTCAGTCGTGTCCAACTCTTTGCGACCCCATGAATCACAGCACGCCAGGCCTCCCTGACCATCACCAACTCCCGGAGTTCACTCAGACTCACGTCCATCGAGTCAGTGATGCCATCCAGCCATCTCATCCTCTGTCGTCCCCTTCTCCTCCTGCCCCCAATCCCTCCCAGCATCAGAGTCTTTTCCAGTGAGTCAACTCTTCGCATGAGGTGGCCAAAATACTGGAGTTTCAACTTTAGCATCATTCCTTCCAAAAGAAACCCCAGGGCTGATCTCCTTCAGAATGGACTGGCTGGATCTCCTTGCAGTCCAAGGGACTCTCAAGAGTCTTCTCCAACACCACAGTTCAAAAGCTCCAATTCTTTGGCGCTCAGCCTTCTTCACAGTCCAACTCTCACATCCATACATGACCACAGGGGAAACCACAGCCTTGACTAGACGAACCTTTGTTGGCAAAATAATGTCTCTGCTTTTGAATATGCTGCCTAGGTTGGTCATAACTTTCCTTCCAAGGAGTAAGCGTCTTTTAATTTCATGGCTGCAGTCACCATCTGCAGTATAGGGGGGAAATCACGCTTAAACTAGTGAAAACCATAAACCACTTAGCAGCATATTAACAAGAGGGCGCTGCGTGTGCCCGCACTTGCTGTTTGTGTATGTGCCTGTCTCCTTCGTAGCTCTGGAACCACTCCTAAATGCCACCTCCATCACCACGGCCCTTACCTCAGGGCATGTTGCCTCCAGATGACTCCAGCAGCCTGCTGGCCTGTCAGCTGAAGTTTGGAACCCTGAATGCCATCTTCCACACTGCAGCCAGAGTGACCTTTATTTAACTTTATTATTTTCTCTTTCAGGGATATTTTTTCTAAAACATTAATCTGACCATTACACTCGCCCATTTAAATCTTTCAATCCCATACCCAAATTCTTCTCTCTTGTCACACAAGGACCTTCACAATCCGCCACCCTCCCGTCTCCCTCCCAGTTTTGTTTCTAGCTATCAGCCCCTGTCATGTGATATTCTAGCTACTGCAGTTCCTAAGACACTTCAATAATTTTCTCACCTCTTTTGAACATATACTCCAAAGAGCATTTTGTCTGCCTAGAGTATGCTTTCTTCTTTCTTCATCTGGTTAACTTCTATTCTGCCTCTAGGTCGGGAGTCCTCTCATCCTTGAAGTCTTAATAACCCCCAATCTTGGTTGGTAACTCTCCTCTGTGATTCCTTAGCATCTTGTGCTTCTGTTCATCACAATAACTTTTATAATTAGTTGTAATTATCTGATCAGTTATCTCTCTTGCCACCAAAGTGAGCTCCTTGAGGGCATGAGCTGTGACACATTCATCCTTGTATCTCCAGCAGAAAACACAGTGGCAGGAAGTGGGGGTCAGGAGAATGGGTGTATGGTAAATGTTGAGGAATGAGAAACCCATATGAAGAAATACATATGCCTTTACTAAAATATACAACAGAAAACCTGAATGAAAGAGCAACACATATCATATTATATGATGGGGAGACTAGTACAGAGATGTCAATATAAAAATTAATTTGTAGTTTTAATGTAACTATGATAAAAAATCTCAGTAGGCTGCTTTTATTAGAATACATCCAAATAGCTTTACACTCATTTTATTAATTTTTTATTTTATATCTGAGTGGTAGGCCTCTTGAGAAAACTGTATGCAGGTCAGGAAGCAACAGTTAGAACTGGACATGGAACAACAGACTGGTTCCAAATAGGAAAAGGAGTTCGTCAAGGCTGTATATTGTCACCCTGCTTATTTAATTTATATACAGAGTACATCATGAGAAATGCTGGGCTGGAAGAAGCACAAGCTGGAATCAAGATTTCTGGGAGAAATATCAATAACCTCAGATATGCAGATGACACCACCCTTACGGCAGAAAGTGAAGAGGAACTAAAAAGCCTCTTGATGAAAGTGAAAGAGAAGAGTGAAAAAGTTGGCTTAAAGCTCAACATTCAGAAAACTAAGATCATGGCATCTGATCCCATCACTTCATGGCAAATAGATGGGAAAACAGTGGAAACAGTGGCTGACTTTATTGTTTTGGGCTCAAAATCACTGCAGATGGTGACTGCAGCCATGAAATTAAAAGACTCTTACTCCTTGGAAGGAAAGTTATGACCAACCTAGACAGCATATTGAAAAGCAGAGACATTACTTTGCCAACAAAGGTCTGTATAGTCAAAGCTAAGGTTTTTCTAGTAGTCATGTATGGATGTGAGAGTTGGACTATAAAGAAAGCTGAACGCAGAAGAATTGATGCTTTTGAACTGTGCTGTTGGAGAAGACTCTTGAGAGTCCCTTGGACTGCAAGGAGATCCAACCAGTCAATCCTAAAGGAGATCAGTCTTGGGTGTTCATTGGAAAGACTGATGTTGAAGCTGAAACTCCAATACTTTGGCCACCTGATGTGAAGAGCTGACATTTAAAAAGACCCTGATGCTGGGAAAGATTGAGGGCAGGAGGAGAAGTAGACGACAGAGGATGAGATGGTTGGATGGCATCACCGACTCAGTGGACATGGGTTTGGGCAGACTCTGGCAGTTGGTGATGGACAGGGAGGCCTAGCGTGCTGTGGTTCATGGGGTCGCAAAGAGTTGGACACGACTGAGCGACTGAACTGAACTGATAGCTGATTAACAATGCTGTAATAGTTTCAGAATTTTAGACTTATTTTAGAAAAACAAGTAAGAGCATAAAATACTATTTTGAAAAAGAGGAATTCTGAGGTATAATTAGACTTATAAGATACTAGAACATATTATAAAGCCACTAAAATTATATGGACTGGCACCAAAAAATAGATGGATAGATCTACGAATTAAAGAAACGAAGCTCGAGAACAAATCCTATTGTACACAAAATTTAATATACAATAAAAGAGGCATCAATGAACAGAAGAAAATGGAGAATTCAAAATTGAGAAGATGGTCAAAACATTTAGAAAATTTCTCAGATCACGCGAACTGCATAGTTCAACACTCGCTTGATTTATTTACTTCCCACATGTCGACTGAAGGCCTACTCTTCTATGAGGAACTACACTAGTCGTGTGGGGCTGAATGAGAAACCGTCCCTGCTTTAAAGGTTCTGTGAGTAGCATCCTGGAGGTGAGAACAAAATGTAACTTTTAAGGGAAGACAAGAGTCTTTAACTTTTCTCTACCCAATTATCTGTCACTCTCTACCCAATTATCTGTCAAGGATTTTTACCTAGTCTTTCTACTGCCCAGGGAAAGAAGTACATCAACACTCAATACACAGAGGAAGGGGAAGGGGAGGAATGCGGAGCCCTCCTTAGAAATGGCTCAAGGTGCTTCCTAACTGGCGATGCTTAGTGAAGTGCTTCTGAAACACATGGCATTTAAAAGTTGAAGTCAGTACTCAACACTTTTCTTTTCTGGGTAGAGTTCTCCATATCCTTGAGACTATTCATTCAGAAAACAATTTTTTGTGCTGTTGGTCACTGTTGTGGATGCTAAAAATACCAAGATAAATGAGACACTGCAGGACCTCAAAGACCTAAATTCAGAGCATTTTATCATATTATTTATTTTTGGCTGTGCTGGGTCTTCATTGCTGTGTGGGCTTTTCTCTGGTTGCGGCAAGCAGGGGCTACTCTCGAGCTATGGTGCACAGACTTCAGTAATCGCAGGAAGTGGGCTCAGTAGTTGCGGCTCCCAGGCTCTAGAGCACAGCCTCAATAGTTGTGGCACATGGGCTCAGTTGTTCCACATTATGTGGAATCTTCCCAAATTGGGGATTGAACAGGGGGAATGATCCTGCATTGGCAGGCAGATTCTTTATTACTGAGCTTTCAGGGAAGCCCCAGGGCATTTTAATACTTATATTGAGCACCTACTAACTGCCTGGTGCTGTAGATACAGTTGAGTGAGAACAGACTCTGAAATTTAACCTACACACAACCCTGTCAATGTGTGCAAATTAGATTCATGTATAAAGATATTCATTACAGTACCGTGTACAGCAGCAATAAGCTAAAAACAAACTACAAGCTCACCATTAAGGGTCCAATTTGTTAAATCAAAGGAGTACATCAAGGCTATATATTGTCAACCTGCTTATTTAACTTACATGCAGAGTTACACCATGAGAAATTCCAGGCTGCATAAAGCACAAACTGGAATCAAGATTGCCAGGAGAAATATTAATAGCCTCAGATATGCAGACAGCACTATCCTTATGTCAGAAAGTGAACAGCCTCTTGATGAAGGTGAAAGAGAAGAGTTAAAAATCTGGCTTAAAACTCAACATTCAAAAAAACTAAGATCATGGCATCCAGTCCCATCACTTCGTGGCAAATAGATGGGGAAACAATGGAAACAGTGAGACTTTATTTTCTTGGGTTCCAAAATCACTGTAGACGGTTGACTGCAGCCATGAAATTAAAAGACCCTTGATGCTTGGAGGAAAAGCTATGGCAAACCTTGACAGCATATTAAGAAGCAGAGACATTACTTTGCCAACAAAGGTCTGTATAGTCAAAGCTATGGTTTTTTCCAGTAGTCATGTATGTATGTGAGAGTTAGACCATAAAGAAGGCTGAGTGCTCAAGAATTGATGCTTTTGAACTGTTGTGTTGGAGAAGACTTATGAGTCTCTTGGACTGCAAAGAGATCAAATCAGTCAATCCTAAAGGGAATCAATCCTGAATATTCTTTGGAAGGACTGATGCTGATGCTCCAATACTTTGGCCACCTGATGGGAAGAGCTGACTCAGTAAAAAAGACCCTGATGCTGGGAAAGACTGAAGGCAGGAGGAGAAGGGGACGACAGAGAACAAGATGGTTAGATGGCATCATCGACTCAATGGACATGTGTTTGAGCAAGCTCCAGGAGATGGTGATGGACAGGGAGGCCTGGTGTGCTGCAGTCCATGGGGTCGCCAAGAGTCAGACATGACTGAGCGATTGAACAATGAATACTTTGCAGCCACTAAAGACTGCAATGGCTCTATATGTAGTAACATGGAAAGATGATTACTTTATTCAGGTTCTCAGAAGAGCCTGCATAGTATAAGTCAATATTTATTTTTAAAATTACATTTGTATACACACACACACATACACATATAAATACATATATTTGCTCACATGCAGAGAAAGAGTCTAAAAAATTTTATAAAGAAATTATTTACAAGGGTCTCTTCTAAGTAGTGGGACTGTGTGTATCTATGCAGTTCAACTCGAAATCTCATGGGCTGGCTCAACCTGTAAGGAATCCTAAAAAAGCTGGTAAATGGTATACTATAGGTGCATTTGAGTTTCTTTGGAATAGAGATCTTTCCCTTCATGTGTTCCCCACCTTATCCTTTTCTCTTTCCAAGAAAGGCACTGTTGATCCAGCTTTCTCCTTGAGAAATGAAGATGCAGAAGTCCCTTAAAAAGAGAGTGCTTCTACTTGTCCAGTGGATCTTTTTATCGTGATGTTACTTTATCACTCTGTGGCATCTGGCACTGCTGCCTTCTTGCTTCTGAAACATTCTCTTCCACCGCTTTTTGAGGTACCACCTGTTAATGGTTCTCCTCTTCCTTCTCCATCTCTTCTGCTGGTATGTGCCTTGCCAAACCTTTAATTACCAGTGCAGCCTAGCTGGGGCATTGTCTTTGGCCTCTTCTCTTCTTTCTTCAACTGTTTTTCCTGAGTAATCTTACCCACTTCTGGGGCCCAACTACCATCTGCAAGCAGATGACTTCCAAAGGCTCTCACTGAGCTCAAGACCCATGTATCCAGCCCCTGCTGGACAGCTCCACTTGCTTATTTTGCAAGCCACCTCTAGCTCAGCATTTCTAAAATGGAAAGTGGTACTCATCACTTTCCCCTCAGTCCCTCCTCCTGTATTTCATGGCAGTGCTACTCACCCATCGTTTTATCTCCTTAACATTTCTTATAACTTTTCCTTTTGCTCACTTCCCGCTTTAGTCTCAGTGCTGCCCTGATTCAGGTCCTCATCACCTCTTCACCAGTCTACTGCAATGACTTACTAACCAATCTTTGTCCCCAGACTGGCTTTCTCCAATTCATCCTCCATATTAAAGTTAAATTAACCTTTTAAAAACACAATTTGATCACATCATTCCCTTACTGGAAGTCCTTCAATGGCTTTCTCCTCTGTCTTCAAATTAATTTCTCAGTATAGATTCAAGCCCTCAATGACTGGAACCTCTTTGGCCATATCTCTTACCATGTCTCTCTCTTTCCTCACTCCCCTCAGTCTCAAACTTCCTACATCTTGCCCCCCAGGGACAAAGTTCTAGTCATATAGAACAGTTTGCATGCCCTTGTTTGGGGTCAGGCTGTCTGGCCTTCTTACATTTCTGTACCTTAGCTTACAGTTTCCTCTGCCTAGAAAGGTTAAATGCTCATTTTTTCCTCTAAGCTTGATGTAAACATCTTGGGGGCAGAACCCCACACCTTACTCCTTACTCCAAGATACATTCCCAGCTCCCAGCACAGTGCCTACCACAAATCATTCAAGAAATGTTCGCTGAACTGAATCAGTTATATTAAAAAAAAAAAAGTTTACATTTGGCTTTCAAATTGGCTTTGTAGTAACATCTGAATATGGATGCAGTTGATTGGGAAAATCACACAATTGCAAACAAAATAATGGAACTATACTCTAAAGTACTGAATGAAAAGGTTCTAATTCTTACCCACTGCTAAGAATGCTTCCTGCTTACTACTCCAAATTTTATAGGAATTATCTCATTTTTCAATAACTAAAAAATGAGTTAAATACTATTGTTATATCTCTTTTTACAAGTGAGAAACTGAAGCTCAGCAAAGCAACCTGCCCTGGCCACACAGCTAGTAAGCGTGGAAACCAGAATCTGAGCACAGCCACCTGACCCAAGAGTCTGCACACTTAACCCAACACCCTGTCCTCCTCTGTCATTAGGGACTGGCATATAGGGAGTGTTCAATAAAGCTCTGTTGAGATAATGTTGTTCACCTTCTTGATATTCCCAAATCAGAAGAGCACAGGTCCTGAGAGGTGGCCAAATGGCAGAAAACTTGGGCTCTCAGGCCAGGACAAGTGATCACTGCTCCTGGCCCGCAGAGGGCAGTATACTCCACAGTGTCCCCCACTGCAGCCCCACCCAGCCTGGTCAGAAGGCTCTCACAACACCAGGGAAACACTCCAAGCAGGGCAGGTCTAAGGAGAATGGGGGGTGCGAGATTTGCCAGCAACAGGGTGACAAAGGGAAGAGTGTCAGCAGGGAAGGCATTCAGTCTGGGGCAGGAAAAGAGAAGAGAGGAGGCCTAAGGAACCGCCTTTTGTAAAACACAAGGCAAAGTGAAACTTTAGATCAGAAAATGAATTTTGTGATAAGAATAATGACAGTTAGCCACTGCACTGAACACTCTACACTTAAGTCAATGAACTCTCAGAACAACCCTATGAGGTAGGTGCTATGATGATACCCTGTTTGACAGGTAAAGAACCTGAGGAACTAAGAGGTTAAGGAACTTGCACAGGACACAGCAAATAAGCAGCAAGGCCAAGTTTCAAATGTAGGCAGTCTGGCTCCAGAGCTCAAGTATTAAACCTATACTGTTGCCTCCAGTGATCATATAGTCCTACCTCCTCCTGATTCAGATGAAAAAATGAGGCTCCATGACCTTTCCCCAAGGTCACAAGTTGGTCAGTAGCTACATCAAGGAAGTTAATGATCTGCAAAAAGTCATTATTTGCTCCATGAAGTTTATGTTTTAAAGCAAGCAGTGCCACTGGCTGGTCTTATGATCTAGGTCAAGTCCCCTGGGTTGAAGAGTATGGGGTTTCTGCATCCCAGCACATTGTTAAGAAAAACTCCCTGCAGGAAGTGGTCTTTTGCTCATTTAACAAACATTATCAAATACTTAGTAAGTACCAGACCCTGTGCTAGAACTTGGGATAGAATGTTGAACAAGACATAGCCCTTTATTCAAGGAGCTCCAGAGGTCTAAGCACAGGAGAAGACATCTAAACAAAAACAAATGCAGCAAAGTGTCACAGGTTCTCAGACAGTGTTGAAACGGGAACCCAAAGGAGAGTCAAAAGGACAGAGAAGTCAATCTGGCTGGCAAATGGGCCAGGGAATACCATGCAAGAGGCAATTCTTGTCCTAAGTCTTGACAAGCAGTGGAGTGAACAAGAGCAGAGAAGCTGAAAGAGCACAGTGTAATTGGAGCGCTGTGATAGGCAAAATGATGTTCCCAAAGATATCCATGCCCTAAACCTCAGAACCTGTGAATATGTTGCCTTACAAGGAAAAAGGCGTGATTAAAGTCAAGGACCCCAAAATGAGGAGATGAGTCTGGATTACCTAGGTGGGGCCAATCTAATCACATAAGTTCTTAGAGGTAGAAGAGTGGGTCAGAGAGACGAGGTGTGAGAAAAATCCAACCCACCACTGCCAGCTTTGGAGATGGAGGAAGGGAATCACAAGCCACAGAAAGCAGGTGGCTTCTAGAAACTGGAAAAGGCAATGAAACCGTTTCTTCCCTAGAGTCTCCAGGAGGACTGCAGCCCTACTGACACCGTGATTCTAGCTGAGACCTGCACTAAAGGTCTAACATACAGAAATGTAAGATAAGAAATCTAACGTTTAAACCATTAATTTTCTGGCTTTTGAATAGTGGTGCTGGGAAAGACTCTTGAGAGTCCCTTGGACAGCAAGGAGATCAAACTAGTCAATCCTAAAGGAAATCAACCCTGAATATTCACTGGAAGGACTGATGCTGAAGCTGAAGCTCTGATACTTTGGCCACCTGATGCTAACAGCTGACTCACTGGGAAAGACCCTGATGCTGAGAAAGATTGAGGGCAGGAGGAGAAAGGGGGTGACAGAGGATGCGATGGTTGGATGGCATCATCGACACAATGGACTTGAATTTGAGCAGACTCCGGGAGATAGTGAAGGACAGGGAAGCCTGGAGTGCTACAGTTCATGGTTCACAGAGTTGGACACAACTTGGCAACTGAACAACAATAGCAACAACAATTTTGTGGCAGTTTGTATGGCACTATTCACAGATAATGAATACAGGAGCTTCTCAGTAGTTCAGGATTGCTAAAACAGTGTGAATCTATAGAACAACCTGAGAAAGGAAGGCCGCTGGAAAGTACCTTGCCACTAAGTTACCCTGTGAACTTGGGCAAGTCAAATCACATACCCAGTCATTCATTCACTCACTAACTCATTCACTTACTCAACAAACACTTTTGCTTCACAAAGAAGATTATGTTTCATCTGGGCCTTAAAGGTCCAAGGTACCCAGCTCAAGCACCTTGAGCCTGCCCAAGGTGCATCTTTGGGTTTCAGGAGGTGGCAAGACATGGCCTAAGTCCCTCTTAGCTTTGTAGTTTATTTTGTTTCCTGAACTGGGGCAAGTTACATTAAACTCTCTAAGCCTCAGTGTTCTCATTTGTAAAATGAGAAAATAATAATATTTACTTTACAGAATTGTTATATAGATCAAATGAAGTCATAGTGTGTTAGTCACTCAGTCGTGTCCAACTCTTTGTGACCCCATGGATCATAGCCTGCCAGGCTCCTCTGTCCATGGGATTCTCCAGGCAAGAATACTGGAGTGGGTTGCCATTTCCTCCTCCAGGGAAGTCATAGTGGGGAAAGCATTTTGTAAGTATAGGGTTTTTTGTTGTTAATCAATTATAAATGAAAATCAGATCAATATGATTGACTTAAAACCTTTCCCAGATTATTTATATCTACAGTATTGCAGAAGTAGAACATGCTCACCTTGTAGGCTGGGTGCAAGGCCTAACTACACTGCCTTACCAGCCATTTACTGACAGCCCCTGCCCACTGGTTTCCTTTATAATAAAGGTATTCAAGTCACAGAGGCCCCATTAAGAGGCAGATCCAAAGGCTTTTGCCCAGCTAGCCCTCAACTTCCCAGACCACTTGAGAACCGTGAGGCCACTCACTTTCCCTGTCTCTTAAAACACTCTCCTCCTTAGTCCACACGTCACTGCATGGCCCTGGTTCTCTTCCTCTAATTACACTCCATCCACTTCTTCAGCAGCTCCTCTTCCTCTTCCACTTTCCTTCCAAGGATATTCTCATTTCAATCCTTCAGCCCTTTAATCTTTTCTTTTACTCAAAGAATTCATCCACTTAAATGATTTTAAGCAAATGCCTTCAGGCAAATGTATTCCAAATACAGATTTTTCATCTAAATATCTCTCATCTGAGTTTCAGTTCTCCATCTCTAACTGCCTATTGGACATTTGGTCCTAGACAGTTTATGTCAGAGCAAACACTGACTAAAATGAAAATACTAGGAGAAAACTCCCATATGACGTACACAAGAAAAGGCACTAAATTCTGATTTAAAAGAGGTGAGCTTGAGCAGATGGCAGAACCCATAGAGATAGTCCAATAAAATAAAGGCACATATGGCTGGGATTCAGGGCACAATGGCAGTCTGCTAACCAAGAAAGAACACTGCCCCAAGAGACCTGGGTTCTCTTTACATCTCCGGTGCTAACCCACTATGTGGCCCTGGATAAGTCACTTCATCTGTCTGAGTCTGAATTTCCTTGTTTATAAATTGAGGTAGCTAAATGGATTTGAAAGTTTATGACATTGACATTTATAAAGTTCAAATACAGACAACAAAAATTGTAAGATCTCAACAGACAAAGAACATAAAAATTCACACAAAAAGGGCAGAGTGCCAATAAGCCAATAGAAAACAATCCATTCTATACAGCAAATGAAAACAAGATGTTATTGGAAACGGTAGTAATGTAAATTGGAACAGTAATTCTAAAAATCTAAGATTCAGAAATGGATCAGGACAGGAGATGCATATCCAGGAGTTGTCTGAATTAAGGCCTCAGTTAAGCTGAAGAAGTGAACAGCCTCTCTGGCTAAGTGCTCTAAAGCAGAGCCAAAGACTGAGGTCTCCGAGCTTTATGGAACAGTCCCCTCTGAGAGGACAGGGAACAAAGATGGAAGAAACAGAGAGAGGCAAGAAACAGGAATACAGAAAGCTAGAAATACCATGGAGAAAACCTTGTTTGACTTTGTTATTTTCATTCATTTGATGAATATATCCTGAGCATATGCCACATTAATGCTTAAAACACACTGGTGAATAAAATATACAGCATGGTCCTGCTGGCATAGAGTCACTGTAAATAAAAACAACGAAGTAAATAACCAAATAAGTAATTACAAACTCAGATAAGGACTTGAAGGAAATAAACATTGATAAAATAGATAAAGAATTACCAACAAGTTCAGTGTCATTTATGTTAACAGAAAAGAGAGTAATCAATGGTCTCAAATTCATGGTTCTGGGAAGATGAGAACTGAGACAAGACTATTGGATTTGGATAGGATGAAATCACTTGTGTCCCGAGAGAGAATAGTGGTTGTGGGTGAAGCCAGCATGGAACGAAAGAGTGGAAGAGCCAGAAATGGGAGTTGCGATTATTAATCATATTGAAAGGAATCTGACTATATAAAGAAGAAGAGAAACAAGGTATCTGGAAAAGATGGCAGACAATTAAAGGAGAAGATTTAAGTGTATGTGAAGGCAGAAAGCAAGCACCAGTAAAGAGGCTATGAGAGGCATCTTGGCATTCTCATTTCCACAGTCAATTCCTGCAAAGTCTGGTCCATTCTCCCTGATTAAGGCCTCCCTACGAACCTGTTGCTCAACAGGTTGGCTTCTCTATTTTTAAAATTAGAACTTTTTTCAATCCCACATTCCTTTCTGATATTGCCACCTCTCTCTTTCAATACCAAACTTCTTGAAAGAGTTGTCTATTTTCACAGTTCATTTCCTTACCTCCTCTTCCCTCAAGCCTCTGCCCTTAACCATGCCTTTGAAACTGTCCTTAGCAAAATCATTAATGACCTTACTTTGCAAAATCCAACATGCACTCTTAGAATTCGTTTCTTCGGCCTCTGACAATGATGGACAGTGCTGACGAATCCCCTCTCAGAACCACTCTTTCTCTTTCCACAGCAACATTCTCTCCTGTTTCCCCGGTCACACCTTTCCCATCTCCCACAAGCCTCTTGCCTGTTGGTGTGCTTCTGGATGTGGGATTTGGCTCTTTGCTTTTCCTACATACTCTTCCCGGGCAATTGCCTTGCTTTCTCACTACATGCTGATGGTGACTCTCAAGTATATATTTATAGTTCCTCCTTAGCTCTAGCCTTATATATCCAACATTCTGTTGGATATTTCCTCTTAGATGTCCCACAATATGTCAAACACAGTGAGTCCAAAATTGAACTTACCATCCCCCTACCTCCAAACACGCTGTTTCCTATCCTAATGAGTAGTGCTGCCACACACCTATTTGTCCGTATCAGAGATCTGGGCCTCAGCCTTCACTCTTCATTCCCCAACATCCAGTCAACTTCTAGGTTCGCTGGATTTTAATGCATTTATGTCTCTTGATTCCAACCACATTTCTCCATCCTCATGATTACAACTCCTTCCAGGCCACCCTAATTTCTCATCTAGATGTTTTAGTAGCTTCCTAACTGGGCTTTCTGCCTCCAGGTTTGCTTTCCTCAAACACTCTTCCCCTGTGGCAGAGACAGGTATTTCTAAACTGCAAATAAGAATTCAAAAATCCTTTGATAACAACTACTTATGATCTTTAGGATCTGAGGCTTTATAGTGGACTAAAGCTACGCTTTCATTGCAATACAATTTGATTCTGGATAAAAATCATCTCAAAAAAAATAAGCGGAGGCTAAAGGCATAGGGTTATCCTAATGGCCAACTAATAGCAACACTACTGAAATACTTTGCTTTGGGTCAGTGGTGAAATGAGAGAGCTAATGCTGAGACTCTGATTCTGAGCTAGGATCCTTGAGTGGTGCGCTAAAGCATTTCAGGTCAGAAGTGGTTCTTGACTACTGGCACAAACAAAAAAAGAAGCTAATCCCCTCTACAGAGAAATGTTTCCAGTTTAGCCTCACAGAATTCCCACATATTGAAAGAAAATAAGGAGCTCACAATTAAAAATCAACAAACAAGGAATTCTCTGGCAGTTCAATGGTTAGGCCTCTGTGCTTTTGTTGCTGAGGGCCTATGCTCAATCCCTGGCTGGGGAACTAAGATCCTACAAGCCTCATAGCACAGCCCCCCCCCCCCCACAAAAAAGAAAAATCAACAAGCACAGGGAAAGGCAAACACCAGGAGAGTCAACAGAAACAATAAACAATAGAGTTAAACCCTAAGGACAACAAATATTAGAATAGTCAGATGACTACAGAAGAACTATACACTATATGTTTGCAGAAATAAAAAGGCACAATCACAAGTGTGTACAAATAGCATTTAAAAGAGACAGATTTGGGGAAGAAAGAAAGCTTGCAAAAATAAAAAAATGGTTTCAGGAAGAAAGTACTCAATGAATGGGTGAGACAGCAAATTAGAGTCAACTGAAAAGAGAATTAGTGACTTAAACATACATCTCTGAAGAAATTGCCCACAATTTTATGAGAGACAAGGAGACATATGAGCTAAAGAACATGGAAAATAAAAGCTCTAACCTATTTCTAATTGTAGAATCCCAGAATGAAGAAACAGACAATGAAAAGGAGGTGCTTTGAAGAGATAACCACTGTAAAACTTCTACAAATGAACATAAATCTGCAGATCCAGGAAGAAGAATATATCGAGGTTAAATTTAAAGAAACACATGCTGTGATAGCCAGTCTACAAGACAGCCCCAGTGATCCTCACCTCTTGGTATTCATAACCCACGTGTAGTTGTCTCCCAAGCTGTACCCAGGGTGGTCTGTGTGATCAACAGAATATAACAGAAGCAATGGTATGTCACTTCCAAGATAAGATGATAAAAGATACTGTGGTTTCCATCTTGGTTATTCTCTCTTGGATCACTTACTCTGGAGAAAGTCAACCACGAAGCCATGAGCAGCCCTATAAAGAGGCCCAGGCATAGGGCTGATGAGAAACTGAGGCCTTCTATAAGCAATCCTGTAAGTGACCCATTAGGAGCAGATCTTCAAGCCCTGCTCAAGCTTTCAGATGACTACAGCCCCAGTCAACAGCTTGATTGTAACCTCTTAAGAGACCATGAGTCAGAAGTACTCAGATAAACAGCTCCCAGATTCTTGACCCTCAGAACACCTGTGTGAGACAACAAATACTTAAGCTGCTAAACATGGGGGTAATTTTTACAGGGGACAGGTAACTAATACACATGCTGAGACTAAACATTTTTGGTTTTTTTCCCACTGTGCAACCCACTGCAGTGCCTGCAGCCTACAGACAGAGGCCAGGCAATGGTTTGGGGCCCGTTTGCTCTGTCATGGGATGCTATGAGAGGCCCGGGGTCAGCCTGCCATAAACCCAAACCCATGCCTAAGAGCAAACAGTTTCAAATGACTTACAAAGAGTCTTTCCCATCTGATCCAGATGGATCTCTAACTGATTACATTTCAGATATACCAGACTTCTTTTAGTCTCTGCAATGCACCACGTTCTCTCTGTACAGCTCACATGACATAGCCCTGCCTGACACATTCTTTAACATCTTCTCTACTCTCAACACACGTACTCCTTGATCTAACTTCTCCTCATCATCAGAGCACTCACAGAAATCTCATGGGACAGGGACAGGAAGGACTCTAAAGGTGGGAGAATGTAAACATTCTCAGGCAATGATACAGATGAATCTTCAGGCTAGCAACTAACATAACTACAAAGGAACCGAGGAACCCTTATATTCCACACAACCTCAGGTTTAGGCAAGGCCTGGGATAAGGTCAAGACTCAAATGTTGGATGGTTTCCAGGTCCTCCTAAGTCATACCCCCTTGTTGTGGTTTCATTATGATCCTTGAATTGAAATTTCTGAACATCAGACACGCCCATTCTTGAAAGCATACTCGTAATTGTACTTAGCATACTTGCAACTGTACTCAAAGGACAAACAGAAATGATTTTTAAAACTGTCATCTGTTCTGTAGTGTAGAATAATTCCAATCTATTATGTTGACATTTAAGATCTGATTGTAAGTGTATTTGTGGTGTGCCTAAATATGAACATATATATACACATATGTACATGTACACATCATAAAATATTAACCACTAGTACCCTCTACTGGTGGAAATACCTTATCTGTTCATATGAATGGTCTTATTGCCCTCTAGTGACCACAACCTATAAAGAGAAAATCCAGCAGCAGATGGGAGAATCTCCTTGGCTATAATGATAAGGTTTTATGTTCTTTAAGCATCTAATTTTCTCAGATTCTGGTTTATATTACAGGGGTGCAACTCTCAAGACTCTTGGGGGAACCTCTGGGGGATTTCACACAGCTCTTGCCAGCTGTTAGCGCCAGTCTGAAGCTACTCTCTCTCCTGCTTCTCATGAACAAGAGGTCAAGGGGAGGCAGAGAAGGCAATGGCTCCACGGGTGAGGGCAAGCACAGCAGCTGTGAATGACTACCCTGGACTCCCTGGGGACTTGGGAGCAGCTTGAGGAACACATGTTGGCCCTCCCTCGCATATTATTCACAGTTGTGTACTGTACTAAAGCGGTAATTCGATGTAGTTCCTGACTTACCTCTTAAGATAACTCCAATGCTGTAATAAGTGATGTAAGATGCTATCATTTTGCTTTTACAAACCATACTTTGGAAGTTACCTCTACTCAAGACAGAAAAGCCAAGATTTAAGTGACCTGTTGCCTCTTCTATGGAGTTTTTCCTGAATTCCCCAGATGTAAGACTACTCTGTTCTCTGTGCCAGCATACACCTTGCACAGATCAGAATGGTACCACAGACATTATTCATATGTTTTTATTTTTAATCTAAACTATTTTACTACTTACACTTGTCTACTTGCTGGTTTCTCCACCAAACCCTAAATTCCTTGAGGTCACAATCATGTCTTCTTCATTTTTGCACACCCAGCATCAAGCACACTCAAACATTACCCACAGATCATGCAGTAAGTACAGAAACTGAAGTAAGCATTTAGAAACTTTTATAGTAGTCTGACAAAGTACTTCCACATCTGTTGAATCTAATATTTTTAGAAATAGGGCTTGCACTCCACATATTTTAATTTCATTTAACTGTTAATTTTTATTATACTATAAAAGTATTAGTCTACAATCAATGGAGAATTTTTTAAACAATGGTCTCTCACCACAGATAGTTTGAGAAGTACTGATATGATAGATAACTATGTTTGTGAGATGGAGGAAAGAAGAAGGAAGGAGATAAAACAGAAGCACTTCTCATAAAATTCAGAAGGAACATACCTATCTTTGTTGACTTTAACACTTCTCTGGAAGGTATTTTCTTCTTTAATTCTCGTAAGGCTTCGACTAGATTCTCTTTGCTTTGATCAGGAAGCTCCAACATAGTTTTCCATCTTTTTATGTCTTCTATAACCACAACTCTCTGGGAAAAAGAAAAGTCATTTGGAAAATGGAACACTTTCATTAGAAAGACATCTGCCTTCACCTGAGCTAATGGGGCTCCTACTGACATATGAATTATTGATTATGACCTGAACCAAAGCACAGTATATTGATGGCCCCAAATGATGGGTAATTGCTTAAAAGCAGCCCCTGCTTACTGCAAATCAGGAAGAGAGTTACATCTATTAGGAAAAGTGCAAGTTTTAATCTTACCATGTCGGACACCACGGGGCACTTAGCACTGAGAGGCAAAAAGGAAGAGAAGAAAAGAAAAACGATGCTGAGGTGAACCAACCCTATAGCTCACTTAAGTGTCTTAATCCATAGGGGAGGACAGAGAGCAGAGAAGTCATAAAGACATAGTTGTTTCAACAATAAAAAGCACACTTCAACAGCTTCCTACTTCCCAGATGGTAAAACTCAAACCTTCTCTTGTATGAAGAATTTTTAAAACTTCAAACACAAAAAGTTAGAGTAACTCGACCACTTATAATGAAAGAGTTACATTTTGCCATTTCACATAAAACAATAAAACACTGTATAGTTCAAGTCTCCTTACACCCTTCACCCTTTAATCCCTTTCTTCCATATCTAGAAAAAACTACCATCTTAAAGTTGACATGAATCTTTCCATTAAGTGTAAAATATTAACAACGAATCCAGGTGAAAGGGATGAGGAACGTGTACTATGTTGCACTTAAAATTATTTTCACTAATAATTTTTTAAAATAAACTGGGAGACAAAAAATAAAGTTGCTTTTATAATTACAAAAACTTTTTGTTTCTTGTTTTGTATCATTATACCTTGGGGTGGTGGGCCGGTTAGGGTCTGGGAAGGGGCACAGGGGCTTCTGGTTCATGTCCTGTTTCTTGATCTGGATACTGGTGACACAAATGTGCTCTGTGAAAATCTTTAAGATGTACACTCATGATTTGTCTACTTTCCTACATGCCTGTGATAATTCAATATAAAGAAACCCCAAAAAGTCTTCATTTACCGCCCTGGGCAGGGTCTAGCCTAGCTGCCTGTGCTGGGAGAAGGGGATGTCTGGGGACTTCTCTATTTCCCCATCTTTGCTTCTCCTCTTTCCCCAGCTGCTTGTTTGCTTCAGTCTCTGATCCTTCCAGGTTTGAAACTGGGAAAAGGAGGAACAGTAACAGACAGGAAAAGCCTTACTTTTGGTTGCGATGCTGTGCTCACCAGGTTTCAGTACTCTCTAGACTTGGCAGAGAGTCAAGAGCTGACTCTCTCATGAGCTGTTTCTGTGGTTCCATGGCGGCTCCCAGGGTTGAGCTCTCACCTGTAGTATTCCCACAGCACTGGCAAGGTCTCTTCCAGCCAGCCACATACAGGTCTACCCTAAGTTTCCAGCTTCTGGCAACCAGCTTCATACATTCTCTGAAGGGGTCCCATTACCCTTCCAAGGATCCTTGTGAACCAATCCCCTTTAATTCAACTCCAGGTTAACCAGTATTATCTCTGCTATGCCCGCATCTTTGCCCTGAAAAACTCTGAGCATAACAGCCTTCCAAATGCAACCACTTCCCTTTCAGTGGCATCAGTAAAAACCTTCTGGTTTTAGACTTTCCCAGGCACAGGTCTGGTCTCTGTCTACCAACTCCAGGAACTGAGGTCAAGTTCTCCAAAAGAAAATATCACAGCCATCCCATTTTATCCAAAGGAATTTTCATTCCTTTCTTTCTTTACCTTCAACTTTCCTTATTACCTAAGATAGGTGATAGGTTCAGGATTCCAAAACTGGTCTTCACATCCTGCCTTCACAAGTTCTGCACAGATGGTTTAGAATAACTTTTGGGAACACCACTTTATACCTAATGCTTTGTTCTCAAGGCTTCCCAGGTTAGTAGTAAAGAACCCATCTGCTAGTGCAGGAGACCTAAGAGACATGGGTTCGATCCCTGGGTGGGGAAGATCCCCTGGAGGAGGGCATGGCAATCCACTCCAGTATTCTTGCCTGGAGAATCCCGTGGACAAAGGAGCTCGGCAGACTACAGTCCATGGGGTCGCAGAGTCAGACACGACTGAAGCAACTTGGCATGCACACACGCATGCTTTGTTTTCAGTCCTTAGGAGCCCTAACCAAAATTGAGACAGAGTACTTTTCTATGACCTGTTACAATATAAAATAACATTGGTGTTAAATGGCATGAAAGACAAATAAATGAAGCTAGGTAAGGGATATTTTCGGAGAAGGCAAAATACTGAAGACCCACTCCAGTACTCTTGCCTGGAAAATGCCATGGACAGAGGAGCCTGGTAGGACTCCATGGGGTTGCTGAAGAGTCAGACATGACTGAGCAACCTCACTTTCACTTTTCACTTTCATGCACTGCAGAAAGAAATGGCCACCCACTCGTGTTCTTGCCTGGAGAATCCCATGGATGGTGGAGCCTGGTGGGCTGCTGTCTATGGGGTCGCACAGAGTCAGACACGACTGAAGCGACTTAGCAGCAGCAAGGGATATTTTCAGTAGGAAGTAGATATAAATATCATATTATGCAACTTGCACTTCTCACTCAATATAGTTTGACTTACCCATACTGATGTGTATAAACCCAGTTGATCCATTTTGATAGTATTGAATATTATTCCATTATTTTTATATACAATGTCTCAGCATATTAAAATCTATTCCCCTAATGCATATTTAGCATTTTCTCCCCCTCATATTTTTCCTATTATAAACACTGCTTTAGTGAACTCCTGCCTATTATATATTCGTATGTCTTCTATCCTTCACTTTCAACTTTTCTGGGTCATGCTTTAATAACTTATGGCTGCTTTATTTTGCTTCTCCTTTCCCATCCAATCTGAAAATTTCTATTTTTTAATAGGCATGTTTAATCCATTTGCATTTATCATCATTACTGATATACTGGATATACTTTCTCTTTGCCTTTTTTCTTCCTTTCTTATCTTTTATTTAACAGCCTGAGTTTTCCTTAATCTTGTCTTTTCTCTCATGTCTTGGAAGTTATACATTCTATTATTTTAGTGTTTGTCCCTACAATTTTTAAGATACTCAATGAAATCTATACCAAGTCTCTACATTATAGAAAACTCGTTAGAAATATATGTGGTCTCTTTGCCTGTCCTTCAAGTCTCTTAACTTTTCTGCCATATTTCTATTTCTGTGGGATGCATTCTAGTGATTTCCTCAGGTCTAGCTTTCAATCTGGGCTTCCTTGGTAGCTTAGATGGTAAAGAATCTACCTGCAATGCAGGAGACCCAGGTTCAATCCCTGGGTTGAGAAGATCCCCTGGAAAAGAGAATGGCTACTCCAGTATTCTTGCCTGGAGAACTTCATGGACAGGGGAGTTTGGCGGGCTACAGTCCATGGGGTCGCAAAGAGTCAGACATGACTGAGTGATTAATACTTTTTTTTTCAGCTTTCAATTCAGTATTTCTCTCCATAGCTATGACTTTACTTTTAACCTGTCCAATGTACTTGTCAACAAATATGCTTTTTCATCGGACAAATTCTGTTTTTTTCTCTCTAAATCTGCCCATTTTTTTCATACTATCCTATCCTTACCATTTCTATTCCTTTCTTTATCTCTGTGAATATTTTTAACACATTTAAGATCTCTTTCAGACTGTTACCTATGCTTCCTGGAGTAGAAATTCTATTACTTAAATCTACCTGCTCATTCTCCCTCCTAGTGATTTATTTTACTGTAAGTTTTGTAAGTTTTGACCATGAGTACACTTTTAATGTTTTCCATGGGAATCCTATGTACTCTAAGCTTAGAAGTATCTTAACATGGAAATCTCACCTTTGCCTTTGTCAAGGCCCTTGGATTTCCCTGGTTCTGGACCAGTTTTTATGTTAATTTTTCAGCTTTGTAGATACTATGAAGTTAAATACACACACACACAGTAATAATCGTGAGGTTCTAGTTTATTATGGGGTCAACTTTTTTTGAACCCAAACCCTGACATGATACAATCTTCATGCTGATTCCTTAGACTGGTGGATGGAATTTTTCTAGTTCATTTTTCAAAAATATGGTAGCCCTATGTTGACTTCCAGCTCCTTATCTGCTATCCTCATACTGGCCCTAAAATCCCAGCCCCCAAACTCTGTACCTGGTTTCCATAAAACTATATAGACGCGTACCTTGTTTTACTGCACTTCACTTTACTGCACTTTGCAGATATTGCTTTTTTTTTTTTAAACAAATTGAAGGTTTGTTGACAACCCTGCATTGAGCAAGCCTACAGATGCTATTTTTTCCAACAGATGCTCCTTCGTGTCTATCATATTTTGATAATTCCTGCAACGTTTCAAACTTTCTCCATTATTATTATATTTATTATGACCTGTGATCAATGATCTTTGATGTTACTATTTTAATTGTTTTGGGGGGTGCCATAAACCATGCCCATACAAGACAGCAAACTTAGCTGATAAATATTTTGAGTGTTCCACCAACGAGTCATTTCCCCATTTCTGTCTGCTCCTTGGGCTTCCCGATTCCCTGAGACCCAGCAACATTGAAATTAGATTAATTAACAGCACTAAAATGGCCTCGAAGTGTTCAAGTGAAAGGAAGAGTAGCTTGACTCTCACTTAAAGTCAAAAGCTAGAAATGATTAAGCTTAGTGAGGAAAATATGTTGAAAACCAAGACAGGCCAAAAGCTAGGTGTTCTGCATCAAATAGTTAACCAAGTCATAAATGCAACGGAAAAGTTCCTGATG
This sequence comes from Bubalus bubalis, assembly GCF_019923935.1. NCBI lineage: Eukaryota > Metazoa > Chordata > Mammalia > Artiodactyla > Bovidae > Bubalus > Bubalus bubalis. The sequence goes on from NC_059162.1 coordinate 91,836,697, forward strand.
GAAATTAAAAGTGCTACTCCAGTGGACACACAAATGATAAGAAAGCAGAACAGACTTAATGCTGATATGATAACATTTTAGTGGTTTGCATAGATCAAACTAACTACAACATTCCCATAAGCCAAAGCCTAATCTGGAGCAAGGCCCTAATGCTCTTCAAGTCTATGAAGGTGAGGCAACTGCAGAAGAAAAGTTTGAAGCTAGCAGAGGTTGGTTGATGAGGTTTAGGGGAAGAAGTTGTTTCCATAACATACAAGTGCAAAGTAAAGCAGCAAGTGCTAAGGCAGAAACTGCAGCAAGCTATCCAGAGGATCTAAGATAATTAATGAACACTACACAACAGATTTTCAATGTAGATAGAACAGTCTCATACTGGAAGAAGATGACATCTGGAACTTGCATAGCTAGAGAGGAGAAGTCAATGCCTAACTTCAAAGATTCAAAGAACTGGTTGACTCTCGTTAGGACTAATGTAGCTGGCGACTTAAAGTAGAAGCCAATGCTCACTTGTCATTTTGAAAATCCTTGGGCCCTTAATTATGCAAATTACTCTTCCTGGGCGCTATAAATGTAACAAGGCCTAGATGACAGCACACTTGTTTACAACATGATTTACCGAATAGTTTAGGCCCACTGTAAAGACCTATTACTCAGAAAAAAAGATTCCTTTCAAAATATCACTACTCATTGACTAATGAACCTGTTCACTCAAGAGCTCTGACAGAGATGTACAATGAAACTAATGTTGTTTTCATGCCTACTAACACAACATCCATTCTGTTGCAAGGAGTAATTTTGACTTTCAAGTCCTAGAAATATATTTCTAGGATACACACATAGAGAAATACATTAGAGATACATTTCATAAGGCTATAGCTACCATACATAGTGATCTTTCTGGTGCAAAGTAAATTGAAAATCTTCTGGAAAGAATTCACCATTCCAGATGCAATTAAGAATATTCATGATTCATGAGGTTAAGTCAAAATATCAACATTAACTGTAGTTTGGAAAAAGTTGATTCCAAACTTTATGAATGACTTTGAGGGGTTCTAAACTTCAGTGAAAGAAGTAACTGCAGATGTGGTGGAAAGTGCAAGAGAACTAGAATTATGAGTGGAGTTGAGGATATGACTGAATTGCTGCAATCCCATGATTAAACTTTAATAGATAAGGAGTTACTTCTTATGGATAAGCAAAGGTTTCTTGAGACGGAATCTACTCCTGGTGAAGATGCTGTGAAGTCTGCTGAAATGACAAGGAAGGATGTAGAATATCACATAAACTTAGCTGATAAAGCAGCAGCAGAGTCTGGTAGGATTGACTTCAATTTTGAAAGTTCTACTGTGAGTAAAATGCTATCAAACAGCATGGCACACTATAGAGAATCATTCATGAAAGGCAGGGTCAACTGATACGGCAAACTTCACTGTTTTAAGAAGCCGCCGCAGCCACCCTAACCGTTAGCAACCACCACCCGCATCGGTTAGCAGCCACCTGCATCTCGGCGAGACCCTCCAAAAGGCAAGACCCAGCAAAAAGATTCCAACTCGCTGAAGGCTCAGATGATGGTTAGCGTTTTTTAGCAATAAAATATTTTTAAATTAAGGTATGTCCATGTTTTTAAACATAACGCCATTGTACACTTAACAGATTAACAGTATAGTTCAAACATAACTTTTATATTAACTGGGAAACCAAAAAAAATCCACTTTATTGCAGTGGTCTGGAACCAAACCTGAAATATCTCTAAGGTACGCCTTCAGCTCCCACTTATAGCTCTGCATTTGGATTTCCTCTCTCTTCCTTGCACCTGAGGGTTTCTCTTTTTTCTTTTCAAGCTCAGGTCTGTTCTGGAGACTTTTTGCTGGTGGTTTTTTTTTTTTTGGTCGCACAATGTGGCATGCATGATCTTAGTTCCTAACCAGGGATCAAACCCAGGCCCCTGCAATAGAGTCTTAATTGCTGTACTGCCAGGGTAATTCCTGTATTGGATATTTTTTATTGAGCATTTCTACATGGCTGGAATGAGGTTGGGGGTTCCACATCAGATTATTTCAACATATGGAACTAGAGACGTTTAAGCTCTTTAGCATGGCATAAAAGGCCTTACATGACCTGGCTCTTGACATCCTTTTCAGCCTCACCATTGGCTCAACATACATCAAACAATTTGAAACTGCCTAAACAAATCACAGTATTTGACATCCTCTGCCTGGGATGTTCTTTCTTTGCCTGAATCACATGATAAACATCTGTTTATTCTTAAAGACATTAAAGAATCAACTACTATACAAAGACTTTCTTGCCTCTCTCCAACCACATTTAACCAAACTCCCATAGAATCTGCAAAGACATCAATTACTGCATACGTGCTTTCTGCAAATAGTTATCTACAAGGCTGTCTTCTCCACTAGACTATGAACAAGTTGAGGGCCAGAACAATTTCTTATTTCTCTATCTCCAATGCACAGTAGATATAAGAAGAAGAAGTTGCTTAGTCGTGTCCAACTCTTTGTGACCCCATGGACTGTAGCCCACCAGGCTCCTCCATCCGTGGAATTTTCTAGGCAAGAGTACCGGAGTGGGTTGCCATTTCTTTTTCCAGGGGATCAGCAGATGTAACTGAACAGTTATTTCTACCCTCAAGAACTAAGTATAGTGGTCTTCAGATCTGAAATATTAGACCAAAAATAGAGAAATATAGCAATTAGTTTCAGAGAAGAATTCCACATACTTACAAAGAATGCTTCTCTATTTCTGTCCAAATATGAGCCCCAAAATAGATACTGCAAGTTCTTATCTGAAATATTTAGAGGAAAAAAAGGGAAGTGGACAAGAAATATCAATGGGAAAGCTACTATGAGTAGTGGAATGGTTACTGCCAGAAAGAAAAGGTGCTTCCAAAATCCCATTTGGTCCTATAGTTGTGGATGGCTGAAATACAAGGTTTGATAAAACCAATGAGGGAAAATGCTTCGCTCATAAGCAATAACATGGGCATCATTCCACTGGTGGGGGCAGGGACAATATTAGCTAGTCAATCCTATAAGGGGAGTGAAGGCTTACAGAGCATTCTTAAGTGCAGAACCTAAAATAACAGGCATATTTCAGACTCTTTCAATTTAAAAAATCTCCTATTGCAACCAACAGAAGAAATCACTTTCCCTTAGGGAGTAAGAAGAGATTAACCAAATTAACCTTTACTATTCAAATGAACACCACATGAGCTCTATTGAGTAGCACTTTCATTGACTGTGATAAGGCTATGGCAAAATTACTTCTAATATGCTGATAACAGAAGTACAATGGTCCTAATATCCCAAGATTTTTATACCTCCTTTGCTGGCATTCAGAAACCTCCAGTTTTTTTTAGTTCTCTCTATAGGAGGCAGACTGTGGAACCAGATTGTCTAGTTCAAATCCCAGCTCTACCACTGAGAGCTTCATGAACTTTGGACAAGCTACTTAATCTCTCTGTGCCTTAGATTTTTTTCATCTGTAAAATATAAATGATAAAAGCATCCATTTCACAGTGCTATTATTAGAGTTTAGAGTTATTATGTGTAAAGCACTTAGCACAACGCCTGGCCCATAGAAACAGGCTCAATAAATGTAAGCCGTAATCATTGCTCTTATCACCATCACCACCATCATTCTCAGCTCTAGGTTTACTACACAAGCCTCTTTTTTTTCCATATAAGAAAAGAGAGAACTACTTATTAGTTTTTATTTTGTGCCAGGCACAATGCTTAGCCCTTTCAACATGCATTTATTTATTTAGCCCTCATAACAACCCTGAAGGTGAGATACTATTTCTGATGTTACTGATAAGGAAATTGAGGCTTGAACATTCAGCAAGTTCTTAGCATTAAAACATAATGGTGGTGTGTGGGAAGTCACTTGGAAAAACGTGGATCTAGCTAACTCTCTAGAATTCAAATTTAACTTGTTTTTAATTTGTACTGTGCACACAGGAAAGTAACCATGCGTGCATGCATAAAGGAAAGGAAATAGTAGGTACAACTTATTGAATGGCTAGATGTCACTAACTTCCCTCTACCTAGCCAAATCTTTCCATCTATTTAAGGTACTCTAACCCCTAAAACAGACACTGAGCTATCTCCTCTCTTAACTCTTGACCCTTATTGTCTAAACAACAATTTTGTAATGGATCATATATGATTTTGTATCATTACTTATTAATTTCTTATGCTGTCCTAAGAAGAAGTCCCATAAAGGCTTATACTTTTATCTTAAATTTTTCTTATGTTCTTTACAGTACCTAGCATAGAACTGAGTATAAAGCTGTTTCACAATAGCATTTGTGGAGGAGCTTACTGTCCAGACCCAGCAAGAACATCCCCAAATAATAATGATTATTGTTTACTCAATAAATCTTTACATACAATGTGGCAGACCCTGTGTTAGGCCTTTGAGCAGAATCAGAACACAGTAAGATACTGCAGTCCCAGTCCTAATAGCTCATGATAGACTGGGGAAACTACAGGTAATCAGGCAATTGCAATACAGTAAGGTAAGTGCTAAAACAGATATTTGAACCAAGTGTAAGAGAACATCAAAGAGGGAAAGATTAACTCCCCAGAAAGCATTTCAGCATTCACTTTTTTAACAAGTATTTACTAACCACTTAATATGTGCCGAACACTGTCTTAGGTCCAAGGGTAGAGAGGTAAATAAAACGTCCAAGGTCCCTGTATTTATGAAGTTTATAAGCTAAGATTCACTTGAGTGGGTTGACAAATGAGTAGCAATTCACTCTGTAAAAGATGCAGGAAAGGGGATCAGCATCAAGTCAAAGCCCTGAAGACATGAAAGAAAGGAACTTAGAAAAAGAAGAGCAAGAAGTGAGGCATGGCTGGAATGCATTCCTGTTAAAGGGGAGCTATAAGAGATAAGGTGAGATGGCACCTCAGACAGAACAGATGGCACCTCAGACAGAACAGAAGAGAAAGGGTTTCATATGCCAAGTCCAGGCGTTTAAAGTTTTAGCTCATTTGGTCATTCAGAAAAATGCACCATGGCCTTCTATATGCCAAGTCCCATGACAGCTTTTGGGGCCACAAAAACATTAAGACAGTCTTTCCAGATGCAGAGAGTATACCAGGACACACGCATGGAAAGGAACACGTTTCCATCACAATACTGTAAAGTAATTATCCTCCAATTAAAAAAGAAAAACACCTTTTACATAGCACAAGTACAAGAAGTGCACTAATGGGGCATGTTAAGAAAAGGGATAGCTTAGAGAAGGGAGTTGTTATATTGGCTCTGTACTTGAGGGACAGAGGGTTGTGGGACAGAGGGTGGCGAGGAAAGACCTTATAACAGAGGAGACTCTTTACTAGGGCACGGGGACAAAGGATTTCATAAAGTAGCTGATAACAACAAACACTTACATAGTACTTAGTACTAACCAGGTACTGCTCCAAGCACTTTACATATATTGACTCATTCAAACTTTACAACGAGCTTATTAAGTAGATGGGGCTTCCCTGATAGCTCAGTTGGTAAAGAATCCACCTGCAATGCAGGAGACCCGGGTTGATTCCTGGGTTGGGAAACTCCACTGGAGATGGGATAGGCTACCCACTCCAGTATCCTTGGGCTTCTCTTGTGGTTCAGCTGGTAAAGAATCTGCCTGCAATGTGGGAGACCTGGGTTTGATTCCTGGGTTGGAAAGATTCCTTGGAGAAGGGAAAGGCTATGGACTCTGGTATTCTGACCTGGAGAATTCCAAGGACTGGATATTCCAAGGACTGTCATGAGGTCGCAAAGAGTCAGACACAACTGAGCAACTTTCACTTCAGTTCAGTCGCATCAACTCTTTGTGACCCCATGGACTGCAGCACGCCAGGCTTCCCTGTCCACCACCAACTGCCGGAGCTTACTCAAACTCATGTCCATCGAGCCAGTGATGCCATCCAGCCATCTTATCTTGTCTCATCCCCTTCTCCTCCTGCCTTCAATCTTTCCCAGCATCAGGGTCTTTTCAAATGAGTCAGCTCTTCGCATAAGGTGGCCAAAGTATTGGAGTTTCAGCTTCAGCATCAGTCCTTCCAATGAATATTCAGGACTGATTTCCTCTAGGATGGACTGGTTGGATCTCTTTGCAGTCCAAGGGACTCTCAAGAGTCTTCTCCAATACCACAGTTCAAAAGCATCAATTCTTCTGCACTCAGCTTTCACAGTCCAACTCTCACATCCATACATGACCACTGGAAAAACCATAGCCTTGACTAGACAGACCTTAGTGGACAAAGTAATGTCTCTGCCTTTGAATATGCTATATTTTGAATATGAATTCCCCAGACAACCATTTTGCCTTTTTGCATTTCTTTTTCTTGGGGATGGGTCTCAATCCCTGCCTCCTGTACAATGTCACGAACCTCCGTCCATAGTTCTTCAGGCAATCTATCAGAATATAATCCCTTGAATCTATTTGTCACTTCCACTGTATAATCCTAAGGGATTTGATTTACGTCATACCTGAATGATCTCGTGGTTTTCCCTATTTTCTTGGTCATAACTTTTGTTCCAAGGAGTAAGCGTCTTTTAATTTCATGCCTGCAATCACCATCTGCAGTGATTTTGAAGCCCCCCAAAATAAAGTCTGACACTGTTTCCACTGTTTCCCCATCTATTTCCCATGAAGTGATGGGACCGGATGCCATGATCTTCCTTTTCTGAATGTTGAGCTTTAAGCCAACTTTTTCACTCTCCTCTTTCACCTTCATCAAGAGGCTTTTAGTTCCTCTTCACTTTCTGCCATAAGGGTGGTGTCATCTGCAAATCTGAGGTTACTGATATTTCTCCCAGTAATCGTGATTCCAGCTTGTGCTTCTTCCAGCCCAGCGTTTCTCATGATGTACTCTGCATATAAGTTAAATAAGCAGGGTGACAATATACAGCCTTGACGTACTCCTTTTCCTATTTGGAACCAGTCTGTTGTTCCATGTCCAGTTCTAACTGTTGCTTCCTGACTTGCATATAGGTTTCTCAAGAGCCAGGTCAGGTGGTCTGGTATTCCCATCTCTTTCAGAATTTTCCACAGTTTATTGTGATCCACACAAAGGCTTTGGCATAGTCAATAAATCAGAAACAGATGTTTTTCTGGAACTCTCTTGCTTTTTCCATGATCCAGCGGATGTTGGCAATTTGATCTCTGGTTCCTCTGCCTTTTCTAAAACGAACTTGAACATCTGGAAGTTCACAGTTCATGTATTACTGAAGATCTCTAGTCTTTCCCATTCTATTGTTTTCCTCTATTTCTTTGCACTGATCACTGAGGAAGGCTTTTTGTCTCTCCTTGCTATTCTTTGGGACTCTGCATTCAAATGGGTATATCTTTCCTTTTCTCCTTTGCCTTTCGCTTCTCTTCTTTTCTCAGCTATTTGTAAGGGTTCCTCAGACAACCATTTTGCCTTTTTGCATTTCTTTTTCTTGGGGATGGTCTTGATCCCTGCCTCCTGTACAATGTCACGAACCTCCGTCCATAGTTCTTCAGGCAATCTATCAGAATCTAATCCCTTGAATCTATTTGTCACTTCCACTGTATAATCCTAAGGGATTTGATTTAGGTCATACCCGAATGATCTAGTGGTTTTCCCTATTTTCTTCGATTTAAGTCTAAATTTGGCAATAAGGAGTTCATGATCTGAGCCACAGTCAGCTCCAGGTCTTGTTTTTGCTGACTGTATAGAGCTTCTCCATCTTTGGCTGCAAAGAATATAATCAGTCTGATTTTGGTATTGACCATCTGGTGATGTCCATGTGTAGAGTCTTCTCTTGTGTGGTTGGAAGAGGGTATTTGCTATAACCAGTGCATTCTCTTGGCAAAACTCTGTTAGCCTGTGCCCTGCTTCATTTTGTACTCCAAGGCCAAATTTGCCTGTTACTCCAGGTATCTCCTGACTTACTACTTGTGCATTCCATTCCCCTATGATGAAAAGGACATCTTTTTTGGGTGTTAGTTCTAGAAGGTCTTGTAGGTCTTCACAGAACCATTCAACTTCAGCTTCTTAGGCATTACTGGTTGGGGCACAGACTTGGATTACTGTGATATTGAATGGTTTGCCTTGGAAACAAACAGAGATCATTCTGTCATTTTTGAGTTTGCATCCGAGTACTGCACTTCAGACTGTTTTGTTGACTATTATGGCTACTCCATTTCTTCTAAGGGATTCTTGCCCACAGTAGTAGATATAATGGTCATCTGAGTTAAATTCACCCATCCTAGTCCATTTTAGTTTGCTGATTCCTAAAATGTTGATGTTCACTCTTGCCATCTCCTATTTGACCCACTTGCAATTTGCCTTGATTCATGGACCTAACATTCCAGGTTCCTAGGGAATATTGCTCTTTACAGCATCGGACTTTACTTCCATCACCAGTTACATTCACAACTGGGTGGTGTTTTTGGTTTGGCTCCATCTCTCCATTCTTTCTGGAGTTATTTCTCCACTGATCTCCAGAAGCATATTGGGCACCTACAGTCCTGGAGAGTTCATCTCTTAGTGTCCTATCTTTCTGCCTTTTCATACTGTTCATGGGGTTCTCAAGGCAAGAATACTGAAGTGGTTTGCCATTCCCTCCTCTAGTGGACCACATTTTGTCAGAACTCTCCACCATGAGCTGTCCATCTTGGGTGGCCCTACACGGCATGACTCATAGTTTCACTGAGTTAGACAAGGCTGTGGTCCATGTGATCAGATTGGTTAGTCTTCTGTGAAATTGATTTTCATTCTGTCTGCCCTCTGATGGAGAAGGATAAGAGGCTTATTTTAGGTTATTATAAAATAATGGCTAGACAGTATATCCTGTGCTATACAGTATATCCTAGTTGCTTATCTATTTATTTGGGCTTCCCTGGTGGCTCAGCTGGTAAAGAATCTGCCTGAAATGCAGGTAACCTGGGTTCAATCCCTGGGTTGGGAAGATGCCCTGGAAAAGGGAATGGCTACTCACTCCAGTATTCTGGCCTGGAGAATCATTTTACAGATAAGGAAAGACACAAAGAGATTAACTTGCCCAAGGTCACACAGGTAGTTTAAGTGGCAGAGCTGGAATTTTAACACAGGCATTTTGGCTCCAGAGTCTGTGTTAATTACCACACCATACTGCCTCTAAGACAAGAGAAAAAAGCCATTCAAGGAAAACAGAACAGCATATGCAAAGGTGTAGAGGTATGAAAGAACATATCTTTGAGAAATTGTGAGTGGCTGACACTGGATGGAAGGTAAATAAGAAGAACAGCAGGGCAGGCAGGTACCAGGTCACAGACGGCCTTTGGTGTCATGTAAAGAAATGTCTTTATCGAAAGGTAGTTTAAAAGCACTGAGGGAAGGGTTTCCTTTGACAAGGAGGTGACCTGAGTGGATTTTTTTTTTTAAGCTTTATTTCTCTGACTTAAGTGTGGAGGTTGGAATGATAGGGGATGCCAAAGTCAGGGAGACAAAGTTAACAGACCACAGAACTGCTCTAAATTCAAAAAGATTTTGAAATTTAAAGAGAGAGATGTAAGGGCAGAAAGGATTTTTAGGAGAGAAAATTGAAAATTGGATATAAATAAAAAGAATGAAGGGTGGTTTCTAAATTTCTAGTCCCAGTTACTTGGCATATGGATAAAATTAATACGGGCGGTTTGGAAGAAAAGCCATTGCACTGAAGGAGAATGTTACTTCATATGTCTATTGTTTATTCTGACTCCACAATCTTCACATGACATATTCTCATCATCACACACAGTGATTCTCAACTGGGGCCCACCTGGGGACACCAAGGGCAGAAGGCACAGGTGAAGGTATATTAGAATCTGAGTGTTTGTATGTTGAGTGTACATGTAGGTCAATTACTACTATCCCTTTTTTTCTTCCAGACAGTCTGATACCACAGTCCTGCCCACCACTGTCTCTGAGAATTATATACAGTAGTGACTATATACAATATACAGTCTACAATTATTCGTGGATAGTCTGACAAAACAGTTGAAACACTTGAATGTGTTCTGCTGCTGCTGCTGCTAAGTCGCTTCAGTCATGTCTGACTCTGTGCGACCCCATAGACAGCAGCCCACCAGGCTCCCCCATCCCTGGGATTCTCCAGGCAAGAACACTGGAGTGGGTTGTCATTTCCTTCTCCAATGCAGGAAAGTGAAAAGTGAAAGTGAAGTCGCTCAGTCGTGTCTGACCCTCAGCGACCCCATGGACTGCAGCCTTCCAGGCTCCTCCGTCCATGGGATTTTCCCAGGCAAGAGTACTGGAGTGGCGTGCCACTGCCTTCTCCGAAATGTGTTCTAGGAATTCACAAAACTTCAAAACTAGGGGAGATTTTTAAAGATCATCTTGAGCTTAGTAGGTCTCAACTAAGGGCTACTTGTAAATACGTGAGGGCATTTTCGGTCATCACAATGGGAGGCGCTACTGGCATTTAGTGTCTGAGGGCCTGAGATGCTCAACTTTGTAAAACTCACAGGACAGTTTCAAATGATGAAGAACTGTCTTGCCCAAAAGGACAACAGTGTTCGTTTGAAGAAACTCTGACATAGGTCAACCACATTTCCTAGATAAGGACAAAGTGAGATCCCAGTTTAGAAAATGACTTGCTAAAGATCACCCAGCTGCACAGGAGGGCCTAGTACCCAGGGTTTTTGTTTACACTTCCCTATAATTCTTTCTAATCTGGGTCTGGTAAACCTGTGGTATATCTAAAAGTCCAATGGAGTACTTAAGTCAAGTACTCAGAAGGCCCCCCACACCGTCACAGTCTTTGTAAATTTTTCTCTAGCCCCCGATCCCACTCTCTTCAGAAACCTAGGCCAGAGGTGCAAGTTTGGCAGTCATCAGCATGGCAAGCCTTAAGATGAATAAGATTACCCTGGCCAAATACATAAAATGTGACAAAGCTCTGTAGAGCACAAACATTAGCAGTCTAATGGAGAAAAGAGGAAGCAATAAAGGAAATCAGAAAGAAAAAGTCCGTAATGTAGAAGGAGAGGTTCAAGATGACAAAGGGAACTAATTGCAAGCACTTTTCTGCTTGTTTTTAGTGAAGTAACTTGTTGTTGTTCAGTCGTTAAGCTGTGTCCAACTCTTTGCGACCCCATGAACTGCAGCACTCCAGGCTCCCCTGTCCTTCACTATTAAGTGAAGCAATAATTACCATTAATTGGGTTCTTACATTCATTGATTCACTGTTGGTTGTCTATACTGTATTCATGATGCCTTGCCTCTTCCTTGCCAACATAAGTCAGACAGTTTGAGGCTGCAAAGAGTCCAGTTTAACAGTCTCTTTTTCAGTCTCAGCTGTAGCTATGAAGGCCACGTGATACAGTTCCAGTCAATATGATATGAGGGGTGGTATCATCATCCAATCTTATTGAGTTTGTACAGGGTACACAAATCATATTTGGTACTTGAACATTCCATTTAATACACAAGAACATCTTGCAAAAGAAGAATAATTTAAGAGGATATATCCTACCAGTTAGTGAAACATACTACAAAGCTAAAGTAATTAGAAGGGTGTAACAAAGGTCCAGAAATTGATAAATAGTGCATGGGGGAAACAAATTTGGAGCAGTCAGGAACACGGTGGGGAGGAAGCACATAGGTCTTCCATAGTAGAACTCCTTCAGACCTCCTTGCCATCCCAGTCATCTCCACTCCCGGATCCCCTCTCACCTTCAGGGATTCAATGGTGGCCTGCTTGTAAATCTTTCCTCCAGGATCTTTCTTCTGAGGACTATTCTGGATTCTGGGTGTTCGAATGACGAATTTATCCATTTCTAGGGGACTCCAACTACCTTCAGGTGCTCGTGTTCTGCTCAACAAAGAGGGCAGGTTCTAAAAGGTCATCAGAACTTCAGTGATGTGTACTCCCTAAAGCGACATAATTCGGTTTTACATACTCTGGAAGCATTCTTGAATTATTAGGACTCTTGGGTGGAATTTAAAATAAGATTTCCTCTTAAAAATGAAACATCTTCCTAAAACTGAAAATTGTATACAATGATCAGTCTACTTCCTGAATTAAGAGGTACCTAGTGCACACTCGGTAAAGAATCTGCCTGCAGTGCAGGAGACCTGGGTTCGATCCCTGGGCTGGGAAAAATCCCCTGGAGAAGGAAATGACAACCCACTCCAGTATCATTGCCTGAAAAAACTCATGGACAAAGGAGCTTGGTGAGCTGCCGTCCATGGGGTTGCTAAGAGTCGGGCACGACTGAGCGACCAACGCTTAACTTAGTGCACACTGTAAAGGGGCTACCAGTAGAGGGCCAGGCGTTGAACCTGGTGACTTCTAACGCCTCTTCCATTTTAGGTTGCCTTGTGGTAGGGTTAGCTTTCCCCCAGGTTCAGTGAAGTTCTCAACTACCCTACCATAGCCACAACCCCAAGGGTTCCCCTTGTAACCAATATTCAACAACCTCCTCCAGATCTCAGCAGGGTCCTCACAACAACCAGTCATCTCCAGGAAATGCTGCACGGTCAAAGGACCCTAAAGACTGTCCTGCTCTAATCCCACAGCAACGGGAAACACCACCTTCCTCTGCCTTCAGCACTCAGGAGCCCAGGAAGGGGAAGACTAACGATGGCACGTGAGACCCACCAGGAAAAGCAGCCCTGCCAAGCAGCTGGGCCTCTCCGGCACGCACCCTCTGAGGGCCCAAGCCTGGGCCTTAGCGGGTCGTAACACCTTTTTCAGGGTTGGCAGTTTCTCGGTAAAAGCTCCGCCAGGAAGCTGAAGTCCAAGGCCAACCAGCGGAGGTTGGGCGGGGGGGGGGGAATGAACCAAACCACATTGCCCAGAATACACCGCGAACGGGCAGGCTCGGGAGCGCCTAGGGCAGATGGTAGTTCCCCGAGACCAAGTTCCCCAACCACCGTGCGCCTCCCGCTTGAAGAGAACTACATGCCCCAGCATGCCTCGCAGAGGGAGGAGTCGTTTCGCTCTAGTACTCGCGATGTTTGGATCCACTTCCTCTCGCCAACCTAGAAGTTCGTAGACCTAGAGGTGGGGCGGGAGGCGGCAGTTTCGGACGGGTCAGGGCGGAGCTGAGAAGACTACAGAGGCGGAAGCAGCGCCCCGCGAGGCGGGGAAGGGGCTGGTCCCGGAAGAAGGAGGAAACCTTGAAAGAAAACAGCAACAAGCTGTGCTGCTGTGACAGAGGCAAACAAAATGGCGGTGCCGAAAGGGAGCCTATGGCTCAGGGCCCAACTGGGGATCCCGCCGCTGCTGCTGCTGGCCATGGCCCTGGCCGGAGGCTCGGGAACCGCTTCGGCTGAAGCGTTTGACTCGGTCTTGGGTGATACGGCGTCTTGTCACCGGGCCTGTCAGTTGACGTATCCCTTGCACACCTACCCCAAGGTAGGGCCCGTCCGAACCGGGCTACAACCCTTCCCTGGCCGCCCATCTTTCCGCTCTCCCGCACCTCTGTCGTTTCTGGGAGCCTGACTGTTGAACCCACCCTTCAACCTTTGTCTCCCATCTCTGTGGCCCCTGTTTTCTTTCTTAATCCTACCCGCATCCCGCTCCTCCTGTAATTACCGGAAGTTTGTGCCGCACCTACCCTGTAATAGGTCGGGGACAGAAAAATAAGCAAGACACGACCCCTTTTTTTCTGGGGCTTTACGGGGAAGGGGTGTGGGGGGAAGGAGAACCCAGATGATTAACGCAGGGTCCTCACTTTCCAGGGATGGCGGGGCGGAGGGGAGGCAGTTTCAGATACGCCAGTCCTAACCCAGTTCTCTAAAAGATTAGTTCTTAACCCCTTCTTCCCTTAGCGCCTCTCTGGGCTGGAAGCCAGCAGTCTGTACCTGGAGTCAGACAAGTAGATAATTCCACCATAGTATGAAATGTAAGGAGTTGGGAGACATCAGGAAGGGCTTTCCGCCTATGTTGAGTAACTGTGTGCTAGGTGCTGACACTGGGACTGGGATGGCTTAGAGAAAAAGCAGGTAGGTTTCTGCATTCAGAGAACTTACCTTTCGGTGCAGCAGAAGACAGGGGATTAGTAGAATGGGAAAGAGACGAGAATGGCCCTCGCCGCGGATCAATATTACGAAGAGAGTTGGACCCTTCCTCCCCTCCTTGTCCGCCCCTAGGTTCCACTTCTCAAGTTGTTTTTGCAGCTTTAGAACTGTTGACTGAGCATCCTAAATTGCGTGGTTTGTCCCCCACCCTTCCAAATATGTGATTTCGGTGTAAGCCCCGCCCCGCACACCACTGCCTTTCTTTATAACAGCTTGTGCTGGTCTTTCTGCCCTTGTTTTTACTTTGTCTTCCCTATGCTATATACTTAACCATGTGGCTAGGCCTCTATGCTCTCTCAAACTACAAAGTGACTAGGAGGAGTTTAGGATGTTCCTTATTGGCAAGTGCTTTCAGGCTTTTGAAATGAAAAGTTCTAAATGCTGTTTCTGCCTGTATCTGTTTACTGCTGGGTTTTACATTGCTTGAGGCTTATCAATCTTAAAGAAAAAGTGTGGGAGAGGGGATTATCAAATTATCAGAGACAGATATATCATTAGCAATCAAGAGAGAGAAAAATGAGGAATTCTGACTTCTAGACTTTTAAATCAATGTGTACTGCTCCTGAATACATTATTTTCTTCTCTTTTTATAAACCGCTCATAAGTAAGAGGATTGTATGAGGAAATTAGTAATGATTTGGCCTGGAATTGGGCAGAGATTTATTTTGTATCTTTTTAGTGTTTGGATGTACTGGCCTTCCCTCCCACCCACCCCTGCCCTTTTTTTGAGATTTTCCTAGCATATTTGTAGTTACTTGAGTACATATGTTGGAGAATAAGCAATTTAAAAGGTTAGACATTTCTGGAACCTCTGAGTACTTTTATAATATCCACTACTTTCTAACAATTGATGTGATATCTATAAATCTTTCTTTCTTTTTCTGTAAAGCTATTCTCCCTAGGAACTTTAAATCACCTGGTTTCCTGTCCTGGACTTAAAGTTTATAAACTGCCTGCTGTCTTATTAGCCAGTATGATGGGAGATTTACCTCCGTTATCCCTAATTCTCACCCTGCCAAGTTGGGCTTGTCAGCTGAGGAAATCAAGGCTCTGACAGGTTCAGTGACTTGACCTAGGTCACATAGCCAAGAAGTAGTGGAGTAGCAGGAATTCAGTCCTAAAACTGGCTACACTGTACTGCTTTCTACTAATAAAGTTGTAGATTAAAAATATTTAATTATTTCGCTAATGTACTTTGGTCCTCCGTCAAATTATTGTGCTTTATGATTTGGAAAAAAGCAGTGGGTGTTACATTATTTAAATTTACAAGCTCCTAAAGCCTCTCTTCGGAGAAGGCAATGGCACCCCACTCCAGTACTCTTGCCTGGAAAATCCCATGGATGGAGGAGCCTGGTAGGCTGTAGTCCATGGGGTCGCTAAGAGTTGGACACAGCTGAGCGACTTCGCTTTCACTTTTCACTTTCCTGCATTGGAGAAGGAAATGGCAACCCACTCCAGTGTTGTTGCCTGGAGAATCCCAGGGACGGGGGAGCCTGGTGGGCTTCCGTCTATGGGGTCGCACAGAGTTGCTCACGACTGAAGCGACTTAGCAGCAGCAGCAGCAAAGCCTCTCTTGGTCTGGTATTTGTGACTGGTAAATAGAAATCTCATTTTAATGACTCTTTTTCAAAATTATTTGTTGCAAGAAAGCATGGTACTTTATTTGTTTGTAGTAGGTACTTTAAAATTATCATATTTCACCCTTTAACTTTCCTCAGAAGTAGAATTGTGTAATTTGTCTGGGTCCAAATATGGGAGACATAAGTCCTGTTAATAATAAAGGTAATTAGAGTCAGCCTGGTCATTTTTAAGAGTGTGGGCTCTGGAACCTTATAAACCTGGTTTCGTTCCCAGCCTTAGAGTTACATATCTGTGTGTCCTTGATAATCACTTCTCATGACTTCATTTTGTCAACTGTAAAAAAAAAAAATCTTGTGGAGTAAGTGTGAGGATTAAAGATAATATACATGGGACTCTTAGCACAGTACCTAACACATATCAACAGATAGTTGTTTCCTTTGTCAGATGTCATAAGGCCAGTTTGGTATGTGCAGCATATTAGTAGTGCTGAATAAGAATAGTTAGCTTGACTTAGCTTAGGATAAGAAAATGCGTGTAAAATCTATAGATAGTAGGGTTCCTTTAAGGAGGATTTGGTCTAAATTAGAGAAGGTATATTTTATATAAGCTTGCCAGTAACTTTGGATGCATAGGGCATGAAACATTGTCTAAAACATGAAACACTTATTTAGAACAAGGATATGACTTAATAGCTACCAGTTGAGTGCCTGCTCTGTGCCAGGTGTCCTATGATATATTGTTAACTCCGTACCTGGTACATTGTGGGTGCTCACAAAATATATGATTAATGTCATACCTGTTTATTAGATAGTATAGCATAATTTTAATGATCCTATGGATATAAAATAATATGTAAATAAAATAATAAAATATAAAATCCTCATCATATTTCAAGATTGACATGTAAGTATTGTCACTGTTCTACAACTAAGGAAATTGAGGCTGAGCGAGATTAAGGCCCTTGCCTAAGGTTGTGCAGAATAAGTGATGAGGCTGAGCGACTAACCAGGGCTAATTCCTGAGCCTAGACTCTTTCACCATGCTACACTCTCTTCTGAGAATCGTACTGGAGGGCTTACTGGATTGCTTTAATAAAAGAAAACATCTGAAAGCAAAATGGCTTGCAGTATAGCTCATACTAATGAGCTCATACTTCTCCATGCCGTAGTAGGAAGTGTGTGATGCTCCAAAGACATGAGAGAATTCTACTGTCTTACAAAAGCTACTCAGGTATAAAATTTACTTTAATGGTTAAAACTCTTTCGATTTCACTGTAACAATAAATGCAGCTAGAACCGACATCCAGAAATGCACTGCCTTCCAAGTTGTATAATAAAGATTGTCAATATTAGACAATTAGGATGAAATGGTTGGATGGCATCACTGATTCAATGGACATGAACTTGGGCAAACTCTAGGAGACGGTGAGGGACAGGGAAGCCTGGTGTGCTATAGTCCATGGGGTCGTGAAGAGTCTGACATGACGTGGAGACTGAACAATAATAAATACTAGACTGCAGCCATCTCCTCTTAATGGATTGTTTGCTGCTGCACAAATTTTACTAATCCTGCTGGAAAGAAATGCATAACTTTGTATTCCATTGGTTGCTAACTGGTATATGCACATGCTGTTTCCTTCCTTATTAGGTGCCTGCCAGTTTGTACACAGTGGATCACACAGTAAGTTGAGTGGGCTTCCCCACATATACTGGTTTGTTTCAAATACTATACATTTCACCAAAGGAAAGCCTGTTGAAGACATTGTCATTAGTCTTACTGTGCAGTTCACATTTTCCAGCAATGAAGAATCTTTCTTCTCTTGAGCTCTCACACAAATACAATGATGCCTACAACTGTTGTTTTCTTTTTTTTAAATATATTATGATGATTAACACTACTACCATTTATTGAGCACCTTTAATGTTCCGGGCACTGCACTAGGAATAGCTGTCTTCCAGCATTATTGAGGGGTTTAGAGATAATTTATAGCTTTTGTTTCCTTTTTGACGTTTGTCAATAGATAGGTAAAGTAATGGGCATGCTGATCTGAAAGGTTTTGATCCAAGTCTGGCTGATCCCAGTGGCCTTTTCCACGTGTCACATGTTGCCCTTGTTTGTGTTTTCAGTTCAGGTAAACTGAGTTTAAAAAAAATCCTTTCATTTAAGCATTTTTCTAAATGTGTACCTCACTTTGTGGGGGCCTTTATAGCACTATCTGCTTTGTAAAACTAGTCATGATATTTTTCCTGATAGGCCTGATGATTTGTATAAATATTTATGTGGCAGAAGTACACCATTGGTCCTAAAGTACTTGTTTTCTCATTTTTGCCTCTATTAAAGTTCTGATTATGTCACAGTTATTTTTATTTTCAACTTTTCCCCCCAAAATATGACCATGGAATGTAGGAAAAGGGTGATGTTTTTATGCACTCGGTTTCTTGATATCACTTATTATTTATTTGTTTTGGATATCACTGTTAAAATAAGAAATTAAAACTTCTTTATATGGCAGACTGTATAGTCTTAAATATTACCTGACTTCTATTATTTTTTCTTTCTTTCAGTTATAAAACTTTTATTGGACAATTTATTATAAACCCTACTAACTTTGCTTTCTTTTGACTTTTTTTTTCCCCCCCATAAGGGAAAAACGCTGGGTTTTTTTTGTTAATCCTCCCTGTTCTTGACCTCCCTAGGAAGAGGAGTTGTACGCATGTCAGAGAGGTTGCAGGCTGTTTTCAATTTGTCAGTTTGTGGATGATGGAATTGATTTAAATCGGACCAAATTGGAATGTGAATCTGGTAAGATGCTATGCTAATGACATCAGCAGTATATAATAACATTGGTGTTTTCTTTGAGTTGTGTTATGCTTTTTATGTATTTTCCTCGGAAAATGACAAGCATACTATTTAAACTAGTCATCAAGCATATTTTAATTATTATAAAGTTGAACTTCTAGTAGCTGCTGCTAGAAATTTCATGGGCTTTAAATTTCATCTATTTGTTGAGACAGTGTTTATTTTGTACTATAGATAGGAACACCTTTGTTTAACCAAGTATTTGGTTTAGACAAATGTAATAGTGATTACCCTTCTCATAATTCATCACTATCCTTTCAGTGGATAGGATAATTTTCCTAAGCCTTTCAATCATAGGCTAGTTGACTTAGCTCCCAAGTTTTTTTTTTACTGAATCAGGCCTTTGACTCAGTATTTAATAGTGTATTCTTTGTGAGTCATGCCAATAAAAGAAGTAACTAGAGTCTTTGTCATCTCTTAAGCCACTATTCTTACCTTTTGCCCAAAGCGATGTGTTTAATAAAAGAAACCTGTAATCAGGACAAAATTGATAGTTAGCTTTTTAAAAACTAGAATGGAATTTTCTTCATTCATTATCTTACACTGTTTATTCAGTGCAGTAGGAGGTAGCTTTCTCCCTATCACTATGCTACTATTTCCATCTACCCTGTGTAGTATCATAACCTCTTTTTTCATGGCTCAGTCTCCTAACTGGACATCTTTATATGTGCATAATACTGTTCAGTTTATTATCTAGTACCTTCGAGAAGTGTACTACAAATGCATGACTGGGTGGAAAGAAAAATAAAATTGTGGTGTAAAGTGTTATATCACAGGAAAGAAAATGCTCTAGTGAACTAAATGAAGAGTGTATATGTGGTAGAGACTCATTCCAAGTTTGGAATCCTGCTGCAGAACATTTTCAAAGTTCAGTCTTCTCAGAATTTAGAATATTAGACTGATTGTTTTATTTTTCTTTGCCTTGTGAATACCCTTGCTGCTGAACTCAGTGATCTAGTTTTTAACAGTAATATCATATATTTGTATAAATACTAAAGTATATCATTTTGTTCAGCCCCATAAATTAGGTGGTATTAATTCTGTTTTAGACATAATAAAAATCAATAGTCAGAGAGGTTAAATAGCTCTACCTAGGTCATATACACCAGCGAAGGCGATGGCACCCCACTCCAGTACTCTTGCCTGGAAAATCCCGTGGACGGAGGAGCCTGGTAGGCTGTAGTCCATGGGGTTGCTAAGAGTCGCACACAACTGAGTGACTTCACTTTCACTTTTTACTTTCATGCATTGGAGAAGGAAATGGCAACCTACTCCAGTGTTCTTGCCTGGAGAATCCCAGGGACGGGGGAGCCTGGTGGGCTGCCGTCTATGGGGTCGCACAGAGTCGGACACGACTGAAGCGACTTAGCAGCAGCAGCAGCAGGTCATATACATAGCCAACAGATGATGGAGCCAGAATTTCAGGATGCCAATTCAGTGTTTTTTCTTTTCTGCAAACCTTAGCTATGAGGTTCACCTCATATGAATGTCATCATAGCCAGAGCCTGAGTGTGTAATTAATAGGTTTATTCCTGAAACATTTGACTTGTGGGAGGCAAAAGATACGGGATTTTAGTAAAATAAAACATTTGCTGTTATTGCCAAATATGAAAACTCATATTAATGAATTTAAGTATAATAAATTGCTTTATAAAATGATAAATTCCTTCCTTTCTATTCTATCCCTTTTCTTTCTCTCCTCTTTTTTCTTGTAATTTACTGTTTTTCTCTTCCAGCATGTACAGAAGCATATTCCCAATCTGATGAGCAATATGCTTGCCATCTTGGTTGCCAGAATCAGCTGCCATACGCAGAATTGAGACAAGAGCAAGTACGAAACAATACTGCCCTTCAGAAATGCCTGCTTAGATCGCACTTTGTATTGAAATGTATATTGTTCACATGATCCTATTGCAGTATTATATTTTATAGTTAGTCTTCAGCAAACAAAGTATTTTTGCAAATAGAAAAGTCAGTTATTTTTGTATAAGGCTTTAATGTTAAGAGGTATGTTCACACCCATAATCTCATTTTGTTTTTTTTTTTTCTTGGTCTGGTGACAATATTATCCCCATTTCGCATATGAAAAAACTGAGGCTCAGAGAAATGGAGAGTTCCTTTTACCCTATCTGCCGTTACCTTAGATCAGCATCATTTCTCATCTGTATTACTAAATTAGCTTCCAGTCTGTTTTTCCACTTCAGCCCCTTCTAGTCTATTGTTTAGTCTGTGTCTGGATATTTATTTTCTAAATGGAAATCTCATGCCATGATTCTTCTATCTTATATTCTTCAGTAGTTTCCCATTATATATAGGTTTAAGTCCAAACCATTTATCACGGCCTGGCTTCTGATTGCCTCTTCTATATCATCTCTTAGAATTTCTACCCCTCATACTCCATCCAAGCATTCAGGGAAAAGTTGTTGAATTTTATTAACTTTGGCACAGGAAATACAACCACATGGTACAGAACTCAAAAGGTGAAGAAGAAAAAAATATGGATATATATGCACACATACAGTTGACCCTTGAAAAACATGGATTTTAACTGCAAGACCATTTACACTTGAATTTTTTTTTCTTAATACTATACTGCACTACATGATCTACAGTTGGGGTTGAATTCTCAGATGCAGAATCACAAATATGGGAGACCAACTATAATCTGTGTATATTCACAGATTTCAGCACACCTAACCCCTGCCATTGTTCAAAGATCGTTGTATAGTGAAAAGTTTCCTACCCCTATATCTCTTAGCCACTCCGTTTTTCTCCATTAATGTAGCCAGGGTTACCAATGCAGAGGTGTTTTATACATATACAAGGATACATGTATTCTTTTCTAAAATATAATTAAAGACTGTCTACTCATGTTTTTCCAGTACATACATATTTCATTATATGGATGTATCATTTATTTAAGTAGTCCCTTGTTTATGGACATGTGGGGTTGTTTCTGACGGAGAAGGCGATGGCACCCCACTCCAGTACTCTTGCCTGGAAAATCCCTTGAATGGAGGAGCTTGGTAGGCTGCAGTCCGTGGGGTCGCTACGAGTTGGGCATGACTGAGCAACTTCACTTTCCCTTTTCACTTGCATGCATTGGAGAAGGAAATGGCAACCCACTCCTGTGTTCTTGCCTGGAGAATCCCAGGGACAGGAGAATCTGGTGGGCTGCTGTCTATGGGGTCACACAGAGTCGGACACGACTGAAGCGACTTAGCAGCAGCAGCAGCAGCAGGGTTGTTTCTGGGTTTGGTGGGCTGCTGTCTATGGGGTTGCACAGAGTCGGACACGACTGAAGTGACTTAGCAGCAACAGCAGCAGCAGGGTTGTTTCTAATTTTTTAGATGTACATATAATGTTGCATATTTTTCACATTTATATTTCTAGAATAAAATCATAGGAATACAATTGCTGAGTTAAGTATATGCATTTTTAATTTTTAGAAATAGAGCAAAATTGCCTTGTATGGAATTTCTATCAGGTTTTAAAATTGAGATATAATTCATACTATAAAAATCATTCTTCTGAAGTATACAGTGTAGTAGTTTTTAGTCTATTCCAGACTGTGCAGCTTCCACAAAGTTTTTATTATCAAAAAAAGAACTCTCTTACTCATTAGCAGTCACTGTCCTTTCCTCCTCCTCCCAGTCCTTGGCAATGTAGTACTTTTATTATAGTTTTAATTTGTGTTTCTCTTACGAGTAACTTTAAACATACTTTCTAATTTTTAAGACCCATTTTTATTTCCCTTTCTCTTAATTATGTACGTACTGAGAAGTTCTTAATGTTTGTAATATGTTAATTGTGACATTATTTCTTGTTTCTTCTATGCTGTATCTGCCTAGTGAATCCTTTTGACTCAGGGCAAGTACCATGTCCTCTGTGAAGCCTTCTTAACCACCTCTCACCCCAGTTTGGGTTAGATGCCTCTCCCCCTACACATGTATCACCCTGTGTTTCACCTCTGTCCTACGTAGATTAAACACAGACACATGGATAAATAAAACACACATGGTTTCTGACTCTTAAAATTTATACTCTCAATGAATGCTTACTTAGTGAACTAATCAATGAATGATTTCACAGCTTTTAAGTGAGTACAGATCTCTTCTGATTCTAAAAGCTCTTCTCTCTTAATAACCCCATACGGTCTTTCTTTTGAAATATAGCCAGAACCAAAGCTGTCCCTAGAGTTCAGCGAATGATATCTCATGCTTATTCTCTAGAGGGGCCCACTGCTGTTGAATTAGTCAATGGTCAGAATTAAAGGGAAGGGTATACCAATTAATGTAAAAATCTCATCAGTAACTTACTGTAGGTAGTCAGCCCATAAATATTTCGCTCACTCTGCCCTGTTATCAGATATCTCACATTTTATGCATATATGGATTGATTTTTTTCCCTTTTTTCCATTGGTGTGTGTTACAGGATGGTTTGTTTTACATGAAAGTATTAAAGATTTGTCCCTTCCCCTTCTACCTCTTGAGGCCTTGCTAATTCTTATTTAATCAAAAGAGAAGAATTAAGATTCTCTACATTTTTGGACCTAATTCAAAAGCCTGTTAATTTGATAGAGGTGACAGGTAGCTTATATTGTATTAGGTGATACATTAAAAGATCCTAGGAATTTAAACTTCTCATGGTTCATTGCATAGATAATGAAGAGTTTACTCTGATGCTAATGATGATAATAGGATCACTTGTTTTATATTCTGTCCAAATAAGGATTTGATTATATTGTTCTTTTATATATGTGTATATAAAAAATAATATATTTCACCTTGATTTAATTTTTTTTTTTTTTTTTAAGCTCATGTCCCTGATGCCAAAAATGCATCTACTCTTCCCTCTAACTCTGGTAAGATCATTCTGGAGTGATATGGTGGACTCTGCACAGAGCTTCATAACCTCTTCGTGGACTTTTTATCTTCAAGCTGATGATGGAAAAATAGTTATATTCCAGGTGATAACTGTGCTTCATAGATTCATTTAAATACTAGCAGTAGTAATGTATATATTTTAAATGAATATCTTAGCATAAAATCACATACTTAGTCCCTTACAAATATTTATTATCAAATAATAATTACTTTTTAGCCTGCATTAAAACCTACATTGGGCATCAGGACCCAATGTAATTTACTCCTCCCTCTGCCCGTTGGAAATCTATTTAAAGCCCATTGATCTGTATCTAACAAGATCTCTGAGTCTTCTAAATTTTAGAGTGGTTAATTGATAAAATGAAACCTATAGATATAAGAGCAGAGAAGGCAATGGCACTCCACTCCAGTACTCTTGCCTGGAAAAAAGGAGCCTGGTAGGCTGCAGTCCATGGGGTCGTGAAGAGTTGGACATGACTAAGCGACTTCACTTTCATGCATTGGAGAAGGAAATGGCAACCCACTCCAGTGTTCTTGCCTGGAGAACCCCAGGGACGGGGAAGCCTGGCAGGCTGCCGTCTCTGGGGTCGCACAGAGTTGGACATGACAAGTGACTGAGCAGCAGATATAAGAGATAAGAAAAATTAATGTAGTTTGAATATAAATAATGGTATGTATTTATACCACATACGGATATTAGAGAAAAGCAATGGGACATAATTTTTAGTTGTTAATAGTGCTTTTCCTCTTAACTCTGATAAAAGAGCTTGTTGAAGAAGCATGTTGCCTTCTAGAGAGATAACTTTTCTCCCAGTTCATTGTTTATCCTGGGATATGATAATTATAGCTGCTGTTTAGTGAAGGTTCATGTGTACTAGACATTTATATATGTTGTCTCAGCTCTCCAAACAACTTCATCAAGTTGCATTACAGCTGTTTTATTGATGAGGAAACTGTGAAGTTAACTTGTTTAATTAAGGTCACACTGCCAGAAGTAACAGAATTAGGCGTCAAACCTGGGTTACTTTAGCTCCAAGGCTCATATACCACCCTACCACCCTACCATGCTGTCTTCTTTTTAATTTGGTTGTTAAGTTCCTCAAATTTACCAGCCAATGAGTTATGTTATGATGCTTTCTCAGGAAATAATTAAAGTAAACCTTTTAATTATTATTGCCAAGTGAGTGGCTTACTGTAAGCCTAGTATGTGATTTTTAGCATCATCCTGAGTCTTGGGTACCCTGTAATTTGGTAATATGTGAAACACAGAAGGAATTTTCTCTTAAGTTCATGAATAAGTTCTATTTCCTAAAGCTACTTAAGTTGACTCTTAAGAGTAGAGTCCTTCATTCCTGATTAGATGTACGGTTAACTGTTTTTCTTTTTGTGTCAACTTAAGAATGATTATGATGGAGAAACCCCCTACTCCAGAGCATCAGAGCTACGTGAAGATGTAAAGTACAGAGTTGTTGGCTGTGTTTTTAGTCGCTTAATTGTATCCGACTCTTTGCAATGCCGTGCACCGTAGCCGGCCATGTTCCCCTGCCCATGGGATTTCCCAGGCAAGAATACTGGAGTGGGTTGCCATTTCCTTCTCCAGAGGATCTTCCCAGCCAACCCAGGGATCGAACCCACATCTCCTGCATTGGCAGGCGGATTCTTTACTGCTGAGCCACCAAGGACGCCCTAAAGTATGGAGTATTGAGCTATAATTTATGAGTTACTCATAGGTAGAAAAGAATAGAATGTTTCGGATGAGAAAAAATAGAAATGTCTAACCAGAAATTTTGGCAGTCTGCCAAATTATTCCTGATCAACTAGAATTAGAACTCATTTTTTACAGGGTATGATACTTAATGCACTATGTTGTAATCTATTTTTTTATTTTATTATTTTTTTTATGTTGTCAGGAAATTAAACTGACTATTCTTGATGATGATAGAAATCTGTTTCTTTGCAAGACACTGGATCTAGTGTTTAGCACAAACAGTTAAAATATACTGTAGTTACTGTGTTTTATTTTTTATACCATACTTCTATTACTTTTTCTCAGTTTGAATGTGTATAGAGATGATATGTTATGGAACTCTGTACTGAGAAAGGCTTAAGAAGTACAAACGACTTAATTGCTTCTTACCATTTTAGTCTAAGCCAGAAATCCAGTATGCACCACAGTTGGAGCAGGAGCCTACAAATGTGCAAGACTCGTCACTAAGCAAAATGTCCTGTAAGTTTTATTTTCAGTAGCCTAGGATTAAACACATTAGCAGTCAGATCTGATTATGGTAGAATTGGTTGTATGGTTGTTGGAAGGTGAATAAATGACTTAAAACCGTGGTCCTCTGGAGAAGGAAATGGCAGCCCACTCCAGTATTCTTGCTTGGGAAATCCCATGGGCAAAGGAGCCGGGCGGGCCATAGTCCATGGGATCACAAAGAGTCGGATATGACTTAGTGACTGAACAACATATCCTATATAGATATACCTAGGGCCTTTATTTAATATCCTCTTATTGTGCAAGTATTTAAAAAAATATTTATTTGGTTGCTTCAGGTCTTAGTTGCAGCACATGGGATCTCTCGTTCTGGCTCCTCTCTAGTTGTGGCTTGCGAGCTAAGTTGCCCTGCAGCATGTGGGATCTTAGTTCTCCCACCAGCATTGAACTGTGTTCCTTGCATTGGAACGCAGATTCTTAACCACTGGACCACCAGGGAAGCCCTTGCACAAGCAAACTGGTCCTCAAACTTTATTGTGCATTATGATCTGGAGAGCTTATTAAAAGCATTTCTGAGCCCCCCCTCCAAAGTTTCCAATTTACTCGATCTGGGATAAGACATGAGAATTTGCATTTCTAATAGATTGCTGGGTTCTGTGGGTGGTCTGGGGATCACACTTTGAGAATCACTATTCTAAAAACATGTAGTTTTCCTTTAAGGATGTTTTGAGTATGAACTAAGGAGATGTTCTAGTATCTTCCAATAAACTAACCAAATAGTGAAACTACCCTGAAAATATGTTTTTATTCTCTTTTTATTTCTATGCTAGAAGTGGATTTAAACTCATAGAAATATAAAACATCAAGCTAAAACTATGCTTACCATTTTAAAGCTATTAGCTCATTCCTTATCTTAAATACTGATTTTATTAACTTTAATTATTTTGGTGGGTGAATGATGACAGCACACAGCACAAGGCCATCTTTAACTGTATCTTTTTATTTTTTTAAGATTTATGTATATATTTATTTTTTGGCCGTGCTGGGTCTTCATTGCCTCTTGTGGGCTTTCTGTAGTTGCAAAGAACAGGGGCTACTCTTCATTGCAGTGTGCGTGTTTCTCTTGTTGCAGAGCATGGGCTCCAGTAGTTTTGTGTGGACTCAATAGTTATGCCCCCCAGGCTCTAGACTACTGACTCAGTAGTTGTGGTGCATGGGCTTAGTTGCCACGCCACATATAGGATCTTCCTGAAGCAGGGATCGAACTCTGGTGCCCTGCCTTGGCAGGCGGATTCTTAACTATTGGACCACCAGGGAAGCCCCATCATTAATTTTAGATTTGAACAAACCATTCTATTATTACATTCAGACATGGAAAGCATCAATGTCAATAAAAATTTGAAAATAAAATAGGGAATTCATAATGTTGTATAGTATCCAGTTGGTTTTTAATGTGCCAAAGGAACTTGCATTCATTATACCAGATTACATTTACAGAAATAACTGGGTACAGTGTGTATATCTAGAAGCAGTCATTTGAGACCCCCTTTTGGAATATAGGATATCATTAACTTGTACCTTATTATTTCAGCAGATCTGCAAATGAGAAGTTCACAAGCACATAGGAACTATCTTGAAGATGGAGAAAGTGATGGCTTTTTAAGATGCCTGTCTCTGTATGTATTCATCTTCACTTATGTGTACAGAAGATAAAATCTGGCTTATATCAGAGAGATGCAGTCCTTTTTATTATTTTAAAGTTATATTAACTGCTCAAAAGTAAAAAAAAAAAAAAAAAAAAAAAAATCTTTTTCCATCCTTTCCCTACCAAAACTGTACTTTTGGATATTTTGGTTTCTTTAAAAGGTGATACTCACTCTAATAAAACCCAAGGTTTTTTTTTTCCCCGCAGTACAGAAGCACTCTTATTCTCGATGGGAGTCTTTGATTTATGTTACAATATGCACTTCTTCAGACATCTCAGTTAAGCTTTAATTAATTTAGTTGGAGGGCCAACTGTATATTTATTGAAAAAAATTCACATGAATTTTTTTCAATTAAAAAAACAATTTTTAAAAATAAAAATAAATAAATTCTCCCACATAATTCAAACTTAAGTTGTTCAAGGATCAACTGTATTTACATAGCATTTACGTTTTATTAGGTATTATAAGAATCTAGAGATGATTTAAAGTGTATGGGAAGATGTGTGTAGGTTAGGTGGAAATACTATGCCACTTATAAAAGGGAATGGATCACCCTCAGATTTTGGTATAGGAGAGGGTAGCATTCCTAGAACCATTGCCCTGGGAGTACCCAGGGTTAGATTTTCATTTTTATCTCCATGGCCAGACAGGAGGCTAGGGGAGGTGGATAAGGGCTATAGATTAAGGAGGGCTTTGTGTTCTATACTGAGTGTCATCTCCATGCCAAAGATTCTTAAGGGTGGCAAGGGAAAGTGGACTGGCGAGGGTAATGGGTACCTTGTGCCCTCTTGGGAAGAAATATCAAGCTTTCTAGAGTGAGGAGGGTTTTATCCAAGTATGCAACCTTTTACTCCTCCAAGGAGTTCTGATATGAGCCTTCCCCTGACAACCACCTGCAGCCCCTAGCCAAACAAAGGGACAGTAGCACTTGGTGATAGTTGTCTACTGTGTCAGACACCAGGTCAGGCACTTGAGTAGAGAGGTGAACGAGTGGACTCTTGTGTCTCCAGTGTAACACTTCAGTAGTCCAAACTGCATGCTTCCTGTAATTTCTTAGAGCAGAAATAGTTTCTTGACAGGTTTTAATCAGATATCAGATACTTTTTATTTTAAAGGCTAGGTAAGAAAATAAGAATTGAACTTCAAATTTCCCCTTCCTTTAACTTCTAAACCTGCTTTTGATTTTGTACCAAAATAGGGGAGTTTTTCTCTCATTCAGTGTTTTGGATTTTGTTGCAGTTTGATAAGTTTTATGAAACCTAAGTTATTGCCTAATCTTAAGTTACCATTTATTCTTTTTTTCCTTTTTGGTCACATCACTCAGCTTATAGGATCTTAGTTCCCTGACCAGGGATCGAATCCAAGGCCCTGGCAGTAAGAGCAATGAGTCCTAACTGTTAGGCCATCAAGGAATTCCCTACAGTTTATCCTTAATACTACACTGCCTAGCATCTTACTGGTGCCTTACTACCCTAATAACATTTTGTCATTATATGTTATTCTTTTAAATCTAACATTTTAAAAATAGCTTTTTCTTTGAATCTTAATCTATTGTTTGGGAAACAATAGGTCAATTATGGAAAAAACTCCAGTTACTAATTCTTACAACTAGCCTTCTACACTGAGATATTTTAATCATAAGAAAAATATAACTATCTTTTTTTAGGATATGCTGTGATGAATACAGAATGCCTCATAATAGGTATACTCTTGTAAATTGAAATTCAAGTAAATTGTGGCAAGTTAAATATTTGAAATATAGTAGAGAAGTTAACTTCTGGAAGCCTGTTGTGAATCCTTTTATAAAACAAGTTATTGTTTCATAATTTACCTATTCTGTACCTTAATTCTTTGGGCTATTGGGTTTTCTTAAAGCAAATGTTATCTTAATACCTTGCAAGTATATATATATTTGTATAGCAGTATACAGTTTATAAAACACTTTGATTTGCTTCATCTCATTTAGTAATTTTAAAAAATCCTTAATAATTTGCTTTACTTTTATATATTTAGCAGAAAGCCAATATGTCTGTTTTTTTTTAATTTATAAAAGTTATATGGCCATGTTATAGAAGCTTGAGAAATGGAGGAAAGGACATTATATCACCCTAATATAATAGCTATTATAATGTTTTCTTCTGTATGTTTTTTTAAAATAGTTTTAAGGGTAGTACACATAAAATTTTATATTATTAAACTAAGTATACAAAATTGATTGCCTTTAATTGTAAAGAACCTTCTGTTCTTAATGTTATGCAATTTTAACAAAACTGTTGAATTTTTTTTCCAGTAACTCCGGGTGGATTTTAGCCATGACTCTTGTCCTCTCTGTGACGGTGCTGCTCTGGATTTGCTGTGCAACTGTTGCTACAGCTGTGGAGCAGTATGTTCCCTCTGAGGTAAATTCAATTCTAACCCTTAGGCCATTTGAAGACTGAGCCATATCATTGCCTTTTTTAAATGTTTTGTTTGTTTAACTAGAAAAGCAAAACCTTTCTACTAATAGAATGAGAGAAAATTTGGCGGTTTTAATCACACACGTGGGGGTTGGCACACATGAGAATTACAGTTTGCAGCATAAGCATCACTTCCCAATTTTTGTTGTGCTAACTACTATAGGGACCAGTGTACACTGGCAGACTTGAGGTCCGTGTCTCTCTTCTCCCTAGGTCTTTTTTTTTTTTTTTTTTTTTAATTTATTTTTTTATTTTTGGCTGTGCCACATGGCTCGAAGGATCCTACTTCCCCAACCAAGGATCAAACTTTTGCCCCCTGCAGCGGAAGCACAGAGTCCCAACTACTGGACTGCCAGGGAATCCCCTCCATAGGCCTTGGAGACTGAAAAAAACCCATTGACATGTTTCTAAGGTGATATATAAGAAAGAAGGCTTGTGGAACTACTTCAAATTTTAAATTTAACATTGCCACAAATGTTAAGGAATAATTGTTGCTTTAGAAGCATCAAGGCTGAAACATTTGATTTTGAGTAATGTGTTTTGCTATACTCTGAGAGAATTGGAACACTGTCTCGACTTTCTTGTTAATTAAAATTTAACTGGCCCAGGAATCATAAGGTAAAGGACTTTTGTTTCAGAAGAAGCCTCGAATTTGATGATTCAACTTAGCTTTAAAGGAAGAAAAATTATTTATGTAACTAAACATAAGATAAATTCTATTGACATCACATCCACCTGAAATAAACTTTAGTTCTCGTGTGCCTCCAAAATCCAGTAGAAAAAGAGTGAAAAAAAGGAAGGAGGGAGATTAAAATAGAATCTGATAAAAAAAAAAAAAAAAGAATCTGATAATAAGTAGTTAGCATGCCCCTCACGTGATGCTTGAACAGTACTCTTATGTTCACAGACTATAAAGATAAGCTGGAAGATTTACACATGAATAATGATTCAGATAATATTTTTCATGTTTTTATTAAAACCATATGGGATATAGGCAGGCAGAAACTGGGACAGGATAATGTTGATAACTAATATTTATAATAGTTGTTCAAAATTTACAAAGTGTTTTCCTGAATCTTACATGTCCAGCACACCTCTACAGCAGGTTTTATTGTTCATTTTATAGATGAGTAAATAGGCTTATGAAGTTCAGATAACTTTCCTGGGGTTGCACAGCTATGAAAGTTTTGAGCCTGGAATTAAGCTCCTGTCTTTTGACTCTGCACCTCCTATGTCTTTTCCTATATACCATCTTTCCTCCAGCTGATCAACTATTTAAGTTGCACAAATAATAAATATATGAAGTGTTAAGGAAAACAGAGAGTATGTGTTGGATTGTCAGGATAGGTCATGAGGGTCTTGACCTGAACTTTGAAGAATGGTATGGATTGGCAGAGAGAGAAAAGTGGACAATTTTTAAACAAATGGATAAAGTTAGACAGGATTGCCTTGAATTGTGGAAATATTAGAGAATGGGTAAATTTCTAAAGAACTCATCTGTTTATGATACCATCTGAACATCCTCTTGCTTATTACCTACTTGTGTTCTTGTTTAGTTCTGATGTCCTTATTTTAATCATTTTTTTGTTATTGATAAAGTAGAAGTTAGACATCTTACATAGGATTGCCTTTGCCTGTTAACTTACTTTTGAACTGCCCCATGCACTCTAAATCTTCATGGCAGCAAAGCTACAAACCTATAGTAATAAATCTTTGTTTTACCCTCCATCACTAGGGAAATTGATAATGTGACTCATATCAGGAGCTCATCGTCTGTGTAACCTCTTTGACACTAGGAATTTGAATACTACCAGCAACACATGGTTCATGTTTTTGAGCCAGGATGCTCAAACTCTTACTGAAACAGTTCCTAGATGGACATTTCATAGTTCTTCCTCTCTTAATCTCCTTACTTGACTTACAGAATTGACATCTTCTGGTGGTGTTTAGACATAGCAATGCCTCTAATTGGTGTTTGATTACATCTTACAGACCTGGGAATCCGTCCCTCCTTTTTAGATGACTTTTGAGCTTTCTCTTCCTTTTAGATGTTGTCTCTGCTGTGATAAATTTTGTCTTGATTGTATAGTTTTAATTCTGTGAGAAGTTCTCTCCCCTTATTTTCGGGTTGTTTGTAGAACATCTCACTGTTTCTGCATATGCCCCCCACACCCCTGGATCATGAAGCCTAAAGCATTAGAACCACATGTGGAGTCCTATTAGCAGTTATTACATTCCCTCCTGATATCTGCATATGGGTGTCACTTTGCCCCTTTACTCTTGCCTGGAAAATCCCATGGATGGAGGAGCCTGGTAGGGTGCCAGTCCATGGGGTTGCTAAGAGTCGGACACGACTGAGTGACTTCACTTTCACTTTTCACTTTCATGCATTGGAGAAGGAAATGGCAACCCACTCCAGTGTTCTTGCCTGGAGAATCCCAGGGATGGGGGAGCCTGGTAGGCTGCAGTTCATGGGGTCGCTAAGAGTCGGACACGACTTCACTTTCACTTTCACTTTCATGCATTGGAGAAGGAAATGGCAACATTCTCCAGTGTTCTTGCCTGGAGAATCCCAGGGATGGACCCCGTCTATGCGGTCGCACAGAGTCGGACACGACTGAAGCGACTTAGCAGCAGCAGAACTCTTCTTCCTGTCCTTAACAATCAAGAATATGGTGACACCCTCAAAGTATATATACTTTTCTAAGATAAATTTTCAGGAAAAATGTATCAAAGACAGCTATTTGTATTCACTGCTTTTAGGCTTTACTTTTATTTGAAACCACACTAGCTAAGTACTAATGTTTTTTCATCTCTATTTTTAATTATAAAAGGTCTATATATTTGACATAGAATTTATAAAGTTATATATAAAGAAGCAGGAAAAAAAACCACTCATCTAGAACTATTTTGTATTGCCATTTTAGTGGATTTCTTTTCAGTGAACTGTATCAATATATATTAATGTTTTTAAAATATTGCAGTGTAGATACTCCTTTTGTGATATTTTCTTCTTAATTTACTGTAAAAATAGCTGAGAATTTAAGTCACCTACTTTAAAACTTTACTTTCATAAAACCTTTTCATTGATTTTATTTTTTGAACATAAATTACTTCTGACCCCTCTCCATAGTAACATGAGAGTGCATTTTAAGTTATATAAGCAATGAGCAATGCTGTTTATATTTTGTTAATATAGTTTGCGTATATAATCCTGTGTGTTTATAGGAAATCAGAAACCTGCTGAGAGAATATGTTTGTCTTCAGTATAGACCTGGTATCTTGAGCTCAAACATGAAATATTAAAAGCTTCCTTTTCAGTCACTACAAATAAAGCTTAAAATGTTTGTAATAAAGGCCAGAAATGTAGTCTTGGAAACTTGTGAACAGCTTTGCTCTTCTTATTTAGGAAAGTTCTGAAATAACTTATCTTTAGCCTCTTTTGCACATAGTAAATATTCATCTCATTATCATTTAAGAGTAGTGCCAGAAAGAGTTGGCATTGGTTGATCTTAAAGCAGTATCATTTTGAGTAACTTGACTTATAAAGATTTTGATCCTTATTTCTCCGCTTTTCCCCCCTATTCTTTCACATGTATGATGTCATTTTTTTAGAAAACATCATGAAATAATGCTTTTCTCTTGTTGAACTATCTATTTAAGATAGTAAAGAGTTGTTATTCATAGTGATCCTTGTCAGGCAGGTCAAACCTGACTATAAAAACAGAGTTCAAGTACTAGATAGTCCTCTCTAGAGATCAAGCAGCCTCAGAAAAGTCCTAAAACAACAAATAATCATAGAAATGCTGCCTCTCTTATCTTATTATCTGTTTGCTTCCTTTTTTATTTGCAAAACCCATGATCATCAGATTTCACATGGTCAGTTTAAAAAAGTTTTAGAAGACTCCAAATAATATTCATGTTAGTAAATCACATATACTTACTGGTAACATACAGTGTGCCAGGCCCTGTTCAAGAGATTAGAGAGATAATGAAGAGTAAGATCACAATGAACAAAGTTAAATGTTAAAGATTTCAAAGACTGGAGTAGAATGAAACATGTTTTAAACTATAATAAACATTATTTTCTTTGTCTTAAAAAAAAAAGACCAAGAATCTTACTGTTTCGAATCTAAGTCTCAAGAGAGACAATCAAAAAATTTTATAAATGCCAGAGCTACCATAGCTTTTTAATCTAAATTCTGTTAAGAAATTTATCTTTGCTGTTTTTTGTTGTTCTTTCTCAAGCCTTTATCAAATGTAGTGTTTTTGTATACATATATATAAAAATAGTATATATAATATATATATTTTAGAAAATCTATGGATTTTTGCCTAGTTAAAAAATGTATGACATTTTGATTCCACTTGTCTAAGTACGACTACAACTTCTATTCTAAATTTCTAACATATTCACTCAAAACTTTGATATAGTTCCGTTTATTCTGGCATCTAGTATTATTGCTTAAAGACTAGAAACCTTATTATCTTAGTGATTTTTTTTTTTAATTGAGGCTTCAAATTTCTAATCCGATTTGAGAATATAAAGAAATACTTGTAACAAAGTACCAAATACTTTTGTTGTAAAACAAGACAAAGCAAAATAGGAAATTAACATGTGATATAGCATTATTAACTAAAGTGCGGATTTTGTTCAGATTTCACAAAATTTTATGCTAGAGTCCATTACTTGTTTCTTACCTTATTCAGGATTCTATCTTGTATTTAGTTGCATTGAGCAGCTTTAGCTGCATGTAACAAACTCTGATAAATTCAGAATTTTCATTTTTATTCTGTTACAAATATTTCCTAATTTTCCTTGTTATGGCTTCTTAGATACATCCATCATTTAAAAGGGACATTTAATTTCCAAATACATGGTGTTTTTAAAGTATCTTTTAATAATTTCTCATTTTGATATTTATTTCTCATTTAAATGCTTGCTTCTCTGCAGTTTTTTCAGTCTTTTAACTTTATTGAGGCTTTTGATGGCTAAGTCAAAGATCTCTCTTGGTAAATATCACTTTGCACTTGAAAATATGTGAGTTATTTTCAGATATCTTTTGATACTGATTTCTAACATAATTCCACTGTGATAAGAGAACAGACTCTGTAAGATTTCGGTACCTTTAGACCGTGACATTTTTGACCTTTGTTTTATGCGTCTGCATATGTTCCAGGGTCTCCTGGTTTATATCTATGAGAACTTGTATGGAATTTGTGTCCTACTGTGTGAAAATTGTATAAACCTTAATTATGTTGAATTAGCTCATAGTTGCTTTTCAGGTCTACTATATCCTTCTACTTTTCTATTCTGTTAATTTTTGAGAGTTTGATATTGAAACACCAGATAAAAATCTTAATCTGTCTACGTAAAAGATAATTGTAATATATAGTGGAACTATATGTAACTTTGTATTTTCCAAGTCTTCATAAATGTATTATCTTACTTTCATAATTTAAGAAAGAAAAAAAATTGAGTCTAGAAAAAGATCTCTGTATAATAACTTGCCTAAGATTGCCGAACTGGTTAGTGAAAAGCCAGGCCTAAAGCCCAAATACATATTTAGTAATTAAATTTAAGTTTTAGAAGTAATACATGTGACATAAGGGGCTTCCCTGGTGGCTCAGACGGTAAATAATCCTCCTGCAATGCAGGAGACCTGGGTTTGACTCCTGGATCGGGAAGATTCCCTGGAGAAGGGAATGGCTACCCTCTTCGGTATACTTTCCTGGAGAATCCCATAGACAGAGGAGCCTCGCGGGCTACAGTCCAGGGGGTCACAGAGAGTCACACGACTGAGTGACCAACAGTGAGCGACTAATAAAATTGATTTCCTCTTCCTCAGTTCTCAGATAAACCAGTCAGTAGTATTAAAACATTTTTCCATGCAGTTGCCTTTTTAAAATTTTCTATTTTTTGCTTTTAATAATTTTAGACTTTTATCTGATGTCCTTCTACTATAGATGAGGAGTTTAGCTCCCTTACACTGCCTCTCATTTCCATCTCTTCACTTGCTAGTTTTTATAATGTGTATTATTATTTCACATACTTGTAGTGAATGCTTTATAAATTTCTACTGACTCCTTATTACTGCTTTTCTCTTTCGTCCCATACTCTTAACTCTCAATTTTCATTAGATCCTTGAGAAATAAAATAAATTCATTTTTCTGTATGTATACTTTCAGATTCTGCTGTTGGTTGATCTGAAAACTTAAAATCCACTAGATAGCTTTTACAATATTATAATTATGTAGATATTCAAAATAGAACCAAGTACAGTGGTGGTTAGAGTCACATGAAAGCAAGTTATAAACCTGAATTATTTAAAAGTGTTCCCAGGAGAATCTTCCAAATCTCTTTGCTTAATGGAACATTTTTGTTTTTGTTTTGTTCTGGCTTTCTTCCCATAAAAGTCATCTCATTTGCCACTGTTTCTTTTATGTTGCTTTCTTCCTTAGATTCCTCTTTACTTTTGCTGGAATACCTCAAGTAATTTTTTTCATAAAGGATACTTGGGCAGTAAACTTTCCAACTTAACACATTTGAAAATACCTTTATTGTAGCCTTGTATTTGATTGATAATTTGGAGAAGGAAATGGCAACCCACTCCAGTATTCTTGCCTGGAAAATTCCATGGACGGAGGAGTTTGGTGGGCTACAGTCCATGGGGTTGCAAAGTCAGACACAACTGAGCGACCACTTTGATTTTCACTTGAGAATACAGAGTAGCCACAAAATCACTAAATGTACTGGTTAGAGGTTATCCATATGCTCCCGTCCATTTCTCTGCACAGATTTTACTCTTTCTCCTTATTCTTTTAGATAGCTTCTTCCATACAGATGTTTGAAATCATTGGAAGTTTCTGTCACTGTTTCAAGGCTTTTAAATGTTAAGTAGAATTGTGAAAGTTTTTCTTTTATTGTGCCTCAGAGCAAATTATCACCCAAATAAAACCCAAATTATTAATTTGGATTTTAAGGAGCCCTCACTGGATCAGATCCATGTCCAATCCATCAACCATTGAATTTGTCTTGAAAATTTTCTCTTACCTGGAAAATATCAAGTACTGGGCCACCTCCTTGTTGAAGGATTATTGTTACCTTGAAACAGTAGACAGCAGACCACATCAGAAATGTGTTCAAGTAGGCAGCCATCATGAGAATCACTTTTAGAACATTTTCATCACTCTAGAAAGGAAACATGCTAGTAGTCACTGCCCATGTCCTCCAAGTGTCTTTACCAGCCATAGACAATCCATATGTCTTTCTGGCTTCTTTCACTGAGCACTACGCTCCGTATTGTTGCACATATTGGTATTGTAGATACTTAAACTTCGAAGGTGCTCTTTATTCAACACCTACTAAAAGCATCTTTCCAACACTAATACTTCTATGTGGTTCTCTGTTTCTTTAAATACATATTTATTTTTTACTTATTTATTTATTTGGCTGCACTGGGTCTTAGTTGTGACATGTGGGATCTTCTGGTTGTGGCTTGTGAATTGTTGGTTACAGCATGTAGGATCTAGTTCCCTGACCAGGGATGGAACCTGGGCTCCCTGCTTTGGGAGTGCAGAGTTGTAGCCACTAGACCAGCATGGAAGTCCCTATCTTTTTAATATAGTTAGTTGCCCTGTCAATAATGTCAGCGCTTCAGTTTTTAGCTCACAGAATCAGAGATTTATTGCCACATGCGTTAACAACAAAATCTACCCCACCTCTTAGTAAAAACTTTTCTTTTTTTACCTTTAGGAAATAGACCTGTATCTAAATAGAGGTACTTCCATTATACTTCAGTGAGTTTTATGACATTTTCCCTGATACTGTTTATGCTTTCATTCTCTCATTTTAGTATCTTTTTGAGTATGTTAGTAACAATTTGAACTTTTATACATTTATGAAGACCTTTCTGTCAATGTTAAATTATTTCGTGTATATTTTTTGTTCTACTCACAGACTTAAAATCGTACATACCATTTTCCATATATGTTAATTTAGAACGTTTAGTAGCAGAGAAACTTACTCCATGTCATTTGACCACTTGGTTGGAGAGATAAGGTCTTAAAGGAATTGATCACTCAAGGCATCAAGCATCCGTAATCCATGCTCCAGAATCAATACCAGGTGTGGTATGACCACACTTACTCCATTTAAATCTGAGCAATTTTTCCTGATAGTCAGTTGTTAATTTGTAAGTATTTTAATTCAGGACATGTGGAAAATTTTTATTTGACCAGCCCCTGGGAATTGAATCACATATCTGTAACACTTTGAGTAAAAGGATTCTTGAGGATGTTTATAGAAATTCTTTTTTTTTTCTTCAACTAAGTCTTAACATAATAAATTGCTATTTGAAGCCTTACTTGGAGAAGTTCCAATTATGCAAATTGCTAATATTCATTGATTTTTTTTTCTTTTGCAGAAGCTGAGTATCTATGGTGACTTGGAATTTATGAATGAACAAAAGCTAAACAGATATCCAGCTTCTTCTCTTGTGGTTGTTAGATCTAAAGCTGAAGATCATGAAGAAGCAGGGCCTCTACCTGCAAAAGTGAATCTCGCTCATTCAGAAATTTAAGCTTCTTTTTTTTTTAAAGAAAAGTGGAATAGACATCTAAATTTCCATTTCTCATAAAGCTTTTTAAAATGGTTTCATTGGATATAGGGCTTAAAAATCACTATTAAATGCAAATAAAGTTACCCAAATCTGTGAAGACTGTATTTGCTGTAACTTTACCTTCAATTTTTTTCTAGTAATTTAAGAGATAGCTCTTTGGGATTGTATTTTTATTTTACTAATAACTGTAGCTATTTTAATTATTATTTGCATTGTTTTTGTTTGTTTCCTTGCTTAGCCACATTCTGTGAGCTGACCATTGTTATTCCCCACCGCCTGCCCTGTCAGTCACCTTAGTTAATAAGCTGAATACTCAGTAGGATGTGATGCTGTTGCTCAGAAATGGCCGACAACTTGTAATTTGAAATTTAGTAGAAAATACCCTTTAATACACTACATTTTCAGTTGTATTGAACTGAAATCATTAAAATTTTCTTTGAATAATTATGTGCTGAGATTTGAGTTAATATGCAGCTGATTTTCCAGATTTTCCCTTTCGCCACTGCCCAACCCAGAAAACAAACAGGAAATGTTCTGTCTGTCTATTGCTATATGATCAGGAAGCAAATGAAAGCAAAAATGATCTTCTCACAAGTGTTCTTTATGTTATTTTGCACAGACTATAGATTTTTCTGTTGGATGGATCTTTCCAAAGAACTGTTTTTCTCTGTTATAAAGCATGTCAAGTATAAGTTATTTTCCAAGAACTTCATTTTGACAGTAAGAATTTGACTCTAGTGATGCAGGACTAAGTTTAGATTTCACTTTGCAGAAAATGGTTGTTATTTATCATTCCTTTATTATTATTATCAATAATACAGATACAAAAATAAGAATGACATCAGGTAGCATAATACACTTCAGTCTTAAAGTGATTCAGTGTCATTATACCATGAAATCTTAAATGACTTTGCAAACCAGTATTTTGTCACTCACATGGGCATTACTGGCAACTGCAGTAGTGCCAATTGACTACAGAGTGAGTCACGAACTTACCTTCAGCCTGGTCGTTAGCTTTCTCTGAGTCAAGAAAAAACAATTAACCAAGTAAGGCTTTGGTCACAAGATAATAGGTTTTGGTTTTCTAAATAGTAGGTTGTCTAGATTTGGTAGATAGAGGGTTAGAAAGTATGTGAACACATTCAAATGGGGAAAAGAGAAATTACTAAGTGTTGCCAAGCAGTCATTGTCTCTTCTTATTTTGTGTCAAAATACAGTTATATAAACAAGAAATGGACTGGATTTGCCTTAGGGAAAAAAAAAGCCCAGTTGTCTTATTTACCACTTATGGCACACACTTACGTTCATTAATCAGTCACAGGTTTAATTGTGGTGCACCAAGTGAGGGAAACGGGGATATGTCCATAATGCTGCAGATTTGTAGGAGTCAGCCTAAGTTAGGAAAGGCCTCCCTTATAAAAACAAAGCAATACAAGAGATAACAAGAGCAACTATATGACTATCCTATATTCTTCCACCTTCCCTTAGTTTTGTTTCTCTTTGCTTCCTGAATGAAGTATGCCAAGACATCCTCATTCCTCTTGAAAGTATTGATCCAAGTTTAGACAAACTTTCCCCTCTTGTTATGAGACAGCTCCTTATATGTAAAAATACCCAATCATTCCTCTATTTGGTAGGCACTCAAATATTTGTGTCCTGTCTTTTTATTTTAGCATGATTAACCAGACATTTTCAAAAACAATTTTACTTTAACAAAAAGAAAAATTACCACCCCCTCCCCCAAATGTATACAGCATTAAAATATTTGACTTGAAAATTCCAACAAAAGCAATAAAACTGGCCCCTTTTCCTAAAGTAACAGTGGCCCTTTCGGTGGACCCAACTTTACTTAGTTTCCCTTAGGTATCACCTTTCCTACCACACAACATCTTAAGAAGCTTACCTTTGCTCATACGCAAATTATCAAAACTCTTGAGTCGGTTCAATCCTGCCAGAAGGACTTCCTAAGGTCCTCCTTGTTTCAGGTCCCTGGTCTAAGAGATACGCTGATTCAGATGATTACAAAGGTGGTAGTAATCCTAAGAATGATCTAGGCCAAAGATTCCCAATCTTTACACAAAACTTCATGGATACCCTCTCAATACGGTATATTTTTTATCAATCAGGAATTATCAGATTATCTGGTCTATTGATCTTAGAAATCCTTTTGTGTTACCTGCCAATCTGAGCTGCGTATTAGCATGTTGAAACCTGGTACTTTGACTCAGCCAAAAGCAAACAACTTTATCCCTTATTATTAGTCTGTGTGGCTTTATTTTAGGTAAATGTGACATTTCCACTGTGATTTTTTAAATACATAAAATAATTCCCATTATAATTTTTGTGGGCTCTTATGTATTTTAGGATCACATGAGGGGAATCATTAATACAGAAATTTGTAGAATTTTTTTTAATAAAGCTAGTCAGCCCACCCACCAACCTTTGGAACAATCGATACAATTCTCAGCTATGTCCCCACTGTCCCCACACCATGGCAGTGATTTTGCCAAGATATCCTATTAGAGATCCACATTTTAACCATTCAACAACCACTTGAGAGCCTGAGTGTCAGGCCCTATGCTGGATGATGGGGCTGCAACAACAAAGACCCAGTACCCAACTCTGGTTGCTCAGATTTTAAAGGAGACAAACTTATCAATGTGATATGACCAGATAAGCATGAAGTACTATGGGAGGACCCCTAACTTCAGTGATACCCAAGCTTAAACCTAGAGGGAAAAGGAAAGCCAAACAAAATACAGGGAGCAGTGTACCAGTGAGGATAGCATGCTCACATCTAGAGGCATCAGGTGGGGAACTGCAAATGGTTTAGCAGCCTGAGATAGCACATGTAAAAACAGCAATAGATGGGGCTGGACAAACCACAAAATAAAGGACCTTAGTAAACCTGGACCTGGTCCTGAGCAAGATGGCAAGCATTAAAAGGTTTTAAGCACGAGAGCTGCAGCGCTGTGGAACAATGCACTGGACAACGGTGCTCCTGATAGACTAGAGGGGAATTTGAGAGACAGCAACGTCTTAGCTCTGTAGTTACCTCCAGGATCTGTTAAATTTTGTGTTTATCCAGCCACAGAGAAATGGGAAATCCCATTTGCTTCCCAGGGTTGTGTTTTTGTTTTTTAATGCCCAATAATCCTATTTCATTTTGTTTCACATATATTAATATTTTTGAGCTCTTAAGTATAAGGGTCTCTGTTGTTCCACATTATTGTTTGGGTGGTAAGCCTACTCATTGGGTCATAAGCACAATCTAAGTATTGCCAAGCAAACTGGAAGGCTGTCCCATGGACTCCTAAGCTTCTTACCAGTCTTCACGTTGGGCTAAATTTTTAAACCACAGTGCTTGGTCTACTTATTATTGTCCTCAAATTCTAGGTGTGCCAGCCCAGCTTCTACTAACCCAGGGTATTCCTGACCCCTTGCCTCCACATTACCAGTTGCAGAGCAGGTTATGTTTGCATTTGAGTATCATCAGTAGAAGCTCCCTTTTTTTATCTTTCTTTTTGCTTCTAGACTAGAGTCTAGGGGTGGTGGTACGTGAAGGAAAGTTACATGGCTCAAAATAGCCTGGAGTTAAAACTCCACTCCGGGTCCTCCCCACCATTCTATGCAAAACAAAAAACTCTCACCTGAAGAAAAAAAATGGACATTAAGGTTGATTAGCCCAGCTCCCAGCCGGTCCAGCCTCTGGCCGAAGTCCAGAATTCCTTGCCCCAGCCATTTAAGAGGTAACTACTCCAAACAACCTTGGAGAAGAACAGGCCCCCTTAAGGCAGTAGATTTCCACATATATGCCTATATATACTTACTCTGTTCTTAGGCTAGTGCAGCAGCTCCCTAATCGGACTCCTGCCCCTTCTCGCCTCACTAAAGGTGATCTGTTCCTGTAAAGTGCTGGTCTCGTTCACTTTTTCTGAACCTCGCCTTCTCTAACTCTCTTACCCTACAGTATGTACAGTGACAGAGACAAAAGACTGAGATAGTGGGAAACGCAGCCTTCTGTAAGAAGCTGGATTGCACAGTTAGTGTTGATTTTCTGACTCTTTGCAATAATTAAATTCTGAAGTGCTGTTTGTATACCTTCTCTGAAATGTATAATTGTTGAAGTCAGCTTTACTATTTCACTATTAAGTATTCTCTTCCTGTGATGTTAATGAATTATCTGTTTAGAGCAAGCATTCTTGACCTTTTTCATGCCATGGACCTTTTTGATAATCTGGTGAAGCCTATGGACTGACTCTTCCTCAGAATAATGTTTTCACATGCCTAAAACCAAGCATAAAGGATTGCAAAGAAAACTAATCATATTAAAATACAATTGTTATTTTCAAAATTTTTCAATTATGTGTATATGTGCTTCTTTATTAACACATAAAATAAGGCCTAGTGGTGGTTCTCGGAGAAGGCGATGGCACCCCACTCCAGTACTCTTGCCTGGAAAATCCCATGGACGGAGGAGCCTGATGGGCCGCAGTCCATGGGGTCGCTAAGAGTCGGACACGACTGAGCGACTTCAATTTCCACTTTCATGCATTGGAGAAGGAAATGGCAACCCACTCCAGTGTTCTTGCCTGGAGAATCCCAGGGATGGGGGAGCCTGGTGGGCTGCCGTCTCTGGGGTCACACAGAGTCGGACACGACTGAAGTGACTTAGCATCAGCAGCGGTGGTGGTTCTAAAACTACTGGAATTTCAAAGTAATTTCAAATTTTATTTTGAAATCTCAGCAACAACTGGAATATGTAAATATCTGATTTCTATTGGTGATAAAGTCATAGGAACTGCTCACAGTACTATCAATCGTTGACTGTGTTCATAATTAAAGGACATGCTATATTTCAGTTAGAAGTTAGTGAAAATATTTAACTTTTTTCTCTTCCAAGTTACTGAAACTCTGGTTTAGGGGTTGTCTAATTTTACTTTACTTGTTATTTTGAGAGTATAATATTTTTATTTGTTCACTTCTAAATGATTTGGGCTTATTTTACTATTATATGTTTTATATACTTGAATTTTTTGGCAACATTGCAGCAATAATTGAAGGCTTGGGTGGAAAGAAATCAGCAACTGATTAGAAATGAAAGGTTTCAACAAAAACTCTTGAAAATGTTACCTCAAGAGATACCATCATGCAGTCATTATTGGAGCCCCACATCTGAAAATTTCATAATGCTTAAGTATGTATGTGTCAAATAAAATTTGGTTCATCTGCACTGAGAAATATTATAATGCTATCTTGTAAAAGTGTCTACTTAGATATTTCATGGGAGAAGGCAATGGCACCCCACTCCAGTACTCTTGCCTGGAGAATCCCATGGATGGAGGAGCCTGGTGGGCTACAGTCCATGGGGTCGCTAAGAGTCGGACACGACTGAGCGACTTCACTTTCACTTTTCACTTTCATGCATTGGAGAAGGAAATGGCAACCCACTCCAGTGTTCTTGCCTGGAGAATCCCAGGGATGGGGGAGCCTGGTGGGCTGCCGTCTCTGGGGTCACACAGAGTCGGACACGACTGAAGCAACTTAGCAGCAGCAGCAGCAGACATTTCATGATGAAGTTTGTATATTGATTCCCCATGACTTTTGCAAAGCCCTTTAGAGTACTCTCACTGTCACTTTTAAATGTGTCTTTACAGCATCCTTCTGGGAAAGCAGGATGGGGTTTAACATCTCCGTGTTAGAATTGAGGAAACAGAGTCTCAGCGAGGCAAGGCATCCAGCCAGGACTCTCAGAGTTGTGGAAGGTACAGTGATAGATGCTGAAGCAGGGACTGAACCTCACCTCTAGGCAGGTCTGGAAGTCGATGTGACAGGTGCCTGGGTCAATCTAGTTGTAGTGCCCACTTACTATTGACCAACCCTGAGCTGCGCCCTGGACTACAAAGTAGTCCCCACCTCAAGCAGATCTCTTTGTAATTATAAACAAACCAAGCCATTCAGAAACAATATTGTATTCTCCCAGGCTGCAGAACACCTTCACTTACGTGCACTTACTTCGTTCTAACCACAAAATTCTGAGGTAAGTATTCTTATCTCCATTTTCAGATAAGGAAACAGAGAGGCTGTGACTTGCCGCCTTAAATTAGGTAGGTATTAATTTGGCAGAATCAGAATAAAAACCCAGGTTTGTCTGACAAGCTGAGATTTGCTGATCTTATGGGCAGAGGATCTCCGCTAGCCATAGCCAGGGTCAGATGGAGCCCTAGACCATAAGGAGTACGCTGCTGCTGCTGCTAAGTCGCTTCAGTCATGTCCGACTCTGTGAGACCCCATAGACGGCAGCCCACCAGGCCCTGCCGTCCCTGGGATTCTCCAGGCCAGAACACTGGAGTGGGTTGCCATTTCCTCCTCCAATGCATGAAAGCGAAAAGTGAAAGTGAAGTCGCTCAGTCGTGTCCAACTCTTAGCAACCCCATGGACTGCAGCCTACCAGGCTCCTCCGTATAGGGAAAGACAAATC
The DNA here is from genome assembly GCF_019923935.1 of Bubalus bubalis. Taxonomy (NCBI): domain Eukaryota; kingdom Metazoa; phylum Chordata; class Mammalia; order Artiodactyla; family Bovidae; genus Bubalus; species Bubalus bubalis. The sequence goes on from NC_059162.1 coordinate 91,881,556, forward strand.
CGAGGAGGTGGGGAGAGTTGGAGAAGGCTTCATGGAGTGAGATTATTGCCTGGTTCTGGACAAGAAAGATGGATTTAGAAAGGTGGATGGAGCCAACAGAAATCACTCTAAGCAAGTGACAAGCTACATACTGGGAGAGATGTGTTTGATCCATGCCACAAAGGATTCAGATTCAGCATAAAGAAACCCATAAGTCAATAAGAAAAAGATAAGTCACCTATAGAAAAATGGACAACAGATTGGAAAAAGCCTTTCACGAGGGAAGAAATCCACATGACCAATATATTTTAAGAGGGCAACGTTACAGCATGGGTGGGGCAGGGCTTTTCAAACTGAATATGCATTTGAACCTCCTTGTTAAAATGCAGGTTCTGGCTCGGTGGGCCTGGATGAGATTCCATCTCATACATGATGAGGTCCTGCTGGTCCGAGGACCATACATTTAAGAAATGAGGAGATAAGTAGAGGTAATGTGTGAACTTTTCAGTCACCCACGTCTATAACGCAGCTATGCCTCCTTTCAATTGTGAGCCTTGGGCAAGTAACAATGTTTCTGTGCCTCAATTTCCTCATCTGTGAAATGGAGATAACAATAGTCTCCATCATTTGTGGTTGGGAGGGCTAAGTGGGTTAACATATGTAACACATGTAGTGGAGCATGTGACAAAACAAGTGTTCAATACATGTTAGCAACTGGGGGTGGCCATAGGAGTTACTAGAGAAATGCAAACTAAACCATAGTGAGATACCATTTCACACCCACCAGAGGCAGATTGAGGTCAGAAAGTCTGACACTTTCAAGACTGAGGAGACAGAAACTCTTGTCACTGCTAATGGGGGTGCAAACCAGTACAGCCTCCTGGAAGAGTGGTCGGGTAATATTTGGTGAAGTTGGGGAGCCTCTGCAGGGTGATTCTAGATGTATGTGTATGTGTATTTCTAGAGAGTGTGTAAAACCTAGCCACTGGAAGCATACGCAGCATGTTCAAGAAACTGGTTGGCTCTGGGGAAGGAGGGAAGGAATAATACAACTGGGGAAAAAAAGAGAACTACAGTTTTGCTATACTTGATGGAAAGATGACTAAATTTTAACATTATTATCTCTGGATGGTGGGCTTCCCTGGTGGCTCAGATGGTCAAGAATCTGCTGCAATGCGAGAGACCCGGGTTTGATCCCTGGGCCAGGAAGATCCTCTGGAGGAGGGCATGGCAACCCACTCCAGTATTCCTGCCTGGAGAATTCAATGGACAGAGGAGGCTGGTGGGCTTGAGTCCATGTGGTGGCAAAGAGTTAAACAGGACTGAGCAACTAAGCACAGAAACATACACATCTCTGGATGATGGATACATGATTATTTGTTACATTAGTCTTCCAAATTTTTTGTATTTTCTTATGTTTTTAAATTTTGTTTTTCAGGGAAAGAGAGGGGGAAGAAGGGAGACATTAGAGCAAGTGGACTGAGTGGGTCTGGTACAGTGTTGGGTGCTGAGTGGGGAGGACAAAGAGATCCATCTACGGGGGCACCACTTTTCTTCAGGAACGAGGGGAAAAGAAGTTTAGAGAGACAGATGAGAAAGCTGAAACTTGGGTTAAGTGACGTATCATTTTAGTGGAAAATACATATTCTTTCCACATATGGTATGTATTTCATTGAACAAACATCAGTGAAAACATGATCCCTACTTTTTAGCCACTGGAACCTTAATTCTGGGTATTTCTGCCTGGATCTTCATGCAGCTGGGGGGGACCTGAGATCCTCCATCTCATCATTGATGTGGGGGAAAATCACACACTGAAAAATTCCCGGGTTCAGCTTCCCTCTCAACCCCGCACCGTATGACTCAAGGGCAGTTTCTCGCTCTCTGAACCTCAGGCTCTTCTGTCACATAGAGAATTCTGGCGTTGGACCGTGGCTGTCAGCCTGCAGAGGGGGAAGAGGCCAGGCTGGAGCAGGACCCTCCTGCCCTTTCCTCTTCTTGGGAGGCAGCCTGGGAGGAGCCTGCCCACAGGGAGGGTGCGGCCGGGAGAGGCCTCCTGTCCTTCCTCCTCCTGGCTGCCCCTGGTGACAGGCCAGGAACCTGCCGAGTTTTCTGCACTGCCAGGGCTGGAGACTGGAGCTGGGAGCCAGAGACATGAACAAGATCTTCCCCCAGGTAAGAGCTGCCCTGAGACGGTTCCTGACCTGGGCAGGGGGGCGGGATGCAAACCCCAGGCTAAGGGTGGGCAGTAAAGAGGGGAGACACTGAGGTGACTCAGGTCCCCTACCGCCCCGGAGGCTCTCTACCAGGTTGTAGGGAGACGCAACAGGTGAACCAGATACATGGTTCAGGTGGTGAGAGCTGGGAGGGGACAGGAGGTCAGGGGAGAGAATGATCGGCATTAAGGTGGTGCCTGGGGAGCTTCTCCAAGGGGGTACCCCCTGAGCTGGTTTGAAGGATGAACGTTTGCCAAATGGGCAGTGGAGGAAAAGGCTTTCCAGGCGAAGGGCACAGTTCAGGCAAAGGTGTGGGAACATAAAGTAGACACGAGTGTGGAGCAGCCAAGTGGGAGGGCCAGTGTTTCCACCCAAGGCTCTTGGTGATGCTTCTGAGAAACTTTTCAGTCTAGCTCCCTGAGGCTGGACCTCCCCTCACCTCAGCCCACCACACATTCTGTTCTCTTGGGCAGGGGGATGCCAATGGCAATGCTGCTGCTGGAAGCAAAGCCCTCCCTGGAGGGGAAGGTAAAGGCCGGGGGGCCTGGGGCCAGCCCCTCCCCTACATGGGACTCCCTTGATGCTGGGCTGTTGCTATGGAGACACAAAAGCGGCTCCCTAAGGCTCCCTCTGTCTCTCAGACCTCGGGCCCCGTTGTTGATGTCATCCATTCCCAGTGTCCCGGCCATCTGTACTGATGGCCATTTGCTAAATGCATAAGCACATGTGAGCACGTACTGTGTGCTGCCCACCCCACAGACATACTGTGCCCCCCAAACCCATACAGGAAAGAGCTCTAGAGTCCAGTCCCTGACTCATGGTGACCCAGGTGGGTCTCTACCTCTGGGGGATAAGGTGGGAGGGATCTCACGTTTATTGAGCACCTGCTCTCGGCCGCGGGCTCACCAAGTGACCAGGACAGTGTGGTTTACTTCTGTGGAATAAAGAAGAAAAGGACACTTTTATTGAGCACCTACTATGTGTCCAATCTTGACTCTCACTTGACCACTGAGGGGACAGACCCAGAGAGGAGCTACTACTAATAACTATCAGGGATCAAGGCCCTACCGTGTGCCCAGCACCATGGGGCCTCTTCTACACCCAATGGTCAGCTCTGAGGGGGTCTCCTGTAAGGTGCAATAGCAGATGAGGCAGCTGAGGTGACGTGAGGTCGGATGGTTCAGCCAAACTGGGATCCCACACGGATGGGAGGAGTGAGACAGGGTTCAAGTTCAAATTAGGGTCCCTAGGCTTGCAGAGCCCCAGTATCTTTTTGCTCCACACTGGCGCTCATTAATTTCAAGCCTGCTTCACGAAGGGCCTGGTGTGGAATAATGGCCTCCCTTTCCCATCTGTCCCCAAGGGGATAAGCACTTAAGGGCTTTCAGGCTTTAAAGTGCGACCTTCACCTGGCCATGGACCCCGAGACACTCCTGTGACCCCTCCTGCCCAACCTGTGCTGCGCAAATATTTGAGAAGCAGCTGCTTGGCCAACAGACCAGGACGCTTCTCCTTGCTAGCCTTCTCGCTGTCTCCCTGGTTACCCGAGTTTACAAGGGAGCCACCGACCAAGGCTGCAGGGAATGTGGGTTTTAGATTTATGCTGCGTCTCCTACCCTGTCTCCCTTCCCAAGGTACACCCATCCCAGGCTTCAGCCACACTTGCTGTCCCCCACATGCCATCGGGACCTCTACCCTCCTGCACTCTCTACCTGGACTGCACTCTCCTTGCACCTTCCCCTCACCCGCCCATGGAAATCCCATCCTCCTTCAAGCACCCAGAACACCTCATTTACCACATTGGTCACCTGGCTGTGTGAGCTGCTGGGGAACAGGTACTGGTCTGACTGATAGACCAGCACAGAGCAGGCTGCTCTGAAAATGTGAGTGGACCGTATGGAAGTGACCTGAACTGACCCGAACTGGGTTCTTCCCTGGATCTCTAGATCAGAACATTCCCAAAGCGCCTATTGTGTGCCTGCTGTTGGGCTGACCTCTGGGGACACATGCTCCTGCCCCTTCCCTCAGATAATAGTCCCCGGGGGACAGAGGAGTGTTCACACTCTTCTTTTTATGTGTCCAGACCTTGTCTTCTAAGTGCAACTGCAAGCTTTTGGAGGGCAAGGATCAGAGTTGTTATTGCTTTTATGTCCTCTACAGAGCAGGGTACCTAGTCACTCAGTCATGTTCAACTCTTTGCAACCCCATGAACTGTAGCCTGCCAGGATCTTCCAGGCAGGAACACTGGAGTGGGTTGCCATTTCCTTCTCCAGGGGATCTTCCCAACCCAGGGATTGAACCTGGGTCTCCCATGTTGCAGGCAGATTCTTTACCATCTGAGCCACCAGGGAACTTAGTAGGTCCCCAATAAGATTTTCTTTCATTATTTCACAAGCCAGAAAAAATTCAGGAGCAAAGTCAGTTAAAGGTGTCACTATCATTTCCAGATTGGCACATAGTAGATGCTCAATAAAGACAAATAGTAGCTAGAACCTTTATAGCACTTACTATGTACCAAGCCCTGTTCTGATCCAGTTCCTAGCTCAATCCTCTCAACAACTCTAATGTAGGCATTAGAGCCCCATTTCCCACATGAGGAAAACAGGCACAGAGAAATAAAGTGGCTTCTCAGTGTGGCCCAGCTGAAAAGTGGTGAAGCTGGGATTCCAACCAGCATCCTGGCAGGTTCCAGAATGAACAATTAGTTGACACCGTGGAAAGAGCACCAATTTTGGCAGCAAATAGATGTGGACTGACATAACAGCTCCACACAAGGGGACCTGGACTTTTCCTTCTCTGAGCTTCAGTTTCCTCATCTGTAAAATAAAAGTTGTCTTGAGTAATTAAAATAATGGCTGTGAAGGGCCTGCTTTGGTTTCTACCCTATGGCAGGAACTCAGGAAGCAGGTGTCCGTGTCTCCTTCCCTATCTCCTGAGGAGACAGACTCATGGAAGGACATGGGGGTTATGGGTGGAGCAGAGACCTGGGGCCCTCGTCCCGACTGCCCCTTACCAGCTGCTGGATGTGGGCCAGGGCCAGGCATTTGGTGGGGTGGGTCCACAGGCAGAGCTGAGAGCATCTCAGTGGGCTTGGGAGCGCCCTCCTCCAGGGAAGCCTGTCCTGCCCCAGCACCCTAGTGAAGAGGGACCACTTGTAGGGGTCAGGGCAGGGGTCCCTGGGCCCCCGCACTGGCTGCTCCATCACTGGTTTCCCACCCCACACAGCGAACTGCAGCCCTTGCTGCTGCTCACGCCGAGGGGCCTGCCTCTCAGCCTTCCTGATGCTCCTGCTGACAGCTCTCGCAGCTCTGATCGCCCTGGTCGCCATCCTTGGACCCCCGCCTCGCACGCCAGGTCAGGGTGGGGAAGAGAGAGTGGGTCAGACTTCATGGGAGGGTAGAGGGAACACAGAGCGATGGGGAAACTGATCCTGCCTGGCTTCTCCACAAAGTGACGTTTGAACAGTTCCTTGGGGTGCATGTACAGATACACACCAACACTGACACGCACACATCTCTGAGCTTCCATCTGCACATCTGTAGCTTGAGCTACTGAAGTGGACCCAGCTATGACGCCACCTCCTCCAGGAAGCCTTCCCTGCTTGCCTTGTTTAGGAGCCTTGTTTCAGCTCCCAGTGCTCTCACACTTCCTCTCCCCCAAGCCCAATCACCCTGAGTGGTATTGTCCCTCTGTGTGTCTGTCTCCACCACCAACAACGGGGACCTCTCCAGTCCATCCCTGAGGCCAGGCAGGCTTCAGCATGAGCCCCAACACCAAACGTGACCTCGTGGAGCTAACAGTTTGCAGAGTGACACGGAGGTTAACCCAATAAGCACTTTAAGGCAGGCTTAGTGGGAGCTCTGAGCGCCTGGGGCGGGACTCTGGCCAGTCCAGGGGTCAGGATGGGCACCTTGAGAAGTGAACGGCACTGAAGCATGAAGGGAAAGCGGGGTTGGTTGGTGGAGGGGGTGGTGGGAAAAGCATCCAGGCACAGGGAACAGCATGTGTGGGATGGGAGGAAATATGAGGAGAATGTCAGTGGACTCGATGGACAGGGCAGCGGGTAGGGCCGGGGGCCCAGGGCCCAGCGCCTCGAAGGCTGCACTGGGGAAGGAGGTCACCATGTAGAGAGCCATGGGAAGGAATTATCTGGGACTGGGGTGCACCAGACCTACCTTTCTGAGAGATATCTCTGTTGCCTAACAGGAGGTGCTAAGGGGACTCAGTGAGGATAGGGGTAGAATCCACCCTCGTGCCCGTGCATGGACACTGCGGGTAGATGTGAACCCATGAAGAGCTGCCTCCATGCATGCACCCGTGTGTCTGTGTGTACATGTGTGCAAGCATCCGTGTGTATGCACATGTTTGTATGTGCAGGTACATATCTATGTGTGTTTGCCCTAGTGTGTGCATGTCTGTGTTTGTGCAAGTGTGTCCAAGCATGTATGTCTGTGAGCAGTTGTGTGTGTGTGTGACAATGTGTCTCTGAGAGCCAACACCTCACACTAGCTGAGGCAGTTCCAGGAGATGAGCTGTGATTCACATGTGCACAGACCCACATAAACTCGCCCCCACCTCCAACCCCACACACGTGTGTCTGCGTGCGCAACCCGCAGAGCTGGACCTCCAGGCTCCTCTGTCAGTTTCTTTCCCCTAATTCTTTGGAGCAGCCCCAGGGCTGGGTGCTCCACGCAGTGGGACAGAGGGAAGACTCTTAGAGGGACAGACACTCAGATGGTCCCCACCAATCCTGGGCACTGCAGAGGCAGCCCAACCTCAGGAAAGAGAGAGGCAGCAGCCTGATTATTAGCTGTGTGGCCAGGCCTCTCGAACTTCACCGAGTCTTACTTTTCTCATCTATAACATGGGGCTAGTGATGGCATGTCACAGGAGGGTTCAGGGAAACAATAGAATAAAAATATGAAGGTGTTTGCAGCCTGTACAGCTGTCCCAGATATAAGGACTGTGGCATAACGGTCGCTAGCTGGCCCCAGGATGTTGCCTCTGACACCCTCACCTGCACCAGGAGCCCTGCCATGAAAACCGCATCACTAACTCGAGGCCTGTCCTGAGGAGCTTCCCGTGAGATGGTTGTTCAATAGTCATGGGAACCATGACTTTCTTTGCATTCTCTCTACGGTTATTTACACAGAGACTTTTATGTAATCTCCCCAGCAGTCCCACGGGGTGTGTGCTATGCTCCCCACTTTGCAGACAAGGAACCTGAGGCACAGAGAGGTCAGGTCACCTGCCCACGGTCACACAACCGGCAAGTGGTTGAACTGGGGCTTGCACGCCATCTTCGACGTTGAGCTCAGAGTCCTCCATGTGGCCCCAGCCCCTCGCTCCAGCTCAGGTGGGGCTCAGGGAGGGAGAACTTGGTGATGCCCTTGTGAACACCACCCTTGACCCTTCTGGGGCTCGCCCCGCCCACCCAGGGGCCCAGGCCTGTGTGACGCAGATGAACAGGACGGGCTTCCTGTGCGACGACAGGAGCAGCTGCATCCCGGCCAGCAGCGTCTGTGACGGCGTCCGCACCTGTGCCCACGGCGAGGACGAGGAGGAGGCCTTGTGCCGTGAGTACCTACGCCAGGGCCCCTTGGGAGTTGCCCTCAACTCCAGCTCTCCCTGCAGCCAGACTGAAGCTCAACCACCCTGAACATACCAGGCACCCTTGTGTGCTTCTATGCCTTTGGTTGTATACTGCCAGGAACATTTTCTCACACCCTGTCCCAGTAACATGCACACACATATGCTCACACGAGGGAATGCCTCCATTCTGGGTCTGGAGAAACTTTATGCAACCTCCTCCAAGAAGCCTTCTCTGACTCCCAAACTAGATGAAGTTCCCTTTACTGGACTCTCAGCCCCTGTGCTTACCTGTGTCCCAGCTCCAGTCACATTCATTGTCAATCTCATTTGGCATGCTTGCCACCCCCATCAGACTGTGAACTCCTCGGAGGCAAACCTAGTCTGCTTGATCTTGGGGCCCAGGGCTGGAACAGGGCTCTGCACAGAGAAATATCCGGAATGATTTGTTGAATAAGTGATGAAATCAGTGAATCAACCAATGAATGAATGGGAAGGTCTAATCCCAGACCTTAGACCTGACAGTTCTCAAGAGAGAGGAGTGTGGCAGTTGCCACAGAGGAGGGAAAGAGATTGGTGAGTTAGAGTGGGTGGGGTGGGGTAGCTTATGAGCAGAGGGTCGTTGTGTCGTGAGCCCTCAAGACCAGAAGAGATCTTAAATTCATCTAGCCCATGTTCCAGCTCACGCCCCAATCCCCTCTGCCACCCAGCCTCTGCTTGCACACTCCCAGGATAGAAGCTCACTACAACTTGAGGCAGCCGCTCCCATCACTCTGGTTTTCCAGTGGGGACGTCTCCCTTGTACTGAGTTTAGGGCTACCTCCCAATAGCACCCTTGACTGGTTCCAACTGTAACCTCTCATCAGCCCCTGCCCTCCAAGAACCACACGTCAATCTGTTTCCCATGACGGTGGCACTGCGTGGATTGGCGATTACTTTGTTGTCCCAAGTGAGTTTCCTTTTCCCTGAACTACCCTCTGAACTCCCAGTCACCCCATTGTGATTGGTTTTTCCCACCCCACCAGCATCCACAGAACACAAACAAACTGCCCGTGTCCCTCTCCCTGGACTAGCTCCAGAAACATCCGTGACACTTCCGGCTGGCTCTGGCCAGTCCAAGGAACAAAGACTTTTCCCCTCCTAAGTCTGGGTTATATCTCTAGTGATGTGGCCTGAGTTTGTGTTAATTTTTGGTAGCCCTGTCACACTGCTGTCCAACACAGAACCCACTTTCATGAAGGGTGCTCTGATTCCCTCTCACAAAACATGTGAACCCACATGCCCTGAGTTCCGGGATCCAAGTGCAAGACTTCACATTTATTCTTTTAAAAAATTATTTATTTTATTTATTTATGGCTGTGTTGGGTCTTCACTGCTGGTCTGGCTTTGCTCTAGTTGCAAAGAGCAGAAGCCACTCTCTGGTTGCAGTGCTCGGGCTTTTCACTGTGGTGGTCTCCCTCGTTGTGGAGCACGGATTCTAAGTGCAGGGGCTTCAGCAGTTGCAGCACATGGGCTCAGTAGCTGAGGCTCTCGGACTCTACAGCACCAGCTCAAGGGTTGTGGCTCACAGGCATAGTTGCTCCATGGGATGTAAAATCTTCCCAGATCGGGGATTGAATCGTGTCTCCTGCGTTGGCAGGTGATTTCTTTACCGGTTAGCCACCAGGGAAACTCCACATTTATTCTTGTTGTGTTCCAGTTGGAGGAAACTTCCTGGAGGTGTAGGAACTTGAACCTGGACTTGCAGGTGGGATGGTTTTGGACAGGTGTCAAGAAGGACATTTCTGGAGGGAGGAGCAGAGTAAGACATGGTGTGGATGGGAAGGAGCAAGAGCTGAGTAGGAGTGAGGAAGGGAGAAGCGTCTCTGGGCATCCTGTTGGATAAACAGGGAAAGAACCCTCCTCTCCCCTTGACTGACCTTCTCCCCAGGAAACCTTATCCTTGTGCCCTTCCTGGATGCTCAGTGACCTTGGGTTTGTCAGCGGTCAGGCTGGTCAGGACAATCTACCTCCATTTAGCCATGAGACATCTGCAGCCTGAATGTACCAGCCTGCCCGTACCTGAACTGAAGCCAGATGTGGACTTGCTCCTGCTTCATCTCTCCCTCTGTAGGAGCTGTGCCCCAGAGCCTCCCTGGCTTTCTTGTGGCTCACTGTGGAGACCCTGCTTCCTGGATCTACTCAGACCAAATGTGTGATGGGATCAACAACTGCGGGGACTGCTCAGATGAACTGAGCCCAGGTGGGGGTCTGGGCACAGGCTGGGCTGGGCAACTGGCCAAGCAGCGGCAAGAGGGCAGAAGTTAACCAGAGAATCTCTGAGGTTTCCCCTGCGTCCCCTGTTTTCATTCTAGGAAGATGTTTTCCACTTCTGCTTGAATGCCTCAAGTGGCAGGGTGCTCATTACCACTATAAGTGGTTCCTTCCAGAGAGTTATTTTTCTGTGGTGGGGAGCTTGGTTTCAAGGTCTCAAATGAGGAAGCCAGGGAGCCCAGAGGGCAGTCACAAGAAGGGTACTTACGTGGCCCAACTGGGGTTTGAACCTGGGCTTCCCTCATCTCCTCTGCACCACCCAGCAATCCTGTGAAGAAAGCAGGGCAGGAATCACTGGCCCCAATTTATATGTAGGTAAACTGAGGCCAGAGGGGAGAAGAGACTTAGTAAAATGAGTGATAAAGAGGGAGCTTGGGTATAAACCCAAGTCTCCCAACTCTAAGATTTGAGTTCTTTCACTGCCCCAGAGTTTGCTTCCAATCTCTTCCCTGGCATTCAACCCACAAATATGTTCTGAGCACTGTTGGGGCTGGCCTGGTGCCAGGTCCTGCTGGGGGAAAGCCAGGGGTCAAACATATGTCCTATTCCCAGGACTTACATGATGCTAGTGACTAAAAGTAGTGCCAGGGGTCCTGGAGAGGTTTTTGTTGGGTGGGGGAGGGGAGAAGAAATAATCAAGGGAGACTTCTCAGAAGAGGCTGTGTTCAAGCTGGCCTTAAAAAATGGACAGGGTTTCACTAGGCAGAGACTGGGTGTGCAGCGGGGAATGCTGGAGGCCCAGGGTCCAGGTTAAAGAAGGGAGGCCTGCAAGGTTCCCTCAGGGAGTTGTAAGTGGGCTGGTGGGACCAAATTAGGGTGAGAGAGGAGGATGGGAGATGACGGGCATTAATATTTGAACACTGACCGTGGGCCTGGCACTTGTCCTATCTTTCTTAGTAACGCTTGAGGTCACACGCAAAGTCACATAGAAGTTTAGCCCTTCTGGATGGCACACATATGATACATATGCCACTTCCTGCCGCTTTGGTACCTAAGGCAGATATTACTAGGCTTGGATACAGCCTCAGTGCTGTTCTCAGCTCAGTAATCCTAGTGGGGCCCACTGATGGATCACATGAGATGTACATGAGACAGGGTACTTGTCACCCTGCCGCAAGGATGCCACCCCAGGAGGCTCTGAGCTGAGTTGGGGAGTCTAGATTCTCTCTTCTGCAGGAAATAAGGAATACAGTCAACCTGTGTCAGATAGGGTAGGGCTGGGGGGCCTATGGCCAGCTGCAGGGCTTAGGAGTGCCCCGGTGCATGGGGCATTCCAGCTGTTCTTCTGTCTTCCCAGTGACTACCTGCCCGCCCTGCGGCCCTGGGAGGTGGCGCTGCCCCTCGACTGTTTTCAGATACTGCAGCTGTATCCCCAGGACCCTCTGCCGGGATCATGTGCAGCATTGCTTCGACTGGTCTGACGAGTACTCCTGTCCTGGCCCTTGACTGAGTCACCCAGGCCAGAGTGGGCTGCTGGCTGGAATAGGGTTGATAACCCTTCACATGTGCTATGAGTCCAAGAACAGAAAGGAGTCTTTGAGATCACGTAGAGGAATCTACACACCATTGTCTCTGAATAGGAATTGCCTCTCCTGCTTTCAAGTTTTTCAACCTCTGTTTGAATTCTTCCAGGATGGGGGGCTCATTACCATGTTAGGCAGCTCCTAACAAAGATGAGAGAAATCTGCTTCCATGATTTGTGGCCTGCCTCTGACGACACACAGAGGAAATCTGCTCCTTTGCTCCAAATACTGACCTTGCCACTCCTTGGAGAAAAAATAAGTTTTGAGCTTGAACACCAAGCTGAGAAGTTTAGACCTTCTGGATGGCACATATATGATATATAATGCCACTTCCTGCTGCTTTGGTACCTAAGGCAGATATTGCTAGGTTTGGATACAGCCTAAGTGTTTTTCTTAGCTCAATAGTCCCAGTGGGGCCCACTAATGGATCACATGAGATGTACATGAAACAGGGTACTTGTCACCCTGCCACAAGGAAGCCACCCCAGGAGGCTCTGAGCTGTAGGAAGAACAGCTTTTGGAGCCCCTCCTCAAGCCCTTCCATCCCCTCTCCTCTGGACCACTTCCACCCTCACCCCAAGACCACCTGCCCAACCAAACAGCCCAGGTTCCTTCAAGTAGGGATTGTATTTCAGTCCCGAAGCCTGAGTGAACCAGCTGTTTCTTGGCATACATTCCAGTTTTACAGCACCCAGGCAGGCAAAGATGGATATATCCATTAAACAGATGAGGAAACTGTGGCCCCCAGGATCATACAGCAAAGTCAGGCTCAGAACTGGGACTCAAACACAGTCCATGGTGTCCCAACCCCAAAGTCATTTCTGCTACCAATGTGACCCTATCTTGGCCGGGGTGTAGGCCAAGAGTCTCTGGGTTTAAAAATGTAATTGAGGGTCAGAAAGTGTCCCACCCTTATTCTGAAAGATGGACTTGGAATCTGGCCAATAAGAGGGTTCCTGTTGATGGAGACAGACATATCCCTGTTGGAAATTAATATAATCAATTCTATGTATCAGTCTTCTGTGAGTTTTGAATTAAAAATGGACATCTGAGAGACAGGTGAGCTCCAGTTCATTCATCGCCACCTGAGTCAATTCATTTGCTCACTGAACAGTCTCTGTGTGCCTGTTCTGTGCCAAGCCCAGTGCCAGGCACCCTGAAGTGAACAGACCTGGACCCCAGCGCCCGAGGAGAAGAAGGTGCCACGGAGGAGGCACCTCACACTGGAAGGACGGGTGGGGCAGCAGGAAGTGCTGGGCTGAGGGCACCAAGGAGGGGCCTTGGAGAGCCAGGATGTGGCCATATTTCTGACTCAGATGACCTGAGGGCCAGCTCGCGGAACAGGACACCTCAGAGACCCCACCTGAGCGAGGCTCAGCCTGGATTCTGGCACCTTTGGCTGAGTTTCTCTCCAAGGCAGCACAAATGGGGCACAGCCGGCATGCTCGCGGCATCCTCGGTTCCAAAGATTGATCCAGAGGAACTGACTGACCCCTGAGGAGGAAGAAAAGAAAAATCACTTGGACCAAGCGCCAGGGGGGCTATAAACCATGGGGTAACAAAGAGTGGGACACAACTGAGCAACTAAGCATAACACGGGGAACAAGAAACGGTCCAGCAGCTCACGCCCAGCATTCACATGCCAACAAGCTCCCAATGCCCGGAGCGTTGGTTGTTGAAAACAGGGTCACTGAGGAGAGGCCATGGGAACAAGAGCCTACACTAGCTCCCACTGAAACCACACAACTTAGGTTAGGGTTCATACTCAGCCAAAGCCCAGGCTGGGACTTGAACCCACTGTCTTTTAATTGAGGTCACACGCCTGGTCTCAGGACTTAATGAAGCTCCGGTTTTTTAGGTCTCTTCACAGAAAGAATCCAGGGAGAGGTAAGAAGTGGGTTTATTTAGAGAGATACATATTCTACAGACAGAATGCGGTCCACCTCAAAAGGTGAGAGTGGCCCTGGGAGAAACACTCCACACACAGAGCGTGGGCCATCTCAGAAGGTGGAGGACCTGAAACATGGGGTGGTTAGTTTTTATGGGATGGGTAATTTCATAGGCTAACGAATGGGAGGATTATTCCAACTATTTTGGGAAAGGGGAGCTTTCCAGGAATTGGCCCTCCATCCACTTTTTGACCTTTTATGGTTAACCTCGGAACTGTCGTGGCACCTGCGGGTGTGTCATTTAGCACCTGCTAGTGTGAGCGTACAGTGAGGTCCACTGGAAGTCAAATCTTCTGCCAAATTGGACCTAACAGTTCCAATCGGTCTATGTTGTATCCTCAAGGGCTATGCCATTCTTCTAAAGGTTGTGCCCTGACGGTGTTTCAATACCAGTCAGCCTCAGAGTTTCAATTGCAGGAGAGGCCCAGTTCCCGCCAGGGGCTGGTGGTGCAAAGGTTGGCCCCTGTGGGAGAGACGGGGAGACCTCAGTGGTCATTCAGTCCTGAGCTTCTTCAGTGGGCTGCGGCTTTCTCAGAAAAATGCTCAGAGGCACTCAGTTGCACATAATTCTACCCTCCGCTCCCAATCAAGGCCATCCATGGGCCTTTACAGGAAGGGGAGCCCCTTCCCAGGGCCTGAAAGTGGGCTCCTGCCTAACACTCAGAAATGAGTTGTCTGAGGAGGCACACAAACTGACAAAGCGAAAAACTTGACTGTGAGTGGGCCCCAGGGTGGAGAGCAACAGGGAACCCAGGAGGACTGCTCTGCCACATGCCCCAGTCGTATTATGGTAACGGGGCTAACTTCTGGGTTGTCTCTGGCCAGTCATTGTGTTTGGCCCATATTTGGTCTGACTCAGGGTCCTTACTGATGGGACCTCCTGTTGTGAGACAACTCATGAGCAAGTTATCATTGTGTCTGGCCAAGGTGGATGGTTTCAGTCAACCATTCCCTGACAGGCCCGTGGGGTTAAGATGTTTCAGTTTATAGGATGAAGAAACCAAAGCTGAGACCAACTTGCCTGAGTCCATTCAAGCATGTCAGTAGCAGGGGGAAACCAAAACCCAGCCTTCTGGGTGCACACAATTGGCACTTGCTGAGTGCTCACTACTAACCAGGCACCGTGCTAAGAAGAACTTTACCTCTCATCCTCCAACAAGGCTCCGAGGGTGGTACCATGCTTATGCAAGGTTTTAGAGAGGCCAGGCAGCTTGTTGAAGGGCGCACGACTGTGAGCGCAGAGGCAGGGAAACAGAATCCTCAGGGTCACCCAAAACAAAAGCCTTTCCTTGCCTCACCCCCTCATTTCTCACTTGGTCTCCTAGGTCTTTCCCGAGTTACAAAGAGCAGACTCCAGCAGTTACTATTAATAACTAGGGATGTGAAGAATATAGAAAAAAAGGAACAGCAGTTAAACAAGAAAAATAATGAGAAAACGAGAAAACAAGGAAATTTAAGAAAGAAAAGTAATAATAGTTCAGGGATAAAACAGAGTCCTACTTCCACCTCAAGGCATAAACATAACAAACTGATGCCTATCTTTGAGTTGTTCTGTAGCAACTAAGACCCCCCCCACACTCAGCTGGAGGCTGGTGACCACAGACTGGACACAAGCACTAGACCCCAGACTCTCCAGAACCAGAGGGTGGATGGTGAAGATTCCTGAAACACCACACTGTTACTTCTCAACCAACCAATGAAAAGAAAGTCAGGAATCCTGGAGCCTTCATCTGCAATGCTGCCTTTAAAAATGCTCCCCTGTAAAAATAAAATGCTCCCCTGAAAGCCATTGGGGAATTCGGGTCTTTTGAGCCTAAGCTGCCTGTTCTTGCTTGACCATGCAATAAACCTTTCTTTCCTCTAAACTCTGACACTTCCATTCATCTGGCCTTACTGTGCCTCGGGCACATGGACTTGGGTTTGACAACACCAGGAGTCTGGACATTTAGCTATGGCAGTTGGCTGTTTCATGCTAAGTTTCGGGAGGTCTGGGAAGCTTCCAGTGGCAGTGACCCCTGAGCAGGGCCATGGAGGAGCCAGAGACAGGGCAGACCAGGCTGAAGAGCTGCAGGGTGCCAGTGCAAGGAGGGAGCCTAAGGGCATGAGAAGCAGTCCCTCGCGGCTGGAGTATAAAGAAGAGTCTTGGATTCTGTGCAGGATGGGTGAACTTGACCCTGGACATGCAGGGTGCTGGCAGAGGTTTTCAGCAGAGAAAAACACATTTGCTTCCTTTTCCTGGAAGAGAGGCTGCAGAGGCTCTCCTCAGAAGGCTTTCCTCTGTACATGGATGTCATGACCAGACTACTTTGCAGGCAGGAGGGGGAGAGGAAGAGCCAAAAGGTGAATTCCCCTGGGAAACAGTAAAGCTTCCAGCAGAAGAAAGGGCAGGGCCTTTAATGAGTATGTCGACAGAAGGAAAATATACAACTAAAAGTTGCAAGTTAAGTTTTACTCAGGGACCTTACTGAAAACTATAGTCCAGGAGACAGCCTCTCAGACGGGTCTGAGGAGCCACTCCGAAGAGATAAGGGAGGACCCTGGATATACAGGTTTTTTTTTTTTCTTGCTGGGAACACAAACAAAAACATGTAGTTGAACATCAAAAAATTACTGCTAATCACAAAGAAAAGACATTTCAAATGAATGATTTTGGCACTTTTCTATGCATGGGAGGATACAAGACTCTGGGTTCACTGAAATCATTCTTTACATATGCATCGTAACTGTCTCGGGCCAGTAACCAAAGCACAGAGTATTTCCTGGTTTTCTCCATTCTATATTCCCCTCACAGTGCACCATCGGTGGGAGGCTGCAGTGGCTAATGGTTTGATCTTTACAGAAGTGGTATGTATAGTGGGCACCACTCTTTGTTTACTGGAATGGCAGGCAACAGTCCCTGTCTACAAATATTAGCAATATTTGGTGAGCATTTAGCACATGCCAAGCACTATTGCAAATTTCTATGTCTTAGCTCTTGTACCTCATTTTATCTTACCCTCATAAAGGAATCTAGCTTGGTATTCGTACTTCACAGGGGCTAAGACAGATGAAGTTCCTGGACTAAGACCACACAGTTTTTAAAGGGTGGTGCCAGGATCAAACCTTGATAGGCCCAAGCCCAGAGCCCACTACCTCCACTCCTTGATGGCTCACTCTTTCTTAGCCAGGACTCCCTAGAACAGAAAGCTGGAGCCTGCACCAGAGGAGGCAGCCTGTCAACAGGAGGTGGCTGGTGCTGACAGAAGAATGGTGTTTGTTCTTTTCTGGTTTATTGGTTCTTCTTTTCAGAAAGAAGCAGGTGCTGTAGCAACCTCCCAAACAGCATTCCATAAGCTAGTCCAGGAAGCCACAGAGCCCAGGGTGATCAGCCAGGCCCCTCCCTTGGTTCACATCAACAGAACAGGGGATTTAATGTCACAGCCTGCAGAGAGAACTCAGGCAGCCAGCGTCAATATTTGCCATGTCCCAGCCTCCCTGGCCCCAGCTCCAAGATCAGTACGTTAAGTACAACAGGTTCTTCTCTGTGCAAATACACAGGGATAGATGAATGGAATTTAAAATGGCTCAGGCTTCGCCACAGGGTCTGGACTGGAAATCTGGCCTGGTTTAACCTTCTGCCATCACTGTTTGCCTGGGGCTCTCCATTCATCCTGAAATTCACTGAACCACATACATCAGAGCTGGTAAGAAGCTCAGAGTCCAGCCAGATTTCTGGTAGGAAGACACTGCTTCCTGGAGAAGTAGAGAGGGAGGGGACCAGCCCAAACTGGCACTGCCTGGTAGCCATCTCTGGGATTCTGAGGGCCACCCAGCAACTCCAGGCCAGGCAGAGCGATTTCTCTTCTAAAAAAAGCGATTTCTCTTTTTTAAAAAAGTTATTTAAAAACACACACTTTTATAGTTATATTTACATTTAGTGAAATATGCAGATCTTGAGTGTATAGTTCAGTGAGGTGTTTTTTTTTTTTTTAATTTGGCTTCGTTGGGTCAATTGTGGCATGGAGGATCTTTCATTGTGGCTCATGGACTCTCTGATTGCGGCACGAGTCTCAGTACATGTGACGTACAGGTTTAGTTGCTTCGTGGCTTGTGGGAACTTAGTTCCCTGACCAGGGAACAAACCTGTGTCCCCTGCATTGCAAGGTAGATTCTTAACAACTGGACCATCGGGGGAGTCCCTCAGTGAGTTCTTTTTAAAAAAACAAAAACAAAAAATAGGTTTATTGAAGTATGATTGACAAACAGTAAGCTATACATATTTAAAATGTACTCTTTCATAAGTTTTGGCACACATATATACCCATGAAACTATCACATAATTTCATGTCCATCGTGAACATATCCATCACCCTCAAGAGTCCTTGTGCCCCTTGGTAATCCTTCACTCTCACCCCACCCTGATCCTCACTTCCATATTTAGACAACCACTTCAGAGTACATCATGAGAAACGCTGGGCTGGAAGAAGCACAAGCTGGAATCAAGATTGCCAGGAGAAATATCAATAACCTCAGATATCCAGATGACACCACCCTTATGGCAGAAAGTGAAGAAGAACTAAAGAGCCTCTTGATGAAAGTGAAAAAGTTGGCTTAAAGCTCAACATTCAGAAAACTAAGGTCATGGCATCTGGTCCCATTACTTCATGGCAAATAGATGGGGAAACAGTGGACACAGTGGCTGACTTTATTTTTGGGGGCTCCAAAATCATTGCAGATGGTGATTGCAGCCATGAAATTAAAAGACACTCCTTGGAAGGAAAGTTGTGACCAACCTAGATAGCATATTAAAAAGCAGAGACATTACTTTGTTAACAAAGGTCCGTCTAGTCAAGGCTATGGTTTTTCCAGTGGTCATGTATGGATGTGAGAGTTGGACTGTGAAGAAGGCTGAGCGCCAAAGAATTGATGCGTTTGAACTGTGGTGCTGGAGAAGACTCTAGAGAATCCCTTGGACTGCAAGGAGATCCAACCAGTCCATCCTAAAGGAGATCAGTCCTGGGTGTTCATTGGAAGGACTGATGTTGAAGCTGAAACTCCAATATTTTGGCCACCTGATGTGAAGAGCTGACTCATCTGAAAAGACCCTGATGCTGGGAAAGATTGAAGGCAGGAGGGGAAGGGGACGACAGAGGATGAGATGGTTGGATGGCATCACCAACTCAATGGACATGAGTTTGGGTAAACTCTGGGAGTTGGTGAGGGACAGGGAGGCCTGGTGTGCTGCGGTTCATGGGGTCACAAAGAGTTGGACACAACTGAGCGACTGATGTGAACTGATTTTCCATCAGTATAGGTTAGTTTGCACTTTTCTAGAATGTTATGTAAGGGAAATCATACTGCATATATTGTTCTTTTGGTCTCTCTGGTTTCTTTCACACAGAATAGTTCTTATGAGATTCGACCACGTTGTAGCAAGCCCATAGTCACTGCTTTTTATTGCTGAGTAGTACTCCATTATGTGGATGTACCATCATTTGTGAATTCCAGGCTTAAGAGATGCACTCTCCATTTATCCATTCATTTGCTAATAGGTTTTAGGCTAGTCTCAGTTTGGGCTATTACAAATGAAGCTGCTCTGAACATTTTTGTATAAATCTTCGTATGGACATATACTTTCATTTATCTTGGAAAATAGAATGGCTGGATGTGGTAGGTGTATGTTTAACTGTTTATGAAACAGTTTGTTTTCCAAAGTGGTTGTATCATATTCTTACCGACACTTGGTAAGATGGGTCTTTATTTAATTTTAGCTGTTCTAATGGGTAGGTGGTAACATCTCATTGTTTTGCTGTTATTTGTTTGGTTTGTGAGGGTTTTGGCTGTGCTACTGGACCTGCAAGATCTTAGTCCCTGACCAGGGATAAACCAGTGTCTCCTGCGTGCAACCGTGGATTCTTAACCACTGGACCACCAGGGAAGTTCTAGCAGCATCTCAGTGTGATTTTACTTTGCATTTCTCTAATGACTAATGACGTTGAGTATCTTTTCATGTGCTTATTTGCCATTCATATATCTCCATTGGTGAAAAGTTTGCTCAAACAGTTTCTAATTGCTTGCTTTTTCATTATTGGGTTAAAAAAATTTTTTTTAATTTATTGTGGCTGTTCTGGGTATTCATTGCTGCACGGGCTTTCTCCCTACTTGCAATGAGCAGGGGCCACCTTTTGTTGAGGTGCTAGGCCTTCTCATTGCCGTGGCTTCTCCCATCGTGGAGCACAGGCTCCAAAGTGTTCAGACTTCAGTAGTTGTGGCACATGGGCTCAGTAACTACAGTTCCTGGGCTCTAGAGCACAGGCTCAGTAGTTGTGGTGCATGGGCCTAGCCCCTGTGCAGCATGGGATCTTCCCAGACCAGGGATCAAACCCGTGTCTCCTGCATCGGTGGACTCTTTACAACTGAGCCAACAGGGAAACCCCATTACTGGGTTTTGAAAGTTCTTTATATACTTGGAACACACACCCTCTGTTAGATTATCATTTGCAAATACTTCTTCCAGTCTATGGCTTGTCTTTTCCTTCCCTTAACAGTGTCTTTCAAAGAGCAAATTTTTAAATTTTGATAAAGTCCAATTTGTCAAATTTTTTCTTTTATGGATCATGCTTCCAGTTGTTGTGTTTAAGAAAAAATTACCTAATGCAGGTCGCAAAGGTTTTATACTATATGTTCTTCTAGAGTGTTTATAATTTTAGGGTTTTTTTCTTTCCAAGAAAAACTCCATTTTATAATGGAATGATAAAAAAG
The DNA here is from genome assembly GCF_019923935.1 of Bubalus bubalis. Lineage (NCBI taxonomy): Eukaryota > Metazoa > Chordata > Mammalia > Artiodactyla > Bovidae > Bubalus > Bubalus bubalis. The sequence continues at coordinate 91,901,866 of NC_059162.1, forward strand.
CTCCATTCTTTTGTTTAGATAAATTTCAGTAGTGTCTAAGCTGATTTCTCCACAGGGAGAAAAAGATACTCTTTCTTCAAAAAGCCATTGACACCAAAAGATTCAAGATCAATTTGGTTTCATCCTGAAGGTCTGAAGTAAAACAATTCTTTGCAAGGATTTATAAATTAGACATTCATTGGTTAAACTTCAAAATCTCACTTTGAATTGAATAATAGTGAATTCTCTTCACTGCTGGTGAGATTCTGGCAAATAAACTGATCAATTAGACTTGTTCAGTAAAGCCATTTTTAAAGCCTAGAAAAAGAATCTGGGGGTTTCCAACAACTCATCCTCCATGTTGAATTACTCTCAGTTTTGGAATCAAATATTCAGCATGTACTTACAGTAAGGGAATTCTGCTGTGACCGAGATAGAACTGTAAGTATAACTTAGACAACCTGCCTCTAGTATCAGTATTTCCTATTTGGAATAGCTATCCGATACATATCACATCTGGAAGAAGAGTCTCCTGGGAAGTCCATGAGTGCTTTCAGGGTTCTTTCACAGAGCTGAACACCTGTCCTGCGTCTTCTCCAGTTCTGAGGCACCTCAGTGTTTTAGGTTTTATAATTAGGTCTACGATTAACTTTGAGTTAAATTTTGTATGGTGCAAATAATGAATCAAAATTATTTTTGTTTGGTATTCACACATGGAATCCAATTGTTCCAGCACCAATTGTTGAAAAGACAGTCCTTTCTCTATTTGATTGTCCCTGGTGGTGGTTTAGTCGCTAAGTTGTGTCTGACTCATGTGACCCCGTGGACTGTAGCCTGCCAGGCTCCTCTGTTCATGGGATTTCCCAGGCAAAAATACTGGAGTGGATTGCCATTCCCTTCTCCAAGGGATCTTCTCAACCCAAGGATTGAACACAGGTCTCCTGAACTGCAGGCAGTCTCCTGCATTGCAAGCAGTCTCCTGCATTGTAGGCAATCTTCTGCATTGCAGGTGGATTCTTTACTGGCTAAACCTCCAGGGACGCCCTTCATTTGTCCTTGCATCTCTGTAAAAATACGGTGATTCATATACTTGTTATCTATTTGTTCCGTTGACTTATTTGTCAGTCTTGATACCAATACCACATTGTCTTGATTCTGGTTGCTTTACAGTAATACTTGAAATCATATCGTCTGTGAATAGACAGTTTTCTTTCTTTTTAATCTGGATGCTTTTTATTTCTTCTCATTTCAGGCCATTTTAACCTGCCATTAATGTCAATAATGCATTTTCATTTTATACAATGTTGTTTTCATTCTGAGGAGCTTGATGTGGGTCTTTCCTGTATTCTCCATGCCTCTACTTTCAACACATAGAGCACAATTACTTTTAATGTCCCTCTCTGATGATTCTAATATCTGTCAGTTCTGGGTAAATTTAGATAGATTTTTCTCCTCACTATGCTGTGCTTAGTCAGTCGTGTCCAACTCTTTACGACCCCATCATATTTTCTTTCTTTTCTTGCCTGGTAATTTTATTTTTCACATACTATAACAGCTATTTTGTGGTAAAATTTACATATCACTCAACTCACTGCTTTAAAATGTGCAGTAATCTTTAGTATATTCATAGAGTTGTGTGACCATCACTATAATCACTTTTAAAACATTTCCATCACCCAAAAAAGAACCCTCATACCCATTAGCTGTCTTTTCTACACAGCCTTTCTTCCCTAGGCAACCACTACTCTGTATCTATAGATTTGCCTATTTGAATGAAATCATACAAAATGTGAGGGTTTTTTGGTGGCTAATTTCTTTCACTAACATATTTTTGAAGTTCATCCATTTCATAGTATGTATCAGTACTTCATTCCTTTTTATTGCTGAGTAATATTCCACTATGTGAATATATGTCACATTTTGTTTATCAGTTCCTTGGCTGATGGATATTTGGGTTGTTTCTACTTTTGAGCTACTCTGAACATTTATGTACGATTTTGTATAAACATTTTAATTTCTCTAGGAGTGGGACTGCTGGCTCACATGTTTAACCTGGTCATATGTTTAACCTCAAACATATTTATGCTGGGTCATAAATATGTTTAATCTTCTGAAGACCGGCCAGACTGTTTTCTACGGTGGTTGTACCGTATTACATTCCCACCAGTAATGTATGTACAAGGGTGCCAATTTCTCCGCCTCCTCACCAATACTTGTTATTGTCCCTTTCTTATTATAACCATCCTGGTGGGTGTGAAGTGGCATCTCATGTGGATTGTGATTTTGATTTGCATTTCCCTGATAACTGATTATGTTGAGCATATTTTAATGTGTTTATTGGCCACCTGCATATCTTATTTGGAGAAATGTCTACTCAGCTACTTTGCCACTTTTTTAGTAATTTTTTTATTGCTGAGTTGTAAGAATTCTTTATATATTCTGGATACAAAAGACTTTATCAAATACATGCTTTGCAAATACTTTCTGCCATTCTGTAGGCTGTCTTTTCACTGCTCTCCACGGAAGCATAGAAGCTCTTAGCTTGGATGTAGTCTAACTTTTTGTCTTTAATTTTCATTTTTGGTCAATTGTGCTTTTGGTGTCATATCTGAAGAGACTTTGCCTAACCCAAAGTTATGGAGATTTATGCCTATACTTTCCCTTGGACTGCAAGGAGATCCAACTAGTCCATCCTAAAGGAGATCAGTCCTGGGTGTTCATTGGAAGGACTGATGCTGAAGCTGAAACTCCAATACTTTGGCCACCTCATGAGAAGAGTTGACTCATTGGAAAAGACCCTGATGCTGGGAGGGATTGGGGGCAGGAGGAGAAGGGGACGACAGAGGATGAGATGGCCGGATGGCATCACTAACTTGATGGATATGAGTTTGAGTGAATTCCGGGAGTTGGTGATGGATAGGGAGGCCTGGTGTGCTGTGATTCATGGAGTCACAAAGAGTCGGATACTACTGAGTGACTGAACTGAACTAACTGAACTTTCTTCCAAGAGTTTTATAGTTTTAGCCCTTACATTTAGGTCTATGATCCATTTTTAGATAAATTTTGTATTTGGTATGAGGAAAGGGTCTAATTTTATCCTTTGCTTGTGGCTATCAAGATACCTGGCACCATTTGTAGAAAAGACTATCCTTTCCCCATTGAATTATTTTGGCACCCTTGTCAAAAATCAATTAACTGTAAATTGAGGGTTTAGTTCTAGACTCTACCTGCTAAATTTTTATTGGATGCTGCTGCTGCTACTGCTGCTAAGTCACTTCAGTCGTGTCCAACTCTGCAACCCCATAGACGGCAGCCCACCAGACTCCTCCATCCCTGGGATTCTCCAGGCAAGAACACTGGAGTAGGTTGCCATTTCCTTCTCCAATGCATGAAAGTGAAAAGTGAAAGTGAAGTCGCTCAGTCGGGTCTGACCCTCAGCGACCCCATGGACTGCAGCCTTCTAGGCTCCTCCATCCATAGGATTTTCCAGGCAAGAGTAACGGAGTGGGGTGCCATTGCCTTCTCCATATTGGATGCTAGACATTGTGAATTTTAGTTTGTTGAGTGTTACATTTTTTGATTTCCTGTATTCTTGATATGGCTCTGAAATGTTGTTAAGTAACTTATAACACTTGATTCTTTAAGATCTTGCTTTTAAGACTTACTGAAGAGGACTAGAGCCATGTTTGCATGAGTGCACACTAAGTTGCTTCAGTCATGTTCAACTCTTTGTGACTCTATGGACTCCAGGCTCCTCTGTCTATGGGATTCTCCAGGCAAGACTACTCAAAAGGGTTGCCATTTCCTCCACCAGGGGATCTTCCCAACTCAGGGAGTGAACCCAGGTCTCCTGCACTGCAGGCAGATTCTTTACCGTCAGAGCCACCAAGGAAGCCCAGAGCCATGTTTAGTCTTGGCTAATTACTATCTGGGACTAATTATTCTCCACTACGGAGGTAAGAATTTTCTGAATTCAATACCTTGGATAATGAGGTTTTTCTACTATTTCTAGTCCTGTGTGGCCATCAAGTACTGCTTCCTCTAATCCTTCTGGGTGGTTCTTTCTCTGGCCTGAAGTAGTTCCTTACATGCAAGTGCTGATCAGTACTCTCTGGAATTCTCGAGGGGCACTCTCTGCATATCTCCAGAGTTCTCCGTGTCTGTAGCTTTCTCCTCTCTGCTGCTCTGTCCTGTGAACTCTAGCTGCCTTGTTTTTCCCTGAATTCTAAGCTCTAACTCCTCAATTCATGGGTTATACTAGACTGTGCCTGGATTCCCTGCCCCTTTGCTGCAGTTTAGGAAATCTCTCTAGGCAGTAAGCTGGAGCAATCATAGGGGTCATGTTGTATCCTGTCTCTTGGGAGTCACTGTCCTTTATTGCCAGTGGTGATTCTAAACTGTTGCTTCATATATTCTGCCTGCTTTTTCGGTTGTTTCAGGCAGGAAAGAAAAGCTGGGCCCGTTATTGCATTGTGACTGCCTTCTGAACCCTTTGAGTAAAGCAGAGGGAGATACTTTCCCAGAGTTTTTCAACCCCACCAGGCCAGAGGTCTATACCTCCAGATTTGTCCTACCTCATTCACTGAGAAGACAAGGTCCAACCATCATTATTTCATTTTATAGGTTGGGAGACTTAGGCAATGACTCAAACCTCCTATTATTTTCAGATGGGAATGTGGGACTGAATGAGATTAAGGCCTACAAAATTCTCCCTTTTGGCCTGCACTCTGCTGTGGGGAAATACTGAACCTGAGAATCAATCTGAGATTACATCTTGACTTTCCCAAAAAGGACCCACCCCCTCACATCTCTGAGACTAGTTTCCCATCTTCTAAGCACACTGAAATTACAGAGCACTTTACTTAGATCATTGTTAACCTCATCCCAACATCTTCATTCAGTGTCTCAAAAAAGAGCCCTGGGATCTGCCACATCAGAGTCTTGGGAGGGGTGGGAATGTGCTGATTAATTAAAATGCATGCTCCTGGGGCCAATTCACTTTCCAGAATCAGAATGGAGGGGTGGAGGTTAACTGCACTTTTTTCTTTTTAAGATATTTTTTTTATGTGGATCATTAAGTCTTTATTGAATTTGTTACAATATTGCTTCTGTTTTATGTTCTGGGTTTTTGGCCGCAAGGCATGTGGGATCTTAACTCCTCGACCAGGGATGTAACCTGTACCCCCTTCTTTGGAAGGTAAAGTCTTAACCACTGGACTACCAGGGAGATCCCTGCTTTTTTTTTTTTTTAACAGGTTCCTTGAGTAACGGCAACCCACTCCAGTACTCTTGCCTGCAAAATTCCATGGACAGAGGAGCCTGGTAGGCTACAGCCCATGGAGTTGCAAAGAGTCAGAAACGACTGAGCGACTTCACTAGAATGATTTCTGGGAACTTCAGGGAACCACTGATCCAAACTCTTAAGTTAGCAATTTTCCTCCCAAGATGTACAACACTTGCTGGATGTGTTATCTTGTTATCCTTTTTTGTTCCTAACCTCATGAGCATTATGTGGCTTGATTTAAAAAAAAAAAAAAATATATATATATATAAATCAAAATAGTCTTTTTGATCATTTCGCAGAATTCTTTGAGATGACCAGGGAAACCTAAGTGTTTGAGATTTCCAAGCCTGGAAAAGACTTTGAAAGTCATCTAATCCAACCCCCACCTGATGTTTGCATTGTTTATGTACCAGTCTTGCCGAATAATCACCCAGCTTCTGTAGGCACATTTCAGAGGACCTTGCTGCTCCTTCCCATAGCTATGCTACTGAATCAAATCTCTTAATTAGTTCCAGATCCAGAAAAATTATGTTCCCTCTGCCCCAGGAAAGCCCGTCCTCTGAGAACAGTTTTGTATTTATTAATACAAGACTCCAGCTGATCAAAGCTGTGTTTAACACTAAAAAGGCAGTGGGGAGAATCTCAAGACCAGAGAAAAGAGCTACAAGCTAACTCTGTGAAACTTGTCAAGACGTTAAATTGTGCCAGGCATTTCTATGATTGGAAAGCATTTTTTAAACAGTCCCCACGCTTTCTTATTCTCATGTGCTCCCCTCTGTCTGGAGGCCTCAGGGGGAGAATCTGCTTCTCTGCCTCGCCAGCCTCTAGAGGCCCCGTCTCCTTGGTCTGCGGTCCCTTCGCTGTGATACTCCGACCTCTCGGCTCTGTCATCACGCCTCTCTTTTGACTCTCATCTGCCTGCCTCCCTCTTAGTGACCCTTGTGATGACAGGATAATCTATCTCAATATTTTTAATTTGAGCACATCTACAAAGTCCCTGTTACCATGTAAAGTAACATTTCCAGAGGTTATGATCCAGACATCTTTGAGGAGGTCATTGTTTAGCCTATTGCAATGAGTAATGAGTATATGAGGGTTTGTTCTATTCCTTTAAATGTTTGAATGAAAAAACTGAACGAAAATACTCCTTTGACCATAAGACCCCAATTACTACAAGAATTTGGAATTTATACTCCTTTGGACTTCCCTGGTGGCTCAGAGGGTAAAGCATCTGTCTACAATGTGGGAGACTAGGGTTCGATCCCTGGGTTGGAAAGATCCCCTGGAGAAGGAAATGGCAATCCACTCCAGGACTATTGCCTGGAAAATCCCATGGACAGAGGAGCCTGGTAGGCTACACTCCTCAGGGTCGCAAAGAGTTGGACACGACTTCACTTTCACTTTCACTTTCATGTAGTATAGATGGAAAAGACATGGCTTGGGAATTTCTCCTGTAGTTCTTATTACCACCTTATCTCCCATTCTTTTTAATAAACTCCAGTTGGGTTTTTAACATTCACCTCTCCCCCCAACCCAATCAAACCATGGACAACCTCCAACTTGTCAAATAATTTGTCCTCATCCAATTGAAGTACTCACTTCACTATTCCCTTCTTGTCATAGCACTTTCACTTCTAGGCGCATACTCTCCTGGTTTTACCTGTCTTCAACATCCATTCCTCCTCCTTTGCATGATCTTACGTGTGGGAAGGCCCTAGGCTGTGTCTCTTTTCTATCTACACTTCCCCTAGGTGATTCTATACTCTCATGGGCTCCAAATGTCAACCCTATACTATAGAACCCCAACTTTATTTATACCTTCAGTCCTGATGACTTCTCTGAGCTCCAGACTCATATGTCTGCCTGCCTACTTGAGCATCTCATTACATCTCTCAAACTTATCTAAAACAGAACTCTTAATTTCCCCACCTGCCCCATATCTATTCCTCTCCTGCATTTTCCCATCCATTCAGATGCTCAGGTAAAACCTTAGGAAGAAGTCATTTTTTATTTTACTCCCTCTGTTCCTTCACTCTCTGACATTAAATACATCAACACAACCTATCAGTTCTATCTCCAAAACAGCCTTCTATCTAACCTTTCATCATCATCACTGCTTTTGCTGTCATCTGGTCCAAGCTGCCAGCATCTCACTTGGGCTCCTTTAAAAGGAGTTCGTCAAGGCTGTTTATTGTCACCCTGCTTATTTAACTTATATGCAGAGTACATCATGAGAAATGCTGGACTGGAAGAAACACAGGCTGAAATCAAGATTGCCGGGAGAAATATCAATAACCTCAGATATGCAGATGACACCACCCTTATAGCAGAAAGTGAAGAGGAACTAAAAAGCCTCTTGATGAAACTGAAAGTGGAGAGTGAAAAAGTTGGCTTAAAGCTCAACATTCAGAAAACGAAGATCATAGCATCCAGTTCCATCACTTCATGGGAAATAGATGGGGAAACAGTGGCAACAATGTCAGACTTTATTTTTTTGGGCTCCAAAATCACTGCAGATGGTGATTGGAGCCGTGAAATTTAAAGACGCTTACTCCTTGGAAGGAAGGTTATGACCAACCTAGATAGCATATTGAAAAGCAGAGACATTACTTTGCCAAAAAAGGTCCGTCTAGTCAAGGCTATGGTTTTTCCTGTGGTCATGTATGGATGTGAGAGTTGGACTGTGAAGAAGGCTGAGTGCCAAAGAATTGATGCTTTTGAACTGTGGTGTTGGAGAAGACTCTTGAGAGTCCCTTGGACTGCAAGGAGATCCAACCAGTCCATTCTGAAGATCAGCCCTGGGATTTCTTTGGAAGGAATGATGCTAAAGCTGAAACTCCAGTACTTTGGCCACCTCATGTGAAGAGTTGACTCATTGGAAAAGACTGATGCTGGGAGGGATTGGGGGCAGGAGGAGAAGGGGACAACAGAGGATGAGATGGCTGGATGGCATCACTGACTCAATGGACATGAGTCTGAGTCAACTCTGGGAGTTGGTGATGGACAGGGAGGCCTGGCGTGCTGTGATTCATGGGGTCGCAAAGAGTCGGACACGACTGAGCAACTGAACTGAACTGAATGGTCCTGATTACACCTCCCTACTCTACTCTTGCCCGCCCGCCCCCCACCCATGACCCATGATCCACACACTGGACCCATCAAGCAGCAAGGATTCACTCTGCAAATTATAAATCAAATGACATGATTTACATTTAATCAGAGGCTTTCTGTTACACTGAAGTAAAAGCCAAATTCCATGACCACAAGGCCTAGATGATCTGCCACTTGCCTCTCTCATCTTTTACTTGTTCACTGTACACAAGCCACCTGACCTTCACTCTTTCTCTTCTTTTGTCCCTAGAACGTGCCAAGCATTTGCCATCTCAGGCTCCACACTTGTTCTTTCCTTTCCTCAGAACCTTTTTACCTAGATGTTTGTATGACTAACTCCTTCTTGTTGTACTTCTCAGCTCAAATGTCTCTTCCTCAGAGAGGACTTCTGCAACCCCTAAATTAATTTAAAACTTAACTCTCCCCGTCTCCCTCCCCTAGCATCTCATTACCAGCTCTACTTTATTACTACGTGAACTTAGCCTGCTGACCTACGTCCTGTTAACTTACATGTCTCACTTCCCTTGAGTGGAAGCTCCTTTAAGGCAAATACTTCTTTTGTCTTGTTCAGTGCTGAATCTCCCACACTAGGCACAAGTTAAAAGTTCAATGGATACTTCTTCAAATGAATAAATGAATAGCTCAGCATTTTTTGGAGTAAATGTATGAAAAGAAAATTTGGCCTAATGTCAGATTATTATGTAATCCTAATAAACCAAAAAATTCTGATTCAGTAAATATGGGTGGGGTACAGGAATTTTTAACAAATCCTTAGGAGACTCTGGGGCAAGGAATCACTCACCATAGTTTTTGGGTAACAATGGCTTCCCTGGTGGCTCAGACAGTAAAGAATCCACCTGCAATGCAGGAGACCAGGGTTCAATCCCTGGGTTGGGAAGATCCTCTGAAGGGAATGGCTACCCACTTCAGTATTCTTGCCTGGAGAATTTCACGGACAAAGGAGCTGGCGGGCTACAGTCCATTGATTTATTCACTCTTGCGAGCTTTATGTAGGTAAGATGGCTTAGTTTTAAAGAGTAAGCTAAGTATTAGCAGAGATGAATCACTTGCCCAAAGTTCATAATTAGTCAGCAACTGAATTCTAGAAATAAGAAAGTCTAATTTTAAAAACGCAAATCGTAAAGTTAAAATACACGCAGAGATTACCTCATCTATTTTATGCTAGTCATGATTTCTTAACCTTCATCATTTGTTTCAGTCATTCAAAGCCTAGACTTTCATAACTCTATCTGAATGACTACAATGAACTGTTTGGATCAAACAAAATATGTATGTTTAAAGGACTTACTCGCAAGGGAAAATGAGAAACTTGAAAGGAAAAAGAAGCTAAAGAAAGTGAGATCTTAGTTTCAAAAGTCACTGTGTTTATAAAAGAAAAGTTATCAGATGTTGCTTTGAAAGATTTGCCCTCCAAAATGGTCAGCATAGGTGGGATGTTTGATGAGTAATCAGATGCCACTTTGTGCCACAGCATTATACCACAGCAACAGAGGCCTGGTGATGGTGGGCGGTGATCAAATTAGATCCATGTTTGACTAACAATACATGCAAAGTTTGACACGTAAGGCTAGTTGTTTGTACTAGGAATATGGCAAGGTGTGCTACCGTTCACCCGATACATTAAAGCTCAACTCTACCTCCACAACAAAAAATCTGCACTGAATCTGCCTTTTCACTGGATAAAGTTCAGATATCAGAGCTTTTGATATGACTCTAGGCAACAGGCAGCCACATTTACAAAGGGAGCATCTTGCCTTGCTCTGAATAGCAAACAGAACACGTCAGATCCCAGATCTAATTATATTAAAATCCTGGTTAAACTCCAGAGCATTTCCAGATGCCAAATCTGTTACACCAAGTTCCTAATTCCTAAGGTATTCTCTCCCTTCCTTTTACTAGCCCGTAGGTCTTGCTTTAAGTTCACCTTTTATGGATGGAATATGGTCTGGAGCAGCACTGTCAAACAGAAATACAATGCAAATCATGAAAGCAAGTCATGTAAATTTTCTAGTAGCCACATTAGAAAACTTATCATTTTAACATATAATCAACACGGAAAAATGGAGATTATTTTTCATTCATACTTTTAGGCTCTGATTCTGATATTCAGAATGCATTTTACAGCACACTTCAACTTGGACTAGCTGCAATTCAAGTGGTCAAGGGTCACATGTGAGTAGAGACCACTGTATCGGACAGTGAAGGTCTAGCGCCTTGTTGCTCCAGGTGTAGCCCTTAGCATCATCTGGAAATGTTAGAAATGTTGACTGTCAAGTCTAATTCCAGATCTACTGAATCAGAATCTACAGTTTAAAAAGATCCCCAGGCAATTTGCATGTACAATAAAGCTTGAGAAATACTGGTTTAAGGAGTCATGGGTCTCAGGTTCTTCACCTGTCAAATGGAGGTGATAATCCTTACTTGCTAGGACTACTGTGAAGATTCTTGGTTTACTTAACAGACTTTTAATAGATGAGATTGGCAAGGGGATCCAACCAGTCCATTCTAAAGGAGATCAGCCCTGGGTGTTCTTTGGAAGGAATGATGCTAAAGCTGAAACTCCAGTACTTTGGCCATCTCATGCGAAGAGTTGACTCATTGGAAAAGACTCTGATGCTGGGAGGGATTGGGGGCAGGAAGAGAAGGGGACGACAGAAGATGAGATGGCTGGATGGCATCACCGACTCAATGGACGTGAGTTTGAGTGAACTCCAGGAGATGGTGATGGACAGGGAGGCCTGGTGTGCTGCGATTCATGGGGTCGCAAAGAGTCAGATACAACTGAGAGACTGAACTGAACTGAATAGTTGAGATTTTAATGAATGGTTACTCTTATTAAAGAAGGCAATGTAATAGAATTGACCTTAGAGCTGGACAGGATGGAATATAAATTTGGGTTCTTTAAAGCTCTGGACCTTCCACAACTCATTTCACTTGAGGCTGAGTTTTCTTAACTATCTAAATTAGGGTTAATACCTACCTTCAACAACTTACTGTTGTTGTCAGGTTGGGGCATGGCACATGGGAGGCATTCAATAATGGCTGCTATTTATATACACATTTATATGTATATCCTACTGGCTGGGCCAAACTAGAGTAGCAACAAATGACACTCAGCTGCCTTAGGTCACATGGCCTTCCATCCCAAACCAAAGTGTTACTTCTTGTGGCTCCAGTGTATATTTCACAAGGAGACCCTAAGGACAGCAAAAACGTTTATTTGAAAAAATTACTATGTATTGAAAATATACATTAGAAATTATTACAGACTTCCATAGGATTCCCCTCCCCCACCACAAAAGTAGAAATAATTGCTTGCTATGCTAATGCCATAGGTAAATTCAAACAAAAAGGAAAACATTATCAGCCCCCCCTTCCTCATACATTAGCATTAGAGGGGGAGAAGGTCAACTTATATTTGCCAATCAATATGAATTTAGCAAGTCCCAGTCTTCAACAGCAAGACACACATATTTCTGCTTCGAAGACTGTGAAGAGCTGCTCTGTTCCTTCTCTGGCTCCTCGAAAGCTCTCTTCTTGCTCTTCTTTGACTCCTGGCTTGACAGGGCTTCGTGTTTCAACAGTGGCCCATGGCAGTCTGCGGCCTTCTCTTTATAGAACTGGAGCTTCTCAGAAGAGTTCATGTGGGCCTCTGTCAGGGGATACTTGCCTGGGGCTTCTGTTCGAGCCCGCTTCCCATCTGTAAGGATGACAGAGGAAAGGGTGATGAGCTTACTATGCCAGCTGCCAATGCCTGCCCAAGCCCAGAAAAATGATCCAACGGAAGTGACAAGGGGCCCAAACAGGGTGAGTCTGGATTCATTTCCCCCCTTTTGTGTGCCTTATAAAGTAATTTACAGCATATGCACCAGCACAGGTTGAAGGTATGTACTCAGAGAGATCACAGATTTACAGTCAAATCTCAGATCTGCCACTTCTTGGATAAATGACCTTAGGCAAGCGACTTGTCTAAGATTCAGTTTCCTCAGGATATAAAACCTACTTCATAAGGGTGATGTGAAGATATAAGAAACAATATATGGTGCTTAGGACAATGCTTGGCACAACAGTGAAAGCTCAAAAAATGTCAGCTATTACTACTCAGAATCTGGACTTGACTCTGTCTTCTAAGACAGCCAAGTTTGCAGCACAACTCTAGCAAATGATACAACTTTATTCTCTTTTGGTATAGAATAAATTTTTTTTATTTTTCTACTTTTATTTTCCCTTCACTTTAATTTTATCCTTTAACTCCTTTCAGAAAAAATTATGGTAAAATACACATAACACAAATTTAGCATGCTAATCATCTTTGAGTGTATAGTTCTGTGGCATGAAGTACATCCACATTGCTCTGTAAACATCACCACCATCCATCTGCAGAACTTTTTCAGCTTGGCCAAACTGAAACTTGGTACAGTAACTCCCCACCACCCCTCACCTCAGTCCCAACAACCATCATTCCACTTCCTGTCACTATGAACTTGACTATTCTAGGGACATCGTAAGACTCACACATCTGTCCTTTTTTTTTGGCCACAGCACGCAGCATGTGAGATCTTAGTTCCTTGACCAGGGATCAAATTGTGCTGGCGGCACTAGAAGCGCAGATTTTTAACCACTGGACCACCAGGGAGTCCCAACATCTGTCTTCTTTGACTGGTGTATTTTACTTAACAGGACGTCTCTACAAATTTCACCCACGTTATAGCAAGTGTTACAATTTCCTTCCTCCTTAAGGCTGAATGATATTCCATTGTATGTAAATACTACATTTTGTTTATCCATTCATCTGTCGATGGACACTTGGGTTGCTTCTACTTTTGGCTACACTTTAATTCCTTTCTAATGTTCTGTATTCTATTTTTGTATCACTGCAAATCTTTTCTGGAACAAGATGGGATATATATAAACACATATGTACATATATACATATGCTTAATAAGTTATTTTCCTGGTGCTGGTGCTCAAAGCTAAGTGTGAACTTACACTATAAGCCATGTTGACAGAGGATAAATCTTGGTGATCTAATTAAGTCAATACGATCATAATTAATCTTCCCACTGAGTGAAGATGAACTAAGTGCCCAAATAATCTAAGAGCGAACCACTCCAAAGGAAAGGGAATTTCTCACAGAAGTGCTGAGCTGCTGTTCGAGACTCCAAGGTTTCTTGCGGCTTCATAGCTTCCAAAGTCACACGCTCCCACTGCAGAACAATCTAATAAAATGTATTTGGAAAGATGTGAATCCAAACAAATCTCGAGTTTTTAATCTCAAGCTTTCCTTGTTCCCAACTCCTCTCTTTCCATAAACACAACCCCCCTGTGGTAATCTTACTTCAGACTACGATGAGTCTCTATTCCAATCTACAAATAAACTGCATGTGCTTTACTAAAATTTGAAACCTTAGTCATAATACTTTTCACACATTCCTAGGCCCATTTTCACACCTTAGACTATACCAACTGTAATTCAAACTCTTGTATGTGTGTAAAATAACCACAGTTCCATACTCTCAGGATACTTCATGATCCGTTTCCATTTTTTAAAACTACTACAAATGTATTAATATTTTTATTATAAGTTACTACAAATTCTTTTGAAAAATCTGGCTTAGTAGAAACTACACATAAATAAAGAAAAGCCAACAATTATTAATATTTCACATATACCATAAGTAACAAGAACTTTAATTCCACACTTCTCATTATGGTATGTAATGAAATAATCATAAAGACAGACAAACATTTGCAGGACACAGAAACAGCACAACACACAGTTTAAGAAATCAGTTCCAGAGTTAGCTCTGCCTTTACTAGCCAGGGGACCCTTGGCAAGTGATTTAACGGAGAAACTTTGAGACAGACATGGGGACGTAAAGGGACTCCTGTTAGATGGCCTCATTTTTCTGTGTCACCTGCTGAGAATGAGGCAGGAGAATGGAGTCAGCCTGTAACAGTTTCAATAAGAGAGCAACAAAAGATAGATAAAGCACCTCTGCCATGTCCTAGGGGCCTAGCTGGGGCTGCATGGGGCAAGGCTGTGTGGAGCCTCAACTTACTTTCAGTGCAAGCTGCTAGCTATTTTACTTCATCCTTAGCTTTGCAAGAGAGGTCCTGGTTTCTCCATTTTAGAGATGAATAATAAACAGAGCCCAAAGCTGCCTTAAGTTGTATACCTATTGGGTTGCCGAGCCAGGACCCCAAACTCAGGCCTCTGACTCTCCAGCCTATGCTCTTTACACCACGTCACCTGCTACCATAACCAAACCATTCCGAGCCCTTACATGACCATCCCATACCTGCCCCAAGTCCACTGGATATATCCAGGACTCTTTCAGCGCTACAAACTTAGTCTGACAATGGACGCATATAACGATTTCAGCATGCATTTACTGGACAAACTTCAAAGTACTTCTGAAACGCTGACTCACCAGCACGCCTTCATGCTTACCTATAAGGAAGTGATGCTATCATGAGGTGGCTGGACAGGTCCACCACCATGCATTACAGAGTGCAGCCAAGGAAGGATCCAGAACAAAAAGCTCAGTGGGTCCTCCAGGCCTCCTCCAATCAACACTGGTTTAAAGTATCTGAAGGAAACAGGCACCAACCACAGGCAAGCTGGCATCTACTGGTGCTCTACTACTTGGTTACCTTCTGAGTGCCTACTTTAGTCTGTACTTTACCAACTTGAGGAAGACCATCAAGAAGGTAAGACAGCATCAAAGCAAAGTTCAGTGAAGAGGCTGAAAATGGGAGGGCACAGTCTGCTCAAACTAGCATGGTCTGATCTGAAAACATGGCCTCAGTACGTGCCACCAGCGTTTCCACCAGTACACGAAGGGTATCGGCTTCAATAAGCTGAACTAAGTGAACTTCCCTGAATGGGTCATCCAAGACCTCTACCTTCCCAGAAACAATGCTAGCTCTCTGTACATAAAATACAATTTTTAAACCTAAGAAAGAAAGAAAATGGGAGCGCTAAGGATTAAAAAAAAAAAAAGACATTTCCTTACTAAGGAGAGTTAAATTTGCCCCCTAAATGGGAAAGAGTTAGACTTGAATTTTAATCAGTGTAACTTGTTCTCTTTTTCTGGTACACACACAGCTAAGAGAATCTCTCCTTCTGAAGTTAGATTATACTGTTTTTTTGCATAGCAAGCAAGAATTCATTTATTTTCTGAGTCACTTATAAGAAGGCATTTTCTTCTAGGTCCAATAAGGATGAAGCACAGTCTAGCGACCAGAGCATGAGATGTAAGGACTAGCATCTAACAACTTTTCTCAAGTAACTGGGTTAGTTACTAGTCATTAGTGTCTCGAGTTTGACTGAAGATGACAGTTCAGCCAAAGAATACCAAGAGGATTAGCATCTATTCGAATATTTGAATAAGACACTTGGAATTTATGCAGCCATATTAACTGTAGAAGAGAAAAATCTGCCTTACCTGATCAGCCCAGCCCTCTGTCTTGCAGTTACTGTGATCAAATTCCTTCAAAGGCACTTTGGAGTGAACGAGGCCGATGTGGGTCTGAAGCTTGTGTTTGACAGCTTTGATGTCCTAGTGAGGGAAGAAAGAAATGGTCAGCACAGTCAACGCAATGGTCAGCACAGTCAATGCAATGGTCAGCACACACATGGGCAACACCGAACTTGTTCTCAGTAGGAAATAAACTCTACCATAGATAACAGCCCTTTCTGAATGTCGATTAGCAGAAGTAAAATATCAAACTGTATGTTTGTGAAAGTAAAAGAAGGGAACAGAAATCCTACCTTGAGTCCCGTCCCAGAGATATCTAAGCAGTTGAGTTTTCTAAAAGAAAAGAGGTATCCAATTCCTGCATCTGTTATCTCAGGGTTACCTAGATGTCAAAAACATAGGTGGTATTCTGTTACAGTTATAAATATTGTTAAAATGCCAACAATAAGCTCAAGAAAAAAGGCCAAACAATGATAAAATATAAATATTGAGAGAACAAACTTTTCAGAGTAAATTAAATATGGGACTCTATCTTTCCTATGAAGAGTCACACGAGATGATCCTTAAGATCTTTTATAGCTCTAAACTTCTAGGAGTTGGGGTTTAGCAGAGAAATTAGTGAACCAGATAGCTACTCCAAAGGGTTTAATTTGGAACCACATAAAAACAGCATACTCGAAACATGTATATTAAACATGTATATAAACAGGTATATTAGACTTTGTTCATAGCCATTTCACCTCCAAAGTAAAAGATTTTAATAAGATTTTCAAGGATACTTAGACACAAAGACTATCACTGTCTTATTAACCTGCATTAAAAAAAATATATTTATTTTTGGCTGTGCTGGGTCTTTGTTTTTGTGCTGGGTAGCACGGGTTTTTCTCCAGTTGTGGCGAGGTGGGGCTACTTTCTAGTCACAGTGTGCTGGCTGCCCAACGCGCTGGCTTCTCTTGCTGTGGAGCACAGGTTCTAGGGCATGCAGGCTTCAGCAGTTGTGGTACACGGGCTCAGTAGCTGTGGCCACCGGGCTCCAAAGCACAGGCTCAATAACTGTGGCACATGGGCTTAGATGCTCAGCGGTACCTGAGATCTCACAAACCCGTATCTCCTGCATTGGCAGGTGGATTCTTTACCACTGAGACACCAGGGAAGCCCTGCATTTTTTAAAAACAATCCTTTCTTACACTGAATCTTCTCATATCAGAGAGAAGTGCATTTAGCACTGGGTCCTCAAGAGCATGAGGACAGTGCTGGCACATTGCAGACACTCAAACAAAAAATCTGCTAAATGAATATACTTCCCGGGGAGGAAGGGAGGGTGTTATTGTCTTCATCTTACAGAAGCCAAAACCAAGGCTAAGAGAGTTTAAATAATGCCCAAGGGCACACAGTAGCGGAGCAAGGAGTGTCCTCTGACCTCAAACACCTGCTCTCGCTACTCTTTTGACACCAACCATCCTGCCACATATTCAATACATGCTCAGTTAAATCATAACTCATCTTATACTCTTTCCACTATTGGAATCAGTATCTGGTTCATCTTGAGTAAGCATCAAAATTGTGAATTTATCCAGATCTTTACCAAGAAATTATTGATAAAAATGACCTAGCTGACAGACACTATCAATCAGCAACTCAAAAATAAGTAAAAATGAGCCACATGTCCTCTGTGCTGTGAATATACAGTGAATATGACCTCTCTGCAGAGAATAAGCAGCATGAGTGAATCCTTAAGGGTTTTTACTGCCCTATAGAGTGGAACCACGGCAGGAAAGGTATCTGGCCAGGAGATAACCGTCTCTGGCTTTAGTCCTGCTCTGCCACTAACTTGCTGGGGCACCTAAGAATCACCCCTCAATTTTATCAGCTCTCAGACAAAGGGGAAGAACTAGTTGATTTCTAAGTCCATTCTTCCAATATTAATCATCTATAACTTCTAACAGAACTTACAAGATAAATCTAATAACGACAGATTTTCAAGGCCTCTCTTCATCACTCGAACTGGTGCCGTCATTTTCCGCACCCCAGCATCAGATAAACAATTATCCTTCAGGCGGAGTTGAGTTACACTAGGAAACAAAGTCCATGAGTAAATTACTTAAAAAGCGTTTGAGAAAATCAAGTTATGAGAATGTTTTCATAAATTTCATTTAAAAATGTATCTTCCAACCCTTGCTATTTCACACTTATTAGACTTTGTTCATAGCCATTTCTCACCTCCAAAGTAAAAGATTTTAATTTAACAGAATTAAAGATCCTTTGATGCTATTTCAGTTACTGTGTGAGGGTTGAGACCAAAGAAGCATGTAGTACTAGCCTCTGATGGTAGAGGGCACTATGGTGGAATGAAGTAAGCAGGGATTTCATTAGGATAAATACACTTGTTTCACACAAAAACTGCATTCTCGACAAATGTGTCAAAAACATTCTAAATGTTGGGACAGTCTGCTAAAGAGCTGCTATGAGAATCCTCCATATAAGGCACAATTCTTTCATTCTAATATTCTATAAATCCAATTTTCAGAATGGATTTATAAGGTATAGCCATCAGATCAGATCAGATCAGTTGCTCAGTCGTGTTCGACTCTTTGCGACCCCATGAATTGCAGCACGCCAGGCCTCCCTGTCCATCACCAACTCCCGGAGTTCACCCAGACTCACGTCCATCGAGTCAGTGATGCCATCCAGCCATCTCATCCTCTGTCGTCCCCTTCTCCTCTTGCCCCCAATCCCTCCCAGCATCAGAGTCTTTTCCAATGAGTCAACTCTTCTCATGAGGTGGCCAAAGTACTGGAGTTTCAGCTTTAGCATCATTCCTTCCAAAGAACACCCAGGGCTGATCTCCTTCAGAATGGACTGGTTGGATAGCCATAAGGCAATCCATTCAGCTAACCTGTAACTGGTATTTTAATGTGTTCCACTGTCCCATATGCAAGAAATCTGAACTTTTAGCAACCTCACATAAAAATACCTTTCTACAGGGCAGTATGTCGGTGTCACTTCCTAGGCAGGCCTGAGGGAAAAGACTAGACTCAGGTTTGTAGTGCTTTTGTCCTTCTCGGTATTTATGAAACCATAAAGGAATCCACCTGGCCTTCTCTTTGCAAGCCAGACTGAGATCAGTCGGACTATTTATGAAGGGTGTGAACTGGGTGATTTCTTTAAATTATGGTTCTTGAAAATAATTTCTATGGCTGTCTTTTACTAGTTCACTTTTTAAATGATTTACAGCTCAATGACAGTTAAAATAGAAAATGATAATGATTGCAAAAATTATATAACTTCTCATCTCTTGCTAGAACAAATCAGGGCAAAATCATTTTTCAACCCAGGTAGTGTCAAGTACTGCATGTTGAAATAAATTTTATTTAGATAAAAGAACCTACTGACTTACTTTCCTGAGAATCTACTGACTGATTTTCCTTACTTTCCTTTCCTGTCCAATCAACATTGCTTGTATCAAGTAAATGGAGATCGAAAATGTTTTAGAAAAAAAAGTTAGCAAACACACACAGGACTGGGAAGTAATTAACATCCTTCCCACTGGATCACCCTTTAAAAAACAAAACAATTCATTTACAAATGGTGGTAGGTCAATACCTAGACAGGGCCTCATTGGTGAGATGTTCTAGAAGTTCATGCTCATCTCCAAGCTTGCAACAGGAAAGATCCAGACAGGTCAGCTCCCGGAAAGACTTAATCTCCTCGAGTTTTTCTGAAATCACCAGGTATCTGTGGAGCATGGACAGCAATCAACAGCTTTTCTTTTCCTTCTTTTAAAACATCACCATATGTGGCTTTGTAATACATCAACATTCCATCAGGACAAGATACTACGTAATAAGAAGACTTTACTGACTACTATGTAGGCACAGGTTATAAAAACTTTAAATTTTAAATACATAAAAACATACAAGCAAAGGCAAGACACAAGAGAAAATATCTGCTTTGTTATAAGTCAGACCTTGGGGTCAGTGTTGGGACTTTTTCAGAGAATTTCCAAACTTTAGGATACTCATAATTTTAATCACTCATTCTTTTAAGGTTGCTTTTTACTTAATGCTAAATATCTAGTGCTTTGAAAACTGGAACAGGCCAAGAATTCTGGATTCTAACCTGTACATGCCCAACAACATACCACACCAAAGATTTATTTGTCACATCAGGCTTTATCTTTCCTACTTGTTTGAGTAGCTGCCCACTCCCCGGTGCCACAGTTAGCCTGCTAACTTTATTCCAAAGTTATGTGCAGCATGACTACGACAAGAACTCATTCCAAACTAGATGGTTATTAAGACAAACCTGTGAGCACGAACACTTTAATTACACTGGGCACGAGGCCAGACTGCTATCATGGAGTATCAGAAGGCCTCTGGAGAGGAAGAGATTAAAAAGACACTGCTGTGGTCTCCACCCTGCTTTCTAGTTGTCCATCTATTTCATATGAGGTCAGCAAGAAAAAATGAAAAGGGATTAGAAGTGACAGGAAACAGGAGAGAAGCCTAAAAAAAAACAGGGAAAGGGAAACGCCTGTGGCAAGAGCATGCCTTTCTCATCCATTTTCCTCATAGATGTCTAGAAGTTTTCATAGTGAGATGGTTCACTAGGATCAGTGGGCTTATATTTAAAAGTGTTCACATTTCTCTTCTGTCACCAGGATCATAATTATCAAAAAGAGCACTGAACAATCCAAGGACAAGAAGGGCGTCAGATCTATTTTCTGCCTACTTCCAATCAGAATAAGATACATTGAAGCTGATCACTGGCCTGACTGCTGGGTAGAGATGGCCTGGGGCATTGATACCCCGTCTAAGCTGCCTGATGACCGAGCTCAGCTGGGTACACAAATGAGCCTTATTTACTCAGACATATTTTAATTACACTGTAAATAAAGCTCCTGTTTTCCATCTTCCAATCATAGAGCTGAAGTGGGTTAATGGGGATTTGGGGGATTAATGGCAATTAGAGAAAGGAAAACACACATCCTTTGGTCAATTAACTAAAAGATTTTTAGGACTTGTGAGACATGGGCTATCTGGGAAGGACACAATGATGTATAACATGATTCACAAACATTACAAAAATCAAGACTAAGAAACGAAACGTGCAAAGCCACAGACACTACTAGATGCTTATCTAGGACACAAATGAAGTTCTAGGGTCTTGCTGAAAATTAACCCTCCAACTTTCCTTTTAAAAAGTTCTGAAGAATATAATGGAGAAGCAACAGAAAGAACACAGTTTAGTGTCAGACCTGAGTTTGGATTTTAGCAAGGCTAATGTCAGACTTTATTTTTGGGGGCTCCAAAATCACTGCAGATGGTGACTGCAGCCATGAAATTAAAAGACGCATACTCCTTGGAAGGAAAGTTATGACCAACCTAGATAGCATATTCAAAAGCAGAGACATTACTTTGCCAACAAAGGTGCGTCTAGTCAAGGCTATGGTTTTTCCATCCATATGTCACATCCAGTCATGCATGGATGTGAGAGTTGGACTGTGAAGAAGGCTGAGCGCCGAAGAATTGATGCTTTTGAACTGTGGTGTTGGAGAAGACTCTTGAGAGTCCCCTGGACTGCAAGGAGATCCAACCAGTCCATTCTGAAGGACATCAGCCCTGGGATTTCTTTGGAAGGAATGATGCTAAAGCTGAAACTCCAGTACTTTGGCCACCTCATGAGAAGAGTTGACTCATTGGAAAAGACTCTGATGCTGGGAGGGATTGGGGGCAGGAGGAGAAGGGGACGACAGAGGATGAGATGGCTGGATGGCATCACTGACTAGATGGACTGAGTCTGAGTGAACTCCGGGAGTTGGTGATAGACGGGGAGGCCCGGTGTGCTGTGATTCATGAGGTTGCAAGGAGTCGGACAGAACTGAACTGAACTGAATTACTTGTATGATTGTAAGAAAGTTATTTAACCTCTGCAAGTCTCAATTTCTCCAGCTAGAAAATGGAACTGATGATTATTTTAAGGATTATTAAGAAAATTAGAAAAAAAAATGTTTCAAAAGTAAACAGCATCTTATAGGCCCTCATTAAATGGTGTGTGTGCTTGTACTAAGTCATGTACGACTCTGTGAGGCTATGCACTGTAGCCTGCCAGGTTTCTCTGTCCAGGGGATTTCCCGGGCAATAATGCTGGAGTGGGTTGCCATTTCCACCTCCAGGGGGTCTTCCCTACCTGGGTGGAGCCCAAGTTGCCTGCATCTCCTGCATTGGCAGGCATATTCTTTATCACTGAGGCACCTGGGAGGCCCCATTAAATGGTGATAGCTATTACTTCGGTTACAAAGGGTGATATTTTAAGGAAAACATACTTGCCTCCTGTGACCCTCAATGGGATTAAAAATCAGAGGGAACAGAAGGTTTCACAGGTTGAAACATATAGACATTTCTCAAAGGCAGGCAGTTTTGTGACCCAACCCCAAACAGAAGTGCCTGCACTTAACCAATTTCCTTATTTTTCAATTCTGGTAAAACCTTTGTTGCTGCAGCTTCAGCTGGGAATTGCAAATGCAAACCCAAATCTCCTGCCCTCTTCCTATTTCCCTTCAGGGATTCAAAAGGAGAAGGCAAGTTTTCAATCACAACTGAAAATCCTACCCTTATATTTGGATAAGACAGCATTATCTGATTACTTATTTGGAATTGTTGCAATAAAATGAGTCAAAAGATTGTTAAAAATGTTTCTTATATTTTTCTGATTATAAGGAAAACATTCCTTGGAAAAAAACTAAAATCTAGAAAATTATAAGGAAAATTAAAACCAATTTCAATTCCATTATCTAAATTAATTTCGGTGGGCTTCCCTCTTTTCCCCCCTATATATGCAATGCATATAAAATTTTCTGTTTTTTCACGAACAAAATTGGGATCATATATGTAATTTTAATTATTCTTTTTCATTTGTTATATAATGAACAATTTACCACATCATTTTAAATGATCTTTGGATATTATCTTAACAGTTACATGATTACTTAGTTTCCTCTTGTTGGATATTCCGCTTCCAGGTTTACATTATTACAACTAGTACTACATTGAACACCCTTATGTAAAGTACTTGTTCTCATATTTGATGATCACATTAGAAATTAGAACAGACTCTTGATACAATGATACAGATGATTTTAAACAAATGATACAGATATTTTTAAGGCTTTTGCTACATACTGCCAAGTTGCTTTCCAGAAATGCTACATTATGTGCTCATTAAATGTGAATGAAAGTGCTATTCTCATCCAATTGGACCAGTGGAACAGTATGCAGACATCACATGGGATAAAAAGCATTTTCCCCATTGTGAGGATTACCTAAGCTACAATGGTAAATGGAGGAAAAAGCAGAATACAAGTTATATAGTATATTCGCAAATGTACAAAGATACATTATTTGAAATGATTACCATGAAGGATCTCCAGTATTCTTGCCTGGGAAATTCCACAGAGAGAGGAGCTGGCAAGCTACAGTCCCATGGGATTGCAAAGAGTCTGACATGACTTAGCAACTAAACCACCACCACCATGAATGATGGAACTATAAACTTCATTAAACAGTTTTATGTTTCTCAAATAGTATGTATTTGCCTTTATAATATAATTTTAAAACAATGTTTACATCATAACTATTTTTCATTGTTCTAATTTTTCCACAATGAACATAAATAACTTGGAATAAAAAATGAAGGAGTAAAATGTACTTTTCCCCTTCTTTTTATCATATGCCTCTTGGTTCATTCAGTTCAGTTGCTTAGTCTTGTCCGACTCTTTGCAACCCCATGAACCGCAGCACACCAGGCCTCCCTGTCCATCATCAACTCCCGGAGTTCACCAAAACTCATGTCCATTGAGTCAGTGATGCCTTCCAACCATCTCATCCCCTGTCATCCCCTTCTCCTGCTGCCCTCAATCTTTCTCAGCATCAGGTGGCCAAAGTACTGGAGTCTCAGCTTCAACATCAGTCCTTCCAATGAACACCCAGGACTGATCTCCTTTAGGATGGACTGGTTGGATCTCTTTGCAGTCCAAGGGACTCTCAAGAGTCTTCTCCAACACCATAGCTCAAAAGCATCAATTCTTCAGTGCTCAGCTTTCTTTATAGTCCAACTCTCACATCCATACATGACCACTGGAAAAACCATAGCCTTGACTAGATGGACCTTCATGGACAAAGCAATGTCTCTGCTTTTTAATACGCTGTCTAGGTTGGTCATAACTTTCCTTCCAAGGAGTAAACGTCTTTTAATTTCATGGCTGCAATCACCATCTGCAGTGATTTTGGAGCCCCAAAAAATAAAGTCTGGCACTGTTTCCCCATCTAATTGCCATGAAGTGATGGGACCAGATGCCATGATCTTCGTTTTCTGAGTGTTGAGCTTTAAGCCAACTTTTTCACTCTCCTCTTTCACTTTCATCAAGAGGCTCTTTAGTTCTTCTTCACTTTCTACCATAAGGGTGGTGTCATCTGCATATCTGAGGTTATTGGTATTTCTCCCTGCAATCTTGATTCCAGCTTGTGCTTCTTCCAGCCCAGCGTTTCTCATGATGTACTCTGCATATAAGTTAAATAAGCAGGGGGACAATACACAGCTTTGAAGTATTTCTTTTCCTATTTGGAACCAGTCTGTTGTTCCATGTTCAAACTGTTGCTTCCTGACCTGCATATAGGTTTCTCAAGAGGCAGGTCAGCTGGTCTTGTATCGCATCTCTTTCAGAATATTCCACAGTTTATTGTGGTCCACAGTTGAAGGCTTTGACATAGTTAATAAAGCAGAAATAGATGTTTTTCCGGAACTCTCTTGCTTTTTTGATGATCCAGCAATGTTGGCAATTTGATCTCTGGTTCCTCTGCCTTTTCTAAAACCAGCTTGAACATCTGTAAGTTCATGGTTCATGTACTGCTGAAGCCTGGCTTGGAGAATTTTGAGCATTTCTTTACTAGTGTGTGAGATGAGTGCAATTGTGCGGTAGTTAGAGCATTCTTTGGCATTGCCTTTCTTTGGGACTGGAATGAAAACTGACCTTTTCCAGTCCTATAGCCACTGCTGAGTTTTCCAAATTTGCTGACATATTGAGTGTAGCACTTTCACAGCATCATCTTTTAGGATTTGAAATAGCTCAACTGGATTCTATCACCTCCAGTAGCTTTGTTCGCAGTGATGCTTCCTAAGGCCCACTTGACTTCGCATTCCAGGATGTCTGGTTCTAGGTGAGTGATCACACCATCGTGATTATCTGGGTCGTGAAGATCTTTTTTGTACAGTTCTTCTGTGTATTCTTGCCACCTCTTCTTAATATCTTCTGCTTCTGTTAGGTCCGTACCATTTCTGTCCTTTATTGAGCTCATCTTTGCATGAAATGTTCCCTTGATAGCTCTAATTCTCTTGAAGAGATCTCTAGTCTTTCCCATTCTATTGTTTCCTCTATTTCTTTGCACTGATCGCTTTTGGTTAGCCTTGTTTTAATGGTCATATTGATTGTGCATCTTAAAAGTAAGCTGCCTTTCACATTTTGAACGACAAAAATTCATATAATGGTATACTATATGGCTATTTTAAAAATCTACACAGATTTTTGGCAAATAATTTTGAAAATATGTGAAAGAGCAAAGTGCTTAAGAGTGTGAGCACTGTGCTGCATTTGTATAACGAAGAGGAGAGCTATATATGCATGGGTATGTACAGAGTATTTCTGGAATTATGTAAAGAAAACTGGTAACAGTAGTTGCCTCTGGGAAAGAGCAAAGGAGAGAAATGGGAGGAAGGCTTATGTTTCACTTTATACCCTTTTGTGTTTGTGTTTAAGTCCTTTTCTGTGTAATTTTTTCAAGTTTTTCTTTTTAATTAGTAGATGTCTTGAAAGTTATTTTACATGATAGTGGTATAAAAAATTTAAATAAGTCAATAAAAGTGTATAAGCAAAGGCAATCATAAGAGAAAACACATGCTCTGTTAGAAAATAGATGGTGGTTCTTGCGTTGGGACCTTATTGAAAATTTCCAAACTTTAAGATACTTGAAATTTTAGTCACCTCTTCTTCGAAAGCTGCTTTTTATCTAATGTTCAATATCTAGTAGTCTGAAAACTGGAACGGAGATGAGAATTCTGGGTACTAATCTTCACATCCCCGAGAGTATACCAAGAGATATCTGGCAGATCACATCTTGTCTTTCCTATTTTCTCCTACTAGAAAAGTTGGTAGATGAGTATTTTCTACCTAATGAAAGAGCTGTGGCAATCAACTAATCCTTATAAAGTGTTTTCAAAATAAATAAATTAAAAAACAAAAACACTAACAAAAACAAAATAAAGCTAAGTGCTGTCTGGGAGGGTGAGGGAAGGGAGAAAGACAATGATTTTTCTCAAAATGGCCTACCACTTTGTGTTTGAAAATTCTAAACTCAAGTGCTGTTTGATGGGGGAAGCCCCCAAGCCCACTAAGACCCAGAACCTGACAGAATCAACACACCCAACAAAATGCTCACTATCATAATCAGAACACCCACCTGTTTCGCAAACACAAGGAACAAAGCACCAGACTTCCATAGGCCTCAGTGAACTTCTGTAAAGCCCTCAGCCCCGCACCGGGCTCTGTGAATTTCTGTCTGGCTTCAGCAGCAGAGAACAGCTTCTCAGCAATTTGCTCAGGAAAGCCGATAAGGGAATCAATGTGGTCAACATTGTCAGAGATGAAGCCCAGGACAAGGCTGAAGAGGGATTTGGCAGAGTACCGAAGATTTCCCTCCCGGGTGTATGTGAAGATGAAATGATCAGTCTTCTCTTTCTGTGCAGTGTCATCTTCCCTGTTCATGCAAAGCTCCACAGAAAAGCCTTTGGGAAACAGTCTGAAAGGCCTTGGCTTCTGCAGGCTACTCCTAACATCATCCAAGGCCAGATTGACCATGTGCAGTTGCCCATTTTCTCGCACGTAGATGGGCCCTGAGTCCAGATGGTTTTCTGAGTTGAGGTAGTAAGACATTGCCTTGGTTGTGACTGTAAAAGCAAGGTAGAAGGGAAGAAAACCCAATTAAAATGCCATTTGTAAAATATAACTTCACCATGCTGTGCCCAGAGCTTTATGAGCCTACCAGGCAGGCCCTCTGGCTGCTCTGGGGAATCAAAGCTTACCAGTTGCCTGTGAACCCTGGCACTGGAGGCTGCCTCTGTTACCTTGACCTGGAAAGCCAGTTCCTGCTCTTCCCTTTCTTGTCTGTCTGGTAAAGTCCTATTTATCTTTCAAAAACCAGCTCAAATCTCATTTCTAAAATTCGCTCTAGGGTCTCCCTGGTGGTTCAGTGGTTAAGAAACGGCCTGCCGATACAGGGGGCATGGTTTCAATCCCTGGTCTAGGAAGATTCCACATGCCTCAGGGAAACTCACCCATGCACTGCGACTACTGAGCCCGCGTATCCTACAGGCCGTGCTTCTCAAGGGAGAAGCCACCACAGTGAGAGGCCTGAGCACCACAGTGAGAGAGCAGCCCCGGCTCGCCACAACTAGAGCAAAGTCCACTGAGCAACGAAGACCCAGCACAGCCAAAAATAAATAAGTAAATAAATAAATAAAGTTCACTCTAAGAGAGTTATCATAGACGTGGAAGACAGTCACTGGCAAGGAAAGTCATGGTAGCACAGCAGACAGTAGCAAAACAACTGAGAATAATCCCAGTGCCCAACGAGGGTGTTATTACAGAAATGTTACATGCACACCACGGAATGTTACACATCCATCAAAATGATAAAATTTTTCACTGACTTGCAAGTTATAAATATTAATAGTAACATGTAGAATTTACTATTTGTATTTTAAAATATGTTTTCACACAGAACAAAGGCTAGAAACTAATAATTCCCTTCCTTGCTACCCTGGCACCTTCCACACATTTCTTTATTACGCTTGGCTCGCATTTCTGCTACTAATTTATTTCTAGGCGTGTCCTGCTGATTTGAGCTCCTTGAGAGCAGAGATCATGTTTAATTCATTCACCCTAACATAGTGCTTTGGCATGTAGTGGTCCCTGAGCAGACAGTCATGGAACTAAAGTTGACTCTTTTACAAAACTTTACACAGAACACAAGGAACACATTTTTTTTTTTTTGTATCCACAAACAAAGACCTCCATCACAAGAGCTAACTAAAAGCTATTAAGCTGAGATGCTAGATCCAGCTGAGGTAAGGCAAAATATCAAAAACAGCAGGATATTTATGCAATCATGTGGATGACATTTTATGCCCAAGTACTAGTTGGAATAAATATTGCTTTCCTGAGGAATGGTGAGATTTCAAAATATTTGAGAAATTGCCACGCTAAATAAAATGAAGTATGATTATCACTGTTACAATTTTTAGGTAAAATTTAATATAATACAGGTCAAATAGCTGCTATTATCTCTAAAAGACAGATTGACTTTTAGAGTGAACCAACCCAGCTTTGTCTGCATTAATGCAGGGCTAGAATGTAGCTCTGAATTCACCCACTTAAAAGTGTCAATCAATCAAGTCAGTGATCAAAAATGCTGACGCTGGGAAGATAAAACAGTGATCCTGTTGCAGGCATCAGTATGATCCATGTTTCTCCAGAGGATAATTATGTGTGTAAAAGTACACCAGAAAAGAGGGCCCTGCCACGCCACGCCCAAGAGCTCATTCTTTCCTGCTCATCTTATGCTTTACTCTCTGGCCAAGCCATACTACCCAGGTTAAGTTGGCTGTGTTCTCTCGTCCCAGTGGCCTTTGCACATCCTGCTCCCTTTGGCTGGAACATCCTTCTCAGCTTCCCTGACCTAGCTGATTCCTAGTTCTCACTAACAGCTAGCTCAACCACATCCCTCTCCTGGGAAAACTTCCTAAGCCCTGCACTAGTGCACATGTCTGTCTGGCTTTTCCAGAGCACCAATGTCTGTCTCTTTCTATATAGCACTTAGCACTGTGTACTGTCTGTTCACTTGTTAATATTTCCAAAGTTGTGAGCTCTTTGAGGGCAAGGCACTTGTTTGATTCATCTCTCTTTTTTCAGGCCAACACAATGCCTAGCTTGAGTAAGCCCTCAGTAGATATTTGCTGAACCAAACGAGAGGAAGAGTGAGACCTCAGAAGAACAGACTTAGGGCTCTGAGCTGCAGGGCCTGCTGATACTGTTGCTAGGAGCCAGCTCCTCTTCCAGGCAACAGCTGCAGGCTCCTCCCCCAACTTGCCAGACCCTTTTGCAGGTGGTAGAAGCAAACAGCATGATGGGAGTATATTGTTACTGGTACTACCAGGGAGGGGGAAAAAAAGAATCTAAAAAACAGAAGAAAAAAAAAATCCTGTCACGGTGCCAACTCTCATAACCCATATTCTTGCCAGTATTCAGTGCCTCTGCTAAGGTGATAATTTTACTTATTCTAAGCTTTTCTTCTAGGGGTAAGCATGTGGTTCCTTCAATCTCAGAGAGTTTAATTCTGATGAGGAGACAAAGCAGATCCCCTTTGGTCTTCTCCTCTGGACTTGAACATTCATAGTCCTTCTCTACCTGTAGACCTGGAAGTAGATACCAGGCACAGCCCCACGTAAGAATAACCTGATTTTAAAAGTGGAAAGACAAATTCTATGGAAGTTAACACAAGGAATCAGCACCCTATAAAACCCCTGGCAATGAAACAGGGTCTGCTCATATGTAGCACCCCTAGCCATCACTCCTAATAGTGCCGCCCATAGATTCTAGGGTAAAACAAATGGATGAATGGAGGACCACTTCCGGCGAAAATCAGAAAACTGATTCCATCCAGCAGAGGGCACAAGAAGTCGGGGACCAAAGTGAAGATGCTAACCCAGGCTGCCAAAAATCCCAGCAGTTTCTGCTTCCACGGATTTTTTTTTTTCTTTTTTGGATCTTAGTTCCCTGATCAGGGATTGAACCCAATGCGCCCCTGCATTGGGAGTGCAGTCTTAACCACTGGACTGCCAGGGAAGTCTCACATGAATCATTTTCAAAACAGACATAGTTCTGGCTATATTTTACCTTTACTTTTTTACTTAAATTACTCATGAAATGCTAGTTCTCTTTCTAAATGATGAAAAAATCGAATAATTCCTGAAGAGTAAAACCTACATCATTTGTCCAGAGATGCCAAGGGCTCTCTGTTTTTCAACTATGGTACCTAAGGAATGGACCATGATCAGGAAATTCCAGGGACCTTTGATTTTTACTACTAAATTTGTGCATCTTGCTCCCAACAAGGAGCAAGCTTCCTAAGAGTTTGTGAGGTACCATAAAATCATCTAAGAATTATATTAATGTTTAAGCCTTTCAAAGTTAAGAACTGTAAAGGCAAGAAAATTCCAAAGTTTCTGTAACTTGGCTCTGCTTGTTCCTGGCTATTATACAGAGTGGTCTATTATAAGGGACAGAGTCTATTATCAGGAGACAGAGCCTGTTCTATATCATGGCAAAAATCCTACACGAACTGGAAAATTAAAGTAATTAGTATGTGAAAGAATAACAATGTTCAGTGAAGGTCTGTATTAGCTACATTTCACATTAGAGCAACAGAATAACAAGGTAGCCTCTGATAGTTTTCCAGCCTGTTTCTGGAGCGGTGGTTTTGTAACCCATAAAATCTCATAGAAAACTATTACAATAGTACATGTTCTAGTATTTGGTCACCACAAATGAGCCATGAACATGTCATTTCATCAAATGAATAAAATGTAGCCTTACTACATTAAAAATTCAGTTCTCTACTGCCTCTTCGAATAAGAGGCAAGATAAAATAAGTGATAACTAAACATGACTTTTTAGAGCTTGAAGCCAGTTCACCAAGCAAGAACCATGACTACCCAGTAGAGGGGACTGGAAAGATGGAGTCAGGGAAGCAGACCATAGGAGACAATTAAAACTGTGAGCTGAGCCTACAGTTATGCAATTTGAAAAGAAAAAGAAGAAAACACCTAACTTTAGTAGGTAAAGTAAGACAGCAATCTCTCAGAAATAATAAGCCATAGTAAGACTATGATGATAATAATAGTGGATGTGATAGCTCCCACTGAGTTGCCAAGCGCTCTTAGGTACTATATTAAATGCAGTTCTCAACAATCCTATGACGTAAGGTTTGCCATTTAATAAAGGGGCTCAGAGACTAAAAGTAACTTACTTAAGAAACAGAACTAGTAAGTGGCAGGGCCAGAATTCAATCTCAAAGCTGTATCACTCCAAAGCTCAAGCTCTTTCCACTGCATGATGCTGTCTCTCAAGAATAAAAATATGACATCAGCTTTAAGGATAAAAAAAAATGTTAAAAATTAATCTCACCCACCTGTTTGAGCCCTCTGGTATTCACTGACTCAAGCTGGGGAGGGGGGTTGAGAGAGGGCAGAGATAAAAAAAAAAACAGTGGACATCTGAGAAAAGAGTTGGTGGGAACTGAGCCAGGACAATAGCTACACTGAGGCTTTCCCTCTTTCCTCTGCCAGGGCAGAAATTACCCATATCCACACACCAGGAAAACATCTGTCACTCCATGGCCTTCATCCCAAGGCTGCAGACACCCTCGGTTTACTTGAAAATGCAGTATTCTTAAGCAAATGTCTAACATACAAACATGAACGGAAACTAGTTCCAAACCACCAATAACCAAGTAACAATCTTAGGTTTATTGTTCTGGATCACCACCATTATTCAATTCTCAATTCTTTTGTTTTATAACTTGCACTTGCCCACCTGCCTTCTCTCCCATACCTAGCTCCTTATTTGCCTCTTAGGAGAGGCCAATCTCTCCTACATCCTGACATCTGACAGTTTTTCTACCTGCCAACTGTAGAGCTTCTCACACAAAATCCAATCTCTGCACCAAAAATCCTAATCCTCTCCTTTCACCCACTCCCAACTCCCCTGCCCTCAACTCTCAAACCTCACACCCTTCCAATCTTTCCATGATCCTTCTGAATGTGGCTCCCGGTGGCCCAGATCCAATCACACCTTCACCTGGCTCTCCCTCCTTCTACCGCACCATTCCACCCCCACCCTCCCTAACCCCCTGCACTCTTTCTCTGTCCTTTATTATGTAGTCTTCCCTTCCTCCCACTCTCTGAGATTCCCTCTCCTGGGACTCCAAACTCTCCATCTTTTCCCTCCTCTTCTGCCCTCAACCTTCAAAATATTCTTCCTTCACGACTCAATGTCCAACTTCACAGTCCACAGCCCCAACTTTTCTCCCCTGCCCCCAAACCCCACCCTCTCTCTTATTCTAATCCTAGATCCTTTACTTCTAGCACTCCTCAAATCCCCTTCCCTCTCCCCCTCCCCAGTACTGCAATTCTCCATTTCTGTCTAAATTCCCAGGTGTAACCCTCCCCAAGTGCACCCAAGCTAATCCTGCTCCCTCTTTCCACCCAGGCCCCGAACGAACCTCAATTCTCACACGCCCCATACCCTAGCCCAGCATCAACTCCACCCATAAACCCATCTCTGACACCCCTAGATCCTCACCCTCACACCATTCACCCAACCACACCCCAGCCCCGACCCTCTCGGTCTTCCCCTCCCCTCTCCCACCCCTCCCTCAAACCCCACACCCGCCCCCACTCGCAGCCCCGGGATCCGTGAGCGGCCCAGCCCGCGGCCGCCACCTACCTGTGCCCCTGTCTGGGGCAGCCAGCGGCAGCTCCTCTGTGGCGGCTCCCTCCTCCTGCCGCGCGGCTGAGGCGGGGAAGCGGTTCCGCGCCCCCGGCACAAAGCTAGGGAGGGTGGGACACAGAGTGGGAGGGAGTAAGGAGGGGGCTGGGGGCGACCTGGCGCCGTGAGACCGCGGGGCCGGCGGGGGCGGGCGGGGGGAAAGACTGGGCAGGGGAGGCGCGCCTGCGCGAGACCCGGCATGAGGGGCGGGGTCGGGCTTGGAGGCGGGGCCGGGCCCAAGGCCGGCGACCTGAGGACCGAGGGGTCCGAGCTGGAGCTATGAGGACTGCGCGTGCGTGCTCGCGCGAGGAGGGTCGCGTGGGTCTCACAGGCCCCAGGGATCTAGCTTTGCTCGGGGAGGGAAGGTTACGCGTGCTCCGACCCTTGCCTAGGGAAAGGCCCTTGCCTAGGGAAAGGCCCTTGCCTACTGAAGGCCCTTGGGCGGGGCTACGGCGCTCAACCCGCGCGGTAAAGAGGACGGGGGCGTGGTCTGGGGGCGGGGCCTGCAGGCGAGGTGGCGCGTAGGAGCCGGGAGTGCAGCTGTGCGCGACCGGATTTCGACGGCTAGGCGAAAGGGGGCGGAGCTGGGGCGGAGCTGGGGGGCGGACACGCAACGCAGGGTGGGGCGGGGGTGGGCGGAGCCTGTGGGGCGGGGTGGGGCGAAGAGCCAGGAATAGGATTGATCGCCAGGAGGCCTGCGGAGAGGGGGAAGGGGGCGGGGCTGAAGGCGGGGCTGTAGGGAGATCCCGACTCCCCGCGTTCCGCCAGCTTGGAGCTAACCGGAAACTGAGGCGAGCGGGCGGTGCGGCCAGGCCTGGGGGAGGTGGGATCCTGGCTGGACGAGGTCGTAGGAGGGGGATGCTGGTGGGGGAGGAAGCGGCCGAGCGTGGCCGGTTATTGTGAGGAGACGCACGGAGAGGAGGCGGAGGACGGCGGGCGGGTGCTGAGGGGACCCGGATGGTGGAAGCCTGACGCAGGTCTGTTCTCTGAGTCCTGGAGACAGTAGTGGCAGCCCACGAGCTTTTTGGAAGGCAGAAATAATGTTTTGACCCCCCAAAAGGGGAAGTCAATTCCGAATCGAAATTAATAAAGGTATCAAGATGTAACCTATCAACTGGAACGTAACCCGTATACTTAAGGGTTATATTTGCTGTATTAATAGGATATGGGCTCGTATATTTTATGTAATTGCGGCCGGGCGTCCAAAAGTATGTGTTTGGAGCTCTTGGAGGTCTTGAAATGGCTTTGAACTGGAGGTGAAAGGGTGGCTAAGTGGCACTGGGTTTAGAGGAGGATAGGCATCAGGGAAGTCCAGGGTCATGGAATTTTAAAAATGCAAAGGATGGCATCCCAGAGTTCACCGCCTTTAATGAACTGAGGCCCTGAGTGAACACAAATGAATTAAGTAAGGCCTCCCAGGACGGGGAGTTAGACTACACCCTGAACCTACATTTTTGGAGTTACGAAGCAGCATATCTGCTGAGTTGTTTTTTTGGGTTCTTTGGGATTGGTTTGCCACTTTCTCGTTAACCACAACAAAAACCTTTAAAGTGAACCCAAATTCTACCACTTCTTGTTATTTGAATAATTCCACCCAACAGAGGAAAAAGGAAGGATATTGGTGGCTATGCTGCTGCTGCTAAGTCGCTTCAGTCGTGTCCAACTCTGTGCGACCCCATAGACGGCAGCCCAACAGGCTCCTCTGTCCCTGGGATTCTCCAGGCAAGAATACTGGAGTGGGTTGCCGTTTCCTTCTCCAATGCATGAAAGTGAAAAGTGAAAGTGAAGTCGCTCAGTCGTGTCGGACTCTTGGCGACCCCATGGACTGCAGCCTACCAGGCTCTCTGTACATGGGATTCTCCAGGCAAGAGTACTGGTGTGGGTTGCCATTGCCTTCTCCATTGGTGGCTATAGGAGGTGTGAAATGAGTTTTGTATTAAAGTTTGCTTCCTTCAGACAACTTAGGTTGTAAGAATGTGAGGTTAGAACAAAACTGAACATTTGGAGATTACACTCTCTTCCTTATTCATCTACTACGTACGCATCAATGCTAGATATATTTCCCTAAAATAACGCTTTTGTAAAGCAGGTTCTCTCCTTGCTTTACAAGTTTCCAACCCCCACGTTGTCACCTCCAAATAGACTACCTCAGGGTTTTCCCACCTCTACACTATTCACATTTTCAGTCAGATAATTATTTGTTTTGGGGGAGTGTCTGTGCATTGTTGGGTATTTAGTAGCATCATGAAATGCCCAAATGCTTCTAGATGACAGTAGCATCACCCCCTCCCCCCACTATGGGCGTCCCTGGTGGCTCACACGTAGAGAATCTGTCTGCAATGCAAGAGACCAGGGTTCGATATCTGGGTAGGGAAGATCCTGGGAAAAGGGAATAGCTACCGACTCCAGTATTCTTGCCTGGAGAGTACAGTCCATGGAGTTGCAAATAGTTGGACACAACTGAGTGGCTAACACACAGCCCCCAGTGTGACGGCCAGATTGTCTCCAGAAGTGGACAGATGTCCCCTGGGGGGGCTAAATCTACCCCAGTCCAATTGAGAACCACTGGACCACAGACTACATGAAGCCCACCATCTTTACTTGGCCTTCAAGTTTCCTTATCTACATTTCCTAGAATTTGATTCAGTCTAAAAGAACTCCAGTGCAAGTTTCTTCTAAAGATAATCACTTAGTCTTCTTGGACACTTTAAAGCGTGGAAAAGATTAAAAATCTACTTTGTAGGAAAGTTCTTATATCTATCATGTCTTCCTTCTTAAAATTCATACTAGAGGTACATTCTAATCCTTTTTCTATTTATGCATATTTGTGGTATTAAAACTTGTAGTCACATTTCTCTCACTAAATTACCTCTTCTTGAAACTATTCTTTCAGCTTTTTCCATATTAACATAGTTTATAGATCATCATGAACTTTTTGTTCTCCTCTGAACAATATCAAGCCTGACAATGTCCTACTTAAATTGTACTATCTAGAACTGAACACAGTATTCTAGATGTGGATACCACTATTTGCACATAGCAAATTATTAGTTTCATGCTTGGCCATCTTCCTTGACTCTGAGCTTAAAGGCAAAAACCAGGTCTTAGTCACCATCTTTGTCTTAGGTTTACATAGTCAAAGATTAACTACATTGTATCTTTGCATTACTAGCACAGTGCCTGGCCCTTAGTTGGTTTTCAAAGATTTTAATAGAATATGGTTCCTTCCTGACTCTATTAATAGAATTTGAAGTAACATTCCTTGCTTGAGGGCAGATACAGTACACTCTTGTCTTATAGTGAGTTTGCAATCAACTGATCCTCTACCTTTTATACGTATAGGTGAAAGGTTGGCAAACTTTTTCTCTAATGGGCCGGATAATAAATATTTTAGGTTTTATGAGCCTTATAGTTTTTCACAGCTATTCTCTGTTACTATAGCACAAAAGTAGCCATAGAGAGTCTATAAATGAATGTGTGTGGCCATTTCCAATAAAATTGTCCATGGACATTGAACTGTGTGCATTTCATATTTCGTATAATTTTCATGTGGCACAAAATATTTTGATTTTGAAAAATATTTTAAAATGTAAAGACCATTCTTAGTTCATGGACCATACAAAAACAGATGTCAGGGTAGACTTGACTCTCAGGCAGTAGTCTGCCAATCCCTGATCAAGACCATTCCTGGTGTGATTGACTTTTTTAAGTCTGAGTATAGGCCTTTACTATTCTTATTAAATATCTTATTCATTGCAGTCTATCTTTTTAGCTTGCTCAGATCTCTTTGTGTGCTAATTGTGTCATCTAGCATATTAGCTGACATCCCAGCTTTGTGTCCTCTGCAACATTGATAAACATTTCTTCCATCCTTAATAAAAATGTTGACTGTGATAAGGATAGAGGTCTTCACAATTCATTCTGTTCCATTAATCATTATTCTTTGAGTATAACGATTCTGAGAAATAAATATCTACCTAAAGTACTGCCTATCACCCATCCATGTTTATTCAGCTAGTCCACAGGGTATCTTGAGATACCTGGTCTGAGGTTTGTTGAAATGTTGAGAAATATTTTTGATAGGTAGTAACTCTATGAAACAAAAAGAAATATTTAAGTTTGATATAGCTTTTGAATTAATGTTACTGTTGCTTTCCAATTTTGCTACTTTCTTGTTTAGATTTTCAAAGCCATGCTTTTAATACAATAAAATTTAGTAATTTTAGAATTTTGTTGAAAATTAACATCCAAGTACTTCAATCTTTATTTCCAGGAATTTACCAGATTTCTTGTCCTCAAACTAAGGGTTAACAATGTTCATGCAAACCAGTTCCCTGGTATCAATAGTATTAAAAGCTGTTATAAAATTGGCAAGAAAAAAGGAAAAATAAAAACATATTAGCATATATGCCTTTGACTAATCTTACCATGGTTTTTTAACAGTATCAATACTAGATTTTATCAATAGAATTACAATAGAAAGTGAACTTCATGCCAATAAACAAAAACTAGGAAGAAATAGATAATTTTGTCAGAATATAAATTTCAAAATTGACTCAAGAAGGTATAGAAAGCCTGAAAAGAACTGTTGAAATAATAGGAAATCTACACACAAACATTACTAGACTTATAGGATCCAATAACCTAGCAAACAGAAAAATAAGGGAAATTTTCTGACTTCTTTATGTTAGGGGTATAGTCTAAATTCCAAATCCAGACGTGGACTAAATAACAACAACAAAAACAACCATAGGCAAATTTCACTTAGAAATATATTTGTAAAATTTCTAAAAATACTAGGAAACTAAATCCAACTATGGATAAAAATACTAATATTATACCTTGGCCATGTAGATAGATTTTATGCTTCAAACTGGGGATGCCATAGCATTAGAAAATCTTGATTTATCACATTAGCAACATGTACAAACATCTATATGATCACTTTAGTAAATGTTAGAAGAGCATTTGATAAAATTCAGTGTTCATTTGTGTTTAAAAGAAAAAAAAAACTAAAAGAATTTCTATAACCCAACAAACAGTGTCTGACAGAAATCTTCAGTGAGCATCACATTTAATGGTGAAATGTTAGAAATATTCCTTGTATGGTAAAGAATAAGACTTTTAAAAAATAGGTTTTTTTTAAGATCCCATTTATATAATAATGGAAACCATAAGGTGTCTAAGAGTGAATCTTATAATAAAGATGAAGATATGTTTGTAGGAAACTATATAGTTTAAGGACTTAGAAGAAGGCTTAATGAAAAGATATTCCAGATCCATGTATTTGAAAACTCATTATCATAAACATGTCTCTTCTCTCCAAATTAGTCTATAATGGAATTGAATCCACAGCAGATTGAATTCAATCTATAATGGATGTAATCCACATCTCAAAAAAAAATTTAATATAATTTAATAAAACTGTTTGTAATAATGTATAAAGGATAGAACCAAAAAACATTTGGTTTTAAATAGGGGAAAATTTAAATAGGGGCATTTACCTGATGAGATACTATGATTTTATTCTATCTTATACTGTCCTTTTACTTTCTTATTTAGAGATTGTCTCTTGAAAAGAGTACTTACTTGTTTTTTTTCCTTCAGTCTGATAATACAGTATTTGATTTATTAACATTTAATGGAATAATCTGTGTATTTGTACTTAAATCTGTCTTCTAGTAATTTATTTTCAATTTGTCCCATCTTTTTTTCTTTTCTGCCTTTCAGATTTATCATATATTTTATGGTATTCCAACTTTTCTTCTCTGTTGACCTCCTTCCTATAACTCTTTATTTTTTTTAGTGGTTGCGTTATCCTAATTCTAGGATTATAACATGTATCCTCACCATATTACTCTACTTTGAATTAATAGCATATCACTTCATGTTCAACATTAGAACTTTGCAAAAGTACTTTACAAAAAATACAGCCTCCTTTGTCTTTCTCTTTAGTGTTATTATTGTTATCTATTACTTTCATCTGTTAAATTTCTACTGGTCCTTGATATTATTTTTACTTCAGTCAGTAGTCTTTTATTTTTTTGGCCCCACCACACAGCAGTGCAGAATCTTAATTACCCAACACACAGGGATCAAACCTGTGCCCCCTTGGGACTTCCCTGGCAGTCCAGTGGCTAAGACTGTGTGCTTTCAATGCAGGGCATGGCTTTGACTCCTGCTCAAGGAGCTGAGATCCCACATTCTGTGTCATACAGCCAAGAGATTATTTTTAAAAAGGAAAAAGAATGTTTGAAAAAAGCACTGCACCCCCTACAGTGGAAGCATGGAGTCTTAACCACTGGACCACCATGGAAGTCCCCTATTCAGTAGTCTTTTAGAAATTTTAATAATATTCTTTATGTTAAAAATAAATATATTTACCATCTTTAGTTCTCTTCATTCCTTCCCACAGATCCAGAATTCAACTAGGAATTATCAAGTACTTCATTTAATATTTTTTGTACTATGGGTCTGCGTGTGTCCAACTCTTTGCATTGATAACAAATATTTTCAGTTTTTGTCTTTATTTTGCTGTTACGTTTAGAGGATATTTTTATTGAACATAAAATTCTTTATTTTTTCATTTGGCACATCAAAGATGTCATTCCATTGTCTTTTGCCTTCCACTGGTAATGATGAGAAGTCAATTTTGATTCTTCTTGTTGTTTTGCTGCATATAAGATGTTTCTTGCTTGACTGCTTTTAATTTTTTCTCTTTCTTTAATTTTCAGCAGTCAACTAAGGTGTGCCTTGGTGGGATCTTCTTTGTATTTATCCAACTTATGGTTCACTGAACTTCCTGGATCTGTGGGTTTATGTCTTTCATAGATTTTGGATATTTTTCAGCCATATCACCTTAAATTATCTGTCTGTATTATCCTCTTTGTCCTCCTCTTCTGGGATTTTAATTACATGTATTGATATTTCCAACTAGTTTGATATTGTTTCACAGGTATGATGCTCTG
This sequence comes from Bubalus bubalis, assembly GCF_019923935.1. Taxonomy (NCBI): domain Eukaryota; kingdom Metazoa; phylum Chordata; class Mammalia; order Artiodactyla; family Bovidae; genus Bubalus; species Bubalus bubalis. Next base: position 91,941,370 of record NC_059162.1, read on the forward strand.
TTTTGTTTTCAATTTTCCCCTACTCTATTTCATATTGGATTATTTCTATTGACATATCTTTTAAAGTTCACTGACCTTTTCTTGTGTCTAATATGATATTAAATCCATCAAGTGAATTCTTTATTTCAGATACGGTATTTTTTCAGTTCTGGAATTTCCATTGTGTTTCTTTTAATAGTTTACATTTCTCTGCTAATTCCCTTTCTTTTCACCCATTTTGTCCATCTTATCAGTGAATTCGCTAGTTGATTTATAATTCCAGCACCTGGGTCATCTGTAGATCTACTTCAAATGACTTTTTTTTGTGCTAAGTTTTTGTTTTTTAGAAAAGGTTTTATTTTTTAATTTTTATTGAAGTATAGTTGATTTACAAAATTATTTTAATCTCAGGTGGATAGCATAGTGGTTCAGTATTTTTATAGATTATAAGTTATAACATAACCTGATTAAAAGTTATTAAAAAATAATGGCTATAATTCCCTGTGCTATTCAAGTGACTGTGTGTGTTTGACACTGTGCTTAAGAACAACAGATACTGAAGCAGGTGGGTTTTTTCCCAGAAAGAACACAACATTTTCTGTGTCTAATAGGGTGAGAGATCACTTCAGTCCAACTAAGGGTTATACTAGGATTGGATCAAGTTGTAGTTTTACTTTAATAGTTTCATCTTAGCTCTGATTTCACATATTTGAGAGTGAGATCAGTTCCTTCCTTCATCAGAGCTTAATCCAAGTACCCAAGACCATAGCAACCTTTTTTTGCTTTTTAGCTCACACCTAGTTTCCTGTGAAACTCCACTTAGGGGTTGACTTCCTTGATCTTATTTGGAGTTGAGCTGGGTGGGGACTGGGATACTCAGTTGCACTTCAACTCTGCTACACATAACAACATGGGTGAATCTCAGACACATTATGGTGAGGAAAGAAGCCAGATATAAGTGAGTACCAACTGTATGGTTCCATTTACCTGAAGTTAAGGCAAAATTTATTGTGTTAGAAATAAGGACCATGCTACCTTTGGGAAGGAGAAAGGGGTAGTGACGAGGAGGGGGCATCACAAGGGCCTGGCTCAAGGGCTGGTGACACTCTGCTCCTTTATCTGGGTGGTGGTTAACTGGGTGTGTTCACCTTGGACCGTATACTTATGATTTGTGTTCTTTTCTGTATGTATGTTGTAGTTCAAAAACAAAGGTGTGTATGATGGAGGAGCAGCTTTTGCACACACACACACACACACAAAAGTTAAAAAGAAAAATCAAGCTATAGTATAGAAAATATTTGCAATGCTATAACAAAGTATTTGTATCCAGGCTTTTTTTTTTTTTTAATTTTCTACAAATCAAAAAGAAAAGGGCAGAAGGAAAAATAGAAATCCAATAGAAAATGAGCAAAAGATAAGAAAAAGCAAATAAGAGGCCTGAGTGGCCCGTGAACATGAAAAGGTATTCAACCTCATTAGTAATCATGGAAATTCAAGTTAAAATCGTATTGAGATACCATTTCACACCAAAGAGATTGACCAAAACTGTGTGACAATACCAAGTTGGTGAGAATATGAGGGAGCAGAAACTTTCATATACTACAAATAATACTGTATTAGATTTAGAGATCAAATCATCAATTATTGACTTGGAGATATACCAATTCTAAATTTCTACAATTTTACTTCTACAAAGAAAAATATGGTTTATTATAAAGATTTTCTCCCAGATGTGCCTATGGATACATGCACAAAGATATGCATTACAAATTTGTTTATAATAGCAAAGAATTGGAAACAGACCTAAATAACCATCATTAGAGAAATGGAGAAATGTCTTATAGCAGTTAAAATGAATAAAGTAAATTTACATCTTGAAGACATAATATTGAATGAACAAAGCAAGTAGCAAGTATACACCATGAAAGCATCTAAATTTTAAAAGAATAGTCCATACTGAGGTATGCTCAGTTGCTCAGCCATGTCTCACTCTTTTGACCCCAGTACTGAAGTCCACCAGGCTTCTCTGTCCATGGAATTTTCCAGGCAAGAGTACTGGAGTGGGTTGCCATTTCCTCCTCCAGGGGATCTTCTTGACCATATATGGTAAAAGTATAAAAATAATAGTCAGGGACTTCCTTGGCGATCCAGTGGTTAAGACTCCACACTTCATGTTAAATTAAGATCCTGCGTGCCACACAGCATGGCCAATAAATAAATAAAAATATAGTCAGGGAGAATATTCCCCAATTTCAGAATAGCTATTACCACTGGGCAAGGAAAGGAATAAGGACAAAAAAAGTACATATGGCAAAACGTTAACATTTATTAAATCTGGGAAGTTGGTATATAGTTATTTAATATATGTAATACTGTACCCTCTTGTTTATTTGAAATAGTTTTTTTTTTTTTTTAATTAGACACTTGGGCCAGCATATGAAGTGTATTGGAAGCCTTTCTCTCTTTTCCAAACACTATTCATCTTTTTAATTCTTTACAGATACAGCTTTCGTTGTCAGTTTGCATCTGTATATTGCTTCGTGCCCTATCACCAGCAGATCAAGTAGGAAGGTGAGTTTTGATGTAATCTCCTCTGGTCTTCTTTCTGTCTTACCCTCCAGGGTTCATGGAAGAGCTCAACAATATCTTTTCAATATGCTTTTTTATCAAACTTCAAATATTACTCTCCAACAGAAATGTCTAAGTTCATGAACCAAGTGACTGATTTAGAATTTAATAATAAGTGAAAAGTTGCCTTCTCTCTTATTTCACATTTCTGCTAAAAAAAAAGAGAGGTATTTTTTAAGATTTAAATAATGTTGCTTACTACTTCAGTTGATAAGTGTATGGATAAATAGGTACAAAGTCTATTTTTATGCTCTGCATTTTTTAAATTTCAGAAATATAACAATACAAATACTTTTTAAAAACTTAACTTACCAAGTCATGTTATTCTAGCTTATTAACTGTTTCAAGATATTTATTGAGGATTTTTAATTTTAGAAGCAGAAAAATTATGTCAGTGTCAGGGACTTGTTTTGTGGAGTAGAGTATTGGAAATACTCATATCTTACAGATTATCCCTGGGAGAAGTCAGAAGTTTACTTACATAAACAAACATGCTGGAGTCCCTCCCACTGGTTGAATAACTTGGTTGTTAAGCTGTGTGCTAGGCAACAGACTTTCTGTCTCTTCCTTTTCTCAGATGAAGTTCAGAGAGGAAAAAAGTTGTTTTTGTTGTTATCGTTTTGTTACTGTTTTCCTTGCAGATTAAACACTTTAAGATGAGAAAAGTTGATCTTTGTTTGAGCTCTGAAGGGACTGAAGTTATTTTAGCTACATCAAGTGATGAAAAACACCCACCTGAAAATATGATTGATGGGTAAGAGTTACTCTTTTTTCTTCCTTAAAGCCTTAACATTAGCTCAGTGAACCCTATGAGTACTGAGATTACGTATTTTACAACAACTAGCACTGTTAAGCATAGTTTAATAAATGTTTGGTGAACTGAATTACTTGATTACGCACTTTAATACCATCCTGGAGCTAATTCAGTTGCGTATATTTAGGTTTTTTTTTACTATTTTCTTGATAATTCCTAAACTGAACTTTTTCTGAAAATAGTTATTTAAAATGTGGTCTCTCAAGGCAAAACTTCAAACAAGAGCTACCTCATTTTTTGGAAGTATACATTTTAATATCTGGTTTTATTCCGAATTTTTATTGGTAAATAGGAATGTAAACATTACAGCTTCCTACCTACTGCCTGTTTTCTTTCTAGTCTAAGCAATTTTTGCTGAACTGAACACTTCACTTCTTGCTATCCACCTGCATTTTTCAGTTCTTAGCTTCTCGATATCATTCCAGTTATCACTCTTCACTGTGCTAGAGCTTATTCTAGATAGAGACATACATCATTCTCAGACTTTTAAGTTCTAAGAAAAAAGTAAATGGTTAATGGAAGAACTCCTTTGAAAAATAAAAAACTGAGGTATATAGGACTTCCCTCAAGGTCCAATAGTTATTACTCCTCGCTTCCCTATAGGGGCCAAGAGTTTGATCCCTAGTTGGGGAACTAAGACCCCACATGTCACATGGTGCAGCAAAAAACACAAATTTTTAATTTTAATTGAGGTATAAATGATTTACAGTATCATGTAAGTTCAGGTGTACAGTGTAGTGATTCACAATTTTAAAGGTTATATTCATGTATAGTTATTATAAAATATTGGCTATAATTGCCATGTTACACAATATATCCTTCAGTTCAGTTCAGTTCAGTCGCTCAGTTGTGTCCGACTCTTTGCAACCCCATGAACCACAGCACGCCAGGCCTCCCTGTCCATCACCAACTCCCGGAGGCCACCCAAATCCATGTCCATCGAGTCGATGATGGCATCCAAATATCTCATCCTCTGTCGTCCCCTTCTCCTCCTGCCCTCAATCTTTCCCAGCATCAGGGTCTTTTCCAATAAGTCAGCTCTTCACATCAGGTGGCCAAAGTATTGGAGTTTCAGCCTCAACATCAGTCCTTCCAATGAACACCCAGGACTGGTCTCCTTTAGGATGGACTGGTTGGATTTTCTTGTGGTCCAAGGGACTCTCAAGAGTCTTCTCCAACACCACAGTTCAAAAGCATCAATTCTTCGGCGCTCAGCTTTCTTTGGAGCTTATTTATTTTATTCATAGTAGTTTGTACCTTTTAGTCCCTACCCTATCTTGCCCCTCCCCATTTCCCTCTCCCCACCAATTTGTTCTCTATCTGTAAGTCTCTTTCTTTTTTGTTATATTCACTAGTTTGTTTTATTGTTTAGATTCCACATGTAAGAGGTTCACAATATTTGTCTTTCTCTGTCTAACTTATTTCACTAAGCAAATAACCTCTAAGTCCATCCAGGAAGAACTCCTCTTTTAATAGTTCTGGCTACTTTATTACCCTCTTGAGTTCTCTTTCTTGGTATTTATACAGTGATCTGAGTTTGACTCATAGAATCATATAATTTTAGAGCTGGAAGATATCTTATCTAAACCTTTCATTTAGACTTGTGGTAAGAGAGGTCTAGAGGAGAAGGCAATGGCACCCCACTCCAGTACTCTTGCCTGGAAAATCCCATGGATGGAGGAGCCTGGTGGACTGCAGTCCATGGGGTCACTAAGAATTAGACACGACTGAGCGACTTCACTTTCACTTTTCACTTTCATGCATTGGAGAAGGAAATGGCAACCCACTCCAGTGTTCTTGCCTGGAGAATCCCAGGGACAGGGGAGCCTGGTGGGCTGCCGTCTATGGGGGTCACACAGAGTCAGACATGACTGAAGTGACTTAGCAGCAGCAAGAGAGGTCTAGAGAGGTCAGGTACTAGTTCTAACTATTGAAAGCAGAGCCAGTTGTAACATGGGTCTTGTGGCTGTTCATGTTCTATTGTGAAGTCCATGTATCTGGATAAAATTCTAGTAAATGGACCTGTTCTTTAAGCCCAGTTGTTATCTCCTCTCTGACATCTGTCCCTTCCTTCAGGTAGGCTGCTTTACCTTTTTGGAGGAGCCTGGTGGGCTGCAGTCCATGGGGTCGCTAAGAGTCAGACTCGACTGAGCGACTTCACTTTCACTTTTCACTTTCATGCATTGGAGAAGGAAATGGCAACCCACTTCAGTGTTCTTGCCTGGAGAATCCCAGGGACAGGGGAGCCTGGTGGGCTGCTGTCTATGGGGCAGCACAGAGTTGGACACGACTGAAGCGATTTAGCAGCAGCAGCAGCTTGTGAATTAGATCATCAAAGATTAGTCATACATACAGTCACACGTACTTACATACATGCATCTGTTAATGTACATTTGCATAGAGCTTTATAGTCTCATAGATGTTATGCTATTTGACCCTCACAGTAAGCTTGGGGAATAAGAGGCCAAAAAAAAAATCTTTTTTTCAACCTCATTATAAAGATAACAAAAAAGATGACTAGAGGTAAAATGATTTTCTCCAAATCGCACAAATAAGCAAGTGGCAGAATCAAAACTAACACTCATGTCTTCTAACTCCCAATTTCTCAGACTTAAGGTTTGAATAAAAAACTTAATATACTTGCCTCTTAATCCATAATTTTTTACTTCCTGAAATTCAGGTAATAGTTATTTAACCCCACTCTGCCTTAGAAAAAAGATATAAATGTGGAAACTGCTATGAGGGTCACAGACCTATAGAAATTTACCTTAAGTTGTTTGCCAGAAATGGCAGTCTTCCTAAAAATACTTGTTGTCTTTGACTGGAGATAAATCACATTTCCAAGGTAATATTAATTTACCTTACACTTTTTTGTGACCTTTCTTTCTCAGGAGTATGTCTGTAGATCATTTAGATTGGCTGTTACACATAATGGATAATATATAGTATAGCTTTATCAGTCCATGCTAATGAATAAGTATGTAATATTTTTAGATTAGACAAAACTCGTTAGTATAGCAGAGTTTTCCCGAGAGAACTCACTGGTCATAGCAAACATGCTTTTTCAACAACACAAGAGTTGATTCTATGTATGGACATCACCAGATGGTCAATACCGAAATCAGATTGATTGCATTCTTTGCAGCCTAAGATGGAGAAGCTCTATACAGTCAGCAAAAACAAGACTGGGAGCTGACTGTGGCTCAGATCATGAACTCCTTATTGCCAAATTCAGACTTAAATTGAAGAAAGTAGGGAAAACCACTAGACCTAAATTTAGGTATGACCTAAATCAAATCCCTTAGGATTATACAGTGGAAGTGACAAACAGATTCAAGGGATTAGATCTGATAGACAGAGGGCCTGAAGAACTGTAGACAGAGGTTCATGGCATTGTACAGGAAGCAGTGATCAAGACCATCCCCATGGAAAAGAAATGCAAAAAGGCAAAACGGTTATCTGGGGAGACCTTACAAATAACTGAGAAAAGAAGAGAAGCTAAAGGCAAAGGAGAAAAGGAAAGATATACCCATCTGAATGCAGAGTGCCAAAGAATAGCAAAGAGATAAAAAAATCCTTCCTCAGTGATCAATGCAAAGAAATAGAGGAAAACAATAGAATGGGAAATACTAGAGAATCTTCAAGAAAATTAGAGATACCAAAGGAACATTTCATGCAAAGATGGGTACAGTAAAGGACAGAAATGGTATGGACCTAACAGAAGCAGAAGATATTAAGAAGAGGTGGCAAGAATACGCAGAAGAACTATACAAAAAATATCTTCACAACCCAGATAACCATGACGTTCTGATCACTCACCTAGAGCCAGACATCCTGGAGTCTGAAGTCAAGTGCGCCTTAGGAAGCATCACTATTAACAAAGCTAGTGGAGGTGATAGAATTCCAACTGAGCTATTTCAAGTCCTAAAAGATGATGCTGTTAAAGTGCTGCACTCAGTATGCCAGCAAATTTGAAAAACTCAGCAGTGGCACAGGGATGGAACAGGTCAGTTCTCACTCCAATCCCAAAGAAAGGCAATGCCAAAGAATGTTCAAACTACTGCACAATTGCACTTATCTGACACACTAGCAAAGTAACGCTCAAAATTCTCCAAGCCAGGCTTCAACAGTACGTGAACCAAGAATTTCCAGATGTTCAAACTGCATTTAGAAAAAGCAGAGGAACCAGAGATCAAATTGCCAACATCCGCTGGATCATCGAAAAAGCAAGAGAGTTCCAGAAAAACATCTACTTCTGCTGTATTTACTACACCAAGGCCTTTGACTGAGTGGATCACAACAAACTGTGGAAAATTCTTCAAGAGATGGGAATACCAGACCACATTACCTGCCTCCTGAGAAGTCTGTATGCAGATCAAGAAGCAACAGTTAGAACTGGACCTGGAACAACAGACTGGTTCCAAATTGGGAAAGGAGCACGTCAAGGCTATATATTGTCACCCTGCTTATTTAACTTATATGCAGAGTACATCATGCGAAATGCCAGGCTGCAAGAAGCACAAGATAGCCAGGAGAGATATCAATAACCTTAGATATGCAGATGACACCATCCTTATGGCAGAAAGTGAAGAAGAACTAAAGAGCCTCTTAATGAAAGTGAAAGAGGAGAGTGAAGAAGTTGGCTTAAAACTCAACATTTAAAAAACTAAGATCATGGCATCCAGTCCCATGACTTCATGGCAAATAGATGGGAAAACAGTGACAGACTTTATTTTCCTGGGCTCCAGAATCACTGCAGATTGTGACTGCAGCCATGAAATTAAAAGATACTTGCTCCTTAGAAGAAAAGCTATGACAAACCTAGATAGCATATTAAAAAGCAGAGACATTACTTGGCTGACAAAGGTCTGTCTAGTCAAAGCTCTTGTTTTTCTAGTAGTTAGGTATGAATGTGAAAGTTGGACTATAAAGAAAACTGAGCACGGGAGATTTGATGCTTTTGAACTGTGGTGTTGGAGAAGACTCTTGAGAGTCCCTTGGACTGCAAGGAGATCCAACTAGTCCCTCCTAAAGGAAATCAACCCTGAATATTCATTGGAAGGACTGATGTTGAAGCTGAAACTCCCAATACTTTGGCCACCTGATGCGAAGAGCTGACTCATTTAAAAAGACCCTGATGCTGGGAAAGACTGAAGGCAGGAGGAGAAGGGGACGACAGAGGATGAGATGGTTGGATGGCATCACTGACCCTATGGACATGAGTTTGAGCAAGCTGTAGGTCTTGGTGATGGACATGAAAGCCTGGCATGCTGCAGTCCATGGGGTCACAAAGAGTCGGACATGACTGAGCAACTGAACTAAACTGATAGAAAACTATATGGAATAAAGTACTTACTGACCTGATATCTGAACAGAGCATATCAGAGACTTAATTCATATCCATTTCCAACAAATACAGGTAGACTTTATATGGTAGATAGTAAAACTTATTATCTGCTCATAAGTTGATTTATCTAAATGGGAGTAACCATAGAGTTATTTGGAGAAAACAATACTATAAATTTGCCCCTAATGGACAGTGTCCCCGATTCTTAATTTCCCCAGAAATAGTTTTTAAAAGTGATTATATTTCTACTTCCTCTGGACTCTTTTTTTGACCCTTGGTATTTAATATGTCAATGAAACGGAGAAAAATTCTACACAAGAAACAAATGAGTTAAGAAAAAGTAGGAGAGAGAATTGAATCTTTTGGCATAATGTGGAAGAATGGTAGATTTGCAGTTAAAATTCCTGAGCAAGTGAACTGTGTGTGTTACTTTGGACTAAGAACACTTACCCTGACTCAGAATTGTGAAAAAAATTCCATGACTTTTTTCTTATTATCACATAGAGATAATAGATGTTGAATAGTCAATAGCCATAAGGCCTTATTTTAAAGGAAACTACTATTTTAAAGACATCATTATACTTAATTATGGTGATTCAGTTATATATTATTTTAAAATCCAAGTGCATCTCAGTTTATCTTTGGTATTATTATATTGATCATGTTCATTAAAAGCACCCAAGAGAAAGCATAGGGCAAGTAAAAATTATTTAATTTACTTAAATGAATAAAATTTTAAACCATTTAAATGTAAATAAAAATAAATTGTAAAATATTAAACATAGTATAAAAAAATAAAGAACTGTGAGTTAGGAGACCCCCGATTCTATTCTTTTCTTTTTTGTAATAGCTTTATTGACATATTATTCTCATACCATAAAATTCACCCATTAGGATATACAATTCAATGGCTTCCAACATATTCAGAATTATGCAGCCATCTGCACAATCCATTTTAGACCATTTCAGCATCCCAAAAGAAAACCTCATACCCCTTCACAACCACCCCCTCTCCCGACCGGCCCTAGGCAACCACTAGTCTACTTTTGTCCCTATAGACTTGCTTATACAGACATTTCCTGTCAATGGAATAATTCATATGTGGTCTTTGGATTCACAGTCAAGGTGTTGGAGATTTTTAACACCTTTCAGGAATGAAAGAGCAGCTAGACCAAAAAATTAGTAAAAATTAAATGATCTACATAACATTATTGATTACCTTGACTTTTGCATTTATAGAACATTATAATCAGCAATGATACATATTATTGAACATTCACTAAAATGAACCGAGCCATTGAATAAATCTTGATAAATTTCAAAAGACTGAAATCTTAAAGAATATATTCTCCCCCAAAATGGTAGTTATGTGAGGTGATGTACGTGTTAACTAACTTTATTGGGTAATCATTTTGCAGTATATGTGTTATATCAAGTCATAGTGTTTGTTCGGGCTCCCCTTGTGGTTCAGCTGGTAAAGAATCCGCCTGTAATGCAGGAGACCTGGGTTCAATCCCAGGCCTGGGAAGATCCCCTGAAGAAGGGATAGGCTACCCACCCCGGTATTCTGGCCTAGAGAATTCCATGGACTGTGTAGTCCATGGGGTTGCAAAGAGTCGGACATGACTTAGTGACGTTCACACACAGTGTTTGTACACCTTAAAGTTACATAATGTTACATGTCAATTATATCTCAGTTAAGCTGGGAAGGAAAAGAATATGTTCTCTGACCATTATGTAATTAAATTAGAAATAAATAACAGAAAGGCATCTGGATACACCCAAAACTTAGAAATTAAACATGGTACTTCAAAATAACCAATGGGTCAAAGAAGAAATCACAAGGGATATTAGAAAATACTATAACTGAATGATAATGAAAAATGTATATATAGCCACATTTGTGGGATGTAGTTAAGTCAATGCATTAAAGGAAGGTAATAGCATAAATACTTAAAATGGAGAATATTTTAAAAACCAATAAGTTCTACCTTAGGAAGCTAGGTAACAAAGAGCAAATTATACCAAAAGAAAGTAGAAGACAAAAATAACAAAGATAAGAGCAGAAATCAATGAAATAGAAAATAGACAACTAGAAAAAATTACCAAAACCAGAAGTTCATTATGTGAAAAAATTAATAAAAGGTATAAGCCTCTAGCAAGACTGACTAAAATAGAAAGAAAAAAAGGAAATTACCAGTATCAGAATTGAAACAATCATTAAAGATTCTAAAAGAATAGTAAGTCAATATAAAGAACAAATTTAGGCTAATAAAGTTAACAACTTAGATGAAATGGACAGATTCTTTGAAAAACTCCAGCTATAAAAATGATATAAGATGAAACTTAGAAATCTGAATAGCTTATATCAATTATATAAATTAAATTATATAAAGTATTTAGAGAGAAAATAGTACCAATATTCCATAAATTCTTTCAAAAACAGAGGAGGGAAACATTTTCAAAACTGTTTTATGAGAACAATTATAACCTTGATCCCAAAACCTTACAAAGACATGACAAGAAAGGACAATTAAAAAACAATATCCTTTATAAACTTAGATATAAAACCATTATAAATTGAATTCAGCAAATGGAGTTTGTCATAAGAATGCAAGATTGGCTTATTCACCATATTATCACAGGAGTACAGATTGAGTGTAATTTACTGTATTGCCAGAGCAAGAGAGAAGAAAATCATATGGTCACTCCAGAAAATCATTAGAATTCAGCATCCAAACATGATAACAATTCTCAAAAAATTAAAAAGGGAACTTTCTCAGTCTGATAAAGGCATCTACTAAAAATTTTCAACTTAATGGTGAAATAGTAAGTGCTTTCCTAATAAAACAAATAAGTGTATATAACAAAACAGAAATAGACTCACAGATATAGAAAACAAACTAGTGGATTTAAGTGGAGAGAGGGAAGCAGGGAAGGGCATGATAGGGTTATGAGATTAAGAGATACAAACTACTACATATAAAATAGATAAGCAATGAGAATATTTTGTATAGCACAGGAAACATAACCATTATTTTGTAATAACCTAACATGGAGTATAATCTATAAAAATATTGAATCGCTATGCTGTATACCAGAAACTAATATAATACTATAAATCAACTGTATTCAATATCAAAAAATGCTTCCTCCCTAAGACTGGAAACAAATCAAGGATGTTCTCACCATTTCTATTCAGTATTGTCCTGGAAGTCTTGGCCAATGCAGTAAGGCAAGAAAAGACATAGAAATCATAAAGACTGAAAAGAAAGCAAAATTGTTTTTGTTCAATACAGTATGATATTACTTATATGTGGAATCTAAAAACTTAGTGGACTAGTGAATATAACAGAAAGAGAAGCAGACTCACAGATACAGAGAACAAACTAGTGTTTACCAGTAGGGAGAGGAGAGAGGGGCAAATTATTGGATATAAAATAAGCTCGAGGATATATTGTACAACATGGGTAATATAGCCAATATTTTGTAATAACTGTAAATGGAAAGTAGTCTTTAAAATTAAATAAAATGTTAAAAGAAAATTAGTAGGTATATTATAATGAGGATAATGATCAAAATACACCCTTATAGTATTTCCCCAAAGAGTGTTCCTATTCTTAGTCCAGGTTCGATGCACGATACTGGATGCTTGGGATACTGGATGCTTGGGGCTGGTGCACTGGGATGACCCAGAGGGATGGTATGGGGAGGGAGGAGGGAGGAGGGTTCAGGATGGGGAACATATGTATACCCGTGGCGGATTCATTTTGATATTTGGCAAAACCAATACAATATTGTAAAGTTTAAAAATAAAATAAAATTAAAAAAAAAAAACAACAAAAAAAGCAGAGTAAGAACAGCATAAAAAAAAAAAGTGTTCCTATTCTTGATGGCAACAAGGAAAATAAGTTTTGGAATGAGCCCTCTTTACATGTATAACAAAGTAGTCTTATTAACTATTCATAATATTTATTTGCGGAGAAGGCAATGGCACCCCACTCCAGTACTCTTGCCTGGAAAATCCCACGGATAGAGGAGCCTGGAAGGCTGCAGTCCATGGGGTCGCTAAGAGTCGGACACGACTGAGCGACTTCACTTTCACTTTTCACTTTCATGCATTGGAGAAGGAAATGGCAACCCACTCCAGTGTTCTTGCCTGGAGAATCCCAGGGACAGGGGAGCCTGGTGGGCTGCCTTCTATGGGGTCACACAGAGTCGGACACGACTGAGGTGACTTAGCAATAGCAATATTTATTTGAGTTTCAGTTTCTCCAGCGGGGTGTGTGTGTGTTTATAAAACAGGAGCTGTTGACTACTTAAAAAAAAAATTGTTCACATATTATATGAATCTACATAACCCTAAGGAATCTACAAATATCTGCTAGAGCTAATATGTGGATTTAGCCAAGTCAATACACAAAAATCAATTGTATTACCATATACTAGCAGGAAACATTTAGACAGTGAAATTTTTTAAAATTCCATTTATATTAGCAGTTAAATAGACATGAAATAGGAATAAATTTAATAAGACACTCAAGACCTTTACACTCAAAACTATAAAACATTGCTGAGAGAAATTAAAGAACTAAATTAAAAGATACACTACATTCATGATTGGAAAACTCAATATTGTTACAATGGCAGTTTCTCCATAAAACGACTGTTGTTCTTGTAGTAATGTATATGGAAATGCAAACTAATCTTGAAAAAATAATCTTGCAACATCTTATAAAAGAAGAAAGTTGCAGCCCTGAAATTACCTGATTTCAAAATAAATACATAGTAATCAAAATAGCATGGCATTTTAGTAAAGATAGATCTATATAGATCATAACAACAGACTAGAGGGCCCAGAATAAATCCATGCATGTAAAGTCAATTAATTTTCAACAAAAGGCTAAGGATATAGAAATAGATCAGTGGAATAAAATGAAGGGGCAGAAATACAAACACCTATAACTAGTCCTTTAATTTTAGAATAAGACACTAAAGTAATTTAATAGGAAAAAGAGTCTTTTAACGTGGTGCTGGAACAACTGAATAAACATGTGGATAAAAATAAACCTCAACCCCTACCTCATACTAAACACAAAAATTAATTCTATATGGATCATAGAACTATATTCAAAGCTAAAATGTTTAATCTTATAAAAGAAAACATAAAGTATTTTTGTGACAATGAAGTAGGCAAAGATTTCTTAATGAAGACACAAAAATTATAAGCATAAAAGGGTAATGAAACTGTACTTCACCAAAAGTAAGATTACTACTCATTGAAAAACGCAAATAAGAAAATAAAAAGGCAAACTGAAGCCTGGGAGAAAATGCTCACAATACATATGTCTGACAAAGGACTCCTACAAATATGTGGTAAAAGTGGAAAGAACATTTAAGTTTTAAGTTTATTTATTTTTAATTGAAGGATAATTGCTTTACAATATTGTGTTGATTTCTGCCATACATCAACATGAATCAACCATAGGTGTACATATTTCCCCTCCTTGTTGAATCTTTCTCCCACCTCCCACCCCATCCCAGCCCTCTAGGTTGTCACCAGTTAGAGCTCCTTGAGTCATCCAGCAAATTTCCACTGGCTATCTATTTTACATATCATAGTGTTTATCTTTCCATGCTGCTGCTTCTTGTTCAGTCGCTCAGTCACATCTGACTCTTTGCGCCGACATGGACTACAGCACGCCAGGCTTCCCTGTCTTTCACCATTACCTGGAGTTTGCTCATATTGATGTCCATTGAGTAGGTGATGCCATCTAACCATCTCATTATCTGTCATCCCCTTCTCCTCCTGCTTTCAATCTTTCCCAGCATCAGGGTCTTTTCCAGTGAGTTGGCTCTTTGCATCAGGTGACCAAAGTATTGAAGCTTCAGCTTCAGCATCAATCTTCCAATGAATATTCAGGATTGATTTCCTTTAGGATTGACTGGATTGATCTCCTTGCTGTCCAGGGGACTCTCAAGAGTCTTCTCCAGCACCACAGTTCAAAGGCATCAATTCTTTGGTGCTCAGCCTTTTTTTATTGTCTAGCCCTCTACTCTGTCCATTTGTCCCACCCTCTAAAGTGAAAAGAACTTTTTAAAAAAAATGAGAAAATATTTAGTAGACACTTCACAAAAGAAACTATATGAATGACCAGAAAGCAGATGAAAACGGGCTTAGCATCATTTGTCATCAGGAAAATGCAAATTAATACCATAGTCAGACACCATTTCACATCCACTAGAATAGCTAAGAAGCCTGACAACAGAATGTTGGCAAGAATGTGGAACAACTAGAATTCCCTTACATTTCTGTTAGGAATGTAAAATGGCACAGCCACTTTGGAACTCTGACATTTTCTTATAAAATTAAATATCAGTTCAGTTCAGTCACTCAGTCGTGTCCGACTCTTTGCGACCCCATGAATTGCAGCACTCCAGGCCTCCCTGTCCATCACCAACTCCTGGAGTTCACTCAAACTCACGTCCATCGAGTTGGTGATGCCATCCAGCCATCTCATCCTCTGTCGTCCCCTTCTCCTCCTACGCCCAATCCCTCCCACCATCAGGGTCTTTTCCAATGAGTCAATTCTTCGCATGAGGCGGCCAAAGTATTGGAGTTTCTGCTTCAGCATCAGTCCTTCCAATGAATACTCAGGACTGATCTCCTTTAGGATGGACTGGTTGGATCTTCTTGCAGTCCAAGGGACTCTCAAGAGTCTTCTCCAACACCACAGTTCAAAAGCATCAATTCTTCGGCACTCAGCTTTCTTCACAGTCCAACCCTCATATCCATACCTGACCACTGAAAAAACCATAGCCTTGACTAGATGGACCTTTGTTGGCAAAGTAATGTCTCTGCTTTTGAATATGCTATCTAGGTTGGTCATAACTTTCCTTCCAAGGAGTAAGCGTCTTTTAATTTCATGGCTGCAATCACCATCTGCAGTGATTTTGGAGCCCCCAAAAATAAAGTCTGACACTGTTTCCACTGTTTCCCCATCTATTTGCCATGAAGTGATGGGACCAGATGCTATGATCTTAGTTTTCTGAATGTTGAGCTTTAAGCCAACTTTTTCACTCTCCACTTTCACTTCTATCAAGAGGCTTTTTAGTTCGTCTTCACTTTCTGCCATAAGGGTGGTGTCATCTGCATATCTGAGGTGATTGATATTTCTCCCGGCAATCTTGATTCCAGCTTGTGCTTCTTCCAGCCCAGCGTTTCTCATATTGTACTCTCCATATAAGTTAAATAAGCAGGGTGACAATACATAGCGTTGACGTACTCCTTTTCCTATTTGGAACAAGTCTGTTGTTCCATGTCCAGTATGACTCAGCAATTCCACTCCTAGTAATTATCCAAGAGAAATGAAAACATTTCCACAAAAACACCTGTACAAGAATGTTTATAGAAGTTTTATTCATAATGGTAAAAAACTGAAAACAATTCAAGTATTCAACAAAAGTATCAAGCAAGGGACTTTCCTGGTGGTCCAGTGGTTAAGAATCCACCTTACAATGCAGGGGACACTGGTTCAATCCCTGGTCCAGGAAGAACCCATATGCCATGGGGCAACTAAGCCCATGCACCACAACAACTGAGCCTGCATTCTGGAGCCTGCAAGCCACAACTGCTGAGGCCCACACACCCTGGAGCCCATGATCTGCAACAAGAAAAGCCACTGCAATGAGAAACCCATACAGTGCAACTAGAGAAGGCCCCTGCCCAGCAACAAAGACTCAGCCAAAAATAAATAAATAAATAAATATATATTTTTAAATCAAACAAAAATGTATAAACAAATTATGGCATAGTCTGTGGTAATAAGACTCAGAGCAGTGGTTGCCTAAGGGAGGTAGGGATTGTCTGGAGAGAAAGAGAAAGGATATGTCTAGCATAATGGAAGTGTTCTTTATCTTGATTAGGCTATTATTTACCTTGATGTATTGGTTACATAACCATATACATTTATCAAAATGCATTGAATTGTACATTTAAGAGAAATTTCACTGTAGGTAAATTTTACCTCAAAAAAAGAAAAAACCTTATATAATTAAAGAAATGATTATTTATATAGTCAATAATATAAGTGTGTATGTATGTGTGTATAATTTTTTATATTATATAACTAACACTTGAGTGCATGTTTTAATTTTTTTTTCAATAAGCGTCTGTTGTGTATTTACTGTTGGTCAGCCATTGTGATAGTTGCTGGGGATGTAAAGGTAAGAGAAAGTAACTGGACTTAAAGAAGGCATGGCTGGAGTAATAAAAATACGTGAAAAAAGTGCTAATATAAATTGGATGCTATTTATGAGGTGAGTGCAAAGGAGGGAGAAAGTGATTGTGATTTGGTGGGCTTGGAGAGATGTGACCAAAAAGTGAATAAACCTTTGCAAGGGAAGAAGGGCTTCCACAGAGACATGAGTCTGCATGATGTGTTTGCAGAATTTTAATCGGTCCAATGTGACTACAGTAATGAGAGATGATATCATGATGGGGGACAGTATACTTAATGATGGGACCAGATTGTACAGGATCATTAAGTGCCATACTAAGGAGTTTAGATTTATAGGCAATAAGGGATCACTGTAAGATTTTAGACAACAGTGACATCAATTCCATGTTTTAAAGAATATATCTGGTGGTTTCAAAGAATTGTTAAAGTTGGGGAGAGATTAGAGGCAGAATAAACAGGAAGGGATTGTAAGAATCCAATGGTGGTTTATTTTTTTTAGTACTTATTCACTAGGATTTGTGATTAAGCATTTCTAAGCATTTAGCTGTTCTTTTCTCTTTTTCTTTAAAATTAACAATAGAAATCCAGAAACTTTTTGGACCACCACAGGAATGTTTCCCCAAGAGTTCATTATATGTTTTCACAAACATGTGAGGATTGAAAAGCTTGTAATCCAGAGTTACTTTGGTAAGCATGATATTTTCATTTCATTTCATTAATTTTCATCTTTCAGTTTTTCCATAGGCAGAATGCACATACGTAAACTTTTGGCAAAACACTGATTTTTTTTACAGCATGGAATCAAGTTTTATTGCTGGGGTGATGGGTGGAGAGTACGGGTTAACTGTCTTGAGCACAGTTAGCTTCTCTGAAACTGCGAATTTGAAACCCTTCCAAAGTACGTAATAATTTCCATGCAGTTTACTACGTGAAAGCCTTTGGCAAAAGACCCTGTGATGAATTTAAGAAGCCAACTTGCCAGGACGCTAGGTTTCTTCACATCTTTATTCCAGATTTTTTTGGCTAGGGGTTCTCTGTCAAATTCTTTCTGAAAATCTGACAACCCTGATTATTTACATTTGGTAACTTTGATTCTTTTATTAATGTGGCCATTTTCTGAGGGATTTAGGAAGAATATCTTCCACTAGAACTAGGATGGAAGATATTCTCCCACTAGGATGGAAGAATATCTTCCATCCTAATCCTGTCTTATGTTTAAGGACAGAGTATATCAGGCAAAATCATGGTAGGAAACAGGATACATCCCAGGTGGCTCAAATGAAGAAACATTATTGATGGGACCACTTATACAGAATTATGGCCTGGGTTAAGGGAACAAGCTAGGGATGCTGAGACACCCAGAAACTGGCTATAGCAGTAAGCCATTACCTCCCTGGGCCAAAGGAAGAAAATAGTATTTGCTGGAGAAGGAAATGGCAACCCACTCCAGTGTTCTTGCCTGGAGAATCCCAGGGACGGGGAAGCCTGGTGGGCTGCCGTCTATGGGGTCGCACAGAGTTGGACACGACTGAAGCGACTTAGCAGCAGCAGCAAAGAGCACTGGAGCGTGTACAGAAGGGCCCTGCCCAATAGGAGCTGTAACCAGGGAGGAGCATAACCACTGCCAAAGACAGGACACTGAAGCAGGAAGGGAGTAGAGAAAACACAACCTGCTTTCAGTTCCCTGCTGCCCTTCAGTTTCCTCCCAGTCCCTCCCGTCGATCCGGTCAGTAGGCAGTGGGAAAGTAAGTCCAGGAGGTTTGGTCCCCAGGGGTCCTCCCTCAGGGTGCAGAGCAGAGAAGAATGGATTTGGAGTGAAGGGAACTGCTTTAGGGGTAAAGGAGAAAAGAAAACCAACGCAGAAGGAAGATGACTGCATTCTCTTTTCTCTCATTAATTGTGAAGGCTCTGGAGTTGGACCTAAACTTTGAATTCTAGTTCTGGTACTTACTAGCTCTGTATCATTGAACATTTTGCTTGACTTCTGTAAGTTGTCTGATTTCTTTAAGCCTGTTTTCTCATCATTAAAGCAGGTTAATAATACCTTTCTCCTAAGGTTGAAGTCAAGAGTGAATGAATATGTCTGACATAGTAGTTTCTGCATAAAGTTTTATGATCAAGACCACTAATAGTATTATTTACCAGTGTACCAAAAAAAAAAAAAAAAAAAAAGAAAGAAACAAAAACAAACCAGATGGTACCAAACTCAAAAAGGCTCTGTTAGCTTTGTGTTATATGCTTGCAAACACTTGTAACAGTTACCCAGGCTGTACTTTACCATAGGGATTTATGGAAAAACGGCGAGTGATTTTCCTGATCCCAGTGCTTTGTGCGTTCCCACTAATGCCTGCCGGTCTTAGACAGAGGGAAAAAGAAATCAAGAGACGGCAACATAGAATTACGGAGATAATTAACACTTTATTTTCGTTTATTTACAATGTCAGTGCGGACCTTGAGGATTGAAAAGAGTACTTCTAAAGAGCCAGTTGATTTTGAGCAATGGATTGAAAGAGGTATGTGCTTGGTTCACCAGCATTATTTTGATCATGAGGGGGTAGAGAATTGTGTTTTACTCTATATTTCCAATTGTGCTTCATTTTGGTGAAAAAAGGTGGCCTGAATGATTCTTATGACATATTTAGATAAACCTAGAAAAACTCAAATTTGAATACTAAGATGATTCTTCACTTCCTGGTTATGTAATTGTTAACATGTTACTTAATTTTTCTGAGTTTCAGAATCCTTATCTGAAAAATAGAGATGATATCACCATTTAAAGTTTTTGTGAGCACAGTGTCTGACATATGGTAGACAAGCAATAAATACTAGTTTTTAATCATTCCTTCCTTCCTGATTAGTGGTATTATTTAAATATTATTGGCAGAGTTGGTAGCCTCTCATAAGAGACAGCATGTTGCCTTCATGTGTCTATCTGTTCCTTCCCAGAATACCATGAAAATAATAATAAAGGAGTAAAATGAGTCATAAACCTACGGGGCAAAAAATAAAAACAAACAGGGAACCAGGAATTCAAAACAGATGTGCGAGGTCAATATATGGAAGAAAGGAAGCAGTTGGAGGAGTAGTAACTTCTGTAGCAGAACTGAGTAAATTATAACCTCAGTACCTGGCAAGGAAGTTTATCTAATAGAATCCCAGGAACTTGAAGGCAAAGGTACCATGGAAAGTTTGAATGAGGCATGGACAAGAAAAGTGATTGGTGAAACATCTATTTACAAAGTATAAAAGACTTTAGGTACCTTCCTCCCACAAACTACCCCCAAGAGTGACTAGGAACTTTGAATGTTGAGGCTCAGGACTCAGGGAGACCAGTCATAGTAAAGAGAATGAGTGAGACATGGAGTGGAAAACAGGGGATTGAAGTGGAAACCTATATAATAAATAGTGGGAACTCTAGCCTCCTTCCTATGGTCTGCCCAGCAACCAGAAATACAGCCCCAGCCAGGAGATTGGAGGATTCATCTTTGGAGAAACTGAATGGTCCCAAAAGATATGTGGATTCAGAGCAAGGCTAGTTCATTTCTGGTCACCCTATGGAAATCTGGTAGTCAGTGAGTCTGGCTCATGTACTATTTTCCAGTGATCTATTCATAAGTAACAAAAGATAGCCCCAAATCACCAAACATGTGGTAAAGACCTAAATATAATCAGGCCTTTACCTCTAACTCCATCTGTAGGAAAAGAGGGTAGAAAACAAATGAAATCACAAGGGGGCAATATGAGAAAATGTGGGACATTTTATGATACAACTGACTTGGTCTCTTCAATAAGTCAATGGTGTGGGGGGAAAATGTGTGTGTGGGAGACAAAGAAGTTCAAGATTAAAAGAGGCTTAATTCTGGTTTGAATAAACCAACCATAAAAAGACATTTAGGGGGACAAAGGGGACCTTTGATGGGGTAGGAAATAGCAACCCACTCCAGTATTCTTGCTTGGAAAATTCCATGGACAGAGGAGCCTGGCAGGCTACAGTCTGTGGGGTTGCGAAGTATCTGAAACAACTGAGTGACTGAGCAGGCACGCATGGGGACCTTTGAATATATACTAGGTATATGATATTAAAGCATTTTTAAATTGTCGTATGATGGTGGCATTGTAGTTACACTAGAAAACATTCTTCTTTAGAGATGGATAATCAAATATTTAAAGGTGAAATATCATGATGTCTCAGACTTTCTTTAAAATACCTTAGCAAAAAAAATTAGATAAACAAAGTATGGTGAAATGCTAATAATTGTAAATTCAAGACAGTGGGTATATAAGAGTGATATCCTGTCTTTTTTTAATGTATGTTTGAGATTTTTCAATTTTTCATAATTAAAACTAAGCAAACGAAAGAAGAAGTTACTAATATCTAGTGGAGGAGGAGTTGTATAAGAAAGAAAATGTGTCATAATGTATTACTTATTTCAGCAGTAAATAACATATAGACAATGGTGTAGCCATCAAGTATTGATTTCAAAATTGAGAGGATGGCAGGAAGGAAAATTTGTAGGAAGAGGAGGAAGAGAATACTGGTCCAAGAGACATAAATTTTCACCTACTATAATATAAAGTCAGTAAAAAATGGATAAATCAAGAAAGGGATCATGAAACATATTATAATTCCAGAAAAAATAACTTAAATAGTTGAAAACATTTACCTCTGGGGAGCAGGATTGGAGGAAAAGGGGTCAAGCAGGGGACTACTATTTTGTATTACCTCAGAGAAAGGTTAGGAAACAGAAAGAAAGTCATCCATAATCTTACTTCCCAGAGACTTCCCTTTTTGTACTGTCTGCCTTTTAAAATTAGGTACACTGTTTTGATATTGGAGCTTCCCTGGTAGCTCAGCTGGTAAAGAATCCACCAGGAGTCCCTGGTTCAATTCCTGGGTTAGGAAGATCTGCTGGAGAAGGGATGGGCTACCCACTCCAGTATTCTTGGGCTTCCCTGGTGGCTCAGCTGGTAAAGAATTCAATGGCAATGCAGGAGACCTGGGTTCAATCCCTGAGTTGGGAAGAGCCCCTGGAGAAGGGAAAGGCTACCCTCTCCAGTATTCTGGCCTGGAGAATTCCATGGACTGTATAGTCCATGGGGTCACAAAGAGTCGGACACAACTGAGCAACTTTCACTTTTCACATTTTTATGTAAGTAAAATTAATTTCTAAATAATGTCAGTATTATTTTTTTAAGTTGTGAATTTCTTTTTTAGAACTTTTTATTTTTTATTGGGGTGTAGCTGGTTAACAATGTTGTGATAGTTTCAAGTGAACAGGGAAGGGACTCAGCTATACATACACATGCATCCCTTCTCCCCCAAACTGCCCTCCCATCCAGGCTGCCACATAATAATGTGAATATTATTTTATCAATGAAATAGTTCATCTTTCCAAAAGAATGTTTGAAATGATTAACTCATGACCAATAAGTTAATCTGTCCTAAAATCACACTAGTACTAGTAAAGGTTTTCTGAAGCTGGGTACCAGAAAAGATCAATTCATGGGTGGCATAACTCAGCATCGTAGTGAAACTTCATTGTAAGAAACTGAGCCCTAATCAGTACCCATGAGAATGGTGGGACAGCCTCTCAGGCCTGCAGTTACTGTTAGTAACTTGATCCTTAAAAAGGACTTTCATATTTTATTAATTCTTCACTTGCTATTCCTTTACTATAATTTATATTTATTTTTATTTATACTCACTGAGATATTTTATAGCTCATATATAGTTTAGCTTTTATATCTTTTTATCAAATATCTCTATTTTTATATTGGATTTTATATACCAAAACACTGGTATATCTGGTCTAACTATAATTTTATCAGATATCATGTTTTGCTGAAAATAAATTTCAATATATCCTGATGCAGTTTGAGCCCTACCTCAATTCTGTTAAATTTGTGTTTTAGATCTAGTACATACAGAGGGGCAGCTTCAAAATGAAGAAATTTTGGTAAGTAAATATACTTTGAAGATATATACATTATCTTTAGCCAGCACAATGTATTTAAATTTTAAACCTATCTCCATAGTCATGAAATTACTAAATACCCTCATAATATTGTAGGTTCTGTGTCTGACCAACCAATAGAGGCAGTTATTCTCAGAAATATTATGATCTAAATATAGCTTTCATAAGTTAGGCTCTTTTCTGTCATAGACAGGATGACAGCCAAGATAAAACAGAATTCACTTGTTATTGTTTTATTTTGTTTGTTCATTTATTTTGAAGTATTTATTTACTTTCCTTTCATTTCATTCTGTAGTCCTATGGAATAGGAATCAAAACAGGTTGAGATGCCAAAATTGGATGTTAATTTAAGCATTAAGGGACAGGGAGATTCAGATAAGGGAGCTGGAGCATAGGATCAGCAACAAATCAGCCAAAGAGGACGAGGTGAAAAGGGAACCAGCATTTTCTGACAGCATTCCACTGGGCTTTGCTTGTCAAGTGAGATGAATGGCCGCTGCCGGGGAAGCTGCTGCCTCATCACGAGTTCCTCTGTCCCCAGCTTGTCAGGCCCTGGTTTTAGACAAACACAAACAGTGAAACAACCGAGAATGTTTTTAAGGTAGTAGTGCTTATTAAGATTTATCTCAATAAGGTTGTTAAAGAGGTGCCTTGTCCATTAAGTTTCATTCTTCACAATTGACTGGCAGCTGCTATGAAATCAGTGTTTCAAAAGATTCTGTAGTGTTTGAATCCTATTAATTATCTTCTCTACCACCCAGTTGTGCCCAGTGACTGGGGAGGCCGTGCGTGCGTGTTAAGTCACTTCAGTTGCATCCAGCTCTGTGCACCCTATGGACTGTAGACCCCGCCAGGCTCCGCGGTCCATGGGGATTCTCTAGGCAAGACTACTAGAGTGGGTTGCTATGTCCTCCTCCAGGGGATCTTCCCGACCCCGGGATCAAACCCGTGACTCCTACGTCTGCTTGCATGGCACTCGGGTTCTTTACCACTAGCACCAGCTGGGAAGCCCAAGGAGGCCAGTAGGGAACAGAAAAATGATTAATTAGATTGAATTTTATCTTCCTGTTTTTCTCCATATTGTTTCATTGATTATGGTTAGTAAGCGTCTGCTAAGGATTTTGTTTCAGGAGTCATTGTGTGTCAGGGAGGGTGGCAGCATCATAGAACTTTTGGAGAAGAGTAAGGGGGAATGGAGCCTTCCCTGGGGGCTCAGTGGTCAAGAATGCACCTGCAATGCAGGAAAGGCAGATTTGATCCCTGGGTCAGGAAGATCCCCTGGAGAAGAAAATGGCAACCCACTGCAGTATTCTTGCCTGGGAATCCCATGGACAGAGGAGCCTGGCGGGCTACAGTCCATGTGGGTCAAAAGAAGAGTTGGACATGACTTAGCAGCTAAACAACAACAGTGAGGGGAGAATGGAAGGCAGTATATCACCCCTAGTTTAGCACCCTGTCACAATAGCTTTTGCCGTACTTATTTTCTTCTAATTGTCAACCACATGTATTACATAGTTACAATAGTGTACATGAAAAACTTTGTATTTTTTTAAAATTTAATGTTATATCAAATGCTTCATAATTATGATTTAAAAATTAAATGTATTCAGATAGAGGTTAACTGATTTCTTTTTTCCTCCCTCTGTCATTATAACTACTACTACAGGGGACATCTTATGCCTGTTCCTGCTATCATGGTGTTCACTTTTTTAGTTATTTTCTAAAATTACATTTCAAGAAATGGAAATACTGGGCCCATGGGTATAGACATATTTATAGTAGTAGTAGTAGTAGTTTAGTCTCTAAGTTGTGTCCAACTCTTATGACCCCATGGACTGTAGCCTTCCAGGCACCTCTGTCCATGGGATTCTCCAGGCAAGAATGCTGGAGTGGATTGCCATTTCCTTCTCCAGGGGATCTTCCTGACCTAGGAATTGAACCCAGGTCTCCTGCACTGCAGGCAGATCCTTTACCAACTGAGCTACGAGGGAAGCCCATAGACATATTTATAGCTTCTTACATATATTGCCAAATTGCTTTTCAGAGAAAATATATAAATACAAAAATATAATAATGTTTTAGGGTAGTGTATTCTGAGGCATCATCCAACAAATGAAATCTTTTATCATGAAAAATACTTTAGAAAAATACTTTAAAAATTAATCAGAATTGTACAGTGCAGTTTTTAGCTCCACCTGCATTCTTCCTCAAACCAAGGCTGATGTTTGGCTGTTACATATCAGAACAGCCATATTGTTACATGTGGCTGCTTCTCTTCTGAACATTGTATCTTATAAATCATTAAATACTTATAATATCATTCTTGTATCAAACCCTTTCATCTGCTAACTGCTTGTTTAGCAGTTAACTAGAATTGCTAAATCATCTGTATTTATTTTTTCCCTTACAGGCACGTGATGGCCACGTCACTTACTTGAGATTCATTATTGTATCAGCCTTTGATCATTTTGCATCTGTGCATAGTGTTTCTGCAGAGGGAGTAGCAGTCTCAAATCTTTCTTAGTAATTATAATATACCCATGCACTATTTTTTAACAGTATATTTATTTAAACATGAAGTTGTCATTATTAAAGGAACTTGTATCAGTCTGTTTCAGTTTTATCTTTCCCTTCAGCATTTTCTAGGAATTTGGTTCATCAGACAGCAGTGATGACCAACATGTAGGTCATAAGAAAGCGTTTGCCAAAAAAAAAAGCTTTTGTTTCAGTATACAGCTTAGCCAAGTACATAACTATACATGAAAACAACTGGTATACACTGTGACTCCACAGCATCTAACATGCTACCCTTCGGCTATCAGTGCATTAATTTTTAAACTTATTGATTGATGTAAAGGGCTAAATGAAAAATATGGACACTAAACAATATACAAGTTCAAAAAAGAGAAAACATTTATGGGAACATTTCCTTGAGGTCATGGAATTTGAGTTGGGCCCTGTAGGACAAGTCATTTTATTTTTTTCTTTTAATTTTATTTTCTCTTGATTTGAAGACTTCAGAAAAGAGTTAGGAAACAATCTTATTTCCCCAAGGCAACCATTATTGATATTATTTGATTTGTTTTTTTTACATTTTGAGGAGGTAAGAAACAAGATAGGACATTGTGTGGAGATATAAGACATCTCGGAATGTATCTTTTTATACAACTTGAAATAAAAATGTAAATAATATAGCCAAAAGTTAAAATGACAAAGCAGTTCTAAAATGTTGAAAATAAATAGAAAATGCATGAACCTACATTTATTACAATTGATCGACTCACAGAAAAAAAATGGCATTGGAATATAGTATTTTATCTGTGCAGTCCATATTAGTTTCCTATGGCTTCTGTAATAAAGTACCACAAACTTGGTGGTCCAAAACAATAAAAATTTATTCTCTCACTGTTCTGGAGACTAGAAATCAGAAATAAAGGTATTGGCAGGGTTTGTTTCTATTGGAGTTTTTGAAGGAGATTATATTCTTTGCCTTTCTCTTAATTTCTGGTGTTGCTGGCAATCCTTGGCATTCCTTGACTTGTGGCAACATATCTCCAGTTTCTGCCTCTATCATCATATGCCATTCTTTCTGTGTCTCTTTGTATCATCTTCCCTCAATGCATATATTTTTATGTGTCTTCTTATAAGAACAACATCATGTTGAATTAAAGACCCTTACTCCAGTATTATCTTAACTAATTAAATCTGCTGTGACTTTCCAAGTCAGATTGCTTTCACAGGTACCAAGGGGTTATAGACCTTTCAAAGCTCTTTTCTCTCTCCCACAATGACCAGCAGTGATGTTTTTCTACACAGTAACTACTTCATCATTCTGGGTCTGGGAGTGAGACTGATGATAACAGGTAGTAGAGCCCTCAGTCAATCCGAGGTAGACATATAGAAGGAGAGATAAATCTTCATTTAGTTTGGGAGTAGGATGGGGGTTGCTGCGTCACGCCACTTGCAGAATTTTAGTTCCCTGACCAGGGACCAAACCTGGGCACCCTTCAGTGGAAGGCCAGAGTCCTAACCTACTGGACTGTAGGGAGTTCACAAATCAGTGATATTTTGGAGTTGCTTTTTACCCCAGCATAATCTGGCCTATCCTGACTGATATACACACAAATGTAGCATATAGCTCATCCTAGAGAACAAGTGCGGAGAAGGCGATGGCACCCCCACTCCAGTACTCTTGCCTGGAGAATCCCATGGACAGAGTAGCCTGGTAGTCTGCAGTCCATGGGGTCGTGAAGAGTTGGACACGACTGAGCGACTTCACTTTCACTTTTCACTTTCATGCATTGGAGAAGGAAATGGCAACCCACTCCAGTGTTCTTGCCTGGAGAATCCCAGGGATGGGGGAGCCTGGTGGGCTGCCATCTATGGGGTCACACAGAGTCGGACACGACTGAAGTGACTTAGCAGCAGCAGCAGCAGAGGACAAGTGACCTGGTTTCTTCAACAAGTCAGTGATGCAAAAAATGTTAATTAAGGAAGGGGGTCCACTCTAGATTCAAAGAGATATAAGAAGACCCCAAAATACATGCCTTGTATAAATCTTATTTGGATGCTAATATGAGAAAACTAATTGAAAAAAAAAAAGACATTTTAAAGATAATTGGGAAAATCTGCTTATGGATTGGGTAATATTCATTTGCTTTTGCATGGATTAGGTGTGATCCTGGCTTTAAGATTATGTAAGAGAAGGTCCATATTTTTCAGAGATACATTTAGTAGATTCAGATACAAGTATGTAGGTTTATTACATGGTATCTGGGCTTTGCTTTAAAATAATTGGGCATTTTTTTTTTATAGGAGAAAAGTTTAGTTGAAGCAAATAGAGCAATAAATTGGTGGATCTGGGTTATGGATATACAGGGCTTCATTGTACTAGTCTCTCTAATGTATACTTGGAATTCTTCATAATAGACAAAAATAAATAGTGCCACGGAGGATATCTTTGTGCAAAAATCTTTGCCTACCCCTCAGATGATTTTTTTTTTAGAAGAGATTCCCAGAAGGGAACTAGTCAAAGTTAAGAATAGTTCTAAGGGGCTTCCCTGGTGGCTCAATGGTAAAGTATCCACCTGCAATGCAGGAGACCTGGGTTCGATCCCTGGGTCGGAAAGATCCCCTGGAGAAGGGAGTGGCAACCCACTCCAGTATTCTTGCCTGGAGAATCCCATGGACAGAAGGGCCTGCGGGCTACAGTCCATAATGTTGCAAAGAGTCGGACATGAACTGGACTAAGAATGCATACATGCAGTGGTGGTTCAGTGGTGAAGAATCCACCTGGCAATGCAAGGGATACCAGTTCAGTGACTGGTCCAGGATGATCCCACATGCTGAAGAGCAACTAAGCCCACTGTCCACAACTGCTGAAGCCCCTTTGGCCTAGAGCCTGTGCTCCATAACAAGAGAAGCCACTGCAACAAGAAGACCGCCCACTGCAATGAAGAGTAGCCCCTGCCTGTCACAACTATAAAAAGCTCATGCGTAGCAACAAAAATCCACTACAGCAAAAATAATAAATGAATAAATCTTTTTTTTAAAGAAAAGTTTTAAGGCTTTAGATATTTTCTGATAATTTGCTTACCAAGATTTGTTGCACAGATTTACTCTTTGGAAAGGTTACTTTTAGATAAATGGAGGAAGGTAGAAAAAGTACTTCAATAGTGACGTTGGTGCCATCAGAGACATGAAGGTGTATATATAGAGAGATGAATATATATATCTGACTGGGGCAAAGAAGCCTGAAATGGTACATTACAGCCAGATCACAGAGAGCCTTTAATGCTTTCAGATATTTTCCTGATAATCCTGGAGCCATTTAAGGTTTTTGAAAAGGGAAGTGACCTAGAGCAATTGTGTTCATGTTCAATAAAATGAAACACTGAGGATCTTCTTTTTCCCAAACTTCCTAAACTGGAATGTCAATAAGTCTTCATTTAAGGAACACTGCGTTAAGGCTTACAGATCACTGGAAGGGATTTCTAGAAGTTATCAGAATGATCTCTTTGGCACAAGCCTACTAAATGATCTTTAAGTCTTTTTTCTCTGTTTCTCTCCTGTGAATGCAGAGAAAGTGTAGTGCTTGTAATACCACTTCATGGTATTTGAAAACTGCATCCTTTAACCTTTATTTTCCTAGGCTTCAGAAACTCATTTTCACTTGAGAAAACCACTCTCTTAAGTCTCAAGCAGTAGATAGGCCAATATGTGGCTTTATCTTTTTTGTTTTTCACTGCTGAACCCCACTGTAGGAAAGGGGCAATTGGCCAAGATGGCAGCGTTCAGGCTCTCTCACCCCATGTCCTCTTGCCCTCTCCCCACCTTTTGTAAATAATGACTTTACATGGTTATGTAACAGCTGCACACGTGCATATAAGCACCACCTGAAAAGCTGTTGAGTTGCGTTGCAGTGCGTTAGCCACAAGAGAACAAAGCATGTCTGCCTTGCTGCAAATGAAGCATGTCTGCAGTTCCTACAGCTCCTCGAATCTTCTTCCAGGTTCTTATCTGCTTCCTAGCTCGCGCCTTGCCTAGCCTGGGTTCAGTGATCAGTGAGACAATTGGCAGAGTCAGCAGGGTTCCCAGCATGTAGGGGAGCCCGAGGCTCCAATGGAAGGAGGAAGCCAGTGGCCACCACATAGCACGTGGTATCCGGGGGCCGGGGTCCTCTCAGCATGGGCCCCGGTGGAAGACTGGGAGGTGGTGGACAGGCCACTGGATAGCACTAAAAAGGCATTACAAGCAGTGAATTCCCATTTGCTGGACAAGGAAGCATGGACTGCTGCTGGCACCATAGTGTGGGTATTCCTGACTGCCCTGAAGGTGAATATGAATAGTGCCCTACATGATGCCATGCAGGTCCGTGATGTGCAGAGACACTTGGAAGAACTAGAGCAATGTATATTGACATAAAGCAAGAAGTGCATGGCCTTGAAGAACCCAGTGTTTCTGACAGCGAGGTGATAAGGGACAGTAATGATGAAGTTATGAGACTGAGAAACGTTATGACACTGTGAGTTCCCGCTTTTCAGCAAGGCCTGTCATACAGCAGAAGGATGGGGCCAACAAGGCACGGAAGCCCCGGGAGGCCTCAGACATCAAGGAGACCAAAGGGAAGAGGAGCGGCACTGACTCTGCAGCCAGGAAAAAGTCCAGGAAGACCAGCTAGGAGCAAGGACCAACCCTGGTGGAGAAAATGAAGAAAGGAAAGAGGGAAAGTGAAACCACAGTGGAGAGTTTAGAGCTGGATCAGGGCCTGCTGAACCCACCCCTGCAGAGCCCTCAGTAGTCCACAAAGTCTGCAGACAGCCAGAAATGACACTCAGACAGCAAGTGAAGTGCAGGAAATACAAGGACCTGGACTTCAAGGTGGTGGATGATGATGGGGAAACTATCCCAGTGCTTGGAGTCAGCTGGACATCTGCCCTCTCAGCTCCTACACTGGCCTGGCAGGTGGAGGAGCCTCCAGATGACAAGTGTTTTACAGGTGGCTTGTGAGACGCCATTTTGAACACTGTCTCATCCACCTCTTTTGGTTCCTTAACTGCTACCTCAATAGTGGCAAGCTTGGGAGAAGTAGAGGGACGGCAGCAGGCAAAGGGGATTAGAAGTGTGAAGACCCTGATTGGGGGGCTGGCTGGTAAAGGCCCCATCCGGGTTACGTGGATGAAAAAATGTGGGCTCATTTGTTGGCAGCAGGAGTTGACAGAAATAAAATTGATAAACAGCCCAATGCTCTGCTCCTAGAGCTATGGGAGGCAACTGAGACCAGAACAGCAGTTTGCCAAGTTTGGGAAGCGCCCACAGCAAGAGATACAAGCAGTTCAGTTAGAAGATTACATGGCACCCAGGGATGTTCCTTCAGAACTATAAAGGCTGTGACCTTACTCTTGGAAACTGGAGATGGCTCCCTGTATGGAGGTATACAGTGAAGTCTGTGTCATTTGATGTGCTACTAACCTCTGATTCTCTTGCAGATTTAGAACAGTATGCACCAGAGCTTATAAAGCATTTGGAATCATGTGGGCGGGCTGTGAACGCTGCAAAAATCTCTTTGAAGGGGTAGGCCCAACGCCTGTGGGAGGTTTTGCGGGTCTTTAATGAGAAACCCCTCAGGGATGGAGTTGCCCCTGTGGAGGCTGTCCTGTTTCTTGTCACTGCACCTAAACAGCTGCAAGTAACAACAGACATTTTGATAAAGCCTGGATACAGAACCAAAGGTAATGTCCTGCTGCCAGCTCCAATCGGGATTTCATATGGACGGATGGTGGACTTGACTTGGCCATGGAAGATAAAGGCACTTCACATGCATTGATGGCTTTTCTAGCCCCATGGGGGCAAGGATTGCAACATGAGTTCCAGGTTGTACCCCGGGTGACGAGTGCCTGGCCCCTTTGTGTGCAAGTCACCTGTCCAGTACCCGGCGTTGGTTTTTTCTATGTACTGGGGAACGTAACTGTTGTAGCATCTGCTGCTGTTGCAGAATGGGGGTATGTAACTGTTGTAGCCTTTACTGCTGTTGCGGGATGTAGTTCCACTGGTCAGTGTCACTCACCATGGGAATATCTCCAAAGGTGATCTGTGCGTAGATTGTAAGGCGAGAGGCCCTGAAGGAGTGGAATGTAGGGAAGGGGCAATTGGCCAAAATGGTGCTGGTCAGGCTGTCTCACCCCATGTCCTTTCGCCCCACGTTTTGGAAATAATGACTTTACATAGTTATGTAACGGTTGAGGCCATTTATAATACTGTGCATGCGCATCATGACCTATATAAGCACCACCTGAAAAGCTGTTGAGTTGTGTTGTGATGTGTTAGCACAAGGGGATAAAGCATGTCTGCTTTGCTGCTGTGAACAAAGAATGTGTGCAGTTTAAGAAAGTGTCTTAATGGTAGTAAGGAAGGAATATCAACAACTTCCTATATGCAGATGATACCGGCCAACTCATTGGAAAAGACCCTGAGGCTGGGAAAGATAGAAGGCAGGAGGAGAAGGGGATGACAGAGGACAAGATGGTTGGATGGAATCACGGACTCAATGGACATGACTTTGAGCAATCTCTGGGAGATGGTGAAGGACACGGAGGCCTGACTGTAGTCCATGGGGTTGCAAAGAGCTGGACACGACTGAACAACTGAACAGCAGCAACAACCACTGTAATGGCAGAAAGCAAAGAGGAACTAAAGAGCCTCTTGATGAAGGTGAAAGAGGAGAGTGACAAAGCTGGCTTAAAACTCAACTTTCAAAAAACTAAGATCATAGCATCAGGTCCCATCACTTCATGGTCAATAGATGGTGAAAAAGTGGGAAAAGTGGCAGATTTTATTTTCTTGGGCTTCAAAATCACTGCAGACAGTGACTGCAGCCATGAAATTAATAGAGGCTTGCTCCTTGGAAGGAAAGCTATGATGAAGCTAGACAGCATACTAAAGAGCAGAGACATCACTTTGCTCACAAAGATCCAAATAGTCAAAGCTGTGATTTTTCAGGTAGTCAAAAATGGATGTGAGAGCTGGACCATAAAGAAGGCTGAGCACCGAAGAACTGATGCTTTGGAATCGTGGTTCTGGAGAAGACTTGAGAGTCCATTGGATAGCAAGTAGATCAAACTAGTCAATCCTAAAGGAAATCAATCCTGAACGTTCATGAACGACTGATGCTGAAGCCCCAAACTTTGGCCACCTGACGTGAAGACCCTGATGCTAGGAAGATTGAGGGCAGGAGAAGAAGAGGGCGATAAAGGGTGAGATCACAGACTGCCTATGACAAAAGTTTGAGCAAACTCAGGGAGATAGTGAAGGACAAGGAAGCCTGGCGTACTGCAGTCCATGGGGTCACAAAGAGTCTGACAAGACTTGGTGATCGAACAAGAAGTTCCTTATAGGTTCTGTCTCCAAATAGAGTCACATTGGAACTTATGGCTTCAACATCTGAAGAGGGTTGCACAATTAAGTTCAGGTGGTGAGAAGGCAGCCAAAGCAGTGTGACTGAAGGGGATTTCTAGGAGTCCCATTGCAAAGGAAACAGCAAACTTAATGAGAGCATTCAAGACAACTAATGTAAATCAAAGTTGCAGGCTGCCCTAGGCTACTCCTCCTCCTTCTGTATTTATGTTTCAACCAACAACTAGCCCTATTAAAGAAGAGTAATCTGAAAAGTCCCAGAAGCGGATTGCTTTAGGTCTGGGTCTCTAGAAATAGAGCTTTAGAGAGGAATTCGATTTCCTGAGAGAGCACTCTCAGGAAGTGGGATAGATCATGGGAGAAAGTTAACCAAAGATGGTTTTGGTTGAAGTCTGGCCTCAGCCTGAGCCCACAAGGAGCTCTAGAGTGTGAATGACACCAGAGAGGTATGCTTCCCACCCTTGAGGCAAAGGACCAGGCCTTTGTGCTCTCAAATCCTTCAGTCAATGGCCATGGGCCACTCGCAGGGGAACATAACCTCTCAGGCATCGCTGAGTAAAGAAGCTTCTGTCACTTAGGGCAGTTCTCAGGAGAAGCAACACCTGAGCCATTAGCTGCCAATATCACAGTAGCTGGCATATAGATATATATATTTGGAAAAGAACTCTCGGCAGAACACCAATAACATTTATTACAGCAGTAGTTCTCAAAGTGTGGTCCCTGGAACAGCAACCTCCTCCTTCCCTGAAACTTCTTAGAAATGCAAATTCCCTAGCCCAACTCCAGATCTATGGAATCAGAAACTCTGATGGTGTGACCCTTGAATCTGTATTTTGACAAGCCCTCCAGGTGTTTTGATACATGTCTAAGTTTGAGAACCATTGTGTATAGGGACCTATGACTAGAAACTGTGAAACAAAAAGAGGGGAGGGGGCCAGAAAAATAAGGCAGTTACAGAGCATTCGTTGCAAGAGAACTTACACAAAGAATACATCAAGAATGGAGACCCATAGTTAACCTCTCAAATAAGAAAAAAAGAACTCAAAAAAGAGATACAAAGATTTCAAGAAAAAAAGAAGTCACAGAAGATGGAAAGTGATCTGGCAGAGCTAAGAGAAGACACGGAAGAGAAAAAGAAAATTGATTCAAAGGTGAAAGCCAGGTAAGAAGGAAAGGGATGATGGTAATTGTAGCCGTCAGTGTTCAGTTAGGAAAACTGAAATCAGTCTAGATACAGAGTGAAAGCAGGGAGGGAAATAATGCGCGGAATCTGTTACAAAGGTATTGAAATGGCTGGGAAAACAAACAGAAGATAGAAGTGTCGCCCAGGGTGGGAGTCCATGGGCCACACTCACTGTGGACCAGTGGGAGCAGCATCACTGCCTCTAAGTAGAAGCCACTCTGCCACGGCTGGGGATCCCAGAGCAACTGCTGTGCACAGCGTCCTGCAATTCCTACAGCAAGAAGTGGAGCAAATGACTTCTCCCTTCTGTTCACCGTTAATCTCCATCAGGGCTTCCCATCTGCAGAACCTGACCGGTATGCAACGTTCAGGCCTCCAGCTCCTGAAATCCAGAGGACAGTGGAGAGAGTCAGAGCCAAGCCATATCTGGAGCAATAATAAACCCAACTTAAGGAGAATTGGGATCAGAGGAAAGAGCTTGAGAAAAATCACAGCATGGAATTGGAAAGAACAAAGATTTTAAAAGTTATGGAAAAGTTTAATAGTTATGGAAGAAACAAAGGACCCAACATACCCATCATTGTAGTCCCTAAGATAATGGACAAAATGTAACAGGAAAGATGTTCAAAGCAATAAAAGATGTCCCTGAAATTTAAAAAATAAGAAATCTTAAGATCAAAAGAAGTTTTTGTATTTACCTTAGTCTATTCAAGCTACTGTAACAAAAATACCATAGACTGGGGTGGCCTAGAGACAACAGAGACAGGCTTGCCTGCTGGCTCGGTGGTAAAGAATCCGCCTGCCAGTGCAGGAGATGTGGATTCAATCCCTGGGTCGGGAAGATCCCCTGGAGGAGGAAATGGCAACCCACTCAAGTATTCTTGCCTGGAGAATTGCATGGACAGAGCAGCCTGGCGGGCTGCAGTTCATGGTGTTGCAAAGAGTCCGACACAACTGAGCAACTGAGACACACATAGTTGACAGAAATTTATTTCCTATAGTTCTGGAGGCTGAAAGTCTGAAATTAGGGTATCAGCAAGGTTGCATAAGGGCCCTTTTCTTATATCCTCAGATGGTGGAAGAAGGCAAACCAGCTCACAGGAGCCTCTTTTATAAGGGCACTAATCCCATTCATGAAGACTTGCCTCTCACGACCTAATCACCTCCCAAAGGCCCCACCTCCTGCCACTATCACATTGGGCTGTAAGGTTCGGATATGGATTCTGAGGGGACACAAATTTCAGACAGCAGCAGTATTCCAAGGCAAGTTTGACATAGAACAATCAACACTGGACTAGGTCTTGGTGAAGTTACAGAACTTCAAACAGGAAGAAAGAATCTGACAAGTTTCCAGGTAGAATGAAGACAATTAAGTGCCAAGGGAAATAAATTAGGCTGGCCTCAGACTTTTCCTCTCATGCCTGCTAGACAACTGTAAAACAATGTCCACAAATCTCTGAGGTAAAAGAACTAAAACCTAAGATTCTGAAGCCCAGCTGGTATCCTCCAGGTTTAAAGGACAGCAGTGGGTCATTAGCAGAGAAGGCAATGGCACCCCACTCCAGTACTCTTGTCTGGAAAATCCCATGGACAGAGGAGCCTGGTAGGCTGCAGTCCATGGGGTCGCTAAGAGTCAGACACGACCGAGCAACTTCACTTTCACTTTCATGCATTGGAGAAGGAAATGGCAACCCACTCCAGTGTTCTTGCCTGGAGAATCCCAGGTCTGGGGAGCCTGGTGGGCTGCCGTCTTTGGGGTCGCACAGAGTCGGACACGACTGAAGCGACTTAGCAGCAGCAGCAGCAGCAGTGGGTCATTAGAGGCATGTAGGACTTCAGGGAATACAGGATCCACATGCCCTTCTTCAGACAACTGCATACTTGAGACTTTGAATGATGCAACCTATATGGCCGATTGGGTATCCTGGACTCCTTCCTCAAACAAACGTGCTGGATAAAATATTTCAATACACCATTGGAAACTAATGACTGAGTTTACCAGAAATAAAGTTGTCTGAGGCCAGGAGCAACTGAGAGTCTGCCTCTGGGCAGGTGAATAAACATTAAAGTCACCTGGCCTCTCCAAGGGCATCTGCCAATTTCTGAGTCAGAGCCTGGGTTTCCTGGGCCTCCTGCCAGGCCTTTAAGGCCAGTCTTGCAGCAGCTAGAACGCAAGCCAGAATGGGCGGTAGGCTCAGAGTCGTACATAAAGCCAGGTACCACGGAGGGCATCACCCTTAGAGCAGGGGTCCCCAGCCTCTGGGATCTAATGTCTGATGATCTGAGGTGAAGCTGATGTAATAATAATAGAAACAAAGTCCACAATAAATGTAATGTTCTTGAATCATCCTGAAACCATCCCCCCAACTCCCAGTCCGTGGAAAAATTGTCTTCCATGAAACTGGTCTCTAGTGCCAAAAAGGCTGGGGACCGCTAGGGGGCTTAGAGAACAGGTGGACTAAAGGTAAATCTTCCCCTTGAAAGCAGACAAATAGGTGGTTTTGAAAAATCTTCTTCAAATCTGTTGATATTCTGAATGCAAGCTGTACTTGGAGTGAAACAAGATATACTAACAAACTTCTTTTACTTTACTCGTACTTTCCAACGCTAGTCAAGCAGAGTCAGTTCATTCTTGGTATCCAGACCCAGAGAGGTCACCTTCTAAGAGAAAAGACCTTTCTTCATCATAAATTAAAACTGAGCTCAAAGCTTTTGCAGTCTCCTGGGCAGGTTTTTTCCCTGCCTTTGCCCACACTGTTTTGTCCACTTTAATGCTATTCTCCCTTCTCATGTTCTTTGGGCTCACATCCCAGATTATAGACTTCCTGGGCATCTTTGAAGACCAAGCTCAAAGGTCACCACTTCCACAAAGCTTTCCTAGAGGCACCCAGCTCAGACAGACTGCTTTCTCCTCTGTGCTCTCTGAGCTTTAGCCTTTCCCTCAGCTCTAACCTGGACTTTCCTGGTAGCTGGTAAAGAATCTGCCTGCAATGCAGGAGCCTTGGGTTTGATCCCTGGGTCAGGAAAATTTCCTGGAGGAGGAATGGCAACCCACTCCAGTATTCTTGCCTGGAAAAAAACCCCATGGATAGAGGAGGCTGGCGGGCTACAGTCCTTGGGGTCACACAGAATCAAATACTACTGAGAGACTAAGCAACACTGCTTACAAAAAAGGACAGTGCTCAGCTGTGCTTTATACCCACTGTTTCACAGCTACCTGTCCTCTGTATCCACTTACAAACTCACGCCAGTATCGGTCAGTTGCTTTGGCAGGAGGAAGAGTTTCATTCAGTGTCTCTACTGTCCTGTATTTTTTTCCATCTCCCAGCACCTAAAAAGGGAGCCCAAGGAGGCAGTTGTAGAGCAGTAATGATGGTAACAATAGTAGAGAGTAGCCTGGCATTTTCTCCAAGCCAGGCACAGTTCTGAGTGCTTTACTCTTGAGTCCTCTGTAGGGTAGTCACTGTTGATACCCTGTTTTGTAGTTCAAGATACCAAAGCAGCTTTAACCAAAATCACACAGCCAGCAGGGAGCAGAGCTGGGATTCTAGTTTGAAGTTAGAGATGAGGTTTGAATCTCAACTTGTTGCTTACTGAGTCTGAGGCCTTCCATAAATTACTTAATTCTGAGCCTTGGTTTCCTCATCTGTAAAATGGGTCTAATAATCTCCTCTTTGACCTGTATAGAGATTAAATAAGACTGCAAATCTGAAAGTGCCTGTGCCTGATAAATGCTTAACAACTATTTTTAAAAGTTCCTTGGCAGGTAAGACAGAGACAAGAAAAACGTGTTTTCATGTTAGAAAAATGCCTCCCAAGTCTTTTCTATCATGTCACGTTGTGAAGGTAATTTGATTTCAATGTGGACATTCTCTGGCAAGGAGTTTATGAGACAGGTAACACAGAGACTGAGTGTTCTTCCCACCAAAGGAGGGCCTTCCAGCATATGGTATTTTTTGCTCATTGGATTACATTCGTCTAGAATAAAAAATAGAACAAGCTGACACACATTAGGAAAGACAATGTAAAGATCACACTGAAGCCATTCAGAAGAGCGATAGTTTTTAATCATTCTATGTTAGCTTGCTGCATCTTAAAACATTTTCTTTCAAATCAAGTCACAGCCGTGTGTACTTTAGGCTGTGGCCGTCATGAACAAATATGAAAAGAGGCAGAGTTAAAACAGCTCAGTACCAATGGTTATCCATTAGTCTGAGGTAATCTAATGCAAATGACCTTTTAGGAGACTTGTGAAGAAATCAGAGAAACAGGATTTCACATATGAGTTTCTGTATAACTGAATGACAGCTCTGTGGTATTTGTTGTCTAGTTTGGTCAAGGTCATAGTGGTTTTAGGAAGCGAGTTCTCCCACCAAGCAGCTTGTTATAATTGAAAATAAAAGAAGATTCCCAGGTGCGGAGAGCAAGACGTCTATGAAATATATTCAAAGGTGGTGAAGTGAGCACCCTCCTCTTCTACTGTAGAACTGAAAATATATTACTGTGAAAACTCATCCATCACTGCCACCATCCTTTGTTTTAAATGTTTTGGCAAGAAAAGGATTACCGTCTGTACTGTCTGCTCCCATTCTCTTTGAATTCCTTTGAAAACCTGGAGTTATCCCCATGCTTAGTTCTAAAAGCCAATTTAGTGTCTTAAATGATCAATTCTTTAAATGGCAAATTTGGTACAGTGAATTTACTTCATTTAAGGAATGCCATATTAGAGTGGCTGGATACTTGGAAACGCAGCGTGTACCTGCTCTCATTCTTAGAATGCTGTGCAATGAATACGGTCTCCATGGTAGGAGCAGTATGGAATTATACCTTCTTTAATACTCAGCTTACTTGTGGCTTCATTTTCTCATTGCAACCATTGTTTGCTTGGATCAGAAAAATCCAGGCTAGTGATTCAACTGGGAACACAGGTCAAGAGGTAAATGTCAGCTGGGATGGGGGTCAAACCAAGCCTTAAGGGGCCCTCAGGTTGGGCACCTAGAACTGGGCAATCCGTCCAGATTAACTGTGGAGCTTTTCCAGAACAGCACGAACTTCCTCTGGATGGTAGTTCCAAGGACCAGGTTTACCCTGCAAGAGAAATGAGTCAGCATTTCCAGATTTCCAACTTGCGGGAATATGTAGGTCTGGAGCTGAGCTGAGAGATTTAAGCTGGTGACATCTTTGTGGATGTCATCAGGATGGTGTAGTCAAGGGCAGATGTCCTTGAGATAGATGAGAGCACCCAGGGAAAGCATGTGGAATGGCACCAACATGTAATGGGAAGACTGGACAAAGAAGCAGGAGGAAAACCAGAGCAGGTAAAGAAGATTTCAAAAGGAGAGGTTTCAAAAGGAGAAAGGGATGTAGACAAATAAGCTTCTCTTCCACAACTGGACCTTCAGACCAGCCACCTCTCATATCAAGTTCTGCTCACTGCATCAAACCACCTCTGCCTGTCTAACCCCATGGCCTCAGTTCAGCCCTCTTCACCTCCTGTTTGGGGAACTATGACCCCAGCTCCTTCAGTCCATTCTTATTTTTTTTTAGTTGAGTATGTTTGCTTTACAGTGTTGTGTTTGTTTCGCCCAGTCCATTCTTCACCTAGTAGTCCATGATCTTTCTAAAGTAGAGATCTGACTTGTGCTTCTCCCTGGCTCACAACTCTTCAGTGGCTCTTTGCTCTCAGATGTAGGCTGAACTCCTTGGTCCAGAAAGAGCCTTTTATGATGGAAACGGCCCAACCCTCCACACCCTGCCCTAACATACCTCAGTGCTTCTGTCTCTCCTTCCCGTATTTGCAATGGTTTTTACTCACCATGTTCACGTGGCAGCCTCCTTATCCTAAGCAGCTGTCACCTCCTCTGAAAAGCCTGCCCTTCCTCAGGGTTCAGGAAATTTCTTGTCTGAGAGCCAAATCTATCCTGATGTCTCACACCCTTTCCTTTACATATTGTCTATGCCGGTTTTGTGCTACAATAGCAAAACTGAAGCGTTTCAGTGGTAATTGTTTGGCCCCCACGGAGTCATATTTCCTATCTGGCCCTTTGCAGAACAGCTTTGATAAACCCTGCCTTGGAGCCTCACAGCACCCAGGAAGCTGTAACACTCTATTTATGCCTTCTTATTCCCTGCTCCTCCAGTTGTGAGTACTTCGAAGTAAGTTGTGTCTCCTTTTAAACTTGCGCTTGTGTTTCCAGTACTTGCTCAGGGCCTAACCCCAGGTAGGGACTCAGTACCCAGCTTGCCTCAACCAGGCCACCTCAGTACTGTGTCACAGGGGACAGGAAGGGAAGAAGGACTCGAACCCTCGTGCTGTGACCCTTAGCATTCTGAGAATTTATGTGAAGGTTGTTGCTTGTTTCGCCGGCATGAATAAGGCCCGCCTGACCCATGGGCAGAGAAGCACCCCAGAGCTGAGTTTCATATGCTCCCCCAGGTTTGAATCCCTTCAGCAGATGTAAAACTGATTTCTATCCCCTCAGGGGAGGCTATCGATTCCCAGGTGGCACTAGTGGTAAAGAATCTGCCTGCCAACGCAGAAACCACAGGAGATACAGTTTCGATCCCTAGGTTGGGAAGATCCGCTGGAGAAGAAAATGGCAACCCACTCCAGTATTCTTGCTTGGAAAATCCCATGGACCAAGGAGCCTGGCGGGCTACAGTCCGTGGGGCTGCAGAGAGTCAGACAAGACTGATGACTGAGCACCGCACAACACACAACAGGAGAGGCTCACAGTGCCCCCAGGATCAGAAGCTGTGCTCCCTTCCTTCACCCTCACCAAGCTGGAAGTATTGAAGGGGTACATGATCCCCAGAAAAGCAGACTGGGCTCAGCAGCATTTGCCGCTCCAAACTACAGAGGAGATGGTCTTCTGGCCTCTACACCCGTTTCCAGGTTCAGGCCTGTCTCAGGGATTAGCAGCTTCAGGCCCTCCCACTTCCATCCCATCCCAGAGGATTTAGAATTGAAATAGGAGCCTTGAGCAACTTGGCCTTAGGCAAGTCCAGTTCCTCCTCTGAGCACTATTCCTGAAATGGAAACAGTGTCTCTCAAAGCAAACCAGGGCTGGGCCAAGTCTTCTGCATTCAGAAGGCTCCCGGGAAGCTGCAACACCAGTCCAAATGCTATGGCCTTTCTTGAGCATTATTTCATTCCCTGTGAGGTGGGGGTCCATGTTTCCATTTTAGAAAAGAAGAAACTGAAGCTCCAAGAGGGGAAAGGACTTGCCTGTGGTCGCGTGGCTGGTAAATGACCAGGCAGCGATTTGAAACGTGGTCCTCTCTATGCCCTTACCCTGCCCTCCCTGGGTCCCACAAGTCCCCACCTTGTACAGGACCCTGCCCTCCTGGAGCACATAGAGCCGCTCTGGCAGTGCTGCGTAGCACGAGCTGCTCTGGTTCGTCATTGTGTCTACCACCACGGGGCACTGGGGGCTCCTGTCCAGCAGCAGGTGGGCTGCCCGCAGGCGGTCCTGGAGATTCTGGTGATTCTTGATGTCCACGTTGTTCTTAAAAGCCCAGCCATCTGTAACAGAAAGACCTGTGGGTCAGATACTGCCCCCACTTTTAACTGAGGGTCCCAGATGGAGGACTTCTCAGCTTTGGCACTACTTACAATTTGGGCTAGATAATTCTTGTTGTGGGGGCTGTTTTGTGTGTTGTAAGCTGTTAAGCAGCGTCTTTGGCCGCTACACACTAGATGTCAGCGGTGTCCCCTTGCCTTCAGCTGTGACAACCGAAAATGTCTCAGACATTGCCAAATGCCCTCTGCGGGACAAAAATTACCCTTGGTTGAGAACCACTGCTGTCCCACCATCTCCTCCAGGAAGCCTTCCTTGATACACTCAGCTGTGTGATATTGGGCAGGCTCTTTAAATCTTTTTAAATTCTCAGTTTTCCCATCTGCTAAATGAATTAACAGAACCCACATTTCAGTTAGCTGTAAGGCTTACCTGAGATAATTCTGTAGAATTCCCAGTATTCTACCTGGTTCATTGTAGCTGCTTAAAAACTATTGACTTACCTTGCCTGACTGCCCCAAAATAGCAGACAAGTAGAGAAGAAGCCAGTTTTCGTTCTTTTTTTTTTTTTTTTTTTCAGTTATCATTCTCTACTACAGGTATTCTACTATTTTTCTCTGGAGATGCCCCACCCCGACCCCGAACCAAATCTATTTAAGATTGCTTCACTTTAAATCAGTGGCCCTCAACATTTTTGGCACTAGGGACCGGTTTTTGGAAGACAGTTTTTCCATGGACTGGGTGGTGGGTGGGGGGATGATTTGGGGATGATTCAAGTGTGTAACATTAATTGTGCACTTTATTTCTATTATTATTATATCAGCTGCAACTCAGATCATCAGGCATTAGATCCTAGAGGTTGGGGACCCCTGCTTTAAAGGTAAGGGGATTTTCAATTGGCTTCATTGGCCGAGATGCCCATCTGCCAACTTAAAGGAGCTGGTCCTCATTAGTGAATGGGCCCACAGGTTGAAAAAATGTCCATAAACTGGTACTGGCCTTGCCCTTCTACTTGCCCCATATCTGGGGAGATTGGAGCCCAGATAAAGGGGTGTGGGTTCTTTCAGAAGCCACGGGGCCTGCATTTGTAATAGTTGCCTCGCAGGGTAATGTAAGCAGCAGTTGCCTCCTCCTCCTTGTGCTTCAAAGTCCTCTCAAAGTACTCCTCCCCTAGGAAAACCCAGGATCAGAAGAAATTCACATCCAGTTACAACAGCCTGGACTCAGTTTAAAGTATTTATTAACTGCCCCAAGACAGCTAAACCTTGTGGATGATAGTAACACCAACTTATACGTGTGTCATGTCTAGGCGGGCATTTTCCATCCATTAGCTCCCTGGCGCTTCACAGGATGTCCTTCTCATCCCCACCCTGCAGCTGGGAATGTGGAGGCCCAGAGAGCAGCAGTGACCCAACTCCCCACCTTTAACTGTGAGTTCTTTAGAGACAGGCACTGCATGTACCTTTCATCTCCATGTATCCCTTGGCCCAGCACAGGGCTGGACACCTAATAGGTATTCAGTAAATTCTGTTAAGTGGGTTATTCTGGGAGACATGTGTTTGCATGCTCAGTCATATCTGACTCTGCGAACCTATGGACCATAGGCTGCCAGGCTCCTCTGTCCATGGGATTCTCCAGGGAAGAATAATGGAGTAGGTTGCCATGCCCTTCTCCAGGGGATCTTCCCAACCCAGGGATTGAACCCGTGTCTCTTATGTCTCCTGCATTGGAAGGCGGGTTCTTAACCACTAGTGCCACGTGGGAAGACTTGTTCTGGGAGATAGGTGCTATTATTCTATTTTAGTGGCACAGAAGTAGGCATGGAAGGTAAGCTGTCCAGGTCACGTGGCCAGCACGTGATGCAGCTAGGGCGATCTTCCTACCACAACGCATGCCTCCCTGTAATTTACCTGGACAGACACGTGGTATGTGGGGGAAAAGGAAGTCAACTGATTGGCTTAGACCTCCTAGGATTGGTGGACACTGGCTCTGTGCATTTTAGTTCTGGGATTCAGGCCTTACCTACTTCTGACTGATGGAGTGAGTACCCTGGGGAAGGAGTTGGGGAGGAAGAAGAAATGCTTGAACTAGGAGTGGCACAGCACAGAGGGTACACAGCACAGCAACCAGTGTGGGTCAGGGCTGGAATAGGAAGCCTTTCCCTCAGTGGCTTGAGATGGACAGCTCTGGGTCCAGGAAAGGGTTAAACCTGCTCAGTCGGATTCCAGGAGAAAGCAGGGGAGGTGACAGGTATCAGGAAATTTCTGTGATGATCCAACTGCTCTTGTTGCACTTTGCAACTTGTTCTTTTAGAGATTAAAGCTGGATTCTCTACAACCTTGTTACTCTAAGCATGGTCCCTGGACCAGCAGGCTCAACACTACCTGGGGGCATGGCTTAAAGCGCCAAGTCTCAGGCCCCCCTCTGCTGCCCTGTGATCCAGAACCTGCATCTTAACAAGATTACCAGGTGACTTGAGCGCACTTTGAAGACTGAGCAGCGCTGCCC
Source organism: Bubalus bubalis (assembly GCF_019923935.1). NCBI lineage: Eukaryota > Metazoa > Chordata > Mammalia > Artiodactyla > Bovidae > Bubalus > Bubalus bubalis. The sequence goes on from NC_059162.1 coordinate 91,985,476, forward strand.
CCAGAGTTAAATCCGCTTTGGCAGAGCTTCCACCGTCAACTGTGCGAACATCAAGGCATCGCCTCCTCTCGGCCATGGAGACCCTGACACCTGTAGGTGCCCGAGTTCTCTTTTCTTTCATTGATGGCTGCTGCTCTCCCAAAGGGTATTTAACAAAGAAACACATTGTTCTTGACTTTGCTCTACTGTTGCCTATGCTGTTTGTTTTGAATTTTATTTTGGAAATGTTCAAATATCCATAAAAGTAGAGAGAACAGCTTCATGAACCTCCATGTAATTGTTACCCTATGCTAATATTTTTAATTGCCCCAAAGTCTTCAATGAAGATAGGAGCTGCCAGTTAAATGAGCATAGTGTTAGGCTGAAAGCAGTTCTCCAACCTCTGGGTGCATATAAATTAAGATGCATGGGCCTAGGGTGGGCCCTGGAACATGTATTTCAACAGGCAACCCACAGGGCTCAGACATGAGGGATCTAGGGCCCACTCTGGGGAAAGGGCTGATGGAGCAGCTTTGCTGATAATAACAATCTCTAAACACATGGATAAGCCAGCAAGGCTAATACTGGTCTAAACGCTCACTTATTCACCCAACTTTCACTGAGCTCTGACTATAACATGGACTCTGCCAGGTGCTGAGTGACAGATGACTGAAACAGCTTCTTGTGGGGTGATGGGGTGAATAAATAATTCTCGTTTCACTCAGCCACATGAGCCTTCTTGCCTTCTCCAACCTCTGAGTTTGAGGCTTGGGCTAAACTCTTGGGTTCAGTTCCCATAAAAATCAGGAAGACAGGGACGTGTCTGATTATCCTGTAAAGTTCAAGAAGCTTCGACCAAGCTGTAGAAGTTTCAGGGAGGGACATGTCTGCCCATGTTAAGGCAGGACTTTCTCACAGAGCTGTTCAGCAAAGGAACAAGATTTCCCATTAAATAATAAAGATGAGCCATCACCTATTAGGAGCTGAAACAAGGATTGCAGCCTCAGCTAAAAGCTGGCCCAGAGCAGGGGTTCTCAAAGTGTGGTCCCCCAATCCACAGCTACAGCATCACTCAGAGATGGTTAGAAATGTAACTTATTAGGCCCCACACCAGGTTTAACTCCAACTCTGGGGTGGGGTCCAGCAGTGTGTTTTCACAAGCCCTGGTGCTTCTGGTGCTCGCGATACTTGGGAACCACGGACGGAGATGAACCAGGGAGAAGCTCCCCTGGAGCTTGGAGAGCCTTAGGATGGATCTCACACATTGCTAGAGCCGCCGTTTCACTCGTGACCTTTCACAAGGTCTAAATTCCTTGTGATTGTGCTCAGATGAGCTCCTCCCCTTGATTCCCCGACTTACCCACTCAGAATGATAGAAGCACTCCAGGTTTCTGCTCTGTGTGACTATCGGAGAGCACAGACTATGGAGTTAGCAAGTAGGGGGTAGACCTAGCAGCGACTGAGTTAGGTCCTTAACAAATAGTGACTCTTTCCTTCTCTCTTCCTCTTCTTCCCACCCCCAACCATGAGTGAAGGGGAGAGGGAAGGACATCTTTTTTTACCTGATGCATGTGCTTCTTCAATGTAAATGATGAGAAAATCTGCTATGGAACCAAAATCTTCAATAAGTCTCTTGAATTGGTCAAATTTGAAAATAAATGAAGGTCAGGTGCAACTTCCAAAATTCAGCACCAAGGGTCTGTTGCCTAAAACAAATGGTATCATCATCAACCAATAACTGACACATAGCATTTCTTTTGCAAGCACCGTCTTCACTCCTGCTTTCATTGTTACCTTTATTTCCTCTCTAAGATGGAGACAGGGCACAGTGCAGGGGCGAGGGGAGGGCAGAAGCTTCGAACACATGATTTAGCAGAGGCTAGAGCCAGTTGTACTCTTGCCTGGAAAATCCCATGGATGGAGGAGCCTGGTAGGCTGCAGTCCACGGGGTCGCTAAGAGTCGAACACGACTGAGCGACTTCACTTTCACTTTTCACTTTCATGCATTGGAGGAGAAAATGGCAACCCACTCCAGTGTTCTTGCCTGGAGAATCCCAGGGACGGGGGAGCCTGGTGGGCTGCCATCTATGGGGTCACACAGAGTCGGACACGACTGAAGCAACTTAGCAGCAGCAGCAGCAGCAGCAGAACCAGTTGACTCCTCTCCAGAATGAAGGGATTCTATCAGGCAGTCTCAGTGGATCACCTGCACTCACTGGGAAGTAAATAATGACAAAAAGAGTCCCTTTCATGCAGTGATAAGGCAGGCACCCATCTGTTCTCTCATTGATGTGATTAGTGTACTACAAGGTGGGTGATTTTTTACCCTCTGGCTTATAGGCTTATTCCATGTCACACAGCAGGTCAATGGTGGCGTTAAACCCAACATTCTGGCTTCTGGATTCTCAATCTGGTGCTCTTTCTATTCAAAGCACCTCAGTTCCCTCACTCACAAATGGACATAATAACAATATTTACCTGATAGGATTGTTCTAAGGATTAGGTAAGTTAAAGCAGATAAGGGCTTAGAATGGTGCCTACCCATAGTAGGTACCCAATAAGTGTAATATTGCGCAAACTACCACACAATTGTACTCATCTCACATGCTAGTAAAATAATGTTCAAAATTCTCCAAGCCAGGCTTCAGCAATACATGAACCATGAACTTCCAGATGTTCAAACTGGTTTTAGAAAAGGCAGAGGAACCAGAGATCAAATTGCCAACATCTGCTGGATCATCGAAAAAGCAAGAGAGTTCCAGAAAAACATCTATTTCTGCTTTCTTGACTATGCCAAAGCCTTTGACTGTGTGGATCACAATAAACTGTGGAAAATTCTGAAAGAGATGGGAATACTAGACCACCTGACCTGCCTCTTGAGAAATTTGTATGCTGGTCAGAAAGCAACAGTTAGAAGTGGACGTGGAACAACATACTGGTTCCAAATAGGAAAAGGAGTACGTCAAAGCTGTATATTGTCACCCTGCTTATTTAACTTACATGCAGAGTACATCATGAGAAACGCTGGGCTGGAGGAAGCACAAGCTGGAATCAAGATTGCCGGGAGAAATATCAATAACCTCAGATATGCAGATGACACCACCCTTATGGCAGAAAGTGAAGAGGAACTAAAAAGCCTCTTGATGAAAGTGAAAGAGGAGAGTGAGAAAGTTGGCTTAAAGCTCAACATTCAGAAAACAAAGATCATGGCATCCAGTCCCATCACTTCATGGGAAATAGATGGGGAAACAGTGGAAACAGTGTCAGACTTTATTTTTTGGGGCTCCAAAATCACTTCAGATGGTGATTGCAGCCATGAAACTAAAAGACGCTTACTCCTTAGAAGGAAAGTTATGACCAACCTAGATAACGTATTCAAAAGCAGAGACATTACTTTGCCAACAAAGGTCCGTCTAGTCCAGGCTATGGCTTTTCCAGTGGTCATGTATGGATGTGAGAGTTGGACTGTGAAGAAAGCTGAGCACCGAAGAATTGATGCGTTTGAACTGTGGTGTTGGAGAAGACTCTTGAGAGTCCCTTGGACTGCAAGGAGATCCAACCAGTCCATTCTAAAGGAGATCAACCCTGAATATTCATTGAAAGGACTGATGCTGAAGCTGAAACTCCAATACTTTGGCCACCTGTTGTGAAGAGCTGACTCATTTGAAAAGATCCTGATGCTGGGAAAGATTGAGGGCAGGAGGAGAAGGGGACGACAGAGGATGAGATGGTTGGATGGCATCAGTGACTCGATAGACATGGGTTTGGGTGGTCTCTGGGAGTTAGTGCTAGACAGGGAGGCCTGGCGTGCTGCGGTTCATGGGGTCGAAAAGAATCAGACATGACTGAGTGACTGAACTGAACTGAACTGAATAAGCGTAAGCTCTCATCTCTTCTCTGAGCTGTGAAGTGGGAACAGTGGAGAAGGCTCCAGAAAGAGTGAAATGTGGGGCTTGGTCACATAATTGGCTGGGCCAGGGCAAAATGAAAATTCAAGGCCTTTCATTCAAAAAGTAGGGGCAAGTGCCAATAAATACATTAAAATAGTTTTCTGGTTCAGTATCTCTCTTGCCCTGGCATGCTGCTTTTTAGTTGCTATTTAATATCAGGTTCCCCTGGGCACAGAGATATTCATAGGGTGAATGTAGACTCTCATAGTCACCCAGGAGGCCCCAGACTCTGCATACATGTATGTATATTTGTGGCTGCTGGCAACCAGCTTTCCTTTCCCTCCAGCCACCAGACCAATGTCCCATGCCCCGGCCAGGAGCACAGAAACTGAGCCAGACATGTCATCTTCACACCTGCCATCTCCCACACCCACAGGGTATACCAACTTCCATGCAGGGACATGCTTGGTACCTCGAGGAAAGGAGTGGGGGCAAAAGCCTCCTCCCATTAAGTCACCTGAGTCACTTGCCAAATGGATTCGTAGCACTGTCAGCTCAGGCTGGGGATGCCCACCTCCATGCCCTCCTGTGAGACACTGCAGGATGCCCACACCTGACCCTAACCTTTCCTATTCCTGGGTCCAGACCCTCTCTGGGCCTGAAGGTGGCAGCAGCCACTGGGTGGGAGCAAGGAGGTTGGATAGGCTGGGGCCCTGGGAGTGGAGGGGTGGTCCTGGGAGAACTGTTAGGGGTGAGGGATAGGGAGGAGGGAGGCTGTAGGAAACAGGAACCTGTGTGAGCCAAGGCTCCAAGTCCCTGAGGCATGTCCAATTGTCCAAAAAGTCTTCTCTCGAAAAATACAAATTAAGGATAAAACTATCAAGAATTTCAAGACAGTTCCGGCAGAGCGCTCAGTTCAGTCACTCAGTCATGTCCGACTCTTTGTGACCCCATGAACCGCAGAACACCAGGCCTGCCTGTCCATCACCAACTGTCGGAGTCCACCCAAACCCATGTCCATTGAGTCGGTGATGCCATCCAGCCATCTCATCCTCTGTCGTCCCCTTCTCCTCCTGCCCTCAATCTTTCCCAGCATCAGGGTCTTTTCAGATGAGTTAGCTGTTTGCATCAGGTGGCCAAAGTATTGGAGTTTCAGCTTCAGCATCAGTCCTTCCAAAGAGCGCTCAGCCCTTTCTGAATAAGCACCCTTCATGATTCACTGGTCCCATACCCAGGAAGACAGCCCTGGGTGAGAGCCTTCTGTAACTCCTCCAGTAGGTCCTGCACTGTGACATGGACAGTTTAAGTGTCTGCATCCCACAGGCTACTCACTGTCCCTGAGGGCAGGGCCTATTCCTCATTCTTCCTCACATCCCCAACACTGAGTATACCCTCATCGTAATACAAGCATTCACAGTGCTAATAAGGCGCACAGTTCTCTACCACACACGGGATTCAGCACAGAGCAGAAGCAGCAGGTCTCTGCCTGTGTGCAATTAGAATGTGAAAATGTTAGTTGCTCAGAAGCGTCAGACTCTTTGCGACGCCATGGACTGTAGCCCACAAGACTGCTCTGACCATGGAATTCTCCAGGCAAGAATACTGGAGTGGGCTGCCATTTCCTTCTCCAGGGGATCTTCTCGACCCAAGGATCGAACCTGGGTCTCCCGCATTGCAGCCAGATTCTTTACCGTCTGAGCCACCAGGGAAGCCCCTGTGCAACTGAAGATCTGTTTAATGGGGAGACAGGCAGGAAACAAGAAAATCATAAAAGAAGTCATTTCAAGTTGTGATAAGTGTCAGAAAAGAGACTATAAAGGAGTGACATGACATTGTGGGTCAGGGGAGGCCTCTGAGGAGATGCCGTTTACCCTGAGAAATAGGAAAGAGCCAACCATGGGCAAAGGGAGGAGGGTCATTCCAGGCAAAGGGGTGCCACATCCAAAGGCCCAAGAGGGACAGAGCTTGGTGTATTGAAAGATCTGCAAGGCCACTGTGACTGGAACCAGGCCAAGGGCAATGAGAGATGTGACTGGAGAGGTAGGTAGGGCAAAAGCAGGCAGGCCCTCCTATGCCATGGCATAGAATGTGGATTTTCTTCCAGGTCCAGGGGGACATCATGGAGATAAAGCAAGGATGGTGGACATTTGTTGCAATTTTGGCTGCCCAGCCTGTAGCCCTCCTTCGGGCTTGGAATTCCCTATTTTTTGTACTATTGATAGGGGATTGTGCCCAGCCTTGCTCTGTGGAAGAGAGACGGGCCAGGTCCATTCTCCTTCCCAGCAGCCAGGGCACAGGCTGGGCTGGTTGGACCCTCCCATGTAGTTCTTTGTTTCTGAAGTGATTGAGATGGTAGAACCCATCCACGCCCCAGTGGGAGAGCCCCAAGGGAATGGTGAAGTCCCTACAGTGGGGAGGGATTTCCCATGGCAACCACAGTGTCAGCAGCTTCCAGGCCCAACTGCTGAAACTAAAATATTGTTCAGGCCCAGTGCTCCTGCTGTGATTGATTCTGGGGAGCCTATAACATTTTTCTAACACACTTGGCATTTATACATGTGGAAATGTGTATGACTAAGAAAACCCGAGTGAGTTTCTGTTGCTTACAAGCCAAAACTCTGATTGCTACTGTAGGCTATGAGTTGAAAAATGATCGGTTGACCTTTTAAGACGGGCCTGGCTGCTCAGTGGAGAAAGGATTGAGAGTGAGAACAGAAGAGGGGCAGAAGCAGTTAGGGGTAGTTGGGGAAATCCACAAGGGAGTTAATGGGAGTCTAGGCTAGTATGCAGTACTCTTGCCTGGAAAATCCCATGGACGGAGGAGCCTGGTGAGCTGCAGTCCATGGGGGCGCTAGGAGTCTGACACGACTGAACGGCTTCACTTTCACTTTTCACTTTCCTGCATTGGAGAAGGAAATGGCAACCCACTCCAGTGTTCTTGCCTGGAGAATCCCAGGGACGGGGGAGCCTGGTGGGCTGCCGTCTATGGGGTCGCATAGAGTTGGACACAACTGAAGCGACTTAGCAGCAGCAGCAGCAGGCTAGTGTGTGTGTATAGGGGGAAGGGTCAAAGGAACTGATGGGACTTGTTGATGGATGAGGAGTGGAGGACATTTTAACTTGCTTGTGGTTTCTTTGGTTAGTTATTTCTTTAACTTGTTCCACAAAGGATTTAATGGAGCTTACACATATAATAAAATAGGAAATAAAAAAATTTGAAAGCCATGGCCCTCCAGGAGGCTCAGATCTCATGCATTCGTTGTACTGCTGCTGCTGTGCTAAGTCGTGGCTGACTTTTTGCCACCCCATGGACTGTAGTCCGGCAGGCTCCTCTGTCCATGTGATTTCCCAGGCAAGAATACTGCAGTGGGTTGCTATTTCCTTCTCCAGGGAATCTTCCTGACCCAGGAACCAAACTAGAATCTCCTGCATTGGCCGATGAATTCTTTACCACTGAGCCACCTGGGAAGCCCATGCATTCATTATAACTGAGCTAATATTGACTCTGAGTTTCCAGATGGCCAAGGAAAAGGAGAAACATGATTGCTTATATATTCCTCATTTTTCAGTACTTGAGGAGAAAGCAAGCCTGTTCCACTGGAGATACAAAGTTCTTGTCATCCTTGCCTCGCAGATGACCTCACAGGAGGCCCTAGGAGGCACTGGGAGGGCCTCAGCTGGTTGCCTCCTCACCCCATGTGACAAGCTTGCTCAGGTCACAGCAGGGGAGGCTCAGAGGCCAGTCATAACCAAGTGGCTAGCTACTGGCCTCCAATGACCCCAGGGAGTCACCCTTCAGATAAGAACTGAGGAGATTTAAGGTCAGGACCAGAACCAACTATGGGCTGTCTGGAAATTTGTTTTTAATGGGATAAAAAATTTCAACATCCACTGATTAGGACGTGAAGAAACACAGTCATTTGTTTAATTATTTATAGTGTGGCTGGGTGCAGTGATCAGTATTGAGGGCAAAGTTTCAGCTTAGTTCCCTGCTTTTCTGGTAGCAGACAGAAAATGGATGGAGGCGAGTGGGTGGCCGGACTGGGGACTGGCCCCCTGCCCATGTCCACAGGCCACAGTGCAGAGGACACCAGTTCAGGAACATCAAGCAAGGACTGACTGTCAAGTCCAGCTTGTTTGTATAAGTAGGGAAACGGCTTTGTGGTAGCACTAGACTCAAACCCATCATTGGTTAACTTACTGGTCAGCCCCAAACCAGTAAATTAATCCCCACACCAGGCTCTCTTAGCAGAGAAAACCAGCCCGTTTATAGTTGCTAGATGACCCCTTATAAGTATACTTAGAGAGATTTTAGAAGATTTTAAATGGGGGATGAAATAAATTTAGTTTCAGAGTAATGGCCAGGTTCCAAGACAAGCGATCACCCAGATTTGCCTTCCACCCCAACACGGCAGTCAGTGCTGCGTGGCGTGTGTGTCTTGCATGTGCGGGTGCAGGTACCTGCAGAGGATAAGAGGCGGCTGAGAGTTTCTCTGAGCTTCTGTTTTTTTATCCAACATTAGAAAGCACACCAGCTGAGAGTCAGAAGTCTCAAGTTCTTGTTCAGACTCTACAGGAACTCTCTCTGTGACTCTGAGCAAGTCCTTTACCTCTCTGGGCCTTTGCATCCGAAAAAATGAAAGGGTTGCTTTATATGATCTGTAAAGAGTCTTCCCCGGAGAAGGCACTGGCAACCCACTCCAGTACTCTTGCCTGGAAAATCCCATGGACGGAGGAGCCTGGTGGGCTGCTGTCCATGGGGTCACTGGGAGTCGGACACGACTGAGCAGCTTCACTTTCACTTTTCACTTTCACGCATGGGAGAAGGAAATGGCAACCCACTCCAGTGTTCTTGCCTGGAGAATCTCAGGGACGGGGGAGCCTGGTGGGCTGCCGTCTATGGGGTCGCACAGAGTCGGACACGACTGAAGCGACTTAGCAGCAGCAGCAGCAAAGAGTCTTCCCAAATCCCAAAGAAAGGCAATGCCAAAGAATGCTCAAACTACGACACAATTGCACTCATCTCACACGCTAGTAAAGTAATGCTCAAAATTCTCCAAGCCAGGCTTCAGCAATACGTGAACCATGAACTTCCAGATGTTCAAGCTGGTTTTAGAAAAGGCAGAGGAACCAGAGATCAAATTGCCAACATCCGCTGGATTATCAAAAAAGCAAGAGTTCCAGAAAAACATCTACTTCTGCTTTATTGACTATGCCAAAGCCTTTGACTGTGTGGATCACAATAAACTGTGGAAAATTCTGAAAGAGATGGGAATACCAGACCACCTGATCTGCCTCTTGAGAAACCTATATGCAGGTCAGAAAGCAACAGTTAGAACTGGACATGGAACAACAGACTGGTTCCAAAAAGGAAACGGAGTACGTCAAGGCTGTATATTGTCACCCTGCTTATTTAACTTCTATGCAGAGTACATCATGAGAAATGCTGGGCTGGAAGAAGCACAAGCTGGAATCAAGATTGCTGGGAGAAATATCAATAACCTCAGATATGCAGATGACACCACCCTTATGGCAGAAAGTGAAGAGGAACTAAAAAGCCTCTTGATGAAAGTAAAAGAGGAGAGTGAAAAAGTTGGCTTAAAGCTTCAGAAAACTAAGATCATGGCATCTGGTCCCATCACTTCATGGGAAATAGATGGGGAAACAGTGGAAACAGTGGCTGACTTTATTTTTCTGGGCTTCAAAATCACTGCAGATGGTGCTTGCAGCCATGAAATTAAAAGACACTTACTTCTTGGAAGGAAAGGTTACGAACAACCTAGTTCAGTTCAGTTCAGTTGCTCAGTCGTGTCCGACTCTTTGTGACCCCATGAATCGCAGCACGCCAGGCCTCCCTGTCCATCACCAACTTCCGGAGTTCACTCAGACTCACATCCATCAAGTCAGTAATGCCATCCAGCCATCTCATCCTCTGTCGTCCCCTTCTCCTCCTGCCCCCAATCCCTCCCAGCATCAGAGTCTTTTCCAATGAGTCAACTCTTCACATGAGGTGGCCAAAGTACTGGAGTTTCAGCTTTAGCATCATTCCTTCCAAAGAAATCCCAGGGCTGATCTCCTTCAGACCAACCTAGACAGCATATTAAAAAGCAGAGATATTACTTTGCCAGCTAAGGTCCATCTAGTCAAGGCTATGGTTTTTCCAGTGGTCATGTATGGATGTGAAAGTTGGACTGTGAAGAAAGCTGAGCACCAAAGAATTGATGCTTTTGAACTGTGGTGTTGGAGAAGACTCTTGAGAGTCCCTTGGACTGCAAGGAGATCCAACCAGTCTATCCTAAAGGAGATCAGTCCTGGGAGTTCATTGGAAAGACTGATGCTGAAGCTGAAATTCCAGTACTTTGGCCACCTCATGCAAAGAGTTGACTCATTGGAAAAGACCCTGATGGTGGGAGGGACTGGGGGCAGGAGGAGAAGGGGATGACAGAGGATGAGATGACTGGATGGCATCACCGACTTGATGGACATGTGTTTGGGTGAACTCCGGGAGTTGGTGATGGACATGGAGGCCTGGCGTGCTGCGATTCATGGGGTTGCAAAGAGTTGGACACGACTGAGCGACTGAACTGAACTGAACTGAAAGAGTCTTCCAGACCTTTCAGCCTGGGGCTCCAAAATGAGTTTGGATTTATACTTACATAAGCATACAGCAGAGCTCTTTAGTGGATTGATGGGTTTACAAAGCTCTCACAGACTGTCTTTCTTATTTTTTCCTTTTTAAAATTTTAATTAATTTTTTAATTGAAGGATAATTGCTTTACGAATTGTGTGGTTTCTGCCAAACATCAACACAGAATGTCTTTCTAATAAGCAGAACTGATCATGTTAAATCTGCTTGAAGATCCTTCTAAGAACTCACCAATACATTCAGAGTAAAGGCTCTTTGCTAAGACACAGAGGCCTCGGAAGCTCTGATCCCTGATGACATCTCCAGCCTCCTTCTTCACTCCTTTATGCCTCTCACACCCTGCTTCTACCAAACTGACTGATGCCCCTCCGTGTATCAGACCTCTGCTGGCCCTCCCCTCCACCCTGCTCTGTTCACCACTCTCCTCTTCCTCACCCATCCCGAGGCTTCAGTCCTTACACCATCAGCTCACCATTCTCTTCTCCAGGAAGCCCTCCCCTGACCATCTTCCCACCTGACCCTACTCCTTCCTGAACTCCTTGGTTCCCTCTACCCCTCCATCATCTCCTTCCTTGAATAATTAGATCTTCCAGTTGTATTGATTTCTGTATCATCAGTACCTATTACTTCAGGGGACTCTGGACCAAAGTGCTGAAATTCTATTTTATAAAAGTTTTTTTTCATTGCTCAGACTCCTTCTCTCTCCATCATCAATTTCAGGTGCAGCAGCAGGGAGCAGAGACAAATAGAACAGTATTGAAAAAGTACACTGAGGACTTCCCTGGTGATTCAGTGGCTAAGACTGCACTCCCAATGCAGGGGACCTGGGTTTGATCCCTAGTCAGGAAACTAGATTGCACGTGCCTCAACTAAGCGTTCACATGCTGCAACAAAGACTGGTGAAGCCAAATAAATATTTTTAAAAATAAAATGTACACTGGCCCACTGGAAAGTAAGCAGTTAACATAAGCAAGTAAATGCTGTGAATTGGCCATGAGGCACGTTGGCTTTCATGGAGCTGATCACTAGATCATCAAAAGTCAGCAAATTGGCATGGTTCTGTCACAGGAGTTGGCATGAGGTAGACTCACGTAAACATGAGCTGATTCTCATTGCTTTTATCATCAGTGGTCACTTAGTGAATGTTTGCTGAATAAACCAAGGTCATTTCTGCACTGCAGTTTAAGATCATGAGCAAAAAAACTCTTACCCTTCCCTCTGATTGCGACACTCTTCCCTTTTCAAGCTACCAAAATCTTACTTATTTTTCAAGGCTTAACTCCAACACCACCTCCTCCAGGAAACCTTCCAAGCCCTGCAGGTGAAGTTCATACCTTTTTAGTCTCCCCTCAGCCTCATGGAACTGTATGGACTTGTTATTACTTCTGTCTGTACCATGAAACCATAAATTCCTCAGACAAAAGAGCAAGCTCTTGCCTAGCTCTGAGGAGCCCCTGGTGTCTAGCTGAGGATCTAGCTCCAGGGAGGTGCTCGTGAATGTCTGTTGAGGTACACTGGGAAAACAGGATGAAGAAGCCGGATCCTGGGCCTGACTTGGTCACTCACTGGCTCCGTCACCTTTGCTCTCAGTTTCCTCCACTTCCCTTTTAAAATGAGAGCACTGGATCAGGCCCACATCTCCCAGAGTGTGTTCTTTGGAACTAATATGACGATGATAGGCTATCCTTCCGGTGGAGAGTGGGAAGCTGTATGTGTGTGTTAGGAAAATTAGTCAGTGCTGTGTTAAAGTTTTTCAAGTTTTTTTTTTTTAAGCTTCAGGGCCTCTCAGAGACTCTTATGTTCATGCACATGATGAATTTCCAGGAGGAGAGGATGTACTGTGCTTAGTCACTCAGTCGTGTCTGACTCTTTGCTACCACATGGACTGTAGCCCGCCAAGCTCCTCTGTCCATGGGAGTTCTTTAGGCAAGAGTACTGGAGTAGGTTGCCATTTCCTTCTCCAGGGGATCTTCCCAACCCAGGGATCGAACCCAGACCTCCCGTATTGCAGGCGAATTCTTTACCATCTGAGCCACCAGGGAAACCCAAGAATACTGGAGTGGGTAGCTTATCTCTTCTCCAGGGGATCTTCCAGAGCCAGGAATCAAACTGCGATCTCTTGCAGTGCAGGTGGATCCTTTACCAGATGAGCTACCAGGGAAGCCCAGAGGAGAGTATAGTATGCAGAATTTCCCAAACTATTTTGACCAGGGAACACTATCTAGTAAAGCATATCTATGGGATTTGGTTCCCAAAGAACACACTTTGAAAAACACTAGATTAGTCAATAACCTCAGGGACTCTCCTCTGTTTGCCGTGTTCATGCCCTGGGATTTCCACAGCCGTGTCCCAAGGTGCCCTCGCCTGGGCAGGAGGATAACACTTGTGCTTGGGCAGCCAAGTGCTGGGTAGGAAGGATCAGCGCCCAGGAGAGGTCCAGGCAGAGATCCAGGAGTTCAGAAGGGAGGGAGAGCGGGAGAGCTGTAGGGATCTGAGCTGGTGTCACAGGGGAGGCCTGAGAGCAGACCCTGCTGATGAGGAATGGTGGCGATGGAGGGGAAGGGCATCAGCACAGACAGAGAAAGGAAAGCACAAGAGATGTACAAGAACCAGCAGTTCATCTGGAGGCAGTGTGCTGAGGGGGAGCCTGCAGGTGAAGTTGGGAAGAAAAACTGGAGTCAGTCCACAGAGGACATGGAGAACAAGGCTGAGCCTGGGCTTCATCCCGGATGCAGACGGGGCTGCTGAAGGTTGGTGAGCTGGGGTACCAGTCAGCCAGGGATATGTTTGTGGAAGGGTCATCTGGTGACCATCCTCAAGTTAGGTGGGAAGAGAGGGCAAGATGGGGAGGAGGAAGACCTGGCAGGAAGAGCAGCTGTGAGGAAAAAAGAGAAACCTGACCAGAGAGGCCTTTAAGAATCCAAACAGATAGAGCTGGTTTGTCTGGGAGAGGGAGAGAGGGAGATCTGCAACAAATATTTACTGGGCAACTGGCATGAGCCAGCAGCAGCCAGGGGGGACCCAACAGTGGGTTAGAGCACAGCCTCCACTTGCATAGAGCTTGCAGGCTAGTGAAGAGGACAGACAATAATCAAACACCCACACATATTAATAATTACAAACCATGACAGGTGTGTAAAGAGAAGTTTAGGATATGAAGCATAGAAGAGGGGATTAACTGAGATCAGGGGACCGGGATCAGGGGGTGCCACTGAGCAAGAGTCTGAAGGCAGGGAGGTGGGGAGGGGATGGTGAAGACATCCCAGGCAGAGCAACGGTGCAATAAGAGCAGTGCTCAAGGAGCTGATGGCTAGTGTGACTGGTTTGCCATTTGATTGCCTGGGAAGGTGGTGATGTCACTTAGAAGAACAGAACCCAGGAGAAGTTCTTGTTTTCAGGAAGTGGGACGAGGACAGGAAGCCAGAAAAGGAGCAGCTGGAGCAGTGGCATTCAAGCTTCCATCCCACCTGCCCACCCCCCTCAAACACCCCCATCCAAGCACCTCTCGAGCTTGGACCAGCCGTCTGACCTTGCATGAAGTCCCAGATGCTGCACCTCTCTCCTGACAGGCGGACTACAGGGCAGTTTGGGGCCAGACCCCCTTGTTCAGTCATATCCTCCAGTCGCTGCCAACGGACCTTCAGGATAAACCAGAAATACTGGGCACTGAAGAAGGTAGGGATCCAGTTTTCATGGGAGAAGTGTGGGTTCCTGGTCATGCCAGTCTTCTCGCCCATGGCCAGGATGTTCTGCTTGACCCTCCTGGGAAACAGCGTCAGGAGCACTTTGCCTATGGCCACATGCAGGGCCACCTGAAAGAGGACCCAGAGCCTCTTCAGCCATAGCCCTGGCGGGGGCAGCCCCATCATAACACAGCCAGAGCTGGCTCTGAGGCCGGTGCACAGAGAGGAAACCTCCGGCCACACAGGGCGGAGCTGGACAAGGGTGACGGATGGTGGCAGCCAACCCAGACAGGAGGAAGGTGCCAGGACAGAAGGGGTTTGCCTTCCGGTCAATAGAATGGAAAATTTCAAGCCAAGGGCTAAAGGTCTGTTCTAATGACCATTTCAGATGTTTTGCCTTACTTAACCTTTGAGAGACCCACTCCAGTGTTCTAGCCTGGAGAATCCCAGGGACGGGGAAACCTGGTGGGCTGGCGTCTATGGGGTCGCTCAGAGTCAGACATGACTGAAGCGACTTAGCAGCAGCAGCAGCAGCAACCCTTGAGAGATACCTGGATTGGAAGATTTCAGGTCCTAAATTCTCCCTCTGATAAAGTTAAAAAACAAAAGCTTTAAACCGGCACACTTAAAGGGACTCTGTGGTTTTTAGAAAGGCTCTGTTGCAGTAAGTTCTACTGTTAATTATTTGTTTAATAATGTAAATTGTCCTTTTACTGCTGAAGGATGTTTTCTCACTCACAGCTTCCAGCTAGTGGTTGTGAATTTCTGGAGGCCTAGCCCTCCCCAGAGGATTTGGGTCTGGAAGCTCTCCAGGTCAAGACTGAGCTGGGGACATCCCCAAGGAAACCTGGGCCTGCTCCTTCCCTCAGCACTCAGGGTAGAGTAATAAATACAATGCTGCTCTCAGCTGGGTGCGGTGTCCAGCTGGGAAGGGTCAAGTGGACAGAAGAGTATCCTCCGTGTATTAAGTACAGAGAGGAAGGTTGAATGGGGCGCTGGGAGCATGGAGAGGGGGCAGCTAATTCTGTTTAGAGAGGTCAAGAGGAATTCCCCAAGCAAGCGAAGTCTATGCTGAAACCAGAAATACAGAACGGCAAGCAGTAAACCAGCCCAGAGGGGTCAGTGGTCCTGGTGGAAAGAACCACGCATCCAGAGAACTTCAAGCCAGAGAGTGCATGGCTCATGAGAGAGAGAAGAATCACAGAAGCTCAGAACTGTGACGTGTTTTAGAAAACATCTGAAACCACTTTCTTTTTTAAGCAGGGAAACTGAGACCCAGGGAAGGGAAGTGGCCTCAGGTCCATTCTGCTGTTAGTAATCTCTAAGGAGTTAATTCACAAAGCTTAAGTTTACGCCTCCTGAGGCATTTATGTACCTGTGTGTTAGGATAGAAGGGAGAGCAACATGAAAGTGGTTGTCACCTTCAAAAAGGTGTCAACCTTGACCAGCAGCCCATTAACTTTATTTAGAGAAAGAAAAACCAGCTCCAAAAGATGTTCTCTTTCTGAGCATCTCAGTGCAAATACCACATGCTGTGCCCACAAAGTGGAAACACTTGCCTCTTCAAGCCCTGATAACCCTCCTGTGTATATAGCATTTTGCCAGGCACAAAGCAATCTTTATCCCTTGTGTCAGTTGTTTTTTCTTATTGTTGTTTGTTTTAAATGGGCTATTTTGGGAGCAGTATTAGATTCACAGTAAAATTAAACAGAAAGTACAGTGATTTCCCCTATACCTCCTGCTCCCACACATTCACAGCCTTCTGCAACAGCCATATCCCACCAGAGTGGTACATCTGTTACATGGATGAACCTATATTAACAAATCCTTATCACCCAAAGTCCATGGCTTACATTAGAGTTCACTCTTGGTGCCGTATACTCTATGGGT